>NC_046291.1:42748571-44009285 GCF_004115265.2 Rhinolophus ferrumequinum | reverse complement strand
GAAGAGGAAGCGTTAAAAGATTACTGTGTTTTTGGGAAACTGGCAATACTTCATGAATCTAACAAAAAGATGACTATTACAGTGGAGTGTCATGGGGAAAATTATAGCTGGCTGAATGGGTAGACAAAGTTCAGATCACAAACAGCTTTACTTAGCAGTTTGAGTTTCTTAATGAAATAATGAATTTAGATTTTATATGATGAAGAAATTGAGAGCTAGTGAAGGAATTTGACATGCTAAGAGGATTTTTAGGAAATTCTAAATATTAAAGTAGATTGGAAGAGGGTGAGATTAGAAGGGAAAAAAATGTTTAGAAAACTTTTTATTATCTCGTAATAACTGGTCAGAAATTTGCTTTATTTTATTTATTTATTTTATTGTTTTGGGTTTTTTTTAAAGGAAATTTTGTGAACGCCATACAAACTGCTTTTGCTGCTGGTATTGGCTGGCTGATCACTTTTTGTTCCAAAGGAGGAGGTAATTTTATTATTTTGTTATGATAGACTATGACATTTAATTTTTTTCAGCTTTATTGAGATATAATTGACATAACATTGTAACTTCAAGGTGTACAACATGTTGATTTGATACACTTACAAAATGATTATCACCGTAGCATTAGCTTACCTCCATCCTGTCAAATACCATGTCTTTTTCATGGTCAGAACATTTAAGATGTTCTCCTTGCAGCTTTCAAGTATATAATATACTTTTTTTTAGCTATAATCGCTGTATGTTGTACATTAGATCCCCAGAACTTGTTAATCTTATAACTGAAAGTGTGTACTCTTACACTAGGTGACAATCTTAAGTATGCTACTATAATTGATTATTCGGTACTTCAAACCAAGATTACAGTTTTTTATTTAATGAATATTTACCTTTTTTGTTATTTTACACATCAGAGGTTTTAAAATTATTACTTTCTTAAAGTATCATTTATAGTTTCTGTTCAGTGAGCAAGTTGTTCCGCTTAATCATACTCATGATAAATTGTACTTTCAGGTAGCCACAGATGTATTTGGCAGTTTGCAAAAATAATTAGTTGTTGACAGATATGATCCTCCCGAAATAATAATTTTTTGGAGTTACTGACTTTGCATCATACATACATATCAAAAATGTATACATGTTTTTGTCTCATAAATTATATATTTGAAGATGACAACTTTCTGTTTCTAGGAATCTTTCCCCTAGTAGATTAAATTGAAAATTCAATACCCTACATACGAAACCACAAACTGAAAACTGTATTCAAGCAATGAGATGGTTAAAAATTCGTCCCAGTATTACAGAATATCCTAATCCATTAATACATTATCATACGTTTAATCCTAGCATGGATTTCCCCCCATACTTCACCTCTCTGGCTTTTTGCTGATATGTTGAGAAGGTACTTCCTTGAAACTAAAATCAACCACCCACCCTACCCTATCAGGCCTATGTTTGGAAGGTATTGCCTTGCAACAAAAATCCCCCTTAAACTTAGTCTATCCTTGAGGAGTTTGTCATTTTGGCCTACTGCACAGATTGTTGTCCATTCCACACATGAGGAAAACTTTTAAAAATTTCTGATGTTCTTTTACTTTTATCCCAAGTAGATTGATTTTACCTATCTCTATAGGCTCTGTGATGCTCAGCTCTCTTTCTTCTAAATCTATCTCATTTTGTCCTAGCATTCATATTTACAGAACTTTCATAAAAATAGTGACAACGTTACTGTAAGACTATTTCAGTTTAAAGATTCTTTGAATATCTTTGTCAAATAGGTTCATTACATCTCATTTCCCCCAAATCATGAGATCTCTTAGATAAAGGGAATTGTTGATAGGAAAGATTGGAGAGTAAGGTCCTAATGGGAACTTGAGAGAAAATTACTCCTATTTTCTTTAGCTGGAAATCCTAGGAAATAAGGGGAGGGCGTAAAAGAGTGAGTGCGAGCGTGCGAATGTATGCGTTTGTCAGTTCAGTGAGACTTTGACCTCAGTATCTACCGAGTAAATAAAGTTTTCAATATTTACCAGTAGAGCTCAATTGCCTTAGAATCAAGATGGTAGTTTGGGAGAAAGGCAAATGAAAGTGTAGACTTAATAAAACTGAAATTGCTTCCTTGTTTTTTTTCCCTCTAGATTGTTTGACTTCACAGACACGTCTTAGGCTTAGTGGCATGTTGGTAAGCATCAATTATATTGCCGTGTTAAAAAACACATTTAAAAACTGATTCCAGATATTTTCTTTGGTAGTTTCTTGAACACTTAACTCACTTATTTGTAGTCTTTTTTTGTTTTTTGAGAAATGTATTCATGAGTTTCTAACTAGCTGTGTTCAATAGATTTTGACACGTGATGCTTTTGCTGTCATTCACTTCTAAGTATTCTGTAATTTAATTATGAAATGCTCTTTAACCAGAATTATATATTAGTGTTTTTGTAATTTCCAAACTTTATTTTTGATTGTTTTGTTTTGTTATTCTAGTTCTCATCATATTATGGTTTAGTAATAGTTTTTGTTGTTGATACTTTAACATTGTTGAAGCTCCCTTTGTGGGTTGGGAGTTTGCCAGTTACAAAAATTATCAAAGTTCTAGGTGTGCTCAAAAATAATATATTTTTGAATGTACAGTGTTATAATTAATAAATTTGAAACAAAATTAAGAAAATAATACATTTTATGTATATGGTTAATGTAATTTTTATGTCTACAGATCAAATTTATTAATCATTATTCAAATCTGCATCATTTCTGAATGTTTTTAAAAAACAGTTTAATTTACAATAGAAAAGTTGTTGTTTTGCTAAATAAAGCTAAACCCCTTTAACTTTTTCTTCCACTTGTAACACGATCTATTTTTTTGTTTCCATTTCAGGATGGTCTTGTTAATGTAGGATGGATGGACTGTGCCACCCAGGACAGCCTCTGTACAAGTCTGGATATTACAACAAGTACTACTGCCTATTTTCCTCCTGGAGCCACTTTAAATAATAAAGAAAAAAGCAATATTTTGGTATGAATCATTTTAATTTCTTTAAATGCACACACACATTCACATACAAATACATTGTTTTTTAAACAGTGAACAAGAAGATGAATCAGTTTACATCATCTGAATGTGGAACATTTAATTAGGACAAATATTTAATTTCTGGGATTCTATTTAATACATACTTCAGCTTGTAAAGTCTGCTATAAGAATTATTTTTAAACTGGCATAAACTATTATACTTTTAAACCCATAACGTATGGAATACATTTTTAGGTTAAGTGAATTTTCATTTATTTGTATATTTTCTAATGTTAAAATATAGATCATTGGTAGGTATGGTTGAAGCCCAGTATCTATTTTTCCATAGTACCCTGTTAGATTCTGGTACAAACTCAGTTCGGTGATCTACTGGTGTGTTTTATCTCCCTAATTTTATGAATAAGGAAACTGAGGTTCAAGCTAGTTGTCAAGGAGTTGAGATGAATAATGGGATATAAGACAGGTCTCTAGGGAACGCCCAAAAAAAAAAAAACTAATAAAGGACAAACTTCCTTCCTTTAGTTTCCTGTATTTTAATTTGGGTTTTTTTTGTTTGTTTGTTTTGTTTGTTTGTTTTTCTTTGGTGTTGAGAAAGATATATATTCATTACAGAAATTCATATATATGATATAGATATGTTCAAAGAAGGATACACAATTTACTAAAATCAAATCACCAACAGACCAGCACCATCAAATTTTGGTAAATACCCTTCTACTTCTCTACTTAGGTATATATCCAATTATTACTTTGTGCTACAACTCTGCAGTATGATCTGTGGCCTAGCTCTTTGCCCTCTCCTCCAGGCATGTACACATCCTACTGCCTGTTCATTTCCACTGGGATATCAATTAATTTCTCAAACTTAGATTCTGTAACTAGACTCCTGATAATCCCTCATAAATCTGCTCTATCCACAGCTTTCCCCATCTCAGCTGATGAAAACTCCATCCTTTATCATTCAAGCCATACACTGCAGAGTCATTCTTGATTCCTCTGTTTCTCATACCCTGTAATCAATTTATCACGAAAATCTGTGGCTATCTTTAAAAATTTTTCCATAATCCACCTCCAGTGTTGTCAGAGCACTTATCACCTTATAACTACACTATAGTTTACTTATTTACTCCTTCATTATTTTTCTCCTGACATAAATTTTAAGTTTGGGTTTTTCTCTACTACCATGTTTCCCCAAAAATAAGACCTTGCTGGACCATCAGCTTTAATGCGTCTTTTGGAGCAAAAATTAATATAAAACCCAGTCTTACTTTACTATAATATAAGACAGAGTCTTATATAACATAACATAACAATATAAATACCAGGTCTTATATTAATTTTTTTTTAAAGATTTTTTTTTTAATTGGGAGGGGGTACTGGACTTTATTGGGGAACAGTGTACTTCCAGGACTTTTTTCCAAGTCAAGTTGTTGTCCTTTCAATCTTAGTTGTGGAGGGTGCAGCTCAGCTTCAGGTCCAGTTGCCATTGCTAGTTGCAGAGGGCGCAGCCCGCCATCCCTTGCGAGAGTCCAACCGGCAACCTTGTGATTGAGAGGATGCGCTCCAACCAACTGAGCCATCCGGGAGCTCAGCGGCAGCTCAGCTCAAGGTGCTGTGTTCAATTTTAGTTGCAGGGGGCGGAGCCCACCATCCCTTGCAGGACTTGAGGAATTGAACTGGCAACCTTGTGGTTGAGAGCCCAATGGCCCATGTGGGAATCGAACCGGCAACCTTCGGAGTTAGGAGCATGGAGCTCTAACCGCCTGAACCACCGGGCCGGTCCCTATATTAACTTTTGCTCCAAAAGACGTATTAGAGCTGATGGTCCAGCTAGGTCTTATTTTTGGTGAAACACAGTATATCCCGAAGGTATAGAAGTGTATCTGGCTCATAAGTACTGCGTATAGTATATAAGTGTGTGTGTGTATATATATATAGATATAGATATATATGTATGTGTATGTATATATATACACACACATATCTATATATATAGTAATATGTGTATATATATAGTGTATATAAAATAGTATATATATATAGTATATATAAAATAGTAATCGACAATTCCTGAATAGTAATTCATTGACTAAATGTAACATACTTAGTTTAATCAGTCCTCTCCTAATAGATATTCAGGTTTTTTCTGTTTTATGATTGTAAGCAGTATTGTAATGAACAATGCTGTTCCTCTTTTTGCACTTCTTCGGTTACCTGTTTAGAATGAGATAGCTGCGGCAGTTTTAAATTCCATCGCATGGCCAGACTACCGTAGTGAAGTTAGGTTTATTGACCCTGTGCCCACAGTTCAGGATTGCCTGGCCAACACTTAATACAGGCTCTTGCCTTCAATAAACTACTCCCTCATATTTTATTGAGATCTTCAGGCTCTTTGGTATAAAACTGGAAGCTCAGATGAGATCTTAGGAAACATAAATGAGTGATGATGGAAATGCAATAACCAGGAGTGATGGATTAAACAGTCCTCGTCGCACATAAAAACATTCAAGTTTAAAGAAATGTAAAACACTATGCTTGCTAAATATGTCTAGAAGGTGAAACTTAGAAACTGGACAAGTATCTTTTATAGATGTAGCTACCAAGTTTTACACTGAGACAAACAGGTTTGTAATGAGATTCTAGTGGATTCATCACTTACATATTTATATAAGCTGCTGTAGGAGTATTTTTAGTAAAATCTTCATAATGAATGTGACTAAAGTGAATGAGCTGTGCTACTGAGGCATGAAAAAAATTCTGTTTGGGCGTCTTAAGCCCTTTGGTAACAAAATACTTATTTCATGTAGAGCTTTAAGAATATTTTAAAAACAGAAAAACAAGTTTTAAGAAAAAAACTTAGGAAAAACTGAGTTTCCTGTTCTTATTTCCATTGTTTCTGTCCATATGATGAGTCTCATGTCGAGCACAGTTAAGCTGTAAATACAGTGGTAGTTCCTACAAGTTTTTCATGGAGTTTTAGATCTTTTTAAGTAACATTTGAATTGTCAAATCTGGATGGTTCCTAATTAAAGCTATGTATGAAACTCTGTTTTGTTAACCCAATATACATTTCCTTGATATAACCATTGCTGCACTCTTTGTAGTGACAGCTGCTTCATCAAGAATTAGGCCAGTAGCAACAGTTCTATAAGAAAAATATGCTGAGGATAAAATATGGACAGAAGTGAAGGAGATTTGTTAAGAGGGAGGTGTGCTTTTTGCAGCTGTTCATTTGTTTTCAATAAGACACCTAGACCTAAAACATATTTAAGACACGACCTTTATCAGTGTATTTTGCTCTGCAAAGCTCATAGGTGGTTTGGTTTTTGGACATTAAAAAACTTCTATAATAAACAAGGTCCATTCCAATTTTGCAGTTATACATTCTTAATTTGTAGTAATTATTGGTTGGGGTACGAAGTGTTTTGGCTCATCAAATATTCTAGTGTTTTATTAATACTTAAAGAATTGTAAAGTGTTGGCATTCTTTAAAATATTGTTAACATTAAAATTTAACTGAGTATGATACAGCTTTTTCCTGATGACTCAGAAGTCACTCCAGGTTATTGTGATGATTATTTTAGAATACACAGCACAGTTAATAGAAAATTCCAGGTAATAAAATACCTAATAATGGAATTTGTTTTACATCACCTTTTTTTAAGAAAAAGCCCAGTTTACAATTTTTAATAATTGCCAAAATATGATATACTTTATGGAGGTGGGAGCAACATTTAGAATAAGTAGCTTGAAAACTGTTTAACTTCTGTGATTTTTTTTCTTATAAGTTCTTCTATGGAAACTGAAAAAAACAAAGACGAAAACAAATGGATGTTGATTTAAAAGATTACAATATGATTCTCTTATTCTAGTTTCTTAATTCATTGGATGCTAAAGAAATATATTTGGAAATAATGCATAACCTTCCAGATTTTGAACTACTTTCGGCAAACACACTAGAGGTAATAATTTTATAATAATAGTAATAGTAATAAACGTTGGTAATATTTCATGTCTTAACGTTTTAAAAATCAGCATTTGTTTCATCACTACAGAGAAGGTAGCAGTGTCAAAGGATTACATATCAATCAATTCTCAGTTAAACTCTTAATTGCTGGAGTTGCTGGTGGTATGGGGAGGATCTGTAGTTTTGTAAACCCTAACCAGTCCTCAAGAGCTTTAGGAGAGTATCAGAAAAGGCAAGATTTTGATCACAAAGCAGCTTTGGGTCTGATTTGGAACTTTATGTTCTTGCTTGCAGAACCATATATATTGTTCACTGAGAATTAAAAAGCAGCTTTAGAAATACTGTTTGTAGTAGAAAGAATTATTTTTTTCTACTTATCGATCTCAGAGCTTTTTCTAAGTCTATATTCCTACCATACTTTTTATTGAACTTGAAAAAGCTAACTCCCCCCCACCTTCCAACTTCTTAGCTATAGGTTGTTAAAAAACCGTATTTTTTTCTTCGCACAGTCATGTAGGATTTTTATAATTTAGTGATTCTTATCTTTCTGTAATCTTATATAATTGATTTACATAGCATTATTCTAAATAAACTACAAAATGAAAATATGATTGGGTCTGAATTTTTTTAGACTATTTTAAAGTAATCAATAGGATGGTTAAAATTAACTTTATATCAATGAAAGAAAGATTCGAATGCTTAGAATTTCCTGTCTCTAACATTGCTTTTTCTTTATCACTTTTTTTTCTTAAATCACTTTAAGGATCGATTGGCTCATCATCGGTGGCTCGTATTTTTCCATTTTGGAAAAAATGAAAATTCAAATGATCCTGAATTGAAGAAACTAAAAAGTCTCCTTAAAAATGAACATATTCAAGTAAGAAAAATACTTTCTGCTAGTATGTTTTCTTATTTAATACATAAAATTATATTTTAAATAACTAGTTTTCTTCACAATATATGAAAATATTAACCTTTTTCTTTATTCTTTCTGCTTCTGGGTTTCATTTAAAAAGTTCTCATTCTCTCCCATCCCAAGATTATATCTTCTATTTTTAGAAGGGTGGATTTCTTAAACAACTTTATATTGTCTTGGAAATTTCTTCTCAGGTTTTTGAATTCTCTAGGAGGCTTTTTTGTTGTTGTTTTGGAAAGAAACACAGGTTTATTTCAAAATGCCAGCATTAAAGGAAGACAGTGGACTTCTTGTCCACTGCCTTCGGCCTTTCTTTTTATAACTAAATTGAGTTTCAGTGTTAAATGTAAATTTCTATATCTTATATTTATGGCCCACTAAGTTCTGTTTAGAAATTGTGTTGTTAGAGTATTGTCATTTTTGGATCATCTGTATGAATATTTAACTGGGTGGATAAGATTTTATTTTCATCAAATTGAACCTTCTGTTTCTATCTTAGATTGGCAAGTTTGACTGTTCCTCTGCACCAGACATCTGTAGTAATATCTATGTTTTTCAGCCATGTCTAGCAGTATTTAAAGGACAAGGAACCAAAGAATATGAAATTCACCATGGTAAGGAAGGAAAAGTGATAGAAATGTATCTTCCTTTTCAGGTAATACAGGCACACCTCAGAAATACTGCAAGTTCCTCAGAGATACTTCCAGACCACCACAATAAAGCGAGTCATAATCTTTTTACTGGTAGAGGGCTTTGCCTTCAATTTGTAAAAAATGCAGTTTCTGTGGTGTGCAGTAAAACAAAGCACAGTAAAACAAGTTATGTCTACAATTTTAAATTTTATTTTTTACCTTGTATACTTACAAATAATACTAACTTACAAATAATTTTTTTTTCTCATTTATTAGTAAATTTGTTTCTTGTGGGGAAAGTTATTTTTAATTATATAGTTATTTTATACTCTTTATTCTTTTTAAAATAAACCTTTTTCTCTTCAGTTTTTTTTTGTTTTTCAATTACAGTTAACATTCAATATTCTGTTAGTTTCAGGTGTACAGCATTAGTGGTGAAACATTCATGTAACTTACAAAGTGGTCCTCTTAATAAGTCTTGCACCCACCTGTGGTCCCCCGAATAAGTCTTGCACCAACCTGTCACCTTGTATAGTTATTACAGTATTATTGACTATATATCCCCACAACTATTTTGTAACTGCCAATTTGTACTTCTTAATCCCTTCACCTTGTTAACCCTGTCCATCAACCCCCTCCGATCTGGCATTTATCAGTTTGTTCTCTGTATCTGAGTTTGCGTTTGTCTTGCTTATTTGTCTTTTTGTTTTTCTTAGATTTGTCTTTCTCTGTCCAATCTATTTCACTTAGCGTAGTACACTCTAGGTCCATCCATGTCAGAAATAATAAGAGTTCATTCTTTTTTATGGCTGAGTAATATTCATACACACACACACACACACACACACACACACATTCTTTATCCATTTGTCTTTCTTTATGTGAATTTGACTTTTTTTTTTAATTTATTGGGGTGACAATTGTTAGTAAAATTACATAGATTTCAGGTGTACAATTCTGTATTACATCATCTATAAATAAATCCCATTGTGTGTTCACCACCCAGAGTCAGTTCTGTTCTCCTTCCATCACCATGTATTTCATCCCCTTTACCCTCATCTCCCACCCACCCCCACCCTCTGGTAATCACTAAACTATTGTCTGTGTCTATGAGTTTTTGTTTCTCACTTGTTTGTCTTGTTCTTTTATTGTTTTTGGTTTTTGATATCGTTTTTGATACCACGTATCAGTGAAATCATATGGTTCTCTGCTTTTTCTGTCTGACTTATTTCGCTTACCATTATACTCTCAAGATCCATCCATGTTGTCACAAATGTTCCTATATCATCTTTTCTTACCGCCGAATAGTATTCCATTGTGTATATATACCACAACTTCTTTATCCATTCATCTATCGAAGGACATTTTGGTTGTTTCCATGTCTTGGCCACCATAAACAAAGATGCAATGAACATTGGAGCACACGTGTCTTTATGGATAAATGTTTTCAGATTTTGTGGGTAGATACCCAGGAGAGGGATTGCTGGGTCATATGGTAATTCTATTCGTAATTTTTTGAGGAACCTCCACACTGCCTTCCATAATGGCTGCACCAGTCTGCATTCCCACCAACAGTGTATGAGAGTTCCTTTTTCTCCACAGCCTCTCCAACACTTGTTACTGTTTGTCTTGTTGATGATAGCCATTCTGACTGGGGTGAGGTGATACCTCATTGTGGTTTTTATTTGTATTTCTCTGATGATTAGTGACATTGAGCATTTTTTCATATGTCTATTTGCCATTTGTATGTCCTCTTTGGAGAAATGTCTCTTCAGGTCCTCTGCCCATTTTTCAATTGGGTTGTTTGTTTTTTTGTTGTTGAGTTTCGTGAGTTCCTTGTATATTTTGGATATCAGCCCCTGATCGGAGGCACTGTTTGCAAAAATCTTCTCCCATTCAGTTGGTTGCCTCTTTATTTTGTCAATGGTTTCTTTTGCTGTGCAGAAGTTTTTAAGTTTCATATAGTCCCATTCGTTTATTTTAGCTTTTACTTCCCTTGCCTTTGGAGTCAAATTAATAAAATGCTCTTTGAACCCAAAGTCCATAAGTTTAGTACCTATGTTTTCTTCTATGCAGTTTATTGTGTCAGGTCTTATGCTTAAGTCTTTGATCCATTTTGAATTAATTTTGGTATATGGTGACAGCAGTCCAGTTTCATTCTTTTGCACGTGGCTATCCAATTCTCCCAGCACCATTTACTGAAGAGGCTGTCTTTTCTCCATTGTATGTTTTTTGCTTCTTTGTCAAAAATTATCTGTCCATATTTATGTGGTTTTATTTCTGGGTTCTCAATTCTATTCCATTGGTCTATGTGTCTGTTTTTCCGCCAATACCATGCTGTTTTGATTATTGTAGCCTTGTAGTACAAGCTAAAGTCAGGGAGTGTGATACCTCCAGTATTGTTCTTTTTTCTTAAGATGGCTTTGGCTATTCGGGGTCTTTTGTGGTTCCAAACAAATCTGATGATTTTTTTGTTCTATTTCTTTTAAAAAATGCCATTGGGATTTTGATGGGGATTGCTTTAAATCTGTATATTGCTTTGGATACTATGGCCATTTTAACTATGTTGATTCTTCTAATCCATGAGCATGGAATGTCTTTCCATTTCTTTGTGTCTTCTTCAATTTCTTTTAAAAATGTCTTATAGTTTTCAGCATATAGGTCTTTCACATCCTTGGTTAAGTTTATTCCTAGGTATTTTATTCTTTTTGCTGCAATTGCAAAAGGAATTGTTTTTTGTATTTCTTTTTCTGAGATTTCATTGTTAGTATATAGGAATGCAATGGACTTTTTTATGTTGATTTTTTAGCCAACAACTTTACTGTATTCGTTGATTGTTTCTAATAGCTTTTTGGTGGAGTCTTTAGGGTTTTCTATATATAGCATCATGTCATCTGCAAAGAGTGATAATTTAACTTCTTCATTCCCAATTTGGATGCCTTTTATTTCTTTCTCTTGCTTGATTGCTCTGGCAAGGACTTCCAACACTGTGTTGAAAAGTAGAGGTGATAGGGGACAGCCCTGTCGTGTTCCTGAACGTAGAGCAAAGGGCTTCAGTTTTTTACCATTAATTATGAGATTAGCTGAGGGTTTGTCACATATGATCTTTATTATGTTAAGGTATTTTCCTTCTATACCTATTTTATTAAGTGTTTTAATCATAAATGGATGTATCTTGTCAAATGCTTTTTCTGCATCAACTGATATATGATTTTTGTCCTTTCTTTTGTTTATGTGATGTATCACATTGATGGATTTGCGGATGTTGAACCATCCTTGTGCCCCAGGGATGAACCCCACTTGGTCATGATGAATAATCTTTTTAATGCATTGTTGTATTTGATTTGCTAGAATTTTGTTTAGGATTTTTGCATCTGTATTCATCAGAGATATTAGTCTGTAGTTTTCTTTTTTTGTGCTGTCCTTACCAGGTTTTGGTATCAGGGTAATGTTGGCCTCATAAAATGAGTTAGGGAGTACTGTCTCTTCTTCAATTTTTTGGAAGAGTTTGAGCAGGATTGGTAATAGATCCTCTTTGAAGGTTTGGTAGAATTCACTAGTGAAGCCATCTGGTCCAGGACTTTTGCTTTTGGGAAGGTTTTGGATGACTGATTCAATTTCGTTACTGGTGATCGGTCTGTTTAGATTTTCCAGTTCTTCATGGTTCAGCCTAGGAAGGCTATATGTTTCTAAGAACTTGTCCATTTCTTCTAGGTTATTGAATTTGATGGCATATAGTCCTTCATAGTATTCTTGGATGATCCTTTGTATTTCTGTGGTGTCCGTGATAACTTCCCCTTTTTCATTTCTGATTTTGTTAATTAGTGTCTTCTCTCTTTTTATCTTAGTGATCCTAGCCAAGGGTTTGTCAATTTTGTTAATCTTTTCAAAGAACCAGCTCTTTGTCACATTATTTTTCTATTGTCTTTTTGTTCTCTATTTCATTTAGTTCTGCTCTGATTTTTGTTACTTCCTTTCTTCTGCTGACCTTGGGTTTTATTTGTTCTTCTTTTTCTAGTTTTTTAAGGTGTAACGTGAGGTTATTTATTTGGGATTTTTCTTGTTTCTTGAGATAGGCCTGTAATGATGTAAATTTCCCTCTTAAAACTGCTTTCGCTGCATCCCAAAAATTTTGGTAGGATGTATTTTCATTGTCATTTGTTTCTATGTATCTTTTGATCTCTCCTCTAATTTCTTTTTTGACCTGGTCGTTCTTTAAAGGTATGTTGTTTAATCTCCATGTATTTGTGTTTTTTCCTGCTTTCTTTTTGCAGTTGATATCCAAATTCAAAGCGTTGTGATCAGAGAATATGCTTGGTATGATTTCAATCTTCTTAAATTTGCTGAGGCCGATTTTATGTCCCTATATATGGTCTATCGTTGAGAATGTTCCATGTACACTAGAAAAAAATATATAGTTTGATGTTCTAGGATGAAGTGCTCTATATATGTCAATTATGTCCATTTCATCTAATGTGTCATTTAGGGCTGCTATTTCGTTACGTATTTTCTGTTTCGATGATCTATCCATAGCTGTCAATGATGTATTTAAGTCCCCTAGTATAATTGTGTTTTGGTCAATTTCTCCCTTTAGTTCTGTTAATAGTTGCTTGGTATATTTTGGTGCTCCTTGATTGGGGGCATAAATATTGATGACTGTTATGTCTTCTTGTTGTATAGTCCCCTTTACCATTATGAAATGTCCATCTTTGTCTCTTGTTACCTTTTTCACCCTGAAGTCTGTTTCACCTGATATCAGTATGGCTACACCTGATTTTCTCTGGACACCATTTGCTTGGAGTGTCAATTTCCACCCTTTCACTTTGAGTGTATACTTGTCCTTGTAGCTGAGATGTGTCTCTTGGAGACAGCATATGATTGGGTTTAGTTTTTTGATCCAATCTGCTACTCTGTGCCTTTTTATTGGTGAGTTCAGTCCATTTATATTTAGGGTGATTGATATGTCAGGATTTCCTGTCATTCTATCTTTAGTTTTCTGGTAAGGTTGTGTCTCTGTTGTTTCTTTGCCTTTTTGTTGTCTATTATTTCTGTGTGGTGGTATTCTATGATGTTTCCCTCTGTTTCTTCTTTTATTACAGTATATATTTCAGTTCGGGATTTTTTTTTGAGTAGTTACCCTTAAATTTATGTAAAAGAAAGTTTGATATTTAGGGTATTCCATTTTCTTCAGCATGCTTACTTTCTCCATTCCCATATTCTGGTTCAGGCCTTTACTTTCCCCCTTTTTATGTTTTGGTGCCACAAATTGTCCCTGTTGATGGTGGTCGAATAGCCTCCTTTAGTATTTCTTGTAGTGCAGGTCGTGTATTAAAAATTCCCTCAGCTTCAGTATGTCTGGAAAGGTCTTTATTCCTCCTTCATATCTAAAGGATATCTTTGCTGGATATATTATTCTTGGCTCATAATTTCTCTCTTTCAATAGTTTTAATATTTGGGTCCACTCCCTCCTGGCTTGTAGAGTTTCTGCTGAAAAGTCTGATGGTAATCTAATGGGCTTTCCTTTGTAGGTTACCATCTTCTTTTCCCTGGCTGCCTTGAGGATTTTTCCTTTGTCGTTGATTTTAGACAGCTTCAATACAATGTGCCTTGGAGAAGGCCTGTTGGGATTGAGGTAATTAGGTGTTCTATTTGCTTCTTGGATTAGAGGATCCAGTTCTGTCCACAAGTTTGGGAAGTTCTCATCGACAATTTGTTTGAATATATTCTCTGTTCTCTTTTCTCTTTCTTCTCTTTCTTGTATGCCCATTATTCTTATATTGCTCTTTCTGATGGAGTCAGAAAGTTCTTGTAGAGTTCTTTCATGTCTTTTAAGTCTCAAGTCTCTTTCTTCTTTCATCTGTGTAATTTCCAGGTTTCTATCTTCGATGTCACTGATTCTTTCCTCCATCTGGTCAACTCTACTACCTAAGCTGGTTATTTCATTCTGAATTTCTTCTATTGAGTTCTTAATCTCCAGAAATTCTATTTGGTTCTTTTTTAAAATTTCAATCTCTTTTCGTAAAATGCTCATGTTGTTCATTGATTGTGTTTCTGAGTTCATTAAACTGCCTTTCTGTGTTTTCTTGCATCTCGTTGAGTCTTTTCAGAACTGCAATCTTGAATTCTCTGTCATTTAAGTCACATATTTCCATATCTTTAATTTCTTTTCTGGAGACTTTTCACTTTCTTTCTGAGCTGTCTTGTTGCCCTGGTTATTCATGGCAATTACTGATTTATTATTTCTCTTTCTAGACATCTACAGGAGTGGCTTCTGCAACAGGTTGATAGGAAGAGATCTTTCTTTTGTTTTCCAGTACTTGTTGGTAGAATGTTTTATTTTCTCTCCGACTTCAGCCTTTTTTTCTCTCTCACACGGTAGTGCTATGTTTTCTCTGCACTATTCCAACTTCTCACACAATGGGGGGATTCCCTGGGAGACGGGCTTCTCCTCTGTTAATAGTTCACCTGGGTCACAGGGCGCAGTGTCCGTGTGGGTATGCGGAGAGCTTTTGAAGTTCCAAAGCTCTTCCTGCAACAGATTCAGAGCCCATATGTTTCAGCCGTTCTGTTTACTCCTCCAGGGATCTGTCCAGATAGGTGGGGCCAGGGGCGGGGTGAGTTGTGAGAGGTGGCCCAGAGCAATGGCTGCGACCACTGCCACAGCCAGTCCTGCTTCCACAGCTCCCTCCACTTTGCCGGAACTAGTTGGGCTTTGAGTCTGTGTCTTCGGTCCACAGTTCTCAGAACAGCAAATATTCTGTTCTTTTGATCTGACGCTGCTACTGTTCCGCTTCTAGCACCGGGCAAGTGGGGGCGGGGCGAGTTCTGGGAGGGTAGGGAGGCGGCGGCAAGTTTCAGTACCTGAGGCTTCCATTCTCTGCTCGGCAGTGAGGGCTTAAACCACCGTTTTCAGGCTTCTTCCCTCAGTCTTTTCTCCAAGGTCTCTGCCGTGAGCGTTCGGTTCATCCGTGTTATATGCTGCCCCCTCAGCCCTGTGGGCCATAAATGGAGCCCTAGCAGTCTGAGTATTTCCCTCTCCCACAGCTGCTGTAGTTCCAGGATGCAGCGAGCTCGGAGCACTGAGCTAGGTCTGTGTCCTGCGCCCACGCGGCTCCGTCTCCGCACTTCTCCCTTCCCTCCTCCCCCGCTCGTGCGATTCGCCCACCTTTAGGTGAATTCAGTAGTGGGCCTGTTCAATTTGCCTGTCTGCTGTGCAGGGAGTCCTTTGTGGAGTTATAGTTGTTTGATTAGTTGTAAATTCCAGGGAAGATTTACAGAGGCTCACCTCATGCCGCCAGTTTGATGACCGCCCATTTGTCTTTTGACTTGAGCATTTAACCATTTACATTTAAAGTACTGATTGATAAGTATGTATTTATTGCCATTTTAATTGTTTTCTGATTGTTTTTGTAATTCTCCATTCCTTTCTTAATCTCTTACTCTCTTGTATGTTGATGTCTTTCTGTAGTGTTGTGTTTGGATTCCTTTCTCTTTATTTCTTGTATATCTCTTATAGATTTTTAGTTTGTGATTACCATGTGCTTCATATATACCAAACTATGTTTATAGGAGTCTATTTTAAGTTGATGGTTACTTAAGTACTGGCACATTCTAAGATCACAACCATTTTTACTCACCCCCTCCATGTTTATGTTTTGGTCATTATTTTTTACTTCTGTGTCTGTGTGTTTGTGTGCATCCTTTAGTTTACTGTAGTAATTACATATGATCTTGCTACTATTGCCTTTTAACCTTTGTACTAGCTTTAATGTTGATTGATCCACTGCTTTTATTATGTGCTTGCCTTTGTCAGAATTTTATTTTCTTTGAGATATTTTCTTGTATTTTTTTATTTTTCTTAAAGAAGTCCCTTTTTACATTTCTTACAATAGTGATTTGGTGGTGATGAACTCCTTCAGCTTTTTCTTGTCTTGGAAAATTTCTACTGAATATTTTGATCAGTGTTTGAGCAGGAACTATGGTTACATGTCAGGCTAGTGAGGAATTTAAGGGTCTTGCTTGTTGACAAAAGTAAGTAACACCTACAGTTTCCATTTCAATTTGCTAAATGTAGCATCTTGACCATTATGGGCAATTCCCAGACATTCTTTCAGATTTTTCCTCCACTAGACTACCACACATCTCCATTAACTGCTTTGTCATCTCTCTTGAATTTATAATTACAATTCTACATTTCAACTTGTTTGGGACTTTAGCTCTGCATTCATGGCCATCATGTATAAATCACAAGATCAAATAAAGAGACTTCTGCATAGTATAGGTCGGGGTAATGTTTGAATTGAGGTGACATTTGAATGTTCAGTTTCCCAAAGCAAAAATAGAAACCAAGAAGTTAGTCCCTCTGGGCCATAGAATCTGTGTGAGCAAAGCTAAACCTAATAATAATTACCTTTTACTCAGTACTTTTTCAGTCTGACATTTTTCTGAAGGCTTTGCATACTTTTGCATTTCCATTTTTTGTCTTCACAACAATCCAGCAAGGGAGAAAACTGAGACTCAGAAAGGTTAAGTATCTTGTTAACCCATGACAAAAAAACTAGTAACTGGTCAAAGTAGATTTTTGTATCAAATATGTCTGACTCCAAAGCCATACTAAATGCCACACCTTTAAAGTGCTAGAAATGACCAACTTTTAACCATGGAGTTCTGTTCTTTTTACCTCTGAAATATTTATCCGATTCCCCTTCTTTATTCTTGATGCCTTATTTTAGGTCCACCATCTCCTTCGTGTACTATAATATCATCCTGTGATACAGTTATCCATCTCGTAGCCTTTCTTTACAATTGGTTACTTATTCTATTTTTATTCATTGCCCTAGAGCATCTAGAACAATCTCATCACTTTTAACTCTCCTGATTTCTTTTAAAATAAACTTCAGATTTCGTAGCATAGGAGCAATGACTGTCTGTTTTGCTCACCACTCTATCTTTAGCACTTAGAATGGTGCCCGTGCATAGTAGGAACTCAGTTGTTAAGGAACTCATAGTAGGAATATAGCTGTTAAATTAATAGGGTACGTTTATAGTCTGCCTCTGCTGGTTTTTCCAGCCTCATCTCTCACCTCTGTCCCTCCAAAGAATCTTAGCTATATCTACTTGTGGATCCTTGAAAATACCATGTTTTTTTTTACTACTCTGTCTTCTAAAAAGATTTTTCTTCTTTCTGCATTTCTGCATTGTAGTCATTTCTTCCTACTCCTCAAAATATTTAGCAAACTCCAAATCACTCTGCAAAACTTAACATAAAGCATTTCCCACCCTGGGAAATACACCGTGAGTCCTCAAGTACTTCCTTTATAGCAATTATATTGTTTCTTTGGATTTAATTAGGTATTGAGCATAGCATATGCAGTCACAATATGACGGAGAGGAAAAAAAGTGAGGTATACTTAATCTGTACCTCAAAGAATATTATAAACTAGTAGGGAAAACAGACAAGTAAGTGGGCAATTTTTTAAATGTCTGAAGTGAGGAGTATTGCCTATTTCTGAGTAGTAAATTACCCCAAAACTTAGTGGCTTAACCAACAAATATTTATTAACTCACATAGTTGCTGGTGTTCAGGAATCTGAGAACAGCTTAACTCAGTGGTTCTGGCCTAGGTTTTTTTCATGAGGTTGCAGTCAAGGTACGCGAGGGCGATAGTCATCTGAAGGCTAGACTGCGGGTGGGGGATTTGCTTCTCAGCTGACTCGTGGGATAGGCAGGAAGCCTCAGTGCCTCACTACAGGAACCTCTCTGTAGGGCTGCTCACAATATGGCAGCTTACTTCTCCCAAAATGAATGATCAGAGAGAGAGAGAGGCACATATACACAGAAGCCGTAATATATTTTATAATCCGATCTCAGATAAGAAAAACCATCACGTCCACCATATTTTATTGGCCACATATCCTGGTACAACAGTGGTATGGAGTCCATGAGGTATAGATCATTGGGGGCTATCTTGGAGACTGACTACCACAAGAGATAAGCATGGGTTACACTTACGAAGAACACTTAGGAATAATTTTCTGAGATTAAAGGAAGCAATCTCTTTATTGAGCTATAAAGCATAAGTAATGGTTACCCAAATAAACAGGTGGCAAACACATTCTAAGCAAAGGAACCAGCAGTTGTATATTCATGGACTCTTAAGAGAGAGCCTCATTCATTCTTAGAAAGCAAGAATTCCAGGATACCTAGAGTATTGAATGTTGGAAAAGAATGAACTCAAGGCTGGAGAAGCCACCAGGGATCCAAACTATGTATTTCTTCTCTCAGGTAAAAGAATTTGGACTCTTCACTAAGGGCAAAGCAGCAGAGGCATTCATGGATTTAAGCAGAGATGTGATTTAACTAGTTGTACTTTCTAGAAAGGTGACGGGCTGCCTAGAATGGATAGAAGCAAGATTGGAGGAAGAGAGAGCAGGTAGAAACCTGATGCAGTCATTTATGTAAGAGAAGATGGCTGCTTACCTAAATAATGTGAATGAAAAGAAGTGGGCAGGTTTTTTAATTCTGAAGAATACAAAATCAATATAACTTGATGATTATTATTTAGATGTAAGAGAATAAAAGAAGGATGCCCATGTTTCTAAGTTGGCGAATTGGCAGTGAGTGACTCACTGCATCACTGAGTGAGGAAAAGAACTCTGGGCGAGGGGTTGATATGGAGTTCACAATTCACAACTGAGTATAGGCCTGGGCCTCAGAAGAGGAATTTGGGCTAAAAATGTAGATAGAAATAATCATCACTTCAATTGTAATTGAAACATTGAATGAGAGCGAGCTTGTGTAAGAGTGAATAGAGAGACAAGATCAGGGCCCTAAGGATCACTTTTAAGGGACAAAGATAGAAGAATTCAATAACAATTCAAGAAGTAGCAGCTGAAGAGTAAGAAAAAAAGCAGAAGAATATGGTGTCATTTGTCACTTTATTTAAATATTTGTGAAAATGTCTCTCTTCTACTGGGCTGTGAGCTCCTTAAGGAGAAGGACTATATCTGTTTTTTTTTAATTTTGCATGTCTTACGACATTTAAAACGGGGTCTGACACATAATAGGTTCTTGATGATTAAATGAATAAGTCAAAGGGCACATGGGAAAATGGACTATGTACTAGTTGAGAAAGCCATTATTTGCCAAGCCAAGAAATATAGGTATAATCTTTAGACAATGGCACATCACCAGAGGTCTTTAAGCAAAGGAACAACATGATCAGATTGATGTTCTTGTAATCAATTGTGGTAGCAATGTAGAAAATAGATAAGAAAGACCAGCTTGGTTATTGCAGTAGGGTAGACTGAGTTTAGGCAGTAGCCTAAATTGGGGTTGAGATGGTAAGAAACAGAACGGATGGAGTTATGATATAAGGGCAAAGAAAGAAGGCTAGAATCACTCCAGGAAATCTTGTTTAGGTAGCTAATAGATAATTATGCCATTGCCAAGATAGGGAAGCTGAGAAAAGGAACAAGTTGGTGGCGTGGGGAGGGGGGCAGAAATAACTTCAATTTGGACATAGTATTGTGTTTGAAATGTTTATGTGCCATCCAGGTAAATTTTCACTGGGTAGTTGGTAATACAGGTTTTGAATTTACAAGAAAAGTGTAGGTTGAAGAAAAAGATTTAGGAGTTAGGCCATAGTAATAGTTCAGTAAGCATAAAGAACTCAAAGAACATTGCAAGAAAGTTGTAATTCTGCCTCTGAGGATGAAGGAACAGTTCAAAGAGATCTTGACATTTTAACTGGTCCTCCAAGAAACAGAAGAATAAAAGAAAGAGTACTCTTGGCAGAACAAACCTATGTAGACACAGCCTACAGAACACTAAAACCTCACCAAAATCAGTTTGTTCAGAAGTTTATCTTCTTGTCCTTAATATTTTACATATAAAAACTTTGAAGTGTTTCTATGGATAAAAGGCAGAATGTGGATTTTAACTTTTCTCTTACTTGATTTCAAAGGAAAGAAGATTCTGTATGATATACTTGCCTTTGCCAAAGAAAGTGTTCATTCTCATGTTACCACACTTGGACCTCAAAATTTTCCTGCCAATGACAAAGAACCGTGGCTTGTTGATTTTTTTGCCCCTGTAAGTTATTTTCATCTGTCAAAATTCATTATTGTCAATTTTCTCTTGTCACAGCAAAAAGACGTTTTCTAGATGACTTGGAACCATGAGTACTAGAATTGTGTTCTTCAGTTTTGGCCACATACTGCATCTAAGAGAGCTCTGATGTACTTGCCCCCTCTAAGGATTAAGTATATACTAGTGCATGTATACGATTTGCAACTAAGTGTAGTTTGTCTTACTTAGCATACTGTTTATTATAACAATGTGTATTTTTTTGTTTCTTTTGGCTAACTGCTTATGAATATTTATTCTTCTTTTGTAGTGGTGTCCACCATGTCGAGCTTTATTGCCAGAGTTACGAAAAGCATCAAAGCATCTTTATGGTCAGCTTAAGTTTGGTACATTAGATTGTACAGTTCATGAGGGACTCTGTAACATGGTAAGGCAAAGTATAAAAACCTTATTCTAATTAACTTAATACTAAAATAATAAAATAAGTTTTCAAACATACGGCTACATTTAGAATAGCAGCCAATTATTTAAACAACTTCAACAAAATGATACAAAATTATGGATTAAAACATGGATAATATATGTAGTTAAATGTAGATATGGTCCTATTTATCAAGCTCAGGAAAATATTTAGTTGACTTGATAAAATACATGATTTTTCAATTATTAAAGATATTTTTTTAACTTAATATTACTTTTTAGCAGTCTGTAGTTTTTATTCTGTCTTTCCTCATAATAGTATAATAGAAGGAAATTAAAACAAGAAATGAGCTCTTTGTTTACATAAAAATATGTGTACTTTATTAGGTTAATTAATATTTATTCTTCAGTTCTAAGAAGTACTAAAAATTATCTGCCTCATGATGAAAGTATATAATACCATTTGTAAAATATAGGAGAAAAAATATTGGGGGAAAAAATCAAATCTAAATCAAATCAAGCCTCCAGGTCTATAGTGTATAGGAAACCCAGCAATATAGAGGAACATATTAATGACACCAGGGGCATGCAATCTGTGGATCCCAGCATGTAGGGGACATTACAGGACAGACACTCAGTTTATTGGACAGATATATTGAAAGGGGGAAGAAGAGATTGAAGACTTGAAAGATATCGTTCAAATGCAGGTTTAGGCCTTGTTTGGATGCATTTCAAACAAACCAACTGCAAAAATAAAGACAGAATTGGGGAAATTTGAACACGGACAGGATACCTAATGATTTTCAGCAATTGTTAATTTTTAGATATGGAAATGATAATGTGTTTATATTTTGGGGAAAGTCCCTGTACTTTAAATATACTGAAATATTTATGGATGAAATGATTAATTATGTGGAAATTGCTTTAAAATAATCTTGGAGTAGGAGTAGAAGAAGATGTAGACGAAATAAGAGTAGCCATGAGTGGATGATTGTTGTAGCTACAAGAGTACATGAGAATGTATTGTTCTCTGCTTTTACTGCTCTGTGTGTATTTTCAGTTAAAAAACCTAATTATTAAAACTTTTTAAAAAGATGAATGAAAAAGAGGTAGAGAAAAAAGAAGTGGGGAAAGGAATGGGGAAAACAAGAAAGAAACCAGTTTTAAAAACGTAATGGAAATAAATGTAGGCCGAAACATTTATGGTATTTGTGTGGAATAATTTCTCACTACACACACACAAACACACACACCCCGACAAAAACAAACCAAGTATAAAAATTAATGAATGTGAATGAATATGGCTACATTAAATGTTAAAACTGTTGCCAAAGAAAAGAGACACTAAAGTTGAACAACAGAGTGAAGTTTTTGTAGACAAAACCTTACTGTCCAGAATATTTAGACTATAAATCATTTTAGAAAAAAGGAAAGTTTACAGACATTTCTTTAAAAAGGAAATCCAATAAATGAGGAAAATGTTCGACTTCACTAGTCAAGAAAGTACAAATTACAACAATAGTCCTAGACCCTCCCCATCTATCAAATTAACAAAAATTTAGAAATCTCACAACAGCAAGTGAGTGGATAAATGATCCAGTCACTCAGTGGAATACCAGAGAGCATTTAAAATTAGATCTATCTTTAGCAGCATGGGTAAATCTCAAAAGTACAATGTAAAATGGAAAAAGCAGATTGGAGGATAATCTATAGAGTATAATAAAATTACAGAAAGTTTTTAAATGCTCAAACATAACAGTATACTGCTTAGGGATACATATGCATGTAGCAAAAACACAAAAACATCAAAACGTTTTTTTTTAGGATACTGGTTTATTGGTTGCTCGTAGTGTCAGGAAGGGAAGGAAATGGGATCAAGAAAGAGTACTTCCAACAATCTGCCAGTATGGCAAAAAAGTTAATCTTCCTTAAATGTAGGGGAGGGGTATGTGGGTATTTGTTAGATTATTCTTTTTTCATTATATTTGAAATTTCATTTAAAAAAGTTTAAAAACTAAAAGCCCTTCGGTTTTGGATGTCTTGTAAAGATGCTAAGCAAAAATACAATGTTAATTAAGATACCCGATACTTAACTTTAATTCTAGTTTTTCTGCTTTTTAATCTCAACTAGGTATTAAGTAGCCTGTAGGCAACTGAGTAAAATGTAAGGATTTAAAACCATGGCATCACTTCACCTAGAACAGGCCAGGACTGACTACTGACTGATGGGTCTTAACCAAGTCACTTAGCCTCTCAGAACCTGTTTCCTCCTCTATGAAGCTGATTTAGTAATTTTAGCTGCTGAATAGAATTGTTGTGAGGAAAGATAGAAACTGCATGTTCAAGTGCTAAAAGTGTGCTGGGCACATAGTAAGCACTTGTTAAGTGTTAGGTTTAATTGTTGTATTAACATAATGAGTCCCTGAAATTTGCACTTATTTTAACAAAAGTTTGATAAATGCTTTCATTTTTTTCTGTAAAATTATTTTTGAATCTTAGTCAAAGATTCCAATTTGCTAATAAGTAAGTGCTTGTCAACTTTTAAAGGTGTGAAGTTCAGCTACAGCAAATACACAGGGATCTCTTTATTACTTTTTAAAGAATGAATAAAAATTAAATCTTCAGAGAACTGTTTCCTGAGCCAGTAGTGTTCATGTTAATTCTGAGGAGATTATAGTATTTTGTATCATAAAAGCTATCTTGAATATAAAGAGTAAAAAGTGACCACATTCTTGGGGTATGATTCATAATTTTAACGTAAAATATGATTGATTACACATTAATTATTAATATATTTATTCTTGCTAGTCTATTTTCTTGATTTTCTTCTACTTCTAGACAAATTTGAATATTTTTTATGGTTTCAAAAAAAGACTTAAGCTAGAGATTAGCCTGCTATTTACAGCCTCATGCGTCTCTGTTCAGGAGAGTAAAAAGTGACCACCAAGCTCAAGCTCATAATTATGCGTGCTCACTTTTCGGTGTTTCATGCCTATGGATTTTATGCATAATGGAGTAGCTATAAATAAGGGTGAGGTATTCATCAGTGCACCTGTGAGTCCATTTTCTGTGCTGAATTTGTCCAGACTAAAATCTTTTAGTCACCAGTAATTTACAATAAGTTTTTTAAATCTTGTTGTTACTGTTACTTAAATAAAGGCAAGCTGGTTTTAAATTTGAAACAAATAGGTAAAATGCATAAAATCTTGTTTAATTTGTATTCTCATTCTTAATAGTATAACATTCAAGCTTATCCAACGACAGTGGTGTTCAACCAGTCCAACATTCATGAATATGAAGGACATCACTCTGCTGAACAGATCTTGGAGTTCATTGAGGTATTTTAAGCTAATTTAACTATATAACATTATAAGTTATGGAGATAACTTAAATTATTTTAAGTTCATGGCTATAAATCTTTCTGTGTATTTGTACACTTTGTATATTTAATAATGTTTAATAACAGGATTTATTCTTTTCTTGCCAAAATGTTATTTTCTGACAAAATGAATTTAATTTTTTCTAATGTTTTACTCTTATTGTATACTTACTTTAAACTCTGAGAATAAGTCTGTGTTTTTGTTTGTTACCTAGTTCAGTGTCGTGTACTTAGTAGACAAGTATTTATTGAATACATGAAATTACACTTTCGCATAAAGCTTTGCCACGCCCTTTTCCTGTTTTCTCTGGTAGAACAACCACAGATTACTTCTTTTAGGTCCCAGATAAATGGGATAGGAGTGAGCGCGATACTATCCAGGAAATGTGTGGGTAAGGGCAGTCTTACTCGTCCCCCCATTGAAGGGCCTCTTTTCAAGCCTGGGCAGCTATGCCAAGCCTGTGTTACTAGCACAAAAATGCCCTTCATCTATAGCACCTCCTGTTGTTTTTTTTTTCACTAGTGCTCCTAATTGACTATAATAGTTAACAGGGGCCTCCTAAGCATGAAAATTTTTAGCTTTTTTATATAATGACCATTCTACTCTCTGTCCTACTCATCTCTCTCTCCTCTTCCAGAATAATAGTTTTTGGTTTTGTATTTTGGTTTTGATTGTTTCCCCCAGTGAAGCTAACATCTTTGTTAATATTACCCAATCATGATAGACTAAAGCATTTGGAGCAAGTGACCTGTAGAGACGATGTGTAGTATTTCCAGGCAGAATGTCAGAAAAAGAGAATAGTAGGCTGTCCATTGTTAATTAAAGGGCCATTTCCAAACCAGAATTATATGGCTTATGTAGACATCTGGGCAGTTCTTGGAGATCTTGCCTTATCCACCCATAATCTTAAATAGTTACCTCTTTTCCCCACTTAAGATGATTTTAATGATACGAGGAATAGGAAGAAGTATACCTTGATTTAAGAAGACTAATGGTCAAAATCCAAACTTAAAAAATAAATTCAGGATCATTTCTTCCTTTTCGAATCATTCACTATAAATTCTCTTTAAAATATCCTTAAGTTTTCTTTCTATTATTCAAAAACAAGTTTTTCTAAATGACAAATACTAACAATTTGCCAAGAATGTATGAACAACTCTTTTTTTATATCTCTTATAACGAAAGCTGTGTTGTCTTTAGGATCTGATGAATCCTTCAGTGATCACCCTGACACCCACCACTTTCAGTGAACTAGTTAAACAAAGAAAACATGATGAAGTCTGGATGGTTGATTTCTATTCTCCATGGTGTCATCCATGTCAAGTTTTAATGCCAGAATGGAAAAGAATGGCCCGGGTATGGTAAAGTAGTTTATTTTAAATCCAACATTTACTAAGAATGTTTATTTAACAGAGTTATTTTGAAACAGATGAGTGAACCCACTTCCAGATTGTAACTTAATAAAAATTCTAATCATACCACTTAGATTTAAATTTAGTTTGTCTGATATGTGAATGGGTTAGAATAATCTACCCTTTTTTTGTGTGTCACCCCATACATATTTGACCAAATTTCTGCCAAAGTCAACCCAAAGCTCTCTTTTATTTTCTAATAAAATTTTTGTACTTGTTTTTAGAGCTTAAATTATGTAGTTTCTTCACAATATTATAGGACTTAAAAGAAAAAAATAGCCTTGATCAATAAAACATTTGAATTTTTAAAATTTTATACAAATAGATGTGTTATAAATCATGAATGAATAGAAAGAAATTATTTAAATACAAGAATGGAAAATGCAGTAACTATTTTATATTTGTAAGATTTAAAAAACTGAACAAAGCTAAGAGTTACAGTGATTTCTAGTATGAACATTTCAGATAATACAATTTTGTGCTCTTTTCAATAAATTTTTTTAATTCAGTTATGAGTCAATATGCTACCTGCAACCCATGTCTACATTTGAAAAAGGAACTCTTGAAATACCATTGGAAAGACCTTCATTAGTCCTTGGTTTCTAACATTTTGAATTTTAGAAATAAATTATTTTCCCCATATAATAGGTAAATGAAATCAATTGAAATCACGGATAAATAATATAACTGTCTCATAGTGACAGTTTCTCTATTGTAAACATATATAAAATAGTTATGGAGGTAATTTAATTCTAATCACCTTGATCTATTTATCTCCTCTTTGTTCTTTTATAGACACTAACTGGACTGATCAATGTGGGCAGCATAGATTGCCAACAGTATCATTCTTTTTGTGCTGAAGAAAATGTTCGGAGATACCCTGAGATAAGATTTTTTCCCCCAAAATCAAATAAAGCTTATCAATATCAGTAAGTATTGTCTAAAATTTGAAGACATTTATTACAGGCATTTGGCATAGCTCTTAAAAAATGGGTAGGAATTTCACAGACGGGGTAACTGGAGTAAAGGTTCAGAAACTAAAGCCTTGGCTATTTTGAGTTTTGCTGTTCCCATGGGTCTGTAGGAGATGTCCAGTAGGCAGCTAGACATTCAGATCTGGAGCACAAAAATACATTAAGACTATAAAGAAAAATATATTTGGGAAGCCGTGTAAGCAGTGTTCGAAGCTGAGCATACCTGAGTAGAGAGAGGCTAGATGAAATCATTCAACTAAACTTATCTTTTAAATTGCTATGATACTGTTTTTTGAACATATCTAATAATGGAAAATATTTACAACTTACGTGTTTTTTTTCTTTTTTCAGTAGTTACAGTGGTTGGAATAGGGATGCCTATTCCCTAAGAATCTGGGGTCTAGGGTGAGTAATTAAAATACGTATCATTGTATAAAATAGTCAGTGCTGTTTGCCTTTCTCTTGTATCTCTAATTAAGTTTACTGTGAGTTGTTTAAAGATTCTAGCATTTTAAAGTACTTAGTAAAGAATAATTACTTATCAAGATAAGCTTGGGCTTTATTACATTGTCATTCTTTCAAGTCATTTTTAACTTAGAAAGTATTGCAATATTATATTTTAGAAGTTTGCTTTGTTCTTGTTTAATGAAAAATAATTTTGTTTCCTTGCCACAGATTTTTACCTCAAGCATCCATAGATCTCACACCGCAGACCTTCAATGAAAAAGTTTTACAAGGGAAAAATCATTGGGTGGTTGATTTCTATGCTCCTTGGTGTGGACCTTGCCAAAATTTTGCTCCAGAGTTTGAGCTCCTGGCTCGGGTAAGTCTTATCTATCTACTTAAATAAGTTGTAGTTACATGCAGGTTTTAATAATTAGATAAAACATTTTAAATACAATTTTAATTTTTTTCTTAAACGTTTCTTCTGAATTTTAAAAGCTCCATTTCATTTCATTGACTATAATCTCTGCAGTAGATTTCATCCTTTAAAACTTTTAGCTACCATCTTCTCTGCCTTGGCTGACATCATCATCTACCTAACCTTAACTGCCAGAAGCCTCACTGCTGCTGCTTCCCTATTTCCTTCCTCTGCCACCATTACTCTGCTGCCATCCAGGCAATCACAGATCCTACTTAACAGTTCTATCCTAAGTGCCTTATCAAATCTGTCATCTCATATCCATGGCC
Source organism: Rhinolophus ferrumequinum (assembly GCF_004115265.2). NCBI lineage: Eukaryota > Metazoa > Chordata > Mammalia > Chiroptera > Rhinolophidae > Rhinolophus > Rhinolophus ferrumequinum. The sequence goes on along the minus strand of NC_046291.1, from coordinate 43,981,284 downwards.
TCTGCTAGCCTCTTTGGTCAAGCCATCATCATTGCTCGCCACCTTATCACCCGTGCCTTTTAACTAGTCTCAGGTTACCGGTCTACCTTCTTCAGTTCTGCCCCAGTGATCTTTTTAAAATATTGTCTTCTCTGGCTTCCGGTTAACCAAGTTTCTTGATATGCATCTTTGACTACAGGTCGCTGATCCGATTCTTTCTGCCTGTTCAGCTTTATCTCTCTCCCCCACCCCACACTTTACACTCCAGGCACAACAAAGTATAATACTCCGCTGAATAAGTACTCCTATGCACATGCTGTTTCCTCTCTAAAATGGCTTTTCTTTACCGTAGTCATCTGGATTTTTTTTCTCCTTATCCTTTAAAACCAGCTCCAGTGGCACTCCTGTGTTCTCTGCCCTTTTTAGTTAAACAGTGTCACCTTGATGTCTTATACGCCATCATCACACTTATTCAATGCCTATTAATTATTTATCTAGATATCTGTCTCCTCCATAAGACTGTGAGCTTCTTGAAGGCAAGGTACATGTATATCTCTATATCCCAAGTATTTAATTCAGTAAATGCCTATAAAATTAAACTGAATACATAAACTGAATGTAATCTTAAGTTTTTGGTGTTTCTTTCATAACAGTTGTATTAATGACCTAATCCGGAATGATAGGTTCCTTGCCTCTATACTCGAGAAACTTTGCCAAGGCCTACAGAACACTCATTAGAGAGAGAAAGTCAGTTCCAGTTCCACCACAGTCTAAACAGCTGAACATCTCTCATGCAAAGTGATTTCAAAGCTTCTATGAGTCATAAAAGATTATTTTAGTTATTGAGTGGTCCTTCAAATAGAGATTATTCATTTTTACCATGTATACTTTCTTTTCCTCTTAAGCTTCCTTCTTCTTCAACAATTCTTTTTGTTGTTAAATTTATTGAGGTAACCTTGGTTAATAACGTTATATAAATTTCAGGTGTACAATTTCATAATAGCACATCTGTATACTCTTCCGTGCTCACCACCCGAAGTCTAGTCTCCTTCTGTCACCATGTATTTGATCCCCTTTACCCTCTTCGTCCTCCCCTCACCTCCCTTCCCCTCTGGTGACTACCATTCTGTTGTCTGTATCTATGAATCTTTTGTTTTATTTGTTCATTTGTTGCTTTTTGTTTTATATCCCACATATGAGTGAAATCATACAGTTCTTTTCCTTTCCATTTAGCGTAATACTCTGAAGACCCATCCATGTTGTCACAAATAACAATATTTTGTCTTTTTCATGGCTGAGTAGTATTGCATTGTATATATGTACTACATCATCTTTGTCCGGGTATCCATCAAAGGACTTAGGTTATTTCCATGTCTTGGCTGTATATATATTGATGAACTGTTCCCTTTATCATTATAAAATGTGCATCTTTGTCTCATGTTACCTTTTTTTTAATCTTGAAATCTATTTTGTCTGATATAAGTACTACTACTCCTGTTTTTGTCTACATAACATTTGCTTGAAGTATCATCTTCCACCCCCTTCACTTTGAGCCTATGTTTGTCTTTGGTGCTGAGTCATGTCTCCGGTAGGCAACATAGTTGGATCTTGTCTTTTATTCCATTCTGCTACTCTGTGCCTTTTGTTGGTGAGTTTAGTGCATGTGAATTTAGGGTGATTATTGATATATGAGTACTTACTACAGCCATTTTATCTTTTGTTTTCTGGTTGCTCAGCTCCATTGTTTCTTTTTCCTTCTGATTCTGACTGCTATTTTAGTTCTGTGGTTTTCTATAATTTTTTGTTCATTTCCTCTCTTTTTTATGGTTCATGTCTCACTTCTGGATTTTTGTTTTGTGGTTACAATTAGGGTTGTGTAAAATGTTTTATACACACAATAGTTCTTTTTCTTCTGATTGCCTCTTCATTCACCTGTACCTGTTTAGTCCTTTTCCTCCTCCCCTTTTATGATGTTAGTTGTCACAAATTACCCCTTTTTATGTTGTGCATTTGTTACTAAAATGTTGTAGTTACAGTTAATGCCTCTTTTCCCCCTTTAACCTTTGTGTTATAACTGTTTAATAACCTATTCTGAAATATATTTGCAGTTTTCAGCTTCTGTTAATTATCTTACTCAAAGTTTTGTATACTTTTGTCTTTTGGTTTCCAGTAGAATATCTTCTTTCAACATTTATCGTAAAGACATCTTGTGGTAGCAGATTCTCTCAGCTTTTGTCTGTCTTGGAAAGCCTTTATTTCTCCTTCACATCTAAAGGATAACTTTGATGGATATAATTATCCTTAGCTGATGGTTTCTCTCTTTCAATATTTTGAATGTTTCCTTCCCCTCTTTCCATCTTGTAATATTTCTGATAAATCTGATTATAATCTAATATGCTTTCCTTTGTAGGCTACAGTCTTTTTTTCCCCTGGCTGCCTTGAGAATTCTTCCAATGTAGTCAGATAGTTCTTGTAGTGTTCTTTCTTTCCTTCTTTCCTTCCTTTCCTTCTTTCCTTCTTTCTTTCCTCTGAGTTCTCTCGTCTTCCTCCCGAGTCATTTCTAGATTTCTGTCATCGAGTGCACTAATTCTTCCATCTGGGCTGCTTTGTTTCCAGTGCTGTCTAGGATTTCTGTTTGGTTCTTTTTTATGGTTTCAATCTGTTTAATAAATAAAGTGGTACTTTACCAATTTTATTTCTGAGTTCATCGAACTGCCTTTCTGAGTTTTCTTGTGTATCGCTGAGTTTCTTCATAACTGCAATCTTGTATTCTGAGTCATTCAAATAATAGTCTTCCATAACTTTAAGTTTGGTTTCTGGAGACTCTTTTTTTCCTATGCTCCCAAGTTACCTTGGTTGTTCATGGTATTTGATAAATTTGAGATAGTGACCTCTTTTACTTAGATGCTATGTTGCTCTCTACAGACAGTTCAGTAGGTTGATAAGTAGGATACTTTCTTTGGATTTCCAGTAAGTGGTGCTATAGTACAGTTATTTTTTGTTTGTTACTTGAAATATTTGTGCCTCTGGGATCATGGTGGAGCCGTGTCACTTTGGTTCAGGTGCCACTGGTAGGTGTCCGCTCTGTGACCATCTTGCCTCACTTAAGAGGCACTACCATTGTAGTGGGGAGATGTGGCAGGTAGTGGAGAACCAGTTTTGTAAGCTCCCAGAACTGCTGCTTTTTTCCATTGTGTTTTTGGCTTTACTGGGCTGTGCTGGGGCTTGTGCGGCAGGGGAGGCAGGTTTGCTATCCTGCGGGCCCACCCACCTGCTAATAACGGCTGCTGGCTGCTGTTTTGTTGAAAATCTCGCAGCTACCTCTACCCAGTTCTGCCACTATGGGGAGGGGGCAAGGGAGATGCCTTTTCCTGGAGGGAAACTGCTTCTCTCCCTCTTAGACCTCAGGCCAGTAGTATGAAGGCTACAGACGAAATCCTCCGCTGCTGCTGTGCTTTCTGGAGTCACTGTGGGCGTCAAACTGCATCTGTGGCTCTATCCCTGCCGGTCCCCTGTCCTGCCTCCCCTACTTGTTCCAAAATCCACCTTCATAGGTCCTGACGTGTGGATCTTGGAGGCATGTTTGTGGGTTGAGCAGGGGATCCTTATTGAGTTACACATCAGCTTATTGTAGATTTAAAGGGAGAATCAATGGTGCCTTCTCACTCCACCATGATGCTGACGTTGTTCTCCAACAGTTCTAACAAAATGCTTGAATATAGCAGAAAATTATTAAATATAGAAAAGGTCATTATTCGACAGATCTTAAGCACCAAGTGAAAAGCATTATGCTAAATACTGGGCTACAAAAATAGAAAGACAAAACTTCATGTCTTTAAAATTTTATACTAGTGGGAAAATAAAATGCAAATAAATATACATATAATGCAACAGGATCGTTGCTGTAGTGAAATTAGAGTGAGGCAAGAACATGGGAAGAAGAATGACGGAGTCATGCTAGGAAGAGGCAAAGGGCTCCACAAAAAAGGTAATATCTGAGATGAAAATTACAACATGACTAGGCGTGTGGCACTTAAAAGGCTAGAAAGTACTGTAAGAAGGGAAGAGAGTATTTGCAAAGGTGGCAGGGATACAAGAGAGTGGGGCATGTTCGGGGATCTTCACTGTTGGTCCAGTGTTACCAGAATATAAATGCAGAAGGGGAATGGCAAAAATGGGGGCTCAAGAAATAGGCAAGGAGGAGGAGGTTTAGTCCACTTCCTCATGCTATTCATGTTGTACACTCTTCCTGAGTGATCGTGTGTTGTTCAGAAGGTGTTCTGTATAGGCATTAGAGGACAGTTATTGGTTATAGCAGAACCCATTTTACATTTTAGGCAGATCAACTGGGGGGACTGAACACAGGCCAGCAAGTTCTAAGAAAGATATTGAGAGCACCCAAAACAATATGGTGTCCTCCTTTAAGTAATTGAAAATACAAGTCAACTAATATATAAAATAAACATTTTGGACATGATGTAAACCTTAGATTTCTAGTTTTATCTGGATTCCTCTGACCTTCAGTATGAGTGTGTGCATACATGTTTCTGCATGCAGCTTTGCTGGTACCCTAACACAGGTTAGTCTACCTATTGAGTCACTCCAGCCTTGGGAACAAAACTAAAGGCAGAAAAGATATTTTAATTGTCCCAAAGTGAGAGATGATAACTTGAACCAGTATTAAGGCAGTGGGTGTTAGAAAGAATACGAAAATACAGGAAAGATATGAGTACAATTTAATGTTTGATGATGATAATTGTGGGAGAGAAAGGAATCTAGGATGGCACTAGTTTCTGGCTTGAACTAAGTGAGTAATAGGACAGAAGAAAGTGTAGGTTAATGGGGAAGGATTCATTTTAGAAATGTTGTATTTAAGGTGCTTACTTCACTGACGTAAGCCAGTACATAACTGAAGTGAAATTGAGGGAAGAGGTTGGGGTTTAGCCGCATGTAGGTGTATAAAACCTCCCTTGAGAGAGTGTTCACAGTGAAAAAATTGTTCACCAAAGATGGATCTGTAATTGGATATTATAATTTAAGGGGCAGGTATAGAAGGAAGCCCCCTTTCTAGAAATGAAGAACAGCCATAGTGTAGGAAAGCCAAGAGAAAATACTGATAAATACCAAAAAAGAAAAGAGTAAAGGAAGGAGTGGTCAGCAATATCAGATATTAAAAAGACTGAGTAGTGTCCATTTGGTTGGGCAAAGAGGAGTCATTGGTGAACTTACAGCAGTTACAGCGGAGGAACCAGTAAGAACAGAAGTGAGACAAAAATCTGTTGAGAAATAAGTAAATAACGAGAAAAGTGGTAAAAGAGTCAACTGCCCAAAAAAGAGAGAAGCAGGGTGGTACTAGCGGAACCAGTGCAGTTATGGAGGAAATCCTTTTTTGATCGTATGTGTATGTGCTGACAAGAGTAAGAAATCTGACAGGGAGGGACTGGACAATGTGGCTGGAGTATAGTTGAGCCTTCTACAAGATGAAGAGTGCAACCTCAGTACATGAGACCAGAGAAAAATGGGGTGAACACAGAATCTGAGGTGGGGTGAAGACAGGTGTGGGTACTAGAAAGAAGTTAAGATAGGTCAGGGTCAAGCTTCTCAGTTTTCTTGATAGGGCAAAGGAGAGTTTTTTGCTATTGGTGAGGAAGTGCTGGACAAATAGGAATTTAAGAATTTGGAAGCAATTTTGTTCGAATGGAAAGGATTAAAACTAAGTTTTTTTTAAAATAACAAATCCTTAGCTTTATAGATTTGAAATTTTTAGTATCATATTGCTTTGTGGTTGCCAAAATACATTATGCCAAAGAGAATGGCAAAGAATATTTTTTTTTTTCCAGATGATTAAAGGAAAAGTGAAAGCTGGAAAAGTAGACTGTCAGGCTCATGCTCAAATATGTCACAAAGCTGGTATCAGAGCCTATCCAACCGTTAAATTTTATCCCTACGAAAGAGCAAAGGTACGTACAGGCTTTTCCTTGATGTTCCTTTCTTTTTGCAAGCCAACCTCAAAAGATTTGTTTTTAGTCTGAGTAATGCTTTTTTCTCGTTTCATCTCCCTTTGTCGTTATTTTATTGCATATTACTGAAACAAGCTCCTTCATACATATACATTAAGTGATTTTAAAAGTTCTTTTTTTTTGTCTCACAATTGATAATGATCTCCATTGCCTTAAAACTTTTATACTCAATGAATAGGAAAACTGTTAAAGAAACATACCAAAATACTAATAGTGGTTTTCTATGGGTGGTAGAATTCAAGGTAATTATTTACTTTCTGTGAAGATTTGTATTTCCTACTTTCAGAGAATTAACATATTTTACCTTTATAATTACTTTTTTCCATGAAAGGATAATATACTATTATAATACTTTTGAAACAGCCTTCGTACCCAAGCATTTATCTTTAGAAATATTGATTAATGGTTTAGACTACAAAATAAAAGTTAGAGTCCCTTGGTTCAGTCATAATTCCTTTCTGGGTCACTGACAATATGCTTTTTTTTTTTTTTAAACAAGAAAACTGAACATCTACCAATGGGTCTTAAAATTCAGATGATAACTTCTATGATTATTGATACAAAAGCATGTCTCTTTCACCCAGTATAATTGCTAACTGAAAGTACTATTGACCTTTGCCATTTTCCCAAGTAAAAGAATGTCATTTTTGACAATAGAACTGTGATGAAATAAATATTGCCATGTATTACATTCATGTTTTCTGGTGAAACATTTGAAATAAATAAAATATCTTAATACATACTTTTTGAGAAAGAATATCAGATTAAGATCTCATGTTATTTATTGGTAATTATAATACATACATGTTGAAATAGAGTTAAGTAAAGAAATTAAATGATGGATTTCAGAAGTCTAGAATTGTCCAACATCTAGATTTTTCAGTGAAGGATTTTTGATTAACTTAAGAGGCTAACTCTATCTTAAAACAGTTTAGGGTAAGCAGAACTTGAGGGTAAAGGAGCTTGTACCAGAGCCGGAATCTTTATTCCTTTGGAATCACTAGCTCTACTTCCCAATTCTCAGAACAGTTGAGACATGGGTGACATAAATAGGGGCCTTTTCAGGTAAAATGATGTTTGGAAAATATCAATACAATGAGCAGTCACAGAATTTACCAGGCCATAGAGGAAGCTGTTTGAAAAGGTGATGTTACTATGTGTCCAGAGGAGTCCAGAAGACAGATTAGGACCCAAAATTACCCTGTCCAAACTAAAAGACGGGGTGACAACCAGAAGTCTAGGCCAGATGAGAAGTCCAAAGCAGAATAATGATTGGAGTAAACAAATGCAAACCTTGGTGGGCAGTTAGTTAACACAAAGAAACACAATCCTAGCATACAAGTGTTGGGTTCCCACCAGGAAGAATGAAACAGGTAGCTCCAGATCCAAAATAAGCAGAGTATATTGAGTATATCGACTTCTCTCCCTGGCTTTTCAGCCGCCTTCCTGCACTGGGCAGGTGAGAACCAGAAAGTATAGGTTGTTCTCCAATGTTGTAGTTAGTCCAGGTTTTGTCCAATGATTGTATTAGATTAGACTGATTTGAGTCCTCCGGGGTATCTTTTCTTATACAATTTAGATGTTTTGAGGCATGTGAAGTTAGCAATGCATTTTCCCCAAGGAATTATTTTACATGTTCCCGTAACAGTATTGTTAGTATTTACTTCAGGTAAATAATGAGTTACCTGTGCTTTTGCAGCATTATTTCCTTGAAAAAATTTGAGTTTCAAACAATTGGAACTTTAAGGAATATTTAGTCATGTTTCTTAGATGGAAATGTCATGTTTTGATTAGAAGCTTAAAGATTATAAGAAAAGTGTTTTTAATTTTAGAGAACTATTTGGGGAGAGCAAATAGATACCAGAGATGCAAAAGAGATTGCTACCTTAATACATGAAAAATTGGAAAATCTCCAAAAACACGGAAAGAGAAATAAGGTAAGGACTGAGTCTAGAGCTGACTTGGGCAAACATTATCTAAAGTTATTCTTACTATACATTATATGTACCAATACACAGGTAAAATTAAGCATGAAAAAATAGTAAATAATTGGAAATATGTTCTTTCAAAATATGAGAATCAGAATGTAGCCTCTAGACACTGAAATGCTTAGAAATTTGGACAGGTGAAACCATTTAACAAAAAACAGTGACTATGACCATAACGTATTTAAATTTGGTTCAAATGTAAATAAAGCATTGACTTTTTAGGAATAAATATACTAGACCCTCATAACACATTTTCAGTGGCAAATTTTCTTTTGTTCTTGATATAGTCAGGCCTTATTCATCTTGGCCTCTCTCTGAATTTTTAATCTATCAAAAAGCAATGCAACCTTTTTCCTGCTATTCTTCAGAAGAGTGGTTTATTTTTCTTCTTTAAATTATTGTCATTCTAGGACACACTTAAACATACTTAGGAACAGTCCAAAGAGTCCATGAATGCTAGAGTACTTTTCTGAATGGAATTTAGTACAATCACATATGAGGTTTCTTGGATTTTTTTTCCCTATAAAGTGAAAGGACAAAAGAACAGTACAGTTTCTGGAGAGGGCTAGAGACATCTTGCTTTATAGAACAATAGTAGAACTACAGATGCCAATATAGACAGCCTTACAGCCTGCTTCAAGAATCATATTTTATCCAAATCTTAAAGACAGAAAAGAGATACTTCTGTATCTTTATTTTCTTGGTTCTAGTAAACAAAAATGTTTTTCTGATGGTTTAGCTATGTTAGTTTTCTCAAGATATTTTTTAAATTGTGCCTTTTTTCTCATTAAACATTTGAAATAGAAAACACTATTGGTCATAAACCAGAATATCATAACTGAATTTAAGAGTATATCAGATATGACTTTGAAAGTGTGTAAAACTATAATGGGTAGTATCTGCCATAGGCAAGTAAGAACTATGTGGTATCCTTTTCGTGTGATCCATTAAATAAGAATATTGAGTATTTATTTTTGAGAAGGTAAGATTTTGGTTAAAGTATATTGTTTTAACTTGTTTTAATATTTATAAACTCATACTTCCTTTCTCTTTCAATTGTAGGATGAACTTTAATGATATTGAAGATGAAGAAAAAACTGAAAAATTCTGACAGACATCTTGTTTTAGACTGTTACTACATTCTTGATAGGAATAAATGAACATTATATTGGACTTGTAATTGCACTGTCTGAATTCTGTATAGCATTGGTATGAATGAACAGCCTGCAGACTTTCTGTAGAGGGCCAGATCATAAATATTTTAGGCTAGTAGTCCATATACAGTTCTTCATCACCTACGCTGTATTTTGTTTTGTTTTCAACCCTTTAAAAAGTGTAAGAACCATTCTTAGCTGATGGCCATACAGAAATAGGCCACAAGCCATATTCAGTCCACGGGCCATAGATTTGCTGCCTCCTGGAAATGATGTGTAGGCTGGCTGGCTGGAATCATGAGCCTGCTCTGTTGATATACATGTACATGTCTAACTTGTACAAAGTAGACTGTCACTTAAAGTTTTGTGGCTTGACTAAAAAGAGAGAACTTGGTTTTCAGTCACCTGTTCTAAAAAGTCTCTGAAACTGATTCCCTAATCATATTCCATTTAAAAAACATGATGTGGATAAATAAAAAGCCTATTATCATGCTATGTTAATTATAGTGAAGAGATTCTTCATTTTCTTTCCTTTTTTAAAGGTTAAACAATTTATTTGAATTTTCACAATTGAGAAAAATTTTCTATAACAGTGAGTAAAATTCTGTAGGTTTCTACAGCATTCAGAAATACCTGAGGAAACAATTATTTATAGCAATTAATTGCACATTGTAGAGTATCCCAAATATATCAAGTATTGAGGGTTCCAGATTTTAAAGACATGTTAATTTATTTTCTGAATATTTTTCATGAAAGTTTTCCCTGTGATTGAAGCATTTTTCCTGTGAAATAAGCATCTTTCTAATATTTATGTTTTTGCCTTCTGGAATGTTTTGATGTGTATCCTTTATTTACATTTGCCTTTTTTCTTCATAGTTGTGGTTTTTCACTATTGTCTAATCTCTTCATTCAAACAGGAAAAATAACTTTGTAGTTTTTTTCACTATAACTCATAATGATACTGTGGTCATTCCAATTGTTAATTTACTGTTGGACACTACCATGTTCAGATAAATATTGGCATAATAACTGAAGTTATTTTTGTAAGAAAATTAAGTGTAAAATTAAGGATCTTTTAGTTTCTCAGTTGTTCAGACTCACAATTTTTTTTTCCTTGCATTTTAACAAAACATTGTAACGTAGCTATTTAGTTATAATTCAGGATGTATGGAATGGCAAAACTCCCAAATGATCAAAAAAGGTCCATGAATTTTTTTTAAAAAACTTCAGTTTTCTCCAATATATGGTGATGGAAGGAGAACTGACTCCAGGTGGTGAACACACAATGGGATTTATAGATGATGTAATACAGAATTGTACACCTGAAATCTGTGTAATTTTACTAACAATTGTCACCCCAATTAAAAAAAAAAAGAAATTAGAGGCAGAACACAGACTGGATACTAAAATGGGAATGATATGTTTTAGGAGTTTGCTGTCCAGACCCCACAGAGAATAAATTTGTATTGCTTTAATCAAAAAAAAAAAAAAAAAAAAACTTCAGTTTTCCCAAAAAAACCTATCAGGTTTATGCTTTATTATATTGGAAGACGTTTGTATTTTAAACACCACTTTACCCCCTTCACCAATATTTCCTCATATGTTTTATAGCTGCAATATAGAAAAAGTAATAGATTTTTTCACTTTCAAGTGTAACCCTATTTTTTTATAGTTTCTCCCATATTGTTTCTAGTATGTTCCTTAACTCTTTATCTTGCATTTCACTTTATACATGTAGACAGATACAGAATATTCACTTCTAGCCTTAATTTAACACCAAGTTTTGAATTATAATCAATAATGGCAAGTGCCTTTTATTTATTAAAATTTTAAAGCCTAGAAAAGATTTTTTAAATTGGCTTGTTTCTCTAAGAATCCCAAAATGGAATGCCTAAAGAGTCCTGGTAAATAGTTACTGAATTACTGTACCAGTTATGTGAATACCAGTGTGATGGACACTCAGAGTACAAACAGAATCATAGGCATGGGCCCCGTCTCCCAAGTACGTGTAATTTGTAGTTCTGACACTGAATTCATAAGCAAGATTATAGGTAGCTATACTACTACCTATAAATATAATTCCAAATTTAACAGAAACATCTTAGGCAGTAAATAAAATAGTAAATACTATATATCCTATAAGTTGGCCTAAGTATATCCTGTGGAATCAGCTATAAAGCCAGGGCTACCAGGGAGTCATGTTAAAAAATATATATTATATTAGTAATATACTTCAGGAGTTTATTTTCTGCAGTCATATCAGTGTCACTGGGTATTTCAAAAACATCTGACAATTTAAGGTTTTAAAGGCCACATTAGTACAATAGAGCACCTCTGAAGGTTGCCATTTCTCTCAGCAACACCATTTTTGTTTGCAGTTGGTCTTGGGTAATGTGGCACCATTTCTAGCAGACAAGAGTGCATTCTATCAGGCAGTAGATTTGAAAATTAGATACTTTTACATATGTGGCTTTGTGAAACCATTTGGAATTTGTGTTTTGGGCATGAATAATGCTTCCCTATTCCAATTTTCCAAATTTTATTTAACATCTTTCATATCTTTTTTTACTTAAAGTATGTGATTAAGACAAAGGAAAAATAAAATGAAATAATTATTGTATAAAATTTTGAAATAATTATTGTATCATGACTTTTATATTGTAAAAGGTTTAAGTTGGTTGTTTTCTGACATACAAAGCAGAAATTTTATTTGAAGTATTGTCATCAGAAAAGAATTACTACATTGTTTCCTATTGGACACATTTACAAAGCTATGAGAAGGTTTTTAAAGAGAGGGTAGTATTTTTAAACCATTTTAACGTAATTTTTGTATAATAGTTTATTCTGACTCTTTAGTCCGCCAACAAACTCAGATGAATGTCTTAATTTATACATTTAGTCTATCATGACAGCTAAGAAGTACAATTTAAAATGCATTTTAAATTTTCCATAATGATATCTAAAGGATAATATTGATTCTGAAGATGGAAAGGAAATAACCTTTCTGATAGTATATTACTTTACACATACATCAAAACTGTTAAATATATCCAAATTCTTTTGATAAGTAAGCTTGTTTTCAGGAACAGTAATGGCAAAATTTAGGTCAACCTCTAAGTATAAATGTTTTATTGATCATACGAGGTGTGATCAAATAATATGTGAATGTTTAAGTAAAAAAAAAAAATTACTACAGTAAAAGACACATTACCACTAATCCCCCTCAAAATACTCCCCCCTCACTTCGAGCACAATGGGATAGTCCATTGTTCTTGCTACTTTCTGAAGCAATTCTGGAGCTCCTCTTTCATGAGTGTCTTTAGTTGCACTGTCGTGGCTGCCTCGATGTCCTGAATCATTTTGACTTTGGGGAAGAGCCAGAAGTTGCACGGCGCCAGATCCGGTGAATAAGGTGGATGAGGAGACACCATAATGTTTTTATTTGACAGAAATTGCGGTATACCAGAAGCGATGTGTGACATGGAGCGTTGTCATGATGGAGGATGATTTATAGCACACTTTAAAACACACCTCTCAACCGTAGTTCACACACAACTGACTGCACTGAACAAGTTGAAACTTGTCACACTGTTACTAAGGTTCGAAGCACTGCTTCCCATATTGAAGATCCCTGCCTTTTCGTTGGATGGCACTTGGCAGCAGCATTCACCGTATTTTGTGATCACAACAGAAAGGCTGTGTGTCTCACATCGCTTCTGGTATGGCAATTTCTGTCAAATAAAAACGTTACGGTGTGTCCTCATCCACCTATTCACCAGATCTGGCACCGTGCGACTCTGGCTCTTGCCCACAGTCAAAATGAGGCAGCCACGACAGCATAACCAAAGACACTCACAAAAGAGGACTTCCAGAACTGCTTCAGAAAGTGGCAAGAGTGATGGGATGAGTGTGTTCAAAGAGGGGGAGTATTTTGAGGGGGAATTAATGGCAATGTATCTTTTACTGTAATAATTTTTTTTTAATTTAAACATTCACCATATTTTTTTACCACACCTCATATTAAGAAAATATGAATGGCTTTTGAGGGAGAAATAGATGACAATACAACAATAGTAAGGGACTTCAATATCTCAGTATTGTCCAGACAGAAAATCAACAAGGAAACATTGGAACTGAACCACACTTTAGAAAAAATGAACAGACATATACAGGACATTTCACCCAACAGCATCTGAATACACCTTCTCAAGTACACATGGAATATTCTCCAGGATAGATCATATGACAGGACACATTTTTTTTTTTAATTTAAGAAGAATAAAATCATACCAACTATTTTTTCTGACTACAATAGTATGAAAGTAAAATCGAGAAAAGTGAGATGATCTACAAATATGTGGAAATTAACACTTATAAACAACCAATGGATCAAAGAAGCAATCAAAGGGGACATAAAAAGTTAAAATGGAAATGCAAAATATCAAGACTTGGTGCAGTAAAAGCAGTTCTGAGAGGAAAGTTTAAAGTAATAAATGCATATATTAATAAATTAGAAATACCTCAAATAAGTAACCCAACTTTACACCTAAAGAAAGAAGAAAAACAAATTATAACCAAAGTTAGCAGAAGAAAGAAAATAATAAAAATCAGAGCAGAAATAGAGACCAAAAAAAAAAAAAAAATACAAGGATCAAAGCTAAGAACTGATTCTTTGAAAAGATAAGCAAAATTGACAAAAACTTTAGCAAAGTAAGAAGAAAATACAAAATTATAAATAAGGATAATTGGTATGAGAAAAATATTAATACATAGGATCATAAGAGACTACTATGAACAATTGTATGCCTACACATTAAATAACCTAAAAGAAATAGATAAATCCCTAAAAACAACCTACCAAGACTGAATAATGAATAGAATATATGAACAGACCAATAATGAATAAATAAGTGAATCAGTAATAAAATTTAAAAACTCCCATCACAGAATACACCAGGACTACACATCTTCATTGGTGAATTCTACTGAACATTTAAAGAAGAATTAACACCAGCCCTCCTAAATCTCTTTAAAAATATGGAGGAGAAGAGGACACTTCCAAACTCATTCAGCAGAGCCAATATTACCCTGATACCAAAACCAGATAAGAATACCACAAGAAAAGAAAACTGTGGACCAATATCCCTGATGAATATAGATGCCAAAATTTTCAACAAAATAGTAGCAAATAGAATTCAAGAACACATTAAAAGGATCGTACACCATGACCAAGTGAGATCCCTGGGAGGCAAGGATGTTTCAATATAAGCAAATCAATAAATGCAATACACCATGTCAATAAAATGAAAGATAAAAATCACATGATCATGTCAATAGAAAAAGCATTTCAAAAAATACAACATCCTTTCATAATAAAAATCCTTAACAGATTGGGTATAGAAGGAACATACCTCAACATAATCAAGGCCTATATGACAAGCACACAAATAGTCATACTCAATGGTAAAAAACCGAAAGCTCATCCTCTAACATCAGGAAAAAGACAATGCTCATTCTCACCACTCCTGTTCAATATAGTACTTGAAGTTCTAGCTAGAGCAAATAGGCAAGACAAAAAATAAAAATAATATTATTTTTTAATTTTTTAATTTTATTTCCTGAAAATAAAAGGCATCCAAATCAGAAAGAAGTAAAATTGTCACTGTTTGCTGATGATATTATATATAGGAAAACCCAGAGTTGATTGAAAAAAACAAAAAAAACCTTGGAACTAACTAATCAATGATTTCAGTAATGTTGCAGGAAACAAAATATACAGAAATCAATTGCATTCCTTTACACTATGATGAAACATCTGAAAAAACATTCCTATTCACAGTAGCATAAAAACAATAAAATATTGAGGAATAAAATATTGAGGAAGTGAAAAATCTGTGCAATGTAAACAAGACTGCTGAAAGAAATCAAAGAAGATACAAACAAAGAAGATGCATCTTGTGTTCATGGAGCAGAAGGATTAATATTGTTAAAATATTCATACTACCCAAAGCCATCTACAGATTCAATGCAATTCCTACCAAAATATGAAGGCATTCTTTACAAAAATAGAAAAAAATAATCCTAAAATTTATGTAGAACCACAAAAACCCCAACTAGACAAAGTAATCCTGAAAAAAAAAATAGCTATCACGCTTCCTGATTTCAAACTATATTACAAAGCCTTAGTAACAAAAACAGTATGATACTGGCACAAAAATGGATACATCGACCAACAGAACAAAAAAGCCCAAAATTAAATCCCAGCATAGATGGTCAACAAATACATTGACAAGAAAACCAAGAACACCCAATAGGAAAAGGATAGCCTCTTCAAAAATGGTGCTGAGAAAACTAGAGAAATATGCAAAACAATGAAACTGGACCCCTACCACACTCCCCTCACAAAAATTAACTCAAAATGGATCAGACCTAACTGATAATATCTGCTACCATAAAACCCCTAAGAGAAAACATAGGAAAGAAGCCCCTCAATGTTGGCCTTGGCTGTGACTCTTTTGGACATAATGCCAAAAGCACAAACAACACAAGCAAAAATCAACAAATAGGACTATATCAAATTCAAAAGCTTCTGTACAGCAAAACAAATAAATAAAATGAAAAAACCTATGAAATGAGAAAATTTTGCAAACCATATATCAGATAAGGGGTTAATATCCAAATATATGAAGAAATCAAACAACTTAATAACAAAAGATAATAATAATCCAATTTAGAAATGAGCAGAATGGGGCAGCCAGTTAGCTCAGTTGGTTAGAGCACAGTGCTTTTAACAAGGTTGCTGGTTCGATCCCCATATGAACCACTGTGAGCTGCGCCCTCCACAACTAGATTAAAACAACTACTTGACTTGGAGCTGATGGGTCCTGGAAAAACACACTTTAAAAATAAAAGTTAAAAAAATAAAAATACAAAATAAAAATGAGAAGAACTAAACAGACATTTTTTATCAAAGAGGACATCAAAATGGCACATGAAAACAGGCACATGAAAAGATGCTTAACAGCACTAAGCATCAGGGAAATGCTAATCGAAACCACAATGAGATATCACCTCACACCTGTTACAATGGCTGTCATCAAGAAAACAAGAGGCTAAAGGTGATGATAAGGATTAGTGAAAAGGGAAGGAACCCTATACATTGTTGGTAAAAATGTATATTGATCCAACCAATATGGAAAATATGGAGGTCCCTCAAAAAATTTAAAATGAATCTGCTATATGATGCAGCAATTCTACTTTTGGGTATATACACAAAGGAAATGAAAACAGGATTTCAAAGAGATATATGCACGCCCATGTTTATTGCAGCATTATTCACAATGGCCAAGATATGGAAACAACCTAAATGCCCATCAATGGATGAATGGATAAAAAAGTTGTGGCATATATACACAATGGATTATTCAGCCATGAAAAAAAAGGATATCCTGCCATTTGCAGAAACATAGATGAACCTTGAGCACATTATGCTGAGTGAGATGAGTCAGAGTAAGACAAGTATTATAAGATATCACATATGGAATCTAAAAAAATCAAAAAAAAAAAAAAAAACAGAACAATGGTTACCAGAAAATGGGGCATGGGGGGGATAAGATCGAAGTTATATAAGGGTACAAACTTGCAATGAGTAGTAAATAAGCCATAGAAATCTAATGTACAGTATAATGAATATAGACAATAATATACTATAATTATGTAATATGCAATATTATACTATATAAATGAACGAAAGTAACATGCTTTGTACCGTAAATTTACACAGTTTTGTATGTCAAATTTGTTCAATTATAATTTTAAAAAATGTTCATAGATACAGAGAACAGATTGGTGGTTGCCAGAGGTGGAGGGTGGGGGGTGGGCGAAATGGGGGAAGGTAGTCAAAAGTATAAACTTCCAGTAAATAAGTCCTAGGAATGTAACATACAACATGGTGACTATAACTAACAGTATTGCATTGCATATTTAAATATTGCTAAGAGAGTAAATTGTAAAATTTCTCATCACAAGAAAGAAATCAGTAATGATGTGTGGAGAAAAGGAAACTCCTGTGCACTATTGGTGGGATTTTAAATTGGTGCAACCACGATGGAAAACAGTATGGAGATTCCTCAAAAAACTAAAAATAGAACTACCATGTGGCCCAGCAGTTTCACTTCTAGATATTTATCTGAAGAAATCCAAAACACTAATTCAAAAATACATATACACCATATGTTCATTGCAGCATTATTTTCATTTGCCAAGATATGGAAGCAACTTAAGTGTCCATCAACAGATGAATGGATAAAGAAGATGTGGTACATATATAAAACAGAATATTACTCAACCATAAAAAGAATGAAATCTTGCCATGTGTCATAACATGGATGAACCTATAGGGTATTACGCTAAATGAAATAAGTCAGACAGAGAAAGACAAATACCATATGATCTCACTTATATGTGGAATCTAAAAAAACAGTAAATGAACAAAATAGAAAAAACTCATAGATTCAGAGAACATTTTGATGGTTTCCAGATGAGAGGGGTCTGGGAGGATGGGTGGAAAGGGGGAAGGGATTGAGATGTATAGATTGCCAGTTACAAAAGCAGACACAGCATAGGGAATATAGTCAATAATATTGTAAGGACTATGTATGGTATCAGATGGGTAGTGGACTTATCAGTGTGATCACTTCATCGGTTGTATACATGTCTAATAACTATGTTGTACACCTGAAACTAATAATATTGTATGTCAACTGTAATTTTAAAATTAAAAAAAAAATTAAAAATATCTCAGCAATTCATTCTAAGTAAGTCACCAAAAAATATAAGATTTAATAACATAATATATTAAAAGACCTAAATCTAACACTATTAGGGCTTTATAAATTTTTTTTGTTTTATTTTAATGGTTTTTAAGGAGGGCACAGCTCACAGTGGCCCATGCAGGGATCAAACCAGCAACCTTGGTGTTAGCACCACGCTCTAACCAACTGAACTAACCGACCACCACTAGAAATTTAATCTGCATTAACTATAATAATAAATTCAAAATGCAGAAAAATACCTATTTTACTACAGAGATTAAATAAATTTTCGAATTCCTTTTCTTGTGTTATGTAAACTTAGAAAAAGCCTAATGATAAGAAATTCCACCTCTTCACCAATATTTACAATAATCTCTGAGGATAGAAGCCATGGCTTGCTTTTGTTCTGCTCTGTTGTCAGAACCTAGCACATCTGTGTACAGTGTATATTCTAATTAACAACCAGAAGTATTGTTCTATGGTTAAATTTATTTAAAATTAATTTGTCCGTAATTCAAGTGTGATGATAATCATTGGCTAGAAATTGAAATTATTTTATGCTTTAAAAGTTGTAGCTGAATGACGTGATCAAAATGGCGGCGTGAGGTGAGCCTCTGTAAAGCTCCCCTGGAATTTACAACTAATCGAACAACAATAACTTCACAAAGGACTCCCTGCACAGCAGACAGGCAAGACGAAGAGGCCCCTACTGAATTCACCTAAAGGTGGGCGAATCGCGTGAGCGGGGGAGGAGGGAAGGGAGAAGTGCGGAGACGGAGCCACGCGTGCAGGTGCAGGACGCAGACCTGGCTCAGTGCTCCGAGCTCGCTGCATCCCGGAACTACTGCAGCTGCGGAAGAAGGAAGACTCGGACTGCTGGGGCTCCACTTATGGCCCACAGGGCTGAGGGGGCAGCATGTAACACGGCTGAACCCAACACTCACGGCAGAGACCTCGGAGAAAAGACTGAGGGAAGAAGGCTGAAAACAGTGGTTTAAGCCCTCACTGCTGAGGAGAGAATGGAAGCCTTAGGCACTGAGACCAGCCGCCGCCTACCTACCCTCCCAGAGCTCACCCCGCCCCCACCTGCCTGGTGCTAGAAGTGGAACAGTAGCAGTGTCAGATCAAAAGAACAGAATATTTGCTGTTCTGAGAACTGTGGACTGCAGACACAGACTCAAAGCCCAACTAGTTCCGGCAAAGTGGAGGGAGCTGTGGAAGCAGGACTGGCTGTGGCAGTGGTCGCAGCCATTGCTCTGGGCCACCTCTCACAACTCACCCCGCCCCTGGCCCCACCTATCTGGGCGGATCCCTGCAGGAGTAAACAGAACTGCTGAAACATACGGGCTCTGAATCTGGTGCAGGAAGAGCTTTGGAACTTCAAAAGCTCTCCGCATACCCACACGGACACTGCGCCCTGTGACCCAGGTGAACTATTAACAGAGGAGAAGCCCGTCTCCCAGGGAATCCCCCCATTGTGTGAGAAGCTGGAATAGTGCAGAGAAAACATAGCACTACCGTGTGAGAGAGAAAAAAAGGCTGAAGTCGGAGAGAAAATAAAACATTCTACCAACAAGTACTGGAAAACAAAAGAAAGACCTCTTCCTTGCAGAAGCCACTCCTGTAGATGTCTAGGAAGAGAAATAATAAATCAGTAATTGCCATGAATAACCAGGGCAACAAGACAGCTCAGAAAGAAAGTGAAAAGTCTCCAGAAAAGAAATTAAAGATATGGAAATATGTGACTTAAATGACAGAGATTCAAGATTGCAGTTCTGAAAAGACTCAACGAGATGCAAGAAAACACAGAAAGGCAGTTTAATGAACTCAGAAACACAATCAATGAACAACATGAGCATTTTACGAAAAGAGATTGAAATTTTAAAAAGAACCAAATAGAATTTCTGGAGATTAAGAACTCAATAGAAGAAATTCAGAATGAAATAACCAGCTTAGGTAGTAGAGTTGACCAGATGGAGGAAAGAATCAGTGACATCGAAGATAGAAACCTGGAAATTACACAGATGAAAGAAGAAAGAGACTTGAGACTTAAAAGACATGAAAGAACTCTACAAGAACTTTCTGACTCCATCAGAAAGAGCAATATAAGAATAATGGGCATACAAGAAAGAGAAGAAAGAGAAAAGAGAACAGAGAATATATTCAAACAAATTGTCGATGAGAACTTCCCAAACTTGTGGACAGAACTGGATCCTCTAATCCAAGAAGCAAATAGAACACCTAATTACCTCAATCCCAACAGGCCTTCTCCAAGGCACATGTATTGAAGCTGTCTAAATCAACGACAAAGGAAGAATCCTCAAGGCAGCCAGGGAAAAGAAGATGGTAACCTACAAAGGAAAGCCCATTAGATTACCATCAGACTTTTCAGCAGAAACTCTACAAGCCAGGAGGGAGTGGACCCAAATATTAAAAACTATTGAAAGAGAGAAATTATGAGCCAAGAATAATATATCCAGCAAAGATGTCCTTTAGATATGAAGGAGGAATAAAGACCAATCCAGACATATAGAAGCCGAGGGAATTTTCTAACACACGACCTGCACTACTAGAAATGCTGAAGGGGGGCTATTCGACCAGCATCAATAGGGATAATTTGTGGCAACCAAAAGATAAAAGGAGGGAAAGTATAAAGAAGTTGTGGTATATATACACAATGGAATTCGATTCAGCGGTAAGAAAAGATGATATAGGAACATTTGTGACAACATGGATGGATCTTGAGAGTATAATGCTAAGCGAAATAAGTCAGACAGAAAAGCAGAGAACCGTATGATTTCACTGATATGTGGTATATAAACCAAAACAACAAAAGAACAAGACAAACAAATGAGAACAAAAACTCATAGACACAGACAATAGTTTAGTGGTTACCAGAAGGTAAGCTGGTAACCGGTGGGGGATGGGAGATGAGGGTAAGGGAGATCAAATATATGGTGATGGAAGGAGAACTGTCTCTGGGTGGTGAACACACAATGGGATTTATAGATGATGTAATACAGAATTGTACACCTGAAATCTATGTAATTTCACTAACAATTGTCACCCCAATAAATTAAAAAAAAATGCTGTAGCTGATAGTCTAGAAGTATACTTAGCAACTCATAATGCTTGAGGGTGGTGTAGTAGATATTATAAAAACTTTTTAGAAGTTAGTAATTTTTATTGTATACTTAAGCTTTACCTGTCAAGAAAGCACCTATTCCTTAGAAAGGAACTTTCTCAAAGAATTTTCATGACTTCATATTTCTTTTTTTCAAATCTAAAAGTGCCTATGATAAACGTCTCTGAAGGATTTTAATCAGAGACAGCATCAAGCACCAGTAGATGGCAGTGAAAAATAAGTAGAGACAGAAGGTATTTCATTACTCTTAGAAAATTCTTTCTCCCTCAGTAGTGAATGAGAATTTACACAGCCTAGTTTGCCTTTGTTTTTCACTAAAATGTTCCTAAATATCAGTCACATACGTTTGACTATGAGTACTTGCAAAGAAACTAACACTGTATTTTGAACTTAAAGTTTATAATCTAGTGTAGCAAATAAGAAATATCCAAATGTGTGAATTATATGAAAGAATAAATTCAGGAAAGTCATATAGGCACATCCACTGCTATAGACATGTAAACATATACATATATTGAGGCTTAACTTTTCAAGAATGATTCGCATTCAGGAAAAGTGCCAGATAACTCAGTGTGCATGGATTGCTGTTAAGAAATCATAAAACATTAACTTTTACTGATAATTCCTTAATATTTCATTCAAAAGTCTCCTCAGGATTTTTTGGTGTTTTTAGAACAGCTTTAATTTATGTAATAAGAGGTCCATTGTTTGGGTAAAAAGAGCTCTCTGGTCTAAGTAATGGGTTTCCTATATTCTAGCCCTGGTTCAGCTACTTACTCTCTGCTTACTTCAGCTCTCTGCACCCTGATCAACTCATTTGCTATATGGTGGAAGTAATTACTCTCTTGAAACTACTTCATCAGGTAATTGTATAGATAAAATGAGATAATGTTAAAAAAAAATACAGGCAACAAAAATAAAGAATGTGAGAAATTTTATAAGGCAATGATATGGTTTCTTAAGGGGAAAAAATGGCAAAGAAAAACAGAAGATTAACCTATAGATTAAAACAGAAATTAAAGAGAGGCTTTTGAGTCATATCCGCCAAAGGCAATGTACAGACTTATTTGGATTTTGATTTGAACAAACTGCAAAAAAATTATGAAACATCTGGGAATATTTAGAACACTGACTGGATATTTGATATTAATCAAGTATTGTTTGGGAATGGGGTGACTAATGGTATTTACAAAGTGATGATAATGTCTGGGATTTGCTTTAAAATAATCCAATGAACAGGACTAGAGGGAGGGAAAGGGGGGAAAGTGGCTGAGAGAGAGAGACAGAGAGAGAGAGAGAGAGAGAGAGAGGTGATAATCCAGGGACTGGAGGGGGTTATTAAATGAAACAAGAATGACTATATCTTGTTAGGTATCAAAGATGAATAATGGATAAACAGGAGTTGATTGTCCTGTTCTATTTTTTCTATTTGAAAATTTCCATAATAAAGTTTTTTAATAACTAATTTTTTAAAAGCAAAATGTTGTCTTTCCAAGATATTAAAATTTTATGCAAAAACCCCAGTGACAAATTTATAATCATCTGTCACAAAAGTTAGTTTAATGAATTAAGAGAGGTAGGAAAATTACAGGATAAAAAATGGAATTGGTTGGCACTAAGTAGGACTACTTTGGAAGAGAATATGTGCAATTCATTTTCCTTTCATTACTCCCTCCAACTTGGAACCTGAGAGCCATTTCACTATTTAGAGTTTATGTAATTGGCTGAAGTTATCAGAATGCTGGAAAATTCTGACCCTGTTTTCTCACTCAGGTCAACAGACTGAATCCTCAAAAAGAAAGAACTGACTAGAGATTGTCTAGTCAAAACAGACTAACTGAACTAGACTGACAATACACAGAACTCTCACCTTCTACAAGGACAATCTAACTGAATCTGCCTGCAGTGGCAGGGTACATCATGTTGCTAAAGTGACCTTCTCTGCTGTTCCCAAAGGGCCACTGGCAGCACCTAGCCGTTGCCTTTGATGGATACCACAGCTTCCAAAAGCCAACTGTCAGTGGTCGCTCCTCTCGGGGTTGCGCTTTCCTGTACTGAATCTCTCTTTCGTACCATGGATAAATCAATCTTTTTCTTTTTCTGCAGCTCAATAGCTTAGTGTTATTCTCTCAGTATGCTGTTTATACCATGTTTCCCCAAAAATAAGACCTAGCCGGACAATCAGCTCTAATGCGTCTTTTGGAACTAAAATTAATATAAGACCCGGTCTTATTTTACTATACATATTCCCCTAAGTACCAATCTTAGCCTAACCCCTTTGTGTTTCCTACAACTGCAAGTCCTACCGTCCGAACCAGTTGCAGCCCAACTGGTCACATGAACACCAGAGGGGATGATCCATACTCCACAGTCACAGGTATCATTACCACTGCTTTCTCTATTGACTTGGGCTCCAGCAAGGGACACATGACCCACTAGTCCTTAGGGCCTCTGCTTCTGAAGGTTCTAGAAATTATAGAAGGAAATAGTGTGGGACTACTTTACCTACTATTTATCTGGTGTTCTGATTTCTGAATAGTTTACAAATTCTGCTCTTCCAGAAGAAGCACTACCAAACAGCCCAGGAGTTCAGACAAAAATGTGCCTACCAAAGCCACAGACTCTAGCTTTACGTCTATCTATGCAAGACCACTACTGAAGGCTTACATGCTTGGTTATGAGCAGTTTCAATTTCAAACCGACAGAAAAAAATCAGAACTAATTTAGTCAAAATAGGTATAGGGATGAAAGTATAGTCATATCATGAGATTTACTAGACAAAGAACGTTTTAGAAGTTAGGTACCTTTAAGTTGAAGGATGATTAGTAGAAAACTAAGAAATACTCTTTAACTATAATGTCAGAAATAAGTGGAACAAATATTTTAAAGAGCCACTATTTAAGAACAAAGAGAAAACTAGAGTAAACATAAAAAAGGATAAATAAGAAGTATTAGAAATTGAAAAATATTTAGAAAGTAAGGATGGAGAGTTGAAATATTATCTCGGAAGGGGAAGTATTAGCAGTGGCTAGTAGTAAGTCCTCCTGCAAGTAATGGTCATTTCTGTGTTCTAGTCTGATCAAGCTTCTCTTGCAGCACAACACCTTCTATTTACCTCAGGAGAAAGACAAGTAACTTTCTTCCTGGAAAAATGGAAGGGTAGCATATTTAGATGTGTTCTAAAATAGACTTCATGTTCTGGGACTTTATGATCACTTACAGTTAGTCATTATTTTTCTCATAGAACACAGAGGTGAGAACTACTGTCAACTATTTTAGCCTTAGAGAGATATCTACTGAATCCATGGCAAGAAGATCAAGTATGTCTAGGTTTTATCCTGGAGGGAGAGAAGGAAGTTTCAAGTTTAATAAAGGGCATTTTGTGTCTTCCTCAGAACTCTTGATTCCTTTTAATTTTTTAAATTATGGTTAAATACATATAAAGTTTATCATCTCAATCATTTTTAATTTATAGGTCAGTAGTGTTAAGTATATTCTCATGGTTGTGCAACCAATCTCTGGAATTTTTTCATCTTGCAAAACTGAAACTCTACCCATTAAGCAACAAGTCCACATTCCCCATACTCCAGACCCTGGCAACCACTATTCTACTTTCCATTTGTATCAGTTTGATTACTCTAGATACCTCATATAAGTGGAATCACACAGTATTTGTCTTTTCATGGCTGGCTTATTTCACTAAGTGTAACGTCTTCAAAGTTCATCCTATAGAACTATTGTGTCAGAAATTTCTTTCTTTTTAAGACTGAATAAAGTTTTATTGCATATATATTTATATATACACACACACACACACACACACACACACACACACACCCCACATTTTGTTTATAACTTTCTGTCAAGGGATACTTAAGTTGCTTCTACTGCTTGGCTATTGTCAATAATACTGCTATGAACACGGGTGTATAAATATTTTTGAAGCCCTGCTTTTAGTTCTTTTGGACATATACCTGAAAATAGAATTGCTGGATCAAGTGGTAGTTCTATTATTAATTTTTTGAGGAATCCCATAATGTTTACCATAGTGGCTACACCATTTTATATTCCCACCATCAGTTCACAAGAGTTCCAATTTCTCTAAATCCTCGCCAAAGCTTGTTATTTTTTATTTGATAGTAGCTATCTTAATGAATGTGAGTTGATACCTTGTGTTGATTTGCACTTTTAGAGTATTGTAATTATTACTTTTTCCATACCAAAATATTTTGTGGGAAGTTATCTAATTTATATTTTCATACCTTGCTTCATAGTATTTTTCCATCTGGATGCCTTTTTCATCCTTGAACTTATCCTTTAAACCCAAACTCCATCTTCCTCTGTGAGGCCTTTGCTGACTTCTTTATTCCACCCACATTGATTTCTCAATTTCTAAAAGTATCTCACTCTCTACCACATAGCTTAGTTTATGCTAATAAGAAAACATAAGCTTTTATTCAGCCTTGTATTAATCTCCAATTATTTCATATTTTGTCTACCAAAGTAGATTGTTAGGTCTTTAAGAACAAAAGAACTTTGTTTTGTACTTATAAACTAAATAGTTGCTGAAGTACTTTAGGGTGCTAAACAGTTGATAGCTTGTTCATTTAGTTTGCATGACTTTTGCATGTGATATCTGAGAAGTTTGCAAAGTAAGTACTTTGATCTTATAAAACTGAACAATACTTAGATGTGTTTAAATCTGCTATGTAAAAAGTCAAAAGTAAAAGCCATTATTTAATGAAGCATGTTTTCCCTTTTCTTAAAGTACAACAGTAATAATTGTACCTTCCAGCACCAAAAATCAAACAATCTTAGTTGTTTAATATATCAGTTACATTGCCTGCTAGGCTGACTTGTTTTTCTGACGTTGTCTTTGTTTTATTCTCTATCTTACTTCTTCCAAGTAACCATATTCCCTTCTCCCCTCCTGTCCAACTATCTTTGTTCTTTCTCCCTTCGTTCACTATACTGGTATTTAAACTTTATAACTTATTTTCAAATAAATATTTTTAACATTCTTAATTTGAGATAAAATATACACTATATAAATCCAGTGGATAAATACCTACACACACATGTCTACCCTACATGAAAAGTATTCTCTCAGAAGTAGGCCAATCTATCCATTATGGGATCAAGCCACAAAAAGTGAATCCAGGCAGTAATTCTCCATTTAAAGAAACTCTGGAGTCTAGTTTTCAGTTCTTCTGAATCATAACAAGTTGGCAACAAAAGCTGGCATGCCTTGGTGTGAATAAGCTTCAATATAAAAACTACTCACCCAACCTCAAGAGTTAGAATTTAGAGGAGAAATATATTCAGGTGGACATTTATACACAGTATTTTTGAATACCATTTTGGCCAAATTAGTATCAAAGGAGTTGCTGTCAAGTAAAATTTTGAAAACATATAAATGTCTTGAACTTTAAAAGCTCAGCCTAGCTAGAAGTCAAGTGTGTCCTGACATCATGCTGAGGAAAATAGATTTGTCCATGATGATTACATAGCTGTTTGGAAAATATTAGCCAAACCTGCTTCAATTCCATGTCTCATCTTCAAGATACTCTTCAAACTGGCCTCCTCTATGAAATTTTCCTTGACAAATGAAACCTGGCTCCAATAATGACTGCTTTATTCTGCCTCTCATTTCTTTTCCAATTAATAAATCCAGCACCCAGGCAAACAAATTATATGTTTCAAGACATTTAAATGTAATGTGGATAAGACACTTCAAAAACAGAAAGTTATTCATTATAATATGCAAGATTTCTGAGTAGAATTGTTAGTATCATGTTTTAATTAATTGCAACATGGCTATAAAATAGATGTTTAAAAGTCAAAATTCATCTCACATTTCAACAAAGGATGTTAAAAGTGTTTGTAAGTTGTACATTTTACAAAGCTTTGAAGATATGAATTTTAAATTAAACTGTAAACAATATTCTAGAGAATCAAAAAATTAGATTCTAACACTCACTTTATAAGCTTCCTCATCTGATTCCCTGCCCTAGATTGTATGAACCTTGAAGACAAGGACCGTATCTTGTTCACTTTTGATCCCATGGATTCAGCATTCAATAGATATTTGGTGAACAAATGAATAAAAGAAACAAATAGGTGCACAAGTCTGTTTATAAGCAATCCTCACAAATAAACATAAACCATCAATGAACAATTGTTATTTAAATTTTATGCTATAATCTTTTAGCGTTTTCATTAGAATTAAATGCATGAGCTGAAGTATATGTTTTTTTGAATCAACTAAGATTACACTAGTGTAGCTGGTTATCTTTGTTAGGGGGTTTTGAGGGTATGGAACAGGATAATATTTTGAAATCCAAAAATAGTGTAAATGATATATGTTAAATTTCTTTTTTCCCCAAAGCTTTTCGTTAGAGCTGATACCCACACTGGTAGAATTAATTGGTTTCTTTTATATCAACCTGTCTGGTCCCTCAAGTTAATAACCAAAAAGTCCCACTCAACTGATTTATTGTTTAACTTGTCTCATTTTTTGAAAGAACAACTCTTTGTACCCCACATATTACAGACCTATTGGTTTGTAGCAGCCCATCTAAAATGCATGCCAGTTTTTTTCTTGATAAATTGCAAGCCTGTACTGTCAAACTGAGTGGATGTTAGTTTCGACTCTTCCATAGTGGAACACTGTGATCACCTTTGTCATTGTTCCTTCGGCCTTCCTGAATAGAAATCATGTGTGACCTAGCTGCGTGAGTTCAACATGAACCCATCTCATTCAATAGAAATTTATCGAGCACTTACAATGTAGTAGGCTTTGTTTTAGGCATTTAAGACAGTAAATTAAATTTCTTGACCTCATGAAGATTTGAGTCTAGCAGGGAGAGATAGACAATAAACACAACATAAGTAAATGTTATAGTATGTTAAAAGGAGATAGGTTATGGAATAAAGAAAAAGGTAGAACAGGGTAAGAAGAGTTGGGAGTACAAAAGCAGCAGCAGGAAGGTTGCAGTATTAAATGGGATAGGTAGGATAGATCATTGTAAAGACTTTAACTTTTACTCTAAGTAAAATTGTCAAATTCCTGAACCCAATAGAAGACCCTAAAGCCTTCCAGAGAAAACACACACACACACACACACACACACACACACACACACACACTCCCTACAGAAGAAGAATCAGACTGTAATTGGAATTCTGGATGTGTGGAAGACTGTGGAGAAAAGCCTTCCAAGTTCTGAGGTGAAAATATTGTCAACCTAGAATTCTATACATAACTACTCAAACCCAAATAGCAGGCAGATAATAAAAATATTTTTTTCTTAGGTGGTTAGTTGATGGTGTGCCTCCACTAAATGATGTCAAAAACAAAATGCATGAGATCCAGGAAACAATAGCTTAAGCCCAAGAAAACAGTGAAGCAAAATTACAGGACAACAGCTGTACAGAAGGACTAAAGATGACCCGTGTCAGATTGTAGTTAGACAGAGAGGCAGTGGGAAAGAGTCTCTGAGGAGGGAGGAAAAGGCAGTAGGACACATCATGTCTCTGGTGGCTTGGAAAACACTTGAGTATACATAAAACAATTGG
The DNA here is from genome assembly GCF_004115265.2 of Rhinolophus ferrumequinum. Classification (NCBI taxonomy): domain Eukaryota; kingdom Metazoa; phylum Chordata; class Mammalia; order Chiroptera; family Rhinolophidae; genus Rhinolophus; species Rhinolophus ferrumequinum. The sequence goes on along the minus strand of NC_046291.1, from coordinate 43,952,607 downwards.
TGGAATGTAGAAATGAAGAATTCTCCTTTGAGTGATCATAGCATTAAACCATAGCGTAAGAAATATAATTCTAGCCTACTATTTGACTTTTCAGTGAGCTATGTTTTCTCTAAAACAGACATAAAATAAACTTGTTATAAAAATGCAAACACTGTCATTGACTTTCAGCTTAACAACATAAAAATAAACATACACTGACTCAGATAAGGGGAAGGATATGAGCACTAATGTCCTATCTTCCAGAGAGAAGAGAAACTCTGGAGTTCAGAGTTTGCAAAGTCACATAGTCCAGTAGGCAAAGCAAGTGAGGGCAGTTAGCACATAACCTGTACCTAAACAGGGCAGCAGTTTTTCAGTTCCAAAATATCGTTGTCATGAATAAACAGAGACCTAGAGATTCCAACTTAGCAAGAAAAGCCAGAATATGGATTTTTATGAAAAATCTTTCAAAAGTTAACAACTACTTTAAAACATTAAAAAACATTATGGGAGACAAACAGTGCCATATCCAGCCTGTGGTGTCCAGTTTGTCACATTGCTATAGCAGATGGACAAGAAAATGAAGTGTTTGAAGGTACAGAGTTGACCACTGGAGAAGCTGCGCTGGCAGCAGCACTTTAGAAAAAGGGAGGGCCATCTATTGAAGTCGATCTGGGGGACCTGTCTTGAAGATGCACTAGCATTGCATACATACTATTTATGTTTATTTCAGGAGGGGTCTAGGGAAAATTATGGGAGCTAAATTTCCTTTTCCATAGCCACTCCTAGATGCCAGTGCTAAAGAGTAGTGATAAAATTTTACTGGGAAGAAGGAGGAAGAGAAAAGGTATAAGTATGCTAAAGTCTCACCTATCATAATAGAAAATCAAATGCCAATATCTAAATTAATACATTTTTATAAGTATTATAAGCATGTTACTTACATACCGGAGGGAGAAATTTAAACAAAAAAGTTAATAAAAACTGGTTGTTGTAATTGTAACGTATAACAAAACTACTTCTGCCCATATCTTTTGCCCTGCAATCCTATTTCTAGGAAATCTACACTGAAGATATACCTCAACAATATGAAAATACATATGCACAAAGTTTTTCATTGTAGCATTATTTGTAATTGCAGAATACTGTAAATAACCTAAATGCTCATACATAGAAAATAGGTTTTATAAACTATAGTAGATACAATGAATAGAGTACTAGGTAACTGTAAAAAAAAAAATTTTTTTTTTAAGAAGAAGACCTATATAACTAATATGGAGTAATTCTAGGATATATTATTAAGTGAACAATATGAAGTTCAAAAGAACATCTCTAGTATGGTACCTTTGTCTAAGTAAGAAAGAAGTAAGAATATACACGTGTTTACTTATTTTTGCAAAAATAACACAAGAAGGATAAATGAGAAATTAATGAAATTGGAGACCTTCAAGGGGTGTGGTAGAATGGGGTAGATATGATAGAGGAGAGAGAAACACTTCTCTAAGTACACCTTTTTTGTACTTTTGGAGTCATGTTAAAGTTCCACATATTCAAAAAATAAACTTAAGTCAACAAAGATAAGAGTAAAACCCCAAAGTTGAATGCAAACAATTATAAACGAACCTAACTATATTTCAAATGAACGACATAACCAAACTGAAGAGGAAGAGGGATTAATCTAAGAAACTTACAAACTGATTCAACTATACACCCACAATTTAGGGGAAATACAAATAAATCTTGAGTGCTTTTTAATTGGTTTGTTTTGGATAATAAAAAAGGCATAGCAATCCTTACACAATTTTATGTATATTGTAGCAATGAGTGAATGATTTAACATGTTAGTGTTGTTGAAAGCTAGAATTCTCAATACGTAAGAAGGTAGGTAAAAATATGAAATGAGTGAAGTTAAGGAAGAACCCTGTGGGGTTTGATGGGAACTAGATGTGTAGGTAGGTGGGTCGATAAATCAGGAGATAAACTAGCTAGGATAGATTAGCAAGGGTGGTGTGCTGGAGTTGGCTCCTATTGGCTCATGAAAGACAATTATGCATTTCTTTCAAGAGATGGCATTTAGTGACTTCCTAATGACAGCTGAAACCATCCATAGTGGGAATATTTACACCATAGTAACTGGGATATGTTAAAATCAGGGCTTCCTGCCCCTCCCAGCCTCTCCCCACCAGCTAGTTGTTAAAGTTTTCCCGTTCATAGGCAGATGTTAGATAGGTAGATAGATGATAGATAGATAGATAGATAGATAGATAGATAGATAGATAGATAGATAGATGATAGACAAATGATAGATAGATGATAGTTTTTCTAGCTCTATCTATTTAAGAAGCAATTATACTCCAGTAGAAATAAGCACAGGTAATGTTCAGATTTTAGTTTCCAAATTTCACTCCTCACTTGGAAAAATGACTAATTTCAGGACTGCAGCAGGAAAGGTAAAGATGACAGAAAGTAAGAACATGATCAAAAAATGATGAGGGCATATCATAGGGACACGTGAGATAGGTTGAAGGATCATTCTCTGTCCAAATCTGGGATATCAATATAAGGACAGTAATGACTGGTAATGCACTGAGTAAAATAGAATAAAATAGAAATATGCTATTTTATCATGCTAATAATAGTGAAGGGAGAGAGAGCACAAAGAGAGAGAGGGGGAAAGAGGTCAAGTGGGCTCTTACACTAAACTGTGAACTGATAAATGTGGAAGGAGTGGTTAAGTTATATAATCCATGTTTTGCAACAATACTCGGAAAGATTGGTTCAGGAACTAATCATCAAGGGATACTAAATCCCGGGGGTAATTTGATGAGCAGGAGCATTTCCATGGTCTCAGTCTCTCTCCACAGATGGCTTATTAGTTGCAAGGGGAAAACAGTAACTAGGTTACGAATAACCTTAATTTAATAAAAAGAAAACATCGAACACAAATTGAGAAACATTCAAAAATCTCAATGTCAAAGAAAATTTTTGAAAAGACACTCCACCAAAGAAGGTATACATATGACAAATAAACACAAAAAGTCTACTCAAAATCATTAATCATTAGAGAAATGTTTAAAACACAATGAGACACTTCTACACACTAGAATCACTAAAATTAAAAAGACTGCCCATTGTAAATGTTGGCTAGAAATTGGAGTATCTGAAACTCTCCTACAATGCTCTCAGAATATAAAATAGTACTACGACTTTGGAAAAGTTTGGCAGTATCTTAAAAAGTCAAACATATATTTACCACATAATCCTCATATTCCCTTATATATCTTTGCCTAGAAGGCTAATATGTCCATACAAGACTTGTACATGAATGTTCATAACTTCATATATAATTGCCAAAAATTGGAAACAACCCAAATGTCCATCAGTAGGTGAATGGGTAAACAATCTGTAGTATATCCATGTAAATGAATTCTTCTCAACAATAAAAAAAGAATGAAATATTGATACATGCATCAACATGGATGAATCTCAAAATAATTATGCTGAAAGAAAAAATAGTGTATACTTTATCATTCCACTTATATAAAACTCTAAAAATATCAATAATACAATAATAAAAAGCAGATCAGGGGTTTTTTGGGGTGGAAGAGATAATGGGTAGCTGAAGAAAGAAATTACATAACTGGAGAGAGAGCTTACCAAGTGACATGTGGAAATGTATATCTATTTCAACACTTATCAAATTAGCCAATTTACATGTATTTTATTGTGTGGCAATTTTATCTCAATACAGTTTAAAAATAAAAAAATGTAAAAATAATTGTTAACATGAAAGGTAGAGAAAACCTGAGGAATTATTCCAGAATAAAAGATATTGAAAGGATTGACACATAAAAACAATATAATACTTGATCATGAACTGGATCTTTCAGTAAAAGAGATCAAATACTCTAAAGGGCATTATTGGTACAAGTGTTGAAAATGGAGTATGAATTATACATTAACTATTGAACCAATACAATGTTAAGCTTCCTGAATTCAATAGTTGCACTGTGGTTATATAAAAGAATATTCAACTTGTACTTAGAAAGTCTATACTGAAGTATTTAAGGGTAAAGTTCCATGATGTAAGCAAACTACTCTCTAGTGAGTCAAATAATTAATCATATGTCTGTCTGTCTGTATCTCTCTCTATCTATGTATATAGAATGAGAGAATGATAAAGGAAATGTGGCAAAATTTTAGGAATTGGTGCATCTGAGTAAAATGTAAAACCAAAAATATTTTTTAAGTGGTGGCCTCTGGGTGAAACAAGAAAAAAGAGGACTGGTGCAAAAAGATTTATTACTTTTCTGGTTAAGCTTCTTTATATTATTTTAAAATCATCTTTATATATTTATGGCATTAGTTTTATTTTTAAGTTTAAAATTTTTAGGAGTCCTTTATTGAGATATTTTTAATCATCAAGGTAGGTATTTAGTTATACCTGATTTAAGAATTCCAGACTGAAATTCTCTATGGGGAACTTTTTGAACTCCACAGTCATTTTGGCTCCATATATTTTTGCAGTGGTCAAGGATCCAGATTCTATTCCATGGAATATGGTCCTATACAGAGTGGGGAGCCTATGGTTACACAGTACCCTTGTATTTCCTCAACTTTATCAAGAAAATCCAGTCTTCACTCAGCTTAGTTGGCTGCTAAAGCTTAAAACTCCACACTTGGCCTAGAAGAGTGGCACTCCACACTTGGCCTAGAAGAGTGGCCCTGGTTAGGAAATAACCTCAAACTCACTACCACTGAAACTCACTACCACTCAACGTTTTACAAAAGCTCAATTGAGAGGAATAATAATTATGGACAGTGGCCTGCAGCATCTATAGTCCATTCTTCCCTCTAAATAACCTAAAATGTTTTCCTAAATTAAGCCAGACCAGCAGAGATCCACAAACCTAACCACATCTTCTGAAATCCCCACCCCTGCAGAATGGCCTTTTACTGAATTTGGCTTTGGTGCTGGTTATACATTATACACAGTGAAGGAGGTTGTAAGAAACAGCCCTATGAAAATCTGTCAGCCTTACTGGAGAATAGTGTCCTACTTCATTACATAGTGACTTCTTTGTGAGAATTTACAAGAGAATTTTCTTCCTGGTCTCCCAACCAGAAATAATTATGCTGCTCTTGAGCAACGAGCTTGTTTTTATCTCCTAAACACTGTGAATCATATAACTGATCGTTTTTCCTTTTCGATTTTGTCTGCCAAAAATCTTAGAGGTAATTTGTGGTCGGTCTCTAGCAGGACTGCAGGACTTTACAATTTCTGCTTTGTGTATTAACCTTATTTCCAGCTTCATTGTTGAATCAGGAAAGCATCGTGTAGCCAAAGTGCCCAGTTTAAGCCCTATAAGGATGATCTCAATCACTTTTCTGTGCCTCAGTTACCTCATCTGTAAAATGGAGAGAATAATAGTACTGATCTTGTGGGGTTGTCAGGGTTAAATAAATTCATATACGCAAAGTGCTTAGAATAGTATCTACCACCTAGCGAATGATCTATGCATTATTATTCTTATCTCCTATTTCCTACTCTCACTTTTCCGTTATATTGATTTCCTCTTCTGCCAATTTTTAATGTAATTTTGTCTTATTGTTTGCATGTGTATATATATAGCCACCTTAAATGCTTTCTAGAACAAAACTGGGTATAAACGAAAACAAGCACAAAAATGCCAAAATGTATGCAGCAATTGAGAACAAATTAGAAGTAACCAATATGGAAACATTGAATATTTTTACAAAAATAAACTTATACAATACACACTATATAGATTATATTCTAAATAGGCTTTAATCTTGCATCTTTCAGAAGCGACTATGTAGAAGTCTGATCATGCCCTGATTTGTTCCTAAGTACAATTTGTCTTTATGATGAATTTCTATGATAAAAGACTCACCTTTTATACCACATAACTGTTCAAAGATTGCCATTGGGAAAGTACATGAAACTTAATCAATAGACAAGCATTTCTCTGCTTTATCCTTGATTATATGAAGGTCTGGACCTCTAAAAATGTATCCTTCTAATTGCTTGGCTGAAAAGGCAAAGCCTCCTTTCCTGGTGTGTGTGAAAAGCATTTATTCAGATGAAATAAGTCAGATACCTGGCATAAAGAAAGACGTAGGACAGAAAAGGATGCTGTTTAAGAGCACTGAAAAGTTTTATCCTGATATTAAATATATTTCAGCTGAAATAAAATCCTGTGGTTTATTTCTCCACAATTTTAACAGCACTACTGGGGTGTATTATGCAAAGTCAATTTCTCACCCACTTTTCCTCTCTCATTCTCTGTCTCTGTTGATAGCTTTTGGGAGGTCTGGCCTTGGATTTAGGTCAGAGAGTATCAAAATGGTCCCTTGCTATGCAAAAATACTTTCTTCAAATTATTAGTCGCTGTGATTTAGAGCTTTGTTCCTTTGGCTAAATTACAGCAAGTTTTCTCCCATTATAATAAAAATAACCCCCAGAGCAAGTCTTATATTAAGCCTTTTCAACCACTTTGAGATGATTCTATTGGATTTTAACTAAAAGCAGTTTTTAATAAAGGGAGGGAATTAGTCAACAAATATTTACTCAGCACCCACTTTGGGCTGAATAGGCACTGGAAATTCACCAATACAGCAGTCCCTCATGGATCATCTTAATGAAAGGAGCCCAGCCATAAACAATGTGCCAGGTGATAAGGACGAAAAGAATCACAAAGCTGGAGAAGGGGAGAGAATGGTGGGTTAGATATGGTGGAAAGAGGAGAAATTTAAAGAGCCCTGTGGTGAGGGATGGATTACAACTCAGGCGAGGAAGAAAAACCACCCAGAAAAAGGGAGAGGAGGGTTCTGGAGTTAACTTTGCTGGTTGCTGAACAGCAGTGAAGTTCTCAGTCCTGATCTTGGCTCTGACTCCCTGCCCTGCTTAACCTCGTCTTTCAGATGAAGGTAATAATGTTTGCCCTGTCTGTACCTTGGAGCTACTGATGTTTGAGTTAATGTTTAGAAAATATTTTGAGCCCCTCAGGCAAGAAACATTAGGAAAGCACAAGGTACAGTTATGTTTTCCCTGTCCTTTTCTCCTGTTTCTTTCAATTCTGGCAGGTTATTTTTGTTGTTGTTGTTGTTGTTTTTAAGACAAACAAACAGAGCTGGTGGCCTATTCCTCCCTCTCTGTGAGCCAACCTCACAGGTCACTGTCTACATTTTTTTATCTGCCAAGGGCAGTCCTGAGATGGTCCTCTGTGCTCTAGGGTCAGGGTCAACATGAAATTAAAAAAGAAAATCTTTCACCATTTAAGGTAAACAAACTCAGCCAATCATTGCTGGACTCAGTATGTAAGCATTAACCCTTGCCAGAAGGGTTCCCTTAGAGAATTTATTCCAAAAAAGCAAAAGAGCACAGGATGTCGAGTCCTTGAGGTAGGAAGGAGAGCTGTGCAAATAAAAGCTCTGGCAACAGCTTACTTGTTCAATATGTCTTCTGTCCTAGAGAGACAGACAGACCCCTTTAAGACATAATTCACTTTTCCTGGGTCTGTACAATTCAATTAAACTCTTTTCAAAATGCTTAAATTGTATTCACCTTCCTTCCATTTCGTTTACCTACAACAGTAGAATGGGGTAAACCAGGAGGTAAGAGGATACTAGAGAAAGGAAAAAAAATTAGGAAAATTTTGAATCATGTACGATATTGATTGGGAGCAGCAAAAATGCCATGAAAATATTTTCAATTCAAGTCTTTAAACATTTAGAATGGGATTTTTAAAATTAATTTTTTAATCATGGAAAATGCCAAACATGTACAAAAATAGAGAAAATAGTTTAATGAGCCCCCAGACAACCATGAGGTAAGGTAGCTTCACCAATTTTTACCTCATTGCCAATGTATTTCATCTGTGCCCTGACCCAATTCCCTGTCCCTCTCTGAATTATTCTTAGGAAAACCCCAGATATCTCATCACTTCATCAGTAAATACAGTTGATTCTCATTTTTCTCAGTTCTGTTCTATAAAATGATCACCGACCCTGAATTAGCAAATACTGAACCACTGCTTTTAGGGGGAATACAGTGTTAGGTTCCTGCAAGCCTCTGGTCACATTTTTGTCAACCGGTCAATACAAAACCTTATTGTATGTATGTTTCTGTTTAAAGACACCAGATATTATTTATATTGTTGATTTATTACTATTGAACTCACAATCAATATCACTGTAACTCATGCCTGAATGAAGTTTATCTAATGCACATGACTTCTCCATAAGGTACATGACAGCCTTCTGCTGCTTAGGAATACCGGACAGCACTATAGCACGACACCTGCTTATAGTATAAGAACTGAAACAAGAAGGCAGAATGGCACCTTGTTCAGCCTCCGCTGGGAATGTGAGCGTCAGTCACGCAACTCAAACTTCGTGTTACTCTGCACACGTCTGCAGATGACCACGAAAGCATCATGAGTATTGATTTAGGAGTTACCAATACATTTTAGTAAGTAGGCAAATTCATAAATAAAAATCCACAAATAATAAAGAGCAGCTATATTTTGACGTGTACCTCATGTAAGGATTCTTTGTTATTAACATAACCACACTACCATTTTTTCACTTCATATTAGCAAGAAAAATGATTATTTTTAAATGACATTAGTCACTATGATACTTGTTCAAAATGACATTCAAAAATGTCAATAATGAGAATTTAATAATATCACTCATGAATTCAGACATTTATTATGTGCCTACTGCATGCATTAACATTGGATGAGACGAGTTTGTTAAAGACAAACTTAGAGCAGTAATGACATATTAATAATACCCCATTTCAAATATAATAGTAATTTCAAATATATCATAGCAAAAGTTTTCTTGTTTTAATTTTCTAATGTGCTTTTGAGGCAAGATTCCCTGTCAGCATGAGGCTCCATTCACTATAATATTATAATATTATTAGGAAAGTACACCTTAATTCCTCACATCCTTGGGTAGTTGTTAGCTAACCAGCCACTGTACTGTTCACTTTTGTATTTCTGTCCTTTGTATTGCTATATAAAACCACATTATTTAAACTTTTTGGTTGTTTAATGTCTGCTTACTAAATGTCCACTTGTAATGTGGCTGAGATCCTGACATAACAGCAATTATATTTTTCAATGTTGGCAAAATAGAAGAATTCCATCAATATGATTCATCCAGGATATTTATCTAAAATACGGCAGTGAAGCACGTAAGTGGGGAAAAAAAGTAGCCTATTGTCAATCTTGATAGAATTCTTCTTAAAGCACCATGGATCTCATTCTTAGGTGATCAGTATCGGAATGACTAGATCTATACACACTGAAAAAAACGGTAAGTGGCACTCACACCAAGACTGTTTTATATTGTTTCTATTTTCAAATAAATTCCCCTTAGGCCTTTCATCCCCAGAAACACTTCAACAATGTCATGGAACATTCATTTTTTGGATGCTTCAAGTATTGGAAACCAAAAACATGCATTTTTCTAAAAACAGAAAATTACAGTCCTCAATCTAAATTCTCAATTTTAAACAACAATGACTGTTGTAATGAAAAAATATACAATTTTAAGTAATTGCATTTGGCGATTATTCCTACTTAGTCATAGGAAAACTGCACTATGGGACTGCCATATTTGAACATGTTAGTGTTTTTATGTCCTAGACTCAAAAGTACTAGAAATTAAAAAATTAACCAAGTCAGGAAATGTATGTTCAGATGTGAATAATTCTTAGCTGAAACAATAGTAATGGCATTGCTAATGCGATGTTTCCCCAATATGAGCAGCAGATTCTTCCTTGAATCCTTGGCTGCAACATATATTTCAGAAGAACAATTTCAATTGGCTTAAGATACAATAAAACCTCAATTAAGACCCAAACCCACTCAAAATTCTTAGTTTACTAGAAAGTTCCTGCTATTCACCTTTATTTTAAAAAAGTTAAATGAGGGTAAAACTTTCCCGTCTGACATGTAAGAAGCTTAGAAGAATCAATAACTCAGGGGAAGGAGGAGGGAATGAATAGGTGGAGCACAGAGGACTTTTAAGGCAGTAAAAATAGTCTATATGATATTGTAATGATGGATACATGTCATTATACTTTTGTCCAAATCTATAAATGTACAATAGTAAGAGTGAACACTAATGTAAACCATGGCCTTTATAGGGTTATGATGTGTTAATGTAGGTTCATCATTTGTAACAAATTTATCACTTTGGTGGGGGATGCTGGTCGTGGGGGAGGCTGTGCATGTGTGGGAGCAAGGAGTATATGGGAAATCTCTGTAAATTCCTTTCAATTTTGTTATGAATCTAAAACTGCTCCAAAATAAGTAAGTCTTTTTAAAAAAAATCAACAACTCTTCTTAGGTCTGTAAGAGAACTAAGTCACAAGGCCAACCCCAGTCCCCCAAACTAAAGAGAACAACAGGTGAATGTAGAGTATCACAACTTACTAAAGCAAAAACCTCCATGGAAACCAGTTGGGGGGTGGGGAGAGCAGAGTAGAATAACCTGAACTGTAGTGATGAATGGCTGGAGCCTAATGTGAACAAGTCTGAGAGAGAAAATCTCCAAGATGATCCAGTCATCCAAGCCCTGGCACTTCCGTAAGTTTTGCCTCCTGGAGCTCTACCAGGTTCTCTCAGTGATTATCAGAGAAAAAAATCTCCTCATGTTTCCAGCAGAGGAAAGAGAATGCAACCATTTTGAAATATGCCAGAGCATTCTGTTCCTTATAACAAGACCCTCCCTCAAGAGACTAGCTATTTAACCAGAACCTAACTCACTGGGGTATTATTAGGGCCTAATGACTTGGGGAGAAGGGAAACATCCAACTCTAGCCACTGTACCACCTAATGGGGGCAGGGAAATGAGGGAGGAGGAAGTGCAGATAGAGAAGAACTTGTGAGGTGCACAGTCCTGAGGTAGAGGTGTCTTGTGATTTAATTGTAGAACTAGAGAACATTTCCCCTTCCCACCCACACCATACAACACAATACTAAAGGCTTATTTACATCATGTCTGACTATCAAGAAAAAATTACAAGACACATTAAAATGCAAAAAACAGTTTGAGGAGACAGAAAACTTCAGAACCAGATTCAGATATGACAGGGATGTTGGATTATCTGACCAAGAATTTGAAAAAATTATGATTAAGATGCTAAGGGCTCTAATGGACAAAATAAACAGCTTGCAAGGACAGATGGGCAATGTAAGCAGAGAGATGGAAATTCTAAGGAAAAAAGAAAATGCTTGAGACCAAAAACATTGCAAGAGAAATAAAGAAGGTCTTTGATGGGCTTAATGGTAGCCTGAACAGGACTGAGGAAAGAACCTCTGAGCTTAAGAATATAGCAATAGAAACTTCCAAAACAAAAAAGCAAACTGAAAAAACAGAACAGAATACCCAGGAACTATGGGACAATTATAAAAAATGTAATATACATGTAATGGGAATACCAGAAGGAGAGGAAAGAGCTTAAAGAATAGTGGCAATATTTGAAACAATGACTGTGAATTTTCCCCAAATTAATATCAGACACCAAACTACAGATCCTGTAAGTTCAGAGAACATCAAGCAGGAGAAACTACACCGAGGCATATCATTTAAAAAAAAAAGGAGGGGGGGAAATGTCCTGAATGAAACCAGAGGGGTAGGGGGAAAGTTTACTGATAGAGGAGCAAAATTAAGAATTACGTCTGATTTATCTTCAGAAACCATGCAAGTGAGAGTGAAATAAAATGTGTAAAACATTGAGAGAGGAAAAAAACACCAACCTAAAATTCTGTACCTCATGAAATTATCCTTCAAAAATTAAGGAGAAGTACTTTCTCAGACAAACAAAAATTGAGGGACTTTGTTGCCACTAGACCTGCTTTGCAAGTTATGTTAGAAGTTCTTTAGAAAGAAGGAAAATAATATAGATCAGAAACTCTGATCAACATAAATAACCTCAAAAAAAAAATAAAAAAAGATAAAATATTTTTATCTTATTATTTTTTTTATTCTTGAACTAGTGGATAATAATTTGTTCAAAATAACAATACCAACAATGTACTCAATTATATACACTTATGTACATTTATAAGCTTACATGTGATTATGGATAAGTAAAATTCATGAAGGACAGCAATGACACAAGGGATGGGAGATAGAAATTAGGATATTTTTATTATTATAAGTTACTCAATTCCTTGAAAGACTTCCCTTGAAGCACTATAATGTTATTTGAAAATGACTTGGATTCATTGTAAATGTATATTGCAAAATTTAGGGCAACTAAAAATGTAATTTAAAAAGTATGACTATATGTTAAGAAAAGAGAGAAAACGGAATCATATAAAATGCTCAATTAGAACCACAAAAGGCAGAGAAAGGGCAGAAGACAAAAATAGAAACAAAGAACAAAAGCAACAAGTAGAAAACAGTAACATAGGGAACTATGTTAGTTAATTATATCAGTATCAACTATATCTATATTCAATTTTAAATTCAATGATCTAATTGCATCAATTAAAAAATAGATTATCAGAGTAGTTTAAAAAATAAGATGCAACTATATATTGTTGACAAACACCCACTTTATTTATTTATTTTTAACTTGAGACAGTGATTTTATTTCCTTTGGATATATACCCAGAAGTATGTAATTGCTGGGTCACATGGTAATTCTCATTTTAATTTTTGGAAAAACTCTCCATATTGTTTTTCCATGATGGCTGTCCCAATTTACATTCTGATCAACAGTATACAAGAATACCCTTTTCGCCCCATCCTCACCAATACTTATCTTTTGACATTTATTTTCTTTCATTTTTAGTGAGATATAATTGACATATTGCACTATATAAGTTTAAGGTGTGTAGCATGATGACTTGACTTACAAGAAACTCACTTTAAATATAAAGCCTTATATAAATTAAAATTAAAGAGATGAAGAAAAATATAACATGCTAACACCAATCAAAAGAAAGCAGAAGTAGCTATATTAATTTAAGACAGAGCAGACTTCACAGCAAGAATAATTATCAGGGATCAAGAGGGGCATTACATAATGATAAAGGGGTTAATTCTCCAAGAAAACACAATAATCTTTCACATGTATATACCTAACAATAGAGCATAAAAATACATGTGGCAAAAACTGATAGAACTACAAGGTAAAATAGATGAATCCACTATTACAGTTGGAGACTTCAACATTCTCCATATCAAAAATGGACAGATCTAGCAGGCAGAAATGCACATCAATAGAATATTTCATTCAATAGCAGCAGAATACACATTCTTCTCAAGCTCTACATGGAACATTCACCAAGATAGAAGACATCTGGGCCATAAAACACATCTTAACAAATTTAAAACAATAGAAATCATAAAATATTTGCTTTCATATCATAACAGAATTAAACTAAAAATAACAGAAAGATAACTGGAAATTTCTGAAATATGTGGAGATTAAACAGCATACTTCTCAATAGCACATGGGTTAAAGAAGAAGTCTCAAGAGAAATTTAATATTTTGAATTAAATGAAAATGCAAACACAACCGATCAAAATTTGTGGGATGCAGCAAAAACGGTGATTGGGGAATTTGTAGCATTGAATGTATATATTAGAAAAGAAGCTCTAAAATCAGTCATCTAAGCTTCTATTTTAGGAACCTAGAAAAAGAAGAGCGAATTAAATCCAAAGTAAATGGAAGTAAAGAAATAATAAAAATGAGGATAGAAATCAATGAAATTGAAAAACAGGAAATAGAGAAAATTTTAAAACTCAAAAGCTGGTTGTTTGAAAAGATCAATACAATTGATAAGTTTCTAGCTAGGCTAACTAAGAAGACGGGAGGAGATACAAATTAATAATATCAAAAATGAAAGAGGGGCCATCACTACATATCCTATAGACATTAAAACGATAATAAAAGAATACTGTGAACAACTCTATGTCCACAAATTTGATAACCTAGATAAAATGGATCATTCCTTGAAAGACACAATCTGCCAAAACTCACACAAGAGGAAATAGGCCTCAGGAAATAGAAACAGGCTTATATTTATTAAAGGAATTGAATCAATAATTAATAACTTTGTAAAACAGAAAGGAACAGTCCCAGATAAGTTCACTGGTACATTCTACCAAACATTAAGGAAAAAATTAAATCAATTATCTACAATCTCTTTCAGCAGATAGAAGCATAGAAAATATTTTCTAACTCATTCTATGAGGTAAACATTACCAATACTAAAACCAGATAAAGACATTATAAGAAAACAAAACACTACAGACAAACATTTCTCATGAACATAGATACAAATAAAATATCAATAAATCAAATCCAACAATCTATAAAAAGAATTATACACCACAGTCAAGTGTGCTTTAATCCAGGTAGGCTGATTCAACATTCAAAAATTAAAGTAGAAGTAAAATACAAAGTGAAAAGCAAAAGTAAAACATAAAAACTAAAAGTAAAATGTGAAAACTAAAAGTAAAAGGTGAAAACTAAAAGCAAAAGGTGAAAACTAAAAGCAAAAGGTGAAAACTGAAAGCAAAAGGTGAAAACTGAAAGCAAAAGGTGAAAACTGAAAGCAAAAGGTGAAAACTGAAAGTAAAAGGTGAAAACTGAATGTAAAAGGTGAAAACTGAAAGTAAAAGTGAAAACTAAAAGTTAAGTGAAAAGTAAATGTGATCCATCACATCTACAAGCTAAAGAAGAAAATTCACATGTATCGACAGATGCAGAAAAAGAATTTTTTTAAAATCTAACACCCATTCATTATTAAAAAAGAAAAGAAACTCTCAGTAAGCTACGAATAGAGAGAAACTTCCTTAACTTGATAAAAATAATATATACAAAATGTATGGCTGACATTTTAATGGTGAGAAACTTGCAGCTTTCCTCGTATGATTAGGAGCAGAGCAAAGATATCCCCTCACCACTGCTCTTCAACATTGTAATATAAGTCTTAGCTAATGCAAAAAAGGAAGTAAAGATATACAGACTGGGAAGGGAGAAATAAAACTGCCTTTGTTTGCAGATGACATGCTTGTCTGTGTAGAAAATCCTAAAGAATCAACAACACAATAACAGGGGGAAGAAACTCCTTATAGGAAAACTCCTATAAGCAATTATAGCAAGGTCATAGGATGCAAGATTAATGTACAAAAGTCAATCACTTTCTTATATACCAGCAAATGAACAATTGGAATTTGAAATGAAACACAATACCATTTACATCAGTACCCCCCAAAATAAAATACTCAGTTATAAATCTAACAAAATATGTACAAGATATATAGGAGGAAAATGACAAAACTAAAAAACTGCAAAATTTCACTGTTTTTTATCAATACTTGTCCACCTGTTCAATTCTGCCTTCACCCTCTTTGCTCCTCTTCTACCTCCACCCTCCCCCACATACTATACTCTCTGGTCATAGTCAACTAATGCCAGTTCCTGAAAGGTAATACCATTTTCTATGTCTCTATGCCTTTGCATAAGCTATTCTCTCTAATAAGCTTTCAATAATAGTGACTACTACTAGCTTATGTAAAGGACTATAGCAATGTTAATACAGCCATTTGTAAGCTTCATGAAGAACAATACAAGTAAAGTATATCAGGACACATTGAAGCATTCACTCTGAAAGGCAGGTCCGCTCTGAAACTGCTCTTGTCAGAGTCATTGACAACCTTTATCTAAGGACCCTTTTCTGCCTTTCACTTGCTTGACCTCTCAGTAGCACGGATCTCTCTCTAGTAAAGCAAGCTTCTCTCCTGGCTTCAATGACACTACATTCTCCTGGTCTTCCCTTCCTCACTGAACCTGCCTAACTAGTCTACTTATTCTCTCCCACTTGACCTCTAAGCATTAGTGTAACCCAGGACTTCATCCTCAGCCCTCTTGTCCTCTGCTCTTCTTCCATCTACATTCACTTCTTGGACAATCTTTTTCATTCCCATGGCTTCAAATACCATCTATCAATGGCTCCCAAATTTAGGTCTTCAGCTCTGACTTCTCAGCCACTCTCCAGATTCATTTATCCAACTGCCTATTTAACATTTCCTTCTGGGGATCTTAAAAGCATTTCAAACTAAACATCGTCAAAATAAAACTTCCTATCTCCCCACCCCACCGAAATCTGTTCCTCCCCCATTCCACTTCATCTCAATAAAATCACTCCACAGTTGCTATACCAAAAACCTAGAAGTAATCTTTGATACCTTTGTTTGTCTCTTCTTCTATATCCAGTTCATCAACAAGCCATATTAATGCTATTTCCAAAACAGATCCTGACTTTTTTCCCTCCAGCACTCCCTTCATTACTACCCCATTTCCAACTTTCAGCATTTCTTGCCTATATTACTGAAAACTTCCTAGCTGAATACCATGTTGTACTCTTGCTTTTCCACAGTTGTTATTCATTGAAAAGGAGAAGTAATCTTTATAGACTATAAATTAACTGTCACTCTCTGGCTGTAGGATCCCTCAATGGCATCCTATTTTACTTAGAGTAAAATTAAAACTTTTCCATGACCTACGACAATCTTGGTGATGTAATCCCTGCTAATTTCTCAAACTCAGCTGGAACTGCTCTCCCTCTTGCCCTCTACCCTCCAAACACACTGATATTCTTTCTGTCTGTGAACTCCTCAAAATCATTCTCCACCTCTGGGCCTTTGCACTTTCTGTTCCCTCTGCCTAAATATTCTATCCTCCTAATATTTATATGATTGGCTCCTTCCTGTCATTTAAATCTCAATTTGAATTTTACCTATAAAAGCCAGCTCATGAAAATCTTGCTGCTCTTATTTATAACAGCCTAGTCTAGTTTAGGTGATTGTATGTATGGTAGTTTTCTAAAATAAGACAGAAAATACACACAGAAAATAAGACGGAAGAATCCAGGTTTGAAGAAATTGAGTTTAATTTAGAACTTGTTGAATTTGAGGTAGAATGTCACCAGATAGTTGAATACATGGAACTGGTCCTCAGGAAAGTTATATAGTTCAATATGCAGTTACCAGTGCAAAGGTTGCAACTAAATGCATGGAAATTCATAGCTTGTCTCAGGAAATCAGAAAAGAAAGCTTATACAAGGCCTGATGGTAGAATACCATGAGATGCCACCCATTTCATTGATGAGTATAAAAAAATTTAGCAGAAGGGCCTGGGAATAAAAGTAGTAAAAAAAAATCAGTAAAGAATGGGGACACAGAGCAAATGAGAAGAACATTTCCAGGAGAATTAAGTGAAACTCCAATAAGGAATTAAAGGTATAAAAAAAAAAAACTAAAAAGTGTTCATTGCTTTGGGACTGAAATGTCATTGATGGCCTGGGCTAGAATGTCAAGCCCAGTTGCAATGGATTGGAGATAAAGAATTGGAGGCAATGACACTCAGCTATTTATCAAGTGTCTGTCTTCTTCACCTGATTTTAATTCCCATTAGGGCAGAGTCCAATCTCTGGTATAGTCATATTCTCCAGAACTCAGTGTTAGACACATAGTAGGCAACCCCACCCTCAAAATGAATAATGAAAAGGAGATGTCAGCAAAGGGAAAGGGAGAAGGAAGACCTGGAAGGCAAAAAAAAAAAAAAAAGGAGAAAGAAATGGAGAAAGGAAGGGAAAAAGAAAAAGAGAAAGAGAAAACAAAACAAGGAATGACACAGCAATGGGTAGAGAGGACCTAATTGTTTTCAAGACAAGAACATCTTGAGCATATTTATTTATGGAGGCAAAAATAACCCAGGAAGGAAATTTTACGACACAGGAAAAAGATATACAACTAGAAAGGTCTCTGTGAGAAGATAGGAGATAGGATCAGGAACTAACGGAAGGATGAATTTTACACTGGTAATGCAATGAAAGTTAACTTTCAGTAAGACAGGCAAAATGTTATTGATAAGCCATGAATGATTTACAAATGTTGATTTTTAAAAAATGATTTCATAATACTGTTATTTTTTATTAATTTGTTTAATAATGGAATTATCTGAAATAACTGATATTTGCATTCAATTCTATATTCTTGACAAAATCCATAATAACCCAGTTATAATTTGTACTTGTCACATCATAATTTTCATTTTTTTAAAAAACTTTCTACTTTAGCTATAAAGCATTACTTCTGCAGATGAGGTAGAAATAGGACCAAAAATAAGGGAAATATGCTTAATTTTCCTGTAAGATAAATGACTGAATCTCATTTAGAACTCATTCACAGATGGTTGTTAAGACTCAAAAATGAATTCAATAAAAGTTGCAGGATACAAAATCAATATATAAAAATATGTTGCATTTCTTTCCCCCTCGTCCCCCAGGGTTACCAACCCATAGGTCAGAATGTGGGATAGGGGACTGACCACCCTTTGACACTGATTGGACAAGGAGGATTAAGGTTATGTTTTCATGTGTTTGTCTGGGGTAGGATTTATGTAAGCCAACATCAATTACATGCCAACCATGTCAGATTGTGTGGTTCAGTTCTCTGAACATCTGATCAGTATCGTAGCTGCTCACTCATGGATTGTGAAAGATTTTACCAGTCAGGTAGAAATACAGAAGGAAGATTTATTAAAGTAAGAGGAGGGTTGGCTGGGCAGAGTCTGCTAGAGACGACTGCCAATATATACACTATACACATTTCTATACACTAATAACAAGCTATCAGAAAGAAAAAAAGAAAATAATCCCATTTACAATTGCATCAAAAAGAATGAAATGCCTAGAAATACATTTAATCAGGAGGTGAAAGACCTGCATATTGAAAACTATAAGACATTAATGAAACAAATTGAAGATGACAAATAAATGGGAAAATATTCTATGCTCATGGATCAGAACAATCAATATTGTTAAAATTTCCATACTACCCAAAGCAATTTATAGATTCAGTGCAATCCCTATCAGAATTCCATTTTTTCAAAGAAATAGACAAAATAATTCTAAAATTTGTATAGAATCACACACACAAAAAACAAACAAACAAAAAACCAATTAACCAAAGCAATCTTGAGGGAGAAAAAAAGCTGGAGGCATCATACTCCCAGATTTCAAAGTATATTACAAATCCAGAGTAAACAAAACAGTATGGTATTGGCATAAAAACAGACACATAGATCAATGCAACAGAATAGGAACCCCAGAAATAAACCCACTCATATATTTATGAGAAAGGAGCCAAGAATACTCTTATATAATCGAGAAAGGACAGTCTCTTCAATAAATGGTTAGGAAAACTGACAGCCATGTGGAAAAAACCAAACTCAACCACTGTCTCACACCATACATAAAAATTAATTCAAAATGGATGAAAGATTTGAATATAAAACCTGAAACCATAAACTCCTAAAAGAAAACATAGGCAGTAAGCTTCTTGATAGAGATATTGGCAAGATTTTTTGAAAATGACCACAAAAGTAACAAACATAAAAATAAATAAGTGGGACTACATCATACTAAAATGCTTCTGCATAGCAAAGGAAACCATCAACAAAATGAAAAGGCCCAATTTTTTACCCAATTGGAGAAAATATTTGACAATCATGTATCTAATATGGGGCTAATATCCAAAGTATACAAGGAACTCACACAAATCAATAGCAAAAATAATCTGATTAAAAGATGAGCAAAGGACTTGAACAAACATTTTCCCAAAAAGACACACAAATGGCCAACAGGTACATGAAAAGGTGCTCAACATCATTAATCATCAGGGAAACGCAAATCAAAACTACAATGAGATATCACTTCACACCTGTTAGAATGGCTGTCATTAAAAAGACAAAAGAAAAGTGTTGGCAAGGATGTGGATAGGGAACCCTTGTGCTCTGTTGGTAGGACTATAAATTGGTGTAGACGCTACGGAAAACAGTATGTAGCTTCCTCAAAAAATTAAAAATAGAACTACCTTATGAACCAGCAATTCCACTTCTGGGTATGTAATCAAAGAAAACAAAAAAACTAACTTGAGGGACCGGCCCGGTGGCTCAGGCAGTTGAAGCTCCGTGCTCCTAACTCCGAAGGCTGCCGGCTCGATTCCCACATGGACCAGTGGGCTCTCAACCACAAGGTTGCCAGTTCAACTCCTAGAGTCCCGCAAGGGATAGTGGGCTGTGCCCCCTGCAACTAGAAATGGCAACTGGACCTGGAGCTGAGCTGCGCCCTCCACAACTAAGACTTGAAAGGACAACAACTTGACTTGGAAAAAAGGACTGGAATTACATACTGTTCCCCAATAAACTCCTGTTCCCCTTCCCCAATAAAAATTAAAAAAAAAAAAAAAACTAACTTGAAAAGATGTCTCTGTCACATTATTCACAATAGCCAAGATATGGAAAATAACCTAAGCCCACCAATGAATGAATGGATAAAGAGATTGTGTGGACTCTGACAACTCTCCAAGTGCACTTGCCGGTGCCTTGGACACTCACCTTCACCTGAGGTGCCCTGCATTTGCGGGGTCCTTCTGGGCACATCTTCACTCCCACCCCACCCCCCAAACCCACACACAACTGAAATTCAGGGGACTTTTACACTCCATGATTTCTTTTGACCAGTGGAAGACAGGAGCCATTGGATAATCTTTTCCACTTTTCACTCCACCCCCATCATGGACCTGAACACAGGCTCTCCTACACTCAAACAAACCCCTATTTCTTCAAGTCCCAAGAATTCAGTCTTTTGAGTCTTTGAAACCCCATTCCTTCTAATTCTTATCCCTTTAGAAAATAGTTGAAGGTAGGTTGTTGTGGTTCTCCTAGAGAGGAGAATGAAAAAGGAAAAAGAAAGTGGGGAATCAATGCTTATACTCATAAAAACATGACAAACTTCATTCACCCCAGAGAAGGGTGGCCCTGGTGATACGTGACACAACCAAAACCGTCATTTACTTACACATCTTGGCACGCTGCGGGAGAAATACACTCCAACAATACTTGTCTAAAATTTCCTTCAAGTCCCCTTACATCTCTTATAGCCTCCCCTAGTCTTCTCTACTCAAGCTTCTCTGCTAAAACTTCTCTGCCTAACCTGTACTTTTAAAATTCAAAACTTCTTCTCTTCATTTTTAAAAACACATCACCTCAACTGTTTTAAAAGTCCTTTCCCTGTACTTCCTGCCCTTTGGGCACTGACTCCATGCTCCTTCTCCAAATCTCCACCAAAAACAAGAGCACTTGTTGATGTTTTCTAGGAGTGAACATACCTTAGATATGCAGAATGAGTCAGGATTCGTATGGTTCTCAAAGCATAGACCCTGGAGCAGCATCGATGAGAACTGGAACTTGATAGAAATGGAAATTCTCAGGTCCCATCCAGACCTACTCAATCAGAAACTCCGGGAGCAGGGCCCAGCCATCTGTTTCCATAAGCCCTCTAGATGTCTCTAATGTGAGCTAAAGCTGAAGGGTATATATACTAGTAACCGTTGCCACGTGGTCTCATTCAACCAATCCTCACTGTATACCAGAATCACCCGGTAGCATTTCCTGGGACTTACCCTCAGAGATCAGCTTCAATTTGACTGTGATGGGACCCACAGTTTCTAGGTGATTTTACTGTTTGGCCAGGGTGCTGAAACATTGCAGGCAGTATCCTCAAATAAGAACTAAATAGAAAAACAATTTTTTTCTATTGTGGAGAGTTTGGGGGGTGGGAGAGGAAGAGGATGGTGCCAGTTTTCTGATTTAAGTTTGAAATGTTTAGATATCCTTATAACATTAACTCTAAAGTAATCATTAACATGAGTATAGAGCAAGACTACATGTCCAATTCTTAAAAACTTGCTTCAATGAAGTATATAAACAGTCTTTAATATTTCTGAGCACATGTGGTAGAACTGCTTAAGTAAGCAGAACTATTCCCAGCATCATGGACACCTAGGCTGGCGACAGGGCACTTGTGGTTCATTGATGGCTGGCTGGGTGCCTTCCCCCTTCACAAATTTAGCTACCCTTTCAGCTGGTGCCCTGGGCAACTGGCCTTCTCACACTCCTCTCAGCCCCCAATCCTTTGGAACATGACTACAATTCTGCTAATGTCTTCAGACAAAGGCATCATTTTATTCAGCTTTTATTAATAGCAGCAAGTGTTAGAAACTTTGTAGACTGAACCCTGTGGGGAGAAAAGTTAGAGCCCGGGTGTGAATTTAAGCATTATGCCACCTCATCAGGCCATTTTTCCACTTTCATTTCATAAGGACCAAAATAGACAATGAAAAAAACAATTTTCCAAATGAAATGAGACACTGCTTTGGAGTTCACTAGTGAAGTTTATGTTTAGATAAAAATAACACCAATCACACAAATCTCTACCTCTTCTGGCTTAATCTGCTTCTATTACCACCAGCTGATTTGATTTTGGTCTTTTCTTTCAACTTAAGTAATCATATGGCATATAGTTAGAAGTAGTATAACCTTCTTGATTTAAGAAAATTAAGGTTTGACCAATGTGTTCAAGTTGCAGTATTTTCATCTTGGTTGCATGAATTACCTTGATTTTCTCCTAACAATATAGTTAGTAAAATATCCACAGTGTTATCTGGTTACTCCAGGAAGAATTGCCAAGCTGCAGTTCAGGGGAAAATCACCAAAAGACATGTGGTATTTATGAGGAACTTGAGTGCCAGCTTGTCTCTATGCCCAAAAACAATAAAATATTTTTAATATCTGTTTCATGCTTGCAGTAGGCTAAATGAGCAGAAAGGAAATACATGAGAGAGACACTGGTTATCCTCCCAATGAAACACATGTCTGTTCTTTAGCTCCTGATATTCTAAACAGTGTTGGGAATGGATCCTCACTGCAGAAATCCCTCACTGAGAATCCCATAAAATCTTGAATCTTGTCTTTGAAGTTATCTGCAGAACTCAGGGAAAATAAAAGTTGAAGGAAACACTATGGAGGCAACTTGAACACTGGTCCATGTCAGATTCATACTATTGTGTCTTAAAAAGTGTGACTAAGTTGTTAGTGGTTTTAGACATGTAGTGGAGTGCTCAGTGAGGTGGAACTTGAACTTTTCCCCCACAAACTATTGATATGCAGAGCCTAGAAGGAGCTGTGCAAGAAGTGGACCAATTTTTGTGAGGCAATTTTGACACTTTCTGAGCTTTCCAGTGACTGACACCTGTCAGAGGGCCCACAGACTTGAGCAAAGGCCAGTGGCAGGAGATAAGAACATACACTGTAGTGGTAGAGAAACCAGATGAGGCACGTGGCCACTGCACCAACTGGGTCATCAAAGAAACACAGCTTCTAGGGCATGGTAGTGGCAGACCCCAATCCCTGGCCTGACCCAAAGATGTAACCTTTGTGAGGAGCCCTCTTGGCTGAGGTGGCACCAGGGACAGAATCTTCCCTTAGCCCTATAAGAGCAGCCACAGCAGGACAGTTTGCCTCAGCAATATTTCTGAGCCTTCGAAATCCAAGGGAGATGTTTGGTTTGGTTTCTTAAAAGGGACCACATGTACACAACAATTTCAAAGCCGTAGTGCCCCCTACACCCCTTTTGAATCATTATTACTAAATAACTTGTAATTCTAAGGAGCTACAAAATAGTAAAAGTTGGAATTCAAAATATGAAGGGCTTTATAAGAGCCTCTACTGAAGGTAGATAACACTGTCACCCCAGAAAATGAAACATGAACTTCAGCCTCAGCCCTTAGGCATTTTCTGAGTAGTCTGCTGATTAGTCAGATAGATTGAGTCAAAATTAAAACTGAACTTCTTCTGCTTCAAAATTACATGATCATGGAATACAGCAAAATGATTATGTACATTTTGGTCAAATTTAAGGGCAAAAAGCAGAATACAGAAGAGGTAATGCTGGAGCGAATCTTGAAAGATACCGTCTGTGTAAACTAATCTGGTTAACAAAAGGCAGGATTGCTGGACCCAGAGGGGCGGCAAAGGAAATACCTTAGAATCTTCATCAGGGAGAATTAAAAACATTTTGTGCCCACAAAAAAAATCTTTAAAATGTTTTTTACATATAGTATCATTTAAAAAAAAAAAAACCTGCAGATTGTAGTTGATAACTTGAAAAATACAAATGCAGACATTTTGAAACTCATAAAAATAGGTAGCATTTATTGAACTTTTACCAGTGGCCAGGCAGCACATTCATTGTTTTCTGTGCATCAGCTTACTTGTCTACTAGTCCTGCTTGGTAGGCAATGTTATTACTTCCCCTTTATAGATGAGAAAGCTGAAATCTGACAGATGTGATGCCAGATCAACTAGCTCCTGAGCTCACCCTACTGTGTGATTACATGATCTCATTGTCACTGCCTCCTCCAAAGATACTATTGTATTAAGATTGCCAAGAATGTTTATGGCCAAAACTTATGTACTATGGGAATTAATTTCTTGACACAAGTTGTAAAAGTCAATGCCTGGGCTCTCAGCTCCCTCTTTTTTTCACTAGGTTGTTTTTTTGGCTTAGGAGGTTTTCTGGTTTTGGTTCTTCACAATTTTTAATGGATTAGTTTTTTCTCTCTGTCTTTCCCAAATCATATGCAGACTGCCAACCGTGATTTTTGAATCAATACATTTAACTTAATAAAAATGGGAACCAGAAAAAAAGATGTTATGGTATTTGAGCATTTTTTAACCTCAGATTTTTATGCAACAGTAATCGTCACATGTACAACTTTTGAGTCCTGCTTTATTCATTTAAATTATATCAGAAGCATTTTTTATTAACCATTCTTACAAAAATATTTTAATAGTTGGTATTATTCTCTCAAGTGGATAAATCATAGGTCTCTTTACCAATCTTGCATCGTTAACATCAAGCTAAACTTGAAGTATAAAAGTCAACCTAATTCTTACTTTAGCTCTAGAGATCTAGAAACTAATCAGCGGGTACTACTATCATAGTTGGTACCTTGAAGGCTATTGCAATCAGTAAATTATATAGCATGTCACACTCGATCAATTTTTACCGTATTAAGAGTGATTACATGTTTCTCAGGTTTCAGAGGGAAAGCAAATAATTGACCACAGCTGGCAATATTTTGCTTTACATGGAACACCTTAGCTGGAGGAACGCCAGCCTAACCTTGAACAGGGCTTGAATTGACTGCACATTTAGGGGCAATGTCTTGTGCTGGCTGACTTTCTCTCCTTTGCTCGCCTTTCACTTGCTGCCTGAATATTTTCAAAAGTACATGCAGGGCCTTCACTGAGATCCAGGGAGAATCCAGGAGCCCAAGAAGTTTTAGTCCGAGACTGCAAAACAATCCCTGACCATGTATGATAGATCATAGGCACTTCTAAATGTCTATGGATATTGGAAGCTCGTTTGATCTCCTCAGGTTTTCTAGCGGCTTCAAATCAATAAGCAAGAACTGTAACTTCAGAGAATATTTTGTATGCCAGTAATTCTTGGTACAGAATTTTTGTAAGCAAGAATAAAAATGAGAAGAGCAAAAGAAAAAGGAAAATATTTCCGACCACTGAGGTTTACAACCTCTTCCTGGTACTCACCATGCGTTACATAAATCAAATGATTAGACTCAGAAGTGTTCTCTGAGTGTGTGTGTAATGCAGCTTTATTGATATTATGCTTATCCATTTGGAGGGAATGTTACTATGTAGCTGCAATAGTTTTATTAGAAAGAAATGTCAAATCCATGCTACCTGCATGATCTACAGAATTTGAATCAACATGTTGCATGATTTAATTTTCCTAAAGATGATTAGTTTTCACTGAGCACTGTAAGAAAAAGAAAAAAAATGGTCATAGGAAACATTTTCTATGACATAGCCTTGATTTACTAACAGAGAATCCAGTCTTATTACAGCTGCTTTTTACTTGACAGAACAAAGAATGTTGCTGTCTACAAAGTAAAAGCACTTATGGTCCACACTTGAAATAACAAAAATCATCCTTAAAAAATTAAATTACTACAATATGTCATACCCTAATCTTAACATAATTAAGGATCAATTGGAATCAGCTGATGAAAATATTTTCACTTCTAATAGCCATATATTATATATATATATATATATATGTGTGTGTATATATATATATATAGTGTGTGTGTGTGTGTGTGTGTGTGTGTGTGTGTATCAGGGATGCCAAAAAAAATGTGTACGCATTTTAAGAAAGGAAAAAACTATATTAAAATTGTAATACTCAATATATACCGATAAAAAAGATGAATACAAGCCATGTGTATACATTTTTTTGGCACCCCTGGTACCTATTTCCCACAAACTCTGGCATTCTATAATGTAGTGTTAATTTTAAAACTTTGATAAATCAGCATTCTAAAGCTTGTATATATTTTCACTATGTGCATGTCAATATAAGAATGATTGTAAATTATTTACTTTTATTTTAAAATGTAGATTTACAATGTCCGTTTTCATGAGGAATAATTTTCTTAGTTAAAGCATATTCTAGCAACCTTTGAGATTTTACTTTCAGTATTTCAAAATCTTGCTTTTAGAAAATGTTGACTGGCAACTTTACACATGCCTGTAGATTCTATGGTCCATTTTCCGTGGCCTCTCCTGGGTTAACGTGTGCGTCACTGTTACACACACTATATCACCAGGGAACAGCTTTAGGGGTAAAAGAGGTCTCATGGTATTTTATCCCAGGGATTATTTCAATAACACCTCACACTGAGATGTCATTTGGAGCTTAGAACAGTTTATAAATAATTTTAAGTAATAAAATATATGTCAAAATCGTAACCTATTAGTAACAAGAGAATAACTTCACACAATTTTAAAAACTGGTAACTGAAGTTTGTTACCATAACACATCCACTTGCCAGAAAATGCAACCTTTATTTTTTTAACTCAGCCTACACGTCTGCAGCCCCTTCCTTCCATGTGTATCAAATGGAGCTGTTGTGTTGGTACAGTGTCTTTTGTACCATCACATGTGGGAATTTAGTAACCTTTTCACCACCACAATTAGAAATAACAAAGAGGTATGTATTCATTCAGTATAAATTCTTAGCATTAATAGTTGGCCCAGGACTGGTAAAGTTATTAGACTGGTTCATATCTGGTTGATTGTGTTTCCATCTTGATAAAATAAGCATTCAGCTAGGGTTCTCATGCTAAGGCTAGACACCAGTTTATAGGGCAAAAGGCAACAGGGCAATTTAACTTTTAGTTACATGTTTTTCCATTAATTGGACCACACATTCTTACAAGCACCATTGCACTAAGTTTGGTCCTGAGAAGATTTGCAAGCATTTTGTGTGTCTTTTGTTACTTCCAACATACAGCTTACCCTTGATTTAGCAGACTACAGTTATACAAGACTTTTCTTAATTGCTTTTCATGCATAGTTGGGAGAAACAGCAGGCAGCCTTTAAGTGAAGGTTTTGTGGCCCAAAATGGTAGCTTAAAGTGCCTCTTTTCCTGTGTTTATTGTTGACAATTCAATTAGCATGCCAAAGCAGCTGCATACTGTGGAAGGAAAGGTCAACCAAACTGCACACACAACAAATTTTATTAACATACAAAACAAGGGCAAAATTAGTTGCGATGAATTTATCTTGTGCATTTACTAAAGAACACGACGGGAAAGTCTAGCTAGTTTCCCCAAATTTAAGTTAATCTTGTGGAAAGTTACAAATTTAATCTATTTTTTTTCTATCAGTAGCTGGTGAAAAGTTATCCATTTTCTCACTCTTCAAGCTTGGCAGCAATGAGATAAAGACCTCATATTCATTCAAGGTTTTCTATTAATAGTAAAAAGTAATCGTTGTTTAACCAAAGAAAGGCAAACAAAATAAGTATCATATAAGGGTATTTTATGGATAATGCAATCAACAATGATATTTTGGATAGCCACAAGTGTACTGTTTAGTTGCTCGTGGTAGTTGAAATGTAACTGGTGAGAGACAACCCAAACAGTAACCATATAGATAAGCTGAGGAGGACAGAGGCAGAATGGTGGAAGCTCCTGGGGTCGATTCTGGTTTTGTAAGCAGGATCCTGGGGCAGTTCCCAGGCAGAAGCTCCCCATTCTGCTGGTTCAACTATTCTCTAGAGCCTCATGGCACAGGTCTCTTGGATGCCTGTTAGAGCTCTGAGGTGATCGTTGCATTTCCAGGAGTTCCTCCGTGAGATTGGCGACAGCAACACACATGCCCAGCTGACTCTTGGTGTGTCCCAACCGGAAGGAGGGATGGGTCACAGTGAGTTCACATTGCCATTGTTGACTTCTTAATGACTTAGGTTTGACTTTGGACATCACTAATGGGAAATGACTGCAGAAAGTCTGAGTTGGAGGCAGAGAATGAAACCGTGTGAACCTCTCAAGGAAACAGCGTTAGGGTGGTTGTTCTACCTGCCCTATTTAGTTTACATACCAAAAATTTTACAATGGGCAGAATCTGAAATTGCATTACTTGTCTTTCCAGCACTATCGGCAAAGTCTCCTACATCATTCCATTGTAATCCTATCTTAGTCTTTGCCTCCTTTCCTATTTTTTTATAAAATGTTTTTATCTTACCATTATTTGCACTTCTTGAGTGTTTAACACTCTAATGTCAAGTAATTCAAAAAGTATTAGTTTCACCCCTAAAATTCTTGTGCTGGCTTGCCTTTTGTGCATCATTTTCTGCTGCCTTGCCTATGCCTACCTTTTTTCTCCCCTAGATTAGAGCTCTAGTCAAACACTACTAGGCTTCAAAATAAATATTTCAGGAATTGTGTGTGTGCAGGTAGTAGAGGACAGAAATCTCATAAAGATAAAAACTCCTAGATCACCATTTCTCATCAAAAAACAGAGAATAATTTGAGGAAAGAGGTTCTGAAATAAGAAATTCATTCAGACAAAATTCATTCATGGAAAATTTTATATAGAGTTGAATGCCAAGTTGATTCTGGCATTCTTCATAGTGCATAAAGATGTCATTCCCTAAGAAACTTACTTTGCAGCCTAATGATCTCCTTCCTGAATTCCAAAGTTATTTCAATACCTGTGTATTTTCTAAAAGTCTAATGAATGAATGAAATTGTTTAAGAATACAACTTTTACTGTACTTGCAACTACTGAATATGTATACTAATCTATATTCCCCAAAGAAATGGTAAGAATTTTGTGGAAGACCTGCACAACAAATTACTTTCCCCTTAAAGTGCAATATCTCCATTTCATAGCTCTTCGAAATTGTCTCCCATGCTACAGACACCATCCATAATTACGGATTTGTCAGGATCCTAAACACTCATAGTGGTTCATTATAGTTGACACTTAGAACTTTCAGTTACACTTGGAAGAAATTAGAGATTCAAATTAGTCAATACTTGTCCTCCTTGATTACTTGCAAAAAAAAAAAAAAAATGTGTATTTAACTCGGAGGAAACATCTCCTAACTGAAACCTCCGAATGTAATGGCCTTAATCCACAAGCAAACACAATGTTGGCCATATTTCGTGTATGTTTTAAAAGCCTGGTCAGTTCACTGATTGGAAGGATTCAGTGGTGGTCATATAATTGTTTCTCACAGCCCACTAAGAAATGGAAACTAACCGATAACAAAGTTAAAGTCGGATTTATTAAGATGGTATACATATTTCGCATACCTAATTCATTCCCGCACACTGGAATGGGATTAAATAATGAAGAATCATGTCTCACTTCATAATCCTGCTTTATATCACCTTCAAAGGGATGTCAGCATTGACATATTTATACACATAAAGCCATATCCATTATAATATTAATAAATGCCTTCCTAGATATTCCTAATACAACTTTTTGTGATTATTGCAACCTTCTGTAGTACTTCTGCCCTAATACCAACATCTTTTTATTTATTAAGAATCTTATAGTTCCACATGAAAGTAACTCTTCAATGGACCATTTCTGCTTAATCCAGTATAGAGGCTATGTCCTGTATCACTTAATTAAATTATTGAATGGAAAACCAGTAGAAAGAACAGAAATAGGAACCTTAGAAATATGTTACATTTACCAAATAATGTTGGTGACTGTCAAGTTTTTACTTATAGCTTCTTCTAAGTCCCAGACTCATATCTGACTGCCTATTCAATATCTTCCTGTTGAGTAAAAAATAAATATCTTAAACTTAATACAACCAAGTTAGAACTCTTTATTCCCTCACAACCCATCCAGCCAATTTCCCCCCTAGTAAGTAGCACTATCGTCAATCCACTGGCTCAAGTCAGAAAATTACTGGAGTCATCTTTGACTTTTTACTCTTCCCAGATCCCTACATCTAACACATCAGCTAGTGCTATGATTTCAAAATCTAACATGTATCTTAAATCTGTTTACTTCCCTCCATAACCACGCCATCACTCTAATCCAAAGCACCATCAGTCATCTCTCACCTGCAATATTGCAACAGCCTCCTGTCTCTAATCATGTCCCCAACCCCATATTAATTCTTCTTATAGAGCCTGAGTAATCTTTTAAAAATTTAAATCTGATCATGTCACTCCTGCTTAGAATATGCAAACGATTTTACATATCACTTTGACACAAACCAAGTTCCATAATATGGTTCCTCCTAACTTCTCTAACTTTATCTCCTATCTCTCTCTCCATTCTCCCTTCTGCTCCCTGTATAGTTCCTCCAAGTGGCTAGGTAATTTCCAGTTTCAAGATTTTCAAATCACCTTTCAACCTACCTGGACCACTTTCCTACATCAAGCATAACAGGCTCCTTCTTATCCTATTGGAATCAACCAAAATATCTCACCCTCACAGAAATCTTCCCTAACCACCAATCATGAATCTAGATTTTGTGAGCCCTAAAGATTATACAATTTGGGGAAAACTTTTTAATGGAAAAGTTAATTTTTTTTTAATCTTAAATTTGCAAATTTTACAAAAACACATGATCGTGGCACTCCTCGGGACCTTGGAAGAGGCTGGGTCAAGTGAAGTTTCCTGAAGCTCAGCCTCACTGACTTCACAGTGATTCTACCTGGATGACTACCCTTTATCAGCAGGTCCTCTCCGCCTCCGCCTCCACCCCTGACAGTCACCATTCCTGCATCCTATGTATCCTTCTTAGCACTTGTCTTGTCTGTCCCCCGCATCAGGTTGTACATTGCAGCAGGGCAGGTACCATGCAGGAACACCCACCACCAAACATAGCATTGGGCACAGTTGCACTCAGTAAAGACTTGCCTGTGGGTGACAAAGAGTCCTTTGAGGTTAACAGTATTAGATAAATGTAAAGACCTCTTTTACAATTTAAATTTGCATGTCATTAAAGCAGGCTTGTTTTTCTTCCCTTTTTCCTATGGTGAGAAGTTTATAGCACAATTCCTGGTGCGGTGGAAAGGATTGTAATGCCCTCTCTAACTACTCCAAGCCTCAGGAATTTTTAAGGCCACAGCCTAATTTCAGAGACAAAAAAACAGTTGTCTGTGAGGGCTGGGCCTGGTTACTTGGGTCAAAATCATCATCCTCTCTGTTTTGGAAGAACTTCTACATGGCTTCTCAGTTATGGTGACACAAGACAGGGGTTCGGGTGCCAGCAAGCTCTGTGGAGCTTTCGACTCTTTCTGGGCTCAGGTCTATCCTCTCTGGATACATTTGTGTACCTGTTGCCTCATTTCTTCATATTTTTGTTACTCAGTCTGGCTTCATCACTACAAGACATTTCCCCCTCTCTGGGCTGTGGCTCTGAGAAGAGGATCAGGGAACAGACCTGGAAGTTTGTCTCCAAGGAGAGCTAACATGTAAATCCAGATATATTTGGAGCTAACACACTTCTTCCTGAGCTTGAAGGAGAAAAGTAGGACTTGAAATTTTACTGACTTACTAACATAATATTCATCCTAGTCTGAAATACTTTCAAATTTGGCTAAGTCTAAAGTATTGAATAAATACTTGGGGGAAAAAGCATAACTTTTATAATTGCAGCTAATTAGTTCATGTAATTTGACATTTTGTCGTGCTAAAACCTATAGTGTAACTTGCTAATCGCAGGAATAATGATTAAGCTCTAGAATTACCTACAAATGGATATCCTTCAGTGTCTTCCAGCATACTCTTTTTGAATGGGATAGATGATAGACAAGCCACTGTCTTAGGTTATATTTGGTTTTACTTGGACTAGGTAAGAGTTAGTGGAGTTGCTTTCAGTTCTCGAATGAGTCAAAAATCTTGTCTATGTTCCACTGAAAATCTCTCAACGTCCTCAAAAAAGAATAAGCTGCACCAATCCAGAAATGAACTCAAAGTTCTTTTGTATGTTTGTGAACAAACTGCATTCCACAGCTGAGTGGCTCGGGATCTACACCATTCATTTATTTGTGACAGGTTAAACAGTCAGCTGGAGTGTATGTTTGATGGTTAACTTAACCTGAGCTAGGTTAATTATGGTGGCGATTGAACCTCAATCCTATACTTTACAGATTGAACCTTAGTGGGACCATATTTAACTCTAAGCACAGTGTATCAAACACAAACTTCTGACTGGAAGCAGTTTCAGAATCAATTTACATTCAAATAAAAAGGCACTCCAGTGAGAGGCGCATTAAGATGTTTAAATTATAGGGCGTGTGGGATTCATCAAGCAAGGAAAGCAGTTGTAAATCAAGCTTATGGTGAATGGGTTCAACACACAGAGGGTTTTAGGGCACGAGCAACACTTCCTAGTATCTTTTTTTTTCTTTTTAGATTTAGCAACTCAAATGGAAATGTTAAGAAAACAGCAAAGAGTAAATAGGTTTTAAAAATTACCGACCATATTTATAGTTTTTCACTATCACTGGAGTGCCAGCTTTAAAAATAAGGCGTAACTAGCAGTAGGAGCACATTTCAGTACGCTGAACTATAATGAATGGGAGGGAGCACAACAGACAGCTGCAGTTTGCATGGCTGTTTTGGAAAAGAATTACCTTTGTTCTTGCTCTTTGGTAGATTCTACCATCTTGTATCATATGTGGATTTTCCCTGCTGGATTTCCTATTCCACTTCTTACCTTCAATTCCTAGCACTGAGCCTTGCAACAAAATAGGTGTTTGTTGAATGAGTGTGCAATGAACGAATGGTACTCTCTATGTGGATATTGGAGCACTCATTCACGCAGGACTTTACTAAAGAATGTGCCTTTGTAAAATATTATCGGGGGGTCAAATGGATTCTATGACTAATTGGTTCAATAGGGAGACTAATGCCTCCCTTTTACGGGTTTCCCCTTTCAAATCCCTCTTTCTCTCCTCTAAAGCACTATGTACTCTTGTGCTACTTACTTAATTGATACTAAGGAAATGGTGACTTGATGTATTCCTTAAGGTCTTGCATTTTAAGCAGATTCCTGAAGATGACAATGTCTGACCCAAAAGATTAAATCTCTAATGTAAATTTTCAAGCAAAGTCCTATTTAAGCACAAGCCTAACCTTTCTTAGTAAAGTCTCTAAACCACCAAAACTACCTATTTCATTAAGTCCTACAAATGATAAAATAATTCAAACTAGTTATTGAGCATTGATTAGATCCACAAAGGCAGGCAAACTACAGTCCGAGGGCCAATACAGTACACCTCTGTTTTTGCAAATAAAGCATTATTGGAACACCACCATCATGCTCACTCATGTATGTATTGTCAATGTTTGCTTTTGAGCCTCAGTGGCAGAATTTGCAACAGATTGTATGACCCACAAAGCCTTAAATATTTACTGTGTAACCATTCACAGAAAAGTTTACCAAACCCTGGATTAGGTTGCTCCATTTTTCAGCTGGCTTTTTGGTTATCTTCTATTTTTCCATTATGTACTAATCCAAGCCCTTATGAGTTATTCTTATTTCCCAACTTTCAGTAAAAGCTGCCTCTGTTTTGAGAACCCTCAGTGTGTAGCTTGGAATGCAGAGCCTGCACTTCTAAAACATAAACATTTTGTCTCAATATAATTTTAGTACTTCTGGAACTCCCTAGGAAATGAAAAACACCAAGAAGCTCCTCTGACAAAATTTGGCTTATAATGAGAACACATATCTTTGCAAATCGTCTGTCCTTGTTCACCTGAACCATGAACAATAACCTTTTGGAGAAGCCAAACTTTTACCAATAACATTAAGAGAATATTTCTTTACTTGCTTTGCTCCTTTATGTGAAATACTCTATTACTTACAGTATATAATATAGTAACATATAAAAGCCCAATTCCACTGAAAAGTTCAAAGATTAAGTGACTCAGTCTGGAAGCTGACGTTTCCATAGAGATAAACAGCATAAAGATATTAAGTTTTCTATAGGCTTACTATCCTTGGCATTTAAAAGTCGTTGGAGAAATATTTTGGTTGTGATTTCCAACATATATTATAATATTTGGAATATGGAAAATAAATTTGTATCAGTGATATATATTTTGTAGAATTGAGTACTACATAGTTTTTCCAGAATCTTACCATTTGAAAAACCAAATGAGTATTCATCTCGTCTCCTGATCATGCTTCCTTCTAAACACATCTGCCTTGCTGGAGGAGGAAAAGGAAAAAAATTTTAGTCTGCAACTTGAGGGTGGTTTTAGGGGTTTTTTGGGTCTGGCAACTTAAAAATGGAGGAGAGAGAACAGTACAGAGAGTAGGATGTCTTGAACAATACTTTCTCTTCCTGGGTTGGTAAGCATTCACTAGAGCCTTGTTTGAGAACTGTTACCTCACAGAGGTATTCAAGAGGAAAAAGTAGACTTATTCTGATACTCAGTAAGCTCCTACCATGCTCCATGCCCTGCTAAACAGGGTCTGTCCACTTCAACATATCTGATCTTAAAACTCAGAGAGTAAGCTAAGCAACAAATAAGTTGTAAAGTGAGAATTTGAATCCAGGTATTTTAACTTCAAAGCTCATTGCAAAGTGTTGTAAGGAAGCCATAATGAAAGATCAAATATCTCAAAAGGGCTGTCTCTAAGAGAAAAGAAGCGTGGGCAGACGTAGTTCCAGGCTGATGGTATCGTATGTGCTAAAGAAGCTCAGGATATCAAATATATGGTAATAGAAGGAGAACTGACTGTGGATGATGAACACACAATGTGATATATAGATGATGTATTAAAGAATTGAACACCTGAAATCTATGTAACTTTACTAACAATTGTCACCCCAATAAACTTTAATTAAAAAAAAAAAAAGCAACTCAGGACAAAATGGCCCAAACTGATGATCTGAAAGAAATCTAGATGTGCTTCATAGATATTGGTCAATGAATCTAAAGAATATCAAGCAATTTCTTATACTTGCTTAATGTTTGATTTTCTAGCCATTCTGAATATACTTACTGCAGGCTTATGTTTG
The DNA here is from genome assembly GCF_004115265.2 of Rhinolophus ferrumequinum. Taxonomy (NCBI): domain Eukaryota; kingdom Metazoa; phylum Chordata; class Mammalia; order Chiroptera; family Rhinolophidae; genus Rhinolophus; species Rhinolophus ferrumequinum. The sequence goes on along the minus strand of NC_046291.1, from coordinate 43,917,334 downwards.
AGTTAATTGGTCAAGCAATATGAGGAGAAGCAGAATAGATAAGAATGGCCAAGAGGGAAAGAAATGAATGTGTGCAGACAGGACAATGAAGTCTTTGTATGTATGATATTTCTGAACTTCATGGTTCTTTTTAAAGCTTTAATATATCACTTGAGTTATAGATCATAGCAAAAGAATCTTTCAGTATGGATTTTGTTCATATTCATCTATTCATTTGTCCAAAGAAGTTATAACTATTCACCTCAAATTCTGTTCTTCAATGCTTGTACCGGTATCCCATCTCTAGAAAGCCCTGATACCCCCAGTCACCAAAACATTGTAGAAATAAAGGCATTAGAGTGAACCTGATCAATTTTATTTATTAGCTTTATTTACCATCCAGTATAAATAGGCAATACTTTGTTCCCAGTTTCACAGATTATTTACTATCTCAGGGCTCTCCTAAGTATGATTGATCACCCTAACCCATCCTTGCTGATGCCCCAAAGTTTTCTAAAATCCAACCCTACAATCATAACCTCAATCCCATTTCAGGATGTTAAGGGTGGTGGCTGTTTGGAGGGGCGGCTCCAGCACTACTACTATGTAACAAGTGATGTCATCCCGCTCAACATCCTTGTGGAGAAGTTCTTTTCTTCATTTCCTTTCATTGCTGAGTCAGCATACTCAACAATCCATAAATGTGTCCCTCTGGGCCTGGAAAAGCTTCCCTGAGAACATCCTTTCGTTCTTCATTGCTCCTTGTGTTCTCAAAACCCACCATTCGAAGTAGAAACCATGAACGATGTCTGCAATTTACCCAGAGAAAAACAGCTTTAGTTGTCTTTCAACATACTAAATCCCTGTCATAATAAAAATGTTTAATAAAAGAAAAGCAGGGGGCATTAGGTCATATAGAATAGTTTTCTTTCTAGACTGGAGCACTGTGGTGGGAGGATAAAGAATGAGAAATGAGAGTTCCCGATGGAAAGAAGCTGTTCTGGTTTTATGGTAACCATCAACTTTTTTTATTATTAGTTTCAGGTGTACAAAACAACATAATGAGTAGACATTTACACCTCTCACAAAGTGATAACCCCAACAAGTTTATTACCCATCTGACACCGTACGTAGATATTACAAAACCATTGACCATATTCCCTACGCTGTACTTTACATCTTGTGACTATATGTATATATATTTTAATTATCGTTGACATTCAATATTGTTTTATATTACTTTCAGGTGTACAGCACAGTGGTTAGGCATTTATATAATTTATGAAGTGATCCCCCCGATCAGTCTACTACCCATTTGACACTGTACATAGTTTTTACAACATTATTGACTATATTCCCCATACTGTGTTTCATATCCCTGTGACTATTTTGTGACTACCAATTTGTATTTGCTTAATCCCTTCACCTTTCTGACCCATCCCAAGTAACCATCAAATTTTAATTTCAACTTTCGTGAATACTATTAACTCCATAGTTTTCTCCAAATTCAAGGAATAATGGAAACTTTGTGGGGAGATACCATTTTTTTTCTACTGAGAATCATGTATCTTTAAATTATTAATACCAAAAGCATCACTTTCATTGTCCATTCACCTCATCCTGTATGAAATTCCATTGAAACTTTGATTTCATAAGCAAGGACAACTAAAGAATGGAAGTGACAGTACTTGGGGTCATATTTGGGACTTACACTGACATGCAGTCAGCAGATCTCAGTAGACCTTAGTAGCTGCTCTATGCCTGACATTATACTTTTTAAAAATGTCAGGATACATTTTTCTTTTTATCAGCAATTGCAATGGTGGGAAACTTATAACTTAGGAAATAAGAATAAAAGGATGTTACTTACATAACTCTGAAGTTCTGAATCCTTGATTTCTTCATCTGTAAAATGCAAATAATACTTCATAGACATTCAAGGATTATGAGGTAATACACATCCAAGTGTTTTTAATAGAGTTCTAGTCACTATTAGACATTACTGCCCCAGAGAGATAATTGCCAAAGGCATGACTATACTGTTTTTTGTTAATATTAATACAGCTGGAAACAATATTTAAAATTCTATCAGTTGGATTGTAATATTAGGAATATCTGCTTTACCTCATTGTCACTGTGTTCTTGAATGCCTGTATTATTTACATATTAAAATTCGCAGCCTAAATAAACACTGATCTTGAAATACTTGTTAGTCATTTTCCTTGCTGAAAAATAATAGCAAATACTTTCTTGCAGAAGGCAATAAGTACTATTTACTCAGTGATTGTAATTTTTGTACTTGCTTTGCTAATATGTAACAGATGTGGAAAAACATGGATTTGTCCCACCCCACCCCCAAATGTTCAGTGCAACATATGGCACTGAATCAGATTACACTCTGTATGTGACACAGTAAAATATTTATATGTCCATGAAGAGAATCCAAAGTTGCTGTTATTTTAATTTTTACTAGTTTATTCAGCATGCATCTAACATTTTGTTATTTGGCTAGAAAGATTAAAATCTGAAAATGAACATAATTTGCCAAAAAATTTTTTAAATTAATTTTAATAGATTTCAAGGTTATTGACAAATATGCATATATATTAAAATTGTAGTGGCTTTGAAAGTTAGTATCTGGCAGATAAGCCTGTAGAGGGGCACTAATGAGATCTATTTTTATTATAGCAATTAGAGTAGAAATGGATTTGCAGTTTTAGAAATGTGACCATCATGATAAAAATCATGCCATTCCCCAAAAGCAGCCTGCACATAATTTATTAATGAAGATGTTGCAACTGTCAAACTGTAAAACCAAATATACTTTATCCATGGACCTTACACCATGGGAGGCTTTAAAATAACAGCACCTCATATAGATGAGCAAAATCAAGCATTGCTGGTATAGATCATTAAAATGGAAGGTGGAAAAAAACAAAACCACTGCTGAATCTTAGAACCTGGTCCTCTTGCTTATAAATACCATAATTCTATATGTACTGAGCATAAATTGTGTCAAATCTTTACACAAAAATTATTCACACACACACACACACACAAAAAAACAAACTGCAGGAACTGGAAATACCTGTGGCTTTCAGTGTACATCAAAATATTTCATCACTTAAAATTCTTACTATGCTTTGGAAGAGTTGATGACATTTTTTTGGACTTGAGAAACCAATTCCTTTAAATCTCCTGCAGTCAATTCTTGCCCTTTCCAGTTACCCTGAAAAAAGCACGAGAAAGAGAAGACGATGCAGAAGCACTATTTTCCAGTCCTCCGTCCTTGAAACTCAAGTTGAGGCATAAATACCAGGATGAGAAATCATGAGGTGCAGTTCTTCCATTGTGGCACTTACTATCCAGTGACCCCCAAACTCACCTTCTCAAGGCTATGTTAGCAGCATCCAGAAAGAGATGCCCTGCCCCAGCCATCTGAGAATAAAGCCCAAAGGGCAGACAGCAAAATTATCTGAAAGCAACCAACAGGCAGCGCAAAAGACCATGCTGTCCTCATGCAGACAATGGTGGGAACTCTTTATTCTAAGACTGAGGAAATTGTTGGGATTTGGGGGTCAGTCGGAAGTCAAGAATTCTTATTTCAAGTTTTCTTATTTCCAAAAGAGAATTTAGATGCATTATTTATCATTTTAGGGAAGTTTTGTTCATTAATAAATTTCATTCTTGCATAACTGTCCTTGTAGAAGGAAACACAACACCATTTTGCTTCATAAGTGTTTTATTTTCAGCATACCATAGCTTAGAAATTTGGTTCTACTAATATCAAACATGAAAATGGAAGGGAATGAGACTTGCAAATGATTGGCACAGGCTCCAAAGTATCCCACTGAAGGAAGTAAAAGCATCATTTGTTCCCCGTGGTCCCTGGGAATTGCACAGCAGCTTGGGGAATGCAAATGTGCATTTGGTTCAAAAGTCAGAGTAGCCTCTCTACTAAAAACTATAATTCCTTTTATTAGATATATTTGACTGAGCATTAAACAGCATAAATCCTAATGATAAAATACAGGCCAATGCATAGGCCTGTAATTCAGTCCAGCTTGAGTGTGAGTGCACAAACACACTCATACACAAGCACACACACACACACACACACACACACACCCAAAAAAACTTTGCACATTTTACCATCCTGCAAACTACAGCAAACTATATACGTTTTAAAAATAATAGCCTAGTACACATACATACTTTCTTTCCCTGGCCAATGCAACAAGTCATATTTATTTTAAAAGAAGAAAAAAAAGACTCATACTAATGGATTTATTTAAAAGGAAGCAAACAAAACAGAGCTATGCTGGTAACAGCAGATGTCTAGTTGTAATTCACTTCCCTAATGCTGATTAATATATTCATAAACAAATAAAATGTATTACCAAAAGATAAATGCTACTGTTAACATCCCAACAGCTACTAGTTTCAGTTGTGTTTCTCAATTTGGCATAATGTTCATTCCCCAACTCCTAACACTATTTATTTTGCTTCCTACCAATCTTGCAAATAATTCATCCTGTGTGTCTTTTTCTCATAAATGCTTCCTGGTGCTTGATTGCTTCGCCTGTGTGGCATTTGATTTCAACTGCTATTTTACCTTTATAAACATGTGGAACTTCCTAAGTATGAGGAGAATGCCCAAAAGGCATGAGAAAATGAGGCTGTAATTACATCAGCCAAGTATGCTGTACAGCATATTTAGCTTTCTCTCTTTGTGTCCAATACTGCATTTCCAATCCAGGTATAGAACAGTAAATTAACATTTATTCCAGAAAAGAGGCTCTGGTATCAACATGTTTAATTTATTATTATTGCAAAGAACAGTTTTCCCATGATTAGTGAAATAGAATACATATAATATATTTAAGGATCTGCACCCAGACCACAAAAAAAGGGGGTGGAGGGAGGGAAGAGAAAAGCAGAAAACAAGAGAAAATAAAAGTAATATCAGTTACCACATGACTTTTGTGGTAAAAACAATAGAATGTGACGTGCAATAGTGCAATTTTCCTTTGCTAGTCCAGCAATGCAATTTTAATAGGAAGTCCACTAATGTTCTTTCTGCATTTCAGGATTTAGTTGCGTGCTTGCCGGGAGTTAGAGTTCCTGCCAGACTTCTGACTCTGAGTGGAATCACTATGGCTAGAATCACTTTTATTCAGTCCAAGATGACGGAGCTTCATATCCCAGCGCTGTGAAATTTAAAACAGAAAATGGTCACATGCACATATCACCAGGGTCGTCGTTTCTATTATTCTAACAACTGAGTGAGACTGCAAAGTCAGATCTTGAAACCATTTTACTACTTTCCAAAAGTATAACATCTATATTCCAGGATAACAATGAAATTGATGCTACATGAACATAATTCTCAGATTTTAAAAAGCACAAAACTGGCCACCTATATCAATAATGTTTTCATATCAAACCTTAAAATTCCCATGTGAGTAAGTGGTGATACAAATGTAAATCAATATTTGTAGTTATTTCCTGAGACAACATACACAAGTCTGGCACCGCATACGTGATCAACAAATAGAAGATTTACACAGAGAATTTAACAGAAGGGCCTATTTGTCATTTTCCTCTCTTATGACACATAAAAATGGAGCCTTTTTAAATCTATGTGATTTGAGAAATAAAAATTAAAATTTGGGGTGGGAATGGAGTCTCTTAAAAGTACTTTTTAAAATAATACCTACGAAGGGCAACAAACAGAACAGATAAGTTTCTGCCCTCTTTCTTAGTTTTATAAAGCAGACATTACCAACATTTTTAATAACCACAATCAAGTTTACTAATATTTCATATTAACAATGCCCATTATGTTTACATGTCATATAATAAATTAAAAAGGAGTTATATTATGGACATTATATGTAGTGAATAAGGACTAAATCAATATTCTCAAATTTCAATGATTATAGAAATAACCTGGCGGTCTTGTTAAATTGCACATTCTCATTCAGTGGGCCTGGGACAGGGCCCTTCATAATTAACAAGCTCCCAGGTGATGTCAATGTTTATGGACTAGAAACCACATTTTCAGTAGCGAGGAGCTAATGTCAGATTGCCCAAGTTCAATTTTTAACCTCAAAGCTTCTTGAATTTACTAAACCTCTTTTTCATCATTAACACATTGGAATTAATGATAGAATCTGCTTATAAGACTGTTCTGAAGATTAACAGATAAAAGTACATAAAGTGTTTAGTATATAATAAATGATTTTTCAATTACTAAAAGTAATTCTTCATTTTAATACCATTTATTCCACACTCTTATTGTTTTTCATATTTAAAAAAAAAGTCTAATTCTCAACTCCCCAAGGCAGGCCAAATACCTTGATTTGAACAAACTGCTATAACAGAGACATAGGTAAACAACTATTTGCATGGCAAAACCATAAAAAGATCTTTATTTAATTCTTGATCGATTCACCAAGAACAAAAAAATCAGTAAAAAGGGCAACTGATTTTTTAAAAAGTATCCTCCATAAAACTTTTTTCACATCCTCAAACTGACTGGAAAACTAAAGCAAGGATCTCCATAATTCTAGCCAAAAGAGATTTTCCATCCAAGGCCTTTAGTCCTGAGTATCTGCATATGAATTAAAAATTGTTCGAGTTATTGGTTTAATCCTTCCTTTAGCATGTTTAAATCTAGACTGAGAATATAAATGATTTCATAGTAATAACTCTGTGAGTCCCCTGTAGAAAACGATAGAAAGTATGTTAGCCTTACTAAGAAACAGAAGAAACAAGCCATGCATCCTGGGTCTTTACATGATGATAATTGTTTTGGTACCAAAAGAGAAGCCTTGTTACATGCTTTGCAGCAAGGATGTTGAAAGCTCTTTCAACTGGTACAGGAATTTAGGACACATTCCTGTTCTGCATTAGCAAGCAGAAAACCAAATTAAAAGGACAGTAAGACATTCCAACATGCTGAAGAAGAGCCACTTTGTAACAAACACCAAACTAATTGGAAAAAGATACAAATAGAGAATTCTCACAAGAACGAACCTGAAATACATCTTACTTTTGACAAATATCTGGAGCGGGGGTGGGGAGAGTGGGGGTGGGGAGAGTGGGGGGTGAGGAGAGTGGGGGCAGGGAAGAACTTAGTAGAAGAGAGTTTATCCTTGCAAAATAATGCCCTCTACATTTTTGTAGGTCACTTAAACTCAAATGTATCTGCTGTGTCAAGTGCCAGATGTAATATAAGATAAACTGCCCAGAGGTATTTAACTTACTCTCTAAACATTTCCCAAGTCTTTAAATTCACAGAAGGAAGAGGATGTATTATGTTTGATAGAATTACCACTCTCCCCTCCCACCTCTACACCCACTACACACACACACACACACACACACACACACACACACACACCCTTTTCAATTCTTTGCCACTTGATGAATACTCTCCTACATTCCTTTCTTTGAAACAGATTTGCTTAGTATAGTAAAAAGAAATGGAACCTTCTATAATAAGGTAATTTACTGGGATTTTTTTCTAAATGTATCACTTCTAGAATCTAAGTCACTGGATTAAAAATAAAGCTACACTACTGCTCTAAGGACCTAATTTGGTCATATCTCTTATATACAGATGAATGTGGCTGCACCTGTACATAGGAATTGATGTCTGTGCACTGGACAACAATGGTAATTTCCTACCTATCTTTTATTCTCCCCTTTGACTCACAGAACTGCATTTTGTTCAAGGAAGCAATATGCCCAGCTAAAAAACTACATTTTCCAGCCTCTCTTGCATCTAGGGATGGACATGAGACCCAATCCTAAGTAAAAGTTGCTATATGGGGTACTTGGAAACCCCCTTTACCTCCTTTTCTTTCTCCTGGAAATGTAGGTGTGAAGCTGAAGGTGAGGCAGCCATCTTGTGACCTCCAGGTAAACGTGAGCATGGAAGCAATTCTCTTAAAAATGGCAGAGCAGAACATGGATCCAAGATAGTGGAATAGGTAAATGCTGTGCCTGCTGCCACCCATGATCATATTAAAATTACAACTAAATTATAGAACAATCAACCTTGAGAATCATCTGAACACTAGCTGAACAGAACCCCCATAATTAAGGATATAAAGAAAAGGCCACATTGAGACTGGTAGGAGGGGCAGGGATATAAAATAGGCTCATCTCAAACCTACAGGTAGTGGTTGAGCAGCAGGAGGGACATCTCGGTGGCAGAGGTCCCCCCTGAAGTGTGAGGAGTCCCAGCCCCACAAGAGGCTCCCCAGCTCAGGGGTCCTGGGCTGGGAAGAAAAGTCCCCACAACTGGTGCAGAAAATCAGTGAGGATGCCAGCCATTCCTGTGAGATGGAAGGCAGCTAGAAACCCAGACATCTTCTTAAAGGGCCCACAGACAGACTCAGTCACTTGCAAGTACTCACCCTGGGCTCCGGCAGAGGGGCGGCAACTCAAGAGGTGCCAGAGACATACAGGGAAAGACTGAGTTGCGTGTGATCAGGTAGACTGTGCCACTGGACCACATAGGACACACACTACATAAGGCCACCTGGCAAAGACTGAAAGACATAGCAGATCTACCTAATACATAGAAGCAAACACAGGAGGCAGCCAAAATGAGGAAATAAAGAAACATGTCCCAAATAAAAGAACAGGAGAAAACTCCAGAAAACGAACCAAATGAAGTGCAGGCAATCAACTTAACAGAGTTCAAAACACTGGTTACAAGAATTCTTAAGGAACTTAGTGAGAACTTCAACAAAGAGATAGTTAGTATAAAAAAGGACATAGAAACCGTAAAAAAACACTCAGAAATCAAGAACACAATAACTGAAAAGAATACACTGGAATGAATCACCAGCAGATTAGATGAAGCAGAGGACTGAATCAGTGATTTAGAAGACAAGGTAGCAGAATACACCCAATCAGAACAGCAAAAAGAAAAAAGAAATAAGAAACGAAGATAGTTTAAGGGACCTCTGGGACAACATCAAGCATAACAACATTTACATCATAGGAGTACCAGAAGGAGAAGAGAGGAAGCAGGGATAAAGAACCCATTTGAAGAAATAATAACTGAAAACTTCCCTAACCTGGCAAAGGAAACAGACATACAAGCTCAGGAAGCACAGAGAGTCTCAAACAAGATGAACCCAAAGAGGCCCACACCAAGACACATTATAAATAAAATGGCAAAGGTTAAAAAAAAAGAGAAAATAGCTACAACAATCTTGAAAAAAGAACAAAATTGGAGATATCATAATACCTAATATCAAACTATACTACACGGCTATAGTAAAGAAAACAGCATGTTACTGGTATAAAAATCGACACATAGATCAATGGAACAGAATAGAGAGCCCAGAAAAAAAATCCATGCCTATATAGTCATTTAATGTATGACAAAGCAATAATATACATTGGGGTAAAAACAGTTTATTCAATAAATGATGCTGGGAAAACCGGACAGATACATGCAAAAAAAAAAAAAAGAAAGAAACTGGACCACCTTCTTACTCCATGTACAAAAATAAACTCAATCTGGATTAAAGACTTAAATGGAAGGCCCAAAACCATAAAACTCCTAAAAGAAAACACAGACAGTAAACTCTCAGACATCACCCTTAGTAATATTTTTACTGATGCATCTCCATGGACAAGGGAAATGAAAGAAAAACTAAACAAATATAACTACATCAAACTAAAAAGTTTCTGCACAGCAAAGGAAACGATCGACAAAACGGAGAACATATTCTACTAAATAGAACATATTCGTCAATGATACATCTGACAAGGAGTTAATATCCAAAATTTATTTAAAAAACTCATATAACTCAACACCAAAAAGCAAACAATCCAATTAAAAAATGGGCAGATGCCATGAACAGACATTTCTCCAAAAAGGACATACAGATGACCAACAGACATATGAAAAGATGCTCAACATCAAATTAAAACCACAATGAGATATCACCTCACACCTGTCAGAAAGGCTCTCATCAATAAATAAACAAACAACAAGTGTTGGTGAGGATGTGGAGAAAATGGAACCCTCGTGCACTGCTTGTGGGACTGAAAAAATTCCATAGTGCAGCCACTATGGAAAACAGAATAGAGGTTCGTCAAAAAATTAAAAATAGAACTACCTTATGACCCAGCAATTCCATTCCTGGGTATTTATCCATAAATATCCAAAACACTAATTCAAAAAGATATATGTACCCCTATGTTCACAGCAGCGCTCTTTTCAATAGCTGAGATATGGAAGCAACTGAAATGCCCATCAACAGATGATTGGATAAAGACATTGTGGTGTAAATATACAATAGACTATTACTCTGCCATAAAAAAGAATGAAATCTTACCAGTTGCAACAACATGGATGAACCTAGAGAGTATTATGCTAAGTAAAATAAATCAGACCGAGAAAAGACAAATACCATATGATCTCACTTATATGTTGACTATAAAAAACAAAATAAACAAATAACACAGAAACAGACTCATAGATACAAGAGAACAAATTGATGGTCACTAGATGGGAGGGGGCCTGAAAGGCTGGGTGAGAAAGGTGAAGGGACTGGAAAGTACAAATTGGTAGTTACAAAATAGTCATAGGGATATAAAGTACACTATGGGGAATATAGTAAAAAATACTGTAAAAACTATGTATAGCGTCAGGTGGGTACTAGACTTAGGGAGATCACAAACCATATAAACGTCTAACCACTACACTGTAAACCTGAAACTAATATAAAATAATATTAATGTCAACTATAATTTTTTTGAAAATTACAGGAATGCAAAGCACAGCATAGGGAATATAGTCAATAATATTGTAATAACTATATACAGTGTCAAATGGGTCAAAAACTAATTAGGGTTCTCATTTTGTGAAGTATATAAATGTCTAACCACTATGTTGCTTTGTACACCTGAAATTAATATAATATAGTATGTCAACAATAATTGAAAAATAAATATCTAAAAAATTTGAAAAATACATTAGCAAAGAACAAGGAATTATGTAATAATTTGGCAAAACCTTGTTAATTGTTGATAGGAATATTGGGGGTCCATTAATTTTGTACTCGTATATATTTGAAAGTTTTCATAATACAAAATTTGTTAAAGAATCTGCTAATTTTTTTTTTCTGCTAATTATTTTTAAAAAATGGCAGAGCTGTAAGCTGGAGGGAGCCTGGATATCTAGTAATAATGTGGAGTCACCCTACCAGGACTGGACTAATTATAGCTAGACTTCTCACTGTGAAAAGTTAGGCAACTGCAGTTAGATCTCTGATACACATACAGAGAATTCCTTAAATGAAATAGACATTAAAGACAAACTCAGTCTTGGAATTTTAAATAGATGTATATATCGGGTTTTAATATTTCTCGTGTAGTTGAGGGCAGCTGTTTTGTGTAAATGACAAGTGGCTGGTTTCCCACTTTTATTTTTTATGTATCACTTTGAACATAAAATATCGACTTACCTTAACCTTTTTACCAAGTCGATCCTTCCATTTCTCAGCAATAGAACCTTCCACCAACAGTAATCTGTATTTTTTAAAGAAGCAACCATTTTTGAAAAGTTAAAACATATCACTGAAAATACAAAGAATTATTGCCAAGAAAGACTTATCTATTCATTCTAGAACCACATAGCCAAATTTAGAACAGTAATTCTTAACTATTTGGGAATCAGGGACCCCTTTAAGAATTAAGATTTTATCCTTGTCTCCAGGAAAATGCACACCCGCAAATTGCACACGTACACATTTCTATGCAATACATGAAATTGAGGGACCCAACTAAAACTTATCTTTAATCCCCTAGAATATAGACAGATCCCAAGGTAAGAACCGCAGAGTAAGATCTGTAGAAAAATGCCATAGAATAGGCATAGAATAGAACAGGCATAGAAGTTATTCCGAATCTTTAAGGAGTGAATTACCTGGAGCGTTCCTCATCTTCATAGCCCATGATGATATATTCCTCGTTAACATTAAGTGGAGGGCACAGGCAGCCAGAGCTGGTATAAAGGTTAACGGTGTCCCTTGGAATGTTTACCAGAGAAGCCTTTAGAATCTCCTTCACCTCAACTACTGCAGTCACATCATGGCACTTGGTCTTTACCTCTTTAACTTTAGCCCGAATGACTGGATAAAAGACAATAATGCTGATATGATTAATATGATACACAATAGGTGCCACATTCAAAACAGACATGTAGGCTTCTTTCTAGTCAATTCTTCTCCACTTGATGCTCAATGAATAGAGAGGAAAAGTCAACCAGATATTTTTGTCTTAGATGGTAGAGAGTGACACACTACACAACACACTTGTCCCCTTAATGTTCAGCCCTGATCCCCTTCCAATTTGTGTACATATGCATTTGTGTGTATGAGAAAACTTCATTTAGATAATCAAAGGTTAGGTGAATCTGATGTAATTTTCCTCCAAAATGAAATTTTGGAGGGGTATGTGTGTGTGTGTGTGTGGGGGGGTGTGTGTGTGTGTGTATTGTTTCAATTGCTGCCAACAGAAATTTAAACTTTATTAATTTCACTATATGTAAAGACGGAGTACTTAAATATGCTTTCTTTCCTTGTCAGCATTCTTTCATCAAGTCTATTAATGGATTTTCTAAAGGAGTTGGGAGTCTCTTTCATGATATAAAGTCGTCCTGTTCTACTATGTTCCCAAACTGGTTCTGTGATCTTTTCACCTTCTTTATCTTAGCTCACTGTTCAGACATCAGTTCCTTTCTTCCTTTGTTTCAGTGCAGATTATCTCTTATACTCTCCTATAGGTATTCTACATTTTTTTTAATTAAACTGTCACCAGTAGATCTTGTTTCCTCCATCTGCTTTGAAGTCAGATACTCCAACATTCCTTCCCATTACGGGCTATGGAATATGGTCTAATAAGTTAAATGCATTCACCTACCTCTCTCAGTGGTTATACTGGCACCCAATTTATCTTACAATTGTTAGCTTCACTTCTCAACATAAAGACAAACTGCCTTAAAAATAATCGATTCAGATATAAAGTAAAAAAGTATTTGACGCATAATCTAGCAAGTACAGTTCTGCTTCTTTTCTGTATTTCTCTTCATCAGAAGAGCCAAATTCTTTAGATTCCTGCTGCTGGTAAATGAGTTTTTTGTTTGCTTGTTTTTTTAAGGGGAGTTTGAAAAAGCCTAAAACAAAGTAAAAATGTCAATTAGTAAGAAGCCAATGGCTTTTGCCCAGGCACCCTCATTGCTCTAGGTCAATATCCATAGATGTTAAACGGAGGAAAACAGAATGGATCTAAATGAATCCACTTTTGAAAGCCTGTTAGGCACGTATGAGCAAACCACTTTCATCTGAGTTCCTTCCCACATATTTTAGGTGTTATGGACTACAAAGCAATGGAAGAAGGTAGTCCATGAAAATATCGAGCCAGCTAATAGACCATTCCCACCATTAATACCCCAACTCCATACAGAAACTTATTCAATAACATTCCACCAGTACAACACACCATACCACAGAAATTAAGTTACTAATTCTTAAAACTTTAGGATATAACCTCATTTTTGCTTCACACACATATCAATCTTCAGAAAATTAGTTGTCTCAAGTATGAGAACTTACAACAAACAAAATTTTAGGTTGGTGCAAAAGTAATGGTGATTTTTGCAATTATTTTTAACCTTTAAACCACAATTACTTCTGTACCAACATAATATAACTGCCTGCTGTCCCGGCTTGATGCAATTCGTGAGCAAAGGAATTCCTTTCTATCAGTGTTCTTTCAAGTCTGTATTTTAAAAAAAGATAAGACTGCCCTTTTTGAAATGTCATTTGGGAGAATCAGATGATAAATTCACAACCCCAGCTAGCAGACATTTTTTTGTGTCCTGGTTTATGTGACTGTGCTTCATAGCCTCCATCAACCATTAGAGATTAGTGAACTGTGCAAATGTTCTCAAACTAATGATTTATTTACCCAGTGTGTCTACTATTTTCATTAGAAATTTTTAGTACATGTAGCCACTCCAAAATAAATATCTTTCTACAAGACTTACCTTATTATTCAACTAATTTTGTTAAAGCTCAAGAGATTTTACCTGAATTAATCTGAATGAAGCAGAAGGTTTTTTATGAATTATCATTTGTTCCCACTCCCACTTTGTTTTCTCAGTAACATATGTAGATATTTAAGAAAAATCAACATATTTTGGAATTTAAAATGCAGTTTCTTTTCAGAAACTTTTCTTTTTGCCTTCTATTTAATCATTTGAGGGCCTGCCTTCCCCCAAGGTAGAGCTAAGTAAGCCCCAAACAAGTGAAAAATCCTTAAACTATAGACAACCTGGTTATTGTTTGGCTACAAGAAAGAAATGATCTCCTTTCTATTAATTGTGATCTGTATCCCATTTTATGTTATAATATTCACACAGCAACCTTATCAAAGATAGTCTCTTTCCATGTCTTGAAAACACTAGTAGTTTGACTTTTAACTAAAATAATAACACCAACCATTGCAGCACTAAGTTGGATAAAGTAAAGATTGACAAGTAAAATAAACACAAACTCAACTAAATTTCCCTGACATGACCTTTTTATTATACTTTCGTTTTTCATATAACTGTACTTAAAAGTTCATATAGTGGTTTTTAATCTTAAAAACTAATCTAAAAATTAAGACCTTCTTTTCCCTGTGACTTTTCATATCAATTTGTAGAGGAGTGGGTCCATAGATGAGCAGTCAGGTGCTTGACTTCTTAGATAAACATGCCCTTTTAACCTTGGAAAGAAAGTGCATCCACCAATGACTAAGAGAAACTAGATCTCTCTTAAGATGAGTAGTAAGCAAAAAATAAAAATTGAATCCATTGAAGAAACACTGGGAAACTACGTGCATTTATTTTAAAGAGCTTTCCCTACATTGAGAATTTTCTACTTTAGACCTTTAAACATGCAGTATTTTCAGAGACATCAAAGACTACTCTTACAAAGTATTTGCCATTTCTCTCCTTCCAATTTCCAAAAGTATAAAAGTAGAAATAAATCTACTGCATATGTCCTATAGCCTCTAAAATAAGGCATGTAAATTCAATAATAAAACTCATTTTAATAATAAAGTTCCCTTCCAAAACCTATTTAATTGCTGTTTATTCATTGACTCAGTATCAACAGTCTTCTATAGAGTAGAAACACCACTTTCATTAATCTCATAGATGCTAGAAAAAAAGTCACAAAGAATGCTGATGGAATACAGCAAATATTTATTTGTTCCTTATTTTATCAACTGGAAAACTATTAACTGACCCTTCTAAATAAATAGTAATTGAAATTTCTGACTCTGAAGCATGCCAGTACCCAAAAGTACATTCTGCATAATCAAAGAAAGGACAACTTAGTTTCAATACTCACTAATAAAATAAGGATAATATATGTCATAGGGCAGTTGAGAAAATTACATGAGCATATATGGAAATCACCTAGCATGTTATCTGGCACAGAGACAGCAGGCTTTTCCTGTTTCAGTTAAGTTTGTCAGCTACATTTGAATTGGTAGCTCTTCAATTAATATTTTATCAGAATGTCACATTTCTAGTTCAAGCTGGATAATAAAATATTTTCTTAATTGAATACTAACAGATTTTATAAGTGTTACTTTCCAACTCTGTCACTGTTTCCCATGAGATAGAGTGATTGAAGAAACTAAATTTAACTCTATTAACCAACCATCCCTTATGCATCGAAATGCTCCTTTGTTCACCACAGTGAAGCTGAACTTAAAGCACAACCGATGATCTATGCAGCTCCAAACATTCGTGCTCATATTCTCCTCAGCCTCGCAGGGAAGGAAGAGTCCCTCTCATCTCTGTATACTTAATGACATGGCTCTAAGATGCCACCAATGCTGCCTGATATGCTTCAAAATCAAGCATTTGTTAAGAATTTTGCCCACATGAGATATTTTATTTGGGACAGGTATGCTCTTAAAATTATCCTTGTTTATTCATTTTTAAGACTTATTCTTAAACTGCTCTACTAATGCACACACAAACACACACACACTCCTTTCTTAACATAGCAGTTTATAGGTCAACCATGAAGTTATCCTTACCATAGTTGTAATTGTTTCGGAAATAGGTCTTCTGCGTAGCTCTAATAGGCTTACATTTGCAGCGTTCTGAAAAACACAACATTTTATCTATAAGCAAAATTTCAACATTATCTTCCTTTGGTTTGTTCCCTTTTTTTTTGTAAGACTAGATCCAATTTGGTGGTGAGTCTATGTGTCTGATCTTTCTCTAGAATTATTCATGTTTATTCTATCCACATAGACTTTTTTTCAGTGCCTGTAGGTTCATAAATTCCCACTCTTTAACAAACCACCCAATCACCCTAATCCTGAGAAAACACTGTTCACCACTGAAGAGAGAGCATGATCCCTGAATCCTGAAAGATAATGCTTATGGAAGTAGAATCAATGCCTACCTAGAGACAATTTTCTACTTATGCTCAGGTACCTAGTTTGCCCCTGTGGAATACCACCTTCATTCATATACATTTTATAGATTAAACAGCACTCCTGCAAATATTAGTTCCTGGATCTAAAAGCAATTCAACAAGATATGCAGGTATTATTACAACACAACTAACTTAGTGAAGTTTTTAAGAAGAGAGACCATGAGCCCCTTCTATAGGCAGAATAACTGCTACTATTTAATTCAATGGCATTTTTATGCTTAGTGGAGGAAATTACTATATGCATATTTTGAAATAAGAAGTTCCATGTGTTTTTTTAAGTATCTGGTGAGTAGTGACCACAGCACATTTTACATGTAATACAGGTATATGTAATAAAAGTTCTGAATATCTGAAAATGTGTCATATATAGGACATATAATTTGACATCTTGGAAAGTGGATTGCTGTATTATTTATAGGTTACTTAGCTAAGAAATACATGTCTTATATACATCATAACCATTGTAGGTTGTTAAAGTCAATATAAAAATAGAAAATAATACACACTCATTTTAGAGGACATTTTTTTGGGGGGGGGGGAATATTGGGGAACAGTGTGTTTTTCCAAGGCCCATCAGCTCCAAGTCAAGTCATTGTCCTTCAATCTAGTTGTGGAGGGCGCAGCTCAGCTCCAAGTCCAGGCGCCATTTTCAATCTTTAGTTGCAGGGGGCACAGCCCACCATCCCATGCAGGAATTGAACAAGCAACCTTGTTGTTAAGAGCTCACATTCTAACCAACTGAGCCATGTGGCCACCCCAGAAGACATTTTAGTTTGTGTAAAGATTTCCTTAAAATAGTGCCTCTGAGAAACCTTCATTAAAAATGAAATGGCCTCCCCTATTTTGCCAGAAGAAAAGATGAAATAGTGCCATTTGTGACAACACGGCTGGATCTTGAGATTATTATGCTAAGTGAAATAAATCAGACAGAAAAAGTCAATAACCATATCTCACTGATATGTGGGATATAAAACTGAAAACAACAAAGGAATAAGACAAACAAAGAAACAAAAACTCATAGACACAGGCAATAGTTTAGTGGTTACCAGAGGGTTAGCAGGGAGGAGTGTGGTAGACGAGGGTAAACAGGATCAGATATATGGTGGTGGAAGGAGAAGTGACCCTGGATGGTGACTACACGATGTGATATATAGATGATGTATTACAAAATCGAACATCTGAAACCTATGCAACTTTACTAACCATGTCACCCCAATAAACTTTAATTTAAAAAAGAAAAAACAATGAAATGGCCTGTGTTTCATCTATTTTGACCCAGAAAAAGAAAAAAAAGAACATAGGAATTACAGAAAGAAAGCCAACAAAAATATTTTGTTTAAAAAGTGTTTTATGTTAGCATGGAGACCAATAAAAAACAGAAGCTTTTGTTGACCACTTGACACTGTGTTTTTAAATCAAAATAAATTTTATTTTTTGTTGAACTTATAGATTACGTGCTTTAAAGTAGCAGACCCAAGGAGAGTAGTATGCTTACTACCAGCTTTGACGTTCTAGAAATAAGCACTTCTGTTAGGGACAGGTGCTGTTCTACAAAGCTGTGGCAGTAACAACTGTTGTTGTTGCTCACAAGAGAGGCGAGAATTTCTTATTGCTACACGTAACACTTCCTATGTTCTGCAGATGATTTTTCACACACAATTTCTGTGGAATAAAGCTCTCAGGCCAATAAGTAATTGGTAATATCCAAGCTGGTTGCTATTTTGAAGATGATTCCTCCAATAATAATTTTCTTATTAGCAAAACATCTGCATACCCATTTAAAAGAAAACGCAACATTATCTAGTTCTACTGTATAGTTTTATTTTGTACAGAAATGTTACACATTTTGAAAGGGAAATATTCTTATGATGAGGATATTCCTGAAGAAATCAGTACTATGGTCTTTGATGTACAAATTAACCCTACCCATACATAGATAAGGGCTTGTGCTTTTCTGCCATTTAAAAACAGATATTTATTCATCAAAAATAATGCATGTAGCTGAGCTCCCAGATGGCTCAGTTTATTGGAGCGCGTCCTCTCAACCACAAGGTTGCCGGTTCGACTCCCACAAGGGATGGTGGGCTGTGCCCCCTGCAACTAACAACGGCCACTGGACCTGGAGTTGAGCTACGCCCTCCACAACTAAGATTGAAAGGACAACAACTTGACTTGGAAAAAGTCCTGGAAGTACATACTGTTCCACAATAAATCCTGTTCCTCTTCCCCAATAAAATCTTTAAAAAAGAAAACAAATCACTCTTTTAAAAAAAAAAATACATGTAGATAAATTATCTACATATTTGTCATTCTTTAGAAATTTGCACATGCTCTAATAAACTCTTTGCAAAAATGTGCTGTCACAGGACTGAGTCTAATATGATATCATTACCATATAACTTTGCTTGAAGCAAATTGATTCCATAAAACTTTCCCAGCAGAGATTTTTCAAAAATTGTATCATAAAGTGATTTAGGAAGATTTCAAGTAAGTATTTATATAACTATTAATATATATACATCAGTACATATACATAATTAGATCATTTCCTAATAGCTAATGAGCTAAGAAGTTATACTTTTAGGACAAAATTTTGTTCATCCTCAATGCACTTATTTCTGCTGGCTCCAGAAGTGTCAGTGCCATACCCTGTATGTGGCCCTTTCCAAACTCTAATCCCTAGCTCTTGCTGTAAGCCATTGTCTGTCTAGTTGAAAGAAACAGCAGCTCAATGAAATATAGAGTAATAAGGGGGACTGGAATATCCCATCTACAAGGTTCAAATATGGAAGAATATCCTTTTACTTATTTATGCTACTCAACCCAAACGTATTCATATCTGAGGGTATTCATAAAGAGTGTATTTTAGATTAATAGATCTGGAGGATTATCCTTCTTCTAATGTTTACTCACATCTAAATGTATATATTCCCCAAAAGCCCAAGAACTGAGAAATTGCAAAGAATCATAGAATTGCATGCATTATTTATTACATTTTTTGTACCTGCCACCCTAAATCAGACGGTAGCAGCTTCTTTTTCTTTACTAACGATAGGTAATTTCTCAGACATTTTATTGGACCACTAGTAATTATCATTATTTCTACTTTAATTCACTAATAATTTTGCTAATAGTCTTCCTCTCCAGCTTCCCAATGGCACAAGGTTTTTAAATTTCATAGTGGCAAAATAAAATCTGTTTACTGATATTTGCACAAAAAACATTAGATATTGATTTGTTTCCACTGTTGAGAAGAAAAGCTTATAAAGGTGTTTCTTTGAGGTCCTTATCTAAGGGGAAAAAAATACGAAAAGTTAAATAGGGCAGCAACAAAAAATGTTAAGGGACAAAGAGTATTTCAAATGAGGGGAAGGTTTTAACATTAGCAACTCATTCACCTCAAAGTCTAGGATTAAAACAAAACACTCTGAATTGTGGAACAGCGTGCCATCCTATATCCCACAAGCATCCATGGGCCATGACCAGGAAACTGTCTTCGGCAGCTCTCCCTCACACCCTCTCGGACATTGTCCTCAAATCAATGACCTTCTGCTTCTCTGCCAGTGAAACTGAAGACTGTTTATCTTCCTAGGACAAACATGAGTTTTCAGAATTAACATGCTCAGAGCTCCATAGAACTTGGTCTGCACGTCAGGGGAGATGTACTGCAGGAGATATCCTGCATTGCGGTACCTGAGCCATATAAACATAGTTCAGAGAGGAAAGTGGAAAGTGATCACATCCTTCTTTATTCAGTTTATTGCTCATAAAAATAGGCTCATTTAGGGGCAGCTGGATGGCTCAGTTGGTTACAGCATGAGCTCTATACAACAGGGTTGCCAGTTCGATTCCCACATGGACCAGTGAGCTGCACCCTCCACAACTAGACTGAAGACAATGAGCTGCCACTGAGCTGCTGGAGGAGCGGCTGGATGGCTCAGTTGGTTAGAGCGTGAGCTCTCAACAACAAGGTTGCAGGTTCAATTCCCACATGGGATGGTGGCTGTGCCCCCTGAAACTTAGATTGCAAATGGCAACTGGACTTGGAGCTGAGCTGAGCCCTCCACAACTAGATTGAAGGACAACGACTTGGATCTGATGGGCTCTGGAAAAAACACACTGTTCCCCAATTGAAAAAATAAAATTATATATATATATATATATATATATATATATATATATATATATATATACACATATATATATATATGTACATATATATATATATACACAGACACACACACACACATATATATATATATATTCCCCCCCCAAATAGGCTCATTTATTGAAAACACATAAAGATAATAGTATTTTAAAAGGTTGTATGGCTTTACAAGATCTAAAGAATTAGAAGTACCTAAAACAATAATAAAATGTGATTTTCACTGGATCGTCGCTATTTAATAATGCAAACTTGAGTTCAAGCTGAAGTATGATATGATTTTCAAACTAATCCTGACCTTTGTTTGAAATTGACTTCTCTTGGGTGTCATCCAGAGCTGTAAGGTTCAAAAGTCTTATAACCTTTCATGTACCATGACTTTGGAATACTGCTAACTATGAATGAGTATGCTTCTGCTTTTTCTAGGAAAAGACCATAGATCTGTGCTCAGGATTACTTATCAAAGCGGGGGGGGCGGGGAGGGGAGGCAGAGAAGAAAATACAATTCTGTTTGTGTTACAATTTCCACTATAATTCTTTCAAGACTGACTCAATTCTGATCAGAGTTTAAATAACTTTAATTCGTACCAAATGCACTCACTATATGTTTTGTATCTGGCATTTGACCCGAGAAGCCCCCTTGTCCTCTTTCCCTCCATTTTAAGACACATTAGAACAGACCACACATTTTAAAACAGATGTAAAACCAAAATTTTTTATGATTTTAAAATCTATATCATTAACTATGACTTCTTTACTGAGATCCAGATCTATATTTTTAACTGCCTAGAAGTGTCCATAAGCATGCCCTTAATTAATTTTAAATATATGTCAATGTCCATCATACCAGGAACTTGTCTTTCTTCTGTAGAAAGTCTTTTATGACTCTATAACCCTGGGATATCCATAAGTCTCTAAATATGAGACAGGAAAGAAAAAGAAAACTAACATTTGTTGAGCCCTTTCAGTCACTTACATGTTCATTAATTCATTCTACCAATATTTATCGAATATCTGCTAATATGCCAAGCTCTGTGCTAGGCACGTAGAATACCTGATGGGTAATAGAGACAATGCAGAATAAGATACAGATATTGAATAAATAATTACACCCAAAGTCACTTGTTTTCATATGTGATGAATGCTATGAAAGAAAAGTACAATGTGCAATGAGAACATGTAACTTGATGATCTAAACTAGTCTGGTCTTCCAAATTTTCTGAGGAAATGACATTGAAATTTAAAACCTGAAAGATGAGTTGCAACCATCTAGGCAGGAACTACATCTTTATATGTAAGATAGCAAAGAAGATGATAAAGGAGACTGAGAAGAAGCATCCAATGATGGAGAAGAAGTATAGGAGAGCATGGAGTCAAAAAGCTGAAAGAAGAGGGGGTTCCAAGAGAAAAGGAGAGTGGTCCTCTGTGTCAAAAGACCCTCCAAGCTCAAATAAGACAGAACATTATCTGTTGAATGCAATCAGCAAGGGGAGTCTGAAGGAAAGGGAGAAGAAGACTTTGAAGCCAGAAGAACACATCATACACTACACAAGAAGAAAAAGGAGAGAGGGGTCCAGATGTTGACAGGCTTACACAATTGTTGGTGAGATGATGAGAGTTCCTTCCAATGGGTTTTACTTTCTCATTGGAGGATGAAGTGAAGTCATTCATTCAGCTGTGGGGAATAAGGTACCAAAAGAGGAAGGGCATGGAAGTTCAAGGAGAGAAGAAAAGGTATAAAACAGTTATTTTACTGAGTTGTAAGGCAAACTTTCTAGAGGAAAAAAGGTAGGCTTGCTAGGCAATAATATCGATTGTGCATTTGAATTTTATCTTGAACTTAAAGTGAAACCAGTCACCCCAATTGAGTTATTTTCTCCAGCAACTAGAGTTGGGATTTTGACAGGTGAATATGGCATAAGAAGGAAGGCAAGGGAATTGAGGGTATTTTCAAGAGAATTATTGTCACAATAGACCACGAAATCTCAGGTAGACAAGGAGGTTAGGGTTGAACAGATAAATAGACAGTCTCAATGGAGTAAACTTTTTAGCAGGGATGGTACTAGAGAAAATCTGCTAGGATGAAAAGAAACAGCAGGAAAAGAGTGGGATGCTTGAAATTAAGATTAGAGTGCTGGCTCCACAGCTAGAAAGCAAGGTCCAGAATATCGCCATGGAAGTGGATGGCTGCGGTAGAACAGACAAACAGGTAAGTGAACTGAAGTATAGTCAACATACTAGATGGATGATCTATTTTATAATCAACATCATTAAAATGGCAACAAGGATGGGTGCCATTGTGGAACTTATTCAGATAGCCCTTAATGGAAGGTGGGCAATATGTATTTGGCCTTCCAAAAGGTCAGTTCCACTACCCTTCTAGAAACAGAGAGATGGTGAGACATGCCTACATTCTACCCCCAGGACCACCTTCCCTCTTTCCAAAATTGCAAGTCACAAAATGAACACTTTATTGAAATCTAGAGGATCTCAGTATTTCTAGGGCATAAAAAAAAAAAACAAAAAACACAGAACCCTAGTGTCCTGATCTCAAAGATGAAATAAAATTTTAAAAAACAAATGCATCAGAAACCAAGGACATTTATACTACTAAGTAGATCATTACTACTGTAAGGACTCCAGAAAACACCATGGTTAGAAGGATGGACTTTTTTTGTCAGACACAGCTGGGTTTGAGTCCAGGGTACATTCCTTACTATTTGTGTGACTTTTAATATCTAAAAAATTGTATCTTGTAGAGTTACTCAGAGAATTAAATGAGATAATACACATAAAATAGTTATCACAGTATCTGGCGTACCATGCACCGTAAATGTTAGACCTAATTATGCTCAACATTCACCAGGATTCCAAACCCATCATTTATAAAGAATATCTAATGAGTAACAGAAGTAATATTTTTCCAAGGCTCCTTGCCACCTACAGAGCTGTGGTACCTACCAAAAGTAAACAAGGCAATCAGAGATTTTCAGTGTCGGATTCTGCCATTTGATTCAGGTAGGCTATGCTAATTTCCTGATGGAGGGAGTACATTTGAACTATCACGTACATATCCAAAACTTGAATAATCAAGCTTAGCAAGCCAAAATGACCATATATCTGACCATTCTGATGAATATTATAGTGCTGGAGAATACGGCAAATGATTAAGGGCACACGGGTTTGAATTCTAGCTTCATTCCTTCCTAGTCGTGTGTCCTTGGGCAAGTTACAAAACTTATTTCTAAACTAATGCTGTATGTCTCATAGGGTTATTGTTAAGAATTTAGAGTAATTCACATAAAGAATTTAGCACAGAGCCCAATACTTAGTAATCACTCATTGAATTGAATGTTAGCTATTAATAGTAGTAATATATAAATAAACCAAAAAGAGCTGAAGATATTTTATGCAAATTCAAGAGCAGTTTATGAAACAGAAGGGACAATTTTCTAACAAAAATCTATAAGCTTGAAAATAAAAAGTTGCTAACTGTTTTCCTAGATATAGAAACTTTTAATTTATATGTATTACATTTAGTTTTGGGGAAACTATATCAAAAAAGGATAGAATTTAGAAATTATATTGGTATTATGCTCACACAAGGGTGTACTATTACACAATAAAAAAAGAAATACATAGAACTACACGAATAAATCTCAAAAACATTTAGCAAAAACAAAAGCAGCCAGTCACAAAAGAATATGTACTATATGATTCTTCTTACATGAATCTGAAGAAAAGAAAACATTTATCTATGGTAGTAAAAATCAGAACTGTGCTTGCCTCATGGAGCAGGGGCATGACGGACAGGGTGCAAGGGAATTACCAAGGGTGATGGAAATCTTTATCTTGATCTGAATGATAGCTACTACATGGGTGTATTCATTTGTCAAAATTCAATGCATCATACAAGAACTGTGCACTTTACTATAAGTAAATTATACTTCAATAAAGTACCATTAACATAAAATTCATATGAGATATTCATTTCTTTTTTAAATGGAAACGTGTCATCACTTGGCAGCTGTTCATTATGTGTTTAAAGTAATATTTATTTCCTAAACATAGACACAAGACGAAGAATACCCTATTAAATTTTACTTTGGATTAGAGCAGTATGTGGAAATGCAATGAAGTTGACTGGTGAACCTAGGTAATATAATAAGGCTTTAAAAAGCAAAACTAACATTTGCTCAATTTAGCTGAAAAAACAAATCTCAAATATTGTAATAAAGATCTCAATTCATAGTTATTTGTACTTTGTAAAAGGGAATTGCTTAAAATTGAAAGGACTAACACTACATTAATAAGAAAAGGAAATTTAGTTTATTCCTTTAGGATTTATGTCTTTGGAAAATTTTAAATAAACTGCCTTTCAAAAGGTGACTGGATCCAAGAGTCATTCAGGATAAATATAAAAAATATAGAGTCAATGAAATTTACCCATTTTCTCTTGTGAGGTCTGAAGTATAGTGTTTTTGTGATGTAGTCTAAAGAGTACAATTAACAAAAAAATAAAGTGGGCTTCAGAGTCTTTCAGAATATGTTTCTACTCAATCCCAGTTATATAGAAAAGAGGTGGAAGAAATAGGAAGGGCACTCAGTCAACTGCTCACTCTTTCATCCCATGTCCTTGGTGTAGAGTGTGCCTGGTACGAGGAGGTGGTCATTAAATTTTTGATGAATGGTAGGGGTGGATAGACTAATAAACTGATTATATACATACACACATATATTCGTATATATGTAAGCCACTGTAAAATGATAAACATACTATTTTTTAATCTATCCTACTTTTTCTCTCAAATAAAGGGTAGAAGCTTTCCCAAGTCAATTCAGCCTCTATAGTTGGTAAACATTTGCACTGAAGGAGGAAAAAAAAAAAAATTGGGCTCCTCTCCAAAATTAGTAGGAAGCCAAAAGGGCAGAAGGAGGTTTGGAGAAGAAAAAAGTGAACAGGTCTATGCTACCCTGGCTAGACATAGTTCATCGCACTAAAAGAGAGGGTACTGAGGCAGGCCCGACAGGTGCAGGCAATCAGGAATCTTCAGTTGCTCAGCAGCTACCACTCCACTGCCCAGAGAAGTGTCTCTGAGGTACCTTTGAAACAGGGCCAGGAAGAGGCTAGTGATAACCCTGGGAGAGTACCCAACTTACACTAAGGGATACTGCTAGTGGTTCCCTAACATGAAAATATATCATAAGGGAACACAGAGATCAATATAATCTGATTTTATATGAGACTCAGAGAAGTTATGTAATTTGATCACACCCCTATAATTAATTAGTGTTGGAAATTACCAACAATTTCACCTCTCTGGAAAAAAATTGTTTTTCAAATATGAAAGCTCATAAATTGGTTGCGGTCAAAGTAGAAAACTGAGGGATTCTTTTTCAGAATTATTTTAATAAAAATATATCTTTTCAGTGCATCATTTGAATAATTTTCTGTTAATTTAACACATCAAGTGACTCAGTGGAATAGAACGAAAGTTATTTTTCTCCATATTCCTAGTTTATGGAAACTAGAGCAGATGTACTCCTTATAATGATAATGGGTTTACAACAGTCAACACACTCACAAATTGGAAGCTGCTCAGACAGTGTTATTATCTCCCAAAAAACAAAAAGAAAATTGTTAAGCTTTGAGGCAAAGGAGATAAAGTAACTGGAGTGAAAGAATTTCTTTTCCAAATTCCAGACAGAAACAGCTTGACACTTTTGAAAGAGGGGTTACATGGGTTACAATGCTTTTATGTCTTCCTCATTTCCTGTTTTATCATAATCAACCTCAGCTGTTACATTATTCCAAAGTATAGAATTTTGAGTGTGAACAAATTATACTTTCTTTTCAGAACTTGTGAATATGTTTTCACCAGCAGACTGACCTTCATTTTGTCTATTAGTTTGTTTTTCATCACTCTCACTATACCAGGGAACAGGAAAACATGTATAAAATAGGAAGAGTAAACACTGAACCCAGGAACACTACATTCATTCTAGGTAGTTTTATACACTGAACTATTTTTGTATATTATTTATAGTGTTGTTGATGTCTTCTCTGTTTCATACAATGAAGTGCTATATTATTCTAACCATAACTTCAGGACAAATTGATAGCACATACTCACACTTGGCCAGAAGGTTTGACTTACCAATTTTACTCTTATACAAATTAGGTTTTTGGTTTATTTTGACCAAACATAACAGTTGGAGTGAGCCTTCAAATAGAACCATTGTTGGACACCAATGACTTTTTAAAAAATAAATATTTATTGGGGTGCCTTTTGTGGACATTGCCTTGGATCAAACACCTGTCACTCTGATAAGTCAGTGGAAATCAACAGAAAAAACTGTTTCGATATAATGAAAATTGACGTTTCAAACCTATTTAAAACTTAATAAAATTAATTTATGAATTTTATAAACTTTATTTTCTGCTTCCACATATAGGACGTATTAAAGGCAGGATATACAGGCCCAAATCAAAGCAAATTACTGCAGGAAAGTGAATAGAAGTATGTAGTAACTAATTATAGTTATAATGTTTTTGTAACAAAAACTAAACAACCTAAATATCCAGGAATAGTGTTGTATATTAATATGACAGAATGATAGAATACAATGAAAATTTAAAACTACTGCAATACACAGTATAATAAAGAATAAAGGAAAGGAAGACACACACACACACTCACACACACACAAATACATACTGTATGTGCTATAGGATTCCATTTATAAAAGTTGAAAATCAGGCAAAATTAATATACGCTGTTAGAATTCCTGCTGGTAGTTATCTTTGAAAACAAAGGTGAAAGCAGTGATTTGAAAGAAGCACAGGGAGGCTTCTGGAGTGCTGGTTAATATTATATATCTTGATCTGTGTGGTGGTTACATAAGAGTGTTTAGTTTGTGAAAAGGCACTAAGCTGCATGGTTATGATCTGTGCTCTTTTCTGCTCGTATGTCATACTTCATGTAAAAGTTTGTTTTATAGTAAGATGGATTGAGTAGACACCATCATGTCTTTCCTACTGAATACAATTATAAAACCTGAACAGAAGGCATGAAGCAGACACTTAAGGACTCTGAAAAGTAAATAGTAGCAAGAAGGTTGGGAAAGAAGACCAGTATGGTAATGGCTCCATCATTCTTCCCTTCTGGTATCCCTCAGCCAGGTTTCAAGACAGCTCATAACCTGGAAGTGGGCATGATGCAGACAGAGTACTCTGGGAGAAACCGTCTAATTCTGACTCAAGAAGTAGGAAAAGGGTCTCCTAACACTCCTCTTATACCCCATTCCTCAAGCATTCCTGGGACAGTGGTAACAGCAACAGCTGCAGCAAAATAGGCCCTCGGAAGCTTAAAATGTTGATGTAGCTGAACTTTCCTTTCTGATTGGACATGTGGTATCGAGAAATAAGGGCAAACCCCTATTGCTTTGTCCTCCCACCACTTGGCCTCAGATGCAGGAGCAGTCACAGAAATTACATCACAGAGTGGAATAAAGAAAGCCCAGCTTTCTGGCCAAAGGACCAAAAAGGGTAGCCCCCAAAGAACTAAAAAGTACTAAGGGAGATCACAGAGAGGGAGGAGATGGGAAATAATCCCAAAAAATGGTTTATGAACTGCTGAGCTCACCCCAGTATTTCTGAATCTAACACTAAACAGTACATCATAGGCACTGAAAACTGAACTATGGCATAGATCACTGCCCTGATCTCATACTAGCCACTGGGTAGTAAACAAATGGGGTAGATTGAAAAGGCATTGAAAAGGCTTTGGAAATGGAACTGATATTGAAATCACAACCCTCAGAAGACTAGTCAGAATTTGCAGCTAAACTGAATTCTGCTAAAACAAAAAAATCCATTCTCCATAGGACTTTAAATAAAACCCAAAATCTTAGAACATAATATTCAAAATGTCCAGGATGCAAAAAAAAAAAAAAAAAAAAATACTCTGCATATGAAGAATCAGGAAAATCTCAATTTGTATGGGAAAAAACAACTAGATGATACAAATGTTGAAGTTATCCAACAACGACTTTAAGGCAGCTTTTATAAATATTCTCTATAAAATAATGGTGAACACCCTTGAAATGAATGGAAAGATAGAAAGTCTTAACAAATAAATACAAGACAGGGGCCTGCCCGGTGGCTCTGGCGGTTGGAGCTCCGTGCTCCTAATGCTGAAGGCTGCTGATTTGATTCCCACATGGGCCAGTGGGCTCTCAACCACAAGATTGCCAGTTCGACTCGACTCCTGCAGGGTATGGTGGGCTGCACCCCCTGCAACTAACAGCGGCAACTGGACCTGGAGCTGAGCTGCGCCCTCCACAACTAAGATGGAAAGGACAACTTGTCTTGGAAAAAGCCCTGGAAGTACACACTGTTCACTGTTCCCCAATAAAGTCCTGTTCCCCTTCCCCAATAAAATCTTTAAAAAATAATAAAAAAAGAAAAGAAAAAGAAAATATAATGAAGAACCTGATGTAAATTTTAATTGTGAAAACTGCAATAACTGAAATTAAAAAGTCAATGGAGGGGTTCGATAGATAGCAGAAAGGAAATGACCAAGAAAAGAGTCAATGTACTTGAAGACAGACCAATAGAAATCATCTAATTTAAAGAATAAAAAACATTGGCAGCGGAGGGAATGAACAGAGCCTCTAGGACCTGTGTGACAATACCAAAAGCTGTAACATTTATATCATAGACTCAGAAATTAAATATTTAAAGAAATAATTGCTGAAAGCTTCCCAAATTTGACAAAAGTTATAAACTTATAAATTTAATAATCTCAGTTAACCCTAAATAGGATAAACCCAAATAAGTCAACATCCAGACATATCATAATCAAACTTCTAAAACTAAAGACTCTCTCTCTCTCTCTCTCTCTCTATATATATATATATAGATATATATATATATATACACTATACACATATATATACAGAAAGAGAGAGAGAGAGAGAAAGAGAGAGAGAGAGAAAACAGTCAGAGAAAACTGATGCATTACATATAAGAAACAATGATCTCAATGACTACCGATTTCCCATAAGCAAAACTGAAGACACAAATAAGTGGAATAACATTATTTAAACACTGAATGAACTACCAACATAGAATTCCATATCTAGTGAAAATATCCTTCAGGAATAAAGGTTAAATAAAGACATTTTCAGAAGGAAAACTGAGCATTTGTTGCCACTAGAACTGCTCTAAAAGAAGTGCTAAAGGAAGTTCTTCAGACAGAAGGGAAATGATACCAGAAGGAAGCCTGGAACATTAGAAAAGAACATAGAAATTATAAACACCTGTGTAAATATAGTAGGCTATTCTTTTCCTCTTGAGTTGTTTAAAATATATTTAATGCATGAAAGACATATTAATGGTTCAAAGAAAAAAATATATAACATTATCTCATGGGAATGTATATACATGTGTGTATAAGAGAGAGAGAAAAGAGGGGGAGGAGAACGGGGAAGGATTCAAATAATCCAAAAGGAAGCAGGAAATGAAAACAGGAATGAGAAAGGGAACAAACAGAAAACAAATAATAAAATTGTAGGTCTAAATACAAACACATCATTAATTACATTAGATGTAAATGGTCTAAACATACCAATCAAAAGACAAAGATCGGCAAAATACATTAAAAAACCAACACCAACTAAAAAATATGACCCAGATATATGATGTCTGCAAATTTATTTAAAACATAATGATATAGGTATGTTAAAAGTAAAAGGATAGAAAAAGATACACCTTGCAAACACTAACCAAAAGAAACCTGGAGGGGTTATATTAATATCAAAGAAAATATCTTTATAGCAGAGAAAATTACCAGAGATAAAGAGGGACATTATATCATGACGGGTCAATTCAACAATAAGACATGAAAATATTAAATATGTATGCACCAAAATTAAAAAGTTTCAAAATACATGCAACAAAGCTGACAGAACTAAAAACGAAAATAAAAGAATCCACAATATTTGGAGATTTAAACATTCCTATCACAGTGATCAATAGATCTAGTAGACAGAAAATGGGCAAGAATATAAAACAATATAAACAACAGTATCAATCAACTAATCTAATGGACATTTAAAGAACATTCTACCCAACAACTGCAGAATACATTTTTCCCCCAAATGCAAATGGAACATTCACCAAAACAGATCACATCCTGTGTCGTAGAATAAACCTTAACAAATTTAAAAAAATTAAAATTACACAAAATATGTTCTCTGACCATAATGGAATTAGAATAAAAATTAATAACACAAAGCAAACACAAAAATCTCCAAATAGCAGCACAATCCTAACTAATGTATGAGTCAAAGAGGTAGTCTCAAATTATAAAACATATAATTTGAATTTATAAAATATTTTGAGCTAAAGAAAAATAAAAGTAAATCCTACCAAAATTTGTGGGCTGGGGGTGGGGGGTGGGAGATGAGGGTAAGGGGGATCAAATATACGGTGATGGAAGGAAAACTGACTCCGGGTGGTGAACACACAATGGGATTTATAGATGATGTAACACAGAATTGTACACCTGAAATCCATGTAATTTTACTAACAATTGTCACCTGAATAAATTAAAAAAAAAAAATTTTGTGGGCTACAACTAAATCCATTCTTAGATGGATGCTTATATCATTAACTTATTATATTAGGAAGGAAGGAAGATCTCAAATCATAATCTAAGCTTTTACTTTACGGGGGAAAAAAGCAGCAAAATAAATCCAAAGGAAGCAGAAGGAAAGAAATACTAAAGAGCAGAAATCTGTAAAATTGAAAACAGAAAAATAGAGAATACCGATGAAACCAAAAATGGTTCTTTATATCCACAATATGTAAAGAACTCTCAAAACTCAATAGTAAGAAAACAACCCATTTTAAAATGGCCAAAAGACTTGAACAGCCACTGCACCAAAAAGGATATATATGGATGACAAATAAGCCCATGAAAAGATGTTCAACATCATTACCCGTTAGGGAAACACCGATTAAAACCATGATGAGCTATCTACACAATTGTTAAAATGGCTAAAATTTAAAGAGAAACTAACAATGTCAAGTGTGAGCAATGATATGGAGCAACTGGAACTCTTACATGTTGCTACTATAAAACTGAACAGCTTTTTTGGAAATAGTTTGGCAGTTTTTCACAAATTTAAACACACCTTTACCATATAACACAGCAATCCTACTCCTAGATATTTAATCTAAAGAAATGAAAATATGTTCATACAAAAACCTGTACACAAATGTTTATCATAGCTCGATCCAAAATTGACAAAAACTGGAAACAACTCAAATATCCTTCAAGGTGTGAATAGATAAACAAATGGTAGCACATCCAAGTAATAAAATATTCATGAATGGACTACTGATACAACAGCTTGGATGAAT
The DNA here is from genome assembly GCF_004115265.2 of Rhinolophus ferrumequinum. NCBI lineage: Eukaryota > Metazoa > Chordata > Mammalia > Chiroptera > Rhinolophidae > Rhinolophus > Rhinolophus ferrumequinum. The sequence continues at coordinate 43,885,218 of NC_046291.1, read as the reverse complement.
CAAAAGCATTATACTGAGTGAAAGAAGCCAATCTCAAAAGGGTATATACTCTATCATTCCATTTATATGACTATAAAACTATAAAACTATAGTGATGGGGAATAGATCAGTGATCACCACTGTTTAGGGAGAGAGAAACTTATAATTATAAAGAGATAGCATGAGGAAGTTTTTTTGAGGTGATGGAACCGTTCTGTATCCTGATTGTAGTGGTGGTTACTACACAAGTCTATACATGCATTAAAATTCACAGAATCAAAGGGTCAATTTTATTATATACAAATAAATTATACATGCTAATTATACAAATAAAATACAAATTTACAAATATTTATAAGTTTACTTTTAAAATGTGAGGCCCACGAAACTGTTGTCTGTGTCTGTGAGTTTTTGTTTCTTTGTTTGGCTTGTTCCTTCGTTGCTTTCAGGGTGAACACACAAGGTGATACACAGATGATATATTAAAGAACTGTACACTTGAAACCTATGCAATTTTACTAACCATTGTCACCCCAATAAATTAATTTAAAAAAGGAAAAAAATGTAAGGCCCCAAAGTCCCCAAATAAGACTTCAGTATCCAGGTTACATCAAAGACTGATTTGATCACAAACCCAGGAAGATAGTGATATACTCACCACTGCTTGCCCCTCTACAGTTTCCATTACTAGAATCCATAGGAAAATCTGAAAGGTGATAGAATAAAGTAAGAATCATAACATATTTGTTATTATTTCAAGAATTCCCATATAAAAAATCTAATTCAGTCACAAGCTGATTCGAGTAAGAACCCAGGTGTCTCAAGGAAATGGATTCTTATCAGTGTAGTAAGGTTGGCACACTTATCATTTATTAAGTCAAATAAGGACAAGATCTACTCTTTCATGTGATGGAAAGGTAATATACTCTTATGAATCCTCATGAACTGTGCATAAAATTTCAGGATTTAGTAAATAAAGTTTTAGAGCGTCACTAAATGTGTGAATTATCAGCATCCTATCACAGTAAAGCCGGTACACATATTAGGCATATGCCCAACACGTGTCTCTTGATGACTAAAAGATGTATAAATAAATAGATGTATCACACTGTAATGGCATACATTTAAAATTTTAGTGCCTAAGGAAAACATTCAGAAAGTACTCTTGTGCTCTTTGTTAATTGTAGACTAAACAGTTCTTCGGCAGAAAGGAAATCTACCATTCAGGGACTACTCAAGCCAGTGCAATTAACAGACGTGGTAATAAGTGAAAACTGCCATTGACTTTTCATGATCTCATACTCCCAGAAAAAGATAATAAGTGATGATAAAGGTAATGATATAAAGTTCTTCTGTATTCTAGTTAAGAAAGCAGCCTCTAATGAGTAACACTGAATGCCGCCTAAAGTCCCATGATGAGATGCTATATATTCCTAGGTAGATATTCTTAGTGACACTTCAGCTCAGTACTTTTATACGAGTTTTATATCTGTATCAACACCTCATGTTAAATGAGTTTAACGCCTGTTTATACTAGAAAATAACAGAAAATAATGTTTTTTCTCTGTTCTTTTTCTTCATAGGTCATATCAAGAAAGGGTTAGTACCATTTTAGGAGAACAGCACCCAAAATTACAATTAATGAATTAGCAATCATCAGCTAGTACTTAAAAAGCCATATCCAAGGAAATATAGCAGTCACAAAATAAATAAATAAGCAGGCAACAACTACTTGATTCTAAAACATTTGGTTCAGTTCAGTCATACACTGTTAATTTAATGACTTTTATTCTATTGAAAGGCTTTATTCATGATAAATGTATTCCAATATTAAAGTAATGTACCAATGGTTTTTCTATTCCTGAATAAGTCCACTAATCATGCGATATGATTTATACAAAAATGATCTCTCTGTAAATGAGGAAATTATATTGATCTACATTCAAAATAATTGTTTATTATTAAAAGATTGAAATAAAAATGAAAAATAAAACTCTTCTCTCTTGGAAAAGAAAACCCCTTTGATACAGCTGAATCTAGGAGAAGGGTTTTCTTCTTTCATTCTTATTTACAGGAGAATGTTTCTACATTTTTTTGAAGTGCTTAAAAGTTTTCTGATCATAAATAATAAAAATATTGTTTTCAGAAAGTTAAATTTAGGAATTCTAACAAAATCATCCTAAATTAAAATAGATATTATTCGTAGGTTTTATGAACCAGAGATTTCTAGTAGGGGTCATAGAGGTTTCCAGAAGAGTCCTAAAGGAGCTGGGGAATGTGGGGAGGTTTTTCTAGAGAATAGCACATGCAAAGGTTTGGGGGTAAGAACTGCACTACTCATCAAGGGACCTGCATATTTTCCACTGTGGTCTAAATATAGAGTGGTATCAGCACAGAGAAATGATGCTGGAGAAGCAAGAAAGGACGAGATTATGAAGGCTAGAGGCAGATAACAAAGGATTTTACCAACAAATTTGTATTTCAGAAAGATCACCCTGTTGGAATATAAAGGGGCAACACTAGGGAGGTAAGCAAGCCAATTACCATCCTCTGGCCATAATTCACGTGAGAAATGGTGAGATCCAAACTAAGAAAGTAGCACTAGAGAAGGAGGGGAGGGAATTGGATTCAGAGTAGACTCAATAGCACTTGATCCCTCCTGAATGTGGGGAATAAGGAAGATGGAACCAAGGCTGACGGCCAGGCTTGAAGTATGGGTGTGGTGATGCCTCAAAACAATACAGAAAATACTAGAAGCGCATAGGGCTGTGATGGTAAGGAAATTATGAGTTCACTCTGGGCCGTGTTGAGACTGAGGGACTCAAGGTTAGATGTGAAAATCTGGAATGCATGTTTTCTGAAATTTCAAAAGAAGTAGTTACAGCTTATCTCTTGGAACCCCTTGTCCAGGGCAGTCTTTTATTCTCTTAAACTATACAGATGGCCCCCAACTTATGATGGTTCAACTTTACGACGATGTGAAAGCAATATGCATCCAGTAGAAACTGTACATCGAATTTTGCATTTTAATCTTTCTCTGGACTCGTAATATGCTGGGTAGGGGTCGAGAGCAACAGCTCCCACTCAGCCACCTGATCATGAGGGTAAACAACCAATACTCTTCAGTGTACTGTGTTTCCAGTGTTCTTTGGATATTGTGTTCCGAGCACGTGTAAGGTAGGCTAGCCTGAGCCATGATGTCCAAGAAGTTAAGTGTATCAAATACATTTTCAACTTACTATGAGTTTATCAGGATAGAACCCCATGGTAAATTGAGTAGCCTCTCTATAAATGTGCTTTCAAAATACAATGGGGAAAAAAAAAGAAAGAATCCTTTAACTACAATCTTGATGGTCAAAAGACAGAGTCAGTCCCCTTAAGTAAGGAATCACCTCTTTCTTCATAAGAGAAGTATAGTGTAGAATGGGTTCTGCTTTGAATCTTCTTTCTCTTAATAGCTTTATGAACTTGGACAAGTCACTTAACTTCTCTATATGCCTCAGCTTCCTTTTCTGCAAAATGGAAATAACAGTACCCACCATGTAGTTAAAATAATTAAATAAATTAATATGCATAACACATTTAACACCACACCTAGAACAGGTGAAGTGTTACTAGTTCTAATTCTGTTGCTACTAATGATCCCTCTCCTGAGGATGATACGTCCTCTCCCCAATCATATTATTGTTAAAGACATATTGTGCTTTATCATTTATCAATCACTTCACATGAATATTTCTTTTGTTCTTCACAATCCCCAATGTTAATGCCAAATGACTTGCTCAAGGCACAACATTAATGGCAAATCTGGAATTCCAACTAAGGGCCTATAACACTAGAGCTGTGATTTTTTTTTTTTAATTGAGGGAAATAGCCAATTCTTAATTATTCTGAGCTATATGTCTATATGGTGGCTCTTGATCACCTCTTTTTATACATTTAATAGAAAGAGAAAGGCCAAATAAACTTAGTTAATTTTGCTATTTATAGTGACAACTATTTGGAAGTTTGTTGGGAAGGAAATAAATGAATTATTAAAATAAGATTTGGGGGCTACATAAGAGTTTATTCCCACTGATAATTGGGCTTGATGTAAATTAAATACTATTACACTCTGAGATATTCTTCTCTACTCCATCCAGAGTGCCTTGCAATATTGTACGTGATGAAGTATCCTTAGAATCATGTTTTCTCTCTAGTTTTAATCTAAAATTTCCATTTCTCCTTTCCACTCCATTTTCCTCCTATCACACTAAATAAGTCTTCCTTCTTGGTATTTGGCCCCTCAAATATTTGTAGACCAAGGCTAAAGAAAAGGCTGCCTGTTCCTCAGAGAGTGGAGAAATGATTAAACAGCAGTTCATGCATGTGAAAGTTGGCCGGCTCTGCCAGGCGAGAGAGGGCTTGGAGAAATGTGTTGAGCAAGAGCTGGGGTGACAAGTTAACACTGCCTCGGAGACCAGCAAATGACTGAGGAGTGATTATAAAGCCCTTGGCATGGCAAGCCATGGGAGTTGTATAAATAGCTGTTAAATATCATACCATAAATTTTCTTAAATACATGATTTCTACATTTCTGAGATAAAGTATTTGCAACTAACAGAAATCCATCAGACTCATTCATTCTTTTTTCTTGTTGCTCCCAAAAGGATTTGTTCTTGAGCCTGAAGTCCAGGTCGATTTGAATAAAATGAAATATTAAGCTTATATATTCAGAAGTAAGATGTGCTTTTCCAATTAGGTCCCACTGTGAAGCTTGTTTTGTGGAGCTGAACTGATAAAAGTTCTAGGCTGTATCTGCAGTGACCAACATACCATGTCAAAAACCAAACAAACAAAAAAGAAAATGTCAATTTGCTATAACAATGATAATCACAGTAAAATAGCTATAGCAGCAGCAAAACTTTGTTAAGGGCCATGTATCACGTAGTACATACGCTATTTAATTTCACCTTCACCATGCCTGTGGAATGTGGATGCATTGTCTCCAAGTTACAGGTCAAAAAACTTTCAATCAAAGAGGTTCTGTAATTTCCCTACAATAACAATTGATATGAGGCAGAGTCAAGATTCAACAACTGCTCTCCCCAACTCCTAGCTCATACTCTTTACTCACCATACAATATTAAAGATTTGACTAAATGTCTTAATTAACTGGCTGAATGACTAAATTGAACTGAATTCTCAGATAAAGCAGTTCTGCATGTAGCCACAATTCTACAGTAAATATAAAATGTGGAAAAAGAATAAATTTAATGTGAATTTATTAGTAATGGTCAGGATATGATGTTTTCCTTATAATTATATGTTTACCCTCAGTATTTAAAAAGCAAAACGTAGTTTGCAGCAACACTCCATTTCAATAAGACTTTGCTTTGTAAAATGTCCTAGACTTGTTTGTGGAGTCATAATATACCGTGAGGGAACAGATCCATGTGAATGGTAGGATTTGAAAAATACTCTTGGCATTGAAGAAATGTGAAGGATGGTCCCATTTTATTCAGGAAGACCTCTTTTTTACAGTCTGCTGGATTCTAGTCATAAGACTTAGGGACTCTGCTTATACCTGGAGGAACGGAAAAAAAACAAAAACAAAAACAAAAAAAACCCTGCTTCGTGAACTGTCATATCCCACTGAACCAAGAAGTATATTTGCATCATAAATTCAACTGGCCACATGTGGTAGTTCCTAAGTAATTCCAGGTGCCTGACAGTTTGACCCAGGATAGGGAATGTAATTTTCATCAAGCTGGCCTTAGAAACCAAGGGGGACCCTTCAGGCTAAAATACACTCACCCCCCCCCCCATTCCCCATTCCCACCTCCTTTTCAGCTCCCTCCTGCCACTACAGTCCGATTCACACTGACGGTTATGGTAAAGGAAGTGGGGGAAGGGAGACCATTACTAAAACATAGTTCCTACTACCATCTACCCCTACTTATTTTTCTAGCAAGGGTGCTGTCAGCAAAGCAGATATTGTGGCATTTTAAAGCAGCTCAGAAATCAGGTCCCATGGACTGACAAATTGTTTCCATGCATGTCCTATTTGAGTGCTTCAATGAGGCAATTGTTCTGCCTTTGGTCCACGATGATAGGTAACTCAGGGACACTTAAGGAAACTGCTTCCCATCCATACTGAATATGGCCTTTGAGAGCCATTAACCTTGCCAAACCTCTCTCAGTTGAGGTCCATCTCTGACAGATTTCAGAGTAAGTCTTCTCCTTTAACAGGAGGAATGCATTTCTGCGTGAACCATGGGCACCTCATTCCTAGCCCTTGGCCTGAGAGGAGCGCCAGCATTTAACTGATTCTAAGTACCTGGCAGAGCAAGTCAAAAATTGACGGAACTCTTCCAGAGTCTGCACAGCCTGTGACAGTAGTGAGCGCAAAGACTCAAGAGTGCTCTTTTAGTCCAAGGACTAATAACAAGTACGTTTCTTTCTGATTCTTTTATACAACCAGTTCTTGGCTCTTGATTAAAATCAAGAAGACAATAGAGATTAATAAACTAAGTGAGGTGACCACCAAAAAGCTCTTGAAACCTTTCTGTTACGTTTTGGTTTTGCAGCTATTTGTACAAGTACTTTTCTCCTCCCCATTCACTTTAAGTTAAGCGGGTCCGTGTGCAAAAAAAAAAGCAGCTTTTTTCAAATTAGTTCCCTGACAACCAAGAAGCATTACCTAGAAATGGGCTACAGACATGAACTTAGGCTGAGCAAGCTGAGAGGCAGAAGAAAAAGTTGATGCCCGAGAAATGAACAGAGAAGGAGGCAATCAAGTTCTCACATTTAAGAACAGAGGTGACTTAGGAAGGGAATGAAAGAGGACTGATCATAAAAGATTGAGTTTATTTTTAAAGTATATGAAGGGTGAAATTTGAGCATGGGTTAATTGGTAGGAGTGGTACTGAGTAAGAATTAAATGGACCATTAACGAACTAGGTTTAGTTAGGGTCTTAAGAGTTATGACTGTCATAATTAGACCGAACACTAGTCAGAAAACAACTTGTGGTTGATTCCATTAAAGGTAGAACTGCAATAAAGTTTTACAGTAGGGAAAGATTAAAATGAATGTGTGGTTGATGGACACAAAGAAAGAGCACGGAATAAAGTACTAGAGGCAAATTATTTGCAAAGCTTAAGAGTAGGATAAGAGGTAAGATTAAAAATAACATTACATGAGTATGTGATGATAACACATCTTAAATATAACTCCTTTCATCCATCTGTCATTTACAAAATGACTTGAAGGCATGTGGGAATGTGAAAAGAGCCCAGCAATTTCAGTCCACCAGCTCTGTGGCTGGAGCAAGTCACAGGAGCTAATTAGCACAGCAATGTTTCACAGCTGTTTCAGTCTGGAATGGAAGAACAATCTATCTTATTGAAAGGAGGGGGAAATTTAAGGTGAAAGTAATTGCTCAAATTGGATTTTGAGCAAACACATACCACTAACATCTGTGGGTCGGAGTAAGGTTACTGAAATTATCTTGGCATTTTTTAATGATGAGAGGAAAATGGTACTTCAGTTTTGTGTTTTCACCATATAGTCTTGACAAGCAGCTAGAACACCACAGCTATAGAAAACTGATGACGGAGAAAGCAAGAGAGTCAGGCAAGAAAGCTCAGTAGTTGTAAATCAATTAAGAAAGTAAGAAAACAGCATCACTACACAAGCTGTGGTTACTTGCCAAGAGCAGAAAGTGAAGGAACAGTGTTGAGCAGAAATGTTATGGGAGTGGAATGAATGGTGTTTTAGAAAAACAGGTCACCTATTGGAATAGAGCTGCATCAGTTTGGAAAGGCGATGGGGTGAAAGAAAAAAGGAATGGTGCTCCATGGAGGAGTGCTTACGAGAGAGATTAAGTGATCCGAAGAGAAAAGACAGAATGAGAGAGTAAAGGCGAGTAACAAGGACTCCAAAAAGTGAACGGGCTGAAGGGCAGGGGAAGAGGCTCGGCAGTGGCCGGACTCACCCGCTCCGTCCGCAGTGACAATCGCCTCGGGAGAGATGCACACGCCGCGGTCATAAACCGGCAGCTCCTCGCAGGCGAGACTCTCGGGCCACGAGTGGCGGTACTTGATGAGGATGGGCTCACAACCCTGCCGGGCCCGCTCGCACACAGACTTGCAAGGCTTGATGGGCTCGTGCTGGAAGTCAATGGTGCAGATGGGAGCGTACATGGCACAGAGGAAGAACAGCAGGTCCGGGCTGCAGTGGGTACCCAGCAGACCTTCGAACTGCTCGATGGCCAGGATGGCGTTGGCCTGGGTGCTGTGGTGCAGGTGGTTGGGCATCTTGGTCATGTTCCAGGGCAGGGACTTGCACAGGGGGATGCGGACGGGCTCACAGGCTGCAGCCCGGGCTCCGGGCACGCGGAGCAGGCAGAGCGCAGCCAGGGCGAGCAGCCCGGCCCGCGGCAACAGCATCCCTCCCGGGCTGCCGCGCACCATGATGCCAGCAGGATGGGGCAGGGTGCAACAGTGCTGAGGACGCCGAGAGGCCCGCTCCGCGGTCTCCTCCTCCCCCCTGGAAGCGGATACAATGATCTGGGAGCTTCTCCTCCCCCGGCAATCTCACAGCTTCCTTGGATCAAATTCCCCCAATGGGGTCCCACGAGCTCCGCCGAGCTCCAGCCGCCGCCGCCCCTGCAGCTAATGCCGCTCTGGCCGCTCTGTCCCGACGTCTAAGCCTTCTGGGGCAGTAGCATCTATTTATTCCTCGCCTCCTCTGGCAGAAGCATGAGACTTCGCCGATGAATCAGATGAGAGGAAAACAAGAGGAAGCAAGGGAGAAATAAAAACAAAGGTGGAATTCAGCTGAGGTAGTTGCAGCTCTGGGGTGTCACGTCTCTTGGATTACAAAAAGGTGCTAAAAGAAGCATTTAAATTTTCCAGAGTGGGGAGGCTGGGGGCGGAGGGAGCATGGGGTGAGAGGAAGGAAAGGAAACCAGAGGGAAAAGTCTCCTAACCGGGGAGGAGAGTGCAGTAAGAGTTTGCAACTCTTGTAGGCTGAGCCAAAAGATTCAATTTTTGCTGTGAGCTCCCGTGCTGTAGCGACCGCCGCTGGCAGGAGAGACCGCAGGACGAACCTCGACGGGAGGTCTGCGCCTCGGACCCGCTGCTCTTCCCTTTCCTACCTCCACGCCTGAGAGGCAGCTCCTCCCCCCGGTGAAGACCCAGCCCTCCAAAGCCTGCCCATCTTCCCAGGAAGTGGGGAATCTGGGGAGAGAAGGTCTGTGGGCTGGAGGCGGAGGGAGGGAAAGCTTTGAAAAGCAGTAAGGACGCAAAAACCCTAGACTGCTCTGCCTAGAGATCTGCAGCTCTTTCCCAGCCCCACAGTGGGAACCCACGCAGGCCCCTCTCTCCCTCGAGATATTTCCTGTAAGCAAACACAGCTTTACCTCTATGATCACCAGCTCTGCAGAGAGTCACACAAGAAGGGGAAAGACTTAAGCATGTCACTGTAAGTGTCCAAGTGGCAGAAAACATGGACCTTTGTGGCAATGGTGGAGCCTTAACACAGAGCGCCTGACTACAGAGGTCTGCATTTTGTAAAACTAGATAGGGGGAAATTGCCTTTCATTAAAAAAGAAAAAAATGTTGTACGTAATTACACATAGACCACCAAAAAAGCAAGAAAATTTTTTTCTTTGCCCTGCAGACTTAGAACTTTTGAGATCTGCTTTTTTCAGCCCAAGCGTGAAAACTAACTGCTTTAACCTACTTGGACATTTTTTCTTTCTGATTTTACTCACTAAAATAAAATGGAACTTACTATTTAACTCTTCTCACCAACAATTTCACCTAAAACGAGACAAATTCGGGGGTAGGAAAATTACACCACACATGATGATGATGATGATGATGATGATGATAGAACCCTTTACATCCGAATGAATTCAATCTAGAGAGGAAAATAGAAAACAGACCTCCTCCTGCTTTGCTCCTGCCACCAATGAGTTGCTTGTCCCCCTTCAGTCCCCCTTTCCAGGGCATATTGTAAATGGAATGACCTTCAGAGGCCCTCCCACCCTGCCCTTCAAAGGGAAATCACTGAGCAAAAGGATTGCAGAATGTTAGAAAACACAGCCTTCATTGAGAAGCGAAGGAAACAAAACCTAAAACAAAACAGGAAGTCACCTTTGCTCTGCATCTTTGAAATACTTTGCTGCTTTAATCCACCCATTTCTCAGTGGATAATAAGCAGGAAAGTTTGCCCCCACTTTAGAGCACACAGAGATGTCAGTTTCATTCCCCTAGCAATGACCAGACAGCACTTACAAAATGTCAGTGCTAACTAAATGTCAGTGAGATTATGGAATTTTATCTCTAAAATGATCATAAACAGCAATTTGTAACTGCAGTAAAATTTCTCAGAAGGAAGTTTGTTCCACTTAGAAGGAAAAAAAACAACAGATGGTACATAGGGAGTGATTTAGTTTGTATACAAACTTTGCCTGGGCTACAATTATTTACTGTCATTTTTTTTTAAAGCCAAAAATTACATAAATGACTTAGATGAAAAATGATTTATCAAGTAAAATTTACAGGGAAAAACAAATTTTAACACAGTCAATATTATTAGAGCCTTGGGGATATTCTGTATAAGGTAAATGTAAGGGGGGTTTTAAATAAATTAGAAAGAAGAAGTGAGGGATAGATATAATAGATTGTTTGCTAAATACATGTTCCTGCTTAAATCTTAACAGTGTAAGAAGAAATGAGCCAATTGTTTTAATGGTTCTCCAACTATCTGCAATAAAATCTGTTTTCCTTCCCCTGCACAAAAGTGTTATTCCCTTTGTTTAACATATCCCCTCACAACTTTTCTCTAATCCAAAATTGTCTTTATCAAAACCCAAAATAAGTTTCACTGCCTTCCAGAAGCCTTTTTTGAGTACACTGCCTGGTTCTTTTCATTTTTCTAGTTAGTTCCCCCTTTAACGTTGTTCATTTTTGCAAATTATTCTTTAGCACCTGCCAACTTATTGCTTCAAAAAATTTTATTTTCATTTTTTTCATCTGAGTGTGCTCTGCCTTCCTTAATAGCACATATAATTTTTTAAAGAAGAGAATCCATCTTCTATGTCTTTTGAAACAGTCATTTGAGAAATGTTGGCTGATGGAATGTGGAATGCAATATTTTAAATGTTAACTATACATGTCTTAAAAAGACGTAAAATCAAATTGAGTAAATAGTGATAGCTAAGTTTGAAAAATAAGCTATATGATCATGAAGGAAACAAATTAGATATGTCATACATTTACCACTAGTAGATGAGCTATACGCCCAAAAATGAGTGCCTTCAATAAAACAGGCCAATATTTAGAGAAAATTAATGGAAGGATAAGACCTGGTACTGCCACAAAGGAAATGGATCATAGATAATTTGTTTCTCTGATGTTCTATTTTACACAGTTTTGTGTAACTGACAGAACACTGATACTTGTGTAAAACTGCACCTAGGCTACACAAAACCAGCTGACTGCTTTAGATACTTCCCCATATCTGGTGAAGAAATTTCAAAGCAGATGCTCTGCAGGCAACACACAAGAGAATTCGAGTTTTTAAATGACATTTTGATGGGCATAGTAATAGCGATCTTTTAAAACTAAGGAGGAAAATCAAAGAGTTTTATGCAATGGATTTGTATTTGAGAAACTTGTCAAGGTGGCAAATGCAAATTATTAATATTCCAATACCCTGCTGAAGAAAAATTTTATGGAGACTAGATTCCAGGACCTTGAAGGGCTCCCCAAGGCATATCTAGTGGCCCTCTTCCAGGCACTTTAGAATAACCGCATGGTATCTAGCTCTCAGTGAGCTGTGGAACGGCACCCCACTAGTACCTAGTTAAAACTGGGGGTCAATTCTAGGTGCAACAGCTGCTTAGGAAGTGCCGCCTGGCCCAGTCTTCTTAGAATGCATCATGGCACCGTGGTCAGTGGCAGTTCATTTAACTTCCTGACAAGGGTTCCTGTGACAGTATCAAAAAAATTAATCTTGCTAGACGTTACCATTATGAAATGTCATATTTCCAAAATTTAAAATTGATCAATTTCAAAGTGAAAAACTTGCAAGGTCTTATTCTGTCAATAATTTAATATTAACATTATTTTTCATCTGTTTAAATACATTTACGCTTACCCCAGGTTTATGCTTATAAGACTATCCACATCTGTCCTGTAAGAAAAATGTGCTTACATTCCTACAAGCAAGGCTGGTAAGTGGAATAACAACTAGCCCAGTATAGACATCAATCAGTCAGAATGACTGTAGCCAGCCCATTCTGTAACAACTGAGGATCAGCCTTATATACCCAGAGAGCAAGGGAACTAGTATTTATTGAGTAGCTACTATCTGTGAGTCACATAGATCACACAATGCTTTGCCAGAGATATTCGTTCCAAAGATAAAGAAACAGAAGCTCAGAGGAATAAAATAATTTTCCAAAGCTCTCACACTTAAATAAGGGCCTGTTAGAAGTGGGACTTGTATCCATCCTATTTTCACAGTTCCAACGATCATGCTTCTTCTTGGGCAGAAAGGAACTGGGAACGGGAAAAACCGGCGCTCTCCAGGAGTCTGGGTCTCAGCCTGAACCCCAACCACACTGATGGTCAGGCACTGGCACTCCCTGCCCAGAAATACAATGCAGAACCTTGCACTTCAAATGGGGAGACTTCCTGTTGCAGGCCCTCTACCTGAGCTACTCTGCAGACCTAGTAATTCCCCGAGTTGCACTTCAGGAAGATTTTACCTTTCCAGTCTCCAAGCAACCCAATAACAACGTCCCTCCTGTTAGCTGTATCAACATTAGGGCAATGACTCTCAAACTGCAGTGTGCCACAGAATCCTCTGCAGGGCTTCTGAAAACACAGATTGCTAGGCCCCATTTAGAGTTTCTGGTACAGTGGGTCTGGGGTGGAGCCTGAGAATTTGCATTTCTAATAAATTCCCACATGATGCTGATACCGCTGTCCTGGGCAATACTTTGAGAATCACCCTTTTGAATTAGATATCAAGCCCTGAATTACCCTAAGTAAACTCCGTGCTATAAAGATTTCATTATTTTATCTCTTAGTTATCTTTTCTTACAAGGAATTTAGAAACAAAATTTTAATAAAGCAGCCTAAAAACTAAATGACACTCTGAAGAATGGGGGGAGAGGACTAGATCTCCTATTAGTTACTCAAAGGCCATCCTCAGAGCTCCAGTGAGATGTGACAATAAGATGAATTGGCTCTCTGACCCTAACGTACTGCGCTAAAGGACAATAGCACCACTCCACTCCCATCACAACAAACGAACAATAGAGCCAGCTTCAAAGAAGTTCCAGAAGGAACCATAGTATCTCAGCAATGGAGGGAACCTTAGCAATCTAGCCCACCCACCTATTCCCTCTCTCCAACCGCCCAGACCGCCATATGTTAATTTGAAAAGAAAACTCTGAGATAATTACAAAAGTAAAGTCATGAAGTCAGTTAATGGCACTTAACGGTGCCCAGTTCAATGTTCTTTCTTATACACCATCCATCTTCTCTTTTGGAAGTGTGTAATTTTCTTATATTTTGAAGCACCAAGTGCCTGTATAAAATATATATCATAATTAAACATAATGGTTTTCCGTTTCCATAATCCCTTAAAATCATTCATCCTTCCAAACAGCCCCAAAGGATTTGGGAATTTGGAAGGAGAGGTGTGGGACACATGTAAGAGGACCCCACACTGTACACGCCTTGTGTCTATTGTCAGCTGAAACTCAGATGATCCTGAATTTCTAACCTCCCTTTGACAAGATTTAATGACAAGTGATTTCTAGAATACTCTCTCTATCATCTCCACTCTGGAATAGACCTACATGTTTTGTTACATCTTTCATCTTATATCTTGGAAAGTCTTGACTTATTCCTCAGTTCCTTCTCTTATGGTGACAGAGAAGTCAAGTGACACACAGGTCATTCCAACATGAGCTTTAGGCATGAATTATGACGTAAATGACTGAGCAACTGATTTTGAGCATCAAGGCCAAGTTAGAAAATGGTCTTAAAATGATCCCCACAAGATTAGAAATCCTGTTAAAAAAAAAAAATCAATAAGAAGCAATAACCCAGCTAGTCCCATCATCTGTGATTTGTTAAATGTGAGTCGTACATCTCACATTTAACCTGAAAGATGAATCAGTCTCTTCCATGGATATGTAAATAATGAGTCTGTCAACTTGGCAACTATATATATCAACTACTAAAGCCAATGAATTTTTGTATTTTTAAAGTCAACATTTTTTCCCCTCTGTTTTGAAGAATAAATGTTCATCACAATATCAGAAATAGCTATTGAAAAATGTTTAGGGTCAAAGTGATATACTTCAAAATAAATTAGCCTAATTGTTACCATGGATCCTCCTAGTGCTAACAGAACCTTTCCTGGGACTAGGCTTATTACCCCTATAACACCAATCACCTAATTCTCCACATATGGGAATCCTGACCTTCTGACCCTCTTGCTCACCGAGAACATCAATCATCCTGATCACATTTCCCCCAGGATCCTTTCTAATTGAGGCCCTTGACCCTCAAGTTGGCCCTCAGCTATCTCACTCTTTCCATCACTGGTAATAACTCCACATCTGGCTAATACTCTTTCCGTCTTTCTTTCCACCCTTTCATCATAAAAAAACTGGATCATTATAGTACAACTCAGACCAGTATTGTGGGAGCCACTCACTGTTAACAACCTTGGTGACTCAAGAGTTGAGTTAGTCGTTAGAGAATTTCCTAATTACAACTCTCAAAAGGTAAAAGCAGACCGACATCTTGCCTCTTTCTTGGGATATATTTAATCACATTTCACAGACACAAGATATTATTTCTTAGAATGCAGCCATAAGAGGAGGCAAATGCAGACGTTTAATTCTCCCTCTGTATTTTGTTTTGTTATTATGTCTGAAATCTGTTCCTTAGAAATCATGACAGTCTTTGGAATAATTCTAGGGGAGAATTATACCTTCTACCTGTAAATAAAATTTTATTTTTACTTATTTCCTTCATGAGAAACAGATTTCAAAGCTGTTTAGAAAACGATATTTATAGTTACGTTATAATAAATAATCTTTGGTTTGATCCTGAATATTGGCTGTTAGTCTGATCATGTACATCATTAAAATGAAGGAGAAGTGAGATTCTCTCCAATTCCTTGCTTGCCCTGATGAGATTTATGATTCGATAGGACTTTGCACATAGGTCTTCTGGGAAACCACTCCCTCCCAGCTGGTTACAGGTCTTGTGAAAGGTAGCACAGTACATGGGAAGGAGTCCCTGAAAGACAACTAGGGAAAGATATTGTATGTGACATCACTCAATTATTCCATCTGTGGTGGAAAGGAAGACAGGGACAGAAAATTAGCCATCGTTTTTCTTGGCCTGACAAAGATAAAAATCTGGCAATTACAAAAGCAACAACAAACATGAAGATCAGTTCAGGCCATCCAGATACTTTCTAAACACAAAATTCCTATAAATCCTTCATCTCCTCTCTTGATGGAAGTTCAGAGTAAGAAACAGCATTTCTTTTTTTAGGTTTTCTTGCTTCCTAATTTTGAAACTAAAATGATTTTAATTTGTAAACAAAATATAATCTGCTTTGAAAAAAACAGATTATAGGAATTCAAGAGGCCTTGAAATGGAGTGTCCATTGGAGTACATTTATACTGCTTTATAAACAATAAATATTTTAATGCTTTGATGATGATGATGATGACGATGATGGTAACACAATAGCAACAGAGCTATAAAGTTCTAGAATACTCTGTATAATAGGACCAAACTGGACAGGATATAGAATAAACAATGGAACTTCTTTTGGGGTGGAATATAATCTCTGAAGAAAATTTAAAATAATATTGTTATCCTGGAAAAGAGAATTCATCCATTCATTTCTTGAACACTTACTTATCTCTGGCCTTCTAAGTGCTGACAGTTTTAGGTTGTGGAGATAACAATAAACAAAGCAAAGTCTAGGCCATCATAGAACTTATATTCTAATAAGTTTTTCTGCAAAATGGAAAGAACTGTATAATGGTTTATCTTCTATCTTCACTGAGGAAAGACTAAGTTACAACATTAGGTTATAGCAAAGAAGATTTACACCAAAGAAGATTTACACTAGATCTGGAGAAGGTTTTAGGCAGAGGTTGGTAAAGTCTTGAAATTGATTCCTTAAAATTGTTACTGTAGAAAAAGGGAACAACTTTCTCCTCATCTAGTTCAGATGACACTAACTTGCAAGCCAAGCCATAAACATCACTGTTTTCTTCAGACAGGCCCTAAACTTAATGTGGAAGGAGAAGGTCCTGACATTTCCCTGACATAGTTTCATGTGGATATCTATTTATTTAGTCACTTTTCATTAACAATAGCCTAAATGTATATATTTGAAATGATTCTGTCTTGCAGGTGACATATTTAATGTTTCATTTCACCAAATTATAGGTTCAAATTTTCCTTTTATTTTTGTTTATTTTCCCACATCATCCCTGGACATGCTTTTTGCAGAAAATTGCATTTCCTCTTCTAGGTATAAAAAAATTTAACTAGAAGTATCTGTAAGACCATAATTGCCAGGTTTGTGCAGGCCTCAAGGGACTCTCTGTCAGTCAGTACCACATCAACTCAGTGGGTGCTGCCTCGTGTTAAAAATATCACTTATGGTGAAAGGTTCGGTGGGGAACTTTGCAGTGCTTTACATCTGCTACGCATTTTGTTTTAGAGTTTGTTTTTCTCTGAAGAATGTGGTCAAGGCAACAACAGGCTAAGATTTTCCCTAAAGTATTTAAGAAGAACCAAATAGAAAACCATAAAATTAGAACACTCAATTCACAGTAAGACTATGACAAAGGAACCAAAGGCGGTCAAGAAACTGCTTTACATAAAAAAGAGGTCGATCACATTTAGGAAACAAAAAATTATTCAAATAGAAAGCCAGTCAAATGTTTCTGTCGAGCTATTGCTACCTCCAAGGAAACATAAATTTCTAGGTTTTATGAATGAACATATTCTATATTTTTAACAAACACAACATTCTTTAGGTATTCACACATTCCATATTTTCAACCTAAGTACAAATTTGCTTTTTTCCCCTCAATATAGAGAAGTAACATTTGCATCATATGTATATAGATCTTACAATATATAAAGTATCTATTTTTATTTTTGCATTTGTAAATGGGTATGACTAACATTATTATTATATCCCTAAGGCTACTACTATATGTGATCAAAATAAATGATTAAGAGAAAAAGCAGAGAAAAATGTTTGTTGGCCGCCCATGATCAACACAGCATGACACCCTGCTCCCTACCACCCTAGACAGGGAGAGAGAACAAAGGAAAGAACAAAAGAAATAAAAAGAGATTCAGCAAAAACAGGTTGGAAGGATGATAGGGATGAACTTAATGCTAGTAGAGAAACAAGAAGGTATTTCCACAGAGAGGAGGAGATGTCCACTCCTCCCCAGGACTAAAAACATGGGGGGGGACCTGAGTGGAGGAGCAACTTTTCTGACCTGTGAATTTGAACAAAGAAAACCTCAGGCCTTGGAGCCCTCTCTTGTGCCCCGTGTGGTCACGTGGAGGAGTAGCTCAGTCATGTAGGTGAGTCCCGCAACCGTCCAGCACTCCTGGGACTGGGTGCTTAATTCTCATTAATCCTGGGGTCAAAAATTAGCACTGTTAGCCATATATCTGAAGCCACATTCTCCAGTCAACTTTGTTAGTAATAATATCCATCAGTCTGCTATAACTTATTTTCCAAATGGTGCCTAATTTGGATTGGTGAGAGACAGCTATGTTTATGAAACTCCTTCAAGATTTACCAGGAGTCTAATTTCATCTCATACGCCTCAGGGACAACTGTCTGTTCCTGGGTACTAGTTCCCCTACAACACGGATACCAACAAAACCGCTGTGCAGTGCCTCAGTAATACATCACCACGAAGGACACAATTCCAAAACGATGCTTGGATGCCAAAGTACTGTTCTTATTAATAATAGTGTTTATTATTTTTTTAATAAATAGGATTACAAAGAACAAATCGGTCAGAGATGACAAAAACAAAATACTCCTTACCAGGGCTTCGGCTCTCACCACTTTTATTTTTCTCATGTGTGCCATGACCCTCCAACCAATTTTCCTCTTATATTGCCTGTTCTTTGCCTATCTATAAACAAAAATGCCCTGGAGGATTAAGCACTACATAAATATAAAACAGAACAGATGGTGTGCTGAATAACCTTTTTTCCCCCCAGAAAACCCAGGACTGAAGGTGCTTTTGACATACTGTATGTTTTCATAAGGCTAAAATGTGTTACACCTTTTTATAATGAGTACTATTTGGGAATCTGATCTGTACTGTGGCTACAGCCATAAAATACTAGGGTGGTGCAAAAGCCATTGCGGTTTAAAAGGTTAACAATAATTGCAAAAACCGCAATACTTTTGCACCAACCTGTTAGCATCAGATTCTGAGGCACAATCCATGAAAACTGCTAAGCTTATGTGTGAATCTGCTTGTCATTGAACATGTATTTTACCAGGTTTGTCATTTACTGTCAGTAAAACTCTCCTGCTTGTTTGGTTTGCAACACACCACTGATAAAAGTAATAAAGTCTGAGCATGTTCACGTCGGCCTGTGAACCAAGATTCAAGGTAGGATGTAAATATGTTCCCCCATGATATGGAATGGTTACAAAATACTGATGCCTTAGGGGTAAAAATTCCTAGACATTTCCATTATTAATTAGTTTATAAATTGTTTATAAAAATGCACATCTGATCTCTCCTGATTGCTTAACTGATCTCTCCCGATTGCTTTTTTTTTTAAGGCTCTCCACACATAAATACCTATTTATTAGATAACAATAGCAATGAAATTCCAAAGGGAGTGGTGATTAGCCTGAAGATATTTTAAAATCCTTTCTTGTTCGGGAGGATTATTTGATTGTTTAATTATCAGCATTAGACTGTGTTAGGTTAAATGTGTCCTTCCAATTGTCTAAGGTAACCACTACCAAAAAGTCAAAAGAGCATGTAACTTTCAAACTCATAAAGGGGAAAACACAAGGGGAGCAGAGAACAAAAACGCAACGAAAAACTTCAGAATGTATCTCTGGACTTGAGAGCCAGCATGGTCTGAAAATGATTTACATTTGCAAATATTCCAGAGGACAAATAACTCCTCTGCCTTGTGATCTCAAGCCACACGCACTCTGTCACCAAACTCCCTCTTCTCGTTCCTCTGTCTCTCCTCCTTTCTCTCTCACTAGACACACACATATATATATACACACCTACTTGTATATCTATATACTTCATTCTTTTTATGTTTCCTACTTATTTTTAGATCAATGTTATGTTTACATTTTAAGCACTTAGATAACAGAAACAATTTACCCACCCCTATGACTGGATCTATATATTAACAAACAAATTTGACTAATTAAGGACAAAACGCCAGGTTGAATATCACTGAATTTTGACTTAACTGGGTGTTGGTGGTGTGAGGACTTTTTAAACCTATTTTCAATGGTAAGCCAATGCTCAAATTTATGTAGCTTAAATCATTCTATGCATCAGATTTATATATTAATTTTTCATTGATAATGATAATTTAAGGGAGAAAGAGGAAGGAGGGAAAAAACAGGTCACTGAGACATGTAGAGAAATCCCCTGGGTGTGGGAATCAGCTTGCAGTGACAGCAGAGCTAAGAAACTTCCCAGCCAATTTCATCAGCTATTTATCAACACCACCTCTTTCCCTCTTTCCAGTTCTGATTAGATGGCCCTGATTTGACAAATGAAACACCATAAGGTTAGAATTAGATTTTCAGTGTCTGATTATTCTGGCCCCTAGGATAGACAAGACCATCTATACTTGTGAATAACGCCATCAATTGTAGCTAAGATCAGCCCACAGCCTTTACAAATGCAGCACAGCTTGATATGAAGAGAAGACAGGAGGCTTTGAAATTGCTTTTAAAACAAAGCAAAATACAACTCTATAGAAAGGCATTCCGTTCTATTCTAAAGAATAGGATTTTTGCAAAACAAAACAAAAACAGACTAATAGTAACAGAGATCAAACTGGTGGTTGCCACAGGGAAGGAAGGTGGGGGACTGGGTGGAAAAGTACAGGGGGATTCAGTCAATAATATTGTGATAAGTTTGCACGGTGACAGATGATTACCAAATTTAGTGTGGTGATCACATTGCAAAGCATATAAATTTCGAGACATTATATTGTTCACCTGAAACTAATATTTTATACTAACTATACATCAATTTTTTAAAATAATAAATAAAAATAGGATTTTAATGTTTAATTCATAGAGCCCTTCAAACTTTATGAATATCCAACAAATTTTAAATCTATTTGATTTAAAGTAAACTAATTAGAAAAACAATAAAGTATTAAACTTTTCATTAGTTTAATTCATATACCAACCTAAAATTGAAGCTTCTATAAGAACTTATTCACATTTAATATTTCCTAGAAACCTATAAAATGTTACACTGATTTGAAAATTCTCCTAGACTGTCATTTCATTTCAAGATGGCATATTGAACTACAAATTCATTCTCTTTTGTGTATTTGACACTCTTTGGTAGACGCATACTGGGCAGTTTTTTTCAGACAAACATGTGATGATGGAAAAGGGGCCACGAGGTAAACCTGACAAGGTCAGGAGACTGAAAATAACCACGTAAGATGGCGTGAACATAAAAAAATTCATAACTAAGGCAGGCAATGGTGGGAAGTCACATCTTTAGCCTGAAGCTTCCTTCATAGTCAATCTTCACCTTAAATGAGCTGTGTATTGTTTTTTTTGCACCTAAGATGACATCCTTGGAATGGCAGTAATCCCTTTTTCTGGACCAGAGCAGGAAACTACAGAATTCCTCATTATTATTCTTGTCCCTTGATTAACATCTCTATGTAAACTATTAACTGTCCTGTACCCACCTATGTGAAAGAAGTACCTGTCCCTCCAATTTATTTTTATCCAATCCCAGAAATTGCCCCACTTTGCTTTCTCCACCCCTTAATCTACCACCAATGGATTTCATGTAAACCTCTTCCTTTGATTCTATGTATAAAATAAGCAGCAAGCCGCCATTTTGTGGAGCATTTTCTCAATCCCTTGAGATTTTGCTTCCTGGCAATTGTCAGTTTGGCTCAAATAAAGTCTTATAAGCTTTCTCTTAGGCTGGATGTTTTTTCATCGACACATGAAATATCAAACGGTTAAGCTTAAACAAAACCCTGTTGCTACCAATTAAAGGTTCCTTACTGTTGTCCATATAAGAAACATCCAAACTTGTAAAGCATTTTTATGAGTTTATTTGAGCCAAACTGACAATTGCTGGGAAGCAAAATCTCAATGGATTGAGAAAATGCTCAGGAGAATGGCAGTTTTGCATCTTATTTTATACATTACAATTAAAGGAGGAGACGTAAGGAGGGTTATATGAAATACACAGATAGTAGATTAAGGGGACTGGAGAAAGCAAAGAAGGGAAATCTCTGGGATTGATAAAAAATAAAATGGAGAGACACATGTTAATACTTCTTTTACACTGGTGGTGTGGACATAAAAGGGGCCAAGTGTTAAACCTGACAAGCTCAAGAGACTGAAAATAACCACATAGAATGGCGAGAACATAAAAAAATTCCTAACTAAAGTGGGCCATGGTGGGAAGTCACATTTTTAGTCTGTAGCTTCCTTGACAAAGGTCAATCTTTACCTTAAGTGAGCCTGTCTATTGTCTTTTTGCGTCTAGGATAACATACCCTTAGAATGAGAGCAATCCCTTTTTCTGGACCAAAGCAGGAAACTATAGAATCCCTCATTATTATTCTTGTCCCCTGTTTACCATCTCTATGTGCTGTAAAAAGTGAACTATTAACTGTCCTATACCCACCTATGGAAAATCAGTACCTGTATCTCCAATTTACTTTTATCCAATCCCAGAGATTTCTCCCCCTTTGCTTTCTCACACCCTCTTAATCTACCGCCAATGGATTTCATGTAACCACACAGGATGGTCTGAATATAAAAATTCCTAACTAAAACCAAGTCATAGCAGGTAGTCAGATCCTAGTCCTCCACCTTCTTTGACAAAGGTCGATCTTTACCTTATGTGAGCCTATCTATTGTCTTTTTGCATCTAAGATACATACCTTTGAAATGTCAGAGTCTCAGAGTTTGTAGGTCTTGCTGTGCTGGCCTCCCCTGAGCTTGTCAGGTTTAGTATGTGGCTCCTTTTTCGTCCACACTATAATGTTGTAAAAATGTTTCAGAAATTTCAATTTCTTTAAAAGAGGTTTTGCCAAAGTCACTGTCGCCACATTTGTTCAGTCCTAAATGGCTAATACAGGAATTACAGCCTTACCCATTAAGGAGGCAAACAAACAGAAAACATTTTAGATGAACTATTCCGAAAGCTATGGATTTCACTTACTCCCTTTTGGTTTTGTTGGGTGGCAAAGACATGAAGTGAATACTGAAAGTTATGAAAATGGTTACAGTGTTTATCTTTTATTAGAGCATAGTTCTTTATGATTTTTTCAGGAACAATAGGTTTGCACAACGAAAACTCATCCATAAAAACTATAGAAAAAGGTAAATTATCTTAAATTAAGCCCTGCTTTTATAAGGACATTTGTTGCTGGGTAGTTTGTAGCAGAAAGTTGAAAATAATATAAATGGTGTTGATAGAGGCCTGATTCAGTAAATGACAGTAGCTACCTGAAAGTGACACTGGATAGCACTGAAAATGAGGTACATTTATATATTGTGAACTTAAAATAAATCCATGATATATGAAATGGAAAAAAAATGCAAACAAATATACATAGCACTGCTTCATTTTGTGGGGAGAAATACTTAAATATATCACCATGTCTCTGTAGGAACAAGTTGGAAGAGATAAGCAAAAAATGAATGGGAGGTAAGGTGGGGGGGGATTTCCCTTAGAAGGTGGGATTAAATGTGTGTGAAAGAAAGAGAGGGGGCATGTATCCACTTACTTTATATCATAACAATAAAAAGATGGGATAAATGGTTTTTATGTTACTGTATTTCCATCATTTTTTCAAAATTAAAATTTTAATTAAAAAAAAATTTACTTTTTTTTTAGAGATTTCTCCCCCTTTGCTTTCTCACACCCTCTTAATCTACCACCAATGGATTTCATGCTCTTGTTTCCAGAGCTCTTCCAGCACTTTTAGCAACGATTCAGAAGCAAGCATGGGAAGCAGCCGACTCTGTTAGGCTAAACCAGCTCCGTCTGGACTGGTTTTGATGAGGAGTGGTTGGGTGGGTAGAGTGTTAGATGCTGTGGCCACAAGACAGGAAACCACACCTTCTTTTAGAGATAACAAAAACACAGATCTAGAAAACTAAATCCTAGCAGTTTCCAAAATCTAAACCCCTTCAGGAAAGCATATTTCACAACCTCCCTCAGTGATATCTTGAGTCTGCTTTCACTATTTACATAGCCTGCATTTTCTGGAATTATCTGCTCATCTCCAAGGCCTCTTTACATGCCTATGCCCTGTGGTTTCCTTTTTTCCACAGACTGCAGGGACCCAGCCACCATCCCGACCTGTCTCTTGGTCCCAACCTCAATTCTCTTTACTGCCCCGAGAGAGAAGCACTCAAGTTCTTTTCACTTAGAATGTAAAGCAAATTTTGATGGGGAAATTGAGAGGAATGACAAAGAGAGCCAACACTTTGTCATTCTCAAGAGTCATGCTCCCAGGTTTACACCTCCCACTTACCTCTAGCATGGAAGTAGAAGCCTACTAGAATTTTAGCCCTCCATTTTTACTTTTCCAGGGTTGGGGCTCACCAAATTGTCTTCATTTCTCCTGTTCATTAGAGAAGGCCACCAACTCTCTGTGTAACCTTGAGTGTCTTAATCCTTCTCAGCTTTGGTTCCTCCTCTATAAAATAGCATAACAGTATTTGATCTCATGAAGTGGTTGTAAGGATTAAAAGAGATAATAAGTGTGAACACTAAGAATAGTGCCTGCCATGTAAGAAGGTCTAATAATGTTAACTGTTGTTGTTTTGGGGGGATAGTGGGTGTCTTATTTTTCTTTTCTTCCCTTGAAAGCATCTCATCCCATCCTACAAATCCTCCATCCCTCTGTCAGGTGGGCACTTTGCCTATCCAAGAATCTCCAGGTTTCATGGAATGCGCTCTGCCCCGACATAACCTGCATATTTCCTCCACCTGCTCCATTCTGAACTCACTACCTATATTTTCTCATAAAAGGAAAAGGTAATTCATAATTGCCCATCCTCCTCTGTGTAAGAGATCCTTATCTCCATTAGAAACACAGGAAACTACAGATTTTTTTTTTCCACGTAACAATAGTTCTGGTGCCTGTCAAGAGGGAATTTCTGGCTTTGGATGAGACAATTTGCCCAATGGCACCCTTTGTGGCTAAGGAGATCATCTTCATGGTTTCTACAAAGTGTGTGTAGAGGGATTTGCACAGCTACATTGGAAATTCTCACTCTGGGACTTTTTGCTGTTTGCTTCTCCTAGACTGGAAAATGTAGCAAGATCTGTGATCCATGCCCCAGTTAGGTGGAGCTCAAGCTGGTTCCAGCTATCTTCCCAGCTTGGGATTCCCATAAAGCTGGGTCAGCTCAGTCCTTGCTGTGGAACTTACAGTAAGCATGCTACATGAAGAGAATTTTTCATCTATTTTAAACTATGAAAAACAGAGAGAAAATGATCTGTCATTATGAAAATAAAGTTTGTTCAACAAATATTTATGAAACATCTGTTCTGTTCTAGGCACTGTTCTAGGCCCCGAGTTTACAGTGATGTAGACACGCATGACACCTACCTTGTGGTCCTTTGAGACCAGTGACTCAATGTCGTAATTAGAGAGTGACCAGATACCTGAACCCTCTCCATTCCCAGGCCCTACTGACTCTACAGTGAATACTGAAGAAACCCTTAGTAGACCCTAGAATTCCCCACACAACATACCTCTTTCTCTTTCTTCTTCCCTGTCTTCCTTCTTTTCTCTTTCTCTCCCTTTTTTCCTTCCTTCCATTGCATCTCCTGGACTTCCCTCCTCATCAGCACTGTTTATCACTCTACTATCTTACTAACCACTACACTAAGAACTCGCCCCTCGTTTTGCTTTTTTTACTAGCCAGTTCAAAATGGAATGGTCTTTCTTAGCTCTCATATAAATAACTGAACTGCTGAGCTCTGCAAGGTAGGATTCAGGTGGCAGGGAGTGGGGCTGTCCTGGCTGCTTCCTAGAGATGTTGGTTTTCAATAAATATTAATAGGTTACAGATCAAGTTAATAAATACCATTCATTTTTCTTCCTTTTAAGGAAGGTGAAATACAGGAATATCTCAGTTATCAGGAAAATGACACCAGGAAAAGCAAGGTAGGTGTTTAATCCATGGGTTTGTAGATGGTGAAGACTGATCTTTGAGTTCTAAGAATTACATAAATGTCCTGTTTTGTATAAAATGTCCTAAACTGTATTATGCGTGAGGCTAGTAAGATACCTAGAAGACATTTAAAATGCCAAATGCATCCAAAGGTGTTGAAAAAGTCTCAGCTAGATGCAAAGAGGAAAAGAGCACCACCCCCATATACACGGTGCATACCCCATACAGATACACACACATGTACACACTCACACGAGCAGACTCGTACACACATGCACACACACTGCAAACCTCCAGACCACCTGCTCCCATGCAGATCCCTTCAGTACTCGGCTTGCTGGGAGCTGAGCCATACTGCAGCATTCCCAGAATGCCCCTCTGTCAGTGGACTCAGCTGAGTGGGCAGGTGGTCTCTCCCTGTAACTGTTCTCACCTCTTCTACCCTTCTGTGACGGAGTGAATGGACAACACTTTCCATAATACCTTAAAAAGACTGCTGGCTCTTTTTAAAAACACTTTCCTCCTTGGAACTGAATATACTCAATATTGTTCAAGCTATTCATTCAATCAGCTATTTTTTCCCAGACAAAAAGTTTCATATATTTATTATTGAACCAATCTACTAGTGCAAAAGCATAAAAAAAAATATTTTCCCAAAACATGACCACTGTCCTGATAGTGGCAGTTTTTCAGCTTGATAGAGTAAAATGCTAGTGAGCCATCGGATGTGTAATTCCTTATAAACCCGGCTTGGTTCTTCTCCAATTCTCTCCTCTTGGAGTTGTACCTGATTTTATTATGACCTTTCTTTTGAATTCATTGGAGAATGAAATGATTCTGCTTTTGTTTCTTGGCCAGAAATCACTTGGTCCTGAAAGCCTTGTAGAAGACATGACAAGAGGAGTCAACCGCACACACCACAATGGTGGAGAAAGGGAGAGAGTACGTCGGTTATTATTTGTTACATCCATCAACAAGTAAGTCTCTGTGTCCAACTAGAATGTATTAGACACAGCCTTGCCGTCAAGGCTTGTAACAAAGGCTTGTAACAAAGATAAGAAACACACTAGTTGGTCAATGAGTAAACTGGGTCGTTAGTAGGTACTGATTGTTTATCACAGGGGGATAAAGCTGATCTGAATCCAGGATATATCTGGAACTTGTCTTCTTAAATAAATTCATTTTATAAGCTTGAAATATGTGAGCAGTAGAGCAAAACAAAAAACATTTTATATTAACAGCTGGCCCCAGGATTCTTAGAAAGGAAATATCTCAGTTTAGAAAATGTTTTCATAAACACCTCAGACGAATGACAGAGCTGAAGGTCAGCAGCTGTCAAGACAACAAACAGGAATGTGGTGGCAGAAGACAGCAGAGATAAAGAAGAGAGAGGAGGGCCAGGCCACGTGGTGGCAGGCCAGATAACAACAATAGTGATAATACTAGTAAAAGTAATGGCACGTAATGCCAGGGATTGTTCTGCTTTTCATGGTTTATCTCATTTAATCCTCACAACAACTCCATTACTTAGGTATCATTATTCATCATCATTTTACAGAAACTAGAGCCCCCTTTTTAGAACTAGCCAAGGCACTATTAGCTATTTGCCAGATGATAGGGTGGATGGGAGGGATGAGTGAAAAAGGAGAAGGGATTAAGAAATACAAATTGCCAGTTATAAAAACAGTCATGGGGATGTAAAGTACAGCATAGGGAATATAGTCAATAATACTGTAACAACTGTGTATGGTGTCAGATGAGTACTAGATTATTGGGGTGATCACTTCGTAAGTTATACAAATGTCTAACCACTATGCTGCACATCTGAAACTAATGCAATATTGTGTATCAACTGTAATTGAAAAAATTTTTTAAGAAAATCAATTATATCCAACATTTAATTTGTAAGTTAATGTGTCTGTGATATAAATCCCTCTACCTGAAAACTCAGTCAAATATCTTTTGTGAGTAATTTTTAAGTGTGTAGGGACATCAAAGAAAATCTCTGGGTGACATGTCAGGATTAAAGTGGCACAAAAAACATGGACATATTCATGGCATGGTGAGACAATCTCTTAAGAAATGATTTGGCAGAAGTGGGAGATTGGAGCCATAGGTAACCATGACCATAAGCCCCTCAGGAATTCATGGAAGTTTGTTAGGAAGGCATTGGATTTTCTGAAGTTAGTGGAATGACGTTTGACTCAAAGGGGGCAAAATAACCACCAGTAACACCTAGTGGAGTCGACACACTTAATGCAGTCCCAAACAATTGTCTATTTTTCTTCCTAAAAATATTTTGTGGGCCAAGCTAAAAAAACTTTTTTCTGTATGCCAAACTCTGTGCTAATTGCTTGAGATACATTATTTAATCCTCACTAAAACACTGTGAGTTTTAAGTCAGCCCATTAACAAAGAGATGGTAAGTAGCAGAGCTGGATTTGAACCCACTTCATTCCATATCACCACCTCCAGGGGTACTATAGTCCTTTGAACACCTACAGCTGAAGGATGATGCTGCAGGCTAAATGGTACCACGTTCTCTTCTATTACAAGTTTCCCTGTTTAGAGAAACAGCAATGCTCCACTGTAGATAAAGTGAGTCAATGTAAGGAATCACAATTAGAAGGAGATCCCCTCTTTCTCCTCCACTGGATAAGGCTATAGAAACCTCAGTGAACCTAAAATAAAGGGAGACGATCAAAGAGCAATAAAAGATTCAGCATAAAGGTCTTACAGAAGGAGATTCTCTTTTATTCTTTAATTTTCTTCAATTTGGTTTGTGGGTTTCCCCCCCACTTTTTTGAAGCTCTCCCTAATTCATTCATAATGCTGTAGCCACGAGGTAGCATTTCCTTCCACACTCAGGGGAACGGTGTCTCACTGAAGCCTGAACCCTCCAGTGAATAGTCCTGCAGCTTCTGGTGTTTGTAGTCTGTTCTCTGATTCACAGAATGCCTCCCTATGATTATTGCCACATCACAACATCCAAAGCGAGGACCATGAGCGAAATAGAGGCAGACTGGTAAAAGGTGGTTTCTGAGCTCCTTCTGCATGCATTTGACCCTGAAATCCTGACTTTCCACTTGCACTTCTCTTTTCAGACGAATGGGTGCTACAACAGAATTAGTCTTCCGTTTGTATGAAGAAATGTCTCTTTTCCTTCCAGAGACAATGCTTTGGTTGCAGCGAGACTGATGATGGCTATTGTCACATACGAAAACCTTACACTGGAGATATACGAAGCCCACACTTCTCAATCATTTAAGGTATAAACTGGAATCTCCCTAGTGTCCAGATAAGGGATATACCTGACAAGTCTCATCTCAATTCCATCCACTCTTGATTAAGTCATAAATAGGAGATGCAAAGTCAGACGTGGGACAGGCCCCACAGATATGGAGAAACACCACCAAATTTGGATCTGAGGTCTGTAGACTGACTTGAACAGAAAGAATTTGGTACAAATCCACATAATATAGTAACTCCAGTATACGCTTTTCAAATAAATTGGATTCAGAAGAATAAGGTTGTTTCTTCTTTCTTTTTTAAAAGTTTCCTAATTAAAGGATAACTTTGTTGAATTTCTCTTGAATGAGTTAAAAGAAAGACAGGGTGTGGGTATCATCCAAATCCTTGAATATCTCTCCCTCATCCCCAGACTCATAAATTATAGACTCCTTGAAAAAAACATTGAGCCAATAAGCCATATTCCTACAATATTAACTAGTTATTAAGTCACCTAACATTTCTCTATTCAAACTAATGAAATACAGTATCTCATCGTTGGTCTAATTTGCTCATGGGCAATCCCATTACATACCACCTTTCACAAACTCAGTGGCAAGTGCCCCTTTTCTCTTCATTTCAATAGCACAGTTGATTATGTGCTACTTACAGAGCAGACACAATCTACTGTTACAAAGAGGTGGCAAATATACAAAACAGGTTATTATTCAACAGTGACTATTTAGTTATACATAATTTACAATGCAATTTACCTGTTTCACCCACAAAGTTACATGACTGTTGCAGACATCACAAACTATGTTCACTTCCAGTAATTCAGAGGGGGATTTATTGTATATACTCTGTTTCAGCTCAGATCTTATAACTCTCACAGGTAGACAAAACACAAGAGAATTTTAACTCTCCTTAATAACTGCTAAAACTTGAATGTAGCTAACATAGAAGGAAATCGGAACAGGTTGTAAGTATACTGTACCCTCTGGGTGTTTGGGTATCTCTGGTTTGTATTTCTAAGGTGATATTTAATCATTTTGTCTTTTTAAAAAATATGTTAATTATGAAGTTTCTTTTCCTAAAGAAAAAAGTCAACTAACTTGTTAAATTTTACATCATATGCTGCACTATGTCATCAAAGCTGGATTTCCTAAGCCAAGTTTTCGGACCTTTTCTTAGCAATATACACTTGCTTCTTAAAAATAATAAAAAAAATCATTTCCCAAGCACCTCAATCTAAAGTTACAGCTGTATTTTGTTACTTTTTGGATGGGAAAGAGGCCGGTTGCTTTTCTTCTTGGCTTCCAAACCCTGCCTCTGAATCCTTTCCACACACACAACTCTTATTTCAAAGAGAAACCCCACCGGGAGGCTGGAAGACCTGACTGTGAGAGAAGGAAGTTATGCTAATTTCCCACCCCCAAAGACACCAGTGGGCATACAAAATTTGCAGCTGAGGAGGAAAAAAAGTCTTCATTCTAGAACAATTCGAAGCTCGGTTATCACCCTTGCAAGAGTTTGGGCCCTGCCATCTCATCCCTCTTTTCCTCGCTCCCGTGCCAAAGAAATGGTGTTGCTGCTTGAAGAGCAGAGCCAGGCTGAATGTGACATGTAATGTCCCCGTGGGAACCTGGCCTCGTGGTAACTGAAGACATGGACAGTTGTAGCAGCACAAGGACTTCACGTTGGAGGGTACAATTGACCTCTGAAGTGTTTGGGCCACAAGTCATCTGTGTAGCTTCTCCTACATTCAGGAGTGCTTCGCCTCTCAAACTTGGAAGAGTCCAGAGAAAGGGAGCAGGGAGCTCTGGGAAAGCTAACAGTTTTTTTTTTTAAATGTTTACACATTTGCTGATGGTAAAATAACAGACTTTTACCTTTGTTAGTTGAGAAGATTTTAATGGAGAAATCTTTTAAGAAGAAATGGTACATGTTAAAAGAAATACCATACAATGCAAGCATTCACTCAACAGATACTTTACATATGCTTACAGTGCAATAATTCTTAATCTTTCCCCCACCATCTTTGAAAATCTGATGAACAATATGAATTATTTCCCCAGGAAAAAGCATACGCATAAATAAATACAGAGGCTATGTCACAAATACAGAGCCTATGTCACAAATCTCCTGAAATACAATTAAGAGCACAATGAGATATCACCTCACACCTGTCAGAATGGCTCTCCTCAATCAATCAACAAATAACAAGGGTTGGTTAGGATGTGGAGAAGAGCAAACCCTCGTGTATTGTTGGTGGGACAGCAAATTGGTGCAGGCACTATGGAAAACAGTTTGAAATAGAGCCCCATTGGGTCCCCAGTCTCCCCCCACCCCCGGTTGAGAGCCCTAGTTTCAGTGCTGGGGTTCATGTTTAGTCTGTGTTCCTCACCACTGCACAGATCAGCTTTCACAGTGTGAAAAGAGAACCAGTAAGGCTCACAGCCCTGTAGGTACAATTGCCAAGCAATATTATGGAGAAGTATCTTGCACATCCTTTTGGGCTGACCCAGGAAAATGTGAGAATGAAGTGTGTTTTTTTGGAATAAAAACCATATGCTGCACTGGGAGTCAGGAGTTCTGACAGATTCTTAAAGTTGCATCTCCCACTCATGTAACGTCTCTAGGTCTCAGTTCTTCTTATGTAACATGAAGGAAATGACAAAGTATGAAAGGAAAGCTCTCCTCTAGTCATGGATTCAGTGAACAGATTAGCTATTTGGATCATTGCCACCCAGTAGCTGAGGGCGCTGTGACACTGGGCAACTGAAACTCTCTGAACCTGCTTCTTCACCTGTTTGCTTTATAGATTCAATTATGACAAATGGAAGGTAATTAGCATAGTACTTCATAAAGTGTTTAATGCATAACTATTATTTTTATAAAAGAGCCAAGTTTCTTCTCCTCAATCCTTATATCAAAATAATAACTCAAAGATTTAAGACTAAAGAATGAAACCATAAAAACAGCATGGTACTAACATAAAAAATAGACACACAGATCAATGGAACAGAATTGAATCCAGAAATAAACCTAATGCTTATATGGTCAATTAATCTATAATAAATGTGGCAAGACTATACAATAAATGGTGTTGGGAAAACTGGACAGATAAATGCAAAATAATGAAACTAGAACACCTTCTTACTCCTGATAAAAGTGAACTGGCATCTTAAGATGATTAACCACAGAGCTGGGAGGAAGAGGGATAGAGCTGGGCCCCTTGTTAACTCTCTAGACCTGACTTCCTGTTAAACTTTGTGGTAACTTCTGGGGGAGGGATGCTAATAGAGAAGCCGTCTAAGAATGGGGGCCTTCTTCATATGGGTGGCTGGTTGGAACACCGGCCAGCAAGTGTGCATTCACACACTTCTTGGTGGCTTTGTTTCTTTTTTGTTTCCTGAATAAACTGCTCTTTTGGTGGACTACCTGGAGAATTATTTGGCCAGTCGACACTCCATATATGAGAATAAACTAAAAATGTATTCAAGACTTAAATGTAAGACCCGAAACCATAAGATGCCTAGAAGAAAACATAGGCAGGGGGCGGCCGGTTAGCTCAGTTGGTTAAAGTGTGGTGCTCTTAACATCAAGGTTGCTGGTTCGAATCCCCACATGGGCCACTGTGAGCTGTGCACTCCACAACTACATTGAAACAACTACTTGACTTGGAGCTAATGGGTCCTAGAAAAACAAACTTAAAATAAAATGAAAGTTAAAAAAAAAAAGAAAACATGGACAGTAAACATTCTGACATTGCTCTTTGTAATATTTTTTTCTGATATATCTCCTCAGACAAGGGAAACAAAAGAAAAAATAAACTAGTGGAACTACATCAAACTAAAAAATTTTTGCACAGCAAAAGAAACCATCAACAAAATGAAAATACAAACTACTGAATAGGAGAAGAAATTCACCAATGATACATCTGATAAGAGATTAATATCCAAAATTTAAAAGAATTCATGCAACTCAACATAAAAACAAAAACAAAAACAATCCAATTAAAAAATGGGCAGAAGACCTGAATAGATATTTCTCCAAAGAGGAGCTACAGATGGCCAATACACATATGAAAAGATGCTCAATGTCACTAATCATCAGAGAAATACAATTAAAAGCACAATGAGATATCACCTCACACCTGTCAGAATAGCTCTCCTCAATAAATCAACAAATAAGTACTGTTGGTTAGGATGTGGAGAAGAGTAAACCCTCGTGTATTGTTGGTGGGATAGCAAATTGGTGCAGGCACTATGGAAAACAGTTTGGAAGCTCCTCAAAAAAATTAAAAATAGAACTACTATATGACCCAGCAATTCCACTTCTGGGTATTTATCTGAATAAATCCAAAACACTAATTAAAAATACGTATGCACCCTTATGTTCACTGCAGCATTATTAAATAGCCAAGATATGGAAGCAACCTAAGCGCCCAGCAATAGATGATTGGATAAAGAAGATATGGTACAGATATACAATGGAATATTACTCAGCCATAAAAAAGAATGACATCTCACCATTTGCAACATGAATGGACCTAGAAAGTATTATGCTAAGTGAAATAAGTCAGACAAAAAAAAAAAAAAGACAAATAACACCTGATCTTATTTATATGCGGAATCCAAAGAACAAAATAAATGAACAAAACAGAAACAGACTCATAGATACAGAGAACAAACTGATGGGTGCCAGAGGGAAGGGAGGTTGGAGGACTGGGTGAAAACAGTGAGGGGATTAAGAAAAACAAATTGGTAGATACAGAATAGTCACAGGGATGTAAAGTACAGCATAGGGAATATAGTCAACAATACTGTACACTGTACATAGGTGTATGTACAGTGCCAGGTAGGTGCTAGACTAGTCATGGGGATCACTGCATAAATTATATAAATGTCTAACTGCTATGCTATACACCTGAAACTAATATAAAATAATACTGAATGTCAACTGTAATTGAAAAATAAAAATATAAGAATGAAACCATAAAAGTACAAAAATGACATGGGAAATTATTTTAATCTTAAAAAATGGATATATTTGTGTCTATATAACTATTAAAAATTCTGTATGGCTGAAAAAGTATAAAGAATAAAGACAAATGACAAATTTAGAAAACATTTGCCAAATATATGATAGATGAAACAGCTAATTTTGTTAATATGTAGAAAAAGCTCTTACGATTCAATCTATAGAAGATGCTCAACCTCACTCACTCAGACACTAGTTTTCATCAGTTAAATTGACAGAGATTAAAAACCTTGATGATATACATTGCTGGAGAGTGGGGAAATAGACATTTACACACTGTAGGTGGGAGTGTAAATTGGTGCACTTTGAAGGGTAATTTGACAACATCTACCATATTATTAAAACAGACACTCGTGCACCTAAAGACAATTTTTCTAGGAATTTCTCAAGCATATATATTTACCATGTGCTCAAAGATGTATATTTAGATGTTCACTGCTGCATTGTTTGATTTAAAAAGAGAATATAATACCCTAAATGTCCAGCAATAGGACATTAATAAAAAATTTAGATGATTTCAAGATAAGGGTATGTTTTGACACCACCTAAAGGAATGGAGTATCTGTATGCTTTGATCTGGAAATAGATTCAAGATAAAATAAGCAAAGAAAGCTGCTTGCAGAATACTTTATGTTAAACACACACACACACACACACACAATTTATACACATATGTACTTTCATATATATATATATATGTATATACCGGGGATATCAAAAAAATGTATACAAGTGGACACTTTGTTCAACGTTGCTCAAGCAATAGTTCACCATTATCAGAAGTGTCTGGATGCTGATGGTAACCACTTTGAGCACCTCTTGTAATTGCAAAATGTTGACTTGTATTCATCTTTTGTTATTGGTATATATTATTACAATTTTAATAGTTTTCCTTTCTTAAAATGTGTATATATTTTTGGGCACCATATATATATATATATATATATATATATATATATATATATATATATATATATATATCTAAGACCCGAAACCATAAGATGCCATATACCATATATATGGTATATATATGTGTGTGTGTGTGTTTGTGTGTGTGTACGGAAATTCCTTGAGGAATACACAGGAAAAATAACAGTGGTTACTTCTGGAGAGTATCCTTTACTTCCTTTTTTATTGTGGTAAAGTATACATAATAAAAATTTACCAATTTAACCATTTTTAAGCGTACATTTCTGTGGCTTTAAGTACATTCGTATTTCTGTGCAATGATCCCCAACATCCATTTCCAGAACGTTTTCATCTTCCACCATTTTGCTTTCTGTTTCTGAGTGTGACTACTCTAGGAATCTCATTTACGAGGAATAGTATAATATTTGTCCTTTTGTGAATCATATAGTATTTGTCCATTAGCATAATGTCTTCAAGGTTCATCCATATTGTAGCATGTGTCAAAATGTCCGTCATTTTTAAAGCTGAAAAATATTTCATTGTATGTATATGCCACATTTTGTTTACCCATTCATCTGTTGATGGACACTTTGATTTACTGCCTTTTCTTGTGTGTTATTGTTTTGTTTATTTGTTTAAGTGAGAAATACTTTTTCAAGTCAAATTTTCGCTGAGAATGTATTTAGGGCACAGAACATCAAAATACAAATAATTTGACTAGAAAGAGTTTTCTGTGCTGCATTTTGACTTTAATTGGTGGTGCTCAGAATAGAGCTGGGAGTTTAAATGAGCTCCTGAGTTCAACCTGAGCTGAGGTTCAAATGAGCTTCGAGGCCCTTTCCAGTCACAGACTTATATAAGGGCCAAATACCCTCCTAGTGAAAGATCACAAATTCTATCGTATTTGGTGTTCAGACACATGCCACGTCTGTTGGAATAGGGGTGGAATTGAAGAAGGGATTCAGTGAAGACCGAAATACAAAACAAAACTGTCGAGTCTCAAAGCGAAAGTTTATTCTCAGAAGCTCAGCTGCCAGGCCCTAGAGTTAGGGAGGCATAGTGGTTTCTGCAAAGGTGTGGTGGCTAGTTCTTTAACCGGTTCAGATTCAGCTACGCTGCTGGTCCATAGGTGCTCTGGGAGCTGAATGAAAACTGAAGAAGCTGCCTTACTAAACTCTACATTTTTGGGGGTCAGGTAACCCTGCTACAGGACAACCCTTGCCACCCCATCACCATCCTCTGCTGAACATCACCCAGAGGCATGGCGATGTTCTCGTCCTCGTTATGCAGGAGACTGGCCATCTGTACGAGCATAGTGTGGGTGGTTGGTACAGGTCTGCAGCTCTGCAGAGGGAGCAGGGAGCTCAGAGCAGCCCACTCCATCTGCAGTTTGTGTGTGGGAGAGCCAGAGTGATTTGTTTCTGCATCGAGGTGAAAGCACCCAGACCGGATTTTGCAGTATATAATGCGCTCACGTGTATAATGCACAGCCATGTTTTTGGCCCCAACTTTCAGGGAAACGGAATTAGTACTACCTATGTATAATGCACATCCTTATTTTTCCCTCACAAATTTGGGCAAAAAAGTGTGCATTATACACAAAAAAAGTGCACAAAATATGGTACTTTGGGAAGCAGGGAGAGAATATTTTTCAGAGGGTTAGAGGTCTAGGTCAGTAGTATCTGGGGTAAGTGGTGACTGTAATTTGGGCATGGATACTGACGTGTCCTCACACATGCCCACAACATTGGGAGCCTAGGGAACACCTGGGTGAGGCTTCCTTGGCAAAGAAGGTAGTTTTCACCACGTGCCCCACAAAGGATAATCTTGAATCTAGGAGAACCAGGCCATCCGGGACTCAGAAACTAGGCACGTGGTTTTGTGAAGCTGTGGCTGTGCTCGCAGGATCCTAGGAGTGCCAACATCTTTGGTTTTGTCCATCAAAACAATATAGAATTTCAGAAATTTTAAACAGTGAGCAGAAAACATTTTGTTTGTCAGTAGTTTTAGTAGAAAGGTATAGATAAAACACTATCTCAGAGAAAGACCTCAGATTTCTAAAGTGAAGAAACCCAGTGAGAATAATTTATAGGGTTCCTTCACAGCAGCCAGAGGACCGGACTGAGAGTCAGAAGGATGGGTTGGGATCCCGACCACACGGCAATTGGCCATGTATCTAATTTGCACCTTTGGGATTCTCACCAAAAAATCAGAATAACTCCTGTCTCACCCTTTGTACTGGACTGCTGTGTACATAAAACGAGACAATCGGTATAAAAGAGCAACCCTGCTGTTAGCCCACATTTTGTGGAAAGAGATCCTAGCATCCTCACAGACAATGCATGCTCAAACACCTTTTTTTCAAGGACATCCCCTGGCAATCCCATTCCATTTCTTATCAACCTGAGCAATTTAAGCAATGTATGAAAGCTATTTTCACACGACAGTGTACCAACATCATTCATTATGTTTGTGTAGCCTTTAAAGGTGCTCAAAACAATTTTATGCATAGTTTATGTTGTTTGGGAAAGTGTGGACTTGGAGTTCAAATCATTCCCTTTCTGCTTCTTAGCTGTGTAACCTCTTCCTGTTGACGCCACTGCAAAAAGTTCACCTCTTTGCTACTTACAACACTGCAATGGCTTAACTTATGCAAACTGGTTCAATGTAGTGGAACATAGACCCCCATGCATTATAAATGTGCAACAAGAGCTTACTTGACCAATGTATGTGTTTATCAGTAACAATACTCAAGGTTGCAAGAATAAAAAAGGACAACTTTGATTTTAGTAAAAGGGAAATTTAGTGAAAGGATATTGACCAGCATGTCAATAAACAGGCAGGAAGGCTGGAAACCCAGACCTGGACACTGGGCAGCCAGAAGCAGTCAAAAGCCATAGAAACGGTCCAGAGAGAACTCCAGTGTCACCCCCTTGAACATCAGACAACATAACTTGGCAGAATTGGACTCTGGACACCGCTGTTGACAATGCTGCCTCTACTGCCCAGGGGAATGGGATGAGGCTACCGCTTCCTTCGCTTCCAACGCGGATTCTTTGTGTCCTTATCTTCTTATGTCACTAGCCCAATTTACATCCAGGTGCATCTGATTAGAGGAGCCTGAGTCACTTACCCCACAAAAAGTGCAGGGGAAGTTAGGGAAGTGGACCTCTAGAGTAGGAAGTAGCCTTTATAACCCATCAAGCCTTTTATAATAGGGAATTTTGGCAATTCTTGAAACAATTAAGAGCCCAAAAATCAACCCTCACACATATGGTCAAGTAATATTTGACAAGGCAACCAAGAATACACAATGCGGAAATGACAGTCTCTTTGATAAATGATGCTGAGAGAACTGGATATCCACATGCCAAAGAATGGAATGGGACCCCTAACTTATACCATATTCACAAAATTAACTCAAAATGGATTAAAGACTTAAACAGGAGACCTGAAACCATACAACTTCTAGAAGAAAACAAGGAAAAAGATACTTCGCATTGATTTTGGCAATGATTTTTTTTTTAGATATGACACCAAAAGTACAATCAACAAAAAACAAAAATTAATACATGAGACTACATCAAACTAAAAAGCTTCTGCACAGCAAAAGAAACAATCAACAAAATGAAAAAGCAACCTACAGAATGGGAGAAAATATTTTCAAACCTTATAAGGGATTAATATCCAAAATAAATTTAAAATGCATATAACTCAATAGCAAAAAAACAAAAAATCAAACAATCCAATTAAAAATGGACAGTTAACTAAATAGAAACTTTTCCAAAGAAGACAAATGGCCAAATGGGTACATGAAATGGTTCTCCACATCACTACTCATCAAGGAAATGCAAATCAAGATCACAATGACATTTTACCTCACACCTGTTAGAAAGTCTATTGTCAAAAAATGAGAGACAGCGCTCAGTCATGTGACTACAAGAAGATGGCTGTCTACAAATGAAGAAGAGCGCTCTCACTGGACCGTGAATTTTCCAGCACCCTGATCTTGGACTTCCCAGTCTCTAGAACCCTCCAATAATTTTGGATTGGATCCAGGACATTGTAAACATTAGTGTTAATATGAAGTTATGCAAAATATAGAACTCATTAGATGAGTTCAGCAACCTTACTTCAATTTGGGATGTTACAAATACTCAGAAGATTTTCAAGATTATTTAGTATGAAGATTGTTGTACCTACTTCAAAGAATCCAGTAAAACTGGGAATAAATAATGATGGCACCCTCTCCATCTCCTATTCAAATGCTCGTCAAAATTGGGTCTTTGTTGTCAGCAACAGAACACTTTGGATGATTCACTGGTCAGATACCATAAGCATTATTCACTGTGGCCAAGACATCCTAACAACTGAAGTGTCCTTTGATGATAATTGGATAAAGAAGATGTGGTACATATATACAACTGAATATTTCTCAGCCATAAGAAAAGATGAAATACTGCCATTTGCCACAACAAGGGTCTAGAGATTATCATGCTAAGCAAAAGAAATCAGATGGGAAAAGTCAAGAACCATGATTTCACTCATATGTGGGATATAAAACTGAAAGCAACAAACAAACAAGACAAATACAAATTCATAGACACAGACAAGTTTAGTGGTTACCTGAGGGAAAGGGGGTAGGGGGAGAGGTAAGAAAGAATAAAAGGGGTCAAATATAAGGTGACGGAAGGAAATTTGACTTTGGGTAGTGAACACATAATACAGTATACATACGATGTATTATAGAATTGTATACTTGAAACCTATATAATTTTATTAACCAATGTTACCCCAATAAATTTAATTTAAAAAAGAAAAATAGATGACAGATAATTGTTGGTGAGTATGTAGAGATAAGGGAACTCTTGTGCATTGTTGGTGGGAATGGAAATGGGTACAACAACTATGGAAAACGGTGTGGACATTCCTTAAAAAATGAAAAATAGAACTTCCATATGATCTAGCAATTCCATTTCTGGGTATACATCTGAAAGGAATGAAAACAGGATCTGAAAGAAATATTTCCACTACGCTGTTCTTTCCAGCATTATTCATAATAAATAGCCAAGACTGGGAAACAACCTGTAAGTGTCCATCAACAGATGAATGGACAAGATATGATATATACGATGGAATTCTATTCAGCCATGAGAAAGAAGGAAATTAATTCTGCCATTTGTGACATGGATGAACCTTGACAGTTATGTTAAGTGAAATGTCAGACAAAGAAAGACAAAGATTGTATATCACTTGTATGTGGAATCTAAAAAAGCCAAAGTCATACAGAGTATAGAGAGGTGGTTATGGGCGGGTGAAGGAGTGGGGTGGTGGTGGAAATGGGGAGATGTTGGTTAAGGGTTCAAACTTCCAGTTATGAGTAAGTTCTGTGGATCTAATGTACAGCATAGTGATTAGAGTCAATAATGCTGTATTTTATATATATATATATATATACTTGAAAGTTGCTAAGAGAGTAATATGTCTTAAATGTTCTTACGAAAAAAAGAAATGGCAATTATATGACATGATGGAGGGGATAACTAACACTATAGTGGTAATCATTTTGCAATATGTAAGTGTATCAAACCAGCACATTGTACACCTTAAACTTACATAATGTAAAATGTCAACTGTATCTCAATAAAACTGGGGGGGAAGACTTTATTGAAAAAAAGTATATCTCAGGGGAAACCTTCCCTTATGTGCTCTATTATAACTGCCTCAATAAATTGGAGATGATTATAGTTTTCTTGATTTAAGTTTTTCATGATTTTATTAGAAAGCAATAACTGCATTGGTAAACTCTGATAGTGCCCTTGAGGATGACTTTTACATTATTCATGCATTTTTCACAATAGACTCTTCATGTCTTTGAATTCTTTTAGTTGGAATAGGAAATGCAAACAAATCAGCAAATGCACTTAGCCTGTGTCCAGCTGGGTGGTTACAATATCAATTACATCATGAAAAATTCCTCTTACCTAAAAAATTGCTAACGCTCAAAGGGTTGCAGTACTATTTCTCAGAACAGGGCAGACTGGAAAAGAAAACGTAGACCCCTTTTAAATATCTCTGGATGCTGACTAAAATTGGCGGGGGAGGGTTTGACATGAGAAAAGTAAGTGTTTGCCTTTAAGGCAACATGTTGCCCACGATGTATTAACAGACTGACTTCAACAAAGACTTTCTTACCCATTGCTAAAAATTGACCAACTATAAACAGCCACCCCAGTGCTGTCTCTGCCAGAGCCAAAAAGATTTCCAAATCCTTTCAGTTAAAAAGCCAGCACAGATCAAAGAGGTCTCACATGAGCTCTCCACATGCCAATGAGCTACAAGTGCCATCTTTTGGCACATTATAATAATCCTGTTGTGCAGTGAGTGCTCTTGCCCAATGACCAGCAAAAATAATATATTTGAAAGAAAAATTATTTTTTCAATAAAAGAGAGAAAGTATGAATTAGGAAAGTCACATTTAACGAGTTCAATGATCTATTGTTGTAAGTTAATACACTTTTTTCTCCATTTATGGAGTTCAGAATGCAAATGCTTGGCAGATGAGCCATAAAAGATAAAACTTGAATGTTACGGTGTAAGTTGACAAAATGATTTATTACTCTTTAGTCATTAAAATAAATAATATACGTATTCTAACATTGATAGTTTTTCAGTTTTGTTATGCATGATCAGCACCAAATTAAAATTTGTACACACTAGAGTAATAATGTAGCCAGATTTCAAAAAGAAAGGAAGGAAAGGAATGAAAAACCAAAGAGAGTGAGGGAGGGAACAAGGGAGAAAAGGGAGGGAGGGGGGAAAAAAATCAGGCCAAAGGTGAATTCTCATTAAGTGTAATTTATAATATTTTATTTGCTAATGGTATCATTTTAATTTTCTATTGCAGTCATATATCCATTGGCCATGATCTATAACACTGAACTTTCACTTGAGCCCGTTTAGTTCTGACAGTACATTGAATAGTCATTTGTTTTACCATCTGCCTCCTCCATCAGATAATGGGTGTTGACATTCTTGTAGGGTCAAGGTTAAATATGTAAAATCTGTCTCCTGCACTATATTGTAACTGTGACGTGTGGGACCATATCTGCTTCTTGTACACACCAAGCATTTAGGTCACAATGCCCCATGTACTCATTCATTCACCATATATTTATCAAGGACATTCTCTGCACAAGAAAAACAAATTAGGTTGTAAGAAATATAAATCTGGTCAAATTCAAGTAAAAAAAAAAACCAAGTCTGAATGTTTTCTTATCCTCATCCTTTCTGTCTTCTTTCCTTCTCCCTGTGCATCTACTACCTTCTTTTCACCTGATCAGTTTTCTCTGATACTCTCCTCCCTCACAATCTGGGAGCACAGGAAACCTCGGAATGAATGGCTGTCCAAGTTCTGACTCCATGAGACTTTCAGTTTAAGTAGTCACTACGCCCTGCAGCCATGATTCTAATTTATGTGAGAAAAGTCTAATAAAAAACAGCTCACCATTTTCAAATCACTGGACTAAGTCCCCTTGGATTAGGTTTCCTCCCTCATTTAATCAGGTCAGGATCAGAGTGTGGAATCTCAGGAGGGAGCCCCCATTAGGAATATCTCCCCAAAATGAAGACAAACTGTTTATAGCTGTTAGCTTTGCTTTTATCATTCTGCCCAGTACATGGCACACAGTAGGTATTTTAAAAAATATTTTGTGAATCAATACTAGGATATGACATAATAGATTACTTATTTTAAGTTTTATAATTATGAGGAATGGGGAAGGAAAGTGGAGGGAGATGAAGTAACAGTTGATGAGGTTTTAGACTCTGGAAAGATACAGGCATACCTCGTTTTATTGCGTTTGGCTTCACTGTGCTTTACAGATGTTCCATTTTTCACACTGAAGGCAAAACCGTCCACCATCAAGACTAGTACTCACTTCATCGTGGTGATCTGGATCCGAGGTATGCCTGTATGTAACGCTCCCAGCGTGAGCAGAATTAAAGCTGGAAACTTATGTTTCACTTTCCTATTTAAGCATTTCTCTTAAAAATGAAAAGTCTTATCAAACCAGTCTTTGAAGAAACAATTAAAACAGCTGGAACAGAAAACGGAGTATACCACATATAATTTCTCAGAAACCCCTGCCCACTCACTATACACCACCTGGAGGACACTGCATATTTTAAGGAGGCCACAACACTGTACTCTTCTGATTTCTTAGAATGACAGCAAGGCTTCTATTGTTCATTTTAAGGTTGAAAAAGGAAACAAATACCCCTGTAATGAATTTCCCCTCAGAAAATATGCTGAGATAGAAAAGGCTGACGGCTAGACAGATGTTACAGAAATCTGTTGGCAGAGATGCCCTTTGCTTCATGTTGAGAGCAAGTAATTCTTTTTCTCTTTGTTCTTGTGGAGGGGCTCCTCCAGTGCCCATGGGAGCATTTATTAGCCTTTCCCCACCCTTCCTTTCAAGTAAATGAATTCTGTAAAAGGGCAATAGAACAAAGACCACA
Organism: Rhinolophus ferrumequinum; assembly: GCF_004115265.2. NCBI lineage: Eukaryota > Metazoa > Chordata > Mammalia > Chiroptera > Rhinolophidae > Rhinolophus > Rhinolophus ferrumequinum. The sequence continues at coordinate 43,842,041 of NC_046291.1, read as the reverse complement.
TGTGATCTTGTGAGCTGGGAATCTAACCATGCCAGCTGTCAGCGTATGTTGTGGGCACCTCTACCTGGGTGTCCCCCAGGAATACAGGTAGCACACAGCACATACTTTCAAGGTGACCTCCCTCTCACAGAGACAATTAAACTCCTTCTGTGGGCTCAGCCTCTGTACATACTTTTAGGAACCTCTACTTCAAAAGGTACAAAGAGGTTAATACATGAAGCAAAGCAGAATTCCTACAGTAGGTTTTACATGGGGTGGCCTGAGGGATTCAGAAGCTATTCTTGAAACACCACACTTGTCTTCCAACAAGAAGACAATACTGTGTGCAGATTGCAAATGTTCAGACTGCTTTTCTAGAAGGTTGTATGGCTTACAGCTGAAGAGCGCAGAGTTGACCTGTGTGATCTATCCTTCAGACTGCAGTCATGGTTTTAGTTCACTTGCCAGCAAACCTTGGACTTGGGCTTGGATACGAGAGCAGAACACACTAGAGGTTATCAGCTGCTTCCTCTAATCACTTTCTGGGAGCTGTGACCCCCAGCAGCAGAGACATTCATTTATTCTCTAGGGTGTTCTGTTGTCTTGAAAGCCTAAAAGCCTTGGCGGTCCTCATCGTGTCATCAGCTGCCAAAGAAAATTGCCAGTGCAATCTTGAGAAGAGATGAGAAGTTATACTGATAGGATAACATTTCAAGGCTTACTAATCCTTGTGCCTGGTGACACGAGAAGATCATCAGACCAGCTTGAATAGGGGAGGAACTTCTGCAAAGGGATAAGATTACAGTTAAGTGTCTCCAAGCTCCTGTTTTTTTTTAATGCAATACTGACTCTAGTTAGAGGTGAGTAACCAGATTGAAAGGATCATTTCCCTATTTCAGGACAATGACCTGAACAGTCTCTTTGTAAGTTCTAATTTTTCTTCATTGCTCTTAGCATTTCACTTACATACATTTCCAGAAAAAAATCATTTTTCTGTAACATGGAACACCTTTTTGATCTCTCGCTAAATGCTCCCACCTTTATGCCTATTTATACAAGCTCAGTCTGCATCTTCTACCCCAAATACTCCAGACAATGTGAATCACCTCACTGGGAGAAATCATAGAATCCACTTCTCTGTGTCACCACTGAGCTACCTCCATTTCAGATGCTGGAAATCCCCATCTACCTGTACCTCATAATGCCCTGCAGCCACACAAGAACAAAGAGAAAAATAACCACTTGCTTCCAACATGAAGCAAAGGGTATCTTGACCAATGATGTTCTGTAACATTTGTCTAGCTATCAGTGTTTTCCACCTCACAGTGTATTTTTTGAGAGCTGTGCAGGCTGGAGGTTTGATTAAACAAGAAGGGAAATAAACATGACCTCAAAGCATTCCCAGAATCAAAGAAGACACAGATATGGAACAATTCCGTTATGATTCAGTAAGTAGTGTAACACAGGCATCTGTAAGGTTCAGAAGAAACAGAGAATAACGTTCTACGGAAAAGGGAGGTGATGTTGAGTTCTCAAGTTCGGCCAGCTAGACCTTGCATCAGGTTGCATGTAACGACCCTTGAACACTTTGGCTGTAGGTAAGAATTAGGAATGAACTGAGAGTTCCCCGTCAGCCTGGGAAGTTGTACCTTATTTGCTCCTCAGCTTCAATTTCAGCCTTTGTAAAGTCTAACAGTTGACTGCCTGCTTCATCATGCTTTCTGGCATCCACAGCTTGTATATAATCAATGACCATGTGATTACATAGGTAACAGTCCTACCCAATTAGTACGGCATCCTGATTTATGATTATTGAATATTCACTTTCAAATAAACATTTTTGATGTAACTTGGAGTGAAAAATCTCCTTATGAGCTTTATATGTTGAATTCTATCAGTTTAAGTGTAAATGTGCCTTGAGAATGCAATTATTTCTTACATATTTGCTGTCAAGATTTTCTACTGCAGTGTAGATGCTAAAATTGGTATGCATGCAATTAAAGATAATATGCAAATGGAAATTCAGAAGCGGTATTTTCATCTTCAGAGCCAGTTATATTGCTCCATCACCATATTTCTAGAACCAAGGTTTAGGGAAATGCTTTTCTCCTTAATTATGTGATGCAGTATATGCATCCAAAAAATTCGCAATAAAATAAACACAGGCAACATATCTTAGGTTTCTGAAAACATCACCCAATCATGACATTTCAGTTTATGAGAATGAAATTTTATCATTGCCACTAACCCCCCAAAATTTCAAATCCAGGAGTTAAAGAGGAAATGCCTTTAACTCAGTTGCTAATGGAGAAAAAAGTAAATCTTAATTTGATAGCAACTTCATCATGAGTTGCTCTCTGCTCTATACTTCAAAGTAATGATCAATTTAGTAGTTGACAAAGCTGAAAATTAATGAAATTATAGTTAACTGCCTGGTAGAAATTAATGATTCTGAACTACATTAAAATTTTTAAATACAACCGAGGTAGTAATAAAATTATGATTTTTGAATAAAATTTGTTCACATATTTTAGAAGCTTATGTCCTGTAACGGTAATCTTCAATGTTGGCCTTGGCCAAAAATTAATTTTGAGACTCGACCATTGAGCATTTGGTCAATAGCACACTATGAATGTGACTCAGCCATATGCCAGTTAAGACACTGCAAACACCAAGGCTGCATATCCAGAACAGCCCCACCTGCAGGTCACCCATTTCCCAGGTTTGTGGCCCTCAGGTAAGAGGTTGATCAGAATGATCACGTACCAAGAACGTGTCCATGTATCTCTCTCCCAAAATTGAGAAACTAGTAAAGTAAGGTCAAAGTGGGTGCACTCAATCGGAAATAAGCAATGGCCTTTTATGGCTAGGTTCCTGACTGAACTGCTGATTTATCCTACATTACTTTTTGCTTGGAATGACAGGCCTGAAAACTTTTCTTGGAAATGAAACATTCCAGGGTTAGGCATGTTTGATCTGTAATGTGAATGACAGCAATGTGTATGGAAAGTTTGGTCATACAAGAAAGAATGGAATTTTAATGTAAAGCCACTTTCCACTTTGAAAATAACACCAGAGTCAACAAATATTACTTAATTTTCCTGTTAATTCAACAGGACCAAATAACTCAAAACTCATTTTTTACTAAAGGTTAAAACATTTAAAATTTCAAACAAATCTTGTTTTCCATAGACAGATGTCATAGCAATCTTTAAAATTCTGAGGGCATCTGTCTATATGGAAATTCAGGCCAAGGCCATCAAATGAAATGATGGCACATGCTCAAGTGGTTATAAAGATGAAGGACAGATTTAAGAAGCTATAGTATTGTAAGGATTATTCATTCACAGAGTCTCTAAGAATGACACATCTGAAATCTCCTAAAAGCAAGTCATTATAGAAGGGTGGGTATGATTTTATGAAAATTAACTGCATTACAGTCTATTGCCTGATAGAACTTGGCTTGGTTTAGAAGGCCTGATGATGCATAACAGACTTTACCCTTCTCAGATTAATGGCACAGCGTATCAGTAAATTCAGTTCATTTCCTTCTCTATAACCAACCCGTCTTAGATTGGATTTGTGAACTTTGAATTTATAAGCAAACAACAAAGGAAGACAGGCAGACCAGAAAAAGAAACGAGCTAGCTAGCTGAATGAGGCTCCCCAGGCTCCTTGGGACCGAAACACTAATTGGTATACTTTCTACTTCTCATACATGCAAGGTTTGTTCTTGCCTGCTGGGCCTTTACCTTCACTGTTCTCTATGCCCATTTCTGGTTCCGTCTCATCCTTCCTGCATCAGCCCAAATGTTTCTGTTCTAGAGGCCTTCCGTGATGCCACTTGCTATAGTAGTGCCCTGAGTGACCCTCTCCCCAGCCCATCATCCTGTACATTCTGCTGTCATTGCAGAAGTTTGCGCCTTTGCTGTCTACCATCATTCAAATGCACACTTAACGGTAAAAGGGGAACTTCTCAGTTTTGCTCACCATTATGTCCAGGCATCTTGAAATACTTGCTGAATGACTGAATGGAAAAGTGGTAGAAACTGATTAGGAGGAGCATGCCAGTGACCACCAGGAAGATCCGGATTGGGAAGCCATGGGAAGCACGTGGCAAGTTCCATGATCACCTCTGGAACAAGAAGGCGGGGAAAACTAAGAGACAAGTTGGACAGAAGAAAGTGGGTAAAACATAAATAAATAGAGTCCGGCGGAAAAGGAAGTTCTCCCTTTAACTTCGAGACACCGTTTTACCAGCTGGGGAAACACAGTACGTAGGTACGGGTGTTGCCGGCTTAAACAAGTTCTCATCCAGCTGATACTGACATGCTCAACCGCTCCCTCCCTCACAACTATCACCACAGCACTAGGCCAAGTAGGAGCCACAAGGCGAGGCTCTGACTTTTTCCTGGACTCAACCTCTTGCCTTAAGTTCCCAGCAGTCTTTCTTCCTGAATAAATACCAGAGCCCTAGTCCTATGGCACTGAACTTTGGAAAATTTTCCATTCTTTGAGTTAAGAAACTGTTAACATTAGCACAACACAATAATTATCTGCCTAAAATGCAACTTAAAATAGCACAAAGTTCATTCTAAGCTCCTGGAAGGCAGGGGCAAAATCTTACAATCTTTTCATCCCCAACAGTACAGACGTATGTTCTCAAACTGACTAAATAGAGGACACTCTGTGACCACAGATCCTGCAAAAGCTCAATCTATAAAGGTAAATATTACAGTAAATAAAAACAAATTAATGACAAGTAGGGCAATGATTTCCTCTTAAGGAACAATCTTAATTATGTTTAAAAAAACGTGATAGATTTCTATTTCCTCTGTATATTTAATAACAAAAGGCCATTTTACCAAAGTTCCAAAGCATGTTGTAAAACGGGAAAATTCCATAAAATGAAGGCTGAGGTGGAATGAACGACAGTAGCTTAATATTAGCAGGAACTTTAAAATATAAAGAGCTTTACAAAGGATGTAATTTAATTAAAAAACAAAGTATAGTATTAATTACATCAACTCAGGAGGCAAGTGCGTATTTCTTTTGGGTCTCTTTTCTTTCTTTTTTGAAAATTATGTATACCAGGCTATTAATATGAAAGGCAAGGAAAGTCTTACAATATTTTGCCTTCTGACTGGCAGATGTTTTTACTTGAAAAGGTCAAGTTTTCAAAATGACAGCTCTGAGAAATGAAGTTAAAATTGGTATATAATCTCCTGCATAAAGTATCTAAACACAAACAGCATCTTTCTGAATTAGCTTAATAGGTGTGACAATTAAGTTTGTGAACTTGTTGCAACGATTTTACTACCCTTTTTTGATATCAGAGGGATTAGTCATTATGAATTTGTACCAACTGGACAGTTAACCAAGTTTACTATTTGGAAGTGCTGAAAAGGCTTTGTGAAAAAGTTAGATTACCTGAACTTTCTGCCACAAATTCGTGGCTCTTGCATCAAGACAATGCACTAGTTCACGCAGCACTGTCTGTGAGGGAGTTTTTAGCCAGTGAACAAATAACTGTATTGGAACACCCTCCCTATTCACATGACCTGGCCCCTAGTGACTTCTTTCTTTACCTGAAGATAAAGGAAATAGTGAAAGGAAGACATTTTGACGACATACAGGACATTAAGGGTAATACGACAGCTCTGATGGCCATTCCAGAAAGAGTTCCAAAATTGCTTTGAAGGGTGAACTAGGTGCTCGTGTCTGTGCATAGCTTCCCAAGGGGAATACTTCGAAGATGACCGTAGTAATATTCAGCAATGAGGTATGTAGCACTTTTTCTAGGATGTGCTCACAATTGTCCGACCTCGTATGTAATTTATAATACACCTATTTAGCTAGTATAAATTTAGAATAAAGGAATTAGAATCTTGGTGTAATTTCAATCTATTGTGAGGTTCCTATTTAAGTTGGGTACCTTTTCATTCTTAACAGGTGTCTATCCTTTTTATATCAATACTGTTCTTGTATCAATGTGAAACTTGGATTTGCAATGTCCTCTTAAAGTCAATTAAAATTCAGTGAGTAAAGTAGCTGTAGTCTATCTAATATTAATTAGTATGCACTATTAGCATATTTTAAGTCATATCACTATACTCAAGATTGTACAGGGTTATTTTCAGTCCTAACTATTATATATGTAGTAAAAAATTTTACATATGCAAATAATGTTAAATTAACATTTTAGAAGAAAATCCTTTGAACATTCCAATTAAAAATAACAAAAAATGAAGTGATTCATAAAAAACCAATTAACCTATAAAATATGTATTTATATAATTTATAAATGTAAAAATAAACCTACAAAATAAATCTACAAAAAAGATATTCCACCTCACTAATAAGCAAAGGTATGCAAGTTGAAACAATTTATGTTTCACCTTTTAAAGAGGCAAAGATGCACTGGCAATAGTGGAGAAAATACACACACAATGGCAGGAGTAAAACTGATAAAATCTCATGGGAGGGAAATCTAATAATATATATCAAAGTTTAAAGTGTGTACATCCTTCCACTAAGCAATCTTGTGAGAAATTTTCCTAAGGAGATAATAGACCAAGTTCACCAAGATACAGATAGAAGATATTTATAATAATGAAAAAAAAACCACATCCAAATGAAACTGTTAAATTAGTGATGGTATATGTGGAGACAATAAAAAGAGTATCAAAAGATCTTTCTCTAACCACTGAGTATAACAAGCAGATTACAGACACCCATATATGGTATGACCACATTATTGTAGAGAAAACAACAAAACCAGTATAGTCCAGCATAAGTTTAGAATAAGAAAAGTTAAGATGTTAAAAATAGTTGTCAATTGACTTTTTAATTTTCCAAATTAATTTTTAAAAAATTTTTAGGGGCAGAAAGGCTGTGTAAAGTATAAACAGTACACCAGTCAGTTTGGGTATTTGAGAAAGAAACTGGGACAAGACAACTTCACATGACTATGAAAGGTGATCTTTTCTTGGCCTGAACGGAGGTAAATAATGTCTATGCACATCTTTATGCCCTCCACACATTATCCCAAAGTACACATACTCAAAGGCCTACTTTACCTCTCAGCATATCATTACCAACAAATTATTACTATTCTAGGAGCCTAATATTTCAAAACAAACAGCATTTAATCTTTGTTTCAACTGTTCACTGTGTAATCGGGCTATTTCAAGTCTAAAACTATTCCATGTAAAAATTCCTTCCCTTTAAAAAAACCCTCACAGAACCACTGAAAAATTTTAACAGAAACCGACAACTCTTCCCTGCTTTAAATACAGACTGGAGAAATTATACACAAGATAGCATTATAATCTTGTGGCACCTCAATTTCATTTCACTCTCTGTATCTCAACAAAGAAACACATTATAACTGAGTTCACAGCACCTTTTTAAAAATCTTAACACAAGTTACCAGTATATTCGTAAGTTGTGAACACAAGTTCTGTATCAGATACAAACCTGTTGAGAAACAGTCTTTACAATGCCAAAGAGCAAAACATCTACTGTGTTTCCCCCAAAATAAAACCTAACCGGAAAATAAGCCCTTACATGATTTTTCAGGATGACATCCCCTGAACTTAAGCCATAATGCGTCTTTTGGAGGAAAGATTAATGTAAGATCCAGTCTTATTTTCCGGGAAACACGGTAGTTTTGAAACTAAATGAACTGCTCTACCCACAATGCCAACCACCAAGCAACAGGCCCTTATGTCTTTCCCATTCATTACTGACGTAGTTCTCAACATTTCCACTAGTTCCACGATCATTCCACTTTATTCCTCTTTCTTTCAAGTAACTGTCCTTCTGGCCACAGATATAATTAGCAAGCTGATGGCACACAAGTTTCCTTTTAGTTGTTGATTTTTAAAAAATGTTACATAATTTTATTTTCTAATTTTAATATTTTTACCAGTGGAATGTTTTTCAAAACATTTAAACAAACCTTGTAATACCTGACCTCGTATCAAATGCTATACTTAGACATTCCTGAACTAAAGTTTATTTTAAACTAAGTTTAAACTAAAACTTTCATATTATTGAATAAATTTCTGAGGATCCCAAATTAAAGAAATCATTCAAAATGTGATACAGTCTAGTGTTTATTTTATGTTATGGCAGGTACACTTGAATTTCAAAAATTTAAAACATATAAAAAGTGGTTAGGGACTAACATTTGTATCAACAGTTGATAAATGTCTAAGATTGTTTATCATACAGCAGGGTACAATCGTAGTGCTAATGCCAACAGGGCACCATGGAAGTTAGTCTAAAAATTATCACTAGGCTTTATACAAGCAACAACATATGCTGCTGTTTTAGAATTTCGGGACATAGTCTGCTTCTAATGCTAAGCAGTCCTTTAACATTTCTAATGTTATACAGTGTTATAGTATTTAGTTTGGCAAGTGTTTCAAAATAAAGTAGAAATGTATTCATAACATCACAGAAATGCACATCCAGTTTTGTTTTCAATAAGAACCATAGGTACTGATCAGAACTCTTCCCTATATGAAATAATTTACACACAGATGAATGCTATATCACTATCTAAAATAATCACTAAATACAATTCTTTTTCAGAAATAAACAAGCAGAGGTTTTTCTTTTTCATTATCAAATATCAAAAACATATAGATAATGTATGTTTTTCAAACAAATGATAGTCTAAAAGTATGGGAATAATTTCTGTGAATTCAGTGAATGTGCAACCTAAATCAACCAAGTATATTGCAGTACAACCATATTAAGAAACCAATGATCAGAAAATACAACCGTATGAAAGAAATAAATTTATAATCCACAAAACTGTTTTTCAGGCCTTAAGGTAAAATAGCTCCACAGTTTACAGGTAAAACCAAGGCAACAAAAATGCGTGCTTCTCTTCAATAAGTAGATATTTTATGCAGAAGATGTAACACTTTGCTTGTAGACAGCATGGTATGCATTTCTCAACAAGACATAAGGAAAACAAGATTCCAAAAGATCCATTGTCAGGAATGGGGACTCCTGAACAATCTGAAAAATTCCAAAAAAATGTGTCAGAATTCAAGTTATTTATAATGCTAACATTTACTGACAATAAAATATAATTTTATATTGTTTTTATTAGAAATACACAAATTATTTCCTTTTACTTTAAAATCTGAAATGTAATTGTGTTACACAGTATATGCTATCAAAATGCTTAAAAATCATGACTTTTCAATTAAACCAATTAATCAATTCTGCATTTTCAATGCCCTCAACAATTTATTATAAAAGACAATATAAACAAATTTAAAATGTGGAATTTATCTTCAAGTCTAACTGGAGACCCAAGATTAATCAAACATAAAATCAACTACAATTAAGTGGAAAGCTGTTAAGTTCTAGAGGAGCTCAAAAGGGAAGAAAGACTAACATAGGCCAGAGTAATCAGAAAAGTCTATTTGGAAAAAAATTTGAGCTATAGAGTATGGTGAATCATTAGGATAGACACAAATCTCTGCAGGTAAAAGAAATTATTTTAAGTGAGTCAAGATCCACATGGTACAAACAAGCATGGCTGTTTCATTGACAGTGAAAAAAGGAACTAAGTATAGAGAATTACAGAAAATTTTATTAGATTTGGAGTATTTTATTAGATTTATTAGATTTGGGTAGATTGGAGTCAGAATACAGAAAACTGGAAGAGTTGAAACTGATACACTGGGAAACTGTAAGGCCCAAGTGTTTTCCAATAGGTTGAAAAAAACTATTCATGAAGAATATCTTGTAGGTAATGCTAATCTTTTATTTTGTTGTTTCTTGATATGATTACCATGTGGTAAAATACAAGTGATGTAATCAATTTTTAGAAGGTGTGTGGCTTGGGTGAAGTGAACACAAGGAATCAAAAAAGTACCTCAGCTCTTTTTGTTATTTAATCACTTAAATGCCAAGAAAAGACCATCTTGAATAACTAAACCTTCTTTGCCAATAAAAATTAAAATGAGACTTACCATATCTAGCAGTAAATAAACAGATTCTCTATTTCTTGTTGTTGTTTTATCTGTCTCCTGGCCAATTTTCAGTAGACTGGAGGATGCAAGCTTAAAAGTACACATACATTTTAAATACGTTTTTTAAATGAAACGTTCACCAGTTATTTTCAGTATGCTTCAACTTGCAACAGATTTCAATCATTCAGTGGCTATATAGATAATGAGCAATTAAAATAAATAAGCTTCGATTCTTTACATTCAAGCAATGATTTAGATAACTGTTTAAGGTTAAACACAAAAATAATAAATGCAATCAAATATTCTTACTGGTCTTTAAAGCTGATTTTTTTTTTCCAGGACCAGTCCTTAAAAAAAATGATTTCAATCAATATCTGTAGTAACTGTATTTGTTAGTTCCCAAATAAGGAAATTTCACAATGGGAATACTGAAATTAGGATACTAAGTCTTGAATAAAGGAAATAAATTGAAAGAAAAATTTTAAATCTTAATACTGTTAGCTTTGAAATAGAAGTTATTTTCTCAAGTTAACAGTGTATTTGCTTTATAAATTAAAAAATAAAAATTTCTAAAAAAGTTAACAGGATTTATAACTTGAAAAGAAACAAATATTCTAGAGTTCATTATATTATGATGCATCTCTCCTTATAGTAAAATATGGAAAAAGCACTTTGATAAAGAAAGAGCTACACTAACATAGAAACAAAGAGCCACATACTTCATAAGACTATAGAGTTAGCACAACGACCCTCTTTTTGTAGTATTATTATTATTTTTGAATTTGTCATCATTAACAAAGGTCTTTCTCCAAATAAATGGAAAAAAGTAACATTCTTTTAGAGGGAACAGTCTCTCTGCCTCAATTTCCCTTTGGTTTGTTTTTTCCTCTTTCAAACCCTAGGTAAAATTCTAGGGTACTATATACATCAGCTTAGGGAAAAAAGGTCATATTGCAGAGCTCTAAAAATGAGAGACTTCTAAGTCGAAGGGAAAAAATGCCAAATTCCTTGATCTTAATGACCTGCCCTCATCCATTTCTCCTTCCAAACACTTCTTAAATTATATTAATCAAGAGAATTTATTCAGTTCCATCTCACAGCTATTTTACATTTTCTTTATAAAATGTCATGAGGATTGCTACTGATTTATACATACCGCCAAAAATTCTTTAAGACGGTCTTCAATGCTTCCTTTGTGAATTGTAAACAAAGCTGCAGCGATCTGGTTGATGGCTTTGGCCAAGCAATGTATGTTGTTGCAGTGCCCTGAAAAAGCGCAAATAGGATTTGTGGTTTCTGTGTGACCCTCAAACATCAAAAAAGACACAAAAGGCCAATCGTTAATGACCTCACAATCTACATAAATAGCAGCATGATTAAAAGCAGGGTTGGGGGCATAACCTGCCTTGCTCTCCTTTCACTTTTATGAAGACTAGTGCTTTCGAAAGGTAGCAAGAGAGCAAAAAATGATTATGTCTGTATTGAACAAGCAAACTTTCCAAAACCTCTAAAAGAAATTTTAGATCAGCTTTGTATTGTCTTGGACACTTAAAAAAGAAGTGCTTAACTGCTTTACAAACATTTTCTCATCCAATCCTTAAAACAGTCCTAAGAGTTGGACAGTCCTTCATCACCCCTGACCCACACATTCAGGATCACATATACATTTCATATACGTATCAGGAAACGGGGGCTTAGAAAAAGAAAAATCAAGGTTATACAGATAGTAAGTAGTAACACAGATGGCAAGTGGCAGAGCTTAACCCACATTTTGTTATAAAAGAACATCAAATCCTTGAAAAGTATCTACCATAACAAAACTCATGACTGTTCCCATTGCCAAACAACTCTAAACCGCCGTTACCTTCTATAGCAGGGCTGTACTGAGACATCACGTTACTGGCCAATGTGGGCAGAGACACTGCCACAAAGACCATGAGGAGGCAGGCGATTTTATATTCTTCTTCTGGACTTATGTTTTCTAAGGAAGAAAAATGAAAAATAAGACCAAGGTATTTCTTTAAGATTAGTTAAGAGTTGATAATCAAAACCAGAAAAGGCAAATTTTAATTTTTGTATAAGATATTTTACCGAGCCTCTATAGAGCTAATCACAATTTTGTTAAAAGAAATATAAAATAAATGGAAATAATATATATTACTCGTGACTATTATCTATTACTCAGCATATTTCAAGGACCACTAGTATTTTTCTTTATTTTCCTTTTTTTAATTGCAAGGTTATAGGGCAAGAAAATATAATTAGGATAACTGGAATCCTAAAATTTCCTAATTGAACACTGATGAAAAAATTATTTTACAAGGAAATTCTATTTATTAATATTACAGTTTAGAAAGTTTATTATCGCATAAATTACTCTGTACAATCATCCAAAAAAATCCTTAAATTTTTCTAAAATAGATATGAATATAATTTGAAATATACTATTTAAAAGATATAAATGTGTAAAGTGGACTGGATTTCCAGCCTCTGCATTTCAGAAGACAGAAGGAACCAGTCATATATGAAAATAACTACCATTGCCCTAATTTTTTAAAGATATGATCCTTTCTTAAATATTTACTGTACTGTACTAAAATTGTGGGTTATCTAGTACCTAGGAATTTCTATTTACCCTACTATTCACCACCAAATATAATTAAGAAATGAATGTAAGGGTCAGAATATGTTTTTAAAATTTGGTTTATTATGAAAATGTAGCTGTAACAAATTAGTAACAGTAGTAATTATCCATGTGGCTATAATTAACATACTACATGAATGATAAAAGAAACAGTAATGTTAAATCAAAAAAGAACTGATGACCTCGAACACCATGCTAGAGCACAGGGGCTAGGGAAAGGCATTTCACTATCAGAAACAGATGAAATGTTATTTACTTTGTACACAACCCTAGAAATAGCTATAGAGCATTCTGGATATTACATTTCAATGTGCTGGACTAAAGTCTTTTAAACGTTTAATATTATATAATAATGTACACTCTTTATGGCAAGCAGCTCTAGTCCAATTAAAAATAGGCTTTATTTCCCCACCTGAAAAAAAATCTTTCTCTTGATTTTACTCATGCCTCAGGCTACTATAATTTTATATCTTTGCTCCCCTTTACAGTAAAACTCTTTGAGAGAGTTGTTTTATACTTATTATCTCTAATTCCTTTTCTCCTATTCTCTTTTAAGTCCTCTCTAATCTGCCTTTGCCCTGGAAACTCCACTGATTCTGCTCTTATCAGCATCACCCATTAACTCTACATAGCTGATCATTCTTTCCCCCCTTTCCTGGAAGCTACTCTTTCCTGGTTTTTCTTCTCCTTCACTGGTTCTTCCTTCTCAGTTTCTTTTTTGGTGGTACTTCCTCGTCTCCCTGAGCTCTTCAAGTTGTGAAAGTCCCAGGACTCAGACCCTGATTCTCTTCACTTCTGCATCTACACCAAATGGATTTAGTAATCTCAGCCAGTCTTATGGCTTAAATGATCTAATCTGTATGATGACTATGCTGTAACATCAACTCTAAAGACAGGAATCTTTGTCTTTTCTCACTGATATATTCTACCTACCAAAAAAAGAAAAAAGCTTGACATAAAGTGGGAATTTGAATAAACAGGTAAGTATCACATCTATATCTGTGTTGCCCTGGTAATTTTAACTAAGATTACTATGTATTTACTAATGCATGTTACCTGATTTTTGTGAGGAAAGAGCTACGACCAAGGCAGGATCAATCTCGCAAGGTAATCCAGCAGCTGATGATAATTCATACACATTCATTGCAACCTGATAAAAAATACAAGAATTAAAAAGCAAAAAATATACTAACAAATTTCTGAGAACTCTCACTTTAATAAGAAAAAGATACACTGTTTAACTTAAAGTCTGCTTACAAAAACACTAGAGAATTTTGGAAACCTGCCTGAAGCAAGAACTACTGCACAACTAACCTACATTGAATACATGATTTAGTACTTTGTGTTGTGCTGCTTATAACTTCCTGATGTTAGGCCAAATAAAACTTGTATACTTTCTGTGGCAAATCCCAACAGAATCATTTTAAAGTTATTATTTTTCTTGGAAGCATGAACGCAAAACATCAAGCCAAAAGAGATAAATGAACAAAAGTGAATCAAAATTACTGGACTTATGCTTATGTTCATACTGGTTTAACGAAAAATTATAGTGGCCTAATCATATTTATAAATATGGTAAACTACTTATAATAGTTGATTTTTTAGGGAGTACTGATTTAAAATCTGATAAAGGAATTTCTAATGACTAAAGTAATAATTGCCATGGATTAAGTTCTAGATAATCATTTGTTTGTGATCCATTACTCACTCTAAGCACAAAAATTAACTCAAAATGGATCATAGATCTAAACATAGGTGCTAAAACTATAAAATACCTAGAAGAAAATATAGGCATAAATCTTTATGTCTTTGGTAGTCAATGGTTTATTAGAGGCAATAACAGAAAAAAACAGATAAACTGGACTTCTTGAAATTAAAAATTTTTTTGCTTCAGAAGACACTGTGAAGAAAATGGAAAAACAACCCACAGAATGGGAGAAATGATCCGCAAATTAAGTATTTATTAATGGACTTGTACCTAGAATATATAAAGAATTCTTTTATCTCAAAATTCAAAAGGCAAACAACCCATATGAAAAATGAGCAAAATACGGAATAGACATTTCTCCAAAGAAAATATACAAATAGCCAATAAGCACATGAATTTTCAACATCATTTGCCATCAGGAAAAGACAAACCAAAACAACGAGATTTCACACACATAGTGTATGCCATTTCATAAACACTAGAATAGCTATAATTAAGAAGACAGATACTAACAAATATTGATGAGGATATAGAGAAATTGAAACCGTCATACGATGTTGGTGGGAATGCAAAATGGTACAGCTACTTCAAAAACAACTTGGTTGTTTTTCAAAAGGGTAAACACAGAATTTCCACATGATCCAGCAATTCCACTCCTGAGATATACCCAAGAGAAATGAAAGCATGTATCCACAGAAAAAAGGGTGCATGGATGTTCACATTATTTATAACAGCCATACAATGTAATATTATTTGGCAATAAAAAATGAAATAATAATACCTACTACACATGAATAAACCAGAAAACATTACGCTAAGTGGAAGAAGCCAGTTCCAGAAGACTAGATATTGTATGATTTATATGACGTGACAAGAATAGGCAAACCTATAGAGATAAAATTAGTGATTGCCTAGGGCTGGGGAATGGGAAGAAATGAGGAATGACTGCTAATAAGTACAAGGTTTCTTTTTAGGGTGATGGAAAGGTTCTAAAATTGGTGATAGCTGGACAACACTGTATTAAGATCCATTGAATTGTATACTTTAAATGAGTCGATTTTATTATAGGTGAATTATATCTCAGTAAAACTATTAACAAACATGTTTTTTTTTTTTTTTTTTTTTACAGTAGTAAGTTCTGCTTCAAGTTTGCTGGAATGAAATACAATTATGTCTGGTGCTAAGAGAACTGGATGGTTGCTCAGAATATTAATTGTTATTCTCATAATCTGTACACCAATGCCTTCTCAAGGACTGATTCATCTTTAACGTCTCTTACAACTTTTTTTTCTACAGTGTTTTTACTTAAGAAATAATTTTGCACTATTCATAGTTTTCAATCATAAAATCATAGGACAATCACTGATCTCAAATATTTATTCTGTGCAAAGCACTGTGGGAGAAACAAAAATAAAGAAAACTAGGTCTTGGTATTCACAACAATAAATTTAAGGGGAAAAACACAAGTATAACACAAGGCAGAATGCATTTCATTATACAAAAAATAAAAAAAGTTTTCTGATAACACTAAGAAAAAAATCTTTATCGTCATTGGGGGATCAAGCAATGTTTTTTAGGTGGCATTGAATCAGGCTGTGAAAGACAAGGAGGAATTTAAAAGGCAAGAAATAGAAAGCGGCAGGATTTTCAGGTAGAATGAATTAAGAGGACAAAACAGATAGATGTGAGAATGCACACAGAAAGATGTAGTTATCTCATTAGAGGTACGTGAAGAGACCGGTAGAGTAAGAAAGGGGAGAGAGTAGAGGATGGAAAAAGCAATGGAAGATAAGTCTTAAAATGTTTGAGTGGCATCAATTTAAGAAGAGACCTGAGGTGTCATACAAAAGAATAAAGAAATAATTTTTTTCAGTAAGTGCTTTTAGAAATTTGTGAAACAGAAAATCATCACTCCAAGAAACACGAAAGCTTGGAAAACAAATTTGAGCCCTGATATGGTAAATCATTGCTGGCATTAGATTAGTGGTTGGATTTCATGATCAATAAATTTTCAAAACAAAAACTGTGGACTCATGTAAGGCTACCAACCTCCTATCTTTCATTTATTAAAAACGCAGTATTAAAAAAATTTAAAAATTATATAGCCTATAAGTAACATCCTTGGATAAGATTTTTTAAACATCAATTTAAAAAACTGAATTTAGCTTTATTTTTTTAAAAAACAACTCTTATTTCACTGGCTCATTTTTCTCATTCTCCTTATGACCATGTATAAACAACTATCAGTTTAAGGAAAAAAAAACACTGGTATGAACCCATTTTACGTTACTATAGGTGACTAAGGAAGATTGGCTTTCAAAATGCCTTCGTGGTATTTTGGTGCTGAGCTCTCACAGATGCATTTTCAAAGGCAAGCATGCTAACTAATCACTCTAAAATCAAAACTTTACAGTATAGGACTTATTAAATTTTACTTTATATTTAACATAAATATTTCATTTGAGAAATTGTTAAAATCCAAATAGAAGTTTTATTACCTTCATATCAGTTTCCCTTGGAATGTGATCCTTGAAATCTTCAATTGAACTTACAAGAAAAGGAATGTGGTAGGACAAAACCTAGGCAGGACAACAAATAAGAAAAGCAGAATTATTTTTAAATGGCAACCTCTAAATTCATGAAATATTACCACTCAATTACTTCTAGTCTTCATAAAAATTATTTTACTTTATTTTCATGTGATTTTCTAAAGTACTAAGATACATAGAAATGGTATGTATTCAATGCTAAACTGAGTATAGTCAAAATGAAAAGTGCTTTCATGAAGAGTAAAACTGAAAAAGTAGTACAATATTTAGGCAAGTTATACTCCCCGAGTTTCAGATACCAAAACAAAAATAAGTTTAAATACCTTTAATTTCTCTGTACTTTATTTTAGATAACTATGAAAACTGGAATTTTAATTATATCACTGCAACTATAAATTTAAAGAGTAACTTTTAATTTCTGGGAAATTAAAATAGATTATTTGGATATAGGATATGTACTTATAATAGTTTCTTACATCTCTAAGTGCTTCTTGAGCCAATGAGCGGAAGGATAAAATTACACCAATTATTGTCATCCTCTTCAAGACACTGTCAACAGCTAAATTTGAAGAAAGGGGAAAAGAAAAGAGTGTGAATTGGATTCTTTCTTAACCTTGGAGAAAACACTTAGTCATAAAATTCCCATGATAAAAGGCACAACTAATAGCAATTTGATTATAACAAATGATTAAAGAGGCAAATATATTGAAAGCTGATTAACATTAAGAAAATTATAGTTTACTTCAAATGCAGTATACTCTATTCTTTAAAATGGTTTAGATGGTTCACCAGAATCTTGAAAAAAAATCACATAGGTAGCCACCTGTATAATCCTATCTCAGAAATGGTAGAGGTAGGAGGAAAGAGAAAGAGACTAAGAGGAGAAGAGAGGAAGCTGATCAGAGTAGATATGAGTTTAGTGCTCAAATGACCCTGAACCTGAAGATGCTGAATTCTTAAGTTGTTGAGGTCCAGTCCAGAAGCAAAACATGACTATTGAGATGACAAGGAGTTTTGGCAAAAGCAGGTTGCTAACGATTATGAATGGATTTGATCATTTACATTTTGATTACAGGGCATTACTCTGGAAATTATTACTTGGTTAAGGAAATCAAGGGAGATTAGGATTAAAAGGATCAAATACCTTCATATTTTACAAAGCCAACAAACATTTATTGAATTACTCCCCATATACAAGGCACTGACTATATAAGAATACAAATAAAAAGAATAATAATCTAGACCTTAAGGAACAGTCTCAGTGAACTATCAAGAAAACTAAGAAAATAAGATCCCGTTTATGTGAGAGACAAAGATGTATTTGAATACACGTAATACATTTCTAGAAAGGTGTATAGAAAACTGTTAAGTGTAGTTACCTTTGAAGAATAGGACTGCAGAGAATTGCTTTGTTAGAAAGTAATTTCTACCTCCTGTATATTTTCTTTAAAGTTTTATGAGTATCTTTTATTAAAACACATAAACAGGCCTAACATAAGCCAAAATGTGATGAGAATTAAAATAGTAGTGCTAAAAAAATGATTTAGGACACAAGTATGTTATAAATTCCATGTAGCAGGAACCAGTCTTACTACTCTTTATATCAATCTCTTGCACTCACCAGAGTGCCTGAGACCCAAAATATGAGAAGACATTCAACGGTTATTCAAGAAATGAGACTAGGAAATTATTGTCAAGAAAAGGAAAGAAGAAATGAGGGTGAAAGGAAAGATTTCTCTGAGAAAAGGTCATCTACATTGGGCATAAAGGAGTAAGAGAAGGGCATTCCAAGCGAGCAAACAAAATAGCAAACCCAGAAAAAGGAATGGCAGAGAATAAGGTGAATAATCAGAAAATAAATAGTGTGATATCATATACTTTCTAAGAATTTGTTACTCAGAATTTAATCAAATAAATATGCAAAAACTGCATCTCACAACCTCCTCTTGAATATGTACAACAATGACAAATTAAAAATTCTGAGAAACTTCACAGTAAGAAACATTCTTTAACTTACTGTTCAATGGGTTATTTGCCAAACCTATTTGACCATGGGCACCGCTCCTCATCCCCCCTAATTTCCATTAATATCCTACTATGGTCTGAATGTCTGTGTCACCAGAAAATTCATTAAAATTCTAACCCCCAAAGTAGATGGTATTAGGAGGTGGGCCTTTAGAAGGTGCTTAAGCCATGAGGGGTGGAGCCCTCAAGAATTCGATTAAGGTATTAAAAGAGGCTCCAGAGAGATCCTTAGTGCCTCTTCCATCATATGGTCTTGGACTTCCCAAACTGTGAGAAATAAATTTCTGTTGTTTACAAATTACCTTGTCTGTGACATTTTGTTGTAAGAGTCCAAATGGACTAAGACACATCCCAAGAAACTAATGACACTAGAACACTGGCTACATGGGCCTGGGCCAGGCAAAGAAAAGATAGTGGGGGGGAAAAGGAGGGGAAAGAATGGCTTGATGTGAACTTAATCCAAATGTCTTTTGAATGCCATGCTATGAAAAGAAGTATTTAAAATTTTGACTCTGAATATGGGAGACAGGTTAGAAACAGAGGACTTACTTACTACTGTATGTTAGGAAGCCATGACTATAATTCACCAACGATGATAATGCCTTAGGAGAGCCACAGGAAGAGATTTGGGATTTAAGAGGTTGGATGAAGTAGGAGTTACAAGTTCAAACACTTACAGCAGGTAACATAAAACAGTGAAGTAGACAAGGTGAAAGACAGGGCAGTAAGTGGGAAAAACTAGAGAAAAAAATTTCTAAAGGGGGCAACTGCAACTCAAGTGTAGCTACATGGGGAAATACTGCCCAGGTTTCTGTTTTCGTTTTTTGGTGGAGGGAAACCAGACGTTTAGATTTCATGCAAAATATTCCATTTCAAAAATAATGACCCCATTTTTTTTTTTTTAAACTTAATGCAGCATAGGGCCAAACAAAGCACATTTTGGGGCCAAATGTGACCCACCAATTTCCAAACTTTGATCTGCAAGACACAGCTATTAGATGTAGAATACGACAGGAAGAGTAAGGAAGGACACCCAAGTTTTCTTGGGTGAGTCACTGGGTGGGTGGCAAGGAAATAATGAAATGGTCAATAAAGAAAGAAGATCAGGCTTTTTCTCCCCACCCAGTTACACTTCTCACGAGGGGAAGATCCCTCCTGTTCCAGACATGTTGTGAAGTATTGATGGGCCATATACGTGAAGACGTCTAAAAATGTTTCTCAAACTTTAATGCAAATCTGAATCACCTACTGGGCTTCAGCAATGTGATTCAGTAGGTCTGGCTGGGGTGGGACACGATAATTTACATTCTTAATAAGTTTGTAGGTATTGCAGTTGCTTGTTGTTTCTGGTCCACCAACCACACTTTGAGATCCCCTGGTTAAACCTAGCACTTGGGTGTTAAATATCTGGAGCTCAACAGAAAGAGTCAAGGCTGGAGATGAATATTTAAGATATACTGATAAACAAGACTAGACATATTTCCCCAATAAGATTATAGAACAATGACTTAAAAAAGAAAAATAAAATAGAGGTAAAACTATTGACATATGAAGAGAAAAAAATAAATAAAAAGGAGAATAAAAGAGATAAACACTACAGAAAAAATCAAGTAGAATAAGTGAGGAAGGAGGGTAAAGTAGCCATATTATAGTATTAATATATTGAGAGTAGAGAATTGGGGAGACGAAACAGTGAATATAAGCTAGTTAAAAATTAAAAAGTTTGGCAATATGAAGAGTGGTAGGATGAGTAAGAGGCAGATTTAACTACAGACTTAAAAGTGTCATTTCACAAGCAGTACCTGGGCTTCCAGGGAGCAGAAGACTTTCAAATCAGTGAAATTGCTTGGGATGATGAATGTAGCAGACAGTCAAGGGTATGATAGTACAGAGGAGGAAGCAATTAAATTCACTATCAAATTTTATAATCCAGAATGGATAAGTAAGCCAGGAAGAGGCTGATTGGAAAACTAGAAGGACAGCAAAGTTTCAATGAGCTAGAAAAAAGTTTTGATAAGGAGTGAAGGAATGGGAGAGCTGGAAGACATGACCATGGTCTGAGAGTGGAGTTTCAAATTCAAGACTTTACCATTGCAACAAATTCAGGTGATAACATCCAAAGCTCAAAGGTGTTTAGAGTCAACTGGTAGGATTGTAGATGGTGGCAAGGTCAGAGCAAAAGTGAGTGGAATGAGTTTGTAAAAGGAAGAATTATTACTGTAAGAAAACACGAAAATAAAGGTCTGAGATATGGGAGCCAGTAAAGTGATGAACCTAACCTCAAGAAACACAGTGTCGGAGACAAGAATGTAAGGAATAGGGACATTATTAAATATGCTCAAGTCACATACTTAGAAAGCCTAAAAACAGAAAATTACTTTCAGATTGCCTCCAAATTCAGAAATACTTTCAACAAATTACACTGCTTTTTCTTTTTAAAGGTATTTAAAAGAACGTATGTGCTGACTGAAAATCAGTTACAAAAGTACATCAACTTCTAGATATGAGGTGAAGGAAGCACAAAGGTAACTAAAGATCAGAGACAAAAGAGGGCATTCTAGAAAACAGTTCAACGGAAAGAGTAGCTTTCTCTGTTTCCCGAAATAAGCCACTATTGAATAATCTTTTTTCCATATCACAAAAAAATAGATTTAATAAATTCCACTAGAAAATAAATTTGATATATATAGGTCAGGAAGACTTAACAATTTAGGTTTTGATTTTGGCCTATTCCACGAGTCATGAATCACCACTATTACACACAAAATTCAAGTAAACAGAATCTAGATAAGGAGTATGGATTTTACTTTGAAAACCTGCAAATTCTAGGTTTTGAATTTTATTTCAATTCCACAAATAGGAGAGTCAAACTAAGAGTAAACAGTCAGTGGATTAGTTATTTCTAACCAGATGATATTGTCAAATGTTGTTTATTAGTAGAAAGTTAACTAGGGTTAAGGCTAGTTGGGTGGTCAAATGAGTATTAAAAAATGGGAGAAACATGAAAAAAAAAGGTTAAGAATAAAGGGAAAAAAAAGACTAGAAAATACAAGTATATAGTAAAACAATGAACAAAAGAGATCAGGTAGATATTTAGTAATTTCCACTAAGTATTTACTCACACTCCTCCTTCCTCTATGCTACCAAGTCAATCTTTTCTTCTTCCTTTTTTTAATTTCATTTTTAAAGTCCCATACAGTAAACCTGATCTTTTTTCACCTTTCTGGTGTACAGCTCTAGGAAAAAAATTTTTAACGTGTAGATTTGTGTTACCACCATCACCACTGCGGTGAACAGTTTCATCAGCCCAAAAAATTCCGTCATTGCATTCCCATTATATTTCTGGCAACCACTAATCTGTTCTACAACACAACCTGTAGTATAATTTTATACTAATCTGTATTAAATAAGTTTATATTTTTTAAAGCAGGATAAGATAGCCTAGTAAGTGGTCCTCAAAATCATTTTATAGCTTTATAAAACTGGATATGGTTGCAAAACATTTAAAAGAAAAACACCAAAGGAGAGGAATGTAAAACATGAATGGCTTTAATTTTCTTAAGGATTGTTTTTTATTTGGGAAAATAAACTCTTTCTCTGGTTTTCTCAAATACAAACAATCTTTAATTTGTGATTTCATTAATTTTTTAATATTGGGAAGGCTTTTAAATGAATCACTAAGAAGTATGACTTTAAAATAGTTTTTAATTATAACTGAGTTCAAGTACAAAAAGCAAATGAAAATAAAATTAATTCAAGTGCATCTAAAATACTTACCTGGCTAAACAAACTTTAATAAATATTTAAGATTCATTGTTATTTCACAATATACCTCCCACAAAGAATCAATGTCAAGAAGACATGAAAAAGAAGTATTTTTAGAGTTGTAGGCTCAGGTTCATGCAATGAATACCAGTTAGCAATAAAAAGGAAAAAAGTACTGATTCGCTTAACACAGATGGGTGAATCTCAAAAACATGCTAAATAAAAGAAGTCAGACACAGAAGAGTATATACTGTTATATACTGTGTGATTCTGTTTATATTTAGTTGTAGAACAGTAAATTTAATTTTTAATGACAGAAATCACGTGAGTCACTGTATGGGTTTGGAGGCCCGGAGTGAGAAACTGACTATAAAGGGATATGAGGAAACTTCCCTGGAACTGCTCTCGATCTCCACTGTGGTAATGGTTACATGGATATATACATTTGTCAAAATCCATCACACAGTTCACTAAAATGTGTGCATTTTATTATATGTAAATTATACCTCAATCAAGTTGATTTTTAGAAAGTTACAGACTCACAAGTTAATTCTTCTTTAGTCTAAATTAATACAGATTTACTATATTAAATTTAATGTGTTCATTAACTGATAATATTCATTAAATACCTGACACATGATACTAAGAGTATGGTAAGAAAATTAGTGAAACAGATACTTAAAAGAGCCTTTGACTGTAAAATTGTTCTAGTTCTCTTCATAAGCTAAAGAGTACTATTTATCATTTACTACTTATATTTGTGTTTATAAATTGTGAGCAAAAACTAAATATTGAGTGTCAAGGTCTTCTTGAGGCTTATAAAAAGTATCATGAGTTACCCACATGATAATCTTTTAAAGAGTGCAGCCATCTGGTCTGGTTTGTCAAAGCTGGTCCTCATTTGTGTCAGCACATCAACATTCTCCACCACAAGTTTCTGAAAAAAAAAAAAAGGATCCTCCGTCAGGCATAGACCCCTGGTGGTAATGAGATAAGAGCACGCTTTGGAAATTAGTCTGGCAAGTAGGAAATACAATTCATGAAATCCAGATGCTCTATGTGATATATTTTTGTTGCTGTAATAAAAGAATTTTAAAATTATTTACATAGGCTTAATGTTTTCTTTAGTTTGCAAATTCAAGGAGAGGAGTTCAGGAAAAAGCAATAAAGATAAGTAGTAGGATAAAGAATTATCTTATGCTTAGACACAGAAGAGCATCAATAATAAAAAGCAGACACGGAAGTGGATAAAGAATAATAAATTCCAACCAAAACAAAAGACCTTGCTGAAGTTAAAGCTGACCAAAGACAGCCTAGAGTTCACTGCTGGATACATTCAATCACAGAGAGAATAACTTATTGGGGTATGTAGTATTGCTTCATGGGGATTACAATGAAGCAATGTTTCCCAACATAAATTATCAAATGGAAGTGTCAACTATCTACCTTCTCTTTCAGGGACCACTGAGAAAAGGGACGACAACAGAAAGAAGAAAGGGATATAAATAAACACAGGGAGTGAAGTATAACTATTTAAGAAAAGTGTAACTGATAAAGAATGTTTTTCTTAAAAGGAGCATTGGAAAAGTAATTTAATTTAAAAATTATAACTAAAACAAATGTAATTAATTTGATTATGGCAGAGATAATAAATATATGTCTTTGGAAAGCCTGGATACGTGTATTTGAAATATCCAGGGATAAAGCCTGGATTTGGACACGTGCAATTCTAAATACATATACTCAGGCTTCATCCCTGCATATTTCAATTCAGCATGTCTGGGTGCAAAGATATAGCAAGAATATTGTTAAAGTGCCATAGTGGTTTTGTTGCGAGCCAGAGGCTAATGACAACAGATTTAAGGGGAGCATGAAAAACCATACAGAAAATCGATAAGAATCATTTTTCAAAGTATGAATTTAGTTTAGGTTACTTGATATTACTTCAGATTATTTCTCTTTATGCTCCCAATCAAATATTCAGCTCCAGTCACATTTATTTGTTAAATTCAACTTCTAAAGTCTCTGATTAGACTGCCAATTCAATATTTGTCCCATCCTAAAATGGATTCAGTCAATACACACTGAAACTATATGCCCAACCCTGACAGTGCTCATGTACTTGAATATATCACATGTCAGTGAATTAGACATCACTGAATTTTAAATGCACCATTACTTTATGTACAATTTAAAAAAACCTCTACCAGCTAAACTGACATTTTCTAATCTGACTATAAGACACAATTTCAGAAATAATGATATAGACAAACAGTATTCTAGAATCAGTAAATTATAGTATATAGTATACAGTATAGAATCAATTAAATTATAGTATATATTTAACAGCAAGGACACTGTAATTATTTTTAAGCTCCTATACTAGTACCTTGTTTCCTTGAAAATAAGACCTAGCTGGACAATCAGCTCTAATTCATCTTTTGTAGCAAAAATTAATATAAGACCCGGTATTTTAAATTAGATTATACCCAGTCTTATATAAAACTCGGTATATATTATGTTATATTATATTATATTAGACTCGGTCTTATAAGATCGGGTCTTACATTAATTTTTGCTCCAAAAGACGCCTTAGAATTGACTGCCCGGCTAGGTCTTATTTTCTGGGAAACACAGTAGACTGTTCACAAACAATCCCATTTACTCTAATACAAAGGAGGGAGGTGATATTTCAATTTTACAACTAAGGAAACTAAGACTCAGAGAAGTTAGATAATTTGCCCAAAGTTAAATAAATTAAATTAAATAGTAAAATTTGGAATTTGAATTCAGGTATTTGATTTAAAAATCCATCCCCTTAATCCCTAAGGAAATCTTTACCATGCATCAGAATGATCTGGAGAACTTATTAATTAAAACACACATTGCTGAGTCCCAGCTCCACATGTTCTGAATTAGCAGGTCTGAGGTAGAACCAAAAATTACACATTTTTAACTAGTTCCAAGGTAATGCTGCTGCTGCTGATCTGAAGACCACACTTTAAGAACTATTACCTTAAAGCATTTGTTTACACAGTAATCTTAAAAAGAAAGTTAATGACATCTCTTCTTTATAGTTTATATATTTAATTTTTTTTTCAATTGCATCCTGAAACAAAGGCCTATGTTTAAAGCCATTGATTAATGTCACTGATGAATGGACTGAAAGCTAGAAGTAATACTAAGAATTACCAATGCAATGATTTGGAACAAAGTGAGGCAAATCAAGTGAAACAAATCAAGAGTACTAAAAATAAAATTGGTTTTCTGTTAAAAATAAAGTGTTAAATTCCTGATGCAAGTCATTATTTCAATTTCCTCTTCGTTTGAAAAGAAAATCTTCTAGGACTCTGAAGAGTAAAAAAACTGATCTGTAAAATGCCAAAACAATACTTTTGGCAGGACTGGCGAATAAACTGACTCAACAGGCACAACTCCAAATGAAACACCACAAGAATTTTAGAAGGAAAGAAGATTGGTTGTTTTTTCCTCCAGAAAGTAATAAACATGTTTTACCACAAGTACACATGCATAGTGTTGACTATGTCTGACACATGATTTATTCACAACCATTAATATAAAGCTCTCTTTTTTTTTATTGGCAAATTTACTCCTTGAAACAAAAAAAGTCCTCAGCTAAAACAGGAACTAAAACAATTAAGGCCATCTTTAAGATATTTAGTTTATGTCAGTTTAGAAAATAAGAGCTAAGAAGTTACAGGATGATCTTAAAAACATTGTAACTCCCTCCAAAACATTTTACGCACTAATTTAAAAAAGATTAAAATGCCATCAGAGGCATCAGCATGCTCTAAGGCAGAGTGTGGGCTACAATCTCTTCAGAGGGTTATTTTACAATAGAAGAAAAAATTTAAATGTTTATATCCTTTGATCCACTTTCAGAAAATTTTCCTATAAAAATGCTCAAATAAGTTTGTAAACTATGTGGAAGTTCTGTTTAAATGTAGAGAATTATATATATTATATATATAATACATACATAATATATTATATATAATATATATAATTATAAATGTAGAGAATTATATCTCTATATGTAGAGAATTTATAGCTCTATAAATGTAGAGAATTATATATATATCTCTAAATATATGTGTGTGTGTGTGTGTGTGTGTGTGTGTGTGTGTGTGTATATATATATTTAAAACTCTGATTCCTCCAGAAATCCAATGAAGTGTGAGTGGAAAAGAATAAAAGGCCAAATGAAAGACATCAACAAAGAGCAAAGAGCAAAGAATAAGTAGAGGTGAGAAATTTGATTAGCAAGTTCCTGTAAGGGAGATACAATGTAGAAGGCAAGTTAATGCACGTCTTAGAACCCAGGCAGGGCTCAGAAACTGTAGGCAGTAGCATAGAAAGGAAGGCTTGAGGCTAAAAATAGGAGGGTTATTACATATCTGTGTAAGAGGTTGTTATACAGCCAACTTCTCATTATCTCATGAAGCGACTCAAACAAGGACTCACAATTCAGGAACCCTAGGAACAGAAGGATGCAGGACAGAGAGAACGACTTAAGACTCGTAGTCGTGGCAGCCAGCCAGCCGTAGTAAACCTACCTCCACCCTCTACTGATCTCTGACTGACTTCCACTCTCCAGCTGGAGGTCGCTGTTTGACAAATTATTTGTAGGAACCATTTGAAGCCTAGGATGAAGATACCTTTCTCCAGAGAGAAATTTTGTTAGCTTCTGCCAAGCACCTTGGGATGCTACTAATCTAGGACCACCTTAATCCAGGTTCAAGATGCGAGATTCATTGGACAAAGAGCGAGAAAGAGGCTGCAAATCCTGAGGAGGGGAGAATGATTTCCAGTTACTGGTAACCCTGGGGTGTTTCTGTAAAGAGGGGGGAGAGGAATATATATAAGCAGACTTCCCACTCCCCACTTTGGACAGGTTTTGGGTTTTGTATACAAACCCTCTTACCTCACAAGACCACCAAAACTACTGCTTAATTTTACAAATGTTACTTCCGGATCAGCAAATGTCCTCAGGTCAAAAGTGGCTGCCAGTGCTAGGCTTCTGTCTCTGAGTTACCACGTGCTCCTTGATTTTAGCATAGAAATACTCACTACCTTAGTTCTTTAAAAGATGATTCTTTTTCTTTATATGTCTCTCAGATTTTTTAAGTTCTTAGGAGAAACGGTGGTCTAAGTAACCTAACATGCCAATATTGGAAGCAAACCTCTATACCTTATTTTGTTTCTGGAACTTGATATATTAGGTTATTCTAAAGCAAGTAATTTTATAGGAATGTGAAAAATGTGAAACAATTAGAACCATCACTGATAGACTTAAGTACTTCTGGAGATTTATCTCAATGAGACAAAATAGTATATAACATATTGAACTTGCCTGCCTATATAAAACATATCATCATCATAAGATTTCTTATGTAATAAAATACAAAAATATCCATGGAAGTGAACACCTTAGTACACAAAGGCTGAGATTACAAAGTCATGAATAACATCTCCAGTTCTTAACTAACACACCTGTAGTTGAATCCAGGGAAATAAGGATTACTTCTTGGAATTGTTAGAGGGATCCCTAAGAAAATCATTGTAAAGCACTGTGCAACTCCAGAAAACTGAGTTTTAGGACTAGCTTTGTTTTGAAGAAACCTAAATGATAAAGCCACAAAGCTAGAAATGTAAAGTTTCACCTTTATGGTTGACCATATGAAGAAGCCTTTTGAAAAATACTTAATCATCAAGGTTTAGTACTTGAGAAGTAAAAATAAAAGCCCCTATACACCAAAAAAATAATTGTATGATTTTTTTAAGTCTTTCTATAACTAACATTACAATGATTAATAAAATGTAAGTTTTTATCAAGGTAAAATGAAAAGTCAGGTCAAGTAAGGATAATCACATAGAAGTTTGCTAAAATCAAATGTTTTAGAGAAAACAAATGCTTCAGTACCTAAATAATCTTGGTTTTGGAGCATATTACATTTAATGAGAAACCCAAACTAATTCACAACCATGTATTTCAAAGATAATGAATGTACGCTCTTAACACAAGTTTCTTTCGTCTAGGTTTTAGACTCAGGTTTAACGTTACCAGATATCTGAAAAAGAATCCAGCCAAAAAACAATACCCTTAAATCAGAAAATTCAGTAGCATTTTAAAAAGTCGACATAATTTATATTATTATCACATCAACTTTAAATTTTAATACTATTCAAGAAAAAACAAAAGTCCCTCCAAGACATGAGAGAAATGTTAAAACATAAGCTTCTTCCATTTCTTTTCAAGAATAAAAATATATTTGATAAAATTAATACTTAAGGATACAACTAAGACATGTAAATTTATAAAAGAATTACTAAGATGACAAAATCTGAATTCAAAAAAGACCCAGAAATAATGGACAGTATCTAACAATATAAATTTTTAAAAGAACAACAATAAAACAGCATTTAGGTCTGAAAATAAAATGTACAAAATATAAAATGTGGAGAGCCGTGGTTTAAGGTCAGTATGTGTGGCAAAAACAACTTATCTGATTGCAAGTTAATATGAAAAAAGTATGGTACAGCTACCAAAAGTATTAACGTTACCTTAAAATGTATTAGTAAGTACCGTATCCAGAGTATGTCAGGGCCCCCTCACTAATCAGATCTCTATCTAGCTGACATTTACTCTCAGTTCACAGCACTGTTCTCTGTGACACCAATAATACAGAGTTTATACAGAAGAGACTGAGTATGAATATGTTTCACATGGGAAAGAGAAAGGTAATATACAACGCAAGTTTTTAAACACGTGAAGCTTCGGTGATCTTGTCAAAGGCAGTCTGACAATCTCCTCCCTCCCTCCCTCCCTTTCTCCCTCCCTTCCTAAAACCTTCCATTTTATTTTTTTCAGTTTTTATTTTTTTAAGGCGGGCACAGCTCACAGTAGTCCGTGTGGGGATCGAACTGGCAACATTGGTATTATCAGCACCACGCTCTAACCAACTGAGCTAACCAGCCACCCCCAGTCCTTGACTCTTGATATAAGAATAAGGACCAATCAAAACTTACTATTTAGATACTGATTCAAACAGAACTAGAGATATGCCATTAATTGACAAGACTAGCTCATTTTCAAAAAGACTAGGTCCTCTACCTAGAAAAATATACACATCCCTGCATCAGATAAGGGTGGGTTAGAGACAGCATGGCATGGTACTACTATAAACTCTGGAGCTAGATAGACTATATAGGTTCAAATTTCAGTTTCACCACTTATTAAGCATGTGAGCCTAAACAAGTAATCTTTCCTAATTTGTAAAATAGGGACAATTCCAGTTTTAAGGATTTAAAGGAATTAATAACATATAAGTAAAAAGTTTAGAAAAGTCCTGGAATAAAGAGTCAAGAAAGCTATTTTAATTTTTGTATCCAACAGATATTTACCAAGCATTTACTATGTGTTGAAAACTAACAGCACCAAGGTTTTAAGAGAGTTTGTAATTAAGTCTTTAGTGACTGTGGCATAAACAGATATATGATATGCGAGGTCACAGTAAGATACACAGAAAGCTGGATAAAGAGAATAAAGCAAGTGATGCTTGCTATTTTTAAAAAAGTGTGGTGAAGGAAGGATATTCTGATATGATCACATTTGAAAACTACATGACTACATCACATACTCAATCCACCACATGAAACAATAAAGAAACACTAAAATTGCTAACAATTCTAGAAGTACCTATTTATTCAGTTGAAATAAGAAATAAATGGCAAAAGTAAAATTATTGGGTCATAATTATTCTATTATCTCACACCAAAAGAAACACAAAGTAAACTGAAAATAGGAACTTGCTACCTGAGAACAGTAGGACAGAAAAGAGGTAACAGGTGAATGAGTTTAATAAATAATAATGATATTGCTTGTACAGAACCAAAACTAGAATTGCACTGTTTATGTATTTAAAATCATATTAAGTATAAAGTTTGTGTATTAAAAACCTACATTATAAACTATCTAAAAGTTGACTTCGGTATAAGAATTACAAAACATTCTTTTAAAAAAAGAATAATGAGAGAAAAATGACACGATGAATATAAAAATAATATTTACTCAGTACTTACTGTGTGTCAGGCACTACACTGAGTATCTATGCAGTTGACATGTATTAATTAGCTCATATAATTCTCTCACAATAAAAGCTTAGTGAGTTTAAACTTTGCTCAAAGCTCCTAAGTGACAGGACTGAATTTCAGGACAGCCTGACTTGCAAGCTTAAGTTCTTCACCACTGGGTTATACTGCCTCTCCTTTAGTCACAATGACGCTTGCTATCTATTTTATTCACTCAGCAAAATATTATTAACCTTGCAGGAACTGACCTGTCCTATATGTTTGCTCAATTTTCAGTAAATCAGATTACAACATTTAGATCTCTAAGTGTTAAATTTAAAATGCAAGCTACTTATCAGTGCAACATACCATATTCTTAAGTAATAAAAAATGCAAGGCATACAAACCACCAAAAAACTTTACCAAGAAAAAGGTATATTTTAAAACATGGTTTTTCTATTCTGTTCATGAGTTCAAAAGTTTTAGTGATCCAAATGCAAAAGTTTTTCAAAAACTAGATAGGTATTATACACACAGACTCATCCGATATAAATCACTGTTAACACTGGAATATTTATTTTTAAAGGGCTTTATAAAGTTACTTAAAATGCTGTTACTTTAGATCTTTTACATCTTTATTAAAGTACTAAGCATTCTGAAAGACATTTTTCATCCAGTTTAAAAGGGCATAAGATAATTTAAAAAGATTGCCTAATAATAAGAGAAACATTAAGCCTTATAATGTTTATATTATAATCTGTGGAAAGTAATACATTCAAACTACACACTTAAACAAATGACTTTGGCTGTAATTTTGAACATAGTCATTCAAAGAAAAGCATCATGGTACAAGAGAATGAAGACTTGACCAAAAGTCAAGAAATTTGAGTTTCGGTCCCCTTTAGCAAGTCAATTCACCTCTCTAGGCTCTTAGTTTTTCATTGGTAAAACAGAGAGAACAAAACAAAGACGTAATTGAAAGACCACACTAGCTCTACAATATCATTTACATATGAGAATTTTCATGTCAGGTTAAAGTAATTAACATTTTAGCCTTGCTGTTCATTTTCTTGAAATGTTTTCTAGGGATTATTGTTTATAAGTTAAAAGTGATAGACTGCATTACCTTAAGTTCAGCAACTTGAGATGAAATATGCCACATAAGGCTTTCACTTAGGAACTTCATACCATATGGGCCTAGCAGTTCTGATAATGACCTCATTTCTGAAAGGAAATGTAATCAATGTTATACTTTGAAAGAGCAAATACTTTAAGAAACTGAATATTAACACTGAACTGTTCCATTATAGAAGCAAATTATTAATGCAAAAATCCTGAGAAAAGTCTCTAGAGTAAAAAAAGTAACACAAATGCAAACATAAGATATAATGCATGATTTTGCATATAATTGAATGGAAGTAAGTATAATAGAATCGAAAGCCAAAAGAATATTTCTTCATTTTCTAAAACATGTCATATAGTATTATTCACCTGATATGTCAGAATATTCCTCTGCATTGAATGTTAATTCATTTTCTGTAGGTAAGTTCACAAATGCTTTCATTGCAGGGAAATAAGCTATATGACCATTGCTGACTTGTCTTAACAAAGTTTCCAAATACCTAAGGAGAAAAGTAAATTTATAAGCAGGAGAAATTGTTTAATTCAAGATTTATTACAGTATACATTCCTGTATATAATTTCAAATTGCCTGATAACATGAATGAACATGTACGTACCCACACAAAACATAACTTTCCCAAGTAGTTCACTACAAACTTTATATCACTCCAAATTTCTAAATGTGTTCCTTACCAATTTGTGTATAGACTTGTAATGGTTGGCTCTCCATGACTGTCTAAATGTTGTGTTTGTTGAAGAAGAACATTATTAAATACTCTTGTAATATCAATTTGCACATAGTTTTCTATCGACTGGAGTACAGTCATGTATGCTCTTACACTTGTTAGAAGCTCTGATGGTTTTGCAATTTCCTGTGTGGCTTGATTATACATAGTCATTCCAACAATTGACCTGGGGAAAAAAAGAATAAGAAAAGAGCTCTGACTTTTGCATGCATGTAAACAGGCCATTCAACCTACTCTTCTCTAATATTAAATAAACAACAAAACTAATTTCAAATACAATTTGCTACAAAGCCAAGACATTAATATCATTATCTTCCAAAGAAACAAACTAAAAAAAGAATGAATACCTAAAAGCTACAATGAGATAGGAATGCCAAGTGATTAAAAAAATTCTAGACATCACGATTTAAGGAAAAATTCCTTTAACATGATAATGTTGTCTGTACCAACCAAATACAATGACTATTTAGACCACAGCTTGAATTCATTTGGCACTGTTACATGCTAGGTTTCACACATATTACCTGTAATTCTCGTATCTAATAACCCTACTATGTAGTCATTATTACTACCATTTCATAGGTGAAAGAAACTAAGGGTTAGAACTTCAAGTAAACTAATCAAGATTACTTTGGAATTGGTAGGTCTAGGGTTTGACCCCACATCTGCCTGACTTTGCAAAAGGCACTACATTCAAAACATGGTAACAAACAGAAAACTTTATTGTTACTTAATCACTCACAGCACATAAAACACAGTTCTTTTTGGTTTATATCCCAAGAACCTGTATAAGCCTAAAAAGAAACACCAATTTTGAAAATACTTTCCTACGTGATCTTTTCCTACATTGGCCATCCCTTTTTCATTTTCTTTAAAACTTTCTGAGCACTGGATTTGTAAAAGCTCTTAAGACTTATATTTGAAAGGAGGAATTCTTAAAGACAATAGACAGACTTCATCACTACAAATAATCCAAAAAGACCAACTCACGACAAAAATGCTATCCTTATATATGGCCCTAAGTCCTAAGATTGGGCTCAAGTGATCAACTAAAATCAACCAATACTCAAATTATTTGTCCTGGCATATATATCCTTTCCAGGTAAACAAGTTTGGAGCCTTGCCTTGATCCTGATCACTAAGTAGATGTTTGATAAAAACTCTATCTGCTTCTCCATAGATTAAATGGACCAGACTATAATATTTATAGAAGGAAAACAAGGGAGCTGTAAATAGAACCCTACCTTCCTCCTAACAATCTAGTAACCCCACCTCGTTGAGAATAATATATATCAGAGGGCATAATGTCTCTTTAGTCTAAATACTAGAGCATTCTGGGTTTTGCTACCAGGATGCTTGCATTAATAAAGGAGATCAAAAGACGTTCAACACTCAGCTCTTCTCCAGTCAACTCATGACTTAACACTCAATTTAGTGCCCATTTACATAGTTTCCTATTTTATTCTAATTGTTATAGTCTTCTCACCAACTACAGCTCTAAGCTTTATATCATTTCATTATTACTCAACACAATGTTATGCATATGGTAGAAACACTACTTGTTAATAACTATAAAACTTTGAAAAATCTTTGGTAAAATTTTATTTTATAAATTGCTTTAAGACCTTCAAGACAAATTTGTCAAATCAAACAATATTTTCTTAATAAGTGTACAAGTTTAGAAAAAGAATTAAGAAACACAAAGTTGAAAGGTTTGTCTTATCACATGTATTATTTCAAGAAGATACATATATACACAGACACACATACACAGACACATAGATATGTATGCATATATATATATATATATATATATATATATATATATATATATATATAAATAATCAGAATTGAGTGCCTCAAGAGTCTAGAATTCTACTGGCATAATAGCATACATCTGAATCCAGAAGACTTGTACACATAAACTTGTATACTTAAGAGGTCATCTAGTCCTGAGGTTTTCAAACATTTGAATGTGGTCCCCTGTAAGATACGTATCCAGTATCACAACTCAGTACACACATACACATTTATAATTGCAATTTCATGAAGCAATATTCATACTTACTAAATTTAATGCATTGGTTTTTCCTATTTCTTCTTTCTATTTTTCCCTCCCTCTTCTTTCTTTCTTTAAATGTTTACTACAACCTTCTAAATTGATTTTGTGATCCTACTGGATTGCCACCTGTCAGTTGAAATACACTGATTTGTTCCCATTGTCTCATTTTACTTATAAGGAAGCTAAGGTCCACAGAGAGTAACCAGCTTTGTCCAGTGTTACAACTAGTTAATAACAACAAGTATGGAACAAGAATATGGGTAATTTAAGTAATTTCCAGTTCACTATTCTTTTTTTTTTAAAGATTTTTTACTGGGGAAGGGGAACCGGACTTTATTAGGGAACAGTGTGTATTTCTAAGACTTCTTCCAAGTCATGTATCGTCCTTTCAATCTTAGTTGTGGAGGGTGCAGTTCAGCTCCAGGTCCAGTTGCCGTTTGTTAGTTGCAGGGGGCACAGTCCACCATCCCTTGTGGGAGATGAACTGGCAACCTTGTGGTTGAGAGCCCACTGGCCCATGTGGGAATCAAACCGGCAGCCTTCGGAGCACAGAGCTCCAACCACCTGAGCCACCGGACCGGCCCCCCAGTTCACTATTCTTTATACTTCCCAGTTCATTACTCTTTATACTACACCAGTTCTAATGCTTTTTCTCAAAAAAGGAAACATTGTATAGATATGAAGAATAAATATAACAAACCCATTAACTACACCAACAAACAAAAACAGTTTTTATTTTTTTCTTACTTAGTAAAGCGGATTTCCAGATGAGAAGTCAAATATTCTCGTGGGGTAAAGGTATGTTCCCAAACCACCATGTTCGGTACATAATTTATAGAGAAACACAACTCAGAAAGTGCAGTGTGCAATTTATCAAGGCTGAAAAAATATTAATAAACAGTAAACAAAATGTTCAACATTTCTTTAGAATACAAAATTAATTTTATAAAGACACCAGACCTTATTTGGGGATAATAACTACAGACTTCAATTTCTTTCCTAAACTGACAAAGTTCAAAATCTTTAAGGATATCTCTAACACATGAGAGAAATTTTCTAAAGATAGCATGATTCACATGTTTTTACATTAAATGATGACATTTACTTAATATACAGGAAAGAGCTTATTTCACATTCACAGAAACAATATTTCTAATGCCAACTGTACTGGCTGTTGCGAAGGAAGAAAGTTGTCTACAAAATGGCAAATAAATATCTTGCTCAATGTAGAAAACAAGGAAGTAAGAAATTTATTTTAAACAAAATAATGTTTACCTATTATTGCCCACCTATGCCCTGCCTCCAAAAAAATAAAAAGCTCTGAATGCTACCTAATTGGAAAACATCCATTTTAAAATAATGATAATCAGGTATCCTAATACATGACAACATGCCAAAATAAAGTCTCAGATATCTGATTTTAAATACATTGAAAATAAACGATTGCTTACAGTGAACCCCCTAAATTTTTAGACAGATTCTCGGCCTTCAGTATTCTGTATATAAAGACAATACCACTTAACACATTTATTTTCTTCAAAAATCCAAAATCTGTATTTTGGGATGAAATAACCACTTAACTGGCTAATCAAGTTCACAAAGGTTAAAAAAAAAATTAATGACTGGGATATGAAGAATTTACAATCACTCGCATGTCCTCAGTAGTAATGCCACACAACAAATGAAAAAACCTGTGACAAAAAGATGTAATGAAAGTGGATGGCTTACTTGGTCACTACCAGCCTGTTTTTCCTCATGCTCTCAACTCCTGGTTTTTCCCTTTCAGGTTCTCCTTTCTTACCAGTTTGTTTTTTTGACTTCTTATTCACTGCTTGACTAATGGTTTTGGCACAATGCTTGGGCAGCAACTAAATTTAAAAAGAATAAAATCTTACATTATACCGATTACTTTGAAAACACATCAACTAGTGAAATAAACCTTAGCTGAATCCAGACTATGTAGAAAATATCATGCTAGCACTAAGAACGGAGGCATGTAATAAGCAGAGTTCACCTAAGTAGCTAGCTTAGGGACCCATACAGCTTGATGGAAAACAGAAATAGGTTAATCTTATGTGAAGAAAACACTTCATAGATGAAGTTATATCAAGACTGCAGTTTAAAGGATAAGTAAAAACAGAACAGGCAAACAAAGAATGAGAAAGAACATGTTACTGGAAGGAAAATGGCGTATGGAGCACAAAACTACGTTAGGACATGATGTGTTCCGAATCCAGTGAGAATTACTAGGTGATGGACCGTAAAGAGCACGTAGAATAGAGAGGTTTGAGCTATCAGGAAGGAACTTCAATGCCAAGATGGGGTTGGATTTTGAACTCTAAGTAATGCTAAAGACTGGCAAATTTCAGAAAACCTAATAGTGGAGCTTTACAACGAGAGGTAATAAGATTTACTGAGTTTGAGAATAAAGTAATGAAAAAAAAAAAACTGGCTAACAGACACTTTTTTGCCTCCCTACACAAATTTACCAAATGCAAGGCAATATATAAATTGTTACCTGGTCACTAAGAGTACACTGTTCTGTGCAAATATCAGTGATGAGATTTCGAGCTTGTTTGGCCATTTCATCCAGGAACATATTACACAAGGAAAGACTGCGATCTCCAATATGATGTCGCTGTTAAAGCAGAATAATAATAAAAGTTACAAGAAAGTAGTTTAAATTAAAACATTAAAAAAAAAACACGGAAAATAAAATCAGTCTCTTCTATAATAATAGGAGTGGGGTGAAGGGTGTTATAGATTTTTTTTTTAACCTCTTCTATCAACTAACCTACACACTATATTGGCACAGAGTTGACATAAGTATGTGGTGATTATACAAGTAACATATGACTGAAAGGAACTCTTAAAGGCAAGTATTCTCTTTAACATGGGAAACTATTAATTTAATTTTCAAATTCCATAAGGTCCTTATAAAACTTAAGATATGAAAGAATACGTTTATATAATGTTTTCTAATCTTACCTGATTTACATACACACACACATATAAATCTTGATACAACAAACAACTTTGTAGTGTGTAAACAGAAAAGAAAAGCTCTTTAAATAAAATTGTTAGAAATCAGTCAGTAAAACAAGGAAATTCACAAGGCACTCAACGCCCTAAAATCAAACTGCCCCCAACTCCCCATTCTGGAAGAGAAAAGAAACTGACCATGAATTTTCTGAATATTATAGGGGAAAAAAGAACATTAAATTTTTAGAAAATTATATCTGTATATGTAGACACATACTCAAATCTATACTTCCCTATTTACTGGATTCTGTATATTTTCAGTTTTGGTGGGTTTTACAATAGTTTCATAGGTTTTCCTTATCAGTGGTTAACTGTAGTGTTGAGTATATAACACTGTAAAATGTTGCACTATACATTTGTAAAACTTGACAAAGAGATGTTCTAAAAAGTTCTCCTTCCCTGGCCTTCCCTAATTATAAAAAGCATACATAGAGATGACACATAATTTTTATGCTGCTGAAATAAATGTAAGATAATATAAAATATAAAAATGCTTAAATATACAAAATAACTGTTCCTAGCTCTATCATACCTTACAATGTATTTTATTTAAAATGTCCTTTAAAACTTTAAAAGGGATCTATAGGCTAAATACAATTAAAGATTGGTTCACTTTACTTAAGGGAAGATTTCAAATTATAAACATTTAGGGCTTTGTTTAACTTAATTCTTACTCCTAGAAGATAAAACGTATCTCTTACTATCACTTATTCCTGAAAAAAAAAACCAAAACAAAACAGTGAACTAGGAAATTTACTAGACTAACTTATTTAAAATACAGATCTGATTTTACTACTTCCCTTCAATGGCTCAGAAATGCTGAGACTGGAAAACAAAACAAGTAAGGTTTCTTAACATGTCACAAGTCTCTCTGTGCATGTTCTGCCTTCTGCCTCTAGATGCAGTGCTGAGAAGAGGCCTTAAGACAATGGCGAAAGCAGAGGGACCTCTTAGGAGAGTATAACAATAATTCAGACAAAAGATGATATGTTTGGACAGAGGGAGAAGAGATAGGAGTCTGGATATGTATCTAAAAGTAGAGCCAAGACAGAAAATGCTCCAAGGTTGGTGGTGGGATAACAAGTGGAAGATCAATAGTTCTATTCTGGAAATGTTACATTTAGGATGGCTAAAAATACCTAAGTTGTAGCAGGATATAAAGAAAATCTACAATTGAAGGGAAAGGTCTGGCTGGAGGCATCAGCATATGGAAGAATTTTAAACAATGAGACTAGAAAAGATGAGTCAACTACTATAATGGATGGTACAGAAAGACCAGCACAATCACTAGTTTCCCATTAGTACTGGCTGCAATTA
This sequence comes from Rhinolophus ferrumequinum, assembly GCF_004115265.2. Taxonomy (NCBI): domain Eukaryota; kingdom Metazoa; phylum Chordata; class Mammalia; order Chiroptera; family Rhinolophidae; genus Rhinolophus; species Rhinolophus ferrumequinum. Next base: position 43,802,990 of record NC_046291.1, on the reverse strand, counting down.
TCCAGGGATCCTGTGACCCAGGAAGGTGTGTATTTCCAATCTAGTTCAAAAGGTACTATCCTTATGCAAATTTACTTTAAGTACTCTAGCTCAAAAATAAGGCCTCAGAATCAATAAGTTGTTCTGGAGGCTTTTTCTATAATGCCTCTGATCTAAATGAACTGAATGGCTACAACTATAATTATAAAGCCAGACTGCACTGAGAACTACACACACCAACTTACTCTGTCCTTACCTTTGGTGAATTCCTTCAAAGCTCCCAGAGTACCCCACGTATATTCCTACCACAGCACAGATTATCAGATCATGGATTTGTCAAGGGGAGGGATTGTGTCTTTACATCCTTTTTTTTTTAAGGAGAGCGTAGCTCACAGTGGCCCATGCAGGGGTCAAACCGGCAACCTTGGTGTTATTAACACCACACTCTAACCAACTGAACTAAATGGCCACCCGTTCTTTGCATCTTTTTATCACAGGATTTAACAAGGAAGCTGGAAAACAAGTCTTTAACAAATTAGCTAAATGAAAAACAGAACAGTGCCACTTACTAGCCACATGACTATAAGGAGAAAAAAAAAATTAGCCCACTGGAGACTTTTCTTCATCACTAAACTAAGAATAATTATCAGCAGTACTATGTTGTCACTTTGTTGTAACAATCAAATGCAAAAAAGGATAGGAGAATGATTGTATAAATTTTACTGTTCTATACAAACGTAAACAGATTATTAATTACCTATTGTAACTGTTTAATAAGAATTGAGTATTACCCTATTCAGAAACCATAACTTTACCAGTTAAATGAGGAAGAAACATTAATATAAGGTATATAATGATAGATATAACAAGGACATAAAGTGCTATTAAAATATGGTAAAAGACGGACAAACTGGACTAACTGGAGGAATGCTGAAAATCTTTTTTTGGAGGTAGGATTTTAGCTGACCATTGAAGAAAAGGTAAGGGTACAAGAGGAAGAAATGCAGTGAAATAAATTTTCTGTGTGAGGAAAAGCCTTTCAGAGGCCAAAAAATGGACAAGTAAATCAGTATGGTTTACATAAGATAGGCTAGTTACAGTTACTATAGAGTGGAAAGTTAAGAATGAGGGTAGAGTCCATCAACAGATGAGTGGATAAACAAAATGTGGTATATACATACAATGGATTATTTACCCATAAAAAGGAAATTCTGATACATGCTGTAACATGGATGAACCTTGAAACATTATGCTAAGTGAAATAAAAATAAGCCCGACACAAAAGGACAAATATCGTATGATTTGACTTACATGAACTATCTAGAATAGGCAAACTCAGAGACAGAAAATAGATTAGGTGATGCCAATGGAAACAGGGATGGGGAATTACTGCCTAATGGTTAGAGTTTCTTCTTGGGCAAAGGTTTTGGAAATGGATTGTGTTGATGGTTGTACAACACCGTGAATGTACAACCGTGAATGTAATTAATGCCATGAACTATACATTTAAAAATAATTAAAATGGCACATTTTTGTTTATATGTATACACACACACACACACACACACACACATATTTTTCTTTAATCACAATATATTTTTAAACACAATAAAAAGGAATGGGGTAGAGATCAAATTGTTGAGGTTTTTAAATGCCTGGCTGAGAAATTTATATTTCCTCTATATGCAATGGAAAACCACTGATGATTCTTTAAGAAGGAAAAAAGGCACTCTGGTAGCATTGTATTAGATAGTGAAGGAAAACTATTGAAGGCAGGAAAACTATTCAATAGTACATATAAAGAATATTGAAAATCTGAGCTACAATAGCAACAAAAGCAATAGAAAGTAGAGAATGGATTCAAGAAATGATACCACACAAATAAAATTAAGAGGATTTGATGGGTAATTTAATGGGAAGGACAACTGTGAAGAAAAATAAATAGCATACTTAGGTATAAAGCTTGGGAAAAAATCTATTAAATCTAAAAACTCTATAAATCTATTAAAATTGGGTGTTAATGACCTCACAGGTGTTAATCTTAAAAGTGTTTTCTAATAAACTTCCTGCAGGTTAATCTCTTTCTCAGAGTCTGCTTCTAATAGAATACTAGAATACAATCTGCAAGAGGTGTTACCCAATGCTTGAAGATATTAATAATACTACTGCTACCTGTAAGTTTCTTTATAAGTTTCCAAGTAGAAACTCAACATTAAGTTAAATTATACCGTTTAATTTTGATATATATTCTTATTCATTTAAAAGTGGTATTTCATCCTTAAAGATTAGAAGAAATATTGAGTACATTTTTGATACTCTGTATCAATAAAATTACTGAGTTCAATTATCTGGTAACTGTCCCTGCATGCTTGTGTATATCTTACAAACACCAGCAAATCTAGATTTTTTACTTACTATATCTATTGTATTAACAAGTCAGTGAAATTCCTCTTCGACATGTTTATGTTTAGTCACTAATTTATATTAAATTTTCAAGTCTTTTCAATGATTTTAAGTGGAAAAGCAAGCATACAAAATCAATTACTATATATAACTTTACCATTAGTATTAATACCTGACCCACAATTTAATAAAGGTAATTCCAAATGACTTTATATGTTCTTCTAAACATGTATGTATATTTATCCATCCAAATATACATTGTATCTATATCTATATCATGTATCTATTCAAGCATTCTTCTGAGTCTGTATAGAGACGTATTAGGTGGGAAGATACATTTGGTAATCATGACTTCGTGAACATTTGGTTGACTACACGTTGGGTTTAGTTTATTCTGCGTATCATATAAATCACAGTACTACTCTGAAATTACCTCTTCTGGACACAGTTCATGTGTGCAACTCATAAAATGAGTGCAAAGTAGTGGAAATGCAATTGAGTATCTTGACTGAGAGGGTAACTCCAAACACTGCTGAAACATCTTCTCAAAAGCACGACTGTAAAAACTATGTAAGAAAACAAATTAAAAATTAGCATCACAATTTTTATAGTTAAAATAAAATTTTCATGATATAGTACCTTATAGTCAATTTGATTCAAGTGAATGGAAATTACCTACTGGCAATATTTACTCCCTTAAGAAGGGAATAGTTATTTTTTCCAGAGAGTATTTCTTACACACCAATAATCATTCCAGAGTAATAAAATTATTTACATAAACAGTAAAAATTTTAAAATAAAAACTTAAACAGAAAATAAACCATATCTATGGCATATAAATATGACACTCAAATCTCACATCATCAAATTTCAACAACCTAAGTCAACTCTAAGAAACACCATTATTTTATGTACCACTAAGAAAGAAAAACATTGTCAAACAATAAAACATCACCAATTTTAAGTTACTTATGTATTTAAGAGATGTTAAATGTAAAAGAACATGAATCGATAAAATACAGTACATCTCAGAATAATAAGATAAACAGAAATAGTAAATGTCTTTATTTTAGATGTGACAAAGAATATGATTATGAGAAGATACATAAAAATTAATTAAATGACTGAAAATTACAAATTTTAAACATTACTCAAATTGCTTTCATTTCCAAGAAATGGAAGAGGACTTTCTTATTGCTGTGCCCTTCTTTAACAATAGGAACCTTTCTGTAGATCAAAAATATGTAAACATAAAATATTCCAATTTCTTTCTAAGGAAGCCTTCGGATCAGACAATAGACTAGGGTTCCAAATAGTATTAAAAATTCTTGTAAATTTGACATATGATGTATTGTGTCTTATGAGTTACTTTAAGAGAACCCTGATGCCTTCCCTGCCTGGCAATTTGGATTTTTTCTGCAATACTGCTAATTAAACCCTAACAAACTACCAAAATCAGTATGGGTTGGGTTATTTTCCAAAATAAAAGCAATAAAAGGCTTATCATAATGACAGCTATCAGTACGTAGAAACTACTATCACTATCCACTGAGGCTATGCCAGCATTTTAGAAATAAAGGGATATAACAGGTTATTCCACTCATCTTCCCTGAAAGAAAAAAGGCCAATAACCAGAAATACAGTTGATATGGTACAGCTTTGGAACCAGAATACTTGAGTTTGAATCCGGACCCCACTGCTTGTTAGTATAATCACAATCAAGTTCACTTATTCATTCAAATATTTATTAAGTACCTACTATATTAAATACTAAGAAAATGAAAACATGACCTTCTTCAAGGACCACATTATGTGGGGAGAAAGAAAGGGGCAAGAGCTTGTAAACTACTAAGTATAACCAAAGAGGCTACGATAGAAGCAAAGGAAAGTGGAGCACAATGGATGGAGTAGTTATTGCATCACCATAATATTAATGTCTAATTTAATACTGTACAGTGAAATTACATGGTATTTTATTTGCAACATTTGGTCTATTTAACCCTGATCCACAACTTTTCCCCCTTACTCTAATGATGCAAGAGGGCCTTAAGAGAATCTGAAGTGATTGTTTTTCACCTTCTCAAAAAAAGTGTAAAAATAAATTCACACCAGAAAAAGTTGCTCTTAATCGAGAATTAAAAATAAGACATAAAATCTCAACTTGGTAAACTTTTTTTTGTTAACAAGTTGTCCACTACTCCCTTTATTCTTGAGAGTTCATTATTACTTAACTGTCTTAAGGACTATACTAATACTAAAAAACAAATGAAGATACCTTTGGGTAGTAAAAATTTCAAATTCTGATTTAAAGAAAATTACAGCATACCAAAATATGGAGAGATCTGATGTTTCCACCAACATTTCCACCAAGGAATCCACCATTTTTGTATGAAAAATTATCGTATTCATCATTTTTCCAAGTTCTCTGTGATCTGCAAGGCTAAGTGAAGCTTTCGAGACACTAGTATATGCCTGCACAAGTACAGCAAAAAACAAAAGTAATTTAAGTACAAACCAATGAACTTAGCCTTGTCATTCTACAGGGAATAAAAAACACTTAGTTTATTGTGACATTGTGTCAGTAACATCACCTTGTAAGTTCTCTATAGTGACCCAAACTTGAAATTCCTATCAAGAATTTCTTTAATTAAATAAACTGAAATACTACTGCCCATAAAACAGAATCTAATATATGGGTAATATCTTGAACCCAAAAGGAATTGAAATTACAATATCAAAAGTATAAAACAATTAACTGTCAGCTTAACTCAACCAAAAGAAATTTTCAATCTAATTTGAGAGAAAACATACATAGAAAACAATCAGATGAAAATAAGTTGTTATTGCATATTTAGTGAGGTTTTAGATTATACTGACTGATGGATTCTAGAAAAGCAATGAAGATGGTAAAAATTAGTGTACGTTGGCCAAAAAAAATGACAGGATTTAACTAAAAACATCAGGTTGTAGGAAAGAAATACCACTATAGGGATACCAACTCAGAGAGCAAAATCATGTCCATGGATAGTGGGCATTCAAGAAGGGCAAAGAGCAAGAATACAGGAGGTGCCTACAGAATAAATACTGTTCACTATGGCTACTTTGAGTGCAAAGAAGAGAAGGGGAAGGGTGGAAGAAGAGATTGAATCAGATCATGCAGGCCCTGTATACATATACCATGTTAAAGAATTTAAACTTTCAGTGGTGAACCACTGAAGGTTCTGTGTGATGGCCAATTGTTGTTTTAGAAAGATTGTTGTTTTAGAAAGGGAAGGGTGGCTAGAAAGGGAACAGGAGACAGAGATGTTAGGAGGCAGTGGTGACAATAATCCAGACAGGATTATGATGGTGTGGTCTAGTGTTGTGGTTGTTTACAAAAATTTAATCTGGGAAATAACTATAGTGGGCAACAGAAAAATTATGGATGGTCAGGGTTTCAGCTTTGGGGAAACAATCCTTCATGGATCTCATGTGCACCTACACATCTTGCAGGTTATGCCAAGAATGCAATACTCATTATCTAGGCCATTTCTCAGGGTTGTATTTGCATCTACCAAACTTGAAGAATGAGGTAACATCTCCCTCTGGAACAAAGAGCAAGTAAGCTTACTGATGATAAAATGGAGGGTTCTTCAAACTCAGTGTTCCTTACCACATCACAAACCAACTATATACCTAGCATTCACCTGGGTCCCTCTGCACTGCCCCCATAGAACATGGAAGCAAGGGGAAAATAATGTATATATGCTTGCTCAGGCTGCTTCCTATGCTTGAATAGTTATGTCTCTGATCCAGGAAACTCATGTCTTCTGCCAGTACCCGTGAAACAGCAAAAGATTAAATAAATATGACCTTATAAGTAGGATAAAAATCAATTCTCAGTTTCTACAGTGGCAAGGGGCTACTATATGAATGCATTAAGAGACACCCAAAGAAAGCAGTTTTATATTTCATTGTTTTTGTCTGCCAGTAAAAGGGAGACAATCAGGAATAATGATGGTGTAACCTTCGGATGGCAAGATATACTCTGGACATTTGTCACAAACTAAATCCAACTGAAGTTAAATATACCTTTAATCAGCTTTAGAGTATGAAGAGGAACCAATTGTGGCCATGAGTTCAATAAAGACTTCCCATTAACTGCCCTCATTTTTAAAATTCTAAATTAATGTGTATCACTGTGAAAATAAATTTAGATGAAACAGATGGTGACAAAATGAGGTAATTTAATTTAAACACTCATTTAAAATGCGTGACAACAATGGAAGTAAAAACATGTTACCAAAAAAGAAAAACAGGTTTAAATAAATGTGTAAGATATAAACAACCCAAGTAAATTAGAAGAGAAGACAGAAGGCAAGATAAATGAAAGAGTGACTGAAGATGCTTAAGGAATTAATGGAATACACAGACGAATGAGATACCTTAGGAAGTAGAAAAAATGACAAAGAATACATGTAAACAGGAAGAACTCTTCTTTTAAGACTATAAAAGAGACAGAGAAAGTTCAAAGTGACCTGTAAATGACCAATGACCTTAGGATCAAAATTGGATAGCACTCCAGTGGAGGCCCAAGGCATACTATATAACATTCTCCCAAAGGCTTATCCTCTTGACCTTGCTTTACTGAAAAACTACCGATACCTACAGACTACCTATACCTCTCTGTGGCCATGTCCTTGCACCTAATAACTCTTGTCCTTCTACCTAATCACTGATCAAAGTTACATCATTCATATCTCGTTAACATCTGCTCCTTCTTATAGTAATACTTTACACTAAAAAGTCTCCTGACTTGCCCTTTCCTCATTGTTTGCCCTTTTCCTAGCTAAGTTAGTTTCCTATTCAAATTCTACCCATCTTTCAACGTCCAGGCAAAATGTTGCTTTCTCTATAAAGCCATCACTATCAATTCCAGCTTGAAAAAAGCTTTCTCCCTTCTGAGAAAATTGTACTTAATTGATAATTACACTGTCAGGGACATCTTTTAGATTTTCAACTGTTATTTAATTTTTTGTTATATTTTATGCCTTGTCTCCCTCCGTAGTGAGATTAATAATCCTGGAAGCATTTAATAAAGGTAAATTTGAAATGCATTTAAACCTCTAAAATTTTCTGAACTCAAATGCTGATTTAGTCACTCCCACAAACTGAGAGCAAGAGTGAGACAGTTCAAGCTTATGACAATGACTTTCAAAATTTTAAATGTATATATCCCTTGGCTGAGCAATTCTACCTCTATTTTCACTTTTCAAGTTATACTTCTATACTGTTTCACAGCTTTGTTAAAAACCAAGAAATGTTAGTTTCTAAATTTTGTTTTTCATAGGAAGAAAATTACAATATATATACAATTAACAGGTGGTATTTCAACTGTTCTTCCCTGATCTCTCACTAACCAACTCTTTAACCTCAGGCAGAGAATACTTATGGCCTCACTTATAAGATCAGCTCTAAAAATATGATGCTGTAGAACACAGACAGAACAAGAGACAGAAAAGTGCCTATATTTTGAGGTCAGAAGGAAAGAATCTGAGAAAAGCAAAAGCATGTCAGGGAACGCAGCAGATTGCTGGAAAAGTATGCTCTTCCTAGAAGTCCTTCCTGAGACTATATTCATCTAAAAAATCTCTTCGGCAAACATGTAATGCTTATATTTCCACATTTTAGTTAAACAAATAAACATTTTATTTTTTTAAGTTGCAGAACAGTATATAGTATAATCTCACTTACGTGTTTGAACACATAAAGGATATAGACCAGTTATTAAAAGTGAGTATTTCTGGGGAATGAGACTGGGAAAAGTGCAAACTTTCATTTTCTACTTTACCTCTGGATACTGTGACTTTTTGTAGTGAGAACATAATATTATTTTAAAATATACATATTTTTCAAATATGAAGTTATTAGAAATACTGGGCCACAGTTTTCCCATAATTACTAGAAATAATTAAGGGGCAATTAAATTCTGTCATTAAATTTATGTGCATACAAAAATTTTAGGCTTTAATTTTAAAAGCCCTTAAAAACTATTTATGTGAGCGTTATATATTAAATGAAAAATTTTTAAGTCCAATATTTAATTAGTATTTATTTATGCATTTCAGAAAAATGAAGCTTTGGGCATTAGATCAGGAAATGATAAACTATGGCCTGTGAGCAGGCTGCTTATTTTTATAGTTTTGCTGGAACACAGCTAAGCTCATTTGTTATTATCTACAGCTGCTCACACACTACACGGCAGAGATGGGTATTAATGACAGAGACTATATGGCCCGCAAGCCTTAAGTTTTTATCAATTGGTTCTAGATTATAAACATCTTTTCAAAAAAATTCTGTGCTTTCACTTAAGAATTAAATATTTGAATCGGGATAATCAAGAGAGATATTGAGATTTAAATTTCTGGACAGTTTAAAATAATCTATTTTATTCAAAAAATCTTTTATATTGGCATAAGTTAGAAACGTATTTATCCAAGTTTAAACAACTAGCATAAAAACGTTTCTTCTATATACAACTCAAGGAAACAAACAATCCTCTTTAAAAAATGGGCAAAGATCTGAATAGACATTTTCCCAAAGACATACAGATAGTCAACAGGAACAAAAAAGTGCTCAACATTACTATTCATCAAGGAAATGCAAATCAAAATCACAATGAGATGTAACTGATCACATCACACCTGTTAAAATGGCTATTATCCAAAACACAAGAGATACAAGTTAGTGAGTATGTGGAGAAAAGGAAACCATTGTACATTACTGATGGGAATGTAAATTGGTGCAGCCAATATGGAAAAGTGTGGAGGTTCCTCGAGACATTAAAAATAGAACTACCCTATGATTCAGCAATTCCACTTCTATATATTTATCTGAAGGAAATGAAAACACTAGCTCAAAATATACCTGCAATCCCACGTTCAATGCAGCATTATGTATAATAGCCAAGGCATGAAAACAACTTATGTGTCCACTGATGGATGAATGGATAAAGAAGTTGTGGCATGTATATACGTATGTGTGTACCACTATATATATCATAAACACACACACAAACACAGAAATATTATTCGGCATTAAAAAAGGGAAACTGCTATTTGCAACAACATGGATGGATCTTGAAGGCACTATGCTAACAAAGTGACATAAGTCAGACAGAAAGACAAAGACAGTATGACCTCACTTATATGTGGAGTCTTAAAAAAAAAAAACACAAAAAACAAAAAACAAACTCATAAAGAATGAATTGGTGTTTGCCAGAGGCAAGTAGTTGGGACTGGATGATATGGGTAAAGGTAGTCAAAAGGTACAAACTTCCAGTTAAGTAAGTCCTCAGATGTAATGGATAGCATGGTGACCATAATTAATAATACAGTATCGCAGTCCCCCCTTATCCATGGTTTCAGTTACCCAGGGTCAAACATGGGCTGAAAATATGACATGGAAAATTCCAGAACGAAACAATTCGTAAGTTTTAAATTGCACACCATTTTGAGTAGCATAATTAAAATCTCACACTATCCCACTTGGGATATGAATCATCTCTTTGTCCAGTGTATCCATGCTGCATAAAACACTACCCCTCATTAGTCACTGAGTAGCCATCTTGGATATCAGATTGACTGTTGCAGTATCACAGTGCTGATGTTCAAGAAAGCCTTATAGTAGCTTAATGCTATGTCACAATGCCTACGTCATTCATTTCACTTCATCTCATCAAACAGGCAATGTATTATCTCTCATCATCACAAGAAGGGTGAGTGCAGTACAATATTTTGAGAGACCACAGTTACATAACTTTTATTACAGTATATTGTTATAACTTCTATTTTATTTTTGTAGTTAATCTCTTACTGTGCCTAATTTATAAATTAAACTACACCATAGGTATGTATGTTTAGAAAAAACATAGTATACATAGGGTTCAGTATCATCCGTAGTTTCAAGCATCCACTGGGAGTCTTGGAACATGTCCCAGCAGATAAGGGGCGACTATTGTATTGTATATTGAAAAGTTGAAAAATTGCTGAGAGAGTAGATCTTAAAAGTTCTCATTACAAGAAAAATAAATTCGTAACTATGTGTGGTGACAGATGTTAACTAGACCTATCGTGGTGATCACTGAGATATATATATATATATATGTGTGTGTGTGTGTGTGTGTGTATATATATATATATATATACATAAAAAAAATCATGTTGTACACCTGAAATAGGTAGTGTTATATGTCAATTATATCTCAATTTTTAAAAAGTTTCTTTTGTGAGGTAAAGGCTATGGTTAGTTATACAAAAGAAGTCTTTTCAATAGACATACAACAATGAATATTTTTTCATGTTTAGTAATGTTTTCATGTTAACTAAGATATTCAATATCAACAGAATGATGAAAATTAAGTAATTCTTACCTGTAATCTGAACCAATCTAATCTCATTCCTCTGAAATCAAACACTTCTCCATCTTCAACTACAATAACAGAAAAAAAGATTATAAAACAAATTAATGTTTTCATAAATCTATAATCACATTTCAAATTTTAGGAGCTAAGACAATTTCACTTCTGGGCATATATACATAAGAATTAAAAGCAGAGTCTTCAAGATATGTTTGTACACCCATGTTCACAGCATTATTATTCACAATAGTCAAAAGGTGGAAGCAATATCCATCAACAGATAAATGGATAAACAAAATGGGGTATATTACTGAGCCTTAACAGGGAAGGAAATTCTGACTGACACATGCTACTACATGGCTAAATCTAAAAGACATTATGCTAGTGAAATAACTCAGTGGCAAAAGACAAATACTGTATGACTCCACTTATATGAGGTATCTAGAGTAGTTGAACTCATAGAAGCAGAAGTACAATGTCAGGGGCTGGAGAAACGGAAAAAGGGGAATTGTTATTTAATTACTATAGTTTCAGTTTTGTAAGATGAAAAAGTTCTGGAGATTGTTTGCACAACCATGTGAATATACTTAACACTACTAAACTTTACACTTAACAATAGTTAAGATAGTACATTTCATGTTATGTTTACTTTACCACAATTAAAAAATAAAAACAGGGGCTGGCCCGGTGGCTCAGGCAGTTAGAGCTCCATGCTCCTAACTCCAAAGGCTGCCACTTCGATTCCCACATGGGCCAGAGGGCTCTCAACCACAAGGTTGCCAGTTCAATTCCTAGAGTCCCCCAAGGGAAGGTGGGCAGCGCCCCCTGCAACTAAGATTGAACACAGTGCCTTGAGCTGAGCTGCCTCCCAGATGGCCCATTTGGTTGGAGTGCGGGCTCTCAACCACAAGGTTGCCAGTTCAATTCGACTCCCCCAAGGGATGGTGGGCAGCACCCCCTGCAACTAAGATTGAACACGGCACCTTGAGCTGAGCTGCCGCTGAGCTCCCAAATGGCTCAGTTGGTTGGAGCGCATCCTCTCAACCACAAGGTTGCCGGTTCGACTCCCGCAAGGCATGGTGGACTGTGCCCCTTGCAACTAGCAACGGCAACTGGACCTGAAGCTGAGCTGTGCCCTCCACAACTAAGATTGAAAGGACAACAACTTGACTTGGGGAAAAAAAAAGTCCTGGAAGTACACACTGTTCCCCAATAAAGTCCTGTTCCCTTTCCCCAATAAAATCTTAAAAAAAAATAAAAACAATAGCTATGACAGTGAAATAATTCTCAAGTCCTATAAAGATGATGTTAAAAGAGGCAGTTATTCTAAGAGAAAAGTATAGACTTTTTTCCTAAACTCTGTGACTCTCAAAGGCGCTTGCATGTCAGTTGGAAGTGCTAGAATAGAGCTTGAGGAATCCAGTGAATAGAAACTTTGAACAGTAAGCTGAAGTTTCACAAAATAACTCTATATATAAACCAAATATCACCAGACAAGTTTACAATAGTTTCGTTACATATATGTGATAAAATAAATTTATTACTCAGAATATATCAAGGTTTCTGATACCTTTTACTTAAAGATTACAAAATTAAAACATCATATCAATCTATTGTAATAAAGTATTCAAATAATGGAGAGGCAGTCTAGTAAATGACCTCAGCTTTTAAGATTGAGAGGTCTGAACTTAAAATTTCAATTCTAGCACTTAATTCCTGTTAGAGCTCGGGAAAATAATGTTAAATAATTGAGAGGTTAACTCTCAAACCCTGAGTTCTTAATCTGTCACATAAACATAATAACAGCTTTTAAAAACTGAGACATACCAATGGGATAATATATATAAGATGTCTACCATAGAGTAAACATTTTATCAATGGTATCCATTATTCTCACAGGTAATGCTAGGATTAAATATACACTATTATAATAAAGGCTACTCTTTTTTTTTTTTCCTAAGGAGGGCGCAGCTCACTGGCCCATCCGGAGATCGAACCAGCAACCTTGTTGTTATCAGCACCTTGCTCTAACCAACTGAGCTAAACAGCCACCCCTTTTTGTTTTTTTCTTTCTTTTTTTTTTTTAACCAAATACAAACTTTGTTATGATACGGTGAACTCTTGTTTTTTATTTTTACATTTTTTAAATTACAAAATGCCTTTTTCCCACTACATAAGAAAATTCAAGCTATAATTCTTATGATTTTTATAAACATAATCTCACACCCATTTTGGAAATGCTTCAGAGAAAAGGAAGTTAAGACAAAAGAGAACAGATTAAATACAATAATTCCCCCTTATCCAAGGTTTCACACTCTGTAGTTTCAGATACCCGCAGTCAACCGCTGCCTGAAAATACTAAGTGGAAAATTTCAGAAACAATTCATTAAGTTTTAAAATGCATGATGCTCTGAGTAGCATGAAGAAATTTCACACTGTCCAACTCGGTCCCATCCTAGACATGAATCATGCCTTTGTTCAGCGTAACCACATTACACGTGGTACCAGCCAGTTAGTCACTTATCAGCTGTCTCTGTTATCAGATCAACTGTGGCGGTTTTGCAGTGCTTGAGTTCAAGTAATACATATTTTACTTAATAATGGCCCCAAAGCTCAAGAGTAGTAACATTGGCAATTTGGATATGCCAAAGAGAAGCTGTGAAGTGTTTCCTTTAAGTGACAAGGTGAGTATATCTCAAAAGATATTTTGAGAGAGACCGCATTCATATAACTTTTATTACAGTATACTGTTATAATTGTTCTATCATTATTAGTTATTGTTGTTAATCTCTTACTGTGCCTAATTTATAAATAAAACTTTATCATAGGTATGTATGCATAAGAAAAAAGTATGGTTGATCCTTGAACAACATAGGTTTCAACTGTGCTAGACCACCCTTACAGTACCATAAATGTATTTTCTTATGATTTTAGTAACTTTCTTGTTTCTGGCTTACTTAATCAACTGTTTATGTTATTGGTAAGGCTTCCTGTCAACAGTAGACTCCTAGTAGTTAAATTTTGGGCGAGTCAAAAGTTATACGCAGGTTTTCAACTGTGCAAGCTGCGCGGGTGAATGGTTGGAGGATGTTTCAGCCTTCCCGACGCCCGCATTTTTCAAGGGTCAATTGCATATATTGACTTCAGCACTATTCAATGTTTCAGGCATCCACTAGGGATCTTGGAACATATCCCCTGCAGATAAGGCGCGGGCTACTGTATATCCAAAAACTAAGTAATGCTTTAAAAATTAACTGTTAGATCCTTTCCTTAATACTCAAATTTGAAAACCTAATTAGAAGATACGCTTTTATTTAAGACTTATTACCTTGCTTTACACTTAGGGAAGTCATAGTGTTAACAAAAGAGGACATGATGATCGATTCATCTTCAGGGCAAACAGAAAGATTCTGAAAAGAAATAAAAAATAATGTTAAAATTATCTAGTTGGGAAAAAATTCACAGGTCCATCAACTGGCGGACAGATAAACTGGTAAATCCATACTATGAAATATATTTTGGCAGTAAACAGGAATATGTCGATAGACACAATCACATGGATGAATCTCAAAAATATTATACTAATTGAAAGAAAAAAACAAAAGATTACACAGTATATGATTCCACTTATATGATTTTTTTTAAGGCAAAAAGGGACAAAAAAGCAGATGAGTGGGTGTTGGGAGGTCTAAGAAGAATCAGCTACAAAGGTGCACAAGAAAACTTTTAACTGTTGGAAATGTTCTACATTTTGACTGTTATGGTGGCTACATGAATGTGTATAGTTGCCAAAATTCAAACTATACACTAAAAATTGATTCTTAGTAAATGTAGATTATACCGCAACAAAACTAGGACCAAAAAAATTCCTCTCTAATTGGCTAAAAAGTTGAAATTTGATAAACTGCATCTGAAATGGACACTAAATAATAATTTTTTAAAGCGGATTTAGGTCACAAGCAGCATAATTTTCAAAACGTTAAGACCTACAGAACAATGTGAATGTACATAATGGGACTATACTGTACACTTGAAAATAGTTAAAATGATAAATTTTGTTATGTATATTTTTACCACAATAAAAAATAATGTAACACCTATTACAATGAACTATATTAACAGGCTAATCTTAGTTCTAAACTTAAATCCTAGCAAACGGTTAAAAATATCATGCACGTACTTTATAACAAAAGAGGTGGTAAAAAGCTCAGGTGTCAAGTTAAGACCTGACTTCAAACACTGGCTCTGTTACTTATGAACTGCGCAACACTGAGCAAGTTACATTAACATCTATTTTCCTCAACAAATGATAACTATAACTACCCTCACAGAGTTGTACAAATGTAATAAAATATACTGTCAATAATTTGACAATTATTAATATTAGCAATAGCTACTACTACTACTACAATTCCAGAAAAAATAAGTTCGTTTTCCCAGTACTGTTAATATACAGTTTACATACAAGACACCAGAAGATATGGAATGACTTAGAAATTTTAACAGTACAATACAAATCTGCGAAATTTATGAATAAGTATCTAACTAGCCACAGCAAGTTTCAAAATGACGTGAAACCAGAAGTCTGATTTACTTTTTGGACCGTGATAGCAGGACTACCTCTGGTTTATCTGATAGTAAGTGTTCAAATAAAATTGCAGCAAAGCAACAATACTCTAGGGATAAAATCAGCTTTTCTATTCCCCTTTTAATGGGTGTTCTAGAAAGGAAGCACCTGAACTCCATCTAGTGGATAAAAAAAAGAAGTACACTAGTTTAGGATAGTAACTTAGAAGCTGTAGGTAATTCAAGGTAAATAATTATTTGACATTTTTCTTATTTGCATTTTTAGGTAGTTTTGAAAAAAATTAGGATTTCAAAGTATGGTTATTTCTCTGGGAAATAAGTAATTTTAGAGTCTTAATATAGTCTTAATAATATTAGTCTTAATACAAAAAGAATTCATGATGTTCTTTATATTACAATGCCTTTGATTTTATAAAACAAAGTAAAACACTACTTTCCTTACAGTCAGGTTATTGGGAATAAAAATAAAAGAAATTTATACTAAAATGAAAAAGACCAAATAATTATGAAAAGCACGTGCGTGCGCATGTGTACACACACATACACACACACACACACACAACCCTAAGACTGAAAATCAACAGAGTAAAACTCAAATTGAAAATAAAACTAGGACATTTAATTAAATGCCCTAGATGATTTGTTTTTCTTTTTACTGGCCATCCTCTAAAACACTATGCAAAAAGATTTATCTTCTTTTCTTCTAATACTTAGTTACCGATTATGTGTCTCCATCATCTCTATCTCCATAGGAACTGTCCAAGTTCAGGCTCTCATCAGCTCTCACCTGCCTACTGGAATAAATATCCTCCTAATCTCTCTGCTTCTGCCTTTGCCCCCAGCAACTCATCAACCACACTGAGCCAGGGTGATCTTTATAAATAGTAAATCTGATTTATGACAAACCTGCTCTTTTGCAAGGCCCTCTGTAATTTAGTTGCTGTATATCTCCATCCACAGGGTATAGAATCATTCCCTGCACTCTGTTCATTCTGAGCTTTGTACACACTTACGATAATGCCATCACACTGGGCTAAAACTAAATGTTTTCTCCCCTCTAGATGATGATCCCCTTGACAAGATACGACCATGATTTATTTACATTTGTATCTCTACCACATGGCACAAGATGGTATTTTACAAATGCTTGCAAACAAATAAATTACTAGAAAAAGGGAAGGAACAACAGGGAGAATAATATAAGATAGTTTTTACCTGCACAAGTTCATTGAGGACAACAGCATCAAAGCCAGAAAGGTACTGCACATAATACCTCTGCATTACAGGTCCGTATTTCCTTACATGCGCTCTAAGCTCTTCCATGTAAAATATTAATTCAGCAATGTGCCTTTTTTAAAAATTCAAGAAAAATATTTCAAAAAATAAATTGTTATTAAGGAAAATATGAAATGCCTCTGATATAAGATTTTTCTTAGAAAAAGCATTGTTAAAACACTCAATGACTATTCTTAAAATTATTTCATATAAATAAGGAAGTCATAAAAAGCAAGATAAAGCTAAGACTAAAACAGTGATAGAGGAAAATACAAAATGAAAATAAATTAGGACATCGCATAAATAATAATTGAAAAGTCACAAATAAAAGAGAACTGGGAAGAAATAATATTTTTCTGTATGCTCTTATTTCTCTGCTTCATTTATTTAACTCCTGTTGAGGGACTGAACAAAAATGAGAGAGACATTTCAAATGACTCTCTCAACACATTGGCTGCAACTCATGAAGATTCTTAAATTTTTGTGTAGTAAAAATGAATTCCACAGGAAATGTTACTGGGTATAGCAAAAAAGTAAACAAGAACTTTATGACCACCTATGGCATGAGAAAGGAAACATTAACATTCTTAATTTTAAACTCGAGTTGACTTTGCATTCTAATTAATATCATCTAAGGATATATTACAAATATTCCTGTACTATGACAAATTATGACAAATATAAAATGTTTTTCAAAATAATTTTACTTCAAAAAGTCCCCAAATTCCATAGCCCATAAATGAAAATATACAAAAAAATAATGTTTTAAATGTTGATAACTTACTTATCTATAAAGTCATCTGCACTCTTCTTTGGCATGTTATCTGCATGACGAAGTAGCCAGATAATTTCATCACGGGCAAAGGATAATGCCATAAAAACAAAAAGTGCCTAATTAAAAAAAAAAAAGTGCTTACTCTCATGTAAAGATTAAAAACAAAACCTATTCATAATCTTTCTCTAAGTGAAAAGTCATTGGCAAGAACTGACAAAATCAAGCTCAAAGACAGAAATGAGAAGACGGAAGTGAACTTGGAAATATCAGGGAGAGCATACATGTAAGGAAAAGGTGAGGAAAATGCAGGAAGATGTGAGGTACAAATATCAAGTCAGCAAATGCGTTCTTAGTTAAATATAAAATCCCTTTATCCCTTTAAATCCCTTTAATCCCTTTAGTCCTTGACTCAAAATTTAGATAAATGCCAGAGAGAGAATAATTTTTAAAATTTTAACATGGCACAATTATAGTTAAAAAATTAAATCAATTACCTTGGGACCTAGCAAGCCAGGTTGATCAGAGAGGACCGTAGCCAATTCTTTCAGCGCAGACCTTAAAAACTTGCGTCTTTCTCTGTGCATTGAACCACTATAGGGAAAGACACTATTAGTTTGTCTGTTTCTACTAAAATAATTACTGGCAATTAAATAACATCATTTTAGGATCAACCTCCAAAGTTTGTTTTATGAAGCAGAAGCCACTACAAATATCGTCTTCTATGTGTTTGTCATTAAATGACTTCCCAATCTTATGTTAATCCTTTGCTTTCTTGTGCTGCTTTTGTAATCGTTTATTCTGTTATTTCTCCACTTATCAAAATCCTACCCAAACTTCAAGATCAATCCTACAAGAAACATTTCTCATTATCCAGATGTCCTTTTCTGAATAATTTCTGCTATTTTAGTACCATAAAGCCTTTTACAAACTAGACTGTGAAATCCTTGAAAGCAATCACTGTTCTAGTGCATACATTTTTGTCACCTTCACATAGAAATCAATAAATACAATAAATATTTGATTACCCATATTCCTATTAAGTATATAAAATTGATAAAACAAGAGCCATAGTCAATAAATGTATTAGGATGAGATCTATTTGATACTCCTGTTCAAAAACAGAAAGGCAAGGAAAGAACGTCTAATCATAAATATTCATATAGTAGGTATTTTAAAAATAAAATGCGAAATAGAAAAAAATTTATTTTCACATATTAACATGGGGGGGAAAATCACAGAAAGTTTGGGTGGCCAAATGGCTCAGTTGATTAGAACACGAGTTCTCAACAAGGTTGCTGGGTTCAATTCCCATGATGGTGGGTTGTGTCCCCTGCAACTAAAGATTGAAAATGGCGACTGGATTTGGAGCTGAGCTGTGCCCTCCACAAACTAGACTGAAGGATAATGACTTGGAGCTGATGGGCCCTGGAGAAACACACTTTCCCCCAATATTCCCCAATAAAATTAAAAAAATAAATCATAGAATGTTCTAAGTATTCCAATTCCTCACACTATGCAAAATATACATTACTCCAATTAAGTTTTAAAATTTATATAGGTGCAAGAAAAAAATGGCCACACACCTGTACAACAACTGTTATATGTCAAAAAAACGAGTATAAAGAATATACAATATTAGAAATTTAGCTGTGAAACAGATTAGTCTTAGAAGACAGATTAAAATCCAATTTCTGCCTATGTGACCTAAGTAGAGTTCTACCTCACTAAGTTTCAGTCTCTCATCTATAAAACAGGATGATGACATCTGCCTTAGATGACACATTATTCATAAGGCTCATATATAGTACTTCTACAATATTAATTCCAATGGCAAGCTTTTTTTGTTTGACAATAATAAAGTCATCTGGTATAATTTCTAAGGAAAAAATGGGCAAATGTTATTTTGATGATTTTACTACGCAGGGTTGTTGCAAGGAGTCTGTGGTTTTACCATGTTTCCCCGAAAATAAGACCTAGCTGGATCATCAGCTCTAATGCATCTTTTGGAGCAAAAATTAATGTAAGACCCGATCTTATTTTACTATAATAAAAGACTGGGTCTTAATATAATATAATATATAATTCCGGGTCTTATATTAACTTTTGCTCCAAAAGATGCATTAGAGCTGATGGTTCGACTAGGTCTTATTTTCGGGAAACACGGTATTAACATCAAGAGAAAGTATCTATAAAGTACTATGCCTGACACATGGTAATGAATGATAGGAATTATTACTGCTTAATATTTATGATTATTTTATATAATAAATAAAGGAAATAAAAATGCCTTTTAAAAGATCTTTATAAAAGATAGCTATAACACCATATACCTGCCTACAATTAGGTTCATCCCATAAAGTGATAATCATATGTATTTCTGTAGGTCAGGAAAGAAATTCTAACACACTCCAAAGTATGTTATTTATACTAGAGAATGATTTTTTAATAATATGAGCACTTCATTTGAGTGAAAAAAATATTCATAAGGAAATCATGTAGCACAGATAGAAATGAATAAAGATGGTTTAAATTCCCAATATCCATCCTATCGCTTAACCCTAAATTATAAAACTTCTTGTGGTTTTACATTTTCCATCTATGGCAATAGTGCTTATCTTCTTTCTGCCTTATAGAAATATTGATGGACCACTTGTTATCTCTACATTACCTAGGCTCAGTGGAGAAAATATTCTACATAAGTATATCATATACATAACAATTAAGATGAACTATCTAATTAGTTACTTTATGAGAAAATTGAAAAGTTGTTCAAAGATGTTAAATACACTAATTTCTAATTTTGTCTATATATTTATTAATATAAACATATTTATTAAAATTTGGAAAAGGTGAGGGGTTAACATACTTTGAAACGTAAATACTATTTGGAAGACTATGAAGATAGGTCAATTTTCATGAAGTACAAAAATCATCACAACTTGCAAAGTATTAGCAAGGGAGCATAGTGACAGTAAAAGACTTGAATAAACCCTTAGTCTTTTGTATGCTACTTCCTTAGAGCATTTTAATCAACACTTCAAAAATATTTAAAGTCTGTCTGCACTAACTTCAAGGTTACTAGACACTGAGGTTATATACTTATTTCTTATTGATTAAAAGTCCCCCATTTCTACTACCATACTTTACACACCATTAATCTGCATTCACTTCAACAAAACAATGCTTTAAGAAAGGAATTCTTCTTGATTCAAGTACCACAGATAAGAGAGAACTACTTACGCATGTGACACAGCTGCTTCTTTGCATTCTCTTATGTCATTAATACGTTTATTATAGCTATGTGCAAAAAAAAAATTGGAACCATGTTAACCTTAATTTGATCAATAACAGTCAAAATAAGTTAGTCAAATTCTAAAAGTCAATTAAAAATAATATATTATCAACAAGAAAATCTGGCCCTCAAACTGTAAAAGCATGAAGAGGTCTATCTAACATCCTTTCCTAGCATCTTAAGTAGCCAGTCAAGTCTCCCCAGAAAAATAAATCTTATATTAATCAAACAATAAAAGCAAACTTCACAATGTAGGCTGGCCCGGTGGCTCAGGTGGTTGGAGCACCGCGCTCCTAACGTCAAGGTCACCAGTTCGATTCTCACTTGGGCCAGTGAGCTGCGCCCTCTACAGCTAAGATTGTGAACAACAGCTCTCCCTGGAGCTGGGCTGCCGTGAACAGCCGGAGGTTGGTGTGAGCTGCCGTGGGCTGCTGAGTGCTGCCGTGGGCTACTGTATGCAGCCATGAGCGGCCGGTGGCCAGCATGAGCGGCCAGCAGCCAGAGTGAGTGGCCGGCAGCCCGCAAGAGCTGCTGTGAGTAGCCCACTGACAACTGGCAACCAACTGCCTCAGTCCGGGGGGAGCACAAGGCTCATAATACCAGCATGGGCCAGGGAGCTGTGTCCTACACAACTAGACTGAGAAACAATAGCTTGAACCGGAGTGGTGGGGGAGGCAAAAGGAACGGGAAAACAAAAAAACAAAAAAAACCCGTCACAATGTATATTTTAATTTTATTAAACATACTTCCTTAAGCCCCAATAGAGACATTAAAGTTAAACTTGCAACATAATTAACAGTGATTTCCAAAAATTTAAAGTGCTGACAAAGCTATTTTGACTTTTTATCACTTCTGACTCTTCTGCTATCTCATAAACATTAAAAAACTCTGAAAGGACATATACTAGTGATCGCTCTAGCAAATATTTCGGGATAAAGACTTTGTGGTGGAGAAAATTGGGGCGTGAAAGCATTTGACTACTTTAAATTGAAAGAAATAGAACACCAACATCAATGCCAATAAATACGTTAATTTCATGAACATTAGATACAAAAACTCAGAAGTCTTAAAATGTTAAAACCTACCTTCCTGACAACCTGGCTAAAACTACTTAACACCAAAAACTCCAACTTCTAAATTAAGATTTATATGTTCTTTGAGCAAATGTCCAAAATATACTAATTCTGTAATCACTGTCCTTTGTAATTAATAAGCTTTTATACTTATGGTGTGACTTGTAATTACTATAATAATTCTTATTTTAAATTGAATTTAAAATAAAAAATTAAAAAATCACTATAATATAAAATCACTATTTAATAAAAAATTAAAACTTCTTGACTTCAAATATGGATACTTAGATGGTAAATTTATCATTAAAAAAAGCATAACAAAGATAATTGGTTTCATGGTGCCATTAAACTTACTAGTACAATATATAACATAAGCTCACCTAATATAGACAGACTACCTGGTTCTAAATGTTTACATATATTTAAATAACTCCACAGAGAGGTTGTCAACAGCTAAGATATCATACAAGTTTTATGATCTTTCAATCTGAATCAATTAGAAAATGACAAAGCCCCTAAGACTGAATATTTCTGGTTACTCTACCACCTAAAATAAAAGCCAAGTAAGAGCTGGAAAGTTCATAGGGTACTGTTTCTCATATTATGACTGAGAAACTACCTGCATGAGAATGTCAGTCACCTGTGGTGACAGAAATCATAATAGTTGTCTCTTGAAAAAGGGGCTGAGGAGAGGGGAAACAGAAAAGACACAAGAGGATTTTCTGGGAATAATGGAAATGCTGTAGATCTTTACCTAGGTGGTCACCTAGCGTATTCATATGCAAAATCATTGAGCTTTGCATATACAATTTGTGCATTTTTCTGTTTGTAAATTTTACTTCAATAAATTACTGGGAGATGGGGCGGAGAAGGGCAGATTCCTTTAACCTCTCCAAGATACAGATACAGGAGATACAGGAGATTAGAGATGATGCCCAGGAACCTGGATTTTAATTCACATCCCAAATAATTCTGATGAACACTAAATTTGAGACACACTGGCTTAAATTGTTAGTGTTAAACATATCTTTATATTTTTTAATGACTAACAGGTGCTTTATCTTGATTTCATTAGGACTTTATTAAATTGGATATGAAATAAATGTAGATAAATTTAATTCCTATCTGAAGCTAACAGCCCAACAAAATTATTTAATACTTTCAGGTATGGGGGATCCCAGGATATTTTAGATGTTCCTAATTTCAAAAGATTTCATAATTACCCCCAAGTCTGAGCTCAACTTGGCTTTTATTTATACACTGGCTCCAGAACCTCATGTGGAAAGAAATGCAGGTTTTAAAATTTTCAAGGAACAAATTTATGAGAATTATCCGCTTTACAGAAATTAATGTAAATGAGTCACTTGAAATACCTTCCTACTAAAAGGAGACATGATTTCCTATATGCAGAGATCTGACTTCTGTAATTGTTACAATTAATTTAATGAAATATTTTTGATTGATTCATATACTTTTACAAGTACACTGTATTCTAAAACAGCAACTCTAAAAAGTTCAAAACTCTAAAACTCTAAAACGTACATAGGGTTTTTAGTAATATTTATGACTAAAACCATACCATGATTTGCAAGAGAACGTATCTTCTTTCCTAAGAATACAAGTTTTGAAAGGGAACACTAGATATTTTAATCTGTGAAGTTACCTGTAAAAAAACAGGAGGACTACCGTATCAGCATGATTGTTAAAAACCACCTGGGAAGACAGCCCAAGCAATATCTTTCTGCATGATATGACCCTTCTCTATTCCCAAAACTTCAACAAAAACAATCCACTCACTATCCTTCTCAAAAGACAAAGGAAATGAAAATTGAAAACATACCCTCGTATGTTTACAAATAAGTCTTCTGCAGCTTTGTGAATGTGGAAAACTTCATCCCGAAAGAGAGAGAGGCAAGAGCTACTTTGAAGAGCTAGCTTCCAAAGGTTCAGTGCTGTTGCATCAGTATTTAGGATCCCATGGCACAAAATAAAGCCAACTTTAAACAAAAAGAAAAGTAAATACAAATATAAAAGTATTCCAAAGTTAAGTTCTTTCAGTTACAGGGTGGCTTTTCAAAACTACAGAAATGTAAACACATTCACTAAATTGAGGCTTTTAAGTGACAGATAATAATTCATATATATACAAGACGGCAACAATATTGTATAATTTTATGTATCCTGCAAAATCAGTTCTTTGAATCTACACGGACACAAAGGAGAAAAACTCGTTTCTGGACTGTGAAGCCAGTCATTTTAATAGATGAGTAAAAGATATTTTTCAGAAACATCTACAAAATATTTTAAGCCAGAGATCAGAAATTACTAATTAATGCATAATAATTATTATAGTTGTTTCAGGTAAAAAATAAAGCTAATCTAAATGACAAGAAATAAAAGAACATCTTGAAATTTCACAGCAATTTAGAGTTTACTAAGTAAGTCTTTTCACATATTATCTCACATGATCCTGTGGAATAGATTGAAGAGGGTGGTATTTTTCTTTTATAGCTGAAGAAACTGAAGGTTCAATGACTTGCCTAAAGTTACAATATTATAAAGTATTAGAGCTAGACTTAGCTTCAAGTATTTACCCTTGTAGTCCAATGCTGCTATCTAATTTATGAATTCAAATATCTCTTTTACCTTTTGTTATCTACTTTGGAAATCCTACACAAATGTATAATTATATATACGTTTGTTGATGTCTTCTCTAGTTCTCTATACGAGGCCATGAAACCTCACTTTCATTCAGTCAAATCTTACTCAATGCTTACTACACAAGTATTCAAAGTAATGCTGGGCCACTTACAAACAAATCTTATTTCCAGTGAGATTTCCCTGTGATTCTCAATAGTCACTGCCATCTCTAAACTCCTGAATCATTAACATATAATTTGCCATTTATCTTTTTATTCTTAGCTCAACCTTCCTTTAAAAAAGGAAGCAAGCTAACTCTTTAAGTAGGCATATATTGTGGAATCATACATACGTAGGTATATTTAACTTCCAGAAATATATAAAAATATTTTTCATACAACACAGCCCCTAAATGTAAGCCAATTATTTAATCTGGTACTCAACCAAAGAAACAGAATACAGATATGAAAATTTAAAGAATCCTCAAGAGAAATTTTGTTTATAAAAAATTGTTGCCATTATGTACTGATTTCTTAGTCTAATCGCTAGTAAAATAAGGTTTCACTTATTGTCTCATATATACCTTGTTGTATACTTAGGTTCACAAAACTGCTGTTGATAAAAGATTTTTCTGAAAATATTATCAGTTATATCACACGTTACCATGTATTTTATTTTAAGATACAGGTTACATTATGAAAAGCATATTCATTTGTTTGTGATAGAATCAAAAAAGACAAAGTAATTTAAAATAAACTCCCCAAGATTAGGAGAATGGTTTATTAATTAAATCACAAATTAACTTCCTTTCCCTACCAAGGTACCAATGAAAGGACAATAAAATTTTTTTTAAAATTTTAAGCCATAAAAATGTTGGAGAACAAGATAGAAAACCAATACTAGATAAGAAAGTTAAGAGAAAACCTTTCAAGATAGAAAATACATAAAACTTGACTATCATTTTAAAGAGAGACAGGAATTAGTAATCTAAAACTCCAGAGAACAAAAAGAGCTCTTTCTCAGTGAGTCCTCTTCCAACCAGTAGCTCAAGAATAAACCCTGAAAAGAACATCAGGATAGTTGTCTTATAATTGCATTCTAAATATCTGGGTCCTCAACATTCCAGACCCTCAATAACTCTTGGCCCCAAGCTGTAATCTAGACCAGTGATTCTTGAACTTTAGCTTGCATCAAAATCACCAGGAAGGTTTATTAAATCAGACGGCTGGGATGTAACCCGAGTTCCTGATTCAGTAGTCTAAGGTGCTGCTCAAGATTCCGTATATCTAAGAAGTTCCTATGGTCCAGGCACCACACTTTGAACTAATCTAGAGCAAAGCTCTAAGACAGTAGACCATCTTCTATAGAGAAGTCCTAGTGTGGGAATTGGGGTCAAAAAGAGGTACAGAGTTTGCGGTAACTTTTACCCTTATATTAACTCTACTCAAGCTTCAAATACATGAAAGCAGCAAAACTTACAGTAAACCTTACCATGGCAACTATGGCTATCCCAAATTTGTCTGCCTTCTCCATGACCACATACCTTCCATTAGGGTAGCCTGACTTCTGACCCACGTCCCTGCTCATTATATGAAGCCATAAACAAGCATTTCCATTTAAAGCAAAGACTGGGGGTAAATAGTGCTCTTTAACTCTAGAGGTCACCCATGCCACCTAACTACTAATCACTCAGTTCTTCAGACATACATCCATAAACATAAAACAACCAAAGGATTATTACACATTTAAGTAAAGTCAGTATTTCAAAGGCTGTGTTTCTGAATCAACTTTAAAAGACAAAGCATGAAAATCTTAACTATCATTATAGAAGAAAATATTAACATCACAAAACTGATCAAAGTAAAAATTATAATAAAAATGGCTAAGGGAGCATGTGCTAAATTCCACCTTGTTAATACCATTAACAGTGCCTCTCAAAGTGCCAGTGCATAAGATTAAGAGAAATTGAGAATATTTAGAAACTTTTGTAAAAATCTGACAGTGATTTATGAACAGAAACCTAGTAATAATCTAATTGTTAGGTCAAATTAAATCTAATAATTAAAAATGTGGGCTTTTGTGTTTTTGCTTATTAACTTATTTCTGATAATTCTAGTAATTCATTCCCATTGTATTTTCTAAAGGTATCCAAAAAACATGAAAAACCAAAACCAAAACTGGTCTTTCACTATACTTTGAGAAACCCTAATAAAAAGTCAACATAGAGAATCTAAAGGATAATCAATCAAGAAATAAGAACTGTAAGTACTAAAAAACATATTGTTCAAAATTATTCCCCTCTACCAGCAGACTTGGGGTGGTAGAAGGAATCATTTTGTATTCTATCTGTTTGTCTCTGTGTCTATTTCCCCCTCAGTTTGTGAACTTCTTAAGGACAGAAACCAATAGTAATTTTATCCCCCCAGCATCTAACAAACTGCCAAATATGAGTCATTTATTATATGTATTGAAGTAAATTAATACCTAAAACCTTAACTGAATAAATGCAGTATTTAAAAAAAATCATTAAAAATAAAACAAAAATTTAGTTTTGAAAGCCATGCTGAGAGGCAACATAATGCAGACCATGAGCCTTGGAGTTAGCCTGCGTTCTTACTTTGTCTTTGTTACTTACTAGATGTGTGCACTAAGCTTTAGATTCCTCATCTGAAAACAGACCATCTACACTGACAGGTTAAATATGAGGACAGTTGGTAAGATTTAAGGTGATTTTTCTTTTCTTCTACTGAGCATTTTACAATAAACTTCACTGATAGGCTAATACTAATTAGAAAAAATAATGAATGAGGTAAAGCACACAGAAGGCTGTGCTTGGCACAGAACTAATACATGTTACCTGTTATTTTTCTCTAAAACTTAAAATGAGGGTTAATGACAAAACTAACCAATTTTACTTACAGATAATCCATTTTTCCATTGCATCCAAAGAGAGATATTCACAAGGCATCTTAAAAAAATATAAATTTGTAGTTAAAAGAAATTCTTTTAAAAAACCCGCACTGAGTTACTCTCCTCTGACTCCTGAGAATTCTTACTACTCAATTCATTGCTTAAATCCACCACAACAAATTTAGAAAGTTGGATAAAAGTTTTATAACCTATAAACGTGTGGTCCATAAAGGACAATGAGAGCCGTGCTCCTTTCATATTTACACACTTCAAAACCTCTCTTTAAAAAATACTGTTGCTAAATCATGTCAATCTGATAAATAACAACTTCCAAATTTCCTGTCTATTTCAGAGTTGCAGTATTCCAATGGATAAAATTTTAGTCAAGTTAAAAAAGATTTCTATACATGGACACTCACTGTCTTATCCAAATCAGTTAATTATGTGTGTGTGTATTCTCCATATTCATAACATGTGTTCATAAACACAGAGAAAAGACTGAAAATATAACAGCATATAATAATGATTTTCTCTAGTTGGTAATATTTGGGGTGATTTTTGTTTTCTTCTACTGATCATTTTACAATAAACTACACTGATAGGCTAGTACTAATTAGAAGTAGTACTGCAACAGTACTGCTTAACTTATACTTTTTTAAAAAAACAATTTTACTATTTTCATTCAAAAAGGGAAAAAGAGAATCATACGGTGTCAGACTGTGCAGGATTAAGCATTGTACTGGGTGCACTGATGAGACTCAATAATTGGGCGTTTCTCCACTGGTCAGCTGAAAGATTCCTTCGAGGATATACCATCTGAAGAGAAATTAGTGCATCTGAAAGAGACTAATTAAAATAGGAAAAAAAGAAAGTTAAGGAATAAAAACTTTTTACCTTCCCCACTTTTTTTCCTGTTATTCCCCATGCTGTATCTTGTATCATTTTATACCTGGAAATCTGAACCTCTTAGTCTCCTTCACCTTGCTCCCGCCCTTTTTAATTTTTCAATTACAGTTAACATTTGATATTATTTTGCATTAATTTCAGATATGCAGCATAGTGGTTAGACATTTATGTAATTTAAGAAATGATCCCCCTGACTAATCTAGGACCCACTTGGCACTATACATAGCTATTACCATATTGACTATATTTTCTATGCTGTACTTTACATTTCCATGACTATTTTCTAACTACCAATTTGTACTTCTTAATCCCTTCCAGTTTTTCACCCAACCCCCTCAATATCCCTCCCATCTGGCAACCATCAAGATGTTCTTTGTATCTATGAGTGTGTTTGTTTTGTTTATTTTGTTCTTTAGATTCCACACAAGTGAAATCACATTGCATCTGTCTTTCTCTGACATACTTCACTCAGCACAGTACCCTCCAGGTCCATCCATGCCACTGCAGATGGCAAGAGCCCATTCCCTTCCATGGCCTAGCAATATTCCATTGTATATATGCACCACTTCCTCTTTATCCATTCTTCCACCGATGGACACCCAGGCTGCCTCCACATTTTGGCCACTGTAAATAATGCTGCAGTGAACATACAGATGGACATGTCCCTTCAAAGTAGTGTTTTGGGTTTCTTCAGATAAATTCCCAGAAGTAGGATTACTAGGTCCTTCTTTGTGTCTTGTTATAGCCTTTGTTTTAAAGTCTATTTTGTCTGGTGTAAGTATTGCTACCCCAGCTTTATTGTTTTTTTTTCTATTTCCATTTTCATGAAATATCTTTTTCCATCCCTTTACTTTCAGTCTGTGTATGTCTTTCAATCTGAAGTGAGTCTCTTATAGGCAGCGTATGTATGGGTTTTGTTTTCTTACCTATTCAGCTACCCTATGCTTTTGATCAAAGTATTTAATCCATTCACACTGAAAGTAATTGTTGATAGATATGTAGTTATTGCCATTGTATTATTTGTATTTTTTATTTTTTTTTCCATCTTAAAGAAGGCCCTCTAACATTCCTTGCAATACTGTTTTGGTGGTGATGAACTCCTTTAGCTCTTTGCTGTCTGGGGAGCTCTTTATCTGTCCTCCAATTTTAATTGATAGCCCTGCTGGGTAGAGTTATCCTGGTTGTAGATCTTTGCTTTTCATCACTTTGAATATTTCCTGCCAATCCCTCCTGACTTGCAAAGTTTCTATTGAGAAATCAGCTGACAAGCTTATGGGACCACCCTAATATGTTACTACGTAGTTGCCTTTCTCTTGCTGCTTTTAGGATTCTCTCTGTCTATAACCTTTGCCATTTTAATTATATCTTTCTGTTGGCTTGTTTGGATTCTTCTTGTTTGGGACTGCACTTCCTGGGCTTGTATGTCTATTTCCTTTGTCAGGTTAGGAAAGTTTTCAGTCACTATTCTTTCAAATAGGTTTTCAATCCTTTGCTTTCTCTTTTTCTTCTGGTACCCCTATGATGCGAATGTTGTTACGCTTGGTGTTGTCCCAGAGGCCCTTTATATTACTATCTCCATTATTTTTTTTTAATTCTTTGTTTCTTTTGCTATTCCAATTGGGTGTTTTTGGGTGTTTTCTGCTGCCTTGTCTTCCAAATCGTTGATTCAATCCTCTCCTTCATCTAGTCTGCTGGTGATTCCTTCTAGTGAATTTAACATTTCAGTTATTGTATTCTTCACTTCTGACTGGTTCTTTGTTATGGTTTCTAAGTCTTTTTTAATGCTTGCTACCTCTTTGTTGAAGTTCTCACTAAGTTCCTTGAGCATCCTTATAACCATTGTTTTGAACTGTGTCTCTGGTAGGCTGCTTGCCTCCATTTCGTTTAGTTATTTTTCTGAAGTTTTTTCCTGTTTCTTCATTTGGGACAAATTTCCTCATTTTGGCTGCCTCTTTGTTTCTATGCATTAGGTAGATCTCTTGCCAGGTGACCTTATGTAGTATGTGCCCTGTGGGGCCCTGGCACAGTCTCCCTGGTCACCTGCTCTGGATGCTCCAGGAGTGTCCGTTGTGTGTGCCTTCCTGTTACATTTGAGCCTTGATTGCTATTGGCATGTCAGTGGATGTGACTGACCCCCAGGCTGATTGGCTGTGGGATTTGGCCATGTCCACAGCTTACGGGCTGCTGTGCTGAGGGGCTTACCCAAGAGAGCAGGATTCGCCCCAGTGCACTCTGGTGCCTGTTGAGACCGCCCTTTGTGTGTGTCACTTGTGGGGCTAATTGGGTGGTGCTCTGCTGTGGTCTGAAGCCAACCTCCAAATATATTGGTTCTAGGGCTTCTTGGGAGGGGTTCCAGTGCATGCCCAAATCAGCCACCGCCTGTGACCAGCTGGGAACTACCTGGTAGGAGCTACAAAGTGATCCACAATTGGTCGTTGCCTGTGTTGGACCTGGAGAGGTGTGGGAGAGGCCACAATGGGAACTGAGGATGGCTGCCAGTACCAGACCTGGGGTAGCTCCGCAAAAAGCCAGGACACACCAAGGCCTCCTGCCACCTGCTGCTGTTTGCTGGCTCCCGTAAGGTTCAGCCTCTCCTCTTCCATTTAAATTCGTTACAACTGCCATGCATTTTTAACTGTACCACCCTGAAACAGAGACTAATTACAACTATACTCCATATAATGTCTGAGGTGGGTCCCAGCAATCCTCCTGTAGAGTTTTTTTTTTTTTTTTAATTTCATGAAAGCTACATAGATTCTGCATTCCTGGGCAAGAACTTAGCTCAGGAAATCATGTTATTTTCTTTTTTTGTTGTTATTGTTAAGTCTCTTTAGTAATTCAGAAACTGCAATTTAAAATGGCTTCACACTAGCCAAAATGAAAATATCCTATTTGTCTAGAGTGTGGATAAATACCCACTTACATAGTGAATACGGGAGTACAAATTGATATACTTTTCTAAAAAATAAGTTAGAAAGTCTTTAAGAAAAGTCCTAAAATGCACAGCCTACTGACCCACTTCTCTGAGATGGTTGTAGAGATAATCAGTTAAGGGAAAATATTTACCAATAAAAAATGCTTATTACTATACTGTTTTCACAGTATATGTGGGTACCAACCTCAATGGTTAACAATGGGGATGGGTTAAATAAATTAGGACATATCCACATAATAGCATATTGTGCTATCATTAAAATTGTATGGGAATATATTTATTGACATGAAAATATGGCATTACATGAAATTTGTATTTCATGTTACTTTCTTAAAGGTTAAAATGTTTGGCAATCCCAGGATCTTTATTTCAAAAGGGGTAGAGAGCCTAATGTCATTCTTTTATGCATCATTTTCTACTCTGACAGTTCTCACTGAAAGAAAAAAACATTAGGGTTATATGACTAAGTGTTAATGAGCTCAATGTTTCATATTACTCCAAGAATGCCTTATAAAAATAATCCACTGTACTCTATCTTAATAAATTACTTAACTTCCGTTTGCCATTTGGTCTGTTAATTATAGATTTATCATTGAAGTATTTAATGTTTCATCTCAATTGCTTCTTCCTTGCTTTTAACCGTCCTTTGCTGTTCAGTTCTGCTTCCACAAAATTCTACATCGAATTTTAAATCTGGCCGCAAAAAAATTGCCAGGGGAGTTTGTTCAGAATACGAAACATAGGGCTCTACCTGAAATTTAGTGAACCAGAACCTCTGGGAGTAAACTTAGAAATCTGTATTTTTATTACACTCTACCAAATGGTTCAATATGTTTTTAAAATTAATCAAATTGAAATTACTTTATTTTTAACAAATCCTAGCAAATACATGATAATGCTGAGATATCATGAAGCATTAGAAAACTTAAGATTAAAAAAAAGAAGAAGAAGAAAAATAAATAAAAATCAAGATTAGGAAATAACTGGTCTAATCCAAATTGTCAATTATCCTCAAGTAATTATTGATTGTCTAATATATGTTAACGACTATGGAGAACTGGAAAAAAAAAAAAAAAAAAGATCCAACAGCCTTAAAGGAAATTTCCAACACCTTAGGGGGAAAAGAACCAAATCTGAAGTGGCTAAACAAAAACAAGGCAAAAAGTCAAAAACGAATCCAGAGAGGAATATGGAAGACAGTTTTAGGTGAAGAAAAAGCACAACCAAAATCAGACACGTGACTATGATATATACTCAGTAGTTTAAGAAATACTGACACTTCCATCTACAGTGTTGATATTTACTTCAAAACTGATGTCATCCACTAGTCTCTTTTAAACTAATGATTCGACTAATTTCAAGACATTAAGCCTATATAAATTTATGGGTGTAATACAGCTATACAAAGAAAATAAACTGGAAAAGCATCTTCAGAATTTTCACGGGAGTAAGAAGATTGAAGGAAAATTCTTGGTGTTAATTGTATGTCAAAAACAGCATAGATTCATATAAATTACCATATTATTAAAAATTGTCATCATTCAAAGAGAACAATGGACCAAGATACTAATATCCTGGGCTTCAGTTCTGGTTTTGCCACTACGGCTACCAAATAGTATGTCATGTCACTTCTCCAGCCCTCAATTTCCTTATCTATAAATAATAAGGATATATAAGATACCTATAAATTTCCTCGATGTGCTTAAGAACTATGGTTCTTTGAATTAGCCTTACTGCAGAGAAGCCATAATGGCAAGACTCCTTAGAACCAAACTTATTTCATTAAGAACTACTTTTTTAATATATCGTTAAAGACATTCCAAATTATTTCCACAAAACTTCTGTAATTTTCTTTCTCATTAAAAGGCTGTATTATAATAATATAACTAAAATGTATCAAATACTATGTACCTAAATACTTTAATGAAGTAACTCATTTAATCGTCATAATAATATGAGGTAGGTACTATCATTACTCCATTTTTATAGATAACTGATGTACGAGGTGTGATCAAACAACATGGTGAATGTTTAAATTTTTAAAAATTTATTACAGTAAAAGACACATTGCCATTAGTCCCCCTTAAAATCCACCCCCACACTTCAAACAGACATATCCCATCATTCTTGCCACTTTCTGAAGCAGTTCTAGGAATCTTCTTTTTTGAGTGCCTTTAGTTGCACTGTCATGGCTGCCTCGATGTCCAGAATCATTCTGACTCTGGGGAAGAGCCACAAGTTGCAGTGCCAGATCCAGTGAATAAGGTGAATGAAGACACACCATAATGTTTTTATTTGACAGAAATTGCCATATACCAGAAGTAGTGTGCGACATGGAGTGTTATCATGATGAAGGATGATTTACAGCACACTTTAAAACACACCTTCTCTCAATTGTAGCTCACACCCAACTGACTGCACCAAACAAGGTGAAACTTGTCACATACAAGTTTCGATGCACCACTTCCCATATTGAAGATCCCTCCCTTTCTGTTGGAAGGCACTCAGCAGCAGCGTTCACCATATTTTTTTATCACAACGGTAAAGGCTCCGTGTCACACATCACTTCTGGTATGGCAATTTCTGTCAAATAAAAACATTACCGCGTGTCCTCATCCACCTCATTCACTGGATCTGGTACCATGCGACTTCTGGCTCTTCCCCAAAGTCAAAATGACCATGAAAAGGTAAATGTTTTGAATCAATTCAGGACATCGAGGCAGCCACAACAGCACAACTAAAGACATTCACAAATGATGACTTCCAGAACTGCTTCAGAAAGTGGCAAGAACAATGGGGTTAAGTGTGTTCGAAGCAAAGGGGAGTATCCTGAGGGGTATTAATGGCAATGTGTCCTTTACTGTAAAAATTTTTTTTTATTTAAACATTCACCATACTTTTTGATCACTCTTGGTATAGTGAAGTTGGTTAAACAACTTGCCCAGTATTACACCATTAATAACTGGAGAGTTGGGATTAGCACCCAGGCAGTCTGGTACAATAGGAAACATTCTCAGATACCTAATTTCACTACCTCTATACCCTATATTGAATCCAAAAATGATCATGAATCAATATATTTAGAAATAACTAATTAGTTCTCTGGTTCACAATTAGATAAAACCATAAATACCTATTATTCATATCCTGTAATTTTTTTCCTAAAAGAAGTTTATCACTCTAACTATCCACATTTAAGCGAGCTCACATGACTTTTATAGCATATCTAAAAACCAGCTCTCACCTTGCTATGGGGTACAAATTCTTCCATCATCTTCTTTAAAGGGTTTTCATAATCCACAATCATCTGACCAAGGCGTGGGTATTCTCGGTCACTTAAAAAGACATACCAAATTTCACTGAGTTGTAAATCATCAAATTGAGCATTTCAGAAAGATTTTTATAACACAGGTCTACCTTGCTCCATGGGTCATCTCATGAGCGTAGTTGTACAATCCAATGATTGCCTTCCTCTCTTCAATTCGAGACAGCAGTATCATTAGAGTTGTATAGGTTATGATCAAATCTAAGTAGTTTTTTGTTAAATCAAAGTTTACAGTCTAGAAAAAAAAATCAAGCTTAATTCCTTCCTATTTCACAAACTTTTAAACACACACACACACACACATCTTCATGGCAGCTACTGAAAGCTAATAATTTTCTATAGTTATTTATTTTATCCTCATTTCCGAAACTCTTTAATTCCTTTCCCAAAAAGCATGTCTAAAGTTTGGGAGTTACAAACACAGTTTTGTGTTTGTGACACAATTTTCTGGGTGAAAAGGAGTTTGTGACTGCCCTATACAAACTCGTTAACAGTTTAAAAGAACACCCAAACCCAGAATAACTAGAATCACTGGAGCCAATCTCACTAAGCAAGAAAAAGAAATGTTAAATAAGTAAATAAAAAGCTTCACCACTAAGTCAATGGAGACATTTTTCACTTTGACTTCCTATATGTACAAATGGTCTTAGAAAGATTCTATCAAGTATGCCTTTCACAGAAAAAGATATTATCCACTTAACTTTTCTTAATTGGGCCTACTATAATAAAATACTAAAATCAACACTATTTCCCAATGTGCACAAAATTTATATTAACAATCAAATAAACAAAGTAAAAATTGATAATATTACCTTAAAAAAATAAAATAACTACAAAACAAATTAACAATGCTAAAACTTTATATACTAGTCATATAAATTTTCTCTAAAGAAAAGCATTCTACTAGAAACAGAGAGGAGAATTGGAAATTTTCTGAAAATAATACTTACAATATCAAAGAAGACTTGGCAAACATCAATAGTATTCAGCAATTCACAAACATGGTCCTGAAAATAAAAGTTTACTTTAATGGTTTACCTATACAAATATTGAATTCAGAAAACACACACAAATAAAATGATATCTTACTGTCGTTTTAAAATAATTCTAATTTTATTACCTACAAGTGAGAAAGCAATTTGTACAATAGCAAATCTACCTCTGTAATCTTAAATTTCACATATTAAAATACATACCTTAAATTCCATAACATCTACAAATGTGAAGTAATACAATGCCAGATTTTTCAAAATCTCTGATTTTTCTTTCTGTAGTTGTGCAAGCTGTTGCTGTAAAAACAAAATTAGAATGTACTATTCACTGAGAACAAAAACATTTCATTTCACTACAAACTATCTTCTCTTATGATTGCTATATGAAAGCACAAGCTTTTAGAACAATATTTCTAGATGATTAAGGCTTTTTTAAAAACCAAATACTTAACACAGCAACTGCTAATAGTGATCAGCAACTGACAGTGTGAGGCTATAAAACGAATCAAAGCAGATTAGTACCAAACTACTACTATTAAGGAAAACTGGAACATGTTAGGAAAAAAAATCATCAAATGAGCTCTTTAAAAAAATTAAAAAACAACTCATGAGCATGATCACATTACTAGAAGTGGGAGAAAAGAAAATGAAAAACATTATAACTTATACTACAAAAAAGCAATATGCTTTTTATAAATTTGTAACTTACCAAAAAGAACATCCAGGCAAAGCCACGTTACGCATGCAAAATAAAATGTAGATACAAACATAAAATACAGTAACGGTTCCCTGACCAGATCCACAAAACACAATAATACATTAAACAAAAGTAAAAACCACAACAACAAAAAAGAAATGAGAAAGAAGCAAAACTAGAGTTAAGACACTGGTAAACATATGAAAGAGGGAAATGTGAATACAAAAGACAAATATTTCAAGCAATTGTATTATTAAATTTATAAGTCCTAAGTTTTCTTTCTTTTTAAAACAACTATTAATATAATTTCTGAAAGAATCCAGCCATATTTAATGCTCTAAATCATAAAGCTGCCAGAATTCCAATAAAACATTTGGAAACTTGATGCTGAATATAATCTACAGAATATCAATTTCCACATCATTTGGGAGCTTGCTGAAAAAGAAAAATCTCAGGTCCACCTGAGATGACCTGAATCAGAATCTACCTTTTTAACAAGATACCCAGGTAATCTGAAAGCACATTAAATGTCTGAGAATCTCTTATCTGGAACACGAGAAAACGAGAAAATATAAGAAAGTAGTTCAAAATATCAAACTTGCTATTAAAGCCCACACAATTTTGAGGCCTTCATACAGTTCTTACTTATACTTACACATGGGGGTTGAGGGAGAGGTGCCTCCCTCTACATAATTGCATTAGACCATTATATAAGCCAGGAAATTTACAGCAGTGAGCATAAATAACAGCAAGACCAAACAAATTATAAAAATACTACTTAAAACGGCAAGCACAACAGTCTGGTAGACCGAACTATTTATTATAGGTTAAAGCACCCTAAATACTGCAGTCCCTGAAGATAAAGAGTAATTATGTCTAGAAAACATGAGTAAATGAGTTTATCTTTCTTCCTCTAAAGGCCAAATAAATTAAGATATGTACTTATAGTGATGTGTAACTGTTTTTAGCTTTATCTATGAGAGTAGTTGACTTTATTTTGAATAATATGTTTCAAAACAGTTCTATTTTTATAAGTACAGTTTTAATCATTCATTACCACTCACAACATCAAAAGAGATACTTATTTAAAAATGATTAATTTCATCAGATTATACTACCTTTACTTTGTTCAACATTAAACATTTACTATTGATGTCTTAGTCCTTTTTCCACCTTTTTAGCACTTTAAATTTGAGTTTTGAAATATAACCGGTGAAAGTAGACTCATGATAATAGTATCAGAAGCAAGAGTAGAATTCGGTTGCTACTGGGCTTAATTGTTAATGGTGCCTCCTTTTAATTTCAGTGTCCTACTTTGGACAAAAAAAAAATGAATCACCATCTTTTGGACAAAAAAAAAAAAAATGAGTCACCATCTTATCTATTATGGACCTTAATGATATTTTACACAAACCCTCATTTTACATGTTAAGAATTCAATGCCCACAGAACTTCAAAAAACATTCCCAAAGTTATAGAACTACTTAATTATAGGGCCAGGACTGGAAATCTCACTTCCTTAACTCCTAACACAAAGTGCTCTTTCTACCATTCTACGTGCCCACCATCTCCCTTTTTAATAACAAAATTTCACTATGGTCTAAATTTCTCATTCAACTTTATTTCCCCCCAAACCATAGGTAATTAGCCTCTACAGTGGCTAAAAACTTTACTGAGTAAATTATGTATCAATTCAAAATAATTAGTCAAATTTTCAAGGCCCTTCACAATTTGGCCCTAATTGACCTCTCCAATCTAATTTCCTCTACACCTATTCACACACTATACACAGTAGCCAAAACTATTCACTATTTTCTATACACATCTCATGTTTTTGTCCTAATTCCACTACACACACACACACACACACACACACACACATCCATCCCACTACTCCTAAGCCACTTAGTTTAACTGTTAATCCCATTTTCAAGAAAACAACCCTGATTGAACTTCTTCCCCAAATGTAAGGAAAATTTCCCTCCTCTAAATGTGTATAATTTATAATAGTATCACTTTCTACCTTGTATCATAGCTATCTCCAACACTGTAAGACAGTGTAAAAAACTCAATTTTTTAATCTCCACAGCCCGTATCATACAGTTCTGCATATAAAGGCATATCAATATAAACATCAATCAGATGAGTGATCATGACAAATTTAAAAGACCTTTATATGTCAGTGTCAGATGACATGTTTTGGTCGCTGATACTAGAAAGCCCACCTGTTATTGTGCTACCACAGCTAAATGACTTAACCTCTCAGAGCCTAATACCCTCATCATCAAAATGGGAGCTGACAGGTACAGTCAGTCAGTCAAGATAATGTGTGCATGAAAACATCTAACAGTTCCTGTTCATGAAATATCAGGTGAAGCTGATATTTAAATATCAGAAGCTGCTCATTAAAATATCAGGTGAATAACAACTGGGGCTCAAAGACCACTTCTTCAAAAAAGACCACTTCTTCAAAATAAACAAAAATAAAGTTATTTTAAGCAATCCCAATACTACTTATAATACTTCTAATAAAAGCTAACATTAACTGAGCATGCACTCTTTGCCAGGCACTGTTCTAAATATTCTACAATATTAGTGAATGAGAGTAAAAAGTACAAAAAAGTATTTAACTTTAAGTTCAACATCTATAACAAGGTTTTCTTAATTCATATCTCATTGTTTTATAGTAAATAAAAAGCAGGAAATGGTTTAAGAACAAAGATTAGTAATAAACTGTTTGATGTTACAGAACATTAGAAAACACAATTTTGTGAGAAATTGATTCTACTCACTAACACTTTAAAAGCATATACGTTAACTATATTAGCAAAATATACATATAGCATTTTCATTAAAATTTCTAACTTTGAATCATTATTCTTAATATTTAAGTAAAATGTGTAAAAACTGAAAATAAATAACATTAGCCATGAAGATCACAAAATAAGATCTTTGTACTGAAAAATTTTGGTAATTAATCTTTGTACAATTAAAAAATATTTTCTACATCAAAGTATCTAAAAAATTGATTAAAATTTAGTATTTATTAATTTCCATTCTTTCAAA
This sequence comes from Rhinolophus ferrumequinum, assembly GCF_004115265.2. Lineage (NCBI taxonomy): Eukaryota > Metazoa > Chordata > Mammalia > Chiroptera > Rhinolophidae > Rhinolophus > Rhinolophus ferrumequinum. The sequence continues at coordinate 43,763,737 of NC_046291.1, read as the reverse complement.
AAAAAAGGTACTGGCAAATTACAACAAGGAAACAATGCCCAAGAGAGCTATCTCACTGATTTTTAACACAAAAGAATGTGACATTAGTTCTTTATTTGTATTGTTTCCTGCTGTGCTTCCAGCATCTACAATACTGGCACATAGTGACACACTATAAATGAATAAATAAACAAACAGTCCTCAAGATTCTCAACATAAAACTCACGGAGTCAATTTTTTAATTGCACTGCTGATTATAAATGAAAGCAGTATCAGGTATCAATTCATGTTTCAAATGAATTTATGTATCCTAACATAAAGCAGTGATTTAATCCCTTGAATAAATCTACAAAGTTGGGCAAAATATTTCATTACGTCCTTCCAGGAAAGAAAAACATGAAAGCAGAAAATGGGAAACATCTAAAGAGAGGGACAGGGGCGGCCAGATGACTCAGTTGGTTAGAACGCGAGCTCTGAACAACAGGGTTTCCAGTTCGATTCCCACATGGGCCACTGAGCTATGCCCTCCACAACTAGACTGAAGACAACAAGCTGCCTCTGAGCTTCCAGAGGGGTCGCCAGATGGCTCAGTTGGTTAGAGCAGGAGCTCTCAACAACAAGGTTACCAGTTCAATTCCCGCATGGGATGGTGGGCTGCGCCCCCTGCAACTAAAGACTGAAAAACGGCAACTGGACTTGGAGCTGAGCTGTGCCCTCCACAACTAGATTGAAGGACAACTGCTTGGGGCTGATGGGTCCTGGAGAAACACACCATTCCCCAATTAAAGAATAAAATTTAAAAAAATGAAAAGAATGACATATTTATATCAGATAAAAGCAAATCACCAAGGATTACCTGAAAATCCAAATAACACAAAGATTAGTCATTTTAAAAAAGGTTCATAGGACTCTGTAGGACTTACCTTTTATCCTATACAAATGGTTCTATTTGCAGTCAATATTTCAGAAAAGTATTTTTCTGAGCAAAGGATAATATATTTTAGGCTAACACTTGCCTAGCAAGTAAGCATTACTGAATGTTTAAGATTTGTTACTAAATTTAATCCTCATAACTACTTTTCAATGTACATTTTTTTATTGTGGTAAAATATACATAACATAAAACCTACCATTTTAACAATTGTTAACAGTTAAAAATGCATTCAAATTGTTGTGCATCACCCCCATCGATCTCCAGAACTTTTTTCATCTTCCCAATCAAGATATATTTTTATGCTCATTTTCCAGATACAGAAAGACTAGAAGAGGGTACAATGCCAATCCAGGTCAATCAGATTTCAAAGCTCAAAACACCTCTTCAATATACTTCATTCAAGTTGCCATACAATGACACAAAAGAAGTACAGGGACAAGCAAAGCTAAAGCTCTTTTGTTGTCAGAAAATACTTGTATTTAATTGTAGCTTCCTCAATTTCACAGACTCAAGCTCTTAAGTATTCCTCTAATTCGACCTCTTCATTTTATATATTAAAGTGTTTTTATTCAAGTTTATATTGCTAGTTCCGTTTAAATTAATTCTGAAAAGCAAAGAACAGAAAAGTTTAAAATTTTTAGAACAGAAAAGCAAAAAAAATTAAAGGTTGTACCATGCTTCTCTGTAATAGGACTGTACTGCTCCTCCCATCGAGAGTTAAGAACTGACTGGGTGCGGAGCACACAATGTGATACACAGATGATGTATTATAGAATTGTACACTTGAAACCTATGTAATTTTACTATCCATTGTCACCCCAATAAATTTAATTAAAAAGAAAAGTTAAGTAGGTTCCCAGCCTTACAATCTCAGCTGGCCTTGTGACTTGCTTTGATCAACAGAAAGCAGCAGAAGTGACACCCAATTTAAGGTCTTAAGCTTCAGGTTATGTTTTTTTGGGGACACTGCCCTGAAGTGCCATGAGTGAAGAAACCTGAGATTATCATATCACAGGGACAGAGCAGCTCAGCATCTGGCTAGCCCGGCTGGGCCCATCACCAGCCAACTCACCAGCTAAACAAATGCAGCTGTGACCTAAGGCTGGTAAGACCAGCAGAAGAACTGCCCAGTCAATCCACAGAATAACGAATAAGTTGTTTTAAGCCCACTAAATTTGGGGGTAGTCTGTTATGCAGCACTAGGTAACCGAAACAAAGGTTAATCTAAAATTCAGTAATACAAATTAAAACAACCTCCATTTCACCACCTGAGCACAGTAACTTGAACCAGGAAAAATTTCGGAAGTTTAAGATTTCTGGTCAAAAGATAGGCAAATCAGCACTAACAGATGAAATTAATTTTATCATTAATACTAGATAATCACTAATTACATGTCCTAATGTGATGTGATTGGTCAGGTGTAACATCTTTATATAAAAGGTATCACACTTTAATGAAAATACAATTAAACTAATATAATGGCACCATTTCCATTACAAATGGAAATGGAAATTACATTAGTCCTTTTACACTAGATTTTGATACTCAGGGAAAAAAATCTTTCGAATATGTGATTGCTTTGCTTTCATAACCTGGGTTCATAGAAATAAATCAAGCTTTTCTTACTGATTAGATGTCATCATTATAATTGATAATCATACTGAACTATTTAAGTCAAGATGGACTTGAGTGCTATTGACACATGCACGGTAATCTGCCAACATTAAACAGTCCTTACCACCTGACTTTTTAATTTTTTAAGTCTTTATTTATCTTATTGTCAATTATCATTTGCTCTTGTTGAGAGTTCCTTTTAATGTACAATGTGTTAGAAAATATACCTGTTACAATTCTCCCTAAGTAAACTCAATAAGCTTGGGCATAATGAGAACCAAATACTTGATTTTTGAATAAATTTTTTCTAAAATACCACTTCTAATTGCTCAAAATCATTTGTTTTTTACAGCTTTATGGAGGCACACTTTACATACCATAAAACGCTAGTCTGAGCTCTAGACATATATACGCTCCTTGACTTACGATGAAGTTAAGTCCTAAAAAATCCACACCAAGTTAAAAATACCTTAAGTCAAAAACGCATATAATATATAGCTAAGCTACTGCACATCACAGCTTAGCCTAGCCTACCTTAACTGTGCTCAGAACACTTATATTAGCCTACAGTTGGGAAATTATCTTGAGTTTCATCTCAAAGGTAATTATCTTTCTCTTCTTCTCACCATAAACAGGAGACACAGATGGGTGTTTTTTAGACATGATGGGATGTGAAAACACAAAACACAATATCCAAAAATAACCCGCTGGCAACAAAGTACACTGTAGAGCATCAATTATTTACCCTCACGATTGCAAGCCTGACTGCAGCTGCGGCTCACTGCCTCTGCCCAGCACCACGAGGCTTATCACCTATCACTCGCCAGGTAAAAGATCAATATTCAAAATTAGAAGTACAGTGTCTACTGAATGCATATTGCTTTTGCACCATTGTAAAGTAGAAAAATCCTAAGTCAAACCATCGTGGGTCAGGGACCATCTGTACACAGTCAGCTACTCAATCTGTTTTTTGCTTCCTCACCCTAGTAAATCTTGCTATTTGTTCAAGCCAAAAATCTTGGAGTCTTATTTCTCATTGTCTCATACACCCCATACCCAATGCATCAGCAAATACTGTAAGCTCTGCCTTCAAAATACATCTAGAATCTGAATATTTCATGGCTAAGTTTTGAAAATAATCCAGAATCTGAATATTTCTTACCTCTACCACCCTAGTCCAAGCCACTATCAGCTCATGTCAATGACTACAGATTACATAACCAGCTTCCATTTTCATCACTGTTGTGCTCCTCTGTAGACTGTCTTCAACTCAGCAGTGATCATAGGTATATCACTTCCTTCCTCTGCTTTATCTCTCCAATGATATCTCAAGTCTCTGAGTAATTAGTCGAATGCCTTACCACGGCCTAGAAAGCCCTATTGATCAGTCTACTCCTCATAATCACTCTGTCCTCATCTCCTATCACTCCCTCCCTCCCTCCCCACAAATCACTCTGTTCCCCTCCTAATGGCCTACCTCCTGTTCCCTGAGCATACCAGGCATGCTTCTATCTGAGCCTTTGCAGCTGCAGCTTCCTCAGAACAGAATGCTTCTCCCCCAGCTCACCTCACTCCCTCATCTTCAAATCTCTGCCCTAATGCCTCCTCTTCAGTAAGGCCTTCCCTGGGCATCTTAAGTAAATTAGCATCTCTCCACTACCACTCTTACTCGTTTCCTCTGCTTTGTTCTTCTTAGAGCTCATCTCTACCTGTCATTACGTTCCTATTCTTTTTTTGTGTACCTCTGTCCAGAAGAATGCAAGCTCTACAAGAGTAGTGACTTGATTTGTTTATTCACTGTTGGACCCCCTCTCCCAGAACAGGACTGGACTCACAGAAGGCACTCAATAAATATTTTAAATAAACAAATGAATGATAAGTTGAGGAGGCTATGGAAACATATACATGCAGCACTTAACCTAACTTGAAAGCATTAGAGAAAGCTTCTCTGAAACGGTGACATCTAAGGATAGACCTGAAACACAAGTAGAAGTTATTCTAGTGAAAGAATATGGGAGGTAAAGATTGTTCCAGATAATAAAAACAACAACTATCTATATATATTTCACCATGTTCTATCCTACACTAGACAACGAGGACTAACACAGTGTACTGTCCTATATATTCTTGTCCAAAGACCACTGGTGTACATATTTAAAACATTTTTAGTTAAAATGAGTGCTAGGAAGAAGGATAAAGGAAAATAAGTGTTTTTGCAACACCCGTTATTTACTCCATTGTAGATTATTTTGCTTTTATTTTGGATCTTGGCAAATGACTTTGATATGACAAAAGATCAGACCACATCTCCCATGAAAAATGATTAAGATACCACGCTAAAGGAACTCAAAGGGTACCAGGTTAAAAGAGGCTGAAGTCACTTTTCAAAGAAATGACCAAGAAAATAAAAACTAAATATTAACAGGTGATTATGTGTTGGTAATCTGCTGCTATTGTAAAAGGCACCACAATCACCACTGCAGCCTAAGGCATTCGTTAACAAAGTGTTTGAAAGATCTCTGAAAAACTAGCACTAGAGGCAAAATGTAACTTCAGCAAATTTGAAGACAGTGGAAAGATGATTGTAAATGCCAGGAATGCATCTCCTTGGGGTATATGCTATGGAAATCCAGTACATATAATGATCACTGGCAGTATCGTTTGCAGGAAAACTGGAAGCATCCTTAAACTGAAGCGGTTATGATTATAGTTAAGTATAATTAGAATAGATATATAGTGCACAAGATTCACAAAATAATGTGATTTTAAAACAGATGTGTCTTGGGATCATAAAACCACCCTTGAAAATATGATGAAAGCTGAAAAATACGTTCATACATAAACTATGTGCACAATTTCAGTGGATTCCCAAACTCCAAACTCAGTGTGAACGCTCAAGTGAAAATCTGAGAAATACATCCCAGGATGAAAGCTAAGAAGCAGTGTTATGCAAATTGTCCAAAGGGGGATCAGAAGACAGAGGATTATAGGAGAATGGGTTCCAGAAAAAAGGGAAATCTTATACAAAGGTGGTATAATTAGAATTGGATAAATTTAAGAATTCTATAAAGGCACATAGCTGCACAGTAAGTCCTCCATGTCATCGATAGGTTCTACGACTTTAAATGAAACAACGCATAACAAAATCAATTTTACCGTAGACTAATTGATATAAACAAGAGTTATAAGTTCCTACAGCATCTAATCAGTGTTCTAATAAAATGACATTAAAGGAAATGATGTTATAAAAGGACCTGCTGTAATTCCAGAAAGTCATGATATACCTATGAAACAAATTTAACTGTGAAATAATTCTAGAAGAATCCATTTGGCTTTAACCCATATTTGACTTTAACGTTAAATGAGGTGTGATCAAACGACATGGTGAATGTTTAAATTTTAAAAATTTTATTACAGTAAGATACACTGCCATTAATCCCCCTCAAAATACTTCCCCTCGCTTCAAACACATCCCCATCATTCATGCCACTTTCTTAAGCAGTTCTGGAAGTCCTCTTTTGTGTCTTCAGTTGCGCTGTCGTGGCTGCCTCAATATTCTGAATCCTTTTGACTTTGGGGAAGAGCCAGAAGTCGCACGGTGCCAGAACCAGTGAATGAGGTGGCTGAGGACACACCGTAATGTTTTTATTTGACAGAAATTGCCGTGTACCAGAAACAATGTGTGACATGAAGCCTTTACCGTTGTGATAAAAAAAAAAAAAACAACACAGTGAATGCTGCTGCCGAGTGCCATCCAACAGAAAGGGAGGGATCTTCAGTACAGGAACATTAGTAACAGTGTGTGACAAGTTTCAACTTGTTCAGTGCAGTCAGTCAGGTGTGAGCTATAGCTGAGAGCAGGTATGTTTTAAAGTGTGCTGTAAATCATCCTCCATCGTGACGAATGCTTCGTGTCACATATCGCTTCTGGTATACGGCAATTTCTGTCAGATAAATACATCATTATGGTGTATCCTCATCTACCTTATTCACCGGATCTGGCACCGTGCGACTTGTGGCTCTTCCCCAAAGTCAAAATGATTCAAGACATCAAGGCAGCCACGACAGCGAAACTAAAGACACTCATGAAAGAGGACTCCCAGAACTGCTTAAGAAAGTGGCAAGAATGATGGACTAAGTGTGTTCGAAGCGAGGGGCAGTATTTTGAAAGGGATTAATAGTAATGTGTTTTTTACTGTAATAAATTTTTTAAAATTTAAATATTCATTATATTGTTTGATCACACCTTGCACATGATATACAAATATATAAATAAATATTTATCAATATATTTAAGTATATACTATTTGGACTTATAAGAAGTATGACAATGGAGTGAACCAATGAAAACTGAGTACTCAGTTCTTTACTAGTTTTTAATTTTCAGAATCAGCATATAATTCAATCTCAGAACACTTTATGATTATAGAACCAAAAGAAAGCATTAACAAGCTTGACAACATAAAAGTATAAATGGCCAAGGATGAAGGTATAAAAATAGAGAACTGTATTATTTAAAGTTTAAAAAGGAAGTAACCAATGATCCAAAAGTATTTACAAAAAAACTATCAAACATTAGAGGATGAGGAGAGAAGGGCAGGAAACTAAATGAGCTAAATCCTCACCTTTTCTAGTAAAGAATAGACATTGTCTAAAGTTGGTAAATGAATATATTTTTTTAAAAAGCACATTCCTTATAGTTCTGGAGGTAACCTTTAGAAGTACTGAAAACAGAAGTTCCCTCTGAGGATATGACTGGGGTGGGAAAGAGGAAGTCGGAGATAACTCGTTTTTCATCCTAAATTCTTTTGGACTATTTGATTCACTACCATGTAGTCATGTTATTCTGGTAAAAATTAAAAATAAAGGAAAATTTAAACCAGTTTAGGTAGGTCATTAATGCTGATGCAATCTCTGCCAGCACTTGACCTATTTCAAATACTTTTTAACTATATCAAAATAAGGCTTACTTGTATCTTCTAATGAGGGATTCATTCTTCTATTTATTCTGTTTACTCAAGCTTGAATTAAAGACTATTACATGTGAAAGATATTAACTGAATGTTGATACCACCTTTTTAAAATAATATTGACAACTTAGTTCTCGTATTAAAATTCTTTGAATTTTGGCAACGTTTAATTGATCGAGACCAAATACTTCATGTTTCCGTTAGAGTCTCTCTCCCTCTCTCTCTATCGACATATTTACCCACAACAAAGTACGTCACCAAAACTGATATATTATTTTACTCTTCCTTTTAAAATCAAAGTATTATCTGCTAACCAACTACATCCAAGCCAATAAGGAATCAGAGATGAGCGCATGGTCCAGGAAAAGAGATGTGAGGTAATAGTGAGAAGGAAGTTAGTTTGGTTTTGTTCTGCTTCCCCTAGTGAAGGCTGGGGTAAGGGAGAACAGGAGGAAAGATTTGGAGGCATGAAAAGCAGTTTGGATTATCATAGCATTTGTCCCATCGGGAGATACATACCTGAAGGGGATCAATTCAAGAGACATTATAATATTAAAACTGACAAGCCCAAAATGACCATGTTGATGTTTTATAATCAAAGGGGTTTCTGAAGGTTCTAATTTACGTATTTCAAGGCAGAGAACACAGACAGAAACAAAATGGAGGATAATCATATGTTCAACATTGGATACAGAGTTTGCTATTCAATTTGTGGAGCTGTCAAAAGGGTAGCTGGAATTCAGATCTAGAACACATAAGACAGAAGACAGTATATTACTTAGTTGAAGCCATGGAAGTAAACATTTTCATACATATAAACTGTGGGGGGTGGGAAAGATTCCTCAGAAACATCCATATTTAAAGGGCAACTAGAAGAAGCCAGTGAGATAGAACAAAAAAGTCAGAGATATAATATAAATAATGGCTTCAATTTTTCAAAAGTAATTTATCACACAAATCTTCTAAGTGCTTTAGGAAATACTAAACTGCTTCTTGAGATTGGTATTATCACCATTTTAGGTAAGAGCAAAGAGGTCTTAAGATGTTAAATGATTTGCCCCCAAATCATTTAGCTAGTAAGTGGAATCATCAGAACTCAAACTCTGGTTTGACTCCAAAGTCCATCCTCTTAACCAACATACTACCATCATAATGGAAGCCATGACAAGACAAAGAATGCCCTCTTAGACACTAACTTAGAACGAGTTTGTTTCCTTACCCCTTCCTTCTAACTCCTAACTGAACCACAGTGCATGTGTCCAGGGCCATCCCTAATACCAACACCTACCCCCAAACACCATTTGTGTTTTTAACAAGCTGGGACTCATTCTTTTTCCAGATTACTTTAGCAAAGATTGAGATGTATTTGTGTAGCCCTACTAAAAGTACAGTTATTTTTACCTAATAACATAATAAAGTTTAAATAAGGTGTTGATAAGTTTGGGTCCTGACACAGATTTAAGGCAAAGTCTCAATAAATGAAAGCTAGCTAAGTTCACTTACTCATCAAACATTTATTTAGTGCCTTTTATGTGCCAAGAACTAGTGATAAAATGGTGTTTAACCCAACTTTACTGCCAATTATAACACTTTCAGAGTTGCTTTATGTTCTTTCCTTGAGTGACCTTGTAAACTATTTAAATAAAAAATATAATTTATTACATAGTATCTTATAACACTGGGCTCCATGAGAAAGGAGATAATATCTATAACACAGAATATTCCTCTGTTTGAAAACTTAATTCAATAATGGCCTATATCTCAATCCAGAATTCTTATATTACTGTTATGGCACTCTACTCACTAACAATATCTTCATTCTTAGGGAGCTGAGATCTGATTCAACATATATAGGACAGTAATTTATATCATTTTCCCATTAATTTGGGAATCAAATCCAAAACTTTATACTAAAACATATGATATGCAAATTCAATAAAAACACTTTTGTGCCAGATATTTTCACTGTTTTAAAAAACACAAACTAGCGTTTAGATGTAAATACAACATAGGAAGAAAGGAGAAAAGTTTTTTAAAACGTGGGGAAAAGTTTCATAAAAAAGGTTTTAACATACACCTGAACATTTTCTTAAAATGCCTTTTCAGATTTCTTGGGCAAAACAATTTTTAACTGTTAATAAAGTAATGAGTTTCTACTATTGTCTCTGTCCAGTGAAATAAGAGATTTCCCTATATATGCTCATAAGAAACCTATGGGAAACAAATTATAAATCATTTGAGTTACGTTTTCAAAAAAATTGAATATATGTTTTATGAGGCCGGACAATTAAGTTCGTGAACTCATCCTAGAAAAAGCGCCACATGTCTCATTGCTGAATATCACTGTGGTCATGTGTATACATTTTTTGGCATCCCCATATATGGAATATCATATATATGATATATATAAGGTTGACAATTATGTTTGTCAACTCATCCTAGAAAGAGTGCTACATACCTCATTGCCGAATATCACTATGGTCACCTTCGAAGTACTCCCCTTGGGAAGCTATGCACGGACACCAGCGTCTAGTCTACCCTTCAAAGCAATTTTGGACTCTTTCTGGAATGGCCATCAGAGCTGTCATATTACTCTTGATGTCCTGAATGTCATCAAAATGTCTTCCTTTCAACATTCCCTTTATCTTTGGGTAAAGAAAGAAGTCATTGGGGGCTAGATCAGGAAGTAGGGAGGGTGTTCCAATACTGTTATTTGTTTACTGGCTAAAAACTCTCTCACAGACAGTGCCGTGTGAACTGGTGCATTTTTGTGATACAAGAGCCATGAATTGTTGGTGAAAAGTTCAAGTCGTCTGACTTTTTCACACAGCCTTTTCAGCACTTCCAAATAGCAAACTTGGTTAACTCTTCGTCTAGTTGGTACAAATTCATAACGAATAATCTCTCTGATATGAAAAAAAGGTTAGCAACATTGTTGCAACAAGATCGCAAACTTAATTGTCAGAACTTGTAGATAAATTAGACAATCTCTCAGCTCAGAAATGATTTCCTTAACCTGAAATTAAATGAGAAAATCTAATGTCTATTAAAATACATCACCTGTCACAGACTAGACAGACACTCAATAAGTGTCAGCTATAATTATAAAACGGGTATGTCTTTTATTCATATGAATTTTACTTAATTAGCCTGCTTTGAAGAATACGAGGCATTGAGTTCAACATCAAGACCCAAAAAACAAACCCATTCCATGGCCCAGACTTTCCCTAAATCCAGAATTGGGGGATACAAAAGTTTATAACTGGTCACAAAGGGATTTAAGTAAGACAGTAAAACTGACTCAGCAAAGACTAAAATCATCACTGTTGAAGCCATGTTAGGGACCAATCCTCCTTGCCAACTAACTGTCAGTAGTGCTCTCCTTTGTTGTATACCAGATACCTATGTGCTCACAAGTTTCTAAGGGGATTTAAAAGTATGGGAGTGGGAGCAGTTACCAAAGAAACAATAAAGAACTAACAATTTTTTGGCTACAAAATAAGATTAGCCTTTTTCTAAGGATCTATTTTTAGAAACTTCAGAAAAAATTTTTGCTGAATTTTTCACTGAAACAATCTCTTTTTATGAATGCCTTTTCAGAAATTGGGGACAAGTGGTGCTTGTATGACATGAATCAACAATGCTAACCAGTAATTCTCCCTGATCCATGAGGTAAAGTAAGCATGCTCTGTGGCAGATATTTATACAATGACCCAAGACTAGGAATAAAAGGAAAAAGCCCTACTGTGGTTAACAGTGCCATTTGTTTAGCATAGTATTATATTAGCCAGAAATCTGCAAGCTCCTATCAATCTCAGATGCTACTGTCAGTCCTAGTCCTTAAACCTCCATTAACTACTTCTATGGAATTGAAAAAATAATAAAACTGAACTCCTTATTTCTCATTTCCTAATTCAACGTGGCTAAAAGAATTTTGTTAGGCCCAGATCAAAACTGAAATCACAAAACTTCACAAACACCTAGTACATAGTACTTCAGCAGATAAAAAACAACAGAATGGCATTTATTATACAGAATAGCTGTAAAGGCCAAAGGACATAACTCAGACTTTGCAAACAAAACAACCAGAGTCAATTCTACAAGTAGTCACAACATTCAACATTGTACAACTGATTTTATAGGTTAAACACAGAACCACCACATGACCCAACAGTTCCACTCCTAGGTATATGTACCCAAGACAAACGAAAACATGTTCACATAATTTTTACAAAAATGTTCACAGCAACATTATTCATAATAGACAAAAAAGTAGAAACTACTCAAACATCCATCAACCGATGAATGGATAAATAAAATGTGACATATCCACAATGGAATATTTTTGGCGACAAAGAAATAAAGTACTGATACATGTTACAACTTGGATAAACCCTGAAAACTTTATGCTAAGTGAAAGAAGACAGTCACAAAAGCCCACCATGTTATACTATGATTCTATTTACATACAGCTCCAGAATAGGCTTTCAGTCAGAAAGTAGATTTGTATTTAAATGCCTAGGACTGGGGGGATGGCAGGAGTGACTGTTTAATGATTCCGAGGTTTCTTTCAGGGATGATGAAAATGTTCTAAAACTGACTGAGTGTGGTACTGGATGCTCAATTCTAAGGCTGTACTAAAAACCACTAACCTGTACACTTTAAATGGGTAAAAAACTGTTATGATACGTGAGTATCTCACTAAAGCTGTTATTTAAAAAAATCAATTCTGTACAGCAAAAATGGAGAAGTAAGACTAATGAAAAGAAAACAAACAAACCAGCATTATTAACAATTTGCTCAGCAATTCAGGAACAGTAAAAATTCCTAATTTACTCTTTTAAACAAAGTTTTACTGTTATGAAAGTGATTACATATTTAATCAGATCTTGTTAATTTTCTAACAAAAGACCTCGTATTCAGGAATTATTCTCTCATGGAAACTCACACACACATACATATATATAAATTAATCTTAAAAGGTTCTCCGAAGAGCTTGTATCAGAGATTTTATGAGCCATGAGAAAAAAAGGTGTATTATATGTAATTAAGTGTGCAACAGATTTTCATTATGAAATCTCTCATTCAGACTAAGAATATAATCTCTCAGATAAATTAGCTATATCAATGTCAATAACTAAAAGAGTTCTCCACACAAATAATAGTGTTCTTAAAAAGCATATGCTCTGAATCATCCATTTGTAATCAGGAATAATTAAGATACCTTAATATATTAATTATAAAACAATGTTCTATGAAGCAAAGAGACACCTTTATTAACCTATACTCACACACAAAAATAAAATACTCTTAAAAAAATGTAAAAAGCACTTTACCAGACTTCTTTTATTAATTCAGACTGGTATTTTCCCTCTGTATTAAAATATTTTAAAGTAAAAGTGGTATCAACAGGCTAACTACAAATCTTCAATGAACATACACGATTTGAGGAAACCAAAAGATGACAAAATATTTTTTAAACAGAGCTTCTTAAAAGTAGGGAAATCATACATAAGAGGAAATTTCTAGACTAAGTTTTTTACGTAAAGATAAAAAGATAGCAAGGATTACAATATGAGCTATCAAAACGTAAAGTAAAAAGACATGCAGAACAATTTCAAGTCAATAAAATCTATGTGAAAAAGCTATGGTAAGGTGAAAAATAACTCTAATTTTCTAAAATTAGTTATTCATAAAAGTTATTATAAAGAACTATCAAAAGATGTAAACATATCAGGAAGACGTTGAATATGACTATATTTCAACATACTAAGAAAAACTTTCCCATCTGAGAAAATACGGGATAATAAAGACCTTAAAAGCATCACCTTCCTTTATTATTTAATTTTCAAAAATGTTTTTCACAATTATAAAAATATTAAAGAAACAAATATATTTTAAAACTAAACCTAATTACTAAAAACAATAGAGGCTCTGAAGACACTTAACTTCAAAATAGTTCATTAAGTTTATGACTATATGAAAAAAATTCTCTAACTAGTCATACAAACATTTGGAATATTTACATTTCTAGTACCTTACTCTCTGTTGCAACTTGAAAGGAAAGAAGTGTATAAGAAATTAAGATCTTATTTTGTGTATAATAAAATGGCAATGTAGTTCACTGTCATTTTTTCCAGTGTCAAAGGTTAAGAACAGTGTCTTTGAAAGCCCTTAATCAATGTAACTTACGTATCAAAAAAAAAAGAATTAGATAAATAAGAGCTACTTTTAAGCAGTATACTGACTATTACTTTCCCTACAGATGACTAAAATCAAGTAATATAAAAATTTAGATGACTTACATTGTTGTTGCGGGTTTCTACAGCAGGGAACTTTCTGACTATGAATTTCACAGCAGATTCCAGGTTTTTGTCAATAAGGTAGGATGGTTTTGCCTTGGGGTCTCCACATGCCTATAAAACAACAGTGATAAAAAAAAGTGAAATGCATCCTTCTTCTAAAACCAGAAATAACAGCAAATCTGTAATCAGAATTTAGAGAGGTATTTATTGTTTTTGGTGAGCAGGTGATAAAATGAATAGGCAAAGTGCAGGGGTTGTCACAGCTGAAATATGCAATGGGAGACAGTACAGAGATGTTCTTCTACTGAAAAAAATGCATGGAAAGTTTTAAAGCAGTTAGCGCAGAACAGCAGTGAAGGAAAAAGCTCAAACCTAAAAGAAAAAAAAAAGAAAAAGAAAAAAAATTCTTGGTTTGAGGTAGGATTGTATTCATCTGAAGCTAACATTACAAAATTAAATATTCAGTAAAGTACTGGAAATGTTTCTTTCTAAGTGTTATAAAATAAAAGCTTATGTTTACATGTCTTTTCCAAAATGTTTTCCTCATTCACTTTAAGCATTTTAATACAAGAGTTCAAAAGAACCGGAAGCTGCTAAAATTGTCTTTATAGTACTAAAGTGTGTTGCCTGTTCCTCTTGAACATCTGAGTTACAACAGTGTCTTCCATCATACCAGCAGCACTACAAACAATGAATCTACATCTGTTCTATATATCATTAGCGCAGAACAAATGGAAATGTTTACATTTTGACCATATCAGCAGTACAGCATTCCCTGTAGTAAACTGTAAAGCACTACATAAATGTAAGGTATTATTATTAGAAAGAACTTTTTATCTGAACTATCAGCAATACAGAATATAATCTTCAATACTCCTCACTTTCATTATGTGACATTTAATTAACTGCTTGCTAGGGAATTACTAAAATTGTAACATTCCTATTTAACTTTTTATTGCATTTAAAAAGATTGTATCCTCTGAAAATTTTTATTTCTCTACTATGTATGAGGAAATACAGTACTGCAATTTAATGTTTTTTCATTATTTACTATGGCTATGTTGTGGATTGCAGAAAGAGAAGTTATGAAACATGAAACTGATCTGAAAGCGGGCAAGCGGGCAGAGGGAAGGTGAAAAGCTTTGCAAACCTTCCAAACTTGTCCTTGCTGGGGAAGCATTGTAATAAAAAGAGAGAAAATTATGTGTCAACAATGATTGTCAAACTATGACATACGTTTCAGTAGAGAAATTATGCACTGCAGACTAT
This sequence comes from Rhinolophus ferrumequinum, assembly GCF_004115265.2. Lineage (NCBI taxonomy): Eukaryota > Metazoa > Chordata > Mammalia > Chiroptera > Rhinolophidae > Rhinolophus > Rhinolophus ferrumequinum. Next base: position 43,748,665 of record NC_046291.1, on the reverse strand, counting down.
GAATAACAAAACAAGATTAGAACTATATGGTGCTACAATTTTAAAGGTATTCTAAGTAGCGAGTTGTAGTATACAATATTATAGAGTTTATACTGTTCATATTTAAATACTATTGTGTAAGTGTACAACCATGTCAGTTTCTTGGTGCTCTCTCTAAATAAACTTAAAATAATACTAGAAGGAAAAATAAAGACTACATGCAACTATAAATATAGGAGCAAAACCATCAGTGAAATTTTACATACCTTAAAAAGAAACGGTAGCCAAGAATAAGAATAAATCGTTATTGGATGACTTACACTTCAGCTCAAATTGCAACTATTTTTTAAGTATCACCTAACTTCCTTCCAAGCCAAAGTATAAAAATCAATGCAAACATTCCTATATTTTCCAAATGGATATAGGAATGCAATGAGACTACTGTTAATTCTCACACATAAGTAGATACAATAAAATTAACTTTAAGAAATGTAGAACTTCAAAATCTTTAATCAGACTGATACAAGGCTATTACCCAAATTGCATTTCAACACCATAAATGTTAAAATTTATGACTTTTCCTCAGAATAGACTACCATTGTTTAATATATCATTTCTTATAAATTAATCTGCCAGTTAATCCACTTCCCCCAAAATATTACACTATAAACTAAGAATAACAACCACATAACTAAGAACTTGTTCCAATAAAAATAGCTACACATTAGCATTTCTTTGTATCAATAATATAATAAATATCAAGTTTCATAAACACGCCTGAGGTAGTGCAGAATCCTAAAGTGATTCCAAATTATGTTCAGTTTTTTAATATGTATTATCTTTCACATTCTAATTATTAAAAAGTTTAGCTATCCAGTCTAACAACATTAGTGATTATCAAATAATAAAAATATGCTAGGCTATCATACCCATGATCACAAATTTTACTGTGTAAGAATTTAGTCGAGTTACTATACACATATATATAAAATATGGGCAGCTCTTCCTTCTTACATTGAAAACAAAAAATGGAATTTCATTTCAATGGAAAAATAAATGGTTGTATAATCTTTTTGTAATTGATTTACCTTTTCCCACACTGCTCAGTGAGCCATATCTAAATATACTACATTGGGAGGCAGTATGCCATAAAGGTTAGGAACACAGACTCTGGAATAAGACAGACTGGGTTTCAATTTTCACCACCTATTAGCCATAGGACCTTAAATATATTACATAACACCTAGTCTCAGTTTCTTCATGTGGAAATGGAGAAATTTGTACTTACCTCATAGGATCATTATGAGGATTAGAAAAGAGATAAATAATGTACAGCATTTGGCAAAAGGACTGGCACATAAGTGCCTTAAAATGTAGCTGTTGTTAATAACAGCAATAACTACCCAAATAAAAGCCTCATATGAAGAATAATAACAGAATAGTCTTTATCATAGTATACAAAATGAACAATTCCTTCTCCCAATCACTTATTTCCTTCATTTACCCTAAGTTTAAACACTCCAAATTTGTTGTACCTAGTAGTTGAGAACATGAGTTCTACGACAGGTTGTCCATTTTCACATCCTGGCTCAATCACTTCATCTGTTAAATAGTTGATAATTACAATCTACCCTAAAAAGTTTCTAGGCCCATTACATAAGAGTGTGTGCGCACGTGTGTGCAGAATTTACAAGAATTTTTGGCATACCATGAGCACTCAAAAACTACTAATAAAAATACACAGATCATAGACACTATACAGAAGTAGTAAGCCCATTTTTTGTTTTCTGAAATCAACCTACTTGATTTATTACTTAATTCCAAAAGAGACACTTGTGTACAGAATACTGAGGCAAAAAAGAAAAAATACAAGAGAAAAATGACTAAAAGCTAACATCTAAGTAAATATATCTTGTCAAAGAGCCATACTTAAAAATTCAGTTAAGAAGGATTCCCTACTATACGAAACCAGCATATAGCAAAATTCCCACTAAATAGATATTTCAGTTAATACAGATTATTCTTCTTCCCCACCTTGACTCAAGAAATTTCACTCTGAGGACACTGAGGACAATGAAATCGTTAAGATAACAACCTGTATCTAAGAACATAGCCTGTAGTTAATACACCTGAAAGCCTATCTCATCCTATTACAGCTATATTATACAAAATTAATCTTTCACTCTTAAAAATATCACTGTGAAGAACCACATTTAAGAAAATGATACATTCTACTATATTGAGCTATCGATACATTTTAGAGTAATACAGTATGTTTCAGAAAGGCTTTCCAAAGACTGAATCAAAAGGTTTAACAAATTACCAATTATTAATAAATAAAACTTGAGTACTTCTACCCTCCCTACCCTACCCCCTCCAAAATAGAAAAGGTGAGTACAGGACAAAATTGCACCTAAATCCTTGAATCTTATAGCCCTACTAAAAGAAAAATTTTTCACATAATTGGCTAAAAGGGCTACCTCACCAGACAAAAAGGAAATTATATCTAAACCACAAAATTAAAAAAAAATCTCTACCCCAAAATCTTGTATATACTTTATCTTGACTCAGCATGACTTTATAATACATAAAATAGGGTAATTTAAAATTCTAGAAGATCTGCAACAAATTTAAATATACTTAAATTTCCAGTTCTCAGAATTGGAAAAACTTTTCAAAAAATATTCCAATCATCTTTAAATTCAATAGTTACGACTATTTAATGTGACAGATAAAATTATACTAGTATCAAAGCAAACACTTAAATGTAATAAGAACGTTGTCTCTGATTCAAGTAGATCACAACCTGTATGACCTTAGGCATTAGCCTCAGTTCTCTGATCCATAACGAGGATACTACTACCACCTACTTAAGCAGGCAGATTGGTTAAATTTTTAAAAGACAAAATGCACATAAAGTGCTTATTCCAGTGCCTGGAACGTAAGTTCTTAATAAATAAGTTATAAATAATTATCTTCTATTTTTTAAAATAAAACTTTTCAAAACACATGGATATGTATAGTGAGTTCCCAATTATAAAAATAAGATTTCCATCTAACCAATTCTAGGTCAGTATTGTCAATGCAACATCTCCATTTTTCCACAAAATACAAATATAATGTTATTACTAAAAATAATGAACAAAAAGTATTTCAGAAAACCACATAATATTTTATTCAGGCCACAAAATAAATGTCTTTGACTAAAAACCTCAAGACCGGTCTGTACATGATTTTAAAACAAATCTGCTAACCTACTACCAACCCCCTTCCTAAGTCCTTTCGCCAGGCTGTCACAACAGACTTTACACAGTTAATGTTACGTATTTTTTCAAGAACTTACTTACCATTATGTTTTTTTAAAAAATCAAATATATAGTCCTCTATCAACTTATAAGAAATTAAGCTACAATCGAGAAAAAAAGTAATAAAGACTAAGAATTGGGAATAAAAAGAGCATTTACTGGGCAGCTGCTGTGTGCAAAACATCTAGGCTTTAGAAATTATCTAAACCTTCACTAAACAAAGGAAAGGAGCTTGAGAAGTTAAGCAACTTGCTCAAGGTTTTTCAACTACTGATGGTGAGTACCCAAAGATTCCAAAGCACTAAAATTATATGCTCAAAAAAAAAAAAAGTATAAAAAATATGATCCATTCTTTCAATATCTCAGCTGTTCAAAACTTTAGGGTAATTACTATCAAGAGAAAAATATAAGTTCATTCAGTTTTATTTTTTAAGTCCTAGTCTAACTCAGCACTAATACGCATTCCTTTACCAAAACAGATATTCTGTAGAAAACATTTTTATGTAGAACAAAATGGTATTTTTAAAAACAAAAACTTAATTAAAAAAACCATAAAGCAAAATCCCAGGGATCAGAGTGAGACTGCTGTCTGTTAGAGTACAGAAAAGAAACAGCCCCATCTGAATCATATCAGGAAGAGGAGAAAAATACAAACTGTGACTAATTTAGGCTAGAAAAAGGGATTTCATTTTTACTCAATAAATAAACAGCATAGATTTTTAAGCAGGCTTTGCAAAATTGAAGGCATAAAGGAACTAAGATTCTGAGTCTTCAACAAATTGAAATTAATGCCTAGAGTAAGAATGGACATCACCTAAGATCATGGACTGTAAAGGCAACTTACCTATCATTCTTTTATTTTCTAATTTTAAAGATAATGAAAACACAGTGTGAATATTTTCAATAAATATTGGAAAGTCTATCAAGAGCAAAACAAGCCTCGAATTCCAGTATTAGTGATTAATTTTCCAATTCTTTTTCTCATGTGTATCACCTACGTTTTGGCCAACCAATCTGCTTCGAACTTCCCTTCTTCCCCCCCAAGCTTGGGTAGGTGATAAAAAAGAAACATGAAAAATAGTAATCCATGGTTACAGTTTTGATCGGAAAGTATAGTGAAATTGATGTAATTTTATCAATATGTACCTCTTAATTAGAGCCAATAACAGATTTAAAAATATATAAATTGAGGTTATTGTATTTTAAACACAAGTTCTGGGGAAAATCATGAACTTAAGAAATATTCTAACCCATTATATATTTCAAAATACATTAAAATTTTTTAGTGATTTAAATGAGTTACTAATTAGTATTCAATTCACAAGAAAATGTCCCTGTCACGCTTAAACATCTTTCAGCTTCTGATATACAGAAATATCTGTTTATAAAACAAATGTTCTGTTAATAGTTTTTAAAAAGTGTTACATGGGGTCATATTTTTACTGTTCTAAAAAAGTTGCTCTTTGAAGGACTACTGAAGAATATACTTCTGAAATACAAAGTTATTTTGTATTAGCAGTAAGTAGATATCAAACTATAATATCAAGTAGTAAAAAGGAATAGTTAAGAAATGTTTCCTACAGATGGTCTGGAGCTAGATTTACTAGGAAGAAAATGAACTTCTTAAAAGTGTCCTGTTTCGGGCCGGCCCGGTGGCTCAGGCGGTTGGAACTCCATACTCCTAAAGCCTAAGGCTGCCAGTGAAATTCCACATGGGCCAGTGGGCTCTCAACCACAAGGCTGCCAGTCGGACTCCTCAATTCCTGCAAGGGATGGTGGGCTGCGCCCCTGCAACTAACAAAGGCAACTGGACCTGGAGCAGAGCTGCGCCCTCCACAACTGGGATTGAAAGGACAACTTGGAAAAAGTCCTTGAAGCACACACTGTTCCCCAATAAAGTCCTGTTCCCCTTCCCCAATAAAATCTTAAAAAAAAAAAGAAAGTGTCCTGTTTCAAGCCCTAGGAAGAGAACATTAGCTATTATTTCTTCACTTCTTACTCTTGTGCCAGGCACTGAACTAGCACTTTATATGAATTAACTCATTTAATTTTCAACCTACATGGTTAATTAAAGAGTATTCCACAAATGTGGAATATCTATGTAAGAGTGCAGAATTAGTAACATGGCTTAGAAAACCAAAAAAATATATATAACTTGGAGCAACAGAAGCTGAGAGCAAGTACCTTGTGTAAGATGGTTTTGCTAGTAGAGAGCCTATGTGCAGCCTAGCATTCCAGAAATTTAGTTACACCCCAGAAAATAAATCACTACAGTAAACAATTATCAGAGAAAGAAATCAGAAGTATTACGAACTTTAATTAATGATTCGTAACATCAGAACTACATCTGGGGCTTTTTCTTATTCAGTAAGTTTGGGTCAAGATCCAGATATATGTATTTCTAAAAACTTTCCAAAATTATATTGTGTATCCCTGGCTAAAAACCATTGGTCTCAATTTATAAAGAAACTATAACCCAGAAAGATTAAATCACTTTCCAAAGTAAAAAAACCAACCAAACAAACAAACAAACAAAAAACACATAGCTTTCTCTAGAATCTAGCTTTCTCAACCCAAGAATATATGGAAAATGATAAGAAGGTTAGAGGATTTATGCCAGCAAAAAGGACATTAGACTCTACTTGGGTAATTGATAACTTTATGTATTTCATAGCTTTATATATGCTACTGAACAAAAGTTTTAGAATCCCAAATAATCCTAAATACTCCTTGTTGCTGCCTGGCTGAAGTTTCTATTCAGATTTCAAAACCAACACAAACACAATTATCTTTTCCTGTCATCTCCCTGACACTGTAATCTTTAACTCCCTTCTCAAGCCTACCACAATCACACTTACTCATTGTATTTTAGTTAAATATCTATACATCGTTCTCACCTACCAAGATATGGATTTCTTGGCAATGGAGACTGCATGTTAATTTATGTTTCCTCAGTCTCCAGGAAGACATTCAGTAAGTGACGAATAAATGAATGAATGAAAAGGAAAACCTCAATTTTTGGAACTAACTACAAGAACAGCCCATATAACTTATAAAATAGATTTAAAGATACAGAATTATTACTCTTAAATATTTACAATAATCAACCATGCAATAAGAAAGTATTTCCCAATACGGCTCTTTTACTTAATACAAGAGCTTCCTTTGAAATTAGCACATGTACACCTTATTTACAAACTAACATTCAAGAGCTTATGAAATTTTGCTAACTTATTTAAAACATTTCAGTACAATTATTATTTGAAGAAATGATTATTTTCTCACCACTATCAAATTAAGTAAACAACTTACCAAAATCTAAATATACCACTGCAGATTCCTAATAGGATCAAAATTAAGATTTACTGCATTTACTAATAAAGGCAATATTAAAAACAGTCAACAAAAAAAAAAAACACATACTGAGACTAGAAAGGAGTATACTAATTTTGCAAAGTCCAAGGCAGAAAGAAACAAACTTACTGGGCATGTTTCTTAATTGTATTTCTTATATTTCATGTTACAGGGTTTTTCAATGTGAAAATGTTACCATTTGATATTAGAAATCAAAATGTAAAATGAAACAGTATATATGAAATTTCAAAATTGAAAACAAAGTATCTCTAAGTGAGGAAATGATTGCATGGGTCTTTAAAATTAAGGAAGATACATGTTATTTCATTGTATCTTTTAGAATGCACCTTCCTTTATGCTTCATCTGTACTCTTCCCCCAGTTTGAGCAAAATTTCCTGTTTATCTTTTTTAGTATTTCTTGTATGGTTAGTCCTTTCAGTTTGTATATTTTAATATGTCAGGGACTAAATTTTAGGAATAATCAAAACAGGAAAAATATATAAACATGAAAAGTAAACACAAAATATATTTCCCCAAACGTTTTTAATTGCATTTTAAAATTCCTAATTCTAAACTATTTCTCATTTTAATACATTACAAGGCTTAACAGAAGTCTCCATTAAAAATTACTCTGGTATATTGATAGTATGATCTTAATGGTCCTTTCATACAAATCCATACAAAATTCATACAAAAGTAGTCTACAGTACAGAGGAAAGTTATTTCTGTAATATCATTATATTTCTTTAGGTTATTGTATTCAAAATCTAATTATATCTACCACAAAAATTACACTAATGACTATTAATCTAATGGCAAAAATAATGAAAATTAAGAGCCTAGAATCAGTGGTCCACAAAGAGGTGCCAATCCAAATTCTTATTTTTCTAGAGTAAGAATTGGGCAAATTACTTAACCTCTTCACCTATAAAATAGGTACCTACATCAGATCTAAGGACAATTAAATGAAAAAAATACAAAACAGTATATATTAAGGTCTCAATAAATGGCAGCTGGCATTACTTTTATTATACATTATTTTTATTGGACAATAAAGAGATGAAGCTACTTTTTTTCTTTTTTATTACTAGTTTCAGGTGTACAAAACAGTGATTAGACATTTACACACCTCACAAAGTGATAACCCCAATAAGTCTACTGTGCATCTTATACCGTATGTAGCTGTTACAATACCAGCGACTATTATTCCCTATGCTGTACATCTCGTGACTATTTTCTTTTTTTTTAAATTACAGTTGCCATTCAATATTATTTTATATTAGTTTCAGGTGAGATGAAACTATTTAATTCTAGCAACATAAAACGTACATTTTACTAAACCTGACCCAAAATTACTGTAGTAATCTTACTTAATACTAACACTGCTAGTAAATTATCAAACAAGAATATGAATTAGATTGTCAATCATACTAACCAATAAGGACAAGGGCAACTTTTAACACTGACAAACTTTTTCATCTGGGCCTCATTTTTAACATGTTGGATACAGCCAGCTAAGTATGTCCATTCCTTTAATTTTCTTAAAATGTAAGTGTACAAGCAATATTAAGACTCCCGTTTTATTTATATGTAAACTGTACTATACTGCTTTAATTTTATTTTTGTAAAGAAACTAATTTAATCATAATAGACACTATGCATGCACATATGAGTACGTTACCATTTGTACAGAAATGGGTGTAAGTATATACGGCTTATTTTTTTAAGTGAGAGATAGGCAGACAGAGAAATTTGGAAGCCACACATTTTTGTTATGTTTGAGTTTTTGAAAACATGTATTCCTTTTGTAATTATTAAAAAATTTTAATATTTAAGTTATTTAACAATTCCACAAAGGAAATACAAGATGGATAGGATAATACATCACTGTCACTTCAAAAAATGTAATTTTTTCCTAAGTATTGTTCAGTGATCTTTATCTCCTTAGCCTACCATCTAGCAAAACAAGAATTACCAAATCCTTTTTACAAGCAGCTTCCTTGAAAAATAGTTAGAAACACAGGTTTGTTGTTTAAAAAATACTACATATTATTTAAATTCAGATTTATGGAGATGTAATGTTTTTTCTTAACATGTTTAAGTGTCTGGATAATGAAACCTCACTGGGAGAAAAAAAACCTTATCTAATAATAATTTATTAGTCTAGAACATGCCACAATACAATCTTTAGAACATGCTTCTGTTCCTGATTGATGAATAGAGACATTATCCAAAATGAAGAGACACAGAACAGTGAAAGGGAGGACTAAAGTTGGTTCCCCTCTTCCTTCACTTGGCACTGCACTCTTCACACACATCTTTTTTTCCCTCCATTCCATAAGCAGATAGTAGCTGAAGACTTAATTTTACAATGCTATTCTATTGTTTTCCTCATGAAATAAATTTATCCAAAATCATACGAAAAGGGGCTGCAGAGGAGAAAATATTCCTCTAATTTAAAAAAAGAGTAAAAAATAAAAGTGTGTTGAAATCTGCAAAAATATTCCATTAAAAAAAAGTTTGGGTGGGTCTCTTCCGTTGAAGCAGTAGTTTAACAAGAGGAAAAATACGCAAGTATTAACTGAGGTCTTTTTGGTACAGAGTTATCAAGTTCACGTGGGTGATGGAGTAGAAAAAGAAAGGAGACAAAAAAAGAGAAAGTAAACAACAAAGAAAATATTTTTAAACTTAGCAAAAAATGTTTTCTTTTGGAATTTGGGACTATGTTTGCTAAACAGCAGTAAAATTTCAGAAAAACACATTACCAAAAAAAGGTTGCTGAGACTCCTAAATAAATAATATCTTACATTCATATAAGTTTTAAACTATTTTCACCTTGTTTTTTTTTTTTTAACTTTTATTTATTTGTGTTTTTCTAGGACCCATCAGCTCCACTTCAAGCAGTTGTTTCAATCTAGTTGTGGAGGGCGGAGCTCACAGTGGCCCATGTGGGGATGGAACTGGCAACCTTGTTAAGAGCACCTTGTTCTAACCAATTGAGCTTAACAGAGGCCCCACATGTTACTGTCTTTTACCTGCACAAATAATCCTATAAAGCAGGCAGAGCATTACCATCCCTGTATTATGGAAAACTAAACTGAGCTCAGTTACTACTTAAAATGGGCCGTAACTTCTACCCTACTGTTTCACAATGAACTTGTAAAGATAACGTAATCAGAGCTGGAATCGACATTATTGCTCCTTTTATAGTTACATTCCCCCCACTTTACAGATGAGGAAAAACAAAGCTCAGGGAAGTCAAAACACCTGTTCAATGTTACAGAACTCAGTGACAGACTGAAAATTGGAAGGCAGATTTCCTAATTTCTGCCCCAGTACTCTACCACCACCACCACACTGCCTGACATGCCACAGTAAGAGATATAAAAGTAGCCTGAAAAATGTTAAAAACCACTATATAAGTGAGTGGTATTATTAGGTCTGGAAAAGGGAAGACATAATTTTAATAAAAAATAAAATTTTATGGGACTAAGAAATAAATTTAAATGTAAATATATCCGCCATCTTCATGTCTTTTCCTTAAAATCCTCCTTTATGTGTTATTACATCCCTGATTAAACAAGTTTCTTAAAATTTCCATAACCTATACATATTAAGATCTCAAAAATTTTCCGACTGATGAAATTTTCTTCTTAAAACAAGCTAAACATTTTTCAGTAATTATGTTACATTCCCTCTAATGACATTAAAGCATATTATTCTTCATTATAATAACTTATGAAGTTATTTTACGTAGGTCAGTAAAATATTTTTCATTGTGTATGCTCACTAAAATATTTCCATTGCCGACTTCTACTTGAAATAGAGCATTCATATCTGGTAGACAATCTCATGTATACATGCATTAATAAAAATGTGGTTAACTGATTGGCAGACATGTATTATATGGTGGAAGGGTCTTTGTTATTTTTTTTGGCAGACACGCATTATATGGTGGAAGGGTCTTTGTTTTTTTTAACTATAAGAGACTAAGATTGAAAAGATTATGTGGTTTATACTGTCATAAAAATGCAGACAGCATGAACCTTATAAACACATGGTGAACAGATCTTACTCATTTTTTCGGGCAAGATTTTTGAACAAATGTTTCAATCCCTAGCCAGCCGGGAAGATGTGCCAGTATTATAGACACCTCTACATAGGCTGAAAGAGTCAAATCTGGTGTATTTGTATGCAAAATTACACAAGGAAGAGCAAACCCAAAACTATTATTATTAAAACTACATATATATTGGGGCAGCCAGTTGGTTAGAGCGCAATGCTTTTAACAAGGTTGCCGGTTTGATCCCCCCATGGGCCACTGTGACCTGCGCTCTCCACAACTAGATTGAAACTACTTGACCTGGAGCTGATGGGTCCTGGAAAAACACACTAAAACAAAACAAAAGAAAACAAAACAAAACCACACATGTAAATATATATATTATGCTATATTTTTAAATATATATTGTATATAACTATCTATATAACTATAACTATATACACACACACGCACATAGTATCTGTTTCAACAAGGCCTAACTGAAGGCCATGAGGACCAGGTAAGGTCCAAAGTACTATAAATTCAAAAATGTATGACTGTCCCTGCCCAGAGGGAATTCAAAATCAGGCAAGATAGACAAAATATTTCTCAACAAACTATAAATGTGTTAAGTGCTGAAACATAACATAATATTTGACTCTTGGATATAATGGTTATATTCATTTTAATTTTACTAGTTCAACAATATAGGAGCTTGAAGTTTCTCAAAACAGGAAGTAAACATATATATGCTTTTGAGAAAAGCAGTAAACTGGAATTATAAGAATTCAAATGCTTACAATTTAGTATTATTTATTTATGAAGATGGAATATGTAAAGTTTGATTGTATTTATACCTGTTTATACATGTTTAATGAATGCTTAAAAAGATACCTTGCCCAAATACTCAAATCACTTTTGATGTTACTCTCACTTCCTCTTCTAGAAACCATCATAACCATTTCCTTTAACCACAATACCACAGGTCTAGTAACTTTTAGTAATGTTTGAATTTCCACAAATGTTAGAGGGTAATCTCAGGAAAAAAGTTCAGGTCAATGCAACCTATAAGTAACACTATCCAAAATGAAATTATTCCCAACCAACATAAATTTATAACTAAGGCTCTTGGGTAAAAGCAGAAGGCTTCTTTGTAATGACACTGAGCTCCTGCCACATAAAATATAACAAACTGAGGAGGCACGTTGCAATTACTCTCCAGAATTCACTGGATGTAGGGTCAAATCTGGCATTCAGGTGAGCCACCTGAACACAGCAATCCTTATATAGGATTTATTACTCTTAACCCAAGACAGTATTCTCCTTTAGAATTACCATGTCTGCATCAAATTGTTGAAATAAATCAGTTTTATACTTAAACTCCACGATATAAATTTCAAAAACATATTCTTCCTTCAGCAGCCCTAATTTACAAACACAGTAATTCTATAGCTATGGTTAAACTAAAAGAAAATATTCATGACAGATTAAAAAGCCAACAAAAATAATTGTGAAGATACGACATCAAATACATACTGGAAACTAAGGATCTATATTGTACCCAAAAAACTCCTTAATTTTCACTTTATCAAATTCTTTAAAACTTACTACACTTCTCTTAAAAGGAAAAAGGTTTTGGTTGTTTTCTCCTAATATAAATTAATATGTTGTTCTATCTTTACATCTGTTTTTCTTAACTCCAATTCAACCTTCCATTTCTTAATCTGCTGAATCCATGTAAAGACTTTCCATAGGCCTATTAACCCATTATAACTATTTAAATTATCAGAATATACTATGAATCAGCGGTAATGGCAACATATTTACAGTTTTTAATTTGGACAGACCCCGAACTTTAAGAAATGGTGTTTTGGCACTATGAGACAGGGTTGAAAAATTAAGATGAGGAGGAGAACAGAGGGAAGGGAGAGAAGGTTGTTATTCCTGTTCTAGTGACTCACAGCCCACAAGTATTTCGGAAGAAAACTGGTTCCACCCTCACTTCCCACTTCTTTCCACCTTCAAAATGAACCACTTTCAAAATGAAATACGCAAATCGTCAACACGCTCTCACATGGCTTTTATTTAGCAATCTAAAATAAAGCGGCAAAGTGAAGACGATGCGGAGTTCATCCTGATTAGCCGTTCCCTTCCCACATTCCCACACTTAGACATCAAAAAATTGGGGGGGAAAAATGCTACCATCTCCGCCAGATTGCTACCTTTCCACCTCAGTTATAGAACACCCAAGTGCCCCCCTCCCATCTCGCCCACCCACCACCCTCCCTTTCCTGATGACCCCATTCCGGGGAGAGGGCAGCGGCGGCGGCAGCGGCGCCCCTCACCCCGTGCGAAGCCCGGCCGGATCCCGCCACTGGGAGCCGGGAAATGGCTTCTCACTGCCTCCGGCCGGCCCGCGAACCATCGGGGGAGGCGCCCGGGACTCCGCATTAGGCCGCGGCGCAGCCCGGAGACTTCGGGCCGGGCCTGAGGCCGCGACGCCGTGATTTCGGCCCTGGGCGCCGCCCGCCGCCCCCACCCCCGAGCCTCCCTCGCTGTCCCTCCCTCCCCCGCCCGCCCGCCCGCCGCCCCCGCCGAGGCCTCGCCAGCCGGTGCGCACCTTCTTGATGTTGTAGAGGCGGGTGAGCATGCCGACGCCCCGGTCGTTGAGGATGGTGAGCTTCTCCGCCAGCTTCTGCTGACTGGGCTGCAGCACCGAGCGCGACATGGTGATGGTGATGGTGGTGGTGGTGGTGGTGGTGGTGGTGCCGCCGCCGCCGGCCTCCTCGCGCCCAGTCACCGGCCCGCGGCCGCCGCAACCTCTCTCGGGCCTCCTCCCCTCCCACCCGCGACCTAAGCCTCAGGGGAGCGCGCCCATGCCCGTGCGCCCCAATTCCGCTCCAGTGACAGAGCGAGCCGCGGCAGACGCTTAGGGGTCCCTTCCCCGCAGCAGCCCGCGCCCCGGCAGCCTCCTGCCTTCCGCCCGCCGCCCTTCCGTCCCCACCCCCGGCGCTCTCCGCCCCAGCCCCCACCGAGCCGCCTTCCCCGTCTCCTCCACTAGGTGTGGCGGCAGCGGCGGCAGCGGCGGCAGCGTCTCCGGCGGCTGAGAACGAGGCCGCTTCCCGCAGCCCGGGCCGAGCGCTCGGTCACCTGATCGCCGCGCCGGCGCCCCCGCGAGGCCGGACCGGGAACTGATCCTGAGGGGCCCTCGTTCGCCCCGCCCGCCTGGCTGCGCTCCGCGGCCGCTTGCGACGGCGCGCGGGTCTGCCAGCGGCCGGGGCCGCCCGCTGCGCCGGGCGTGGGAGTCCTCAGCCGGGATCGAGAAGGGTCACGTTTCTACGCTCGTCCCAGTTCGCCACACACCCCTTTCCTGCAAGTTCCCAAAAGTTGCCTTGCCGCACCACCTCCCTAAAGAAATCAGCAGAAGCCTGGGGGCGGGAGGGGAGGAGGTGCGGGTTTCAGGAGAGTTTCGCCTTCGAGTGGGCTGGTGGCTCCAAGCTCTGTTTCCTCCCACTGCTTGACAGACGCTCCCCGCTGCACACAGCAGTTGTGCTCTGCGGAGCGGGCTTCGCGTCTCCCATCCTCCCATCCCATCCTAACTCCGCCGCAGCAGGGCGGTTTGGGAGGGAGGAGATCGGAAGTGAGGGCGACACAAGTTCTGAGATAATCGGAATCCGGAGTTTGTCGACGGGCAGCACCCATCCGGAGAAGACGCGAACATAGAGGGCCTAGTATCTGCGAGGCGAAAGATAAATGTTCGTTCAATGAACGAAGGAACCCTCCCCCCTTTTTTTTTCTGGACTCCACCTTAAATCCCACCCCTCCTTGGGAACATTCTATTACTTTTCTAGCTCTTGGTTTCTTCCCCCCATGAGTTTCTTTCCTGTTAGACGCCAAAGCTATTATTCCCTGTGGTCAAATCTATGAGAAATCGTTCCAAAAATGAACAAATCAAGGACTTAAGTAATCGACTGGGGTTAGGAATTCCAGCCAAGAGGATTCAAGCCTCTTCGATATTTTTGGCTTAATTTCCTTCGGTGTGTTAACCTTTTCTATTATCCTCATTAATTTTAAGTGAATGACAAAATGTTCGGCCACCTTCAATAAAAGACATTCTAAGAGTAAATAAGCTATCATCGGATTGATCAAAATATGAAGAGGAAATGGTGATATAGCTTTTTAAACTTTTCTTTAAAGCTAGTGTATGTATTATTCCTACGGAAATCTTCGTTTTAATATCCCAATAAGAGAAATGGAGTGGACTGAGTGGATTTGATTTAAGAGGCATGAGGGTCCAGGAAGTCAGTCATACCTGACCTTGTGCTTGTGCTTGAAATTCTATACATAGAACTTCATTACCTTGAGTGAATGCTTTGTACCTAAAGAGTTCTTTTTTTTTAATGCAAACACTTCAAAGAGATCACCTATTGAGCTATCATTAGTCAATAGCACATTGTGGTTTTAATTTATCTGGTTACTTTCCAACCTGATAGTTAAATTTTTAATTTAGAGGAAGCAAGCATTTGGAGCTTGAGGTAATAAGAGCACACCTGGGAAAAGCCAGGCTGTGTAAGGGTTTGGGGCAACCAGACAAGAAAACTGAAAAGTGTTGAATGTTGGGAGAAAGATGTGCTCTTTTAGGAGACTGCAAAGAAATTTAACTAGAGACAAAATGACAGAGCACCATCAATGAACGGTTATATCATTTTCTAGTTTTACAAAAGTGCTACATAGAGGAACGAAAATGGCACCATATTATAATTTAAACGCAACTATTCCTCCTCAAGAAAAGCCACCATCATGTTTCCATATGAACTTGAGCGCTTCTAGCTGCTTATCACTCAGAGAGGACCCAATAGAGGAAGAACTTTGTAGATACTGATCTCATTATTCAATTTTCAGTATAACTAATTTTTAGATATATTGGCCCTAGACTGAATGGAATTTGTCTATTGTAAAAGAGATTAGTTCTAGATGAAGTAGTCACAATTTTTGCAGTTCTCTACATTTTACATCAAAAGCATTTTGTTACTAAGATACAACCCTTTCATAGTTTTCCTGTATGTGTAGTATATAGTGTGAGTGCCTTATAATATGTGAGTAATAAGCATATACTTTGCCATGGATATATGATTTTTGTGACAATTATAATTAATATGTCATTTTATATTTCCTTAAAGTTTTTCAGTCTTTGAATATGTCATACCATGTGAATCATCCTATAAAGTTATTATTAAAAATTGCTACAGCAGGATTTTTTTACCTGCTGTAGTTTTCTGGAAAAGTATAACATTTTTTAAATGATTAGGAAACTAAATTTTAAAATGCATGATTGAAGATTTTATTTTCCTCATCATATAAAGCATAATCTTCACAGTTCCTATGGTACTAAAGATTTTCAAACAGTTTCACTTCCATTAAGTAGTTTGTCTCCAGAACATATTCAGAGATTATTAAAATTATTATAAGACTTCAGAGAGATGTAGAAAGTAGATAATAGCTTCACATTTGTAGTAATCTTAGAAAATTAGCTAGTAAAGTTACCTAGTATGCCTAGACTAGTATGCCTAAATAATTGTGAACATAGATATATAACTTTTTAAAAATCAGATTTACTGAGATATAATTTACACATAGCAAAATTTACATATCTGTTTCTGAATAATTATTTTTTTATTGAGACAATTATGATGATACCCCTGTAAAGAAAGTAAGCACTGGAAAATCCAAATTGGAAAATACTTAAACTAAAGGAGGAGTGTGGTTGGCTTTACAGAAGAATTTATAGTAGAATACATATTGTGTCCACCACATATAGTTTACAGTGATTCAGTTATAAAATTCTACTCATGCAGCTTTTGATACATGTATTATAAAGCATTCAGCCATGTATAGTAACACTCCTGGAGGGATTTAAACAGTATTTTTCAATTCTATATAATACATTAAACTATCAAATACTTAAAATGTGCCAAGTACTGCTGTTCTAGGAGATATGAGGCTGTTTAAGACACAGATTTTGATCTCCTTGAACTCATGTCCTGGTGGGAATAGAAACATGCACAAGGAAGTCTTATATAAGTCAGCCTGAGATACAAGGCTATAAGACAAGACCTAACGAGGAATTTCAACCTGAAATATCTAAGAGCCTTTTGGAATAACTTACATTTGGGCTTTGAATGAGAAGTCTTGGACTTGCAAACTTGTAGAAAATGACATTCTAGGCAGAAGGTAAACTTAAATAATTGCAAAATAGTAGGAAGGTGCAAGAAAATAATAGGAATGTTTATTACATACATGAAAGAAACAATGGAAAATAAATCCAGAAAGAGAAGTGGAACAGAAAATATGTAGGCTTATAAATGCTAAAACAAGGGGGGGGGGGGAATCGATGGAGGATATAGAAAAAAAAGAGGGGAAGAACAAAGTGTGACTTTGGTGGACTTGAGGATAATAAAGGTAATTTGAAATAGTTCCTGACTGTGACAAGGATTACAGTACAGATTATCCTTCCATATCTATTGTTTCTTTCTCCCCTAGAAATAGAAAAAGACTACATCTCCCAGCCTCCTGTGCAGTCTAGCATAGCCGTATGACTAATGTTCTGGCTAATAGGATGTAAGCTTTCAAGAACCTTAAAGACTGCTGCTGCTCTCGTTTGGTCAGTTCTTCCCCACTTAGTCCATTCTGCCACATGAAACAAGAATGCAATGACCACTATCTTGGACCATGGAGACAATGGCCAATTACTGAGAAAGGCAGAACACATAAACGAAAGGTGTGTGGGCTTCTTAGAGCAAAAATGCCTAAACCTAGCCTGTCTAGATCTGGGTTTTGTATGGAAGAGAAACTTTTACTTAAGCTTCTTTTTTTATTTGTTTTTCTTTGTATTACAGCAAAACCTGATTCTAAATAATAATAGTTTGTGACCAACATTTTAATATTTCTATTAGGAATCAAATAAGGAATAATATTTAAATTTAACATTCAAAGACTGTTTACTTTTGGGGTAGACTAAATGTAAAATACTTAACATTGTAGCACTGTCAGGTGCTACTATTTAAGTTGCATTTTCTCATCTACCTGTCTCAACAGTCTTTTGAGATATTATCATTTTCATTTTACAAGTGAGGAAACTGAAATGCAGATAGGTTTTTTTTTTTTTTTAATTACCAAAGGTCACACCCATAGTAAGTGATAAAGCTGGTATTGGATCCTTGATCAGTGTGACTGCAAAGTTCATGCATACTCTTAATTACTGTGATGTCATTGAAGACGAGTTGGATGGCATAAATTTGTCAGCATTCAATGAAGATGATTCTATAGTTTCTTCTAGAGTCCCTTAACTCTGCCCAAACTTTATGTATAGTCCCTTCATTAAACTTTCTTCAATTAAGAGCTAGACTCTGCCATATTTTCCCCCGACACATACTGGCTCTTTTAGGTGGCGTTCTTTAGCTTTGCTTTCTGTAGAAATTTGGATGAGAATTATTTCTGTAATGCTTTTGGCTAATCATGAAGAATTTTTCAGATTGCTTTTTTAAAATCATTTAGCTGACCCAGCCTTCTGTTGCTTCCCTACTTAAGGCAAGACGAGAAAAATTGATGAAAGCATCTTCTTGGACTCTTAGTATGTTTCCTGTCAAAGGGAGCGCTCCATTTATTCTTAAAGATAAATGCCACATTTTCCCTCCCATCAAACTTCAAGCTGGGTACTACTAGCTATGTATGACTGTCAATGTATGACCAAAGTTCTCTTAGAAACAGCCTGTGACTAGTGTAGTACACATGTATTATTTTTATGTCCTCCATCCCTTCCTTTTGGAAACTGCTTCATTTTGACAAAATTGAATGCAGAAAGAGAAAAGGGGGTCAGGCTCTAAGGGTTAGACATATGTAAACAAGAAATTAATGGACTTTTGTAAGGAATTGTCATTTTTTAAATTGTTTTAAAGACTGCAGATAGTTAACCATAATGTAAACAGAGGAACAAACTTGGTTGAAGAACTGGAAACAGACAATAGAGGATTTCACTGTTGTTTAGCAGTGGTCATAGAAAGGAAAGACAGTAACATATATGCTAAATTAATACTTCAAGTTCTGTTCTCCTACATCCAAAGACCACCAGATATGAATATTTACTCCACTAAAAAATGATTAAGAAAGAGAATAGGGAAAAGATGAAGTAATAGTATCCCAGTATCCGTAATAAAAGAAGTAAGGAGTTAAGACTGAGCCAGAGATTGCAACTTGGTATTGCAAAGGAGTAACTAAGCCAGGCCTAAATGGAACATAAGATCCCCATAGTCAGCAGAAGAGGTGCCAGAAATAGAACTGATCTGAAAAGTTCAAAAAGAAAACAATGAAATATTAATTACAGTCTTGATCTTGACCATTCACATCCAATTTGATTCACCTTTTCACCTACCAGATCTTTGATAATGCACTTCACACGTGTTTATTTGCTTCTGCTCTGCAAAACTAAAGACATATTTATCTTTCCTTTTGAAGTCACTCAAAGAACTTCGGGTTTGTTTCTGTGGAAAAACGCTAGTGTAATGAACAATTTCAGTTTATGAGTTTTAATTCTTCTCGATTCTTTGCGTAGTACAAAGGACTTGTGAGTCTTTTGATTTTGTGTTAGCAATTTATTGTGCTTAGACTTAAACTTAAATAGAGATGATGAAATACATATAAGCGTATACAAATATTGGTTGATCTTTTTGGTTTGCTCTTGTCTTTTTTAAACATTAGAATGCTATATGGAAAACTGGCAAAATCAGTGGTAGAACAAAACTTGAGTTAGAATACAGGATAAGCCCATGATGATACTCAAGTTGCAGCTGAACACATAAGATCCACTTACATTTTTACATTTAGTCTACCCCAAAAGTAAACAGTCTTTCAAAAATTGGGAAGGATACTACGTACTGTATACTGAACTGGACCTCCAAGGAGAGGCCTAGACTGGAGATACAAATTTGGGGTCGTCAGAATATGGATGTTATTTGAAGCGATAGGAAAAAATGAGATCATTATTGAGAGAGTATTTTAAAAAGGAAAATAGGGCCTACTCCAAAGGCCTGAGAAACTCCAACTTTTAGGAATCAAATAAAAAATAAATGGAGCTAGCAAATGAGACTAAATATGATTGTGAAGAGAAATAGAGACTGGGACAGTAGCTGGAGGGGTAAAGCAAGGGGTTTTTTTTTGTTTGTTTATTTTCAGTAATAGTTGTCATATTATTCTGTAGAGACAGAGAGATTTATAACTCAGTACATAGAGAAGCAGAAGCCTTGACAGAACAGGAAGAAAAGAGATGGAGGAGAAGCAGATGATACAGTCAGATTGATTTTTGATTGGGGTTTGCAGGGAGAGACAAGATAATGATATTAGCTAACATTTACTGAGTACTTGTAATGTATCATGTCTTGTTCCAAGTGCCTAACATGCATTAACATGTTTCATCTTCATAAAAGCCCTTAAAGTAGGTACACTTTCTCATTCCTCTTAAACGGATGAGGAAGTTGTGCCTAACATTGCAATTGGTAAGGGGCAGAGCACAGGCTATTAACCACTTGATATGTACACTGCTGTAGATCAGTAGAATTGGTTTAGGGAAGGTTTCTTATATTTCCTATATTTTCAATGAAATAGAAATAGTTCATTAGTCTACAAGGGAGGTCATGTGCCAGAAAATGTTAAATGTTCATTTGAGTTTGGTGCCACGTATTAAAGGGTTAGAAGAAGAGCCTGAGCTCTGGGGTCAGAATGACAGAGTTCGAATCCTGCCTTTGTTATTTACAGCAGTGTGACCTTGGACATGTGACTAAAGCTCTCTAAACTCAATTTTTCACCTTAATGGGAATAATTGCATCACTAGATTGTTATGAGGAATGCTTGCAATACATTTTAGCACTGTGCCTTATACAATTCAGTGAGTATAAATGTTGCTTGTCATTACTACTATTATGGCTGTGATTATTATTATTATTATTGTTATTACTATTGCCCCAGTCTGCCCAGTTGTGTGATTTTCTACATTGGTACATGGCACATGTACATGGAGGGTTGTGAATTTTTCTTTTATTAGATGAGTGCAATGTAAGGAGAGAGTGGCAAAGACATTGAGTGAAGTGGTTAGGGAACAATATAGCTAACGAATTGTATTTAAGCATTCAATGAGAAAAAAAAATTTTAAACCTACCTAATTGTATTAACATTGCTTTGCTTCACAGACTCCTATTTCAAAGTAATGATTTCTGAAAATGACATTTTCACTATTTCTTGTTAGACACATACCATAATTATTAAGTTTCCAAGTGTTGATTATGTGCAAATGTTAATGACATTAAATGTATAAATTATAAAATATATATTATGCTAAAATATTATAAACTCATTATAAGAATATTTGCCCCCCTTAAAACATCACTGAAGTCCAAATGTTTATAAGTCAGGTGTTGACTAATGCTTAAATTCAACTTAGTATTCCCACTTAAATTTAAATCCAGAATTACTTAACCACTATCATACAAACTAAGCTGTTACTGTCAAGTCCTTTTTTTGTGCATTAAAACTACAAATATACAATGGCCCTACATAGATTGTTTGCATGTTAATATTTTACCATTTCTTCTATTACTTCTCATTACTTCAACTGATTACTCTTTGCACAACAAAACTTTAGAATCAGAATTCATTCAAATTGTCCATAATTACTTTTTGCATTTCTCCCATTTCTGATGGTCTTTATTTGTACTATATTTAAAATGATAAGATGAACAATTAATTTTCAATTTGTGAAGAGAGAAAAGCCACGCTTCCTAATGAGTTTTAAATTATTTACTTATCTCATATAGTAGATTCTACATTTAAAATATTAGGAGTATATTAAAGCAAACTTTAGCATATATGTATGTGTGTATATATATATATATATATATATATATATATATATATATATATATATGCTATCCTGTGTCAGGTTTTAATTACAGAATAGTTTGACTTAAACAGCAAACATTTGTAAGTCAATTTAAGTAGAAAATAGTCATGTTACCTAATAGTTTAGTTTAAAAATGCTGGGAGTTTTGTTATCTAATATATTCGCTGAAAATGCAACCACTAGATTACAAACTACAGAATTTCCAAACATCAGAAGAGAACCTTGGCTGTGCAGTGAATTCTGGAAATAACAGAGTTAGTTTAGCTCACTCTCTTGTTTTAAGAGAGGATTGAGATAGCCTTAAAGCCCATGAATTGAATCAGAAGAAAGGAAGGAGTCAATGCAGAAACAAAAACAAAGCTGCAATTATTGTTTCTTTACATGTTGGTCTTTATAGGCCAAACTCATTCTTGGTTCCAAGGTTCCTAATTAGCTTTGGATCATGAACCCCTATATAAATTTAATGAGGCTATGCATCCTGGCCATAAAAACATACAAATTTTAGTACAATCTTACAGTTCGTGATCTCACTAAAACCCACAGACCCAAGATTCAGAACCATTCTGAATTGTAGTGAGTCCACCCACAAAAGCACGATAGGAGCAATTGTATACCCAAGGAATCGTGTGCTAAGGTGTCCAGGTTTAACCTGACATACTCGTAAATGTTAAAATACAAATGTTATTTAGCCCGTCGTCCAGAGGTGTAAAAAGTATCCCTCTTTTCATCAATTCAATACATTACAACCAACTCTATGGTAATCTTTCCACAAAAGTGATAGGGTAGCTTTTCTAATCAACATTTTATCAGAACTAAATATCCCACTGTAGATCGATCACTCAAGTTCCCTCTTTATCTGCCTCCTCTGGCTGCCAGACCTTTGGCACTTCCAAGAGCAGGTGGAAAGGAGAATTGAAAGCAGGAAACTCAAGTTGTTTCATTTTACTTTGAATAGAATACCTTGACTAAACAGTTTAATGCAAAGGGAAAAAAATGGAAACTGCTGTTTAGCACTAAGCCTTTGAATTCTGTGCAAATTACCATTTGCCTCCACATCCCTCTTTCATTGCTATAGGTAATGCAGGGTTGGCTGCCTCCTTAATGAAATGCACAGTGCTTGAAAGAGATCCTGTGACTTCTACACATTACATAAGCCATAGTTAGCTTGCCTCAGAATGATTGCAGAAAAACTGTAAATTTAGTCTCAGAAACCTGCTGCTAAAGCAGAGCCAGCCAGCTTTTCAGCTTTTCAAGCTGCTATGTATAAAGCAGCACATTTGGAAATCTGTTGCTGGTACACCGTATTCATATTCTATTCATGAGAAGTAAAACTGAGCATGAGAAAGAAAAGGACATAAGATATGTGAAAGGACCACAGACATGGAAGAAGCAATGAATCATAGAAAATCCAGTGTTAGTTAGGTTTTCAAATACATTAGATATTCAACAGTCTTTGAATATTGAACAATATATTCTTATTAAAGAAATAACCCCTCTTTTGACTTCTTTGCTAGGTGGCAAATTCCCACTCTACCAGCATACAACTGGCCCTCTGTTTCATACTGCTTTTCAGCAGGGAAAAAGTAAATATAAAGTAAATACCACCACCATCACCATCATTTAACATTTTGACATAAAGCAATGGACTTAACTACAATTATCAGAGTTAGGTAAGCTGCCTCAAATTCTTTGTGGAATGAGGTCATGTAAAAATATAATCAAATACTAGGATTAAGGGATTTTTTTTTTCCTTCTTTCCATGGGAGACAGATTAGTTTAATTTATGTGAAAAAAAAATTTATTTTTTTGTCTCTTTTATTTCAAGAAGCATTCCTACCTTAGTTGGAAGATTATTCTTAATGTTAATTTTTTTTTTTAGTACAAATTGTTTCAAACGTAAAAGGAGTAGAGAGAAGAGTATAATAAGCTCCCATGTATCCATTACCCAGCTTTGACACTTAACATTTTTCCAAAATTGAATGTAAAGGATTTTAATTTGTCTATGCTCTAACCAGAATTCATTTATTTATGCTATAAATAATAATTATAAATAATATAAGATAAATAATAAATAACTAGAAATTCTTGAAAGAGATTACTTTGAATTATTTTTAAAAAGACAACTACTTATTTTTCCCTCAGAAGGAACCTGGAGTTATAAATGGTATTCTTAATGTGGGGTTAATTTTATTTGTATGCTTAATGGTCATTTTGAGCAGATTTTTAGAAGAGGGGACTATTAGAATAACTACCAGAGTGACATACCTAGCAATAGATAAACCAAAGGGTAAAAAGATCAGTTAAATACATATCTTTCTATCAAACTGAACTAACAGCATATAATATCATGACTGTGTGATTAATGCTTCCTAAATTTTGGTTTATTTGCAAAGCAAATGAAGAATGCACCCAGTACGTTGATTATGCTGAGTCACTGGGTTGAAAGAGAAAATGATAAACCACCTACTGAACAATCACATTATTTTCTTCTTTGTGATTCACAATTCTCTGAGAACTGGCAGGCATGAAGCCACCAGGCCCTCTATGACCTGTCCTCTTTACAATGATACTCAGTGCCTGTTCCATATATTTTGATCTTGGGCAACTCTGATTATGAGAATTTGATTATATAAAAAGTTCTCTGACTGGTATGTAGGTATAAGCAAAAAAAAAAAAAGAAGAAAATTTAAATCAAATAATACTCAGTATTATATTGAAATAATTTATTAATATTAACTAAAATCTTTTTCAGTTAGCATTAAACATTTGCTAGACATTCACACTAATTGATTAGAAAAGTTACAAAGTCATTTTCATTGACTCAGTCTAAGAATAGTTTCTTCTTTTTTTATTTCCAGAGAATTATAGAAGAGTAATTTTGCTGGCAATATCGGCTATAGCTTTGGAAAATTTAGCTTACTAATTGACAAGCTTGGTTAATATCCTCATCATTTAATTTTTGTTTAGTAAGTTTTAGGTTAAGCCTAAGATTGATTGTAAGAAAAGAGTTATAATAAAATACAGAAATATTAATCTTTATAATTTTGTATTGTTCGTGAAATCAAATGATTTTCCTCTCTATAATAGAGAAAAAATACAAACTGTATTTTGTTCATGAATCTATAATGTAGGGGAAAAAAGAGGTCTCCAAAATTTAGAGCTGCAAGACTCCATACTTTGGAAAACAAGACAAATGAAGTTTAAACTGTTTTTGTAGTAAAAAATGGCACTTTTTTTTGTTTTTTTAAATTTTGTTGGGGAAATATTAGGGAATAGTGTGTTTCTCCAGGGCCCATCAGTTCCAAGTTGTTGTTCTACAATCTAGCTGTGGAGGGTGCAGCTCAGCTCCAAGTCCAGTCTCCGTTTTCAATCTTTAGTTGCAGGGGGCCAGCCCACCATCCTATATGGGAATTGAACTGGTAGCCTTGTTTAAGAGCTCGCACTCTAATGAACTGAGCCATCCAGCCACCCAAAAGGGAACTTTTGTACAGTGCTATAACCCTTTTGAAGATCAATTTGGATGTGTATAAAGAACATTCAAAATATCTATGCATTCTACATATGAATATACACTCTTACATTTGAATAGTCAAATCCTGGAAATATTCTCTAAGAAAAAAAATCCTAAGCAAAAAAGAAAAAGTGCACAAGGATACTATTTATAATAACATCGATTAGACACAAACTAAATTCTCACAGTAGGGAATACAGAAGTTATAGTACGTGCATATACCAAGAAATTTCTAAGGAATTCCATCCATGTCAATGAAAGAAAACAAACAGATATCCAGGTTTTACTAAAACCTGTTGTAGATCTGCTGCTTGTTGGGGCTTTAGATAGAAGTTCTTGGTCCTTTATTAGCTTTTTAGAACTAAAATGATTGTCTTTGTTGGTTGCGTGGGCCCTATAATGAAACCAAGTAAATCACCAGATTGGTGTGATATGAGTAACACTATAAGCTCTTGACACTGACAGTATTATAGTATTACTTATCCTCAGCTCAGATTCTATAACGGAGAGGAGAAAGTGGGTGAAATACTAAACTCTCAGGCCCCTTTAAAGGCACTAGGGTCATAACCCAAAATTAAGTACTTCAGACAAATGGGCCTTCAGAGAGGGGAACCTGGAACCTTGGTGGCCTGACAAGGGATCAGGGCAAGGAAGGCACAGCAGTTTCAAGCCCCACTTGGCCTATGAACAATGACTAGTAGAGCTGGACTTCTGAGGCACAAAATCCACTAACCTGTGGGGACCAAAATGAAAGCTCCCCTTGGGGTTCTTTGTATTCTCTGTGGCACCCACAAAGCCCAATGCTGGAACCATTTCTTTCATGAATTGAAGAGGCCAGTGCTAAAACCATCCCTTTCGTAGGCATTGTATGGTTCTGCTCTAAAGTCCCCAACATCCTTTAATTTAGCCAAAAAATGTAATGTCAGTGACTGCAAAGGGCTGCTTTCAAAATGTACTTATATCCAAAAGGTAGACACAAATTCTCCAGTGCCCCTTTTCCTTTTTTAGCATGGATTAGGTTAGTAGGCAGCCTACTAACAGCAGAGGGGGAGACAAAAGAGAAGTTAGTATATTTGGGAATGAGTCTGAGATTGGGACAATAATAACTGACAGTCTTGGTGGTCTGGCCAGGCTCTGCTGTTAGGAGCACCTACGCCCAGATAAGAGAAATAGGAAGTTTCTCTTCACTGAAGAGAGCAGAAGAGGAGGACTTGTCCTCATTCAGGTGTGCTTTGAGAGAAGATGTGACGTTCCAAAGGCAGGAAACAATTTAAAAAGAATTTTAAAGGAGTTGCGCCTAAAGTAAGGATCGCTGCTCCCTAAGGAAAAAAATGGTGTCACAACTATCCTAAGTCTGCTCCGAATAAATTTAGGGAAAGTGCCGTATCTCTATCCTTATACATCTTGGAGCACAGAGAATTTAATGACCCTGAAGATTGTTGTGGAAGGGGGAGTAGTAAAAATACTAAAACTCAAGGAATCTGCCTTCCATTTCCCAGGAACTGAGAAGGGTTGGGTAGAATCAGCCCTGCTTTTAACCGTTCTCTCCTTTGACATATGTTCTGGCCCAGCCCACCTGAGGGCCACACTTTGCTGAACCCTTGGAGGACTCTGACATTGAAACTCCAACAGAGGAGGTGTGGAGAAGTACGTGCAAACTGAGCACCTGTAAAACTACAGAAAGGATTTCCCCCAATGTAAGGAAGAACCCCTTTCAATCTGTCCTCATTTTAGAAAATTAAGATATTCTAAAGGCTAAGGAAATGTTGCCAACTTTAATAGGCAAATAGAAGACTAACATATTTGGAATTTATAGGAACAGCAATCCACTCATTACAGTAAATAGTGTTAAAACTTTCCTTTATCTAACCTAGTTAGGGGAAAAGATTGCCTGACCTAGGTTTCAATTGTTTTTATTTCCCAAGTTCGTGTTCTCATAGTGGTTTAGGTTAAGTAGAGAAATCATAAAATCATAAAATTTTAGAGTTTAAAGAGACCTGCAGAGATCATTTCTTCCTCTTTATTTTATAGCCAAGAAATCTCAGAAGGGATAAATGGTTAAAATGTAGGAAGCCGAAAATTTGCAGGAGAAGCAATAAATATAGATAATCCATAAAATGAAAATCAGACGGAATGAAATCTTGAGTTTATTATAGGAATTGTGATTGCACTTAACCATAGTTTATCTGCAGGTTTGGGTATGTTTTTGTTGCCTCTTAATTTTGTTGGTTACGGAATGGATCAAGGTTTTCCAAAATTATTTTTTGCTGCTACAATGGAAATCTACAAAAACGGATAATAGACTATTTTGGGACCATTGTTCAGAAGTGCATTTATTTTAGAAATGGTTACCATGGAGATGAGCACATGTGGTGTGACTCTACAGCTTTTGAGTTAGAGTCATCTATGCCACCAAGACATAAATAACCATATACACATAGAGGCACAAGAGTTCACGCACACATGCACACTGAAGTTATATTGTTCCCCTCTTTTTGTAATATAACAATAATAAAATTCCATGCAATGCTGATCTCTGATGGTGGGAGGAGCTGCAAACTCTAGACATTTTAAATGTAATACTGTACAATGATATAAGAAAAACTTTTAAAAAACATTGTAAAGTAGTCTGAATCATGCTTAAAGACAAATGACATATTTAACATGTAAAATAAATGATGAGAAAATACTTCTTAAATATCACTGCTCTTTAAAATAGAATTAGAAAAATAAGAAATTAAAAGAAGTCAAACCCAGAGTATATTACAAAAAAGTCCTTGAGTTATTTTCCCCAAAGTATATTAATATTGGACATAGTTATTTAGCTAGTCTTTCTCTCTCTCCCATCTTTTTAGTCAGCTAGCTAAGTAATTTCTTTTTTTTGTTTGTTTCTTTTCATTTCTTTGTGTTTCTTTTCCTTTAATAAATACAATTTTTTAAGATGCTGAAATTCCCAAAAGCCTGGCCAATTTCAGGATATGACAAAGGTATGTATTTTGATAAAAGTTAATTTATCTTTACTTATTTTACTTTTTTGTTCACTTTCTAATAATGAACATTTTCAAATTTTAAAAAAGGAGAAAGTAAAATTAACCCCCTTTATGTAATCATCACCCAGTGTTGATACATAACAACATATGTCTACTTCTGTTAGATTTTTAACCCTCCTTCAAATCCAAAACATCGTAATAAAGATTTTTTTAACTAATGACACTAAGTCAATAAGAAATTTTTTCCTCCATAATTTGATTTTTTTATATATTTCTTGGAAACTTCAAAGGTTTCATTATATATTAGGTGCAATATGAGGTACTAAATTCAGTAGTGTGAGCAGTAATGACTAGAACCAGAATAATAATAATAATAATGCTTCCTTGAACGTTGAAGCAATTTAATACACTGATGATTTTGCCACATTTAGCTTTGTCTTATGCGAAAATAAATCTTTTTTTTATGCAGCAGAGTTGCTTTTTTTCCAGGCTAATGAGTGCATATGTATTTAAAAGTATATTTAAAGGAAGCCATGCACCTTCACCTTAACTTGTTTTATAGAAACTTAAGAAATGTACATCAAATAAAACCAGTAGGTGTTTTTGCTTTTTTTTCATAGATAGTTATTTTAACATATTTGATTAGTAAACAAATGTTCCATAGTTGCTAAGGAGTACACAGAAAGTTCAACTATAAAACAGTACATCATCTTTGGCAGTCTTCTCATAAAAATTAGTCATGTAAAGTTTCTCAATAGTTGTTGCTATGTTCATACTGAAGCATCATGTACTTTTAGAGCTGGGGTAAATCTTTCAATTGAAAAATCAACAAAATCCCAAACTGAGGTCAACATAAAAGCTGGTAATATAACTTTTATTCCCTGACTTTTACTTCTCTACGCTTGCACACTGCTTTCTAGAATTTCAGCACCGAAAGATGTGTGAAATTTGCGTTTTCCTCAATTTATGAATCCAATATGCTTTACTCTTTTTATTGTTAAATACTTATTTATCAGAGTATTGTATTAAGAGCAAGTCTTTAAAAATCTAGTCTTTAAATCTTGGCCTTTTAAATCTCAGTGTCAGGAAGTAAAAGATTTAACTCTCATACAACGAGAGACCTCTCAGATCAGAAAAAAATCCTTTCACTCTATATAGTCTCATGCCAAATTAATTAACATGGTTTTAAATAATCATTGTTTGAAAAGAATGAGTGCTTTCTCCTATTTGCACAACTCTAGTGATTTTAGCTTTTACTCTTACTCCTTATAGAATATCAAAATCAAGCGATATTTCCAGAGAAATATACAGTTCTTCAGGAGTATTTCCACGGGAAAAAAATTGCTAGGAATTCCTGACTCAGTTGAAAGAGGACTGAAGATAAAAATAGGAGACATGTCATACTTCATTGGACCAGTTGGTCATCCAGCTGAATGTTGACATTAAGACACCTTTTGAAGGGAAACACTCTGGCTTTCTAATCATCCACCTAAAATCCAGAAATATAGATGGTTTCCTTAGAGAATTGGATCAGCTGATGAATGATCCTAACATTTTCCAAACTTCTTGTTCATTATTCTGATGATTGATTATTCCAGTGCTTTAGACAACATATTCAGTTAACTTTACTACCCACCAGATTCCTTTGGTTGACATAAAATTACTTCTTTTAAGCTTCACAATACACTCCTTAGTGTTTTTAATATCCTAGGATTTTATTAATATAGTTAACAGTATCGATATTATTCCTGAATCTTTTGAATAATTTGATCATAGTTGTTTTTTTTACTATTTTAAATAAAAATATCATATATATGTGTGTGTGTGTGTGTGTATATATATATATATACACACACACACACACACATATATTTTGTAATTAATGTAATTAAGTTTAGAAGTGGATAAATTTCTGGCAGAAAGTGGAGAGGTCTACATTCCTTGAAGATGACACTATGGAAAGGAATTTTCTGTCACTGACAATCGATTATTTTCTAAGCATGACCTACTTCTGCCTCCACTTCCAATCTATCAAATCTTTTCAACCCCTCTAATTTGACAGCTGCCTCCACCACTCTTTTGTTCTATGTAAAATCATCAGTTGATTTCATTTCATCATATCAAATGATCTTTTATTGTTTCTCGGTATCTTTGCCTCTCTGCAACTTTTTATATCACTGGACAACATTTTTTTTTTCTAAACTCTGTTTAACCTTTGGTTCCATGGCCCAGGTTGTCTACTGGCTTCTATAACTTCTCTTTATCTGGTTTCTTTCCATGTTTCATCTGCCTTTCAGCCCCCCAAAGTTTGTCCTGCAGAGCATTATTCTTGAATGGGCTTTCTCTAAACTGGCTCCTTTGAAAAATTCTTTTTCTTTTTTCTTTTTTTTTTTTTTTAAATTTATCGGGGTCACAATTGTTAGTGAAATTACATAGATTTCAGGTGCACAATTCTGTATTACATCACCTATAAATCCCATTGTGTGTTCACCACCCAGAGACAGTTCTCCTTCCATCACCATATATTTGATCCCCCTTACCTTCAAATCCCACCCCCCCATATTTTCTCATTCAGTCATTACCTCTATGTGAATGATCTCAACTCAACTCAGATATCCTGGCTTCACTCATTAATTCATCCCTTCATGAAATATTTATTGAATGCTTACAATATGGCAGGCACTAAATAATAAATTGGGTTCCTCAACACTATAAAAATACAACTCATAACCCTCATAAGACTCGTGTCCAAGTTTCTCTAGCTTTAAACTGTCAAATCATCTTTGATGAGCCCCTTTATTCAATTTCTATATTCGTTTCTTCAATATCTTTTATTTATTTTTGAAAAGTGTGTTTTGAGTTATCTGTTCTTACTGGTTTCAACATATTCCAAGTTTTCATGTCCCTTATAGCTGGCTTATTACTTTAGCTTCCTAATTGGTCCTCTGATTATTTTCTTCAGCCTGTATAATAATATTTTTTATCGTTATCACTCCTATTGTTCAGAAACACAAGCCCAAACATCTCAACCGGGTTTTTGAAGCTTATATAATCTAGACTCACCATACTGTGTAAATTTTAGTCCCTACATGCATCTTTATAGCTAAGATATTTCCCCATAACACGAATTATTTTTTACTTCTATGTTTTAGCTGATATTGTTTTCTTATTCTGTGATTTATTTTTTCTTGGTTGATTTTTCCCCCTCCCAAATGGAATTGTAAGTTCTTGGAAATCAGGATCTATTTTTTGTTATTGAATTTTATTAATTCTGAAATGCACATTTTTCAATATTATTAACTTCCCTGAAATTAAAATACATCTTATAATCAATGATGTCTTAAGCATTGTAATAGCTTAATTGGCAGTATTTCTTCTTCCTTGGTGGTACATAAAACAATGATGTGTCTTATAATCTTAAATTCAATGGAATACCATTTTTGGGGGTAACTTGACAGACTTTGATCGAGTATGAAGCCCATTGCAGATACTCTGTGAATGCTTGTTGGTTGATTTATTTCCTAGTTATGTGGTTTTTGAACCACAGAAGTGACTACAATAAAGATAACCCACATATCCAGCATGTGACTAATTTCAAAAATTAAAACAATAATGGTTTGTTTTTGAAGGGAGGTAGAAAAGATGAAAAAGAATTTGACAAGTATGTGGACCTGACTTAAAAAAAATGTGTATCTTAAAGGATTAAACTCTAAATTTCTGAATTATATCCTAAACTCTCTTTCTCCAGGCTTAGAAAAGTTCTCACTAGTTTTGAGCCATGTGATAGCCTTAAATATCACCACAGACATGCAAATAATTAATATTTGGAAGGAAATGTAGAAAGTTTCTGCTTCTGCTTTTACTGCTTCTTTTTTGTATTATTACTGTAACCATGCATATATAGGCAAAAAAAGGTTGTGTAATCAAAATGTTCCATTAACAAATTCATATAACAAGCATTGTATTCATAAAGAAAATTTGCAAACTTATTTTATTTAAACTAATATTTTTGAAAATGTCCTTGAAAAGCTTGCATAGGAGCAGTGCCATAATTATGAAAGAAGTTTGGTTTTTCTCTGTATTCATTTCAGGCTGTGTCTGCATGTTCTCAGTCAAGTGCAGCATTGGCTGTTAAGCCAAAAGTTGTAATGTAAAGTATATTTTGGATTATTTATTAATATTTTTACTCATATAAATCATATCTGAATTCATGAAAATCGTATATTCCCACGATCATTTTATTATGTAATATGTCAGAATGTGTAATGTAGTGGGATGAAAGAGTGCTTTGGGATCCAACTCACCTGAGGTTGAACACAAGATCCACTTTTTACTAGTTTTTTGCTTTTCAATTAGTTTATCTAAAAATGTTTTTTTTTGTGAGGATTAGAGATAATACTTGGAAAATGCCTAGCATAGCACTTGGCATAGAACTCAATATCTGTTAGGAGAGA
Organism: Rhinolophus ferrumequinum; assembly: GCF_004115265.2. Taxonomy (NCBI): domain Eukaryota; kingdom Metazoa; phylum Chordata; class Mammalia; order Chiroptera; family Rhinolophidae; genus Rhinolophus; species Rhinolophus ferrumequinum. Next base: position 43,716,081 of record NC_046291.1, on the reverse strand, counting down.
AAAAATATATGGGGGGGGGGGGTTAGTGGCACAAGAACATATTCCAGGGTGTATTCATTTCACACTTTCCCTTTTCCCCCAGACCCAGGGGCTCTTAGCATTTGGCTCTTAGCCACCTCCTTCAGGTCAACCCCTTATCAATCATGTCCCAACATAGGCAAAGCCTCTTCCATGGATGGAATGCTCCCCTGCCCCTCTGGCCTGGGTCTCAAAACCTTTTACTTCTTCTATGTCTTCTGCCAGCACTCCAGGCCTAAGAGAGTGATACTTTCCCCAATCCCTCTGCATCTGGGCTAGTTATGTGAAAAGAACTTTTGCCCTTAAAGGACTTTTTGGAAAACCGTATAGTGAAGTGGAACAAGCACTAAGTATTGAATGAAGAGACCTGCGATCTGGGAGCACGAATGATGTGACATTAGACAAATCAGTTTATTTCTCTAGACCTTGGTTCCTCTTCTGTAAAATGAAGAGTTGAGTCAGTGAATAGAATCAGTGTGTACTACTATGCAGTGCTACTGCAGAGAGGTTAGCATTGCAGTATTATCAGCAGGGACTGCAGCTATGCATGTGCAACCAACAATTCTACCCATCCTCTATAGAAAACCTGGGCAAAAAACCTGGGCTTTTGAGTAAGAGGAACTCTGTTCAACTCTCCTTGTTACTTGAATTTAACAAGTAAATGCAAACTCTGTGACCAAAGGCTTGGTCCTTAAGTTTCAAATTAAATATCCTCCTATTAAAAAATGTAGTAAATGTTACCTCCCTCACAGGTTTGTTATGAGGATTGAATCAGATACTGTTTGTAGAGTGTTGGGACACAGCATCGTGTCTTGCTGGGGAGGCCCTTAAATCCAGTACTAGTGCTCAGTCTTCATCTTATTCAACACTGTCGGCAGCATATGACACAGCTGATCACACTGTCCTCCTTGGAACTCTTTCTTTATTTGTATTCTCAGACCTTTCTTTTCTATCTCCTAGGCTTCTCCTTCTTCTTCTCCTTTGCTGCATCTTCTTCATCTTCCTCACCCCTAAATGTGGGCACACATCATGCTTCTCTATCAACCTTCACTGTTAGATCATCTCCTTCGATCTCATGGTTTTAAATCGTAATTTGAAGCGGACTACTGCAAAGGTTACGTCTCCAGCAGAGATCTCTTCTATGAAGCCCAGATTCCTATTTCCAGCCGCCCACTTGCCATCTCCATTTGGTCACTGATACGCATATTAAATTTAAGATGTCCCAAACTGAACTTGTCATCTCCACATCAGCCCTGTCTTGGTAAATGGCAAGTCTACGCTTCAGTTGCTTAGGCCAGAAAACCTTGGAATTATCCCCTTCTCGCCCACATCAATTGTTTTTGCTTGGCTCTCATACATATCTAGGACCCGACTACATGTTACCTCCCCCTCTGCTGCCTTTCTAGCCCAGACAACTGTCATCTGCCATCTGCACCATTGCAGTAGTCTCCCAGCCAACATCCCTGCTTCCATTTCTCCCTCTCCTCACAATAGCCAGAAAGATCCTTGTGTAGCATAAGCATATGTCACTCGTCACAGATTGGGTTTTCCTGGAGGGAGACTGAGGCAGGAGACTGAGCATGCAGAACGTTTTAAAGGAGTGTCCTTGGGATAGACAGTTATGGAAGGGAGGGGAAGGACAAGTCAGGAGGTTATGCAGGGCCAGTGACAGGCTTAGCCAAGCACATGTTGGCCATTAGCGCTACAATGGTCCTTCAGAGTTGTTTCAAGTAGGGCTAAGATGGCCAGGCCTCTATGGTACCTCATCAATCAGTCATGGATGTGGTCTGGCCTGTGAGGGACAAAACCTCAGGCAAGGCAGTCCTCTGCAGCTGAGGCAGCCTCTGAAGGGATTGTCACCAGTCAGCCGGTAGCACTCCCAGACCACAGGCATTCATTGAAGGGGTAACTGGGCAACACAACACAGGATCTATGACTCCTGTACCTATTTCCCTCTAGTGGCTTCCTATCTCACTCAGAATAAAATCCGAAGTCTTCATCATTTCTCTTTGTCCTCATCTCCTCCCGCTCTTTCCTTCACTCACCACTAAAAGCTACATTAGCCACCTGGAAGTTTCTTGATCCCCCTCATCGCCTACCTCTCCCGTACACTCCTGTCTCAGCACTTGGCTGTTCCTTCTGTCTGCAAAGTTCTTCCCTCAGATAGCTACAGGTCTGGCTCCTTCACTTCATTCAAGTCTCTGCTCAAATTTCACTTTATTAGGATGGACTTCTTTCACTAACTTATAGCAAATAACACACTGCTCATTCACTCTGTTCTCTTATTTTACTTAATTTTTCTTTCTAGCACTTAAATCATGACCTACCATGGCTATTTATTTACTTATTGTCTGTCCACTCACTATCTCCACATCCATATAAGCTCCAAAAAAGACAGGAGTTTGTTTTCATTTATTGCTATATCCCCAGTGACTATAACAGTGCCTGGCACATAGTACAGGCTCAATAAATACTTAACTTCAATTATTTTGGGAGCAGGGCTGTACTCCATAGCAAACGAGAGCTAAGGCGTCGGACTGAAACAAACCTAAGTTTTATTTGTTGGTTATAAATGTATAAGCTGTGAAATATGAGATGTTATTTGTTCTTTGTGCATCCAAATTTTGTCACTTGTAAAATGCATATACATAATACGTTTGTGGTGAGATTAAATGGGCTAATGTGTGTAAAGCATCATTAAGCAACTGATGGGTAACACTGACAATCTAAAAATTGCTTATAAGCACAGTACCCAGCATACAGTAAGTGCTCAATAGTTGGTAGTTTTTAAAAAATCATTTATGATAAACATATGAAATGTTTTGTGATTAGAGTTGTTTTTGAGGAGGTTGTGATTGTTTAATTGATGCAAATAATTTTTTCAGTTTATCACTTTAGAGTGCTGGTAGATAGCCTGAGCTGATATCTCACTCTTTTCAACAGGGAGAAATTTGGTTTATTTTATGTCAGCGAGTTTCAACACAACAAAAATTGTAATATGTGGTGTTGGAGAATGTTTTCATTAAATGCAACTTCTTTACTTTATACATGTATTTATACATTGTGTCTACGTCCATTTAAAGTTGCATTTTCAATGAGGAAAGGAAAACTACTATTTAAAGGAATCTTGTGATTTCTTTTGCAAAAGAAATCATCTTTTTGTAATCAGAATCATCCTGTAATTATGTTTTGTAAATTTGGATGTTTGCATATTTGATTTAATCAAACTGTATGGAAGGACCTGCTGCAATGCTTCTTATAAACAGTGTATATTTACTGCATAAAAGGCCTCTTTTACTGGTGAAAATGTAGGAGAGAAGTCAGAAAATGCTTTAAGCTTTTTCAATTTGCATCTTACAGAAACATAATTTAACAATTTAATAGAAAAATATCTTTGCAGATTTAAATTGTTAACTCACAAATATACAAAACAGTTTGTATCTAGTAAACGTTCCTCTGGACTATAAAAGCAGAAAGAGAAAGTGTGAAGGGCAATGTCTGTTGTATCCCCCCACCCCCCTGTATTTCTTCTACAATTTTGCACCGTGACTCCGCCGAAAAACCCAGGTCAACAGATATAGCTCACGGTCACTAACACAAATGACACAAATCGCACATGGAGAATCACTACTTTTAAAAAGCGAGGAACTATTACCCCTCTCTCCAATTAAATCTTCTATTTTACCATTCTGCGTGAATGATAGAGCTGGAGTTAAACAACAACAGTAAGAAAACGTCCCTGCGCATCCGCTGAACCTTTAAGGAAAACGCAGCTTATCCGTAGTCCGGAAGAAGAAAGGGCATCCAATCCGCGCCCGTTTCTCAATGGCCAATCAAACTTCGCCTTACATTGCGGCGCTGGGAAAAACCCAGCTGGAAGTCTCTGTCTCCGGGGGGTTGCTGTTACTGTCACCTGGAGGGCAGTCCACCCCTGAGGCTGCATTTGTTACCTGAGCATTCAGGAACAAGCAGTTCAGCTCTTTTATGTGCTGGCTGGATTTGCTTGTATTTGTTCCTAGTCACTGCTCATGTGATGCACTCCCTTAACCAGGAAATTAAAGCATTCTCCCGGAATAATCTCAGGAAGCAATGCACCAGGGTGACAACGCTAACTGGAAAGAAAATTATAGAAACATGGAAAGATGCCAGAATTCATGTTGTGGAAGAAGTAGAGCCGAGCACTGGGGGTGGTTGTGGTTATGTGCAGGACCTTAGCTTGGACCTGCAAGTTGGCGTTATTAAGCCATGGTTACTCCTGGGTGAGTATGTCGATTTGTCATTGAGTCCTTCTAATCATGTTACTTTCTCATTATTTCCCTTAATATGTAGTAGTTTGTACTATCAGCTATCCTGCCAAAAAGTTGATAGGTTTCCTTTTTTGAATATGGAGCTTCGATTAGCTAGCTAGAAATGTTCCTGCTCCCACAATATATCTATTAAAAACATAGGTTCTAGTAGCACATGGCACCTGGTATTTGAATTTTAGAAAAGCTTCGTGTTTTTCTAACTTCTCTGGAGAATAACACACTGATGTTGTGTTTTCTGGGATTATGAAAGGATATAGCTTTTTCTTTTTATCACCCAATTAAAAATACTGCTTTTATTAGGCAAAACTACAAGTGACAAGTGTTAAAATTATAGAAAAGTTAATATTGGAAATAGTCAAGGGCTTGTTTGCCTGCTGAGGTTACAAACCATATGGAATGCATGCCTCCTGTGGCCACGTCTGTGCATGGTGGCTGTTTATAGAGTTAAGGAAAAGGTGGACTTTTATAGCTACGTATGAGTCTGATGGTTTTACGACTTTTTGTATTATGGAAAATGATTTTCTATGCAAAGCATAGTCCACAAAGAGCAACCAAAGCAGTTATGAAAACATAATACAAACTTGTTAGCTTGCCAGGAATATGGTATGGTAGTATTTTAAAAAAAATAGTCAACAATATTTCAAGTAGGTTTGAATTATTTTTCATTTATGAATAGATAAATTAAGACTTTAAAAGATTAATGATTTATCAATATTTATGCAGCCAAGCCATTTTTGAGTAAAAAGAATACTAAAACTGTGAGTCAGAAATAGCCAGATACTACATGAAGTGCACACAGCATCTCACTCCCTTTAAAAATTCTGTGAAGTAGGGGTTATCAGCTCCATTATACAGATGGGAACTGAATTTTAAATTGGTTACATAACTTCCACAAGGTAACACACCTAGTAAGTAACAACTGGGCATCGAGCACAAGTCTGATTGACTCCTGCTCCCCATTGATACATAGACTGCCTCAGGGAGTCTAGGTTTTCAGCCCTGCTCTGCTTCTAACTTATGAGACGAGCTAGTGCAAGTCATTTATCCTCTCTGGTCCTCCAAAAAGCTATCTGTAAAGCTGAGGTAACAGTACCTGCTTATCTCATAGGGTTATTCTGAGGTTGTGAAAGGTTTTTGAAACAAATCAGTTGCGGTATACATATGAGTTGTTATTGTACATGTATATTATATGAATTGTTACATGAGCAATCTTTAAATTCACCAAATAAGTATCTGCAACTAGTTTCTGCAGCCCAGTGAAAAATTAAGAGGGTCATCTAGCTAGTCTGGAAGATTTGACCAGGATTTGTACACCATTTCTAGGAGAAAATATGTCCAGGCACATTTTTAATTATTTGGCTTTCACTGTAGTAATAATGGTTTTAAATTATTGTAGAATTTTAAAATTTGCTTATTATTTTTTTATCTAGACTTATCCAAAGTGAGCTGATAGAGATAGTGTTCTCAGATTGGCATGGAACCCTTCCCAGGATCCTGGGAGGGTTCTGGAAGGGGCTGGTGAAACTATTCCTTATATGGTCCGCTTTCTGGACCAGGAAATGGGATATTTTCATCAAGTACAACCTCATTTTTTCTGACAGATAGATGGCCCTTTTTCTGTCTAGTTACAAGTGCCTTATTCCTGAGGGACCCATAGTTGGTTACGTCTACAGTTCTTCCACATGAATGATGCAGGGGTTGTTTCTGACCAGACTAGGTTTCTTTCTGGACATGGGATTGTTTCTAAGTTGCTTCGCAGAGCTTCCTTCACCTCTTCAAGCAACACAACTCCAACCCAGCTCTACATGGCAATTAACTTTTGTTTTTGGTGGGGAATAAGGAAAATGGAGAGCTATTAAAATATAATCTGTCTTTTTCAGTTAGCTCATAAATTCAAACAAGCTTCTGCCATTCAAAAGTTTTACATAAAACTTTGAACTAGTATCTCATAGGTTGATAAAAGATCTTAGTCAGTGGGCATTTTCGTCCTAGGTTTTGCAAATTATATTTTTACAACAAAAATCAATAAGATTTTTGGATCAATCCGACTTTATTTGGAAAAGTAGAAAATTCCATTTCTCTTGGATAGTTAAAAGGTGCACTCATTATTTGTCATATCCATTCTATTAAGCAGTCCCAATTGGTGACATTTTGAGATCTTCAATTTCAGGTGAAAAGTTTGGGATTCTTTATAAGGTTATAGAGAATATCTGAGATCTCGGAAGCCCAATATTCTTGGTGGTCAGATAATACATTAAATTTGTATATAGCTCCTTATTTTGTAAAATTCTTTCACAAATCTTATATTACCTTATTCTCATATTAATTTATACTACTTCTATCCATTTATGAATGTTCGTGATGACCAATTTTCTGAAATAAAACATTTCTCTTTGGAATATCATTTATTTCCCCTTCAGTAGTATAATTTTTTTTGGTTTGTTTTTGTGATGATGAAAATAGCGATTTGTAAATTAAGATATGCTACATCAGAATTTATATAATATTTGGTATTTTCATAAAAAAGATCCCTTAAAAAATAGAAACAGGATTCTAGAGATCTTACATAGCCTGTTTTTTATGATACATATAATATGATTGCAAAACATTGAAATTATTAGAAGTCTCAACTCCAACAGCATATATTATATATTCTTTCTAAATCAGTTATCTGTAATATTTCTATAATACTTGGCCAAGATAATGAATACTAGTGATTTTGTAAGTGTCAATGTACAATATAACTGTAAGTTATTATTATTAGACCTCTTTGTTTAGTTGTATTTCTAGTCATCAGCTTTTTTATTATTTTTAAAATTGTCACACAGTAAAATTGACTCTTGGTATTCAATTCTGTGAATTTTAACATAGGTTCATGTAGCCACTGTTAAAATCATCAAACTCTTAAAATTGATACTTGTTTTTAATCTTGATTAAGATAGTTTATAAAAGGTTAACATTCTAATTTTTCAAAACAAAGGTTTAAAATAACAAGTCACAATGTATGATTTACAGTGTTTATTTCTTTTTAATGATAAATGTTTTTCCAATAAAAGTTTAACACAAGACTACAACACAAAGCAACCATTTAAAATTGGAGAAAAGCTGATGTATATGTAGAATTTAGAGAGAATTAACTTAAACTGAATACTACGAATTATTAGATGAAACACACAAGCTGATTACCTGAAATCCATTTGTGTTGACTAAAATTGTTACCCCACAGTTAACACTCATATAATTTTCTTATTGTTGGAAATGGCAGAGCATACAGGTTGCATTTTTTTGGTCTTAGGAATACTAAATTTGTCTCAATATAGTCATATTTGGAAGTCACGTTCAAAATCTGGCATCCAACCCTGAAATATAATTTCTGTTCTGTTTGGCACGCACGCGTTTGAGTGTGTTTAATGTATCCAGCTTTGATAAATGTAATAATGACAGCCTAGGGTAAAAAAAGGAAAGAATTTCATTCATGCATTTTTCCTTTTATTTTTTTTTGTTTTAAAGACTACGTATAGTAGAATTATTATTTAAAAATGACATGCATATTAAACCACTAAATTTCAATTAATTTATTTGATCCCGTTTCCTCCCACCCCCCGAGATGGGTAGGACTTCTGATACAAAACTGAGAAAATTTTTTACATTCTGAAGTATTTCAAATGTATAGAAAATTACGGACAATAATATTACAGATAATTATGTATCCACCATCCAGCTTTAACAGTTGTTAGTATTTTGATAGGCTAACTTTTAAAGTAGAATACAATTACATGTAGACTCAGTAAGGAGTTGTATTACCAAGAGAATACTGACCAACCAGCACATTTGCTGGCCTTTCAGCTACTTAAACTCATATCTTAGAAGCTGGCAGATTTCCCAGAAAGGTAAGGTAAGAAAAACAATTGTTTATGGAAATGGAACCTAATTTAGGAAACTGAAATACTTGAAATCTTTAAATAATCAATGCCTTATTTTTTCAATTGTACAATTCACTTTATTTTAATTAGTTATTCTCCTGTAAGCACGTGCTTATTAACTAGAGTCATTTTCCAAGTGTGGGAAATCTGGAAAGCCAACTTTGACACGAAGAAACTGTAAGAGTACACCGCTTGTGGTACATAGAATGTGGGTGGAATTCTATAGGCCAGTACTGTTTGCTTTAAGCCACTGGGTCTTCCCAAATGAGCTGGTACTAAAGTCATTTTGTGGGTATGTTTTTTTAATACCATTTTTTTAATTACAAAGGAATAGATTTTTATTATAAAAAATACAAATAAGCGTAAAGAAGAAAATATCACCTATAATCCCACTGATAACATTTTGTTCTATATAGTTCCTGTCCATTTTAAGCATATACATTTTTTTGTTTTTACAAAAAGAGATGATGGTATTTTGTATCGTGCTTTTATCACCTAATATATTGGGATATATTTCCATGCCATAAATATTCTACATTTATCATTTCTAAAGTCTGTATGTATTTCACTACATAATTGGACCATCTTTTACTTAACCCAAACCCTACTATTGAGCTTTTTTAAAAACAAGATTAAAAAACAACCTATTATTGGGTTATTTGTTTTTTTTTTGTTTTATTTTTGTGGTATTACAGACACTACTATGGTGAACATCCTGATAACTGATCTTTGTAACATCCAGAACTTCTAGGACAGATTCCTAGATGTGGGATTTCAGATTCCAAGAGTATATATAAGATGAATATTTTTTAATAAATATTTCCAAATTGTCTTTCAGAAAGTTAGTCCTTCCAAGTTGTGTTTTTAAAAATAATTGAATACCTAACAGAATTATTGCAAAAATTGATAGAAAGTCAGGATGATCATTTTTATGTTCAAGGTGATATGATTTATTTCTTATAGGATCACAAGATGCTGCTCATGATCTGGATACACTGAAAAAGCACAAGGTAAAAAATGTTTCAGGTCTGGCACAATGTATCGGAAGTATTTTAACTGTTACATTTATTTAGGAAAAACTGTCAGTTCATTTCAGAGTTTAATTGGTAACATTTTTGGCTATTATTTTAATAAAGTTGCAAAAGTAATCTCAACTAATTCAAACATGTGCATTTATAATCCATTTTTCCAATTTTATATTCTCTTAATCTCCCTTCACATATCCTCATGAAACTGATTTTGGACGCACATCTTGCTTATGCAGTTCCTCTGTGTGGGATAGATTTTCCCTTCTTCTTGCCCGAGACCTACATAGGCTTTGAGTCCCAACTCACATACCTCTTCTTCCCCAAAGCCATTTCCTCACATCCTCTCACATACAACTCGTGATTTATTAGTAATTTCAATATTTACTCATAATATTAGGTTGGTGCAAAAGTAATTGCATTTTTTGCAGTTATTTTTAACCTTTTAAACCACATCTACTTTTGCACCAACCTAATAATTTTAGCCTTCTACTATTTTGCCAAGCACTGTTTTAGGGTCATGGAATTGCTATGGTTTAAGGAATGCAAGAGGTTCTTGTTCACATGAAGCTTATGATCTGAAGGGCAGGGAGGGGAGAAAGACAAGTAGCTATCATTCAGGGCATTGTGTGCTGTGATGGGAAAGTACAGGGCGCCGTTGGGGCGCATAGGAGATGACGCCTTTAACCCGTATTTGTTTTGGGTTGGGTCAGAGTTGGCTTGGGAATAAGAAGAACAGGGAATTTTTCCTGGAGGAAGTGATGTTGAAGTTTTGCTCTGAAAGGGAATGGGGGAGGGGGAGAAAATGGGTGGGGGAGGGAACAGATAGAAAAAATGGTTTGTGTGAAGACACGGAGGCAAGAGAAAGGCTGATGCTCTCGGTATGGAAAAGAAGTTCAACAACACTGGAATAGAAATTGTGAGAAAGAGGGGTACCAGGAGACACAGTGAGATAAGTGTAAGCCAGATCACGAAAGTCTGTGTAAACCAGAATAAATTATTTGGACTTGGTCCAAAAGACAGTGGGAAGCCATTGAAAGGTTTTTACCCAGGGCTCCAACTTGCATTTTAGAAAGATTGTTCTTTAGAGGCAATGTGGAAAACAGAGAATTGCTCAAGCTAGAGATGGGAGACTAGTTATGAGACTGTTGCAGTAATCTGAGATTAGGCTGAGATTAGGATTCAGGAGGGGTAGAGAAGTACATGGATTTGAGGGGTTTTTTAAGAGGGTGGAGTCCTCACAATTTAATGATTAATTAATTAGTCACCTATGAGAGAGGGTGGGAAGGGGAGGGAGAGATTGAAGGAGAAGGAGGAGTCAAAGCTGATACCCAGATTTCTTGGGTAACTAAATAGGGTTGGTGCCATTCCATGAGATAGGGAACAAAGTAGGGCTCAGTTTTGAACATTTTTAATTTCATATGTTATGGGTAATCTAGGTAAAGTTATTCAGTAGTCAATGTGGATATATCGTGTCTGAAGTTCAGTTGAGAGGTAAAAATATAGATTTAGGAATCTTCAGCTTATACGTGTGATTGGGATGAATAGAGCAGATAAAATCATTTGGAGAAAGGTATAAAGTGAGTGGAGAAGAAGGCCTACACAGAACCCTGAGTAATACCAAGTCATGAAGAATGGTCAACGGAAAAAAGAATTTGCAATCAGAAAGGAGGATGTAAGAGAGGTTATAGGAAAGTAAAAAAAAAAAAAAAAAAAAAAAAAAAGTCGTGTCGTGGAAGCCAAAGAAAGAGAATGTTTTAAGGAAGAGAGAATCAGTGGTGTCAGATGCTGCCAGAAGTTTAAGTGCAATTAGCACTAAGTTATTGGACTTTGCAATAAAGTCGTTGTTGGTGGGAACAGTTGTGTTTGAATTGGAGGCCAAAGCCAGATCAGATTTCAGAAAATTGAGAAACGGAAGATATGATGACAGAAAAAAAGAAAGAAAAAGAAGGAGGGGAGAATGGAAAGAGCCAAAGGAGGGAGATGGGAGAATTTTGAGCATGATTTAGGGCTGATGGTGGTAGAGGAAGGAACTGAAAATACAGGAGAGCAAGAATTGTGCCCAGAGGGATGGGCCAAGAAAGTACTAGGCAGTTTAATCCCAAACACAGGTGCCAAAATGAGACTTACAAAGGATGTGGGAGCACATCATCCATTGTAGTAAGAAGGCAGAAGAAAAATATGGGTGAACATGTAAGCAAGTTGTTAAATTGGATGGTAAGATGTGCGGGTTCCTATGATGCCTTCTGTCTTTACTATAAAGCAGTAAGTGAGGTGATCTGCTGGAATAAGGAAGAGATGGTACGCCTGAAAGTTATTAGGAGAATGGGGAAAGACTGAATGAGCTGATATGGGGAGTGAGGAGGAGAGCCTGCTAAGGAAATATAGTTGCTAAGCATTGCTCAGGGTTCGGAAAGGTTGGCTCTCATAACTTTGGCATGAACTGCAACGTCGTGTGACTTTTCTCCAGCAATGCTTAACAGTCTGGGTATACTTATACGAGTCCACTTTTACCAGACAGGTGCAGGGGAGGTAGACCATGGACTATAAACTGACTAGAAAAGGAAGTAAAGGCAAGAGGGGGCTGATAGATAAGAAGAAAATAGAAAGATTAAGAAATTGATGGGCTCTTGTGAAGTCTAGTGGGAGTAACTGAAAGAGCTGGAAAGATAAGAGCAGATACCTTAATTTATGGTATCAGACTTGGAGCAGTTTGGGGCATTGGCCTTGAAGGGGTGTGACTGAAGTGGAGCAATGATGAAAGTCATTGGAGATGAGGTAGTCAGAGAACTAGTAAACCTAAATGGATACTGATATCACCTAGGATAATGGTAGGACTTGGGGTAGGATTCAGCCAACTGAGAGTCAGGTGCCCAAGGAACACAAGGTATAGAAAATGGAATAATCAGTTTGTATGAATCTCAAAAAGCAAGGATTTTTACTGGAGGGTGGAAAAGAAGGGATTTGGAAGAGCAGCCAAAAGAATGCAACCCTGCCTCTCACCCATGAGGTAAATGAGTGTTAGGCCCCCTTTGTAGGTTCAGGAGATACAGAAATAAAGGAGGAGTAAGGTCCTTGCTCTTAAAATATGATACTTTGAGAGGAAATACATTCTCTGAAAGAATTGAAACAAGGCAATGAGAGGAGTTGGAGGGTAGCAACACAAGTCAGGGTAGGCCTTTCTGAAGGTATTGTTTTTCAGCTGAGACCTTATGACAGAGTTGGCCCTGATTAGGTCAGGGCAAGAAATATTCAAGCTGAGAGAATAATAGCAAATGTGAAGCTTGCAGCGGGAAACAATTTCAGAAATCTCTTCCTCTCTCTGGTCCTATAACACTTTGTTCTCCTATAGCTCTTCACACCTCTGCTTTGTATTATTACCCTCAGTGAACATGTTTTCTCCTTCTCTGCTATTCAGCAAACTTCTAGAAGATAGATAGATAGAGACCTTGTCCGACTTCTTTGTTGCCCACATATTTGAGAAAAAAATTTTGATTGAGTTGAGGCTAAAAATTTTATGTGATAAACACTTGCAATTAATTTCTCGAAGGAAATAACTATTAACCAATTCACTAACTAATTTGATATGTTTACTTGTCAGCTTACTTGTGTTTAAACTGGACTCTCCTTGTTTTGTTATAATAATTCCTGCCTGACAATAACAGATAATGGCCTGGAAGGAATTGTATAAGGATATGAGAATTACTATGTTTCTTAACAGGAATGCTCTTAAATCAATATTTTAACATAAGTAGAACAAGGTTCAACATCTTACATTAATGAATTAATATTTCTTAGGGTAAAAACGAAAAAAATAGCTGATAAATTTGTTCATTGTCAAATACTGTTATTGTTTATCCCCCTCTTATGATACATCAGTTCAAATTCCATTTCATCTTGGTGATGTGTACCAAGTAAATGTTTAAAAGGTCCTTCTCTCTCTGTATACGACCTTTTAAATGCTTGGAAGAAGCAAAGGTAAACTGAGCAGCGGAATAGAGGGTTTCTAGAAAAATTTAAGGATGTTGCAAAACAAAATTATTGACTTAAATACATGGCACATTTCAAAGGGATATCCTAGAATTCAAGTAAAATGCTGTAGCTAGGAGAAATTCTCTGGTGGAAGATCATTTCAGAAATTTCTGGAGGAATTTCATTAATGTTTAGATATGGTAATAATGGTTGCTTTATTAATAAGGTACTAGAGAGCCTAGTGTGTGCCAAATAAAGCACTATAGAGAACAGAAAACTGAGAGTAACATAAAATGTTCCCAGTTATTTATTGCAGCATTGTTTATAATAGCAAATTATGGAAATCAAACCATGTATCCATCAATAGGGAATTGGTTACATGGACAATAGACCACCCACATCATAGACTAGTATAGAACTATAAAAAAGAACACATAAAAGGGTCTCCAATGACTGATATGAAAAGATCTCCAGGATGTATTTAAATGTGGGGAACCCCAACGTGTTGGCTTTGTGTAAGAAAGGGAGTAAATAAAATATCTGCAGAAAGATACTCTAAAAGAATGTACAAGAAACCAACAATGGCTGTTATCATAAAGGTGGGAGGCAATGGAGTGGATAGGGACAGGGTGAGAGCAAGACTTGTTAATGTTTCTTTTTATAATGTTTTATTTTTGAAACAGTGCAATAATATATATATATTTTTAAATTGGAAATAATAATGCCTAAATATGAGGATTAAGTGAGATAAACTGTATGCCTAGCACATACTAAGTACTCAATAAAGGGGCTATTCTTATTATCCCTATTGTAAAGGGCATCCCAAGGGCAACCATTGTTAGAATGTCTTTAACTGCATTTTGGAAGCATGTTTGATACTAGAAGGGTTTTAGGTTGGGTTCCTACCACCACCATTACCTGTGACTTAGTATAAAACTTTTCAATGAAGGCCTTTCAAACACATATAAATTGCATTTCCAAACAGCTAAACTACCCAGGCATTCGGTAGTTTAATAATCCACAATATTTGTAATGCACTTTTACCTCTCAACAGGTTTTCCCAAGATTATCACTTGGTCTTCTCCATAATCCTGTGATGTATAGGGAAGATCTATAGATAATGATATACATATATATAATATATATGTAATATATATAATGATATATATAAATTCTGGAAGTGGTCAGGCTTCATTCCTGGTCTTTTGGGAATGCAGAATATAGTTGTAAAGACAAGGCAAACACATCAATATTACAAAACATTGGAAGGTGTTATCTAATTAAGGGCAGAATCGTATAATCCTGGCTAGTCGTATAATGGGAGTGAGAGTGTGACTTCACTGAAGAAAGCAGGACACTTCAGACTTTATCTTCTGAAATTGTCCTTCCTTCCTTCTAGCTTCTCCCATTTCATCTCTATTTAAGAGTCTCTCTGGAGTAGACATTTGAGATTTTTTTCTGTTGTCTTTCTTCCTCGGGGCAGTTAGGTTAGTAAATGGCCTATGGCTCTCTCTTTATGAGGCCTAGCTCCCTGACTGCCTTAACCAATATTCTTTTGGTTGTGAACCACAGAAACCTGGGCAAGGAAAAAGAATGTGTATGATGATTTAGGGGGATCTCTGGAACTCCAGGGTAGAGAGTGGCCAGAGAATAGAAGGCCATTCAAGATAGCCCCGCTCTCCCACTGGCGTCATGGTCCCTCTCTGCACATGTACTCTATTCTTCACATTTGGGTGCAGGAATTTTTCAGCTTCTCTGAGCATGTAATAGAAAATGGCTGTCTTAAAGCTCACTTGGTGGATCATTTTAGCTGTCTTTTACACCTATTTTATAAATTTCTAAAGATAACGATCCGCCTAAGCTTGTCAGGTGTCCACCCAAACCCAGTCAGCTGTGCTGGAGGGAGGAGTGAGGGGCTGCCAGAGATATACCTGTGCGGGAAGTTGGGGCAGGAGAGGCAGGGCTGGACAAATACTCTAAAATATGTGTGAAATACATGAAAATAATGAGATCAGGCAAAAATCTAAGACACATGCTAAGAAAAGAATAAATGCAGTGAGAAGCATGTTATAACAAGAAACACTGACTCATTTTTCTTTTCCATTTAGCCTTTGGATTGTCTTAATGGACTTTTCGTGGCTCCTTCCAGATGCCTGGTGGATATAGGAAAGGGGCTCGTATGCATACATGGAGTAGGAGGTTGCTTATGTTTACCATTGGAAAGAAAATCCTTCAGAACCATGCCACCTTTAAACCAGACTACTGCATCAGAACCTCTGGGTTGGAGGCCCTGGGGCATTCATATTTTTTAAAAGCTCATCAGGTGATTCTAATGTGCAGCCACACTTGAGAGCCATTGTCCTTACAAAGAGTATGAAGGAAAATTGGGAAATAATTATTGAAAGGGAAGTTTGTGCTGCTGATACACTTCCCTTAAGTTTTTTACATGGACATTCATGGATTTATTCAACAAATATTTTAACTAATTTCTGTGCTAAGGTCACTGCTCATTCACAATGCTTATTTATGATAGTGAGTAAGCTAAACATGGTCCCTACCTTCATGGAGTTTCTAGTATGGCGAGGTAGACAATCTCTAAGTGCTAATGGCTATAATAGGGCAAGTAGAGGGTGCTGTGGGAGTATATAGAAATAGCACCTCTGGTGAGGGATGAGGCAGTCAGAGACGGCTTTCTGGAGGAACTGTTATTCATGTGAGTCATGCTTAAATTGTTTATTCTTGTTACAGATCTCAACATCCAGTCTCTTTAATTAACCTAACTCATGAGTGTTTTTTTAAAATTATCTTTTTTTTTCTCTCTTTAAGGTGACTCATATTCTCAACGCTGCCTATGGAGTTGAAAATGCTTTCCTCAGTGACTTCATATATAAGAGCATTTCTATCCTGGATTTGCCTGAAACCAATATCCTGTCTTATTTTCCAGAATGTTTTGAATTTATTGAACAAGCAAAAGTGAAGGTAAGTTTTATTTTGATCCATAGTTCTTCAAAAGCAGAAAATTTAAAATATGGGTCCATTATCCCATCTTTATTCTTTTTGTAATGAATATGTAGAGGACCATTATGAAATTTCCCTTCCAACAATATTTTATTAATTCCTACAACTATTTAGTTCTCTAACTGCACTTTTTTCAATGATATATTTATTTTTAAGATTAATTTCTCATCTTCCTGTGTCTTCCTGAGAAATGTTAGGAGATCAAGTTCTCCATTTACTGAATTTTCCTGTATATATATATGTACTTAGATTTCCTTTGACAGTTTATCACTACCTGCCCTCTGACCAGTTTGCAAGATAATCAGGTGGACTACAGGGAAAATAGCTGCTCTAGTTCTGTTAGTTATTTATGAGAATTAATTTGCCTTCATTTTCATGGCTGAGGTAGGGTTTGTGAATCTGCATTTTTAACAATAGAATTTTAGGGTGCTCTAAAAATTAAACGTATATTGCTTTACTGAGATAGTATGAAAATGCTGAACAGAAGCTGTCCATTGGTTCTCTGACTATGGAAGACCATCACACATTATGTACTTTGATCTTGATATTGGATCCAAGTCAATACTCAGACAGGCAGGATTTCTAGGTTGGCCGTTACCAATAATTATACCTTGAAATGATATCACTTTTAGTCAGTATATAATTCTTACAAAATTTATATGAGGTAAATAGATGGGAATATAGAAGCACTTACAGAGCAAAGCCAACTCTCTTGGAACACCTAACAATTGACAGTTAACATTAGAATCCAGTTTAATTGAACTCTAATGATCTCCCTTCTGCCTTTTCTCCTTCCCTTTCTCCCTCCCTCTCCCTTCCTTCTGTTCATTTAGTAATATTTATTGAGTGTCATATGTGCCCCGCACTGTTCTAAGTGCCTTCTCTGGATTACCTGGAAAATATAAAGCTATTTAACCCTACCACTCAACTTTATTTAATAACAGATATTTGGATGAAAGAAAAGGAAGAGGTTTTCTAATTCAAATCCTAATGTTGGCCGCTCTGTTCTCCTATGAAAAATTTGATAAGCTTTAGATTGTAACAGTATAGGCTGCCAGTAATTAGCGTTAAAAATTAAAATGATACTGTTTCTGTATTAGCTACTTTTCTAAGGAGATGTAGAATATACCTTAGATGGTAAATGAAAAATATAGACATCATTCATATTCATATTCGAATATATGTATTTGTTGCAAGTCAAAAGTGGAAAGAGTAATAGTTAATTAACATAGTCCTTTGCTTGGGTTTCTGGAAAAACAGAACCTGAGACAAGGATTAAGAGCTGATGCTTCATTTGATAGGTGCCGTCCCTAGGCAGTGAGGGTGAGATGGAAGGGAAGTGATTCAGGGAAGGATGAAAAGCAACATAAGATGATGTGTTTAACCCTGCTGAGCACAACTTCACAATGAGCTGACAGTGACAGCTGTGTGCTCCAGACATCTCCTGGCAGGGAGTACAAAGGAACTGCACCTCAATTCAGACTTTGGGAGGAAGGGTAGACAGAATTGATTTGCCTGACTCTCTGTCAATTCCTGTTTGCCACTGGTCAGAGTTTACCCATGGGGAGGTAACCACGCCCACAATTCCAGGTTACAACTTGACTTCTTTAGCAGCCACCTTGAAGCCAAACCCAGTGCCCTGTGGTGTGACTTTTCATCCAAGTTCAGAAGCAGCAAGGGTATAAAGAACTCAGGGTTGTACCTGTCTGTGCAGAGACTGCCACTGAGAAAGGGGCCTTTTGAGGCAAGCACAATTCAACAGGCCTAAGAGGAGGGGCACTCGGCCATAGAGGTGACGGCTGCAGGGGAACAAGCTTAGGGTCCATGAGATGATAGTACTGAGAAAATCTGAGGAGATACATAAAACATTTCTGCTACAAAATGTATGAGAATTCTGTAATACATTCTAATATCTCAAGCCTTTTTTTTTTTTTTTTTTAAAAAACCCTTTTATTTATTTGTGTTTTCCAGGACCCTTCAGCTCCAAGTCACGTAGTTGTTTCAATCTAGTTGTGGAGGGCGCAGCTCACAGTGGTCCCTGTGGGGCTCCAACCGGCAACCTTGTTTAAGAGCATTGCGCTCTAACCAACTGAGCTAACCGGCCGCCCCTCAAGCCTTATGTTTTATACTGGGATCTGAATCTCAGCCAGTATTTCCTTGCCCTGAAAACTCTTATTGTTTAGATTAATACATATTTGGTTTTAGCAATAGAATTCTTGAATTGTCTTCATTCATTTTTTTCTAGACAAGATCTCTTCATGACTTTGTCTATCGTATATGCAAGTATTATTAAATCTGATTACTCTATGAATTGCATATTTCAAAACTACCTTTTTGGTCCTAGTTTTCGGGTTTTATCTGTTTACATATAGCTGTCAATGGAGTGTCTTCTATTTTCCCTTGTCTTTCCTCATTTCCCTCTGTACTTATAAAACCCTGATTTCTCTGTCCTTCCTCTATCTCTGCCTCATGCATTATTTGTCAGGTTTATGCCTAAAGGGACAGAAATAAACATGAGAGGGAAGTAGTAAGGTAACCTTTGTAGCCTCAAGAGTTCTCTGGAAAATTCACTTGGCCCCTTTTATATGTGTGAAAGGTTTTGTTTGTTAGTATGAAAATGTGTATTTGATATTTCATGTTTACTGTATTATAAGATGTGATTTTAAAAACATGATGTATGTAATCCATATCGTAGAAAAATAGGAAAATACAGATAAGTAAAAATTAAGATCACCCTATTTCCAAAATTTAGACGTAATCACTGTTAGCATTTTGATATGTTTTCTATATATCAAAAGACTCATTTACAAAAGACCTGAACTTGGCTAAGTTAATCTTTCAACAAATATTAATTACTTATTCTGAGAAGATATGAGGGATACATATTGCTGCCCTCAAGGAACTTGCAATCTAGTTCAGAAGCTATTACTAACAATACAAGAACAAAGAAAGCTTGATAAAATGAAATACTGTAACCTAATTACTATCTGCCCATAGCAAAATGGTGATTTGAATTTTTAAGAGAATGCTTTTCTTCTCAGAAATGCAGAAAAAAATTAATTGATTTGATTAGTAAACATTTATGGAATATCTACCACGTGTCAAAAATTGCACTAAGTTCTAGGCATACAAAGATGGCTGAAACAGCCCTCGGCCTTCGTCTCACTCAGAGGGAGGCAGGCTTCTTAGACCAGAAGCCAGAGTTAGCTGGACCAAGAAAAAGAGCAAAGGCCTTCCAAGCAGAGGATAACAGCAAGTGCAAAAGAAAAAACTGCTTTATAAATTATTTAATTGTCAGTATTTTGAGTTCTGGAAAGGGGATATAAAGCCAATATTTTCTCAAAATACTTGCAAGGACAGTATGATTACCAAGGAATAGTAAAAGGCAAATAGGTAAATTCAAAAGCTACAGAAACCAATGGAGACATAACTGTTACAGAAAGAATGTAAGAAAGAAGAAAATGTTAACACTATTAAATCTTAGCTAAAACTGGATGCGTAGTATATGCGACTGAAAATAAAGCTAGCTTCATTTTTAAAGGTATGGATCATAAAATAAAACTGACTAGTATGTAGTCAGAAAATATTAAAAATGACACTGAAGAGTATCTCTTATTAAGGTTATGATTCTAAGTTTCTTTGAAATATCTAACTTATTTTGAGTTAAAAGAAGTTCATTACTAGTTTTCATCAGTTACTGTAATATGATTTTAAAATATCTTCAGTCTCAAAAATGAAGTATTGTACAAAGTGAGAAAAATTTCGTATACGAATAGTGAATATTTGTGTTTTACTTTTCTTGTACAGAAAGGTATATCTGGAAATGACTCAGAAATATGTACATAGAAGAAAACAATTGAAATTATCTTTTCGATATGAGGATTTTCAAAATATTAACTAATTTGTTGTGAATCATTTAGCTTTCTTGAAATGAGATGTACTTGCAAATTTGTTATAACAGATCTAGGAAAGGAATTTCGCAACAGATTTATGAATCTGAGAAAACTGCCTGTCAGATGTAAAGTAATCCAATAAACCATAAACATAGTCTTGTTCATGTGTGGTTTGGGTAGGGTTTTTTAGTTGTTAAGTTTTGTTTTTTCCCCTTTGTTTGTTCCCATCTGTCTTTTGTGTTACACCAAAAGAGGAATCAGGAAATGAAGTAACTAACATGTCAAGTTCTGAAGGGCATGCTCACAGTTCCCTACATTTCATTTAGATCATTAACTTTTTAAAGCCTGAAATAAGCCAACCTGTATCAATGGTGTTCCATCAGATCTATCACATTCATTATTAATGCAATATTACCCCCACCAGCATTGGGCCTGCACTGTGTCCCTTTTCACTTGTAAAGTATCATTTGCAAGTTACCCGAAACGTTTTTCATTTATTGACCTCATGCTGGTGTCAATTACCTTTTCCACTTCACATTGTCATGAGCTTTTTGTGTCGTTTCACTACCTCATAAGTTTAACTATTTTTTAAGTTGCTTCCTTCCAACATAAATTATATCTGAGGGTAGAAAATTTTTTCCTTGCTGATCATTTTACATGTAGATTTCCAAACTAGTGACACTATTAATAGTTTCTTTACAGGAATACTATGTATACCAAGACGGTCACAGTCTTTCTGTTTAGTTTATTATTTCAGTTTTCTTCGTGTTTGCACATCTGTTTCCTGTAATTTTTCTCTTATTTATAGGCATGTGGCTAAGTTACTAGGCTTTTATGTGTAGTTTTACTAGATTACTTCAGTTTAAAGGGTACTTTTTCAGAATTCTAAATACATCAAAGCATTTCAATCCTCGGGGTTGGTAAGAGGTGTTGCATTTTTCCAACTGTTGACTGTTGACTGTTGGTTGACTGTTTTTTCCCTTCTTTCCTTACACGAATTGTATTTTAATAATTGAATACATTGAAAGAATGAATATTTTTATTTTATAATTTTAAATAGTGTAAGAATGTACGATAAATTTAATAACCTCTCAAATGAATAATGAAGAGTTTTGTTTCATTTTATTGCAGGATGGAGTGGTTCTTGTTCATTGTAATGCGGGAGTTTCTAGGGCAGCTGCAATTGTAATAGGCTTCCTGATGAATTCTGAAGAAATCTCATTTACTAGTGCTTTTTCTTTGGTGAAAAATGCAAGGCCTTCCATATGTCCAAATGCTGGCTTCATGGAGCAGCTTCGTACATATCAAAAGGGCAAAGAAAGCAATAAGTGTGACAAAATACAGGAATTAGAAGGGGACAACAGTTCATGAGTTACATTCTAGCAGATGATGGACAAGTGTAAATTCTGAGTTGTCCTCTATAGCTACCTTTCCCCTTGTTTGGATAGTAGACTAATAAAAAATGTCCTTTTCTCTTGCATTTTTCAAGTGGAAGTGGAGGTCAATTGATTGTCCTGAGCTAGTGTATAAATAATTTTTAAAATTATGTATTCTTTGGTATTATGTGATTAAATGCGTCTTTGATTTGCTAAGGGAGAATAACAATGTATTACCAATAATTGATTTCTGTAGAAGGAAAAGGTTTAAATTTAAAATCTATGTTAGAACATGGAAAGATTAAATCAGTTAATTAAGACTTTTGGTATTTTTCTATTCCAGCAACTGTTTCCATGAAGGAAAAAAACTTGAAATGCTACTTGACTTACTATTTCAGAGGGGGATAAATTTCTTGTAAATAATTTAAGATTAAAAACCAATACCCTAAACCTTCCAAAAGAGGTAACCAAAATGTGAAGGTTTACACAATAGTTACATAGTAGTTACCATAGTCACAACATTTTTATGTCCTTTTATGAAAATGTACCCACTTTTCATTTTGATTTTAAAAAATTTATATTCCCTGCTTTGACTTTTTAAAGTTTTTGTATAGCTTTTTCTCTCTTACATTATAGTGAGCTTATGGTTCGTTAATGAGGTGATCTAGTCTCTTACATTGTGTACTTTTTATCCTGGGTCCCTAGCATTCTGTTTTTGGATCCCGTAATTTTTTTTTTGATTTCCTTGGATCAAGTTTTATACTGAAAGATCATTTTTCAGATTTGATTTGTTCAATGATCTGTTTTCTAGTTTGATATTCTACTAGAGAACATATTTTTAAGGAAAGAATGGTTATGGTTTTGTAAGAAATTTTACATACATTGTTAGACAGACTAAAATCATTTATAATTTTATCTCTGGCCAGAGACTTTGAATAGTTTCTTTTTTTTAAAATTAAGTCTCCATATTGGCAAGGCTGAACTTATCTATACACCATAAATTTGCTTAAAGATATTCTTTGACTTATTCAAAATAAAAAATGTACTTAAAATTAATTATAATAATTAAGATAGGATTTATTTAATAGCTTTCAAGTAGCCTTTCATGACTTAGACAATTTTATTGTCCTTTAGATTTTATAACAGTTCTGAGCTCTTCTTCAACATATATTAGAGAGAGTAAGCATATTCCCATATGTAAGTTGAAAGTGCATGCACATACATTGAGCACACAGTGCATTTGAGGAAAACAGGTTTCTTATGTTGTCAGGAGCAAAAGCATAAGTGAGAAGTGCAGATTATGTCTCGAGATATCTTATAGTCTGACAAGATGCCATCACATGCAAAGCTATGAACTTTGCTTCTGTTAAGCAGCAGCATACATGTAATCAACCTACTGTGAGCTGTTTAAAACAACCAAGGTGGACAGAATCACCTTAAATATGAAACTGATGTGTACTGTTGTCTCTGTTGCTGAGGGTTTGCAGGGTGAACCTTTTCCATTCACATGAAAACATTTATTTAAATACATTTTCTTTTGCCTAAGTGCTGTTTAGTTTTTCAGCCATTAAATGTTGTGACATGAAGCCTTGAATAGAACTTGTTCATAATGTAGTATAGTACTTATCTCTGTAGTTTGTATGCTATAGTTGTTGCCTCTAGTGGTTTGGTTATGGTGCAAGCTCATATTTTCTTTATCATCTACAGAAGTGTGTTGAATATCTATTTCATTTGATCTTAAATGATAGTAGTTGCTGTATCTAAAATAGATCAATGAGTGTAATTCAGTCTTTTAAATTAGGGGTACTATGTAAGGCAATGATGGGTCATATATATAGTATGTTTATTGTTTCCCATGGATATAAGGCACTCTGTCATACCTAGTTATTTATAAAAAGGAATTTTATCATTATGATGATTTATCTCACATCAATGAAAAAAAATGTATATCAAATAGAGGGAAAAATATTCAAGGAGTTTGTACCTGTATTTTAAAAATAGGTTTGTCTACCATTTTTTAAGGGGCAGAGGAAATGAAAATATTTATTTTTAAACGTTGAAAAGAAATATAGAGCCTTCCTAGCAACCTGAAAAGATGAGTAGAACAAGGTACTGAAATATATGATAAAATTCTGTTTATTTGAGATTAATATTTTTTAAATGTTTTGCTAAAACTTTATGTTTTAATATGTTTGTGATTATACATAATTTGAATTGAAAACCAAGAAATATTTTAAATTTTTTGAAAACTGAAGAAATCTTTTTTTAAAGAGTCTTTTGGACAAAATTTAGACCATTTTAACTCAAAGACAAGATTTCAGAGTAAATGGAGTACAGTATTTAAAATTATTATTGCAGTTTTACTTTCACATCCTTTTTTCCCTATTGAACTTGATTGACATGTATGAATAGCACGTTCATATTGTATGAATATGTATTATGCAACCTAGGTAATATACTTTGATTCTGATTGATAATTTCAGTGCTGACGGGGAACTGCCAGGACTTGTCCACATGATTATTAGTAACTCAAATGTTCAAATGTATATAGCAAGTTCCCCTCAAAGGTAATTTATCCAAAGATTCTTGAATGTAGCAAGTATAAATCAGATCTTATAACTTTACCAGTGAGTTAACTCAATAAATTGACACCTTTATAAGCAAAGCCATAATACATTCTAAAATAACAGAAAATGTAGCACAATGAATTATTTGTTTTTGCCAGGTGACTCTAAATAGTTGATTTTTCTGCCCAAAGGATCCTGAACATATTTAGTCACCATGTAATTATTTAAGAATATAAACCAGAAGATTTTAAAATTTTATATTCTTGCAATACATTCAATGGAATTTACAGTTAACAAATTTATGGTTTGTTTTCATTGCTATACTTTAAAATAACATAAACTTTTCTATTTCAAGTGAAGCTTGACTTGTTTTGTATCCATATTTGTAATTACCCTTTATTGTTTCTAGGTATTGATGTACTTTAATAAAATAATAAATTTATTATTTCCCCTGTTAATACCTTTATTTCTTTGAGTTTATTTGTTTTAAAAGATTTAATGCTGACTTGCTGTCAAACTCTAGGTTAAAAAAATCTGTTGACAGGGTACAAAATTATACATTTTTCAATATAAATTTGTTTCAGGTCCATGGAGATTTGTTGGTTCCAGGCACTTCAAGAAATGAAAAGCTAACATAAGATCTTATAATTAGCATTACTGTGAATAATTGGCATTGAAAATTCAATGGAACATGCTAGTATTTTAAATCAAGAGAAGGTGCTGAATTACTCTCAGATTAAATATTCTAACCATGACAGCATTGAGATTAGTCAGACCATTGTCTGGTACCCACCTCCACATTCACATATTACTTCTCTGACCTACTAATCACCTGCTTTCTCCTCACTCTGTTTCAACCAAACTAGCCTCTTGGCTATCCATTCTTTGAAAATGCATAATCAAGGCCCCCACTTCATTACCTGCTGTTCCCTCTACCTAGGACACTTATCCTCAGAAACATCAGATCTTTGCTCAAATGTTACCTTCTTAGTAGAGTCTTCCCTGACCACCTTATTTAAAATTGCTCCCATCCCTAACACTTTTATCCACCTTCCTGTTTTATTTATGGCATTGCCCTAATTTTATCACCAAAATTCTACATATTTTACTTATCTTGTTGTTTTTCCCATCAAAACTTGAGCCCACCATGAGGGCAGAGGTTTTTACTATATTGTTTATCTGTACTAGGTGTATCCCATAACAGGCATTCAAAAATTGCTTGTTCCAGGAGGAAGGAAGGAAGACAAAAAACTGATGTATGTCTGTCTCCCCAAGTTATGTAAGTTCTGATGTTACTTTTTCACTTCCAACACATGATAAGAACCATTTAATTGATTAAAAGATAACAGGTGAATCAGCTAAACAGATGTTCCCTTTGATGTTTGGCTGCCCCCTTTCTGACAGTTATTTACTGTGATGAAATGATCAGAAAAATCTCATAAATTTCCAAACATAATATTTAATTTATAAAGACTTACCTTTGGTGCTAATTATTTATAGAGGTCAGATAATGCAAATAACTAACGGATCTGTATGTTTCTGTACACCGTCCCTACAACTTAAACACCACAAAGCTCCTTTGGGGATCACTTGTCCTTGGGCCCTACAAAGTCATGGTTCCTCTGTGTGCTTTAGGTGACATCATAGTCTAAGTGACTAACAGCCCGTGCTACACCAGTTGCCAAAGGCTGGCATGATGAGAACATGAATGATAGGATGTTCCCTCTCCTTGCTCTCTTTCCGCAGGTGAAAAACTCCATCTTTTTCCTAAAGTCTAACTAAAGGTGGGTATCTTTTCTCTTCACTTCAATTTTTAAAATATCTTGGTTTTTATTTTTAAAATAGACGGATAGTAGGAATTTAAGACAAACAAGTTGACTTGATGTTTATATACAAATAGTGTTATTAACAGACATTTATAAATAGATTGATGAGTATTCAGTATATATGGTAGATACACAAGTAGTTTGGCTGTGAAAATATCAAATATATTGAAAATAAATAAAATTGAGATTTCACATATATCCAACTGTTTAAAATTTTCTTTTGAGTTTGGGAGAAAGATGAAATATATATAGCCCAGAGCTCATTTTCTGGTTAGATGCTCTGTAGCCCTACATACTCCATTCAAGTGAAGAGTAATAGTCAGTAGACAGTTTAGGGTACATGAACCCTGAATTAGTGGGGCTTGCATTCTCCCTGTTTTTTTTTAAACCCCAACTGGAGCAGTTCTGTGGTATGTATTAAGTACTGCACCATAATTAGTTTAAAGAAAGAGTTCCCTATCTAAGTTGATTGAAAAATCATTGATTTGAAAAATCAATGGTCTACAATAATAGCACTTTGATGAAATCTTACGCCAGAATAGAAAAGGGGAACAGGTATTCCACTTTATATGATATTTTATTTAATATGTTCATAAGGGAAAGGAAAGCAAGTATTGTAATTAAGATAATATTCATGAACAGAAGCATATGGTGAACATGCAATATTCCTAAAGATTATAGTTTAACAAGAAACATAAAAGTAAAATCATGCCATACAAACGTTTTTCATGCAAGATAATCCAAGTTATGAGAATATCATTTTAACAAAACAAGGATAAATAATTAGAACTACAAACAGTGTGTTCATTTTATAATATAATTAATAAGCACTTCTAATAGAATTAATCTACAAAACTTTAATTTTAAAAATCTGAAAACATGCAAAATTGCATCAAATAAGTTATGTCAGATAATTACCCATTATTCAGTATTTATTTAGAGCTTGTCATTAATTCATTTACTTTTTCAATATATATTTATTGAATACTGATAGAAATACAGAAAAAAACTTTAGGTCCCTGTCCTCAAGAAAACCTATCCAGTGGGACTGAAAACTTATAAAACAAGTATCTTACAGCAAATGAGTTGCAGAAGTAATATGTTATACGTTCTGAAATGGCATGATGATTGAGGGCTGGCAGGGCTGGGGCAAGTTTGATGGCAGAAAAGAGCTGCTACTTAGAGGAGGGCAGGACTTTGCAAATTGGGGTGGGAAGCAAAGAGATGCTAGGCAAGGGGATTGCTGTGAGCAAGAATACGATGTGGAGATCTTTCACAACAGGTTGAAGGCTTGCAAAGGGCTATAATGGGAGAATTGATTGGAGCAGAAGGTTGAAAAGCTTTACTTTTTAAGGCCAGGGTTTTCAACCACCCTAGGTGAAGGTAGGTGACAAGGTGTATTCCCTTTAAGGGTGCCTACTGAAATTTCTAAAAGAGATCCTCCTGCCCTCCTGTCTCAGTCCATTTTGGCTGTTATAACAGAATACCACAGATTGGGTGACTTACAAACAACAGAAACTTATTTCTCAGAGTTCTGGAAGCTGGGAAATCCAAGATCAAGTCACCACCAGATTTAGTGTCTGGTAAGACTCTGCTTCCGGTTCATAGGTGGCAGTCTTGTTGTTATATCCTCACATGGCAGAAGAGGGGGTTGGGGAGGAACTCCCTGGGGTCTATTTCGTAAGGGAACTAATCTCATTCATGAGGGTTCCACCATCATGACTCAATCACCCTTAAAGTTCCCACCTCCAGATACTATCAAATTGGGGCATTTCAACGTATGAATTTTGGGGGACACCAATATTCAGTCTGTAGCACCTTATCCTGAAAGATTGATTTTCCCCTTCCTTTGCTGCCCAAGTGAAAATGTTGTAGTGTAATGAGGGGTGTTATTGGTTGGCATGTGTTGCCCATGTGAATTCTGTGGAGCTGAGGATAAGGAGGCTGATGTAGGGAACAGGAAATCCATGCGGGTTTTTGGACAGCTGGGTAATGTGTACAGAGAAGGGAGAATTGGCCAGTGGTATTTTAGATTTGGTGGGAGAGACTGAACACAGGAAGATGTTAAGGATTGACTGCAACTGTCTAGGAGTTAAGTAGAGAGAGAAAGAATAGGACTTGTTATCTGAATATTTGATGGCAGGGAAGGTGGAAGCGGGAAGGTGGAAGCCGGATAAAATGTATGTAGTGTAATGCTATAACATACTGATTTTAATTTCTGGTTACTAAAAGATTAATAGGAAAGGGACAATTGGAATGGGGCAAGTTTTAGGGGTAAGATGAGTTTGTCTTTGAGGTTTCATGTGCCAGTAGGTTGTTCTGCAAGCATTTGGAAAGTTATCATTTGGCTTTAGAGAGAGGAGGGGCATTACAATAATGGAAATTATTTGCACAGCTGTGACAATCAACAAGGACTCCAAGGGAAACCATAAAGAATTGAGAGAGAGAGAGAGAGGACAAAGGCTTCACTAACAATACTATATCCAGGTGTCGTGCGGAGCATCCTGCCAACTTCGCCATGTGTCACGCAGGGCGGCCTGCAGGGTCTCAGCTCCCACTCCCCACATAAGAATGCAGGACATGGTGAGGCCAAAAAGGAACACCCACGGAGCGGAGCCATAGGTAGGGAGAGTAATACCACTATACTCTCGCTGGTGGCTGGGTTGGAGACACAGGAACCAGGAACAACACAATTCTCAACCCTCACTGTGCCGCTTGCAGACTCAGCCACCATCTTCTTGCTAGCTCCCCCCTTTTCTTTTTGCTACTAGCCTAGCCACGGCAGTTATATTCATGGCTAATGGCTCACTGGTTACAGCTGACGGCCAACTAGCCACAGATGCTGGCCATTTGATCACAGTCGATGGCCATTTACTACCTGAGCCAGCACCTTTCTATGTGAGGCCGAGAGCCTGGAAACTGCTTTTTGGGGCTCTGTCCCCACACCAGGTTACAATAAAATGGGATCAGGTATGGAAAAGCCAGGGAAAGAGTAGAAAACTATGAGGAGAAATAGGAAGTGTAGCATCATCCAAAACAAGAAAAACACTTATATATATATATATATATATATATATATATATATATATATATATGTATATATATGAATAGATTGTCAAAGCTGTTGAATACTGAGAGGTCAAGGTACAGACCTAATAAGGCAATTAGGAGAAAGATAGTTGGGGGGATTTACACAGGAACCAGTGTGTAATGAATTAAAAACCACAGATTTACACAGGAACCAGTGTGTAATGAATTAAAAAACAAGATGGTGAAGTTACAGAAATAGACTAAATTCTGTAAGACTTTTCTTTGAAGATCTTGAAAAAAAGAAGAAAATGAGAGAAATTAGTGCATGGTGGCTAGAAGAAAACGTAGTTCTAGGGCAGATTGTTAGTAGAACACAGTGGGCATCTTTATACCTTGATAAGGAAATAGATAGTTGAAAGCATAGAATTAGAAATGCAAGTGAAGAAAGGAAAGTGACTTTCTTAAAATAAAAATATTTTAATCTTAATTACTCAAAATAGTAAATACACCTACAATTAACCACTAAAAATTATGTAAATTAAAAGCCCTTCTTAAGACCTCCAATTTACAAACCCCTTTCCCACTCCATCTTTCCCGTTAATAGTTTGGCACAAAGGTTTTCCAACTTCTTTCTTTTTTAAATAAGCATCTCTCTCTGTTTTTATACTTTTTTTAATTGATTGTTTTTAAAGTTTTTTATTGGGGAATATTGGGGAACAGCGTGTTTCTCCAGGGCCCATCAGTTCCAAGTCATTGCCCTTCAATCTAGTTGTGGAGGGTACAGCTCACTGGCCCAAGTGGGAATCAAACCGGCAACTCTGTTGTTCAGGGCTCACATTCTAATCAACTGAGCCATCCGGCTGCCCTGTTTTTATACTTTTTGTTGTTAAATTAAAATGGTGCCGTATAAATGTTTTAAAATTGCTTCTTTTAGTATATTCATCCTGAAAATTTTTCTAGGTCAATAGAGACACTCAAATATCAAATCCATCTTCTTAACAGGTGCATGATCTTCTGTTAGGCTAGATCGTAATTTATACAGAATTCCTTCATTGGTGAACCTTTCTTGGTACCTTAGTTCTGAAAAGGCGATTACTGGGTGTGGGGCTGAATGACAGCCCCCAAAGATCACAGTCTAATCTCTGGAACCTATGAATATTTCCTTACATGGCAAGAGATACTTTGCAGATCTGATTATTAATTTAATCAGAACTACTAGACATTGAAATGGTAAGATTATCCTGGATTATTTGAGTAGGCCCTAAATATAATTACTAATGTCCTTATAAGAGGCAGGCAGAGGGAGATTTTACTACAGAAGAAGAAGGCCATGTGATGATAAAAGCAGAGAGAAGCAGTGTTGGAGAGATAGATGCTATGCCCCTGGCTTTGAAGGGCGAGGACAGAGCCTCTAAAAGCGAAGGAATATAGTTAGCTTCCAGAAGTTAGAAAAGGCAAGGAAACAGATTCTCCTCTGGGGCCTCCAGAAGAAACCAGTTTTGCTGACACCTTGATTTTAGCCCCTTATAAGACTCATTTCAGATTTCTGGCCTCCAGAACTGTAAAAGATAAATTTATGTTGGTTTAAACAGCCAAATCTGTGGTAATTCACTATGACCTCATCTGAACTTGACTACATCTGCAAATACCCTATTTCCAAATAAAGTCACATTTGTATGTACTGAAGGTTAGGACTTGAACATATCTTTTGTGGGGGACACAGTTCAACCCACAGACCTATAAAAAAGAAAGTCAATTCATCTGTCAGTGGTTTTAATTTTTTATCTCTGGGAACTTGCCAGTGAGTGCTGGAATTGTTATTGCCTCATTCAAATTACAAAATTTTTGCTACATTTGAGATTTCCGGAAATCCCAGAGAACACAGTGAGGGAGGGTGGGTATTTTGCAGATACTGAGTTTGGTATGGGCCAGACACATCCCATAACATATACATGTCATTTTTATAATTAGTAATTGAGCAAAACTTTATAATTAGTAATTGAGCAAAAAGAAAGCCCGGCTGGGATAGGAAGCCGCACAACTGTATTCTGCTGTGTGGTGGGCTCGTATTTACTATCTTTTGTATGTATTAATATGTAACAAAACAGCAAATATGAGTTATGCTTTAATGTAAAATTGTGCCTCTATGACACAATGTTTTTGAAAATGGCAGAGATGATAGAAAACAAGCTTTGAGAATGGAGCTTCACGTACTAAACCCAGAAATCGATACTGGAATGCGGCACCAATTGTTTCTTCAAACCAGCTTTTTCAGGTGCTCCTTGGAAAAGCTGGCAGATGACAGAGCACTGGGTAAACTCGCGCTACTTATGAAACCTTGAGCTAAAGTATTCCCACAACCCTACTAGTTTCAAAGCAGATTCGTCACCTACCCAGCGAAATCCCCCTCGGAGTCTGCGCAGAGACGTTGCCCTACTCCAAAACCACGGCTCCGGTGCCCACAACTTACGGGAAGCGCATATCCGGAAGTTACGCAACCCCATACGGCAGCGCGCCCCTACCCGTGGGGACAGTTTCCGCCATTTTTGAAAATCGGGAAGGTCCCAAGCTAAGTGTAGTTGCCGCCGCGATGGCAGCCTTTGCCGTGGAACCCCAGGCACCCACGTTGGGTGAGTGAAAAAGTGCTTCTCTTTTCTGGCACTGAGATTCACGCCGTAGGCCCGGACGCGGGCCAAAGTGAAAGGCAGTAGTCATCAGGCTCTGGTCAGCTGGTTTCAGGGGCCGAGGGGTCGTCTTTGGCTCGCTCCCAAGTTCCTAGTCAGCCCCCTGCTGAGGCATCGCCACCCCGACACTTCCAGGGCGGCTCGGGAAGCTGCGGGCCCGGTGCAGGCTGAGGAAACGGCCGCCGAGTGTTGACTGAGCCGTTTTGTGCCCCCATACGCCCGCCCGACAGACCTGTCGATACCTGAGACCCCCGGCGTCTCAGAGCGGACGCTGGGGGTGTCGGATCCGGGGAAACGTCGGTGGGAAGAGATTTATGGGCGTACACGTGAGTGGGCGGTACCCTGGAGTGTGGTGACCGACCATTGCTCTTTGGTCACCTGGGCTTCGGTTCCTGTTTGATTCCTGCCCACCCCTGGGGTTTGCCAAAGGAACCTGTTATTACTGGACGCTTGAATCGTGCCACACTTATTTGATCAGGTGATGACAGTCATCGAGATTCTGGCCCTAATAGGAAGCCAGGAGTTCTCACGATTCTCCCTGCCTTTACCTTGGGAAAGTGACCAGCTACTATAGGAGGTCTTTTTCTCAAAGCAGTCACATAATGAAATTTAAAAAATTTATTCACTTTATGTAATGGGGAGCATTGCTGAAATGTGTCGTTGAAAAAAATTTAAAAGTTCACAGGACGTCGACTTCTTTTTTGTCTGCTGAGTTTTTGGGACTTGTGAGAACAGTCGAATACTTAGAACAACAGAAAATAAACCGTCTACTTTCATATGTTTGAAAATTAGGTTACAACTTTCTGAGTTTGAAAAGAAAGCAAGTGTGATATCTGTAGAATTGAAGTTTTCTTTTAGATTGGAAGGGTATATATAATGCTTTCCATGTTTTGTGCAAAATAAGTTTCTTTTGAGACTAGAGTAACGTGAACTGTTTTAGTATTAGTCATAAAAAACTAAATGCATAATGTCAGTGGAGACACTCTGCTATATTTAAATTTATGTGCAGATGTTGGTGTAAGTATTTATGTTTTGTATTATTTTAGTGATCAGAAAACTATTTATTTCCAGTTCCACAGTTTTCTACTCACAAAAACATTTTGGAGTGCGTATTTCTTGGCGTTGCAAATGTGAATAAACCTGACCCTGGTCAGAACTGACATTAGCTGATATCAATTGTTCACATATTGCAGATATTCTAGGTGATGAATAAACATTTTCCCAGCACCTAATTGTATGTTAAAACTAAGGGTTACTTCAACAAACAGTTGTAGCTGAGTAAGAAGGCACAGTACTT
Source organism: Rhinolophus ferrumequinum (assembly GCF_004115265.2). NCBI lineage: Eukaryota > Metazoa > Chordata > Mammalia > Chiroptera > Rhinolophidae > Rhinolophus > Rhinolophus ferrumequinum. Next base: position 43,683,145 of record NC_046291.1, on the reverse strand, counting down.
AGCATTTTGGAAATACATACTGTGAAATGGAATTGGAAGACTTGCACAATCCGCTGGTATACATAGCTTTCTCCTTAAGTGAAATTTAGCCTGAAGGTTCATCACTGATAGTCTGATAAAGAGTCCTTTGTGCCATCACTCTGGTGCTTTGTACAGTATCAAAATATATGTCCAGATGTATCAGAACTTTTCTTGACTTAATTATTTTTATAATTACCTTGTTTCCTCGAAAATAAGACCTAGCCAGACAGTCAGCTCTAATGCGTCTTTTGGAGCAAAAAATTAACATAAATATATGAATATAAATTTCTTTATTATATTAATATCAACACAAATATAATATAAATTAAATATTAATATAAATGCTAATATAAAATATTAATAAAAATTTTACTATAAGAATGGGTCTTATATAGTAATTTAAAGCCGGATATAATACAATATAATAGCAAGTCTTATATATATAATACAAAGTCATGTAATATAATTATATTAATTTTTTGCTCTAAAAGATGCAGAAGAGCTGATTGTCTGGCTTGGTCTTGTTTTTGGGAAACACGGTACCATATTATTTTTTTTTCTTTTGGGGATGGGAGAGTGAAGGTAGTTGGTGGTACCTAAAATTTTTATTTATTACTATGGGTTTTAATATCTGTTAAGAAAACGCTTTGTTAGACTTTTGGTTTGATTTTAGTGTATGTTCTTTGGAAATATGTAATAGTACCATAGTAACATAGTAACTAGCACTTAAAATAATTACAATGTAATTATAGTGTTTTCTGCTTGCTTTATCTTTTTCCTGAATTACTTTACCTTTTTCCTATTTTATACACTTGCATTTTAAATATCTAGGTTAGTAACAAGAAATAAGAGGAAGAATAAATTAATTGACAGCATTTGATGCAAGAACAAATTTTTGAGGCTGTCTTGAGGTTAAAGAGTAGTTAAGATGATTAAATAATACACAAAACGTTTACTATTTCTGAGTGCCGTGAATCACATTCAGGCTTGTCACATAGTTGAAAAATTAAATTTTCATGAGCAGAAATTGCAAAATTTTCATATATACATTAGTCACTCAGTTTTGGCTATTATAAGATCCATTGTATTAATAATTAATATTTGTTGAACACTGTATATTAGGCACTGGGTCAAGTGCTTTACTTACTGTAATTGCAATCAAAGCTGGTGGATGCTGAGAGACTTGAACCCAGGTCTCTGACTCCAGAGCCATATTTTCCTGCTGTGCTGTTTTGCCTCTGAAATTAGAGTAAGTTATAGTTCCTTATCTTCATAGTGGGAATAATAATAACTACCCTGTAAATTGTGAAGGTTAATTTTTCAATAGATGATTATGAAGTATCAGCTGTTTTAAAATTGGTCATATCAGGGAGCTTGAAGTTATTCCTAACTTAAAATGAATGATTTTTAAAATGATCCAAAAAGTAAACTTGGCAAATCTTTTAATATGTTTCTTAGGTGGGATGCTAATCATTCTGTTATTTCATATGTGCTGTGTGTGCATGAGTTCACTTCATTCCAAAAATGATTTACAGCTTTTATGTGTGGGGATTTAAAAATGTGACCATATAGCAAGTTAAACCCATTGTTTGACATGCTAAGACTTTGTGTAAGTAACTTGTACACCCTGTCTGTATTTTTGGTTGTTAACATAATAGAATCTGATCCAGAAATGCAAAGAGGGTTTTTCCTGCATGTATTAGGGATTTCTTTTTATGTAATAAAAATTTTTTTATTTAAAAATAATGTTGATTCTTAACCTGTGAAATAATGCTCACAAAAATAGCAGTCAGAGATTAATAAAATAGTCATATTTTTCTAGCATAATTTTTATTGGTTTTAAAATAATACGTTTAATTGGTTCTACAGTATTTTAACAGTATTGATTACATTTCCAAATTATTATGTTAGATTCTTACATCTTTTGTTAGATTAGTATAATGTTAAAGTTCTTTATTTATTTTTTTGATTCATTTAGGATCTGAACCAATGATGCTGGTTCACCCACATCTCCAAAGCCAGGGGTTAATGCCCAGTTTCTTACCTGGATTTTTAATGGGGGATTTGCCAGCTCCAGTAACTCCACAACCTCGATCAATCAGTGGCCCGTCAGTGGGAGTAATGGAATGAGATCACCTTTACTGGAGGTAGGTAAATTGCTTAAAATAGTTTCATAGTACTATTAGTACATGTACTAGAATTTTTAAAAAGAGTCATGGTGCAACTTTCATCTGATTAACCCCTTTACTAATTAAAAATAAATAATGGCTTTATTTTTTATTTTTAGGACTCTTGGAATAGAGGTGTAAGGGATATAAACTACAGTAGTTCCCCCTGCTTATCCTCAGAGGATATGTTCTAAGAACCCCAGGAGATGCCTGAAACCACTGATAGTACCAAACCTTGTATATGCTGTATTTTTTCCTATATATATGTACCTATGATGAAGTTTAATTTATAATTAGGCACATTAAGAGTTTAACAATAATAACTAATAATAAAAAGAGCAATTATAACAATATACTGTAATAAACTTTGTGAAGTGTGATCTCTCTCAGAATATCTTATTGTACTGTATGTACAGCATGGATACACTGGACAAAGAGATGATTCATAGCCCAGGCTGGACAGTGAGAGATTTTATCATATTACTCATGACGGTGCATAATTTAAAACTTATGAATTGTTTATTTCTTGAATTTTCCATTTAATGTTTTCATACTGAGGGTAACTGAAACTGCAACTAGCACAACTATGGGTAAGGGGGGGCACTGTATTATAATTCAAGAAGCACTCATTAAAAATGTGCTTACTACATTCATCTAGTCCTAAGATGCCACTGATTATAAACTCAGTTATTTTGAGTACCACTAAGAAAGAAAAACAGTAAATATGCTACAATGCCAAGATCCATTTTTTGTCAATTACTCCTGTTTCAGAGGTGTTAAAGGGTGTGTGTGTATGGGGGGTGGGGGGGAGAAATATGGTTGTTTAAATTGACCTGAATTTAGTTTAAAAATATTCATCTTAAATGTAATATAGCAAATATTCAGTCAAAAGAAGTGTAATTTGAAAATTTGTAAGCTATGATTCACTTCTAGTCAGAGTGAATTAAGAATTCTCGTTTGTAGTGTGTTTAGTGAAAGGTCTTACTTCACAAACTGGAGTTTTTGACATAGAATTGCCATTGTCAGCACAGAATGTCGTTACCTAAATGCAACATGTATCTTTCACAGGATGCTTTAAGAAAGAAATATTTTAAAGATAACTTTGAAGTTTTGACTATGAGTAGTGAGGATTAGGTACAAAAATGATGCGATTCCAAATGTGAGCTAATACCCTTTCAGTAGATGTTTAAATGTAAACTCTCCTTACTTTGTCTTTAAAGTATTGTTTTGTTTAAAGTGGTTTATTTTATATATATGTATGTACATATACACACATACACATATTATATGTATGTATATAGGATTGATCAGGTACAATTATCATAAATTATATTTGAGGTAATTTACTTTAAAATATTATTCTGGACAGATTTTTGTTTTGTATATATTTTGAATGTGTTATTATTTTAGCTACATATATTGAGTACTATGAGCTGGGCAGTATGCTGAATATTTGTTATTTTCATTCTTTATATCAATTTTAAGGGATAGGTAGTAGTATCCCTGTTTTTCAAAAGAGGAAACTTAGGCTAAATGCAATAAAGAACTTGTTGAAGCTCACTTGTTAGTAAGTGACAGAGCAGAGTCCAAAGCCCAGGTCAGTCCGGCTCTATAGGCTGTGCTCCAAAATAGCTTATGCTGTACCGTCTAGGTTCAGACGTTAGTCTTACAAAGCGCATGGGCTGCTTCACTATTTGGCATTGCTGATTCTCTGACTTAATAAGACATCTTTATGTTCCTAAAAGTTGGTCCTTATATCTTTATTATGTACTTAAATCTAGTTTTACTGTGAGAAACATGAACGGGATCTGTTTTCATTTGACAAATTCCACATTAGGGGATTATATTTATTAAAGTATATACAAACTGAAGCTTTTTAATACCTACTTTCAAGTGAGAATAGGATCAAGTTTTTGTATTGACATGTTAAGCATTTGTAGAGAAAGCAAAGTTACATGTGTTTACTAAAAAACTGAAATTTCTGTTTACTTATTCTGGAATCTTTATTCAAAGTGCGGGCTATGGATCACCAGCATTGGCATCATTAGGAGCTTGTCAGAAATTCATAATCTCAGACTCTACCCTACACATTCTGAATCGGAATCTGAATTTTAACAAGATCCCTAGGTGACTTTCATATGTATTAAAGTTTGAGAAGCACTAGGAGACAAGAGTTTTAAGTCAATATTTTAAAAATGTAAATTAAAAAAAAATCTTATCAGAAAGATGGAAGATTTCTTTTTCTCACCTGACTATATTTTTTATACACTGTAGGTGGGTCACCACCACAACCAGTTGTACCAGCTCATAAGATAAAACGGGAGCTCCACCAGTTAGAAGTATATATGATGACATTTCCAGCCCAGGCCTTGGATCAACACCTTAACTCAAGAAGACAGGTGATACACATACCCTCATTCGTGATCCACAATTAATAATTTCACATTTGGCTCTCCAGTGAGGGTCAGTAATTTGAAATGTTTCCCTGAGGTCTATTTTAGTGTAACTTTGTTGCACAAAATAAGCATTAAGGACATTTATCATAGACTCTACTTAAATTGTGTTTATCATGAAATGTACTTAAAAATATAATAGAACTCCGGATTATTTTCTCATATAGGTAATTCTATGGATTCTGTAGGTATGCCTTATTCACCTGTCCATGCTCCTAATCTACTTAATATACATGTAGAATAATTATGGTTTAAGTCATACCAGTTCTTTAAAAAGTTCAATATTTATACATAATTTTGTGAAGAACAAATGAAATTCAGGGTTTTTTCCAGATCTAGGGCACTTAGTAATGATTTGAGATCTTTGTTTTAGGAATTGTTTATTAATATAAGACCACCATCCTTTTAGATCTAAGTTCCCTGTTTACTTACTTACTAAAAACACTGCCTCCTGCATATTTATGAGCTGATGATTTATGATGGTTTAGTATGTTCCTGATGTCGGTGTTCTGATGGTGATGTTAAGTTTTGGTTGGTGTAGGTGTTTGATGGTGTCATTTTTACTCGTAGAGTATGCAAGATAGAGATTCTCTGCTTTGATGGGCCTGATTGCTATGAGAACATGTCTGATACTTATAAAGTTCCTATGGTGCACAGGCCCTAATCTCACAGTTAAGTAATTGTCAAGGGTAAGGCAGCTGGTCTAGCAGAGCCAGGCTTTCAACCTAGGCAGCCCTAAATCTAGAGCTTGTGTTTGTAACAGCCATCTTGTGCTAGTATTACTGTGATAACTCTTGATTGTCACTTTGAAGGTGGTATGGATTTTTTTTTTTAAGTAGGAATTTAGTAACTTTTGTAGTCACAAGTGTTCTCTCCTACCACTATTGTGCTTAGGACTTACAAAGTATGTCAGTTAACTGATAATTTTTTTTTGTATAAAGACATTTCTGCTGTTTAATTTGGAGAAATATTTTATGGCTTTCCCTAAGTCAAATATAGCATAGTGTTGGAAAGTTGAAGAATAGTAGAAGGCATCTTTCAGTAAATTTTGATTATTATAGGATTGATATCCCTGGCATAGTAAGCCTACTTGTCATCAAGCAAAATGAATTCATTGTGTTGAACAGATTATCTCTTTTTGCAACACTTGCAGACCTTCCTGCCTGTCCAGTATAGTAGCCACCAGCCAAGTGTGGTGCTGGATACTTGAAATGTGGCTACTGCTTGTACTTAATTGAGGTATATGTGTCTATAAAATTTAAAATTGCCTGTATGGCTTGTGTTATATTTGGATGTGGTGGTCTAGACCAGGGGTGTCCAGACTTTTTTCTACATTTTTCACAAGGGCCATATGTGGTAAAATACACAAACAGCCGGGCCATTCACGCGAGGTGAAGTACGTATTGCCTCACCTGGTTTATTAAGTAAACTAAATATATTTTGGAATTTGCTGCAGGCCAATTAACAATGGATCATGGGCTGCAGTTGGCCCGCGGGCTGCAGTTTGGACACCCGTGGTCTAGACTTAACAAATCCAGAATATTCTCGTCTGGAATATTTTTCTTAAAGTTGGTAAGCAAATCTGATGTTTAGTTGGTATGAGAATCACTGGTTTATAAACTTGTTAGTTGTCATTATTCCTCTGATGATACATGGAAAGAAAGGTAGTTTATAGTTATTTCTGTGTTCAAAATATTTATAAGTCTTGTGTGTCATAATTTGTAGAGAATGTTTTTGACTTGAAAATTGGTAAGAATATTATTAGATTAAACCCAAATTAATTTTGTGTCCTAAGACTTTGCTCAACTTCTCTAATTATGATAGATGTTGGCATTAAGAATTCAATGATACATTTTGTATCTCTCCTGACATTCTTTCAACATTTAATTCTGGTTGTTAGATAATAGTAAGATTTTAGATTTTCTTAGTTTAATCAGGATTTGTTAATAGAATTTATATTTACTTCTAGAGAAAGAGTTGTCATTCTTGATTTGATACTATTATCTTTGTTTATAGAAGGATTTTTACTGTAATCTTAATTTTCTCACATTTAAAGGAAATAGTATTGATAATCTTGCTTTGTAACTTTCTACTAGTAAAGGCAGAGATATGCTGTCTTTTACTGTGTAGATTGTTTTTAAATCTATAGTATTGCATGGTTTGTAAATGTCTGTTTAAAATAAAATCTTGCCATCTTTCTATTTTTCTATGTGAGCTTCGTCGTTTGAAGAATCACCATTATTTGTGTTATGTCAAATATTGTACCTTAGGGACTAAACCAAATAGCAGTGTTACTTTCTATTAAAAATAATGTCTTTTTACGTAATGTAACTTTACTATTTTAAACAAATAATACTAAGGGTCTAGCATGTTTTAGATTAATAATCCTCAACTTAAAAAAGAAATTAGGGAGTACTCTTTGATAGTGAGCTGGTTATAGGCATCTGTAGTACCTGGTAGACATTCAGTTGTCTGTTCAGTGAAGGCTTTCAATATCTATTGTGTTTGTTATTGGGAGAACTTTGCAGTTTTACCTTAACAGTTTCTTCTGTTTTTATGTAGCTAAACATGTCAGTAATGCAGAGTCCTCTTGTTGGAGTTACGACAGCTACTCCTGGAACAGGTAAGCAATGCCTTTTTAACACCAAAGACTGTTCTCTACTCTTCGAATGAAGATAATATAAGACCTTTGTTGATAATTGCCAATTTTATTTTCCCCCCAAACTTGGAGATGTTCTCAAATGTCAGTAATTTCCTTCAGGAAGGAAATACTTTGTATATGATTGTTTTCTGAATTTAAAGATAAGATGTGATATTCTACTCAAAATATTAAGAATTAAAAAAAATTATATATTTCATAGTGTCTCCTGAGTTACTAAAAACTAATAAAGAGCTGTTGCAATTGAGAAGAATATGGAGACTGAATAATAAAGTTGTTTTGAGAGGTATTCATAGATATAAATCTGTCATTATAAACAGCCACTGATTATATTTAGATTTTTTAAAGATTAATGGTATTCTTTTATCACCATCAGCATCATCATCAGTACAACTCTTATTACATATTCATATATTTATAATCTATCAAGTGATCATTCAGCAAATAATTGAGCATTTAACCATGTACCAGGCCCTGAGAAACTGGACAAAATAGATAACCTGGCCCTATGGAGCTTACATTTATTTACAGAATTTACATTTGTAAATAAAATAAGTAAATTATGAAGTTTGTTAGAAGGCAATACATTTTATGGAGGAAAATTGAGCAGCAAGGGGGAGTAGGAGGTGAGAGCTTATATAGTTTTAAGTGGGGTGGTGTATTGGTTTTCTATTGTTACCATAAAAAAATCATCACAAACTTAAAAGTGGCTTAAATAATACAAATGTGTTATTTCATGGTTTCTGGAGGTGAGAAATCTGAAATGGGTCTCTGGGCTAAATTAAAGCATTCATAAGGCTGTGTTAATTTATGGAGGCTCCGGGGAGAATCTGTTTTCCTGAATGTTCCATCTCTTAGAGGCTGCCCATGTTTCTTTGCTTGTGGTCCCCTTCCTTTATCTTCAAAGCCAGCAACTTTGTAACTCTGATGATTTTTCTGAAGTCATGTCACCTTTCTTGTCAGGACTGTTGTGAGTATATTGGGTTCTTCTGGATAATCCAGGATAATCTCCCTATTTTATGGACAGCTGATTAGCAGCCTTAATTCCACCTGCAACCTGATTCTCCTTTGCCATGTAATGTAACATATTCCAGGTTCCAAGGATATGGACTTGGCCATTGGGAGTGGGGGCATTATTCTGCTTACTACAGATAGTTGAGGAGAAAGTAACATTTGGTCAAAAACCGGAACTACCGTAAGTAAGGGAAGTAGGAAAAGTGTTCCAGGCAGAGGAAATGGCAAGTACGAAGGCACAGAGACGGGAGTGTGTCTGGGGTGTTCAAATAACAGTAAGAAGGCAAGTGTGAAATGAGTGAGTGAGGGGAGAGTAGTGGGAAATGAAATCAGAGGAATAATGGAGGCCGATATCACAGGGTCTTGTAAATCATTGTAACAAGTGGTTCTTACCCAGAAATGGTGGAAAACAAATACAATGAGACTTGGTGTGATGAGAATAAACTTTTGGGTAAGGGTAAAGGTAGAAGCAAGGAGAACAGAAAGGAGGCTACTGCATTAATGCAGGTGAGAGATGGTGGTGGCTTAGATATAAAGGAAGTTGGGAAAGGAGGAAACGAGGAACAACAACAAAAATACGGAACAAAACAGCAGCAAGAGAGTAGATTTAAAATGAACCAAGTCAACAAATATATAAAACAAAACGTAGTGAGCACTCCAGTTAGAAGGCAGAGATGTCATAACAAAAGCAATATCCGATGACAAGTTAGATCTTTCTATTCTCCAGATCCAGATTTCTTCAGTCAGGAATCCTTACTGGCTGTGTCCTCAAAGTCTAGATTTCTACTTTCAGTTTGTTCAAGGCTATGTAGGTTTTTTTCTATCACACTCCTCACATTTCTTTCCGGCTTCATCCGCTGTCCAATTCCTAAGCCACTTCCACATTTTTAGTTGTTATAGCAGCACCCCACTTGTGATACCAAAATCTCTTTTACTTTTAAATTGCTACCATAACAAATTATCACAAACTTAGTGGCTTGAACAACACAAATTTATTATCGCACAGTTTCTATAGGTCAGGTGTCTGAGCACAGCTTGGTTCTTTGATTTAGAACTCAGGTGTCAGCAGGGCTGTGTTCCTTTCTGGAAGCTCTGGAGATGAAATGCTTCCATACTCATTCAGGTTGTTGGCCGAATTCAATTCCATGTGGTTGTAGGACTGAGGGTACCTGTTTCTTTGCTGACCCGCTTGGAGGTTGTTCCAAGCTTTTAGAGGCTGCGCTTATTCCTTGGCTTGTAGTTCCCCTTCGATCATCCAAAGAACAAATGGCAGATAAGTCCTTTTTTATGCTTTGAATCTCTTGCCTCCTCTTTGTTGGATCTCTCTGACTTGCCTTTTCTACCATCTGCTGCTATTAAGGGCTCATTTTATTACATTTGGCCCAGTGGATTACAGTTTTCCCCCATTATCGAACAGTGGAGCTTTCCTATGAAACCTGAAATCTGAAATGGCCTAAAGTAACGAAGCGATTATGTATCTCAGAATACATCTTGCTAGCGGAGGACAGAATAAATCGAAATAAAGCACATAGTCTCACAGACACAGTTCAAAGCGATGGCAGCTGTTGCTGAGATGCTGAATGTAGTTGGGAAGGAGCTTGGAGGTGTGATCTTGCTGCTCCTCGGGTATATGCTGCCTCTCTAAGGCTCGCTTGAAAAACAAATGTTGAATGCTATTTTCAATGTTCACCTTTTTTTCCAAAAGTGAAATCTGGATTTCTTTCGGTTAGCAAACACAGGTACTAACATAAGTCTTTTGTAAAAGGAAAGAGTTGTAGCACAAACTGAAACTGCGAAAAGGTGGGGATACCTATAATCCAGTGTAATTCCTTATTTTAAGCTCAGCTGATCAGTTTATACTATCTGCAGAGTCCTTTCACAGCAATACCTAGGTTAGAGTTTGAATTACCCATCAAATTTTGGGGGATATCTTAGATTTCTGTCTTCCACATATATCATGGTGAAATATCTAGGATGTCACCTCAGTCTCATACTTGACGTGGAATGACCTAAGGGAATAGGTTTTAACAGTCCTATTCTGATTGGACAAATAAGTAGGTGACAGTGCTTTGTTATGTGACTATTTGTTATAATAGTGACTAGTTGTTTAATTGAGTCAGTAAGTGATGCCAAGGATTGAAAATGCAAAAACACATAATGTTAAGTAATGTATTTGATGTTTTACAAGATCTCTTAGTTGTCTGAAAAGCATGCATTATAATGCTCTTGTTGGTGTCAAGTAAAAGAGTACAGGATTAAAATCTGCTAAATATCCTTTTGTTAACTTATTTTTGTATAATATAATTTCTGTGAGGGTCTTGTAATTTTGGAAACGAAATATGAAAATAAGATTTGTGGTAAGAAAATATACCTATCATAAATTGGCCACTGGGAACCACTGGTGCTTCTACTTTGAGTTTAAGGAATTTGTGTATAGAAAGTCTTAATTGGGCATAAGTGAAAAAGAATATTTTTGAAAATATATGATGAGCATGAGGACCTACCATTCAAGGCCCATAATAAGCAAGAAATGGGAAAAACGAGTTGCCTTGAGAAAATTAAGAGGAAAACGGAGACTTTTCACTTAGAGCTATTTTTAAACTGTTATTCGTGTTAAATAGATGAAAATTCTTGTGTAATGAGTAAATTTTAAACCTTTCTGAGATTGGCAACTTTATAAAGAGATGTCGTGGGATTTAATGACACAAATGGTATTTCATGCTTAGGTCTTTGTGTCCAAAAAGGAAGGATTTTTTTTTTTTTTTTTAAAGTTCTGTAACTGATGTTCTCTTTTAGAGTCTTATTTCTGGTGCAGGAAAACCTTAGTCATATGACAAAGAGGGGAATCTGGATTAAAGAATTTCTGAAACTCTACGCAACCTTGGTGTATTATTGCCCAGGTAGAGAATGCTGACTATGTTTGCCCTATCTTTCCACATCCTCCCCCTCAGTTTTCTTCTGCTACTAAATATTCATCTGCTTTTCATCTTCTTTTAAATTTAATTTTTTTCTTGAGAACTTCTTTTACTTGTCTGTCTGCTCTCTTCTCGAAAGGCATACGTACCACTTACATCTACTGAATTAAAATCCTCGTGTAGCATGTTGTTAACAGATTAAGTGTGATGATTTAAACCAAAGCACTTTTGGGCTGTTTTTGTTAATGCTGGTAGCTCAGAGTTTTGACTGTGTTCCTGGAAGGGAGAAAAAGGGACTAATTTATCTGAGGGACGGTGCCCTGATACTTTTTTTTTCAGATCTGGTTTAGCTGTTCCCTGTACGTGCTCCTATAAAGCTCTCTCTGCTCAGCTCTTATCTTTCTCCATTACTGATTTATGAATTCCTTCAGGACATAGATTCCTTCAGTATCTTCATTATTTACCCATCACAGAGGTGGGTGTAAATGGACCTCAGTAAATGTTTGTTGACTGAGTAGATTGATGGATTTAAGCTATTAGTAAGTTGAATGGTGGCCCCAAGATTATACATCTGCATCCTAATACCTGGAACCTGTGACTATTAGTAGGTGGCCAAAATATAAGATTAAGGATCCTGAGAGGAGGAGCTCTCATGGAGAGTTTAGACAGTTAAGGAGAGAGGGAAGTGAATCCTGGTGATTACCTGGCTGTCCCTAAATCCAAGTATAAGTGTCCTTAGAAGAGAGAGGCAGAGAGAAATCGGACAGAATGGAGAGACATGCAGAGGAGAAGGTGAAGTGATGACTGTGGCAAAGATTGGAGTGATGTGGCCACAAGCCAGTGAACACTGAAACATGCCAGCAATCACCGGAAGCTAGAAGAGGCAAGCAGTGGATTCTCCCATAGTGTCTTCTGCAGGCTTTTGGATCTGCCGAAAACTTGATTGGAACTTCTGGCCTACAGAACAGGGAGAGAATAAATTTCTGTTGTTTTAAACCATTCAGTTTGTGGTAATTTGTTACAACAGAAATAGGAAATGTATATATGTATACAGTGTTGAGGCAATGACATTCCAATGCCAAGCAAGAGGATTGGAGTATTTGTGTCCAACTTGGTACAGCATAGTTTATCTTTAATAATAATTAGAGTAAACACAGCCTTATTCTAGATTGCATTAGTTTCTTATTGCTGCCAAAACAAGTTATCACAGATTAGTGGCTTAAAACAACTCAAATTTATTATCTTAAAATTCTGGAGGTCTGAAGTCTGAAGTGGGTCTTAATGGACTAAAATCAAGGCATTGGTAGGGTTACATTCTTTTAGGGGAGAATCTTTTTTTTTTCTGTTCCAGCTTCTACTGTGTTTCCCCGAAAATAAGACCTAGCCACATAATCAGCTCTAATGTGTCTTTTGGAGCAAAAATTAATGTTAGACCCAGTATTTTATTATATTTATTTATATTTATATTTTATATTATAAAGACCTGGTCTTATAGTAAAATAAGACCCAGTCTTATATTAATTTTTGCTCCAAAAGATGCATTAGAGCTGATTGTCCGGCTAGGTCTTATTTTCGGGGGAAACATGGTAGTAGCTGCCCAGGATTCTCGGCTCATGGCTTCCTACCATCTTCAAAGCTTGCAATAGCCAGTTGAGTCCGTATATCACTCTTTTCCTCATTTAGGGTCCCTTGTGATTATGTGAGATTTACTGGGTTATTAAGATTATCCTTTATAGGATAATCTTAATTTAAGATTAGATGATTAACAATCTTCTGTCTTCATCCTTAATTCCTGTTTCCCATGTAATGTAATTTATTCACAGCTTCTGAGGATTAGGACATGGACATCTTTGGGGGACCATTTTCTGCTTACCATATAGACTTTTAAAAATTAGTCGCCAACATTTATTTAGTTTCATGCCAGGTTAGGCATAGTACCATTGAATGGTCTGTAGTTTTAGTGGGGGTAATATTTTACATTTTATTCAAAATAATAAAGGTAGTTTAAAAAATCAAATAGTATGTACTTAAATACAATGAAATGCAGCAGTCTTTAGCTTTATTCCTCCAGAACTAACCAGGTCAGATCTCAGAGCTATTCCTTTTGGAATTTACTTCCTAAATGAGATGCTGTATTCATTTTTTCATTGCTACTATAACAAATTATCACAAATTTAGTGGCTTAAAACAACTCAGCTTTATTCTTTTATAGTTCTAGGAGTCAGAAGCCCAAAATCAATTTTATTGGGCTAAAGTCAAAGGTAGTGTTGGTAGGGTGGGTTCATTCTGGAGGCTCTGGGAAGAATTCTTTCCGCCTCCCACCCCCAGCTTCTAGCAGCTACCTGTATTCTTTGGCTTGTGGCCACTTCTTTCATCTCTAAAGTGTATCACTCTGATCTCTGTTTCCATCATCAGATCACCTGTCTGTAGCAAAATCTCCCTTCCTCTCTTGTGAGGACACTAGGGTATATATGGGGGGCCCACCAGAATAATCTTCCCATCTGAACATCCTTAATCACATATGCAAAGTCCCTTTTGACGTACAAGGTAAGGTTCCAGGGATTAAGGATCTGGGGATGAGATTCCAGGGATTAAGATGTAGTCATTTTGGAGGGCCATTGCTTTGGCCATATATGATTATATTGCTAATTCTTGATTTTCAGTTTTTAGTATTGCTCTATTTAAGATAATTGAAGATATTATCTCCCCCACATTATCTGAATATAATTATATCAAACTTTATTCCTTTGTCAGTGTTTATATTATTATGACTATATAAGCACTGTCAGTGCTGAACCAAGTAGCATATTATAATGTATCCTTTTTGTAAAATTTTAATTTTTCTTTAGTTAATAAGTGTTCCTTTTTTCCCATTTGTCAAATTTTCTATGTGTCACTTGTTTCTTTTATTTTAAGCAAATGTTCTGTTGCTATGATATGCATCTATCTTTTGTTTTTTAAATGCTCAAACATAATTTCAAAACAATTTTTGTTTGTTTATTTTAAACTGAGAATATCTTTTAGTCTCTCTGGCTGTTTCCTATTACAGCTATCATCCTGGGACTTGCCTTAGCAAGTTTCTAGAGTTGATGTATTTTTCCAAGATAACATGTTTTCTTATTTCCTCATTCTGGTGAAGAAATATGTTTGAGTACCTTTCTAAGAAGGCTTCACTTCAGGGAAGTGAAATTTAAGACCTCATGTCCGAAATGCTTTTTTTCTGTCTTTCGACTGGATTGCTAGCTTGGCCGGGGATAGTATTTTACATCAGAATTTTGGAGGCATCATTCCATTGTCTCCTAGCTTCTAGTGTTCTGTGGAAGTTATTTGCGGTGATGATTCCTGAGTCTTTGTATGCGGCCTGGTTTTGAAAATTTTAAGATGCCTCTATGGTTAGTGTTCTCAATTCCATAAGTGTGCCTTGGTGTGGGACTTTTTAATTTGTTTTGCTGGGGAATTAATTGATGGATCCTTTAAATCAAGACATCTTTAGTTCTGGGAAACTTCCGTATATGTATTTATTTGGTAATTGCTCTTGCTCTTTTTTTTGTTGTTTGTTCCCTCTTTCAGGAATTCCTTCTGATGGTGAGTGAGCACTGTAGACTTTTCTACTTTTTCTTCCTTACGTTCTTTTATATGTATATTCTATTTTCTGAGAGTTATCCTCAATCTCAGCTTCCAACTCATATAATAATTTTTCTATTCCGTCATTTTAATTTCCAGGAATCTTTTTTGTTGTTGATGTTTTCTGAATATACTTAAAAATGTAGCATCCTGTTCTTGTTTCATGGGTATAATATCTTACCAGTGAGATTAATGTTTGTTTTTTATTTTTTATTCCTGCTCATATTGTCTGTTTTCTTCTAGTTCTTTCTTTTTCTTTCTACCTCTTCTGTCTTTCTTGGTGGAGGGATATTTACTGAATGAGGCACTACAAAGCTACTTGGAATCTGTGCATGTGTGTGCATCAATATTGGCAGTAAGGGGAAAATTGGTGGCGAGAAGCTATTTGTCTCTTACCGGGCTTCACTGTAAGGGAATTGGGCAGTTAGCTAGATTTTTGTAGGGAAAAATCTGATTTTAGCATATGTAGGTCTTTTTTCTTTCAATTATTCCCAAAGAAGAATTTGTTAATAGCCTTACCGTCTAAGCTGGTATTCTTCATATAGAATGGGAGAAGTCTCCTTTTCAAGACGCAGATTTTCGCTTAATCACTCTCCTTACAGTTATTCTCCACTGTGATTGGACTCATTGACTCCTGAGCCATTTGGATTCCTTTTCCTCAGAGAATACTAAGTCGTTGGTCTCTTGGGTGTGGAATGGCTGAGTGACAGTCATCTGGCTGCCTAAGATGTGGAGGGGCCTGCCATTTCATCCTTTATTACACCCACTTTAAACTAGTCTTTCTTGATTTCAGTCAGCAGCCTCTTCTACACCTTTCATAGTTGCTGTGGTCTCCAAAACCTGAGGCTTTCTAGGATGACTGTCATTGGGTGTTTGAAGGCATTAGAGATGAAATAAGTGTTTACTTATTACCATGTTTTATTGGATGTTGTTGTGTCCATTGTTCAATATGACTTTTGGGTACAATCAGATTGTTAAACTGAAAAGTCAAAGGAAACAGTCCCCACAAGATTACCCTCACTTCAGATGCCAGCTGCAAGTTTCGGGGTACCCAGAGCTGCTCTCACTTATGGCCTACAGGCTATAAATTCAGGGTTCCCAAACCCACCCTAAAGTTTGGTAATTTACTGGAAAGACTCAGAACCCCCTGAAAGTGCTATACATATGGTTACAGTTTTATTACTGCAAAAGGATACAAATAAGAGCCGAAGAAACATGCATAGGGCAAAATCTGGAAGGGTTTGAAACACAAAGCTTCCATGATATATCACCCTCATGACATTGCTATATGGCACTACACAGAGTATTGACAATGGGGAAGCTCACTGGAGCCTCTATGTCCAGAGTTTTTATTGGGGTTTCATTATGTAAATATGAACAAATCGTTGATCAAGTGGCTAAACTCACTCTCTAGATGCCTCCTTTGCCCAGAGGTGGGCTGATATCACGTGGCTCCAAGTTCCATTCTTTTTATCATATGGTTGCTCTTTATGGTGAGACTTGTCCCCACCATGAGTCATAAACTATTAGTTTGTTAACATAAACTATCTAGTGCACTTGAGGGCCTACCATGAATAACAAAAATACTCCTATTGCTAGGGAAATTCCTAGGGGTTAGAGATTCCCTCCCAGGAACCTGACAAAGGCCAG
The DNA here is from genome assembly GCF_004115265.2 of Rhinolophus ferrumequinum. Taxonomy (NCBI): domain Eukaryota; kingdom Metazoa; phylum Chordata; class Mammalia; order Chiroptera; family Rhinolophidae; genus Rhinolophus; species Rhinolophus ferrumequinum. The sequence continues at coordinate 43,666,641 of NC_046291.1, read as the reverse complement.
ACTTCTCTTTGGGCTGAGGCCAAATTCTTTGTTATACATTGTGCTACTTCGTTTAGTGGTAAGAAGGTAACCGCACTGCTGGGAAACTTTTCCCCAAATTTCATATGCCATGTATCTGTTTAAAATTTACCACTCTTTGTATCTCTTGTTTTCATTTAGGCCAGTGGTCTATTTTGAAATAATTGAATCTGTTTGTTAATTGAGGATGTTTTCATAAAGAGTAATAAGATCTTTTGCCCTCCACTGTGATCTGATCTTGTGAAGAGTTTGAATTGTGATTTACCAAGGGAGACACATTAGAGTCCAATTTGATGTGGTTTTGATAGGTATATTTTATTTTCATCTTATAAAGTATAGCATGTGGGTACCAGAAGTCTGATTGAAAGGGAAGTAGAATCAGTGGAGCAATTAAACATTAACAAGGTGGGGGGCAATTATGCTAAATTTATGTAAATAGTTTTAGATTATGTATAAGTAATTATGTTTTTCAGAGTAGTTGACAGGGCAAAAATTAGATTGCTTATTCGTTTGAGACTTAATTTTGATTTGTTTTATTTTTAAAGGTCATAATGGTTGTCTCATTTTGAGCCTTCATTTAATTTCTCGCTTGAAGGTTATTGCATGATATAACATAACTAAGTTTTACCTTCTTAATGTTAATACAGAACATAAAAAAATTTGAATTGGCTTCAGATTTTATACTAAAATGCCTTTTACTATTGTTTGTGTATTAAAGGCATATCTTTGTAGTAAGAACTAAATTTATTTGAATATCTTTTGTGTGTGTCTGCTTATTTCCTAACGAGATAGTTGATAAATTAGTTGACAAGCAGACACTTGTCAAAATGGAGTGTTTCATTTTAAATCACCCACATTTTAGAAATGTGTTGTACCAATTATTTAAATGCATCTGTGAGGATGAGGGAAAAAAATTGTTAAACGTGTTACAGCATGGATGCAGTTTGACGTTCATTTCAGTGATTTACTTTGTATTCTGTTTTTCATCAAACATGAACTCAGTTTTAAAAGTCAGATAAATCTATAGGACTGAGCTATGTAGTATACTGGGATCTATTTCCTTTATGTATACCTTTGTTTTCTCTAGAGCTAATTAATGATTTGCATGTCAGCATTTGATTGCTTTTCAAAAAATATTTGAATATACGTTTCTCAAGCTTTCTGGCTGCTAAATTGTTTTTTAACTTGTTAACTTGATTGAAATAAGCAGTCATTCTTGAGCATCTTGTTTTCTAGTTGGGTCTAGGATAGTATTTTGAATTAAATAGATTAATTAAAGTCTAATAGATCTGAGGTTATCTGAAACATTTTTTTCTGAAGGAAAGGCTACATAAATAGGTTAAATTAGATTAATTGTGGTTTCTAAATTTGAGTCCAAATGAAATAAAGGGATTCAAGTTGTATGGCATGCTTAAAGAGTTAAGAATTTTGACATCCTAAGGTCACCATATATATTTTTTTCTCTTTAGTCAGAATCATATTGTTGCATTGTAGTTTTTACTTAATTGAATCTTTTAACTTTTGATTCTGTTGAAGGTGTAGTTTTGGTTTGGTACTGTTTGGAAATAAGAGGTGTTCATCATTCCTAGAAGTCCTTTAGACTTGACTCTGAATATATTTGTGGTGTTAATGCAAAAGAATAATTGTACCAAGTGCATCATTTATATTAAAGTTATACATTGTTAACACAGTTAAGTTTTTTGAGTTCTTGTCAACTGCTGCATTTGATTCTTGGAATTATAGGTAAGTCTTGTGTTACAGGTTAATGTATGGATATAACTAAGGGAAACTAACGTTTATTTATTACAGGTTTATTGAGATAAAATTGACATAAAACATTGTAAGTTTAAGGTACACAATTTGTTGACATGATGCATTCATATCTTACAAACTGATCACAAACACTAACACCTAATTATCATTTCTTTTTGTGGTAAGAACATTTAAGATTTACTCTATTATATATAATGTAGTACAGTGTTATTAATGATAATACCATGCTGTGCTTTAGATCCCCAGAACTTACTCCAGAACTTACTCATCCTATATACTTTTTTTAAGATTTTATTGGGGAAGGGGAACAGGACTTTATTGGGGAACAGTGTGTACTTCTAGGACTTTTTTCCAAGTCAAGTTGTTGTCCTTTCAATCTTAGTTGTGGAGGGTGCCATTCAGCTTCAAGTTGTCTTTTCAGTCTTAGTTGTGGAGGGCGCAGCTCAGCTCCAGGTCCAGTTGCTGTTGCTAGTTGGCGCAGCCCATCATCCCTTGTGGGAGTCGAACCGGCAACCTTATGGTTGAGAGGATGCATCCAGGAGCTCGGAGGCAGCTCAGCTCAAGGTGCTGTGTTCAATCTTAGTTTCAAGGGGCACAGCCCACCATCCCTTGCCGGACTCGAGGAATTGAACCGGGAACCTTGTGGTTGAGAGCCCACTGGCACATGTGGGAATCGAACCGGCAGACTTCGGAGTTAGGAGCATGGAGCTCTAACCGCCTGAGCCACCAGGCCGGCCCCTGAAGTTTGTATACTTTCACCAACATCTCCTCATATCCCCAGTCCCTGGTAAGCACGACTCTGTTCCTATGAGTTTGGCTTTTTTTATGTTTCACATATAAGTGAGATATTATAGTAATTGTCTTTCTCTGACTATTCACTTAACATCATGAACATCCTGCCCTCAAGGTCCATCCATAATTGTTGCAAATGACAAGATTTCCTTCGTTCTCAAGGCTGAATAATACCCATTGTAGATAGCTACCACATCATCTTTATACATTCATTTATTGATGGACACGTAGATTGTTTCCGTATCTTGGTTATAATGAATAATGCTGTAATGAACATGGGAATGCTGATATCTCTTGAGATCCTGTTTTCATTTTCTTTGGATATATACCCAGAACTGGGATTGCTGGATCATAGTGGTAGTTCTATTTTTAATTTTTTGAGCAACTGTCATATTGTTTTCTGTAGTGGCTGTACAAATTGCTATTCCCACCAACAGTGCACAAGGATTGTTTTTTCTCCAAATCCTCACCAACACTGTCTTTCTGATGATAACCATTCTAAAAGGTTGGGGTGATATATCATTGTGGTTATAATTTGCATTTCCCTGATGATTAGTGATGTTGAGCACCTTTTTTTGTACCTGTTGGCCATTTGTATATCTTTTCTGGAAAAAATGGCTATTCAGTTCCTCTGAAAGATAGTCTATTTTTTTTAACCAGATTGTTTGTTTTCTTTATGATTGTATGAATTCCTTACATATTTGGGATATTAACCCCTATCATGTGTGGTTTGCAACTATTTTCTTCCATTCCAGAGGTTGTTTTTTCATCTTAATGGTCTTGTAGATGGCTTTCAGAAGTATGGACATTTTAGTATTAATTCTTCTGATCCATGAACACATGGTATCTTTCCATTTGCTTGTGTCTTCAGTTTCTTTCATCCGAGTATTGTGGTTTCAGTGTACAAATCTTGCACCTCCTTGGTTAAATTTGTTTTATTGTTTTTTTGTTTGTTTGTTTGTTTTAAGGAGGGCATGGCTCACAGTGGCCCATGTGGGGATGAACCGGCAACCTTGGTGTTATCAGCACCACGCTCTAACTAACTGATCTAACCGGTCACCCATTTTATTATTTTTGATGGTATTGTAAATAGGATTTTTTTCTTTATTTCTTTTTAAGATACTTCATTATTAGTATATTAGGATTTTCTGTATATAGGATCATATCATGTACAAACAAAGATAAGTACACTTCTTTGCAATTTGGATGCCTTTTATTTCCTTTTCTTGTATGATTGGCTTGGCTAGGAGCAATAGGAGTGTTAAGTGGACACCATTTTCTTTTTTCTGATCTTAGAGGAAAAGCTTTCAACCCTTTCTCCATTGAGTATGATGTTATATGTGGGCTTGTTGTATATGGCTTTTATTATGTTGAGGTATATTCCTTCTGTATCCAATTTGTTGAACACTTTTGTCGTGAAAGGATGTTATATTTTGTCAAATGCTTTCTCTTTGTCTATCGAGATGATCATGTGATTTTTATCTTCCAGTCTGTAAATGTGGTGTCACATTTATTGATTTGAGTATGTTGAACCAGTCTTGCATTCCAACGATAAATGCTGCTTGGTCATCATATGTGATCATCTTAATGTATTGTTGAGAGACTTTTTGCATCTGTATTTATCAGGAATGTTGGTCTGTAGCTTCCTCTTGTAGTTTCCTTATTTGGCTTTTGTATCAGGGTAATGCTGGCTTCGTAAAAAGGAAACTAACATTTATTGAACCTTTTAAACAGGCTCTCAGTTAATCTTCAACTATGTTGGATAGGCATTTTATATACATTTGTGCTTTGTGTTCCTCATATGTAAAATGGATATGGCAGTTATTTCTCATAGAATTGCATTTAGGATTAAATATGAATACTGTAGTCGTCCCTATTCTCTGTTTTGCTTTCTGCAGTTTCGGTTACCTACAGTCCAAATATACATGGTCCAAAAATACTAAATGGAAAATTCTAGAACTAATTCATGTGTTTTAAATTGCATGTTGTTTTGAGTAGTATGATGAAATCTCAGCCATTCCATTGCATTGTGTTCGGGATGCGAATCATCCCTTTGTCCAGTGTATCCATGCTGTATATGCTACCCATTTGTTAGTCACTTAGTAGCCTTCTGGATTATCAGACTGAATGTCATGGTAACCACAGTACTTGTGTTCAAGTAACTCTTATTTTACTTAATAATGGCCCATACGAGCAAGACTAGTGATGGTGGCAATTCAGGTATACCAAACAGAAGCCGTAAAGTACTTTTTAAATGGAAGGATGAGTATAGTACAAAAAGGTATTTTGAGAGAGATGTCATTCATATAACTTTTAATACAATATATTGTTATAATTGTTCTACCATTATTAGTTGTTGTTGACCTCTTACTGTGTCTAATTTATAAATTGAACTTTATCATAGGTATGTATCTATAGGAACAGATACTAGGGGTTGCAAAACAATGTATACAAAATGGACACTTTGGTCAGTGTTGCTCAAGCAGTAGTTCGCCATAATCATAAGTGTCTGAACGTTAATGATAACCACTGAGCACCTCTTGTAATTGCAGAAGTCAAATGTGACTTGTGTTCATGTTTTGTTATCAGTTATCAATATTGAGTTTTGTTATCAATATTGAGTATTACAATTTTAATACAGTTTTCCTTTCTTAAAATGTTTTTGGCATCCTCTGTATATAGTCATGTGTTGCTTAACAACAGGGATACATTCTGAGAAGTATGTTAGGTGATTTTGTTGTGCAAACATGGTAGAATAGAAACACAGATGGTGTATCCCACTACAGACCTAGGGTATATGATACAGCCTCTTGCTCCAAGACTACAAACCAGTACAGCATGTTACTGTACTAAATACTGTAGGCAGTTGTAACACAGTGGCGTTTGTCTATCTAAACATAACTAAACATAGAAAAGATACAGTAAAAATATGTTACAAAAGATAAAAAAAAATGATACACTTGTGTATGGCATTCACCATGAATGGAGCTTGTAGCATGGGGACGTGTCTGGGTGAGTCAGTGAGTGAGTGGGGAGTGAACATGAAGGCCCAGGACGTTACTGTTCACTGCTATAAACTTTATAACCATTGCACACCAGCACCACCACAGTCACTTAAGTTCTAATGTGTTGTCCTACAATGTACGACAGCTGTGACATCACTAGGCAATAGGAATTTTGGAGCTCCATTATCTTCTGGGATCACCGTCATATATGCAATCTTGTTGGCTGAAACGTCGTGTGGTACATGGCTGTAGTATGTCCAGGGCTCAGTGCTAGCCATGATTTTAGGCATCCACTGTGCGGCTCTTGGAACGTATCCCCTGAGGATAAGGGGGACTACTGTATAAGTACTCGTATATGCTGACAGTCGTCATTAATGTTTTTATTTTTGTTGTAATATTTGGGAAGTGAGGCTCAATAACTTGCTTTAGTTATGACCGTAGTAGAACTGCAATGTGAACTGACTACAAAGCATATCACCCTTCTCACTACCTGATTCTCTTTACCAAGGTGAATAATTGGCCCAGGGCTAGTGTTGCTATCTGCCATCCAATCCAACCCAGTCTGGACTCCTAACACAATTACATGTTGCCTTCCAAAAAGCAAGATGCTGTGCTGCCTTCCCGTCCCTTATATAGTAAAGACATTTGCATTTTTCAGTAATTCAGCAGCAGTTAGAACATGAGGATCTAGAAAAAAGTAATAATCTCTGAAAATAAGTTATTGAGGGTGGGTTAGTGTTTTGTTTTTAGTTTTCTTTGACCTTTCGAGTGTTAGAATTTTATCTTGAGAGTAACCTGACTCTCCAGTCCATTTTTTGTTCTAGGTTAATAATGTATTACTGTGAGTCATGTGTTAAGAGAACAACTTTTGCTTTTGTTCTGAGGAAATCATTCTATATGTATTAACAGAAAATTAAAACTCAGTTGTAACCCTTTTTGTATCTCAGCTTTGGATTTGAATAGTAGCTTTATTATTCATTTCCTAATAGCCTTGGTCTCTGTAAATTCTTGTGTTAGTCATGCATTTATTTATAAGGCATATAGGAGGTACTGGACACAAGATCATTATTTACCAAAATATGTGTTTTATTGAGGATAAAATGTGGTTAAGTAGACTATAGGAACTTTTGAGTTGAATGTAGTTACAAATATTTCTTTATTGGAAAACCTTTGAGAGTTTTTTATGTGCATTGTAAGTCTCCCATCAGGACAGTATAATATATGGCCTTTCATAAAACTTTTACCACAGTACCTTCCCCCCCACCCTGTAGCATATCTTTTTTTATTTCTTAAGAATATACTTTAACAAATCCATTTGACTATAAACACTTTGGAACGACTTAGGGTGATTTTCAACTCAGTTGGGAATTCAGAAAAAAATGACAAGACAGCAGGTAGCAGGTATTATAGTTAGAAGATGTTGAGCAGAGAGCCTTCAGAAAATTAGTAAAGATGGAGTGTGAATCATGTGCAAGGTCCTATAGAACAGCTGTTCTTAAAAATTGAAGACCTGAGAGCTTTGGGAGTACAGCTATTGATACTTATTGCATTAGAAATTAAAATTGAGGACATTTTAAAGTATGTATTAATTCATTTAAAAATAGTTTCATGTAAACATAAGTAACGCTTTTTAAAGTAAAAACTAACTTTTCTACAAGATTTTCATGAGAAGAGTGACATTGTTTTATGGTTTTCAAATCTTACTGTCTGGCTTAAAATACAGCTGAATTCTCATATCTGCTTCTGTATTCAACCTGAACTGATTGAATCACATCAAATAGCCTCTGGAAAAGTCCAGTGTACCCTCATGAGTGAGTGAGAATGAAAAAGGCAAGTAAAACCTTAAACGATTAAGAAAATAATTTTGATTTGGCTTAGCCCATGAGAATGGGCTTGGGGAGCTATAGGCCAGACATGTACAACTGCTGCTGTAGTGATTACAGGTGTAACTAGATTACTGACTAAGAGCAATTTCAACTTCCTCTCTGGGTGTTATTTAACATCACCCTGTTTCCTAATTTGCTAAATGGAGCTACTAATAGGATCTACGGTGTAAGGTTGTTAGAATTAAATAAAATTATACCTGTAAAGAATGGTGTTATAAGTACTCAGTAAAATGCTACTGTTCATTATCATTTCAAAATTTCAGTGCTGTTACCTCGTCCTTGCTCACAAGTTACCATTGGCTTTCCAACTCATTTCAGGTAAAAGCCAGTCTTGACAGTGGCTTGCAGAGTTTTTTCATGGTCTGACATATTGGTACCTCTGTGCTCATATACTTGTCCTGACCTCAAAACTCTCTCCTCACTGGACAAATACTGGCCTTCCTGCTGTTCATCAAACACCGGGCATGTCCTTTCTCAGGGCCCTTATACTTGCTATTTTCTCCACCTGATATTCACATCTGCAGATATTGTCATGGCTTGCCTCCCATCTCCTTCAGGTTTTTGTTTTAGTGGCACTTCAGTGAAATTGTTTTTATTAAACCCTTTCACATATATACATATTCCTTATCTCCCTTCTCTGTTTCATTGTTTTTCTGTAGGGTTTTCGGTTTCCTTACATACTGGGTATTTACTTATTTGTCTTTCACTAGAATTTAAGCCCCATTAGAGATATGGTTTTTTTGGTTTTTTTCTTTCTTTTTTTTTTTTTTTAGTCTAACTTGTTCACTACTGTATCTTAGATACCTAGAATGATGTGACTATTTAAGTGCTGAAAAAATATTTCTTTATGAGAAAATCATTGCTACTACTACAAAGACCAAAGAAAAATTTCTCTGCTGCTCAGAAGTGTGTGGTCTTGATAAGACAGTGCCTCTGAGATAATTGACCATGTAAAGCGTTTAGCTTGGCATGTTGGACATGAAGAAATACTCATTATTGAAGGGTATTGAAAGTTGTTGAAGGTTAAGAAAAGAAAGGACAGAATCAGACACTTAAGATAGAAATGACCTGAAAAAAATAAAACTGCATTCACATCTTAGGAGTTAGGGTAGAGACCGTTTAGTGGCCGACTAGAAAAAGAAGGGTAGAACTATATTGTGGGGGCCAGGGCATTTGGATTTTGTTCTGTGGGTAATGAGCAGTTACTGAATATTTTTAAGGCAGAGGTGCCATGATGCAAGTGGTAGGTTTGGGAGATTAATCCAACAGAAGTCTTTGAGGTGGACTGGAGATCTTCTGGTGTAGGCTTAACTGGAAATTAATAAAACATTTGCAAAATCATTAGTTATGCTCAATTATCAATGACTTCTTAAATTGTATGGTAGTATAAAATTATCATTTGATTACAGTTGTGTATTTTAAAGCTATTTATGCAATTGCCAACTTTTAATACTTTTTCATTTAAAACTAAAAGCTTCGATTAAAAATTAACCAAGATTTTTATATTGGTAACTAACTTACTAAATATACTAATATAGGACAAAGTATGTTTAGTCCCGCAAACATTGGTCAACCACGAAAGACAACGTTATCTCCTGCCCAGTTGGATCCTTTTTATACTCAAGGAGATTCTCTGACTTCTGAAGATCACCTCGATGATACATGGGTGACTGTGTTCGGGTAAGGATTCTGGATCATTTACCATTAAAAGAAAATAACCCTCCTTAGCATTTTTAATGAATATTATCAAACATATACAAAATTAAAAGAATTGCACAGTAAACAGCCGTATACCTACCACCTATGTTCCACACATAATATTTGCTACATTTATTATATCTTCCATTCATCTTTTTTGTTGTTGGTATAATTCAGAGTAAATTGCAGATATCAGTACAGATCACTCTGACACTTCAACATGCATATTACTAACTAGTGTTAAATATTTGTTTGTAGTTTTTTCATCATCTGTCTGTCTGCCTTTTCTCAGATTTTTTTCTCTTCAGAATATTTGCTGGATATTGAAACAGTTGCCTGTTTAGACTTAGGAAACTCCTTTTTCTCTTTCTAGTTAGTGACTGTTCCTCTGCTTATAGTAGACTTAACCAGTTTGGAACTAACAAATTGAATTTCATTTGTGTATGTGTACTATGTCACTATATATATATATCTGTATATTTTTTTTCTAGTCACAGAATATTAATTATTAATAGAAATTGTGCATGACAGGCCTAGATGTATTTTGAATAGATTTTTAGATCTAAAAAGTACTTTAAAGCATCTTAGAGATACTGCATTTTTACAGATGAGGAAACAGGTATAGACAGATTTATTTAGAGGTTTACATATAGTTGTTAGTAAAGCTTCAGCAAAAACTCAGGTGTTCTTAGGTTTCAAGCTCTTATTTGTATTGTACTATGTAAGATTTGTTTCTGAAAGTGTTATATGTCATACTGATATTGGACCTAACTATATTTAGTTTGGGAGTAAAAAAGTATCATAAATATAAGAATAAAAATATAAGAACGAGCTCCTTGAAGGAAGAACAATGCACAGTAAATGTAGTGGGCTTTATATAAGTCAGTGTATTTAAAAGTTAAAAATTCAAAAGAATATACAGTGGAAAGTTTTCCTTCCTGTTTTTTCCCCCAGCTACAATTTTTCTCCCCTTTAAAGCAATAATTGCCACCTACTTTTTGTGTAATCTTTCAGACAGATTCTATGTGTTTGTTACTGATTGTGTTTAGGTAAAAAGTAGGATCATTACTTTCTCTTGTTTTGCAGAAAGCCCACAGTCAGCCCTTTATCCATGGCAATTGGTCTGGCTACTCGTGTGTGTGTGTGTGTGTGTGTGTGTGTGTGTGTGTGTAAATGTTTTGTTTCCTCTCATGAATGGCTGTATGTTTTTGAATTTGGATGTCCGTTCCTGTCTGTTTTTTAGGATCAGTAGTAATGATGTCACTTTTAAGATTCCTTAGGAATTGACTAAATTACTTGAAGTACTTCTGCTAGTCCTTTTCTTCATTTTTAAGACATACACATTCCCAGCTATTTATTTTCTGTTGGTTTTATGTTTTTGTAACCCTCTGTATAAATTTAATTGCAAGAACTGAGACATTTTCTTCTCAGGAATACAGTATTTCAATAATTTATAGGAAAGTATATCTAAAATACATTGTATATGTTCTTTCTTTGATAATTTAACTTTTCCTGCTGACTCAGCATCGTTATGAGAAACCATTCATTGTTTTAGGGTGATTCTTTTAGAGGGTATTGGAATGTTTCTATTCAAAGTGGTCCTGAGTCTTAGAATTATGTTTTATTTCTCGAGTATGTCCTTTACTTGTAACCATTATTTCTCCCCTTCATTTATATTTTCTTTAGCTCTGCTTTGTTAGGCACCCTGCCTCTTTTGTTGTTTCTTTGGGGTTAAAAATTTTATATTCAAGCTTATATAACATAAAATAAAATTCCAGTCTTGAATGCAGTGAGTAGTTTACTCGCATAGATTTTAATTTGCAGAGTTTCTCATTTATTTTTGTGACTTAGATTTTTGTTTTTTAAGCGTTGTAATCTAAGCTTTCGACTGAAGTCACTGGTTAAGGGAACTCTGTAGATTTTCAAATTGAAAATGGATTTATTGATTTGACTATATAAATATTAATGACTTGTAAAATATTCAAACCATGTAGAACTTTATAAAGAAGAAAGTAAGTTACTTAGAATTTTCCCGTACAGAATATATGGCTATTAAAATATATATATATATTTTTTCCCCTTTCTTCCGCCTCCCCACCCCCCTCCGGTTTAAGCCGTTGTTTCTCAGTCTAGTTGTGTAGGACACAGCTCCCTGGCCCATGCTGGTATTATGAGCCTTGCGCTCTCCCTGGTTGAGGCAGTCGGTTGCCAGCTCACAGCAGCTCACGGCAGCTCACGGCCGCTCACTCTGGCTGCCGGCTGCTCACGCTGGCTGCCGGCGACCTTGGCGTTAGGAGTCCGGCGCTCCAACCACCTGAGCCACCGGGCCGGCCCAGCTATTAAAATACTGGTAACCATCCTTTTAAGTGTTTCTATACCATTGACATTGGTACTGACTTTAATTTTTTTTTAGGGCTAAATTTATGAATTTTCAGATGATGCTTAATGTATGATGATATGACTATATAATTTAAAATTCTTTCCCTTTTAATAACTGTAGTATACCTAAATATTTCTCACACACACACACACACACACACATCCTTGCAAAATAATTATACAGAACAGCAACTTCATCGTTCTTTTTTTAAGGGATGTGATAATGGCAGTGAGAGTGGGATTTCAGAGATTTCAGGGGTGGAATCTAGAGATGGAATAGAATGGCTGATTCAAAACTAATTTTAATGTATTTGCTTTTGGGTGATAGACAATGATAGATTTAGCTGGTATAGGGGAAAACAGGATGATCAAGGATCTCCTAGTTTTCTAGATAGTTGGGAGGAATTTATCTTGAGACACTTGTAAGTACGGTAATTTGTATTCATATTTATTGTGGAAGATGACTGGGCAACTCTTTTTTTTCAGGTTTCCTCAAGCATCTGCTTCCTATATATTATTACAATTTGCACAATATGGGAATATCTTAAAACATGTGGTAAGGCTTAATTCTTTTCAATTCCAGGTTTAGCCTGAGGAAAGATAAGCCATGAATTGAGAGAAACTTTGTTGCTGAATTTTGTCTGTATTTCCTTTTTTTAAAAAGTTTTTATAGAATGTGCCCACTGGAGTCTGGAAGTTGCATAGTATTTGTCAAAAAGGGATAAAGAGAGAAAATAAGAAAGAGAGAATGAGAGTTTCAGGCTTCCCCTCACCCCTTTTTGTAATTAGTTTACAGTCTCTTAAAAAAGATTGTACATAATTTTATTCTACCGTTTTCCAATTTGAGCTTGTTTTGTTGCGTATGAAGAAAAAGGGAGAAGTTCTAGACTCATAGAGTTCTTAAGGCTTTATAGTTTATAGAGAGCTTTAAAGAAAATTATCTTACTTTGCACAAGTTATAAATATAAAATAACAATATAAATAACAAAGCATTTTTTCTGTTATTAGAGATTGACTTATTTAACTTCTACACAAAAATCAGGTTAATGAATATAGTTTTAAAAGATTTTATAACAAATGTTGATAAGACCTTTTTACTGGAAACAATTATCTTTTGAGAATTACTTTCAGAGAATATTTGTTACATATTCTTTATATTAGAGAATTGAGAGTCAGATAGAGATTATTGAAATTGTTTAGTGAGATTTTTGTTGAATCCTAGTATCTAGCTTTTTACAGGGCATCAAATAAAAAGTGGAAGCAGATTTATCTTCATATATTTTTATTTTCTAATGTAATTCATCAAGTTTAGATTTTATATATTTTATATTGTAAGAGACAGCTTTATTCTTTGCAGATGTCTAACACAGGAAATTGGATGCATATTCGTTATCAATCTAAACTGCAGGCCCGGAAAGCCTTAAGCAAAGATGGGAGGATTTTTGGAGAGTCCATCATGATTGGTGTAAAACCATGTATAGATAAAGTAAGTTATTGCTGACGTAAGGAAAATAGCTTAATCTATATGAAGAGCATAAGTCTAAGTTTTGACATTGGTGGTTATGTCACTTTGCTTCACTATGCCTGTTTTTCTTAGTTTGTAAAATGTGATGATGTTATACTTTTTTTATGGAAAGCAAAAGATGTTTAGTCGCAGACTTTAAAATTTAGAAATCATCTATCCTTTTCATTTTACATATAAGGATAAGAGTACAAGAGGCCTTAAGTAACTTATCCAGAGTTGTTAAAAGTGAGGTCTAGATTCTAGATCTCTTAACTTCTAACCCATTCTCTTTCTTGTGCAAAACAATATCAGATTTTTTTAAGTACCTTGAAAGGAATGATGCTATTTCAGAATGAATTATTTCACATGAGGGTTCACTTAAATGGCTGGAGCTTTTTATTTCTATTTTAAGATATTTAAAAATTATATATTTATATGCTTATAAAACAATGCTGAGCACAATTTAAACTTTTCTTTGTGGCTTTAAAATCACGATCGTTATTTTTAGTAAATAAATGTGAACTTCTACCTACCAGGAACTGTAGTTAGTGCTTGCATATACACATTAGTGCACAAAGCAGACATGGCTCCTGTTCTCATAATCTAGGATGGCTGTGTAGTTGTATAATTATTATAATGTGTTGTACCAGATATTTGTAGAGGCTAGATGAGAATTTGGGGTTACTGGATACTATATAGTACTGGACTTTGATTTTTCCCTCTCCCCAGATTTCTCCAAGAATTCTTTTTCTTTCTGGCTGATTTTCCATAGTGTTTGTTAGGAGATTCTTACTCTTGTGAATCTGTAGTTGGCTTGAGGATGTTTGAGATCATTGAAGTTACATTTTTGGCTGAACATTAGATCACACATGCTAGCTAAGAAGCATATATTTTATCAAGTCTAAAATTATTTTAAAAGTTAATTAGATTAAATGAAGTCTTTTAATCAAGTTTTCTTTGTAAGTAGGATATAATATTGGGTAATATGTATTATGTTTATAAACAGAAGTTGTTATATCTTTATTTCTCTAGAGTGTTATGGAAAACAGTGACAGGTGTGCTTTATCATCTTCATCTCTAGCCTTTACACCACCAATCAAAACCTTAGGTACACCAACCCAACCTGGAAGTACTCCTAGGATTTCTACCATGAGACCTCTTGCTACAGCATACAAAGCTTCTACTAGTGACTATCAGGTATTTTAAAAATTGGATATAAAGGATGTACTTTCAAGGCTGAAATGCATGGCATGTTTAACTTTTTCATTGGATTGATTTGTATTTTTATGCCATTAAATATTTCCTACTGAAGTGATAGCCTTGGTGAAACCTATAAACTTTATATTCTTAAATTTCCTATTTTAAAAATTAGAATTTTGGTCAACTGGAAACTTATCTTGAATTTTTAAAAAATTTCTTTGCTATTTTTAAAAACATTTGAGAGTTTTAGTTTTTTAAGGTATATTTGCATATATAAAAAGTTTCTCTTGTGAATGTCTCTGGCATGAGGGAGTATTAAAAAGCCTACTAAGTTGACAACTAAATCTGATGGTATCAAGAACCTCAGGTGGAAGTAGCCTTTGGTTATCAAAAGAAAACATTGACCAGTTCTCATTTTAGAACTTCTCATTTCAAAAAAACTTAAAGGAAAAGTTTATTATATTCATTGAAGAATGGTGAAAGCATTAATGACTATCATTCAGCTATTGTCCCCTAATTAATTAGGCAGGAGTTCTGAACTTGCCCAGCTATAGACATGGGTTCTGAAACAGTAACTAAGAGTTGTGCTGTAGTCCTGCAGGTAGTAACAGTTTAGTCTTTTGACTTACCCTGAAATTTGGAGGTCATTCCAGAACTGTGTTTTTCTCCTTTCGTTTCTTTTTAACCAATATTTTAAAGCCCTCATCTCTTGTAGATTTTGTGTTGTTTTCTCAGTTTCCTAATTTAAGGAGTAGATGTAATTTGCCTTGCCAAAAGAATGAGATTTTACCCTTTTTAACTACATAAGGATGTTCTTTCTAACTAAAGGCATATTTTAATCTTTAAATATACAATTTCGTTCTACAAATGCATTTTAATGTTTGGCTCTTTTAAATCAGCCATTAACTCCAGAATTGACTATGCCACTGAAGAACCCACAATCTAACAATTATGTGTTTTTTTCACTAGGTCATTTCTGACAGACAAACGCCAAAAAAAGATGAAAGTCTTGTATCCAAAGCAATGGAGTACATGTTCGGCTGGTAGTATAATGACAGCTAAGAACTCAACTACAAAGGAGGAAGCTGCTACATTCAAATAGTTGGTGGAGTACTGCCAGTTTTCCTTGGGTTAGTTATATAACCACTCCTGGCAGTATCGCATAGCTATCTCATACTTCCTTTAGAAGCCTTTTTCTTTTAAGGAGACAGCATATTTGTAGCTCACACTTTAAAAGATACGTTTTAAAGAAAGAAAACTTGAAATATGTTTCAAAGAAAGAAAAGTCCCAGAAATTAGGATTTTATGCTTTCTGTGGTAGTGCATGCTTAAGCACAAAAAACTCATCAGCATTGATTACTGTAAATCATATAATTGAGTTTTCAGTGAGGCTGTGTTGTCTTCATCAGTTGGTGGGGTGAATTTCATGAAGGGTAACTTGTACAACTGCTTCTGACAAGACACAAGGATTATAATTAACAATTTGAATTATGGCCTAATATTTTAATTATCCTTGTTTGTATATCTCCTATCATGGATTGTCATCTTTCAGTAGTCTTATGCCAAAACAATCTTTTTAAAAACCTGATAAGTTCTTGATAATAAACTTTATCAATTATATGTATTGAATGTTTTTTGAAAGAGTGATTTATTTTGTTACTACAAAAAGTCCTAAGTGGTTGCCGAAATAGAGAAAATGTGTCATGAACCTCCATATACCTGTAATCCAGCTTTAATAACCATAAATATTTGTTATACTTGTTTCTTCCCTCCCCCTTTTATTTTGTTTAAAGCATATCTCAAATGTGATGCCATTGTAATCTAAATACTTGAGGATATATCAAAAGCCAACATTTCCTTATGTAATTACAGTGTTAGTATCACACCTAACAGAATTAATAATGGTCTCTTAATATCTAACATCCAGTCCATTCAAAAATTTATCAGTTGTCTCAAATGTATTTATGCTTGGTTTATTTGAATTCTATTAAGACTCAGTGTATACGTTTATTTGGTTGTTTGTTTTTGGAGTGTTTTAAAATCTAAATTAATTTCTCCTCCCTTCCCCCTTGTCCAACACACCATGACTTGTTGAAGGAACCATGTGAGTTTCCTGTAGTGTCCCATAGAATGAATTTGGTTGATTGTTTTCTTGTTTATCCCATGTCCTAGAAGTTAGATCTAGAGAGGATTAATTAGATTCTCATTTCATTTTTTTGAGCAAGAATACTTCATATTAGTATGATGCACTTTATACCATATTAAATTAAGAGACATTTAATTCTGATTGTCCCACTTTTAACAATGCTGAGATTGGTCATTGGCACATGGGCAGAAGCCTGACGCCTTCATTGGATAGTTCCCTGTAACCTTTTTACATAATACTTTTAAAAGCATGCATTAATGACACTTGCCTGGCTCAGTTATTTCTTAAGGTTTGCAAAATGATGATTTTCCAAATCTATCATTCCTGTTGCATTTATTTGCTGGAATTCTTTTATATAGAAGAACCTTGAGCCATCCATTAGGGCTATTTGGTTATCATGGAATACATTCATAACCAGAATGGCAGGATAAATATTTAATCCTTTTCCTTCATTAGTTTTCAGAGTAATTTTTGTTGCCCTGGCAACTTCTGTTGGTGTCCTATAAGTTTTAAAAAAAAAATTTTTTCCTTAGGTACCACTATGAACTTAAGACTTTTTTCTTTTAACTCACTGTTTCAATCACTTAGTCGTTATTCTTTTATTCAAATTATCTCCCTTGGCCGGTGAGAACCTCATCAAGTTGGCTCTTGTGTGAAAAGGAGGTTTTTAATTGAAATAATATTTCACCATAGTACATGTATCTAGGTAATCTGCATCTTTCCTTGCTTTTATTACATCCTTATAAATAATAACTAAAATAACACATTGTATGGAAGGTTTTGAAATGATTTTGAAATAACAGCAAACTACCATTGAAGACTTGTTTAGTTCTCTGATGAACTGACACTAAGGAAGGTACTGGCATGGATGAAAATTGATTTATCATACATTTTATAGAATGTTTTTCATCTGAAACTTATATTGAAGTATTTTAATTTAAAATAAGATGGCATTTTATATCTACTTCATTATATTCAGAACTCAAAGGTAGAACTGGCTACTAAATATTGAACTCTTGCATTTGTATTTGAGTTAGACACATTTTTGTAAAAAGACTGCGGTTTTTGTTTGTTTTTTGAGAGGGCAGTTTTATTTCCATAGACCTCTGGAGCATGAAGTTTGCTTTCTGACCAAAAATATTTGTTTGCTATGTTTGGGTTTGTTTTTTTACCCAATGTTGTATCTTACTATCTTTGTATCTTTAAATAAATCACAATTTATTTAAAAAGAGCAAGGAAACATATAAATGTATCAAACCAACTCATTGAACACCTCAAACTTCTACAATGTTTCAATTATATCAATACAAAATATAATAATTAAAAAGCAACCACCATCATCACCAACAACAAAAACAAGCCAGGCAAAATCTCAAGAAAGTAAGCTGCCATACTTATGAATACTATACAAAAACAACAGGACTGGGAGCTCTGAAGCTAGAAAAGTTACCCTGAACCAAGTCTCTTTCTACAAGTTCAGAACAGCTGATTTCACACAAAAGTAAGTAACATGAAACTATAGTCATGCAAAGTTGTTGTAGCCTTACAGAAAGTACATCAGAAAGGCATGCCAATGAAATAAAGCTGACACTATTTCAAAATGAGTAGAAAATGTTTCGAAAATGATACAAAATGTGAAAGAATATAAAAAATCAGAATTTTAAAAACTTGAGAAAATAAAGGGAAAAAATAATTCAGAAATGACTAAACTAGAATAAGCACAAAAGTAGATAAACAACAGGTAATGCCTTAAGGGAAATAGAATTTGAAAAGGGGGATAGCTTTAGAAATCAGGAACGATATACAAAAGATTAGTGGGAAGATGACAATTTTAGACATTAAAAAATTCAGAACATATATACAGAACAAAATATGAAAAATACTTTTTGAAAAAAGTTATTTAGAACTACATATTGAAAGAACACCCTGCTTACCTGAGAATATTATCTCAGATATAAACTTGGACAAAAACAGTAAGTGACTTAGAAAAGCAAAACTAGCACTATACAAGAAGTATAACACATTTAAGAATATTTGTGGGGGGAAAAGAGCAAAAGATTTTATATCTAACAAAACTGATTTTTATAGAAATCACTGCTCAGATATTCTCAATATGCAAGAATTCAGGAAACATACTTCCCTTGAGCACTTGCTGAGGAGTGGACTAGAGAATACGCTCAGGCAAGGTAAATAACTAGAAAGATGACGGAAGTCTGGTGTGCATCAAATTTGACATATCACTAAACCAAAGTGCTGACCAGGTAGGTTTATTGCTGGACGCTCAGCCCACGGGGTGGATTTTCTTTTATCACTGTCTTGTAGCAGTCAAGTTTTAGCTTACAGCAGATCCTGAGTTGATGGAGAAATGTTAGTGTCTTGGAGGTAAGTGGCGGGTTCTGGGCCACGTTTTCATGAAATTTGGAGCCTCTGGAACTGCTTGGGCCCCCTCTTAAATGTACCATGGGTTCTTACTATGTTGGCTCAGTCTTAATGGCATTTTGGATCTGACAATACCAAGCATATGATGGGCAGCTCTGGTCACATACTTATGCTGTGATGTGATTGATGGTTTGGTGCCAAGTCACTTGTTTTGATACCCTCTCTCACTCCCAGCCCCACTAAAATCTTCCAAGTCCTCTGAGAAATGGTTTGAAGCATTTTCCCCATGTATGTTTTTTGCTGTCTCCAACATCCAGAAGCCTACCAATTGCTGTATCTTTTTTAGTGGTAGGAGGAGCAAGGTGAATAATTTGTCCTTTAGGTAGCAGTGTTTCAGCATGCTCTAGACCACTGGACCCCTCCTAACCACCAGTGTGGTAAGCCTCTGAAGTTTTGTGGTGCAGCTCCTATCCACTGGCTTAGGTGTTTTATTTGGTAAGTAAAATGTCCAGAGTATGTGCCACTGCTTGCAGTTTCGATGAACATGATGCCATCAACGTAGTCAACCAGCACAATGTCCAAATGATCAAGAGCTCTCTGACTGTATTGTGACTTGCCCCCTGTGAGACAGGCATGGGCCAAGATTCCATTTATCACTGGCTGCTTATGGCCCCACCCTAATAGGGACCATGAGGAACATTTCGGTTCATTAGTGTCAACTAAGACCCTGTATCTAACAGTCCTTGAAATAGCTGGGTGTTCCTCTTCAGTGTACAGTTACTCTGAAAAGTGAAGATGACCTAGGAGTAAGTATGTATATACATACTGTGGCCTTGAAAATTCCTTCCGCAATTGGAACTGCCTTCCATTTAGTCTGGGACTAAGAATTGACTCATATCTGGAAATGGCTGTGTGGCAACTGACATCATCCTTCTGATTATGTGCTCTCGAGCTTTCTAAATTATATGTAGAGCAATACGTTTGGTGGCTTCCTTCCCCTTCTTTTAAAAAAAGCACTTTATTTTCCAAATAAAACATGCAGAATTAAAATACAACTTAATAGATTATAACGTGAGTCACCTTGCAACTGCCACTCAGTTGAGAGAATTTTAACAGCAGTCTCCATATGCCCCATTTCAATCTCTATCCTTTCCCACAAAATTAAACACTAAACTTTTATAATTATTATATTTAAATGGTCTTATCAAAATGTGCATTCCTAGGTACTATAGTTTGCCCTTAAAAAATGATGTCTTAAATCTATTTTCATCTACAGGTTCTCCATGCATCCTTTTCTTTCCTTGAATTTATTGTTGAAGAACCAGTATCATTTGATGTGTAGAATTTCCCACACACAGGATTTGCTGATTGTATATTCCTAGGGCAGTTCTGCATATGCTGTGCTCTGTATTTTGCAAATGGACAAATGGGTCCAGAGACTTGAACAGATTCAGGTTTGATCTTGGCAAGACTACAGGTAATGCTGTGTCTTATCAAGAATCTATTAATTCACTGTGGATTAAAAAGGGTGATATTCTAATTTTATTATCGTATTTACTAGTGTTTTTATAAAAGGACACTTCCTTTTCACTTGTATTTGGTTGCCAAAATGGTATAGTTACTGTAGGAAAAAACAGAATATGTACCACTTTTCAAATTAATGAATTGATTCCCTATTCTCTGGAGGCTTATTTTACAACAGGTCCTTGAATAATGTTTCCTTATTAAGTTGATGAGATACTGTAGGAACTTAACTCTTATGTCAATTAGGCTATGGTAAAATTGGTTTCATTATATGTTTCACTTAAAGTTGCAGAATCTGTCAATGACGTTAAATGAGGACTCACTGTATTTCATTATGAGCTCCTGGAATTAAGTATATTTGACAGTTTTCGTCCATTATTACAAACACATTGAACCTCCAATTGTCCCACCTTTAGGAGCTTCTTTTTGGCTCAAGTTGGCTCCTGAGTCCTTTTACCTGGATTCTAGTAGTCTGATTTTTTTTTCATCTGCTATGAGATGGTCTATGGTTATCTCGTTACATTTTCTGCCCTATACCTAGAATCAGCCATTTCTCCAATAAACCCCAGCTCTTTTTAGGGAAAACAACTTTTTAACACCATAATCTAGGTACTTGGAATTGCTCATTTCTGCTAAGTTCATTATTATATTTAATAAAGTACCTCATGAGCTCATACTGATAAGACTTCAAACTCAGCACTACAGGTTATTAATATATTTTGTAAACTTAATATCTTCTGTGTTATATGCCTATCTCCCAGAATTCTGTATTTTTTTAAATGTAGGTAGAGTGCCAAGAACACACAATAGGGAAAGGATAATTTCTTCAATAAACATTGTTGGAAAAACTGGACACTCATATGCAGAAGAATGAAATTGAAACTTTACATCACGCTATCTACGTAAATCAACTCAAAATGAATTAAAAGCAATACATTTGGAAGCTTCCTTTGCGTTCCTTCTTTTAAAAAAGCATTTATTTACCAAATAAAATAGTATACAAAGTTAAAATACAACTTAACAAATTATAAGGTGATTCACCTTACAACTACCGCTCAGTCGAGAAATAGAATTTTAATAGCTGTCTCCATATGCCTCATTTCAATCTCTATTCTGTCCCACAAAACACTATTATTTTTTATATTTATTTTTATTAGTTTCAGGTTTTCAAAACAATATAATAGACATTTATACCCCTCACAAAGTGATAAGCCCCACCCCCCAATCTATTACCCCTCTGACATCGTATATAGCTGTTACAATTCCATTGACTCTAATCCCTATGCCTGTACTCCATATAAAACTAAACTTTTATAATCATCATTAAGTAGTTTGCAGGGTTAGTTAAAATTCTGGCTAAGTAGCTTCGTTAAAAAAAAAAAAGTGATACATTAAAGATGGCTGCAAATTTTGCACGCTTCCCCCTTGAGAGGCAGGATCTATTTCTCCTGTGTTTCTGTTTTTTTTTTTAATTATTATTATTACTACTATTATTATTATATAATATTGAGGAAGTGATGCTATGCCAGTTCCATAATTAGCCTGTAAAAGAGGACCATCAACTTCTACGTTGGTTTCTTGAAGTCCTGATCTGCCATGTAAGATACCCATTATCTGGTGGGAGAGATGGAAAGAGTCTGAGCTACATGCAGTGTGGGAAAGGGACTCCACTAAACCCAAACTTCCTGTTGACCATGGCAGCCCAGAATGAGGCACCTGTTTAAGCACAGCCCAAATGCCAGCTCAATTGCCAAGAACCCATTAATATCACATGAAGCAGGAGAATTAGCCAGCCAAGCCTTGCCTTAATTCCTATTTCACAAGCTTTTGAGCTAGAATAAAATGGTGATTGTATTAAGTTTTAGGGAGCAACTGGAATAGAGGATAATAACAGAACACATAAGTGGCTCACCTAAGATCACATAGATATATACTGACAGCAATAGGACTGAAACCAAGATTCTTTAGAATGCAGTGTTATGGAATTACAGCATATTTTATGTAATAATTAGGTTTTTTAATTTTTTTTTTAAAGATTTTATTGGGGAAGGGGAACAGGACTTCATTGGGGAACAGTGTGTACCCCCAGGACCTCTCCTCCAAGTCAAGTTGTTGTCCTTTCAATCTTAGTTGTGGAGGGTGCCATTCAGCTTCAAGTTGTTGAACTTTCAGTCTTAGTTGTGGAGGGTGCAGCTCAGCTCCAGGTCCAGTTGCCGTTTTCTAGTTGCAGGGGGCGCAGCCCACCATCCCTTGCTGGAGTCGAACTGGCACCCTTGTGGTTGAGAGTCCACTGGCCCATGTGGGAATCGAACCGGCAGCACCAGGAGCCAGGAACATAGAGCTCCAACTGCCTGAGCCACCGGGCCGGCCCCAGGTTTTTTTGATTTTTAAATCATTTAAATTTAAGATGTACTGGAGTTGAGAAGCATTTTAAATGAATCTCCTGGGTTCCAATTGCAGCTCTACAATTAACTACTATGTAAAAGAATATTCAAAAAAGTATTAAGAACAACTTATAGACAAATAAATGAATTATTTGAGGCCATATAAAGTATAGTTAAAATTTATAATATACAAAGGATTATCTCAACACAAATCACTGCGCACATTTGTTAATTGTGAATATTTAGATATCATTAAAGTTTGCTGAATTCTACATATATTTTGTTTGTGCTAACACTTATATTCTAGGCCAAGGCATAAGAAAATTCTTGGTTCAGAGGACACGTACATGTCCTTTAGCTCTAAGTTTCTGCAAACTGGGAGAAACCTCAGTGCATTGTGTGCTGGAGTAGGGACAGTGACTCTGGGAGCAACTCAGAACTTTGTTCTACGAGATGGGTCAGTGACAGGTTTCCTTGGAGCCTTTGGGTCACATTAAATTGTCAGGTTATTTCTTGGTTACTCAGTGGAAGATATTTTATAAACTTAAACCATCTATCTCTTTCTGGTTGCTTCTTATAAGTAATTATTAAGTCTTGCAGAAGCAGTTTTTGAAGTGTAATTTCAAATGGAGTTTAAATAGAATTTCTGTTGTAAAAATGGTGTTCATGTTCCTAATATTTCAGAAACATTTAACTCTAACTGCAGATGTAGCTCCATCTTGTGGTGACTGTCGGAACTGTCCAACAGGAAAAAGTATAAACTGAAACGAGAAGCTGGAAAACCTGAGATAAAAAGCAATTGCTGTCTTCAAGATTTTGTAAATATTGACTTCTTTTTATATATATATTTGTTCCTTTCTGCATTTTTTTGAGGCTTAGTTTTAGTTTTACTGTACATATTTATTTTTATCATAAAGGGTCAAAAAATGTGTTTTGGAGGTAACGGACAGGTATAAATAAGTCAATTTTCTGTTTCAAAATTTTCTTTTGAGCCAGTATAAAAGAGCTATTCATCTTGATGGATTGAAATATAGAAACATTGAGTTAGGTCATTGATTTAAAAAGGAGAAATTAGTAGAATCAAGGAGCTATAATTGTTTTTCAAGTAACTCTACTGCTGTTTATATGACCTACAAAAAGAACATGGGTTGTATATTCCTGTAATCCCCGAATCAGTGAGTATTTGGAAAACTTTGTCCAACAACCAACTTAAGTAATATTTATTTAGCTCCCAATATGTGCCAGGGCCCTGGGATACATCAGAGGAATAAAGACAGTTTCCTACACTTGTGGAGCTAACATGCTAACAGAAACAAACAGCAGGACATAATCATGGTAAATAAGTTGTAGGGTAGGTTAAAGGGTAATAGGCGTTATGGGGAAAAAAAAGATCAGAAATGCTGAGTATTAAACAGGGCACTTGTGGTCTTACGAGAAGTTGAGATTTGAGCAAAAACTTGAAAGGGATGTTGTTAGCAGAGTGGAATCTTGGGAAGAACATTCCAGGCAGAGGGAACAGCAAGGATGAAAGAATTTGCTGGTATGTTCAGGGAACAGCATGGAGGAGGCTCGAGTTGAGTAAAATAGGGGAAGAGTAATAGGAAAAGAGACCAGGGGTTGTGGGGGTTCAGGTCACATAGGATCTATAAGACCTTTATAAAAACTGTGGCTTTTGCTGTTTGTGGTAGGCAGAATAATGACCCAAAGATGTTAGTGTCCTAATCTCAGAACCAGTGAACATGTTACATTACATGGCAAGGGGAACTATGCAGATATGGTTAATGGTATGGACCTTGAGATGAGGAGATTGTCACTAATTATTCAGGTGGGCCCAATCTAATCACATACTTGGAGGAACTCCCCACTCCCCACCTAAGTCCCAGATAGAGCCTTTGGAATCTGGGAACAGCCCTCATCTGACAGCCAGCAAGGAAATTGAGACACAAGTCCTACAACTGTAAGAAACTGAATTCTGGAAACAACCTGAATGCGCAAGGAAACCGACTCTCTCCTAGAGCCTCCAAAAAGGAACACATCCCTGCTGACTTCTTGATTTTGGCTTTGTGAGACTCTAAGCAGAGGCTCATTGGAGCTTGCTGGACTTCTAACCTATAGGAACTGAAAAATATTTGTGTTGATTTGATTTGCAGGAATAGAAAATGAATACACACTGAGTGAAACAGAGTGATTGGATACTTTTGAGTAGAGGAGTATGATATGACTGTGTACTTTTTATTAATTATGTAAACTTCTGAAATCTCTTGATAACAAGTGGTTTTTACAATCTTTTACTACAGGTAATCTCAGCTTTTGGCTTTGGTGTTTAACAGCTGAGTAATTTATATCCTTGACCATCAGACATTTGTGGTAGGCAGAATAATGGCCCCCAAAGATATTGGAAAATTTTGACAGCTTGAAAAGCCTTTTATACTTTCTGAATTTCAGCATTAATATATATTTCTTCAACAGGAAATCCAGATTAATATAATCTGGAACACTTAAATGAATGTAAAATTATTTAATTCATTTAGGGAAAAATTGATACCGATTAGCAAAGCCACTCCTGAATTACCTCTGAAGCCAATAATAACCATCTACTTTCTTTTTCCTTTTCTTTTTTTTTTTTGCATTTTTCTTCTCACAAATTAAGTCCTTATTAAACCGAAGTTGCTGAAGATTAAGTGAGGAATAAAAAGATATTAAAATTGTCTTTAAGCTCCTGTCTCAAAATGTTTCTTAAAATTTGGGTCTGTTTTCCACAGCATTCCATTTTGACTGCCTCTCTATTCTTCAAAAGAGGTTTCCTCAAAATGATTTGTATTCAGTATAGTATACACATTGATGGAAGCTAATCCTCTATCGTGCTTTTGTGTTTCAAGATAAGTTTACCCAACTCTGTGCACTAGGAGGACACTAGCTTAAAAAACTCACTTTTAAGTGATAGAACTATACTATGTAAGCATTCTTAGGGAGGAACTCCCGTTCCTCTGGAGAGGAAAGAATTTAATACTCTCTTTGTGGTAAAATGCTGGGCACAATAGGTATGCCTCTTCTACACTACTTTATAAACTAAAAAAGATCAAGTTACGTTACCTAACATTAAATTCACTGATGTGTGAAAATTGCACCAAACATAAGGCAATTGGTTCTCTAAGGGTCAGTAAAGTCTGTTCACATTGTATCTTTAGCATCAGGCAGTTTCTCACTCCACGGAAACCCCCAACCCAAATGTGGCATTGTCAGACTTAAAAGTTTTGAAATATTAATTAGTATTATGATTAATGTAGGAAAGAAAAGTTAGTACTATAACTTGACCCCGATCCTATATGACATGTGATGATAATATTTCTATGATGGCTAATGGAATATGTGTTTGTGTATATTTGTGTTTCAAATTGGGTGGTGGAGGTGAGAGAGGCTCTTAATTTCCAGGAGTGCAAAGGAGTCTCACACTAAAAGTGTGAGACACAATGCCCTGTAATGTCTCAGGGAAAGTCTGTCATTACAACTTCATTTAATGTGAGCTACCTTTGAGTCCACACATTTTCCCAATTGTTTTTGTATTTTTAACTTCACTGATTTCTGTGCTAGTATTTATTTTATTCCTTCTGTTTGCTTTAGGTGTAATTTTTCCTTATTTTGGTTTCTTATGGTTGAGCTTCAGTTATTGATTTTAGATCTTAGTTCTTTTCTAATATAGGCACTTAATGGTATAAATTTTTCCTGAAGCACTGCTGTAGTTGTATTCTACAAATTTTGAAATGCTGAACAGTAGCAGTCCCACCTTATTTGTGCTTTTGCTTTTCATGCTTTCAGTTACCTGTAGTCAACCCAGTCCAAAAATATTAAATGGAAAAATTCCAGAAATAAACAATTCATAAGTTTTAAATTGTGCGCTGTTCTGAGTAGCGTGATGAACTCTCGCGCGATGTCTTGCTTGCTCCGTTCCGCCCTGGACGTGAATCATTCCTACGTCAGCATTTCCACGCTATATAAGTACGTTCCCGGCCCAGTAGCCACTGAGTAGCCC
Organism: Rhinolophus ferrumequinum; assembly: GCF_004115265.2. Lineage (NCBI taxonomy): Eukaryota > Metazoa > Chordata > Mammalia > Chiroptera > Rhinolophidae > Rhinolophus > Rhinolophus ferrumequinum. The sequence goes on along the minus strand of NC_046291.1, from coordinate 43,639,923 downwards.
TCTTGGTTCAGACCGATTGTCGTAGCATCATCTCACTGCTTGTAGTCAAGTAACCCTTATTTTAATTAACTGTGGCCCCAAAGCACAAGAGCAGTGATGCTGGCGATTTAGATATGCTGAAGAGAAGCCCTAAAGTGGTTCCTTTCGGTGAAAAGGTGAGTACAGTACAATGAGATATTTTGAGAGAGAGACCACGCTCACATAACTTTTATTACAGTGTGTTGTTAAAATTGTTCTATTGTATTATTAGTTATTGTTGTTAATCTCTTCCTTTGCCTAATTTATGAAGTAAACTTTATCTTAGGCATGTATGTATGGGGGAAAACATAGTATATATAGGTTTCTGTCCTATCCCCAGTTCAGGCACCCAATGGAGGTCTTGGAACATATCCCCCATGGATAAGAGGGGGATATACTGCATTTTAATTTTCATGTAGTTCAAAATATTTCAAAATTTCCCTTTAGAAATGATTATTTAGAAATGTGTTTACTTTCCATATATTTGAGGATTTTCTAGATACCTTTCTCTTACTGATTTACTGATTTCTAATTAGTTTTGTTATGGTCTCAGAACATACTTTTATGATTTCTATCCTTTTTCATTTGATAAAATTTGTTTTATGGCCTTGAATAGAGTCTGTCTTATTGCATGTTTCATATACACTTTAGAAATAATTGGGAATTGACTATATATTAGAATGTTGCAGAATAATACACATGAAATAGATAAATCACAGAAAATCCCAGTTATTAACCTTGTGTCCATTCTCCCTTGCAATGTGACTTTGCAGCTTCTTGTATCACAGAGTGGGCTCTATTTCCTCACCCCCTGATTCTGGGATGGCCTGGTGAGTTGCTTTGGCCAGTGGAATTGATGGAAATAGTGTAAAAGTCCCAAGTCTAACTCTCAAGAAGCCTTGCACTCTTCTGTCTCTTGAAGCGCTGTGATCAGTGTAAGAGCAAACCTGGATTATCCTAATAGAGGCTGAGAGAGTAGGTAGAACAAAGCAGAGTCAACCCAGGTATTTTAAATCAACCCAAGCCTGGTGGGATCAGCTGCCTGCATGACCCACAGCTGACTGCAGGAGTCTGAGGGAGGGTAGCAAAGGCTAGAACTGCCCGGCTGACTGACAGACTTAGGGGAAACAATAAATAGTTGTTATTTTAAGATTCTGTGTTAGGATAATTTATTAGGCAACATTATCCTTACAATTGGTAATTGATACATGGCCCAAGCTTAAATTTAGTTACCCAAAGTATGCTTACATGGAAACATATATGGGCACTAAAAAAAGAGTTACAAAGACTTTCAGGTCATTAAACCCAAGGTATCACAAATTATGTGGTGACAAAATGTCATGTTTCTCACAAAAGGCACATCTCTTCCTCACCCCACCCTTGATCACCTACATCCGTAAAAAGATACCCTATTCAGTAATGCTTCTGAAAACAATACGTTTCCCAGATAGAAATGAAAGACAGTTTAGTCTAATGATTAAGAGTGCGGACTCTGGAGGCAGATCCTTCCATTCACTAGCTGTGTGATCCTGGGAGGTGATATTGGGATCTACCACACAGAACTGTTGAAAGAATTCATTAATTAATGTATATAAAGGGCTTAGAATAGTACATGACATATAGTAAATATTATGTAAGTAAATGTTATGTAAGCTACTCTTAGTATGTTAAATGTAGACTCTATTAGTGAGATATTACAAAGCTTATGTACTTTAAAAAAATTACTTCATAAAGAGGTCAGTCTTCAAGAAATAATTTTACTGTGGATAAGTCTTAATGTGTTTAAGATGATTTATTCCATTTCCAATCACTGTACTCAAAAAATGCTGCTTCACCTTTCTTGCTGGCAGAGATGGCAAGCAGGCAGTAAAGAAGTAATGGCACTTCAGGTAGCAAATGTACATTGTTAGGTGTTCTAAAGCAACATGCCCTGAATGTTTTTAGAGCTATAGAAGTTTGAGGTTAGTAATTCTATCATAGTACAAAACATAGGAGCCCTTAAAGCTTTAAAAAAGTCCTTGGTTCTTTGCTGGGCATGATGCTAATTGTATTACCATTCAGCTATAAGGCCCTTTGCATCCTGCTGTACATAGAGATATTTATTTATGTTTTTATTAAGCTTGACAGATGCTACATTAACCTTTAAAAAAACCATAGTCTGTGTAAAAGAAACGTTTCTCCAAAGTGGGGAAAAATATTTTTGCAGGGATTAGAATGTGAAGGATCAGAAGGAAATATAATATTGCTGTATTATGTAACTATATATGTTATATTTACACTGTGGTCCTTTCCAAGAAACATTTGAAGTAGCTTCTAAAAATATGTGCAATATAACAGAATGAAAATTATTTAAAGGGGACATCGGTTGAATAACACAAATAGGAAGCTGTTTATTCCTTTCATCTCTCCCTTCCTTTTTAATGGAATCTTTGAAGTTATATTTTACTGAGCACCTACCATATGTCAGGCACTTCATAAAAACTGTCACTATTCATAAAACAACCTTTGTATAATTGTTCCCATTTTACAGGCAAGGACATTGAGACAGTACACTTAAGCAGCATGCCCTAGGCCATAGCTGTGCTAAGGAGTAGAGTTTTGACTCAAATGCAGATTTATTGGAAGTTAAAAAGTTCATGCTTCTCCCGGTGGTGGTTTTCAAGTCAGCTCTGCTCAGCTCTGCAGGACCCTAAGGCAGCTGCTTAACCAGAGCATATCTGGTTTTATGTGTTTACATAGTAGGGCTTTCACACAAGGTCACTTTTGAATACAGCTTTTATGTTTTGAGACACATTTTACGATTTACAGAAGGACAGTTAGGACACTCAAATGGAAATACATTCAATTATTGTATAACTGTTAATCATGTGGTCACGAGCTCCTTGAGAACTGAAAGCCCAGAAAAAACCAAATCTCTCCCTTTCATTACTTAGTATAGTAGTACTTGGCATTTAGTAGGTGTTCACTAAATACCGTGTTTCCCCGAAAATGAGACCTAAGCAGAAAATAAGCCCTAGCATGATTTATCAGGATGCTCGTGATGTAAAATAACCCCTACCATATTTCCCTGAAAATAAGACCGGTTCTTATACTAGTTTTTGCTCCAAAAGACGCATTAGGGCTTATTTTATATTACAAGCACCCTGGAAAATCATGCTACTGCTTATTTTCTAGTTAGGTTTTATTTTCAGGGAAACACGGTATCTGTTCTAATTACATAGAATCCAGGACAGTAAAAGATGTGCTTTCATTGAGTAGGTAACATTGATCCCAGAAAACAAGAAATTGGCATTATCTGAGGGCAAGGACCATTAGTTATTGTTAATGTTCCTTAGGGCATTTAGAAAAAGATGAGCACTTAATAAATGTAAAACAGTTTTAATTGTCATTATATGCTTATCATCAATTAGCTAGATTAGAAAATATTTTCCAAAATCTTTGTGTTCAATGTGAAATAAAGCACAAACTATTAAGAGAAAAATTCCACTAATAAGATATAAGAACTACAATGAAATATAACATTTGGGGATGTTATAGACCCAATGTCATTAGGTTACTCTTGCTATACAATTTGATTTGTTTGAGCATTACAAAACAATATTACTACCTTACCATTCTTCCTAACCTCCAATATATTTGTAGTTTAGCCCCCAAAAGTCCACATTCTCACATCACAAAAACACATTTAGCTCAAGTGAATTGACTTTCTCCTTCATAAAACAACTCTATATGATTAATGAATTAGTCTATTAAACCTTGAATTGAAGAGGAACAATCAATAAAGCAAACATTTTTGATCCATTAGGTACAATGTTAACTCTCAAGCCTCTTTGGCGAAGCTCTATTTTCATATAATATTTTCATGTGGTATTTGACAAGAAGAAAAGTTCTCAGTAAGGTGGTGGTACTTAAGTGTTAATAAGCATTGAAGTCCTAACAGCACTGGCTGCCAAACCTGTGTGTATTAATGAGAATTAATGAGGTTTTCTTCTCCAAAGAGGAAAACAGGTTGTTAGAGGTTAAATGATGATGAGCAAAACACAAGCAATGTCAGTTTGATAGAAAGCCTTCAATTTAGAGGAGTGACCTTTAAAAGGGACTGCATAAATAATATCAACATAATCACTTGGGATAATATTTTGGATTTACAGTTTAGGTAGCAGTGAAGCATATTGATTGATTGATTTGGTTTTTAAAAACTGTGCCCTTTGGGAAATCACCTCAGTACATAATTAAAGCAAAAATACAGTGATGACAACAAAACATGAACAACTGAAACAATCATAGCATGAAATACTGGTTTTGCAAAAGTCACCCTTTTAATGACATATTATTGGGGAAAGACAGGTATTTTTAACTCAGCTCCAGATTACACAGAGCAATTAGAAAGTAGTAGCTGGTATGGAAGGGATAATATGTTTGGGCAATTAAACCAATATATTTTCATCTTTAGTAATTCCCAGTTCCAAGTTGATCCAAGGCTTCTGTTATTTAGAATTGTGCCAAGAGGGCTCAGATCACTTATTGTCTTCTATAATATAGCAAAAATAACCCTTCTACCATTCAGACTGAGCAGTTAGGTTTAGTACCCAAAAGAAAAGAAGGAGGAGGTCACGCTCTGAAGACTCTGCCAAAAGAAAACGGGCAACCTCTTTCTTCTGGTTACAGAGTATGTGGGAGAGAGATCATTAGACATAGGTGTCTGACTTCTCTTCTCCAGGCTGATAAATTTGTAGGAAAGCCAAAAATAGAGTCACATTTGTTCCATTCTCCTTTTTGAATGTTGGCATGAGGCTGCCACTTAGGGCGGCTCTGTGTGAACATTGAAGGCAATAGAGTGGCAATTGTTGATGAAGGTGGGGAGAAAGGTGAGTCTGAGGCAGCATTCCTGGCTCCCACAGAGCAGCTGTATCTGGAAGGGATCTTGCTGGGAACTTGCTCTAAGTGGTTTGCTGCAGTGGTAGGCTGGGCCAGACACTGAATGGGAGTTGCCTCCAGACTCTGTGAGGACATCGTCACAGCCAGCAAGGTCTGACTGGAGGGTGGTATCACTGTGGCTTGGATAGGGTGGGGGTGGAGTTTGTCTAGATCAGGACTGAGCAGAGACACTTGTATTCTTTAGTCATGCAATTTGGCACAGCCAAGGATCCCACAATGGGAAGTCTAAGATTAAGGTGCTGGCAGACATGTCTGGCGAGGGCCCTCTTCCTGTCTTACATATGGCCATCTTCTGCTGTGTTCTCACATGGCAGAGAGCAGAGAGAGACATCCCAAAGGCCCCGCCTTCTAATACCATTACCTTCAGGGTTAGGATTTCACCATATACAACGGGGGTGTGTGTGCAAACCTTAGTCCATCACATGCCCGCTGAAAACCACAACACCACCACTGCCACATGCTCTTAATGCAATTCCACCCTCCTTCAGTCCCTTATCTCTTCTTTCTTTATAGCAAAACTTCTCAAATACCTCCAATTTCTCCCAGTTTATTAAAAGCCCCCTTCGGTGTGTTTTCACCCCAAACATTCCACTGAAACCGCTGTAATGAAGATAACCTATGACTTCCGTGTTGCTAAATGCAATGGTTAATTCTCCATCTTTATCTGATTTGGCCCATCAATAGCGTTTACATCAATGGCACGACTGATCACGTTCTTCTCCTCTTTCCCTTACCTCACTGGCTGCCCCCTTTTCAGTCTCTTTTGCTGCCCCTCCTCATCTTTCCAATTTCTCAGGTTTGGAGGTCCCACAAGTTCAGTCCTTGAACATCTTCTCTTTTCTATCTACACTGATTACTTTTGTGATCACATCTAGTCTCATGATTTTTAGTATCATTCCTATGCTGCTGTCTCCCAATTTTTAAATCCAGGAAAAACTGCGTTCTGAACAGCTAACTCCTATGATAAACTGCCTATTTATCGACTCCAGTGGGATATATAACGCACATCTCAAGTTTAACATGTCCAAATGAAACCTTTTTCTCAGTTGATCGTAATTCCGTACTATGGTTGTTCAAGCCAAACAGCCTTGGAGTTATCCTTGACTCTTCCTTTTCTCTCACAATCTATATCAAACCCAGCTGCAGATACTAGAATCCAGCTCTTTCTCACCACCACCACCACCCCCACCACCACCACCACCACCACCACCATTTTTTCACTATTTCCACCTTTGTGTCTCTAGAATCTTTGTCTCTCTAGAGCACCAGAGTGATGCTTTTGAGTGCAAAGCCATACTACTATTCTGTTCAAAACCCTTCAGTGGCTGGCTCCTTGTTTCCCTCAGAGTAAAACCTAAAATTCTTGCCCTGGTCTATAAGCTTCCACATAGTCTTCCTGACCCTTCTCCACCAGCTCTTTGTCTCATTCTTCTACTTTCTCAGCTTGCTTCTTAACTCAGCTACACTGGTCTCTTGTTTTTCAAACACCCTAGGCAGATTCAGATCTCAGGGCGTTTGCATTTGCTGTTTCTTCTGTTTGGAAAGCTCTAACCTTAATATCTGCATGCCTCGGACTCTCACACAATTTGTTTTTATTTCTCAAATGTCACATTCTCAATGGGTCTTTCCCTGACTACCTTATTTAAAATTGCAATCTTTACCCCCCATCTGGCATTCCCTATCCTTTTTCTGGTTTTATTTTTCTCCATAGCTTTTATGACTTTCTAATATCCTATGCAACTTATTTATTTTATTTTTAATAGGGTTCTACTTTAATGTTGTGTGAATATGTCTAAGAAGTAGAGGTTGATTGTAATTTGCTAAAGACACAGCATTCAGTTCACAGCTAGACTAGGGCAGGGCTAAGTACGTTTAAAAGGAACTCTGTTATCTGGGAAAGTGTGAAGAAACAGAATTTTTTTTTTTTTTTTTTTTTTTTTTTGCGGGGTGAGGGAAGTTAATAGACGGGAATTTCCAGGGGATCTAAAGAATATCATGGGTTTATATAGATGTAAAACAAAAAGTGAGAGATCATGCAGAAAGTTTTCATTCTTTCTAGGTAAATTACATTTATATTTCCTGCAAATTTAAGTTTATCGTTTTTTTCTAGGAGTGAGACAAGAATCCCAAAGAAGTCCTCTGAGCCACTTTATTTGTGATACCATCCTATATCTAGACCAAGGCATAGGAGATAGTGAGGTTTGCAGCTAAAACTTACCAAACCACAGTGATCCTTGAAAATTAGTGTGGGTAAGAATCACTTGAGCAGGCTGGAGGTAGAGAAGCTTGTTAAAAATCTGCATTTCCTGGCTCAACCATGAGGTGCTCTGCACTGGAAGGTGGGGGGGCCAGGTTGGTAATCCACAGTTTTAACATCCTGCTATGGTGATTCTGATGTAGGTGGTCAATCTACCTTCCTTTGTGAAACACTATCCCATTGATTATTATTGTAGAATTGAATTACAGAGTCAGAGGAATCTGAAAGAAATTTCTAGAGAATTTTATGTTTTGGTAGGACATTGAAGGATTAAGGGATCTAGATGACATTCTTATTTCTTCTTTCTGTTGTTGTTGTTGTTTTTTTTTTGAGAAATATGAGGAAATTTCTTTTGTATGAGAAAATGAGGAAATTGAATAGCTGGAGACATTAGTGATGTAAGAAATCTGGATTTCACTTCTTGTATCACTGTTAATAAAGTCAGAATGGTGGAGTCCTTGCAAGGGACTAACTTTATTTTACAAACACCAGAAGAATGTGTTTGACTTAAAACTAGCACCTGATCAAAATCAACGTTTGAGATGGGGAGAAAAATTTCCTGAGAAGGCTATAAAATTGATCATTATGTAGTTTAAGAGAAAAATGAAGCTGCATTCATATTTATGAAATAACACATTAGGTCTTTCTTTTATTTGAAATATTTACAAACATGCAATATCTCTTGTAAAGTAAAATATTTAAACAAATATAGAGGTAACTAAGAAAATGGGCATAGGCTGCATTTCTGGTCAAGTGGGTCATTTGCAAACACATGAAAGTTACCTAAGTTTTGGTTTGCCTACCAGGCAGGAGAAGCTCCATTTTGGGCCTAGACATTTATTTCAACATGCCATTTCTCAAATTCCTCAGCTTAAAATATCCAATATGCCAGGGTGCCATATTTCAAAGTCCTGAGCCCTGTCAGAGACATTTAAAATCTGGAAGGTTCTTAGCCTAACCGGCTAGAAGAGCACACTTCTTATGCCAACTGTCTAGCTGATTGACCTTAATGAGTCACTCCATCTCTCTGGACTTCTGTTTGCTCATCTTGAAATCACAGAAGTGAATTATAAAATCTATGCTAGTCTCCTACCTTAAAAACAAATCTATGAAATTAAAATATGCATTTAAAAAATTAATTTCCAGCCTAGAGGCATAGTGCATTTCTGTTTTCTTGCCAATCAACTTTGAAAAAATATAATGTTTATTAGAGTGCGATTGTTGAATATTAAAATTCCAATTGTGTTTTTCAGGAGAATCTATATATCTTACTGAGATAAACTTTTTTTATTTTGGTTTGTTTTTTTGGCCTCAGGTTGTTGGGTTTGTTGATTTTGAATTTTCTATTATGCTTTTGAATACTCCTTAATTCTACATATACCCTTTGTATTCCAATAAAATTCAACTAAATGCATGTCACTTCACATACAGGCATGCATAAGCAAGTAAACAGCATACAGCCATACATTTCAGTAGAATTAACTGAGGTGAACTTATCCCTCATGCTGGCACTGTAATAGGCTATTGATCTCAGATTGCATTTTTCTGTTTCTTTATAATTGAATTTTGTTCTCAAATGAAAGAGCATGTTCATTTTTAGTTTGCGTTTAGTAAAATATAAGCTGCATCTGGGATCAGTTTTATCATGTGCTCAATGGAGGACTAAATCTTTCATAGAATTAAGCATGGAATGCTATAACTATTTTTTAAAAGTACCCACTTCTTAGAAGAGACTTTCCCCCCCCAAAAACCTAATTTTTATATGTTAACTGTTTAAAAAATGCTGCATAATAATATCTAGAAATCAGAATATTATATGCAAAACTGCAGAACTCTCCCCTTTGAAAAGTAATGGAAGATATTCTGCAATTACATAAATTAACCCATCTATAGGAACTAAAAGAAATTAAAATTAAAAAAATAGGACAGAGGGTTTAATAATAAAATAAAGCGATCTTTAAGTAGAAAACAGTTATCTGCCAAAACTAGAGGTGATTTTTCATCGTAGGCTACACCTTTCTTTGATTTTTTTTTTTTAAATGGCAACGAGAAGGACATTTTTAGGAAGCTAAGAAAAGACTTTTGTATGCCCTTTATTCATTATCGAATGCAGTGCTCCCAATAATATTCAGATACTAATCACACTGCTTTTAGCTGCTAAAGGTGAGAGTCTTTAACTGTTCCAAAAGTCCTGGGTCCCAAAACTCTTCACTTACTTGTTGGTTATTGTGTGCAGATAACAGAGGGTCTGACTTCCAGTGGCCTATAGGGGCACGGGGTTACTGGTGAAACATAGTAGGATATCTCTGACCCCCTTTTTTTTTAATTGGGGAATATTGGGGAACCGTATGTTTCTTCAAGGCCCATCAGCTCCAAGTCAAGTCGTTGTCCTTCAATCTAGTTGTGGAGGGCACAGCTCAGTTCCAAGTCCAGTCACCATTTTCAATCTTAGTTGCAGGGGGCTCAGCCCACTGTCCCATGCGGGAATTGAACCGGCAATCTTGCTGTTCAGAGCTCACGCTCTAACCAACTGAGCTATCCGGCCACCCCCTCTGACCCTTTTCATTGCTCGCCTTTGGTGGGGGCGGGGAGATATAAAGTGCCTATGGTAAAATTCCATTATAAAACAGTCACTTTTAAGACTCTCTTCAGTCCCCAGGGAAAACTTCTCTGCTTCTGTCGCCCAAAGTCCTTCAAACAAAATGGTGTGAACCACATGTTGTGTTGATTACATTGGAAAGGAAGCATGGGGGGAATGTGAGCAGAGGAAACAGATAAGTGAGAAGAATTAGCATATCAAGTCCTTCCTCTCAGACAGCATGAATGCACTAAATCCCCACAGCGCCTCCTGTCGTTTTCCTGTTTCACTTTGTTTTCCAATGTGTGGTCTTGGAGGTCCCCGTGAGTTAGTGAAGTACTCTCAGTGATTGCACAAGGTTGCTGAGGAATATTTTGCAGTGGTGAACAATTAATTTTATTCTCAAATTTGCATGTATTTACGTTTAGCTATAATATGCATTAAGCATGATACCACACTGGCAACTAGGTGGCTATTAAAGATTAGAATGGGGAATGGCTTTATTTTTCTCAAGTATTTAATAATATTAAAATTTTTTAAAATTAAACAAAACTGTTGACTTTAAATAATTTTGATTTAAAATTGATTCCATTAATAATTGTGCTTTTTAATTTGAAAATAGTTTTGGATATTTTAAGAGAAAAATAAACTATTTGAAAATGTATGAGGAATGCTTTTTCAATTTTTTAATGTTTATGTTGACTCAGATTTTTGATACAAATATATCCACATTTGAACATTTGGAAAACAATTACATTTGCTTTTTAATTCTTTAAATCATTGGGGACGAGAATGTCAAAAGCAATAAAAATTGATAGCATAAAAGTAGAAAAAAATGGAGTCTTACTTTTTAAGTACTTCCCTCAGAAGTGAAGCTCAGGAAAGAAGAAAATTGGGGGCGCGGGGGAAGAATAGAAAATTTATAAGAGACAGTCTGCTTAAATTTTTAAAAGCTAGAAACAAAGCAAAAAGTTTCTTTTGAGCATGACCCACATGAAAATCATAAATAGGACATTATAAATTTTTATTTAATGATGATTTACTTATTGATCAAAACAAAGAAAATGAGCAAGACATTTATTCTCATAAAACCCACAACATGAATAGATCATGGGAAGTTTCTGAAACTTCATTATCTTTACTAAAGATTTAATTACTAGTTAAAATTATGAGACTGTATTTTAGCCTCCGTTTGTACTTGTGCCCTGGTTCCTCAAATGTTAAGGATATTTCCTTCTTCCTCTTCCATTCTCTCTAAGCTCACCCTTTTCAGACTTTTGTCCCCAGAACCCCACTGAAACTACACAGAGCAGGTTACTAATAATGTCTTGCCCCTCCCTGATTCCATGGTCACTTCTCAGTTTTCATCTTACTTGGCATAGCAGCAGCCTGTGATACCCTTGATACCCGTGTATCATTCCCTTCCCTTGATACACATTTTTGCATTCTCCTAGGACAGCATGCTTTCTTGTTTTCATCCTATTGTATTGTTATTCCTTCTCAGTCTCTTTTGCTGGTTTCTTTTTCCTCTCTGTCTTCTCGTGTTGGAGCACCCCAGAACTCATCCCACTCCATCTCTGTATCTGCACTCATTCCTTAGGTGATCTCATCTACTCTCATGCTTTTAACCAAGTTTATATTTCCTCCCCAGCTTCTCTCCTAAACTTCATATTCAGATATTCAGCTGCTTAATTGACATCTCTCCTTGGGTGTCTAATACATATGTCATGTTGAACTGCTGATACTAACCCCAAAAGTTGCTACCTCAGCAGGTCTCCCTCAGTTAATGATAATGCTATCCTTCTGATTGCTCATGCCAGCAACTTGTAGTCAATTCGTGACTTCTTATTTTCTTATACGCCTCATCTTATTCATTCCTCAGTAAATGCTGCTACTTCTATTTTCAAAGTATATCAAGAATCCATCCAGTTCTTAATATCTCCATGGCTATCACCCTATTCCACTGTGCTACATCTTTCACTGCAGGAGCCTCCTAACTAGTCTTCTGATTCTACCCTTGCCCTGTGTGGCAGTTTAAAATAGATTCACAAACTCTGACTCTTCAAGAGATAGAGCCTAATTCCCTTCTCCTTGAGTGACCTCTTTCGAATGAATAGAATAAGGCAAAAATGACAGTGTGTATCCTCTGAGGACTCAGTTACAGAAGACATTGCAGCTTTAGCCTTTGTCTCTTGGATCACTTGTTCTGGGAAACCAGCTGCCATGCTTTGAGGACACTCAAGCAGCCCCATGGAGAGACCCCATGGCAAGGAACTGAAATGCCTCTTGCCAACAGGGAACTGAGACCTCTTGCCAGCAACTGTATGGGTCAGCTGTCTTGGAAATGAATTCTCTGGCTCATTGAGACTTGCGATGACAATAGATTCAGCTGACATCTCAACTATAACATTGGGAGAGTCCCTTGTGATGTAATAAGTTCTACAATGTGAGGAAAACACAGCCCCTTGCAAGTGGTTAACAATCAAACTAAAAAATTAAATACAGGTCTGGGCTGTAGCTAAAGTGAGGCTCTTGCTTTTGCCATTTGCTGTCATTTACTTTGCCAACCTCAGCAATGGGCTTCTGATTCACCAATTTCTCCCTTTCTTTTTCCCTGCTCCCTTTGAACTAATGTACCTCCTCAGTCCCTCTGTACTCCTTCCGTCGTTTCCTCCCTCCTATCACTGCAGGCTTCCTTTAGATTCTATCACAGTGTCCTCCATCCTTTCTCAGTGGAACTTCTTAAAAGAGAAGCACGTAATTTCAATTTGCACCTCTTCACCTCTTCAGCCAAGTTGACTTTTGGCTTCATCAGTCTAAAATGGCTCATGCCAACGAGACTTCGTAAAAACCACATATAATTTGTTTTCAGTTCTTTAAAATTTCTACATAAATCTCTTTAATTTTACATGAAAATTAAATCATGCACACAGTGCATGATTATTTGCTGAGTAGTTCATTTTGTACTAGCCAAAGAGAAAATTGAACCTGTCAGTCAAACTGCATGGAATGAGAAATAATATATTTTTATTAGCAGTAAACAGAAACTTGTACAACAAATTTTTTTTTTGTCACTTCAAATGTTATCAACGGTGGCAAGTTTTAAAGGTATGTAAAGTGTTTTCTGTCCTTATTTATTTTAGTAGGGATTTTGATTGCAAGGCAGCTTACCTTTTATTTTTTTCCCTTTTGGCGTATAGTCACAATCCTTGAGCACAAGTATAACGAAGCCTTGTTCAAATGAAACCTCCTATAGTAATGTAGTAATATAATATTAGAAAGATTTTTTTGACACACATTTCCTCATTTAATCCTCAAACAACTTTTTGAGGGGTATTTAAAAACCCCCAACCCCACGTACTAATGACGAAACTGAAACTCAGAGGAAGATAAATTGCCACATTCACATAGGTTGTGAGTATGTGTTTGCTGAAATCTAGGTGTTCTGACTCCAAAGTTAAGAGCTGTTTGTACTGAGTCCCAGCTACTTGGATGCAGTCCAAGTACACAAGTAACATTATAGATATAGTGACACTTAAGAGTAAATTATTTTTTAAATTGATATTTCTGTTTAAACATTACAGGACCATACATTTCCCATAGATTTAAGCTACTTTGTTTCCTTATCAAAAAGTTACTTATTGACTGAGTATAGATATTGAATAAGTTTATTATGAGTTTTTATTAAAAGAGATTTGCAGTAAGGAGCCACCATATACTTTGATACTCTTTCACACAAGTTTGCTCTGAACAGACATGGTTACATTACATTTAACATAGAGATAGGTGTTTAATAGTCTTTGGCAATGAGAAGAGATTAAGGAGTTTCAATAGAAATGGTGAGGAAAGTAATTGGATATGATTGTTAAGTTCAATATAGCCACCAGGCTGTTGATTTAAGTTTCAGTCTGTCCTGAACTATTAATAACAAAATTTTGTGGGCATCTCTGGATCATTAATCATTGTCTATGAATGTACAAAATACTAATCTATCTGTAAGGCTGATGTGTTTATGACAAACTGAAATCTAGGCACTCTAGGAACCTTTAAAAATTAAAATAATAGACATATGAACACTTCGAGTAAGAAATCTGGCTTGGCTTTTCCCAGTTCAAATTTATATCAATAAAAATGCTTTCCAAAGACAGCCTCCTTGACTACTGGAAATAGTCAAGACAATGAGATTAAGATTAATTAGCTGACTCAGCAAGAAAAGGAATTCAGGGAATTTGATTCTAGAAGGGAAGCAGAACAAGCAAACAGGATGAGTAACTGCTTATTGGAATAAATAGAATTTTATGGTTTCAGGCACATTTAAATTGGAGAAAGAGTGAGGTTCCCCCCTCTTCTGCCCCCTCTCTGAGCATGATCAAAAGCCTGGAGCTGAAAAGATAGTACATGTAGAAGACAGTGAGGCCACCTGCCTCCCTGGAGTAGGTGGACAGGTACAGGAAGACCAGAGTGGAGAGGCTGCTGTACTGTAGCTGTTGGAATGCATGTTGAATTCCAGCAACAAAGAGCTGTTGAAGTTTCTTTTCTTTCCCCCAGTTTTATTTAGATATAATTGACATACAACATTGTGCAAGTTTTAGATATACAACATAATGATATTATGATGACATTGATATATTGATATATGTATTGATGCATTGATATATGTACATATTACAAAAGATTACCAAAATAAGCTTAGTTAACATCCATCACTTCACAGTTTTTTTCTTGTGGTGAGAACTTTTTAAGATCTATTTTCTTAGCAGCTTTCAAATAAATGGTACAGTATTGTTCCCTATAATCATCATGCTTTGCATTCCATCTGTTTGGTCTGATCATGGGTTTTGGAATAGAAGGAAGTAACCGGACTCAGAGAGTTCAGCTATGACTGTTTCACCGAGTTTTGTATTTCAGAAACCAGTCAAGTTCCAAAAAACGTCTTGAGGACTGACATATATTTGTCAAATTATTTATTTTGCTAAGGAAGAATGTTAAGAAAATAACAACAAAAAATAAAAAGTAAATTGCTACACCAATTCATAAAGGAATGCATTTTAACATCAATTTAGTAGGAAGGACATACTCCCAGAGTAAAGGACAAAACATTAAAATGAATAAAATTGGTGTTATTAAAGACTTCCTGCATTGTACTTATTTTTCTCTTGTGCCAAGGAAGTGTCACGTACCTGCATGTCTCCACACATTGATGTCTTAGATCCATTGAGCTAAGAGAATGCCATAATTATTCAGGCATTAGATGATGAGAACCTGGGAGATGAAAAGAAAGAACAAATGAAAGAAGGAAGATGATGACAGAAGAATGACAGCACTTGGCGCCAGATTGAAGATAGATGATAAAGGGAGACTGTGAAATATACCTACAAAAATTAAATTGTGACCTGATACAGTTTTTAATAGTTGCTATTGTATATAACATTGCACTAATTTCTTCTCATAACAGAACTTTTGAGACGTCATAGCAACTGATCGATGTTTTGTTACCTTCTTTTTTCAGCACCGGAAACTAGAAATGCAGTTTCTCAAATGTATGAAGAACATGTTTTTATTAGTGACTGATCAGTTAAAATATTTGTTCATCTATAACCAAACTGGTCTTGAGTAGGATTTCAAAGGAGGCAAGAAAGTTGATTTTAGAGGAGGTTAGAAAGTTCACTTTAATGAACCACCATAATATGGTCATATCAAGCGTTCATAGATGTTATTCTAAACAATTACCAGGATTCTTAGAGTTTATTACTAACATCTCATTTTTGACTCTTGAGAATTGACATTTAGCATTTCCCAGGTTTTATGGCTGTAGAGTTTCTGATTCTTTTCTTTTTCAATGGAATGATTTCACGATATAAGTAGAGGTATAAGTGTGTTTATATTTGCAAAAAAAGAGCAAAGAGGTTTTGTGACTTTGGAAATTATTTTTCAGACTTACTCACAAGAGGATATGTTCTTTAGGAAAGAAGGTGAATTCTTTTCTTTCAAGCAGGAGATTTATTTAAAAAATAGTTAATGGCAAATGTGTTCTTTGCTGAATATTAATCTGTAGCATTAAGTTAAAATGTTCTTAATCTATGTTTCTGGAGTTCTTTTAAATGTTAGACTCTAGAAATGAACTGCTTCACTACACTGCTAGGTAATGGCTAGTATTGTCTTTGCTGCTGGGTATTTAAAATGAAATTTTGAAGTGTATTGAAAAAAGTTACCAGTTCACTTACTATAAAGTAGCTTGGAATGTGAATATCTGAAAGATGAAAAATTCAATAAATGGCTGTAGAGTTATTTACAGGAATTTACAAGATAATAAGAAGAAAAGGTTTTTGGCTTTGATCATAAAGTAAATGAGTCATTTAATATTACCTTTAGTGCTGGTACAAAGTTTTAGCACCCAGTAAGACGTCTACGTGCATTTAAATAAAACGATTATTACAAGAAAGTTGCGATAAATAAATGGCATTTATGTAATAAGGAGACAGGGTTTAAACTGCTTTAAAATTTCCATAAGAGCAAATTCGAGTTCAGAACAGGATTTAGGATTTAGTAACAAAGAGATTTCAATCCCTTAATCCCTTTGTGATGACTATATTCATCATTTAACCATTTTACAATGAAAGGAATAAAAATGTCAATGTTGATTCTTATTAGCACTTGTGACTGAAAAATTTATTGTACAATATATGTACTTTTGGTCCCAAATAACTGTTTGATTTATAATTTAGGTATTGCAACGCAATGAAATACTTTCTACTCTTTGTAACCACTGGAAGAGCAATACGAATCATCTTTCAAATAAAAATATTTCCTTTTTTGACTTTTCCCAAGGTGTTTCAAAGTATAAGAATGCCTTTTCCTTTTTTCTGATGTTGCCAGACCTTTAGTCATCATATCAACAGTGATTATTTTCTGAGTTGATCCTAGCCTTGCAAAGGAGCTCTAGAGATTTAAATATGTTATTAACTTAGAAAATAAATTTCAAACTACTCATACTGTTTTACCTAGAATTATTATATTATTAAGAGTAAATATCTTATTAAACTCAATAGGGAGCCATAAAATGAATAAATAAGATTTCTAAAATAGGTACCTGAGTGTATATAAAATAACTAATAACAAATAAGAGCTAATAAAATGGGGCAGCTAAATCATATAAGTCAACAAAATTTATATTGAAAAGATCTTATAAATATTAACTTTAATTTTCCTAGATTGCCATATGGAATTGCTGTTATTTGAAGTGAAAACAAACATGGGAGGTATCTGACATTTTACTTAAATTTATTTAATCAAAGTTTGTATGTGTTCTGAACCAGCTACAGTTTTTGAGATGTCATTTCAAGTGCTCATAGGTATTAGGATTTAATCCTCACAACACCACCATGGTCTGGAAATCCTAGTTTATGCCCATCTTATAGATGAGGGAAAGTACAGCACAGAGCCCCACATGGACAAATACACAGCTTCACAGCTGTGTGGTCTGGGTGTGAGTCACGTCACCTAAAGAGAGTTGTATTTCAGGATTCCTTCTCATCTCCTGTAGTCCTTCTGTCACCAAGTGCTATAATTTCGTGTCTTTGGATTGTTCTTTCCTCTTCTTTTCTGGGTTCTCTCCATTTATGCCTGAATGACTATCTCAGGCATCAGCTTGAGGACTAAAGTCTATTTGTGATGAAATTTTGGGCACCATCCTCTTAAAACTATTAATCTAGTTCTGGGTTCCAAAAAAAAATAGTTCATACTCCACAGCTATTATTTATATAAGCTTGTAGGAACCGCTACCTGCACCCATTTATTAGCACTTAACAAGGACACTTATAATTTCTCGAATGGCCTCCCTGCATCCACTCTTGTTTCCTCTAATTTGTTCTTTATTATACAGCAGCCAGAACTACTATTTTAGAATGTAAATTGGAAGGTGTACTTCCTTTCCAAAATCCTTCCAAATTTTCCACTGCTACTTAGCAGTGGGAATATATCCCAACTGCTACTCAGGACGACAGGACCCTGAATAAACGTGTTCCTGCCCATCTCTTGTGTATCTCTGTCCTCTTGTTACCTCAAATATATCTTTGCACAGTCATTCCTCTTTACTCTAATGTTTAATTCTTTAGCTCCTTTGCATACTTTGTGTCTCACCTCTCCAGAGAGGCATTTCTTGACTCCCTTGGCTAAAGTACACCCCACGGCGATTCTCTCTTGTGGCACTCAGTTCTTTTCCTTCAGAGTTCTCATTCCATTTTATGGTTCTATGTTTATTCATTTTTTCACTTTTTAAGTGTATTTCTTATGTACCAAACTGTAAGCTCACTGAGGGCAGGAACTCTGTCTACTTTGCGAATGTATGATCAACATTCAGCATAGTCTCATGTACATAGTGGATTCTGAATAAATATTTGTGGAATATGATTATACTCTTATGTATTTGTTTTGACAATGGCTGTTTTGACAATGGCTGCAAAAATATGAGCCTCATGAGGATTTGTAGAGTCCAAATTTGAGGTGAATTAGAGATAGGGAATGCAAAAATCTCAAAAATGGTAGAGATATGTTTTTCACAAGGCTGAACTTTACATTTCTGCCTCATTATATTTCTGTACAATTCTTTTAAACAAGAAAGAAATTGAAAAGAAAAATCATCGTAGAAAACAAATGACTTCTGCTTATGGAAAAAACCAGTAGTAATAGTGTGAATAATGGCATATGGGATCAGAACATACTACCCCCAAAATGCCACTTTTGCATAAGGATTGTTTTGAGCTGAAGGCAATTTACAGGCACCAAATGCAGAAAGAGGTCTCTACCCTCCCCTTTTCTGTCTAAAAACAAGATATGAATTTCCTTTTGTGTCCTGGCTTATGGCTCCATCACTCCAATCTCTGCCTCTGTCTTCATGTGGGCTTCTCCTCTGTCTGTGTGCTTGTTCTCTTCCTTTTTATTTTTTCAATTACAGTTTAAATAATTTTTTTATTTTTCAATTACAGTTGACATACATCTTCCTCCTCCTCTCTCCTGTACCAGGAGGAGGGAAATGACCATTATCACTGGAGACAGAAATCACTGAGATGGATCTGCACAAACAACCCTTATTGAAATTAACCTTTATCTGTCATTAGTTTCCCCCAAATATTTACCTTTGCACAATTCACCATGCTGGTAGCCCAAACCCCTTTTCCTTTGTCTTATCAATTCTCTACACATTTATTGCCCTTTGTTAAAATGGTATATAAGCCTCTAGGTCTAACTCCCTCTGTGGGTCTTCATTTCTTTTCTAAGAAGATCCCTGTGGACATAAAAAATTACAATATTAACATCACATAAAATTTCCTCTTCTTAATCTGTCTTTTGCCATTTTAATTCACAGGTCACAGCTACTGAACTTAAGAGGGTAGAGGAAAAGGTTTTGTTTTGTTTTTTATCTCTCCTACAATAGTCAGTCATACAGATGAGCTCCATTTGTATGAACCATCAGAATTATGTCTCTTCCTTTTTGATAAGGAGAGGAGGGCTTACCAGCACTGACTTCTTGCCTCACAGCCATAAATTTGAGGTATTTGTTTGCATTGCATTACAATTCTTTGCTATACTACATGGGCTCCTTTGCCAGGACCTCCCAGGCTTTCACTTTTTGCTTCTCTTCTTTCCCTAATGGGTACATGTACTCCTAGCTAGTTAAATCTAAATTAATAGAAATTGTCTAGTGGCTATGCTATTGGACAGTGCTGATAATGAACGCATCCATTATTATAGAAAGTTCTGTTGGATAGCACTGTCTTAAGTTGTTCCTGAAAGACTTGAATTGTAAGAAACATAACAGCATGGCTTTTCAGCCTTAAGTTCAGGTGGTTATAGTGCTTTTCTAATATCTAAATAAAATTTACAGTCACATAGGCTCAGCTAATGGAGCAATATTTCTTTCTTTCTTTCTCTTTTGGCTTAAAACAACAGAACTTTATTTACTCATAGTTCTGGAGCTCAGAAGTCAAAATGAAGGTGTCAATAGGGTCATTCTCCTTCTGAAGGCTCTAGGGAAGAATCCTTCGCGTTTTCCTAGCTTCTAGTGGCTTTCGGAAACTTGGTATTCCATGGCTTATGGCTGTATCACTCCAATCTCTGCCTCTGTTTTCACAAGGCCTTCTCTCTGTGTGTCCGTGTGCATGTCCTCTTCTTTTCTTTCTTTTTTTTTTTTTAAAATACTTTTTAGTTTTTAATTAAAGTTGGCATACAATATTATATTAGTTTCAGGTGTACAACATAGTGATTAGACATTTATATAATTACAAAGTGAGCACCCCAGTAAGTCTAGTACCCATGTAACACCACACCAGGTTGTTACAATATTATTTACTATATTCCCTAAGCTGCTTTTTTAAAAGATTTTATTGGAGAAGGGGAACAGGACTTTATTGGGGAACAGTGTGCACTTCCAGGACTTTTTTCCAAGTTAAGTTGTTGTCCTTTCAGTCTTAGTTGTGGAGGGCACAGCTCAGCTCCAGGTCTAGTTGCTGTTTCTAGTTGTAGGGGGCGCAGCCCACCATCCCTTGCGGGACTCGAGGAATTGAACTGGCAACCTTGTTGTTGAGAGCCTACTGGCACATGTGGGAATCGAACCGGCAGCCTTCGGAGTTAGGAGCATGGAGCTCTAACCTCCTGAGCCACCGGGCCGGGCCCCCTCACCCCCCATGAATATTTTGTAAGTACCAATTTGTACTTCTTAATCCCTTCCCCTTTTTCACCCATCCCCACAAACCTCCTGCCATCTCACAACCATCAACATGTTTTCTGTTATCTGTGAGTTTGTTTCTATTTTTGTTTGTGTATTTTGTTTTTTTGATTCCACATATAAGACAAATATTTTCTTTCTCTTTCTGACTTATTTCACTGAGCATAATACCTTCTCGGTCTGTCAATATTGTTGCAGATGGCAAGATTTCATTCTTTTTTATGGTTCAGTGATATTCCATTGTATCGTATGTACCACTTCTTCTTTATCCATTCATCTGTTGATGGACATTTAAGTTGCTTCCATATCTTGGCCATTGTAAATAATGGTGCAATGAACATATGGATGCACATGTCCCTTCAAAGTACTGTTTTGGTTTTTTTTGGATAAATACCCAGAAGAGGGAGTACAGGGTCCTTTTCTGTCTCTTGTTATAGGCTTTATTTTAAAGTCTATTTTGTCTAGTGTAAGTATTGCTATCCCAGCCTTTTTCGTTTGTTTCCATTTTCATGAAATATCTTTTTCCATTTCTTTACTTTCTGTGTGTGTCTTTCCATCTGAAATGAGTCTCTTGTAGGCAGCATATGTGAAGGTCTTGTTTTCTTATTCATTCAGCCCCTCTATGTCTTTTGATTGGAGTATTAATCCATTTACATTGAAAGTTATTGTTGATAGATATGTAATTATTGCCATTTTATTCATATTTTGATCTTTTTCTTTGTTAGTTTTTCCCCTTCTTCTTAAAGAAGGCCCTTTGACATTCCTTGTAATACTGGTTTGGTGGTGGTGAACTCCTTTAGCTTTTTCTTGTCTGGGAAGCTCTTTATCTGTCCTTCAATTCTAAATGAAAACTTTGATGAGTACAGTAATCATGGTTGTAGGTCCTTGCTTTTTCATCACTTTCAATATTTCATGTCTATCCCTTCTGGCTTGCAAAGTTTCTGTTGAGAAATATGCTGACAGTCTTATGGAAGCTCCCTTGTAGGTAACTAGCTGCTTTTCTCTTGCTGCTTCTAAGTTTCTCTCTTTGTCTTTCACCTGTGGCACTTTAATTATTATGTGTCTTGGTGTGGGCCTCTTTGGGTTTATCTTGTTGGGGACTCTGCACTTCCTTAGCTTGTATGTCTATTTCCATCAGTAGGTTAGGGAGTTTATTGTCATTATTTCTTCAAGTAGGTTTTCAGTTCCTTGCTCTCTTCTCCTTCTGGTACCCCCTGATGTGAATGTTGATATGCTTGATGTTGTCCCAGAGACCCCATAAACATCCTCACTTTTTTAGATTCTTCTTTCTTTTTGCAGTTCTGATTGGGTGTTTTCTGCCATCTTATCTTCCAAATTGCTGATTCAATGCTCTGTTTAACCTAATCTACTGTTGATTCCCTCTAATGTATTCTTAATTTCAGTTATTGTATTTCTCATTTCTGACTAGTTCTTTTTTATGTTTTCTACCTACATTTTTGTTTCCTATCTCTTTGTTGAAGTTCTCCCTGAAATCACTGAGCATCCTTATAAGCAGTGTTTTGAACTCTGCCTCTGGTGGATTGCTTGTTTTTATTTTGTTCAGTTTATTTTCTAGAGCTTTGTTCTGTTCTTTCATTTGGGATATGTTTCTTTCTCTCCTCATTTTGGTTGCCTCCCTGTGTTTGTTTCTATGTATTAGCTAGAGCTGCTATGTCTCCTGGTCTTGGTAGAGTGATCTTATGTAGTAGGTGTCCTGTGGGGCCCAGTGGCACAGTCTACCTGGTCACCGAAGCCAGATGCTCCAGGTGTGTCCCTTGTGTAGGTTGTGTGTTCCCTCCTGTTGAGCCTTGATTGCTGTTGGCACATCAGTGGGAGGTTGGACCCTCAGGCTGATTGCTTGTGAGGACTGGCCATGACTGCAGTGGAGGAGCTGTGGTACAGAGTCTGACTCTATGGAACAGGATTTGCTTTATCAGGGCTCTGGTGCCTGCTGAGTCTGCCCTTTTGGTGTATCATTTTTAGATGTGGTTGTGTGGTGGTCTGGTGTGGTCTGAAGCTGGCCACTAGGTGTATTGGTTCTGGGGCCTCTTGGGAGGGGCTCTGGTGCAGGCCAAGTTCAGCTGCTGCCTGTGCCCTGCCCAGGGCCACTTGGTATGAGTTACAGAGTGATCTACAGGTGGTTGCCATTTGTGCTGGGCTTGGAGGTACTAAACTGTGAACTGAGGCTGCTACTTCTAGTGCCAGGCTTTGGGCTGTTTAGCAAGAGGTATGGAGCACACTGAGGCCAGATATTGTTTGTTTGGGTTTTGTGAACCTTTGAGAGATTTTAGGAAATATTGCAGCATGAGCCAAGATAGGTAATTTGTATGGAAAAGCCACTGGAAACAGCTTGAGTGGGCCTGCAAGTTGGGTTGGGCAGAGTCTCCGGGAATCACCAGAGTGGGGCAAATAGTGTTAGCTAGGTTGATAGACTCAGATATGGTTGCTGCCTCTGCATTTGCACAATGGGTGGAGGGAGGGCTCAATAAAGGGACAATGGCCTCTGTCAATATTTCTATCTGGGAGAAAGCTGGCCCTCCATCCCTTTCCTGAAGCCAGACAATTCAGTTCCTCCCTGTATGTCCCTGGCACCTTTTGAGCTGCTCCCCCAGTGCTGGGTCTCAGAGTGAGTCAGTTTGTCAGTGAGTAAGTCCATGTGCAGGCCTCTTAAAAGCAATGCCTGGGACTCCAGCGGCCTTCTGTCTCACTCAGCTGCAGTATTAACTGTTTTTCATAGCCAGAAGTTATGGGGACTTCTCTCCCTGGCACTGGAACCCTGGGCTGGGGAGCCTGGTGTGGGGCTGGGACCCCTCGCTCCTCAGGATTGACTTCCACAATTGAGATATCTCTCCTAATTTTCAACCACCATGCAAGGGTGTGGGACCAGCCTGTTCCACATCTTCACCCCTTCTAAAGTCTTGACGTGGCTTCTTTTGTATATTCTTCTTTATAGAACTTTTGTTTAGCTAGACTTCTACTGATTCTCAATGATGGTTATTCTGTAGTTTAGTTGTAATTTTGATGTGGTTGTGGGAGGAGGTGTGCAGAGTGTTTGTCTACTCTGCCATCTTGATTGGAAGCCCTCACAATATTTCATATTTAATTGTCATATTCTTCTGAAAGATAATGGTAAAATATTAACTGTATAAAACACTAAGGATCAGGAGTTGTTTGGCCTAGTCATTAAGAGGGAGGAGATGATAATTAATGTAGTGTTCTGAGGAAAGAGGAATCAGCTGAGATCTGTCATGCCATGATTGATTTGGGTGATCCTGGTGGGCAAGGAAGGTGTCCATTTCCTCCCATGTCCTTCATGACCACCCTAGTGAAAAGAAAAAAAAAAAAAAGCTTCTAGATGACCATTGTTTTGGCAAAGATCTAAAACTTGTAATAGTTTTTCAGTACATGAGATTGACCTAGGAATTGTGTAGATAGTGCTAGTTACGTTTACCCTGTTCTAGAAGTGAGGGCTAAATCGTGGTAAAATGATATGTCTTTTGTTTTGCAGAACTTTCCTAAAAGAAAACCATGGTTGAGATTGAAGAGGTTAATCCTGTGGCATTTCCTTCAGCAAAATCTCAAGAAAAGATAAACTAGGCAGTTACATAATCCTAAGGGTTAGATTACAAGAACAATCCAACTTGCTTTTATGTAACCATTTAAAACATTCTTATTAAATGAATAATCTGTTTTCCATTTGTAACTCTATTCAGATTTACCGCCATAATGAATGTTCAGTGAACAACGTTTAACTTGATGACTCTTGAAAAGTGATACCATTTTGATCAATGATTCTTCTTTTTTTTCCTTCAAAACAACTTGTTCACCAAAAGGTACACTAAATAACTATACCTTAAAATATGATATGGTTTCAGGCAAAGACACACTCAACAATGTACTTGCATTAACAATTTCTAGTCAGAATTTATCATATGGAACACATTTCAATTGCCTGCCATGTATGGATGAATCCAAAACATTTTACTTTGTGTATGTAAGGAGGAAAAAAAAATCTTTTTCCTTCACCCTCCTAGGTTCTCTGGATGGGGCTTTATAAATTAGACTGAGAAAACATAAATTAACAAGAGAAAAACACAGAAGTTTATTGAAAATGAGTTTTACATGACCTGGGAACCTTCAAAAGGAAATGAAGACCCAAATAAATGGTTAAATCTGAGTATTTTATGCTAGGTTTGATGAAAGTGGAAATTTGTACAAAAAAATATGATGGGATGAAGGGTATGAGCTAAGGCTAGTATACTGGGAGAAACGTAGTAAGGCCTGTTCATTTGGATTCATTTTTATGCCCTTCCCTCTTGGGAGATTAGGATGATCCTTTCCTTTCCTTTGCATGTGGGGGGCACCTCTCAATGAGGGTTCTATGACCTGCTTCGGGGGAGAAAGGGAGGTCAGAGAGTCTTTCCTACACCTGTTTCTCAAATTCCTTCAGTTTAAAATCTTCAACTTGCCGAGACACCATATTTTAGGGTAGCATGTTCTGAACTCCATCATGCAGATACTCTAAGGAGAGAGATGAAGATGTAGTACCTTTTATGAATCTTCAGTCTGTTATGCCTTCCCATACTTAGGCTACATTTTGTGCAGAATGTGTTTTTCTGTGATATGATTTTATTTTTAAGTGAAGTTTATGTGTAAAATAATCATGAGACCCCAAATCTGAAAAATCGGTGAAGAAAATGTTTCAGAAATAAGAAAAAAGGACAAGAACAATTACATTACATATTATGTACGAACTGTATTTGTTTACATTCAAATTGCTGTTTATTACTAATATAAACACTTTTTTCATTTAACTGAGATATTTTTCTAGCTGTGAAAATTGAGTATCTTGTGTTGAGATGAAACACATCACAATTTTCCCATTACATTTAATGGTACTACTTTTTATTTTAATTTAAAAGCTCTTTACTTAACAGCAGGGTTTTCAAGTACTAAGGAAAATCATTAAGTAAGGGATAGGTGTACTTGAAAAACAGCACTTTGATTGGGACACTTAATGACTACTAAGTTCTGAAGAAGATCCTGCAGTTTGAGAAACCATCACTGTAAATGAGAAGTCTTGACAATTTTATTATTGTTTCTGCCTAGCATTCATCTAGGTTGAATTCGTTTGCCACAAAGCTGTCAAATTTTCCACTCTGCTTTTATATCTGCTACGTCTTATGGGCTCAAGAGGAACAAGTTAACAACACCATTCGCTTTTGCTAACTTAGCATTATTTTCACTCCAGTTCACTAATATTTATGAAATAATTCAGATGGTTGAAATTATTTTCCCATTTAAAATTATTTGCCATAGGAGTCCATACATTTTTTTGAATTAATGTTTTCATGTTCTTTGGATAAATACCCAGAAGTAGAATAGCTGGATCATTTGGTAGTCCTAATCTTAATTTTTTGAGCATCGGTCATACTGTTTTTCATAGTGACTGCATCAATTTACAATCCTACCAACAGTATATGACGGATTACAACATTATTTACAATAGCCAAGATATGAAAAAAACTTAAGTGTCCATCAACTGATGAATGGATAAAGAAGATGTGTCATATATATAAATATACACATTTATACACATTTTATAAATATAAATATACATTTTATAAATATAAATATACACATTTATGCACATATATAAATATACACATTTATACACAAAGTATACACATTTTAAAACAGGAAAAAACTATATTAAAATTGTAATAATATATACCAAAGACAAAAGGTGAATACAAGTCATGTGTATACATTTTTTGGCAACCCCATATATGGTATATCATATATATGATATATCTAAGGTTGACAATTATGTTTGTGAACTCATCCTAGAAAGAGTGGTACATACCTCATTGCTGAATATCACTATGGTCACCTTTGAAGTACTCCCCTAGGGAAGCTGTGCACTGACACCAGCTCCTAGTATACCCTTCAAAGAAATTTTGGAACTCTCTTTCTGGAATGGCCATCAGATCTGTCATATTACCCTCAATGTCTTGAATGTCATCAAAATGTCTTCAATGTTTATCTTTGGGTAAAGAAAGAAGTCATTGGGGGCCAGATTAGATGAGTAGGGAGGGTGATCCAATACAGTTATTTGTTTACTGTTTAAAAACTCCCTCATAGACAGTGCTGTGTGAGCTGGTGCACTGTCGAGATGCAAGAGCCCTGAACTGTTGGTGAAAAATTCAGGTTGTCTAACTTTTTCACATAGCCTTTTCAGCACTTCTAAATAGTAAACATGGTTAACTGTTTGTCCAATAAATAAATTCATAATGAATAATCCCTCTGATTTCAAAAAGGGTTGGCAACATGGTTGCAACAAGTTCGCGAAGCTAATTGTCAGACTTTCATATGTATATATATGATGTATATGATATACATGTCATATATATGATATATATACGTGTCATGTATATCATATATATGATGACATGTATATCATATATATGTCATATATACCGAGGGTGCCCAAAAAATGTATACAAGTGGACACTTTGGTCAATTTTGCTCAAACAGTAGTTCACCGTAATCAGAAGTGTCTGGACGCTGATAGTAACCACTGTGAACCCCTCTTGTAATCACAGAAGTCAAACTTGACTTGTAGTCATCTTTTGTTATTGGTATATATTGAGTATTATAATTTTAATAGTTTTTTCCTTTCTCAAAATGTGTATACATTTTTTTGTATGTACACACATGACGGAATACTATTCAGTCATAAAAAGATGAAATATTGCCATTTACAGCAACACGGATGGACCTTGAAGATACTATGTTAAGTGAAATAAGTGAGATGGAAAAAGCCAAAAATCGTATGATTTCACTCATATGTGGAATGTAAAACAAAAAGAAAGGAAGGAAGAAAGAAAGGAGAAAACAAAATAAAAACAAACTCACTGATACGGACTACAGATTGGTGGTTGCCAGAAGGGAAGGAGGTGGGGGGCATACATTGGTAAAAGGGGTGAAGTATATGGATAAATAGTATTGGATGAATACCCAGAAGTAGAATACCTGGATCATTTCGTAGTCCTAATCTTAATTTTTTGAGATTACGTGAAGGATGGAATCTCGACTTTTGATAGTGAGCATGCTACAGTGTATATAGATATCAAATTCTAATTTTGTATACCTGAAACTTACATAATGTTATAAATCAAGTTATCTCAATAAAAATAAATTGACCACAAATACTTGTTTTCTTTTGGTGAACATGTGTTTAGTAACAAGTTATGCCTTGAAGCTATATTCATTCTCAAGAAATTTTTAATAAAGGACCAAAATACCTTTGAAAAGTCTTTTGCTAATCCTCAACTCAGTTGTTTCTTAACATCTTATTTCTCAAAATAAAACACCAACAATTTAGATACTATAAAATAATATATAACTCTGAATGTATAGTTAACTATATGTAAATATAGCTATAATTGTATGTATTTTTCCTTTCTAAAAATTTTAGGCCATAGTTTCAATTTTGCAACTTTAAAAATCCTGTTTACTGCTTTTGATGTTTGTCTCTGTAAATCTGGTTTCCTGAGCTAGATTTTGGGGCTAACGTACTCTGAAGAGATTTCATTGTAGGTAAATATGAATGTGCTTTGCTTCTCCATATGTAACTCTTGATATATGCAAAGGAAGAGCTTTTTGTTAGTCAGGACTAAGGGTCGTTTTATTGTGGACCTTTATTTGCACCTCTAATACAGCGTTCCAGGTGAGGAAAGCAAAGAGAAAATCAGTTATCTCACTAAGTAATTTATTTGATGGAGGAGCAAAGTTAAAGTTAATGACTAATAAAATATACATGGCTTGCTGGTCATAGATGGTTGAATAACAATTTTTAGGTCTAAAATGTGAAACATCATTAATTTCATCAAAAATGATATTAATGAATGATGCTATCACCTTGCCTTGTACAAAATAGGCCTTAAATAAATATTGATTTATACAAACTTATACAGTACCTACTTTAATAGGTACTTTATTGACTTTATTTACATAATAATGTGAAGGATATTAGTGAGGACTAAAATTAAACTGTGAATACCTTGTATCATATTACCATATATATCATTGTTTAGGTACAAAATGTGTCTTCAGGTAATTTCATTTGATTTACTTCTGATATTAATTTTTATTTAGGGACATTTCAAGACATAAGAGCTCAGATTACTAAGTATTTAGGTTGTGCCTACATGAACTAACTAACTAAAGTAAGAGTGCAAAATACTTTGTTTATATGAGTAACTTTATACCAAAACACATCTATTGTCAGGGAAAATTTTTTTCAGCCTGAGTTCTTAGGGCTTACGTTGACTGAGTTATTTCTAGTTTCTACGTTCATTGATTTATTGTCATATTGTACAATTCAGAAAACAATATGAACTGGTTGATTAATCTTATGAATTAATCTTGAAAAAGTCTCTAATATTTTTTAAATTTGTGGATATGATTTTTCTGAATTTGCTTTTTTAAAAATTCAAGCTCATTTAATAACTCTTAATAAATCATTATTATATAATTAACTCTACTGCAATTCCATGCTAAGGAAAATGTTTTATTTGGATAAAATTTTTGCTCAAATTTACACATTATAAATTAAGCATTTATAATAAAGTATAAAATAGATTGTTATCCAAACAAATAGAAAATTCACAGTCGTTTTTTGAACATTTGACATTTTACAGTCTGACATTTAAAAAATAGCATTATTTCATTTCCATTGCCGTTTCCATAAAGACACTTTAACTACCACATGTAACATTGAGTTTTATAGAATATAAATGCTTTCTTTAAAGAATTAAAAACTATCAGGACTCTATTGCCTGTTATCTGTAAGATAAGGTAAAAATTAAGAGGGGATTTGACTTTAAGACCGATTATGTAAGTCACTGTGATTTAGAAAGTAAATCTCACTTAATTTTTCCAATGGCCCTTTGAGGTAATTATTATCTCCATTTTACACAGGAGAAAACTGAAGTTCAGTCTGGTTAATTAATTTGCTTAAGGTCACACAGTTAGTAAATGGTGAAGTCAGCATTTGAACACAGTTATGTCTAATACCATGTTTTTTATACTGTAACATGGTACCTGCATTCTTTAATTATTGAAAAAGGATCTTTAAATTAGCTTTTGACAACACATAGTGCCATTTCAGTTTCATATAATAAAGAATTCAATTTTTAAGCACTAATCTGAAACTGCAGCTTGGAGAGACTTGCTAAGGTTTCCATAGCTACTTGTTTGATCCGCCCTACTTCGCCTCTATGATCTCATTTAGTCTTCAGCACAACCCTGTGAATTAGGCATTATTTCTCCTTTAGCAACCATGAAACAGGTGGAGAGAGATAAAGTGGCTTGTCTAAGCTAGTGTTCAGACAAAAGACAGATAACTAGGACTTCATTTGAGGTCTTTTGTGCTGAACTCCAGGGGCTTTTTAAACCACTACAGTGAAGATATTGGGAGATTTAAACAGATTCTGAGAACTGCAAAAACTGAAACAAGTTCCAGATGACTTAGCAGAACCCACCTGTTTACCTGTTGAATAATAATAACAATAATAATAATAATAGAAATTAGCATTTACTGAGCTCATCACTCTACTAAATATTTTGTCATTATCTCTCATAATGTTTATAACAAATCTTGTGAATGTCCCCATTTTGGAAATGAAGAAATTTAGTCACTTAGAGATTAAATGATTTGCCTAAGTTCACACAACTGGAAGAGCTAAGTTGTAAATACAAAACAATGCAACTTTAAAGTTCTTGCAAGTAACCAAGAAACATATTCTATATTTAATCTCTTGTATTCATCCTTCTGAATTACCTCCTCTTTATCAAACCATTCCTAATGGTGCCAACTGGACATGGCCTTTTAAACCTATATAATAATGCTAGGTTTGTATCTTTTTTTTTTTTTTTTTTTTTTTTTTTTTTTTTTTTTTTTTTTTTTTTTTTTTTTTTTTGAGGCATAAAATCAATACCTTTATTTCTCTGGAAAACGGAGATAAATGTCTTGTTGGAATTAAATGTGGTTGCACATAAAGCATTTAGCTTAATATCATTCACATAGGAGGTGTTCAATAAACACTATTTTGTCCCTCCCCACTAATTTTCTTTTTTTTTTTATTTTTTTATTTTTTTTATTTTTTTTTATTGTTTAGCATATATTCTTTTTTTTTTTTTTTTATATTTTTTTATTTTTTTAATTTATTGGGGTGACAATTGTTAGTAGAATTACATAGATTTCAGTTGTGCAATTCTGAATCACATCATCCATAAATCACACTGTGTGTTCACCACCCAGAGACAGCTCCCCTTCCATCACCGTACATTTGATCCCCCTCACCCTCATCCCCCACCCCCCAACCCCCTTACGCTCTGGTAACCACCAAATTACGTTCCCCAGATTAATTTTCAAACCCCGTGGCCATCCTGTGGTCACCGACTGCCCTCCAATCCCCTCACCCTCCCCCCCACCCCCCACTCCCCCCGCCCATCTAGCAACCCTCAGTTTTTCCTCATTGTCTCCCAGTTTCTGATTAGTTCATTCACTTATTCTTTTCTTTAGAATCCGCAAATAAGTGAGATCATATGGAACTTATCTTTCTCTGTCTGACTTATTTCACTTAACATAATGTTCTCTAGATCCATCCATGTTGTTGCAAATGGTAAGATTTCTTTCTTCCTTATGGCTGCATAATACTCCATTGTATAAATGTACCACAGTTTCTTAATCCAATCATCTACCGATGGGCATTTTGGTTGTTTCCATGTCTTAGCTATTGTGTATAGTGCTGCAACTTTATTTGAAGGCATCTTCTTCTTTTTTAGGGTTGAGTTGGGTTTATTTACATGTTTATTGTCTCTCGCTCTAGATCCTAAGCTTCCCAGGAACATGTCAAAGATCGGAATCAGCCAGAGCTTTATCTTCTCCCACCTCAACTTGATGAGAGGCCCTACATCTTATGTACAATTTTGGAATCGACAAAATTCAGCCGTAGAGAACTGGGACCATCTGTGGGTAAGTGAGGATTTTAATAGAATCTAATTAGATTGACAGGTATAAATGCCTTGACAGGGGCTTAAGGAGATTATTTTAAAATTCGGTTGCATTTGCTCTTATGCTCTAGTTAATCAAAAAATCTAAAATAATGACAAGGGAATTAAATACTTAACCCTCATTTAGGCAAAGTCAATGAGGCTAACTTTTATAAAAACTGAGAAAGTTAAAACGAGATAGATGGCTAACAATCAATCTAAAACCAAATTCCACTTTGCAATTGGTGAGTAATGTTTAATGGCTTTCTATTGTTCATCGGATTGTCAACAAACTCCTTACCAGGACGTCCACGTCTATGTGTTGTCCAGCCTTACTTTACCATTTTCTCAGTCCTTGCAACTCCCCATATGCTCTCCGCCACAAAGTTTTACACATTCTGTATCCTCTGACTGAATGCAACATGATATTTTTAACTTTATTATGAATTAAGAACTTGCAGTTCAGTCATTTTAAATATTGTCTGAATGCCTGCTCTATGTAAGGCAATGAGAGAGATTTGGGGCATAATGACATAGTACTTGTCTCAGGTTAATTAAAATCTTGTTGTGGGAAAAATATGTAAACATCTTAAAAACCAATTAAAAAGACAAAATAATTTAGGAAAATAATCAAAGGACTGTCATAGGCAATTTGTGACTAGATATCCAATGAATAGTACTATTTGGCATATCAATTTTGTAGTCTCAAGTTTCTTGTACTCTCTCAATAAAGTAAAAGCTCACAATAGCCTATTTCACAATAATGTACATTTGAATAAAATACAGTTGGTGTACTACCCACTATGATGTACACCTGAAACTAATATAGTATTGAATGGCAACTGTAATTGAAAAAAAATAATTGGTGATTGGCCATTTTTCTCCTTATCTTCTGCAGGTGGAAGGACTGTAAGGCTAGGTAGAGAATGTGACGGGAAATTGGGGGGATATCTATGAGTCCCCTCTTTTCTCCCTGGATTGGGCTGATGGAATGGGCGTGAACTAAGTAGGAGTTTCCTGGAATCCCTGTCACTGTCCTGCAAGTTACAGACTGTCAGAATTATCCCCATTAATAGTATTTAAGCTTGAGTTTACAACTGCTACCAGGTGGTACCAAAGCAGAGACTAGAAGATTTTAGCTTGCACAATTCGACTAACAGAACTCTTGAATGGCTAGCCCTACAGGCTTACATATGAAGTCTGGCAATTAAGTTTGCAAACTTGCTATCGTGCACTTACATTGGCAGCGCTGTACAAACAGCTCAGTAAGGTTTTATAATCTTGGTATATCAGTGTCTCACAGCTGTGTTCATGTCGGTGTGTGAAGATGTCTTGCTGAGTGGCGTTCACTATTGTTGTATGTTTTTGTGGGCTGTTGCGAGAATGTTTGAGCTTGAATTAGAGCAATGAAGAAGCATTAAATTTCTTGTTAAACTTGGCAAGAGTGGATGTGATATCAGGGACTTCTTAGTCCAAGTTTATGGAGATTATGCCTTGAAGAAAACAGCAGTGTACAAATGGATTAAACATTTTTCGGAGGGGAGAGAATACATCACTGACAAAGAGAGGTCAGGGCTGCCAGTAATGAGCAGAAATGACAAAAACAATGCGAATATTCATCAAATTGTGCGTCAAAATCATGGGCTGACTGTGAGAAACACAGCAGACCAAGGAAACATTGATAAAGAAGGAGGAAAATCTTAACTGAAACTCTTGGCACGAGAAAGGTGTGCAAAAATGGTCCCGAAGGAGCTTACTGATGAACAAAAACAAAGGAGAGTAGAAGTTGGCCCAGACCTTTTGGAGAAGCAACATGATGTTTTAGGCTGTGTTATCAGTGGTGATGAAACATGGGTGTACCAATACGACCCTGAAACAAAGCAGCAAAGTGAACAATGGAACTCAGCTGATTCTCCACGACCAAAGAAGTCCTGTCAGTCCAAATCAAGAGTCAAAATAATGTTGCTAATTTTCTTTGATATCAGAGAGATTATGAATTTGTACCAAGTAAACGAACAGTTAACCAAGTTTACTATTTTCAAGTCCTGAAAAGCCTGCATGAAAAAGAGGAAAGCAACCTGAACTTTTCGCCAATTCATGGCTCTTGCATCACGGCAATGCACCAGCTCACACGGCACTGTCTGTGAGGAAGTTTTTAGCCAGTAAACAAATAACTGTATTGGAACACCCTCCCTCCTCACCTGATCTGGCCCCCAATGACTTCTTTCTTTACCTAAAGATAAAGGAAATATTGAAAGGAAGACATTTTGATGACATTCAGGACATCAAGGGTAATACGTCGACAGCTCTGATGGCCATTCAAGAAAAAGAGTTCCAAAATTGCTTTGAAGGGTGGAGTAGGCACTGGCATTGGTGCATAGCTTCCCAAGGAGAGTACTTCGAAGGTGACTGTAGTGATGATGTTCAGCAATGAGGTGAGGTTGTTGCACTTTTTCTTGGATGAGTTTGCGAATGTAGTTT
Organism: Rhinolophus ferrumequinum; assembly: GCF_004115265.2. NCBI lineage: Eukaryota > Metazoa > Chordata > Mammalia > Chiroptera > Rhinolophidae > Rhinolophus > Rhinolophus ferrumequinum. The sequence goes on along the minus strand of NC_046291.1, from coordinate 43,605,867 downwards.
TCAGACCTCATATGTGTTCTTATTTCCCCTTCTTTCTTACAAGAACGTAGCACACTGTATCATCTTTTGCAGTTTGCCTTTTTTCACTTAGCAACGTATCCTGGAAATCATCCATGTCAGCATATAAAGACATTTTCCTATCATTTTTATAGCTGCATAATATTCCATTGTGTGGATGTTCCATTGTTTATGATATTACTCTCCTATGTATGAGCATATAGGTTGTTTCCAATATTTTGCAACTGCAAACAAAGCTGGAAAGAATAACTTTTTGCACTTGCATTTCTGTTTCTCAATCTTAAAAAATCCATTGTCAAGCATTTACTTATATTTGATAATGTTATGTAAGTATATAAACATAAATATGTATGCATAAACAGACACCTTTCATTCTTGTAGCTCTAACACAACAATAAAATCGTAAATTTATACATGAAACATCAACAAAACCACAAAAGCAATTAAAATTTAAATTAACAATATTAATTTAATATGATAGAGGGTAGTGTTTATATGAAATTAACTCATCTTTTGTAATAAGAATTTTGTTTGATGGTTATGGTGTCATATCTACTTGCTGACTCACTTCTCCTACCACTTCTTTTTCTGTGCACTGAGAAACTTTATTCATACAGCAACTCTGGATTCCATTTGGCTTCATTTTGGTGTTAAGTCAACTGATGTCCCTTTATTTTTGGTCTATAAGAACTAAAGTTCTACATTTTCTACTTTAGTACATATTTTTTGACATCAAAATGGAGTCTCATTTAATCAAATACCTTGCAAACTAAACTCTTATTCTATGAAATTCTCTTAATTTTGAATTATTGTTACAAAATTAAAATTTGACTCTATAACCAGTAAAATAATTCAACATGCATACAGAGTTAAAAGCAGGATGATTGTTTTTATTTTCACATGAAGACATGCCAACTTTGTGGCAGCCAGACATCCTTATCAACTCATTAAATGTTAAGTATTGCTATTTATGCTTCCAGAAAGTTGGTGGAAATTTTCCCACTACAAATATATAGAAATGCTTGATAAAATATAGCAAAATATTTTTAAAAATATACACGGATGAATTTAAAAGAGTATATGGGAAATCCTCAGGTGCCAGAGCAAATAAAAATATGAGCATTAGAGAGATAGGTACAGACACTGTGATAGCCTGGAAGAGGTAATGGGCCAGGTGGCAACCAGAGGTTTGGGTTTGAACAGCTACACAAGGATGTAAGAGTAGGCCTTGGGCTCTTGAGGCGGAGAGCTGGAGGTGAGACCCATGCATAAAGCTCTGGCCTATTGAAAAGGTATACTCCAAGAGAGGACTAAAAACATCTGCCCCTTGTGGTGGAGGCTGAAAGAGATAAAAAGGAACAGTTTTCCCTCCTTTATTTGGGTGGGAGGAAACGTTCCTGTGAGAAATTCAAACCTTTGTCTATTTTTCAAATTTGTTTGGCATTCAAGTTACAGTAACTTTATGGTTTAGGAAATTCTAAACTGAGAATTTAATGTAAAAATGTATCTCAAGCTGGTGCCATGTTGGGGCACCTGACCAAAGGAAAATAAAACTACTAAAGAGAGATACTTTGAGGACCCATCATGTGCTGCATTTTCCTAGGGTTTGGATTGGGAAAGGAGAGACTTGCTTAAGAATTAAATTAGACAAAATGCTCTATAGGGCAGAGATTATTGTCACTCAGGAGTGAGATTACTAATCTTAATATCTTGCCATTGTTATGGACTGAATGTTTGTGTACTCCCAAATTTCATATGTTGAAACGCTGACCTCCATTGAGATAGTATTGGAAGATGAGGCTTTTGGGAGGTAATTAGGTCACAAAGGTGGAGTCTTCATGATGGGATTGGTGCCCTTATTATAAAAGGAGATACTGAGAGCTTGTCTCACTCTCTTTTTTTTCTTAATTATTAGTTTCAGGTGTACAAAACAATGTAATAGTTAGACATTTACACCCCTCACAGTGTGATAACCCCCCTCCTCCAATCTACCACCCCTCTGACATCACACATAGTTGCTACAGTTCCACTGACCCCATTCCCTGTGCTGCACTACACATCTTGTGACACACACACACACACACACACACACACACACACACACACACACACGCCATAGTCGACACCCATCACTATTCAGCTTCAGCTTCAGGTGTACACCGCAGCAGTCAGGCTCCTACACCACCCATGAAGTGGTCTCCCCAATAAGACAAGTGTCCATCAGATACCCTACAAAATCTTTACAACATTACTGATTATACTCCCTGAACTGTTCTTCATATCCCTGTGGCAATCTTGTGGTTACCGACTGTACTTTCTAATCCCCTCACCTTCTGCCCCATCGCCACCCCCGTCCCATCTAGCAACCCTAAGTTTTTTCTCTGTATCTCTGAGACTGTTTCTGATTAGCCTGTTCATTTATTCTATTCTTTAGATTCCACATATAAGTGAGATCATATAGTATTTGTCTTTCTCCACCTGACTTATTTTACTTAGAATAATGTTCTCTATGTCCATCCATATCATTGCAAATGGTTTGAAGAAGATTTCATTCTTCTTCATGGCCGAGTAGTACTCCATTGTATAAATGTACTACAGTTTCTTAATCCTGTCATCTACCAGTGAGAATTTTGGTTGTTTCCACGTCTTGGCTATTGTGTTTCACTCTTTCTGCTCTCTCCACCTTGTGAGGATACTATAATCACACAACACTTAACAATGGATACATTCTGAGGAATGCATTGTTAGGTGATTTTGTCATTTTGAGAACATTGTAGGGTCCACTTACACCAACCTAGGTTGTATAGCCTACTACTCACCTAGACTGTGTGGTATATACTGTTGCTCCTAGGCTACAAACCTGTACAGCATGTTACTGTACTGAATACTGCAGGCAATTATAGCACAATGGTAAGTTTTTATATATGTAAACTTATCTACACTTAGGTAAGGTACAGTAAAAATAAGGTATAAAAGATAAAAAATGGTCCACCTGTATAGGGATCTTACCCTGAATGGAGCTTGCAGGACTGGAAGTTGCTCTGGGTGAGTCAGTGTGAGTGGTGAGTGAATGTGAAAGCCTAGGATGTTACTGTACACTTCTGTAGGCTTCATAAACACTGTACACTTAGACTACAATAAAACTATAAAACAACGGAAGATTAAACCAAACACAAGATGAAATGATACAATCAAGAGATGCAGTAAACACAAGATACACGAGGCTGCTGTCAGCATAACACAGTTTACTGTTTTACAGCAAACTGTTTTTTAAAGTAGAAAGACTACATTCTAAAATAATGATAAAAAAGTATGGCACAATATGATGTCAGAGAGGCAGTAGATTGGGGGTGGGGGGTTATCACTTTGTGAAGGGTATAAATGTCTAACTATTACATTGTTTTGTACACCTGAAACTAATAAGTAAAAAAGTATAGCACCGTAAATACATAAACCAGTAACACAGATGTTTAATATCATTATCAAGTATTATATCCTGTGCATATTTGTATGCCTTAGGCTTTTATATGACTGGCAGAGCAATAGGTTTGTTTATACCAGCATCACCACAGACATGTGAGTAATGCATTACGCTCTGACGTTATGACAGCAATGATGTCAGTAGGCAATAGGAATTTCTCAGCTCCATTATAATCTTACGGGACCTCCATCTTATATGCAGTGCCTTGTTGACTGAAACATTGTTATGCCGTCCACGGCTGTATATGAAAAGACCATCCTCTGCAAACCAGGAAGAGTGCCCTTGCCATCATCAGCTCTGCTGGCACCTTGATCTTGGACTTCACCATCTCCAGAACTATGAGAAATAAATGTGGTTTGTTTAAACCACCTAATTTATGGTAGTCTGTTTTAGCAGCCCGAACTAAGACAACCATATAACTACTGCCAGATAACTACTGCCAGATTACTCTCAAAAAATACGACGATGATTTACAGTGATCTTTTTAAAACAAGTAAAATTTCAAAGCTGTACAAAAATTTACAGATATCTAAATTTCCAGAAGTCCATATGTAGGTGGCTACATGACTCTGTAAACAACCCTAAATCAGTAACCTTATTGGATGGATTGTATAGGCTCTGACATGACTTTTTTCTTAAAAAGTGATATGTACTGAGGATCAGTTTTGAGCTCTTTAATTTTCTTATATTTTATTTCTCCTATTGACCAGAGTTTGATAATATATAAATTTCATAAGTACCATGTTTCCCTGAAAATAAGACCGGGTCATATATTAATTTTTGCTCCAAAAGATGCATTAGGGCTTATGTTCAGGGGATGTCATCCTGAAAAATCGTGCTAGGGCTTATTTACCGGTTAGGTCTTATTTTCAGGGAAACACGGAAATGAAAATATACCATTGAAATATACCATTTTACCTGGTGTATCATGGATATAGGACAGTTTGTATCTATTACTACATTTTCAATAAACACATATTTTCTTTTAAACTGCATTTTCTAATTTTATTTGTCCTAGGAAAGAAATTTTTGAACAAATTGCCTAATGAAGCTCTGATTAATGAGTATTAAAATTTATTATAAAAACTTTCAAATATAGAAAAATAGTTCAATAAACTCCCTATACTGATCACTCAGATAATCAGAATTCTGCCATATTTATTTCATCTACCCTCCCTTGCCCTTATTTCTTTTCTTTCTTTCTTTTTCTTTTTTTTTTTAGAAGCAATGAAATGATACTCAATATTACAGAGCAGGAAACAATGAGAGAGATTAGGAATCAAGTCCCACAGTGGCACAAATAAGAACAATATATTGTAACTGCAGCAATTTTAAAATTTTAAATTCACTTTGTGGAATTTCAAAACTCTTGAGATAAATCCACAAAGATGGGCTCATACATGTACCACCATAAATTCTGTGGCCACCAAATTACAACCCTTTAAGGAGTTTTCAGAGGAAACTGTTAAAATGCCCATGAGTTAATCTGAATTTGGCTTATTTATTTACTTCTTTGCAACAAAATCTATACTGTAAGTATAAGTAAGGGCATGCAGGATGCAGAGGCCAGGACAGTCAGGACCAGCATGGGGCCAAATTCCTGTGGAATTTCTACCAGGTATTCCTCTGTTCCATCTCTTCTGACACCCAGTTTTGCTTACTCTTGGCTATTATTAAGCTGTTGATAAATAGAGGGTTAAGCTGTGACGTCACTCTTAAGGGGATTTACATTCTCCTGGAAGTGGGGAAAAAGCTTTCAAGGAATTGAGCTAAAACCATAGTCCCATAAATGGGGGAACAGACACTTCCAGAGGTTAGGGCACCACCGAAGGAGAACGAGCAGCCAGCACCCAACCCTGCCCTTATCTCTTTGCTGATTTAGTTTAAGGCAAATCCCGCACATAACATCATTTCACCCCTAGAAACTTCAGTTTTCATTTCTAAAAGAAATAAAAGCTATTTTCTCACAGTGCCAATATCACAATGAACATTGAAAAGAATTATTTGGTATCATCTAATACATAGTTCATAATTACATTTCTCCAACTTTTAAAAGTCTTTGCACGTGGTTTTTTAGAGTAAGAATTCAAACAAGTCTACACATTGGGTGGTTGTTTCCCTTAAGTCTCTTTTCATGTAAAGCTATCTCCTCATTAGCTTTTCCCCCTGTGTCATTGACTCATAAGTACCCTGTAGGTTGCCCATATTCTGGATTTGTCTATTTGCTGTCTTTTAATGTTATAATTGTTCTTCCTTTCTACATATATCCTATAAGTGAAAGGTTGCTCTAAAGGTTTGATTAGATTCATATTCAAGATTTTTTTGGCCAGATTATTTTTTAGGTGGTCCTGTGTGCTTTCTATTGCGTCACATCTAGAGGCGTGACATCAGGTTGTCCTAGTTGTTGTAAGACTGAGATTGATCCTTGGTTTTTGGTGATGACAGCCTGATGCCTCGCATTGAAAAATTTACCACCAACCTGTTATCTAATGGTGTCATCCATTGAGGAATATTGCTTGAATCAGTGCTTCGATTTGGATTGCAAAATGGTGTCCCAATGCTATCGTTCCTTTGATATTTATTAGCTGGCATTCTTCTATAAAGAAAAACTTTCTTTTATGATTGAATAGAACTTTTATAAACATTTCAATCTAATGTAGAAGAAAACATAATCTGATATTTTTTATTTCTATGGATGTGTCTATCTATGTTTATCTTCTTATTCACTACATAGACTCATGATGGAATCTTGGAGATTTTCCTTAATATGAATACAGCTATACATTAATATTAGAATTTCAAATATGCATTAAAAGAGAATCCAGTATTGCCACTTGGTGTAGCGTTTTCCTCTGATTCCGTTTTTAGAATTGTCCTAACTTTTGGCAAATCCATCACTTTTTCTCTCTAAGATGCAAGGTGAAAAGCAATCATCCTTAGCTTATTGCGGTAACACTTATACAAAGGGATATGGAAACCAGATTAATGGGTTAGATCAGCATCTATCATTTTTCTGTTTTGCCTACCAGCTGTCTCCTCATGGAGGGAAATATCCAGCAACTTTGCACCGCTGCTCCTAAAGCAGCTCTGCTAACAGATGGTGATTTGAAGGAACCCCATAGTTCATCATTAAATGTGGATGTCAAAATTTGAACATGTTGTGAGGAAAATTGTTTAATTTTTTTCCATTCTTAGGTGCTAACTCAGTTGTTTAAAAAAAAAAAGGTGCTGTAGGTTAGCGTTGAGAGCATCTTAGGGAAAGAATGTGAAAAAATATGCCAGACATCTTTTCAGGGACTTGATTTTATGATCCCAGCAAGTGCTGTAATTCATCCCTTGCATGTCTAAAGTCAAACTTTGAAGAAACTGCACTATTCTTTTGTATCACCAATGTCCTTAAAAACTGGTGAATGTAAGTGTGTTTGAAATCGTTCCAAGGTTGTCATGAATAAATGATATTTGAGATCGGATAGGCTATACAAAAACTTTTTAGTGTAGGGCAGCAAATTGCAAAAAGTCAACTGAATGGCTTTTTAAGAAGTTAAATGCTTTAAAATGAAAGTCCATAGATATTAACTGGATTGCCGACTTTTGTAGCAATGTTCTGCCCTTCCTAATTTACTGGGCAACAGTCATACTGGTCATTTGTAGATCTTGGAATATGTGAGGCATTTTCTTGTCTCATAGCCTTTGTGCATGCTGTTTCCTCAGTGTGCAATGGTTTTTCTCCAAACCATGGTTTTGTTTCACATTTTATTTAGGTCAAATGTCACCTTTTTAGAGAAACTTTCCCTGGGCATGTCTTGTCACACTCCATTCCCTTACCCTGTTTTATTGTTCTTCATAACATTTAAAATTCTGCAGTTGTTTATTGTGGAATTTCTTTTCAAATGAGAATTTGAGTTCCGGGAGAATGTTTGCTGTATTCACAGAACCCAGGAAAGTACCTGGAACCTACCCAACACACACACGAGTTAGAATTGATTTTAGTTCTGAATTGCAGAAAATGCAGCCAAGAGAATCTTTAACTATAAGGACATTTACTGACCCTTTACAAGAAGCCTAAGTGTCAGCTGTCACAGGTTGGAGTGGGGTCTCAAGACTTTTTATTTATATCTGCACTACCATCTTTGGTGTGATGTTCTTTTATCCGTATGTTTTTTGATATCAGACATGCGATGGCTACCTCAGTTCCAGGCATTATGTTTATAATCTAGGCAGAAAGAGGAGGAAAATGGTGGCACTAGCAACATCTGTCACTTTTATCAGGCAGCAGAGATGTTTCCACAAACTCCCCAGGTGACTATTGCTTCCATCTCATCGAATAGAACTGTTGCATGCAGCCACTCCTAGCTGAAAGAGAGTCTGGAAGGTGGATATTCAAAATATCCAAACACTAGCAATAGTAACCAAAGGAGAAGGGTCTTAGAAGTGGTCACTGGGATATCTAGTTAATAGTGTCTATCACAAAGACAGTTTGAGGAATATAACCAATAATGTTGTAAAGATTTTGTAGGGTGTCAGATGGGCACATGTCTTATTAGGGAGACCACTAGACAGACGGTGTAGATGCTTGACCACTGCACTGTACAACTGAAGCTGAAGCTGAATAATATTGAATGCCAATTATAATTTAATATATATAGTCACAGGATATGGAGTATAGCATAGGAAATAGAGTCAATGGAATTGTAATAGATATATATGATGTCAGGGGGCAATAGATTGGGGAAGAAGGGTTATCACTTTGTGAGGGATGTAAATGTCTAACTATTGCATTGTTTTATATACCTGAAACTAATAAAAAAAATAGTGTACCACAGTAGTCAATTAGAATTCATTGAATGAATCAATGTTAATCAAAACTACAAGAGTTGCTTTAGCTCAGGAGCACAATAAATGGTTCATATTCCTTCTTAGCAGTATAAGTTCTATAAGGAACTTGAATTTTTGGACAGTTAACTCAAATGTAAGGAGAATATAAATACCCAGAATCAAAGAAAATGAGAAAGGATAACAAATGAAATAAAATGATAAACACATATAGTCATGGTTTATGAACCAAAATTTTCTAGGTAGGTCATACAGCCTAATGATTAAATGAATCAGCAAACCTAAGTTTCAATTTTACCTCATCTACTTAATTTTTTTCAAGTCTCAGTTTTTTTCATCTTTAAAATGAAGATAATGAAGGATCTGTTTCATTTATCATTCATGACTAAGGCTTCGCTTAGAAAATACATGCAAAATAGTATGGTGGCATTTGGCACTTTACTAGAAAAAAAACAGCCCAAAATTTACTTATAAAACTAAGTAAAAAGATAAATACAATTATTCAGATTTACTTTTCATGATCTTAACTATTCTTTAAAGAATAATATTCTGTTTGGTGTGGTACTTACCCTCTTTAACCTCTTAACTGAAATCTGTTCATATTTCTATGCTCCTTATAGACTTATTTTCAAAATGTCAAAAAATACTTGAGTATATTATTGGGTAGTCTTAAGGTTATTCTGCTTAAAAGAACAAACGGGTCGAATAGTTTAAATTATGAAATTTTATGAGACTGAAAGAAAACTGTAGTTCGTGATCCGTTTTTGATGGTTCATTGGTTACACTGCTTAGAAGTTGAATGCCACCTGGGTAGGGACACATGAGATTATTTTCATCAGGCATGTCTATTTTGATATAGTGCTGACTCTGTTATTCTTGCATCTAATGTATTCAAGTTGGCATAGAAGTGAAAGACATAATTCTCATTACATGTGCTAAGCCAGGCAGCAAGGGAAACAAGCCTGACTAAATGCTTGGATTTCACCCAATGGTGCAGCAAACTAATGTTGTTTCTGAAAATGAAAACTGTGTCTGTATTTGTCAGCTGGAAATGTCCAGGGCTTTAGAGAAAGTGTTCAATAAATGGAGGACACTGTTCACTAAATTAACCCCCTTTAATTCAAAGGCACTGAGATGAAGTTCTCTATGAATAATAAAGGTGCTTGTTTATAACTTAGACCACTCTGGTGATTTTATGCTGAAGGACAAGTTGTGTGACATTTTTTTTTTAACTTGATGCATTTCTTGGCAGCAGCAGCTAACAAAATTAGATGTTTTTTTTTTAAGTTTCAGAAACTGTTCAAATAGGTCTTTAAGGTCAATTGTATTGTCTATAGTTAAAAAAATTGGTATCCTTAAGCGTTTTAGTCATCTTTCCTTTCTTCTTTGTTAATAAACTTTGAACTTGTATTTGTGATTATAATTACTCTTATTATTCTTAATGACACTGACTTGATTTTGAAGTAATAATTTCACAATTACGCATTTCTGTTTCCTTCTCTGCTTAAAAGCTTTCCCATCTTGTTTCTCACTATCTTGCCCCCCACCCCCATTCACTAAGCTTGTAAAGTGCATGATTATTTATTAGAATATGTGATGGTTCAAATGCCTCTTATTAATAATTACCTACTAGAAAACTAGTAGGTGTTATTTATGATCTCACAATGAAAACTGATTTCCACCAAAAATTCTTTATATTTCCTTAAAATATGAAACAATGTTACAAATGAATAGTGAATGAAAATAGTTAATTGTGCATAAGTAGTCAGCACTGTTAATAGGATTTGGACTTTACCTATTTCTTCAAGCAATTTTCCTTTCGTATTATCAATAAAGCTTTTCTTTTAATGTACCTAAAATTCTTTTTTTCTGGGATTTTTCTGGGATTTCATGCATAATTATTGACATAATGAGCATTTATATCTCAAAAATGGGAAAGACACAAATGTTCTTTGACATCTTTAGAAAGAGTCCCAAATTTTATCTTTTATGGAACATCATAAAGATTTCACAAAATTATCATGACTGGTTGCTCATTAACTCTGGAAGGTTCAGAGTAACTATATGGAGTAAATGGTTCAAGTGGCCCAATACAGTGCCTTGGCGTTTATTAAAAGCCAGTATCAACATAATTACAGTGTGTCTGACTTTCAGTTGGGGGTCTTTGCTCTGAAGGGTTGTAAGGATTAATATGACTGTGTTGTAGCAGTGTCTCTACCACAATTAGTATTCAGCAGTCTTTAGTCAACCTAAAATCTATATTTTATGGTGAGTTTGGGAGTAGTTGTAAGGACTCAGTTTGCGCGTATATTTATTCAACCAACAAACATTTATTAAGCACCTACACTCATCTTTGAATCTATTCAGCTTGGCACTTTTCTATTATTTCTCCCATCTATGCTTTCTCTAATGAATTTATGAAATGTTTATTTGGGAACTTGAGGTCAGTTGTGCCTGAGTGGAACATTTTAGTCTCTTCTTCCCCTAACTCTGGCTGATACAAAGGTCACAGAAAGGAATAGGTAAAAGTTTTATTATGAACGTGAGTTTTGAGATCAAATACTTTGGTGTGTTTGAAAATTTTGGAGATGCATTTCCAATTCTCATTTAAGATTTTGAGAAATATGCCATAGGCATAGAATCTATTGCATGTTACATACTCAAGAAAAAATAAAGCTTAAAAAAATCAGAATGGTCAGGGGGAAGAGGGAAGGGATATTGGTAGAAGAGGGTAAAGGGGGTCAAACATGGTGATGAAAGGAGAACTGACTCTGGGTGGTGAACACACAATGTGATATATAGATGATGTATTACAGAACTGTACACTTGAAACCTATACAATTTTACTAACAATGTCACCCCAATACATTTAATTAAAAGAAAATCATAATGCCAGTATCCTTCACAATACTTTTCTTGTTTATAGGCTGGCTCTGTCCAACCACATCTCACCTACTGCATCACATTACCTTAGGGAATCTCTCTAGGCTCTGCCTTAGGGACCTAATCATCTGCTTTGCTTATCCTTTGCAGACACTTTGCTTCAGATGCAGTTCTTTCCCTTTCTGCAACCTAGAATTGTCCTTTATATCCTGAGCTCACCTTCACATGGATTCGGATTTCTCTTTTTCTGGTAACCCTGGTCTGAGACAAAGACCTGGGCCTCCTTCTTATCCTTGTGGGCCATAGTAGCCAAAAAAGCAAGCCTACATGAATGGACCTAAATTTGGAAATGTATTTATTACATCCTTTTCATGACTAAGAAAAATTGGTTAGTTCAATATTACTTCAATACTTGACATCAGTGCTTCAGTGAGATATTTTGGCTCTACCAGATTTTTCCATGTTCAGAATGAATCTTTAAAAAAGTATCTTATCCGAGATTTTAATATCTCCACATCAATTCCCCAAAAAGAATCTTTTAGAAAAAAGCCTACCTGTAGTTTGCCTGTGTGTGCCAAAGTTCCTTACAATGATATCAGGAATAAGTGTGAGGAGCCAAATTTCCAAGGGCTTGTTGTTATGCAGGATGAGCCAAAACACAGCCTTTTTAAAATGAAACAGATTTATTTAATGATAGGATGAACAGAACAATAGGAGTCACAGCAAGAGACAAGTGAAGAACAGGTGGCACTGAACTGTATAATCAGTATGCCAAATGAAGGTCGACGATGTTACTAAATCACAAATATCAATCAACGTGGGAGCCATTATGATATATCACACTCCTGGAGAGGAAAAAAAAATCCTGTTAAAACACCCTTGTGTAAGGAGTGTTGCTTACTTGCTGCATACCCTCTGGCCACAAAATATTGACTGCAATTGTCAGTGGGGAATGCTGGGTACAAGTACGTTTTTGTTTGTTTGTTTGTTTTATGACAGCTTCATTCAGATATAATTTACATACCATAGAGCTCATCCATTTAAGGTGTACAATTCAATGGTTTTTAGTATATTTACAGAGTTATGCACAATTAATTTTAGAACATTTCCATCACCCGTAACAGAAACTCCTTACGCATTTAGTAGTCATTCCCCATTTCCTCCAATTCCCCAGTCTTGGGCAACCACTAATCTGTTTTCTTTCTCTGTGGATTTGCCAATTCTGGAAGTTTCATATAATGGAATTGTACAATATGTGGTCTTCTGGGACTGGCTTCTTTAACTTACTGTCTTCAAAGATCATGCATGTTGTAGCATGAATTAGTGGTTCATTCCTTTTTATTGCCAAGTGCTATTCTACTATATGGATATATCACATTTTATTTATCTATTCATTAGTTGATGACTTTGGATTTAAGGGCTGGACAGAGATGCATTCCTTCTGTAATAAAATCTAAGCAAGTTTTTTAATTTGTGGGGCAGCTTGTATCGAAAGTGAAATGGTTGAACAAAAGAATGGAAAATTGGAATCTGAGTTGTGAAAAGTCAATATTTTTTTTCTTTTTTTAGAAAGCAAATATCTAATATTTAATTTTATATATTCTATAGTGTTGATGTAGGCCCCCACCCCCACTGTAACCACCAAATGTTTATTGAAAGTTAGTCACTGACAGCTGACACATGTGAGTTGTGTTGAGAGCAGGTAGAGGAAATCAAAGAGACGGGCCGTGTCCTTTGTTTAGGTTGACAGCAGTGAACAGAGCTATAGGAACTTAAAGCAGAGAGGAGAACAAGAATTCAGAAGCAGAAAATGAATCAGACGCACCTTGAAGAAAACCAAGCTTCTCAGACTTCCTAGAACTCTTAGGGAGGGCCTTGGAAATCCCACAGGCCGTGCACAAGAGTTCCAGTGGTATTTATCGACATCTTTGGGTGCAGGGAAACCCTAGTTGGCATGCAAGGACCACGATGAATGAATCTCTGTTATGAAATATGACTAAAGCTTTAAAAAAAATTTACAAAGACAAAGGCTTGAGCTGTACAACAAGAATAGCTTCAAATGCACTGAACTTTAAAAAAAAATTATAAATAAATGGGGTCACTTTTAAAAAATCATTTTTTTTCTTTCTATTTCAAAATAGAAAGATTATCTTGGATGGCTTTGAGCATCCATAGGCCTGGGTTCGGTTTCGGAAGAGTAGAAATAGGTGCAAGGAGAACCATGATATTTAACGGTTCATGTTTAAAAATAAGATTTTTACAGGTTTTTAAACCTGTCTTTAGAAAGGATTCTCTAAATTCTTTCATTTTTCCTTTTAGCTTATCAAGGTCTAGGCTTGGTGGGCTAATGGAGACGGTGTCATATACAAGAAGTCTAAGTAGGAAGAGAAAGTGGAGAGATCCTGCCCCCTTCAGATCCTGGGCAGAAAGCAGAGAAGAAAGTGTTGGTGGCCAGACATGCTTGTCCTAGGGAGGAGGGGCTTCCGCTCCAGGGTAACATCGCGGGCACCGGGGCTCTTCAACTGCACTGCCTTTCCCTCTCGTTGTTAGGGCTTGATTAAAAGGCTGTCTCTTGAATTCCCCCACATAAAACTCGGGGCATAGCCACATGAAAGTAAATTTGATAACAAAATTAGAAGACAGTGAGGATTTGAAGTTTAAATGTCCCCTGTGTTGTGGACTTTGGAATTCTAGCCAGCCTGCCAAAGGACCGTCCATGGTAGGGTGGACCCAGGATTAGAAGCCTAATGGAAGATGATGCAGAGAAATGGGTCTGTAGCCAGCCAGAGCTGAAGGAACACAAACCCGGAAAAAGGGGATCTGAACCTGAGATCGCCAGGCTGGTACTGCTGTGTCAGAGCCGTTAGATGCCGTTATATAAATCGGCTGTCAAGGAAGTGTTTAATGTACTGAATGAGACGAAACTTTATACAAAACTCGACATTTACTAAATATGTTTTTATCTATCATCTATCTATCTATCTATCTGTCTGTCTGTCTGTCTGTCTGTCTGTCTGTCTGTCTATCTACCTACCTATCTACCATCTCTAATCTATGTATCACCCACGTAGGTATTTTTTTTTTTTTTTTGCTTACCAACAAGTAAAAACTTAGGCCAGAGCCATTATAGATGAAATAAAAAAATTGCATTTTCTCTGCACATCAGATTTACAGTGAGATTTAAACTTTTGTGACTCATCTCCCTATATTCCACTATTATGTGCTGTTAGAATAAACAATCGTTCTGGTCCTAATCAAATCTTCCTCACCAGGTATTTTGAAATGCTGTGGGATGTAGCCAAAGAAAAGCTGTCCACCTTGTTCTTTTTGTCATTGTATTTTTCTTTTTCATTTACTAATTTTTGTCCTTAGCAGTCCAGAGCCAAAAGAAACAGGTGGCTTGCAGTTCTGGTGTACTGGGTATGAGTTCTCCATTCTGAGACTGGCTTTTGATTTCCATAATATCTTGAAACACTCTAAGGATACACTCTAAGGATACTAATTAGATTTTTTTTTTTTTGAAGAATGTCTCTACCATGTATTATTTTTACTCCATCCCGGGTAAATTTTTTCTATTTCGCTTTGTTGCGTGAAATCTGTTGAGTTTTGGTTGAGCAATCATAGTTTTGAAATGGGGACTACATTGAGACATATAAATGCCTGGGATGGCATCTCCTTTGTGAAAGGTCTATTGAATGAAATGATTGATTATAGACTTTAGGCTCTGTTGGTGGTGATTGGTAGGCTAACTAAGAAACCTAACAGTTTTCAAAGTCAGAGAAATATGGTGGTGATTGTGTTCATTTGCTACAGTTACCATAGCAAAGTACCACAGACTGGGTGACTTAAACAACAGAAATCTATTTTGTCACAGGTCTGGAGGCTACAAGTCTGAGATCAAGGTATTGGCAGGATCGAGTTCTTCTGAGACCTCTCTCCTTGGCTTTTAGATGGCATTCTTTTCCCTTTGTCTTCTCATAGCCTTCCCCTCTATGTTTGTGTCCTAATCTCATTTTATAAGGACACCAGTCATATTGGATTAAGTCCCACCCTAAAGACCTCATTTTAATCAAATTACATCTTTAAAAACCCTATCTCCAAATACAGTCACATTCTGAGGTACTAGAGTTAAGATTTTAACATCTGAATTTGGGGAGAACACAATTCCATAATAGTGATCTTTACTGAGTTTTACTCCTTGAAGAACTGTCACTTTTGTTTTACTCTTCAGGTTCATTGAGGTAGTTTGGAGTTCTTCCAGGCTTGATCTGCCTATAGCCCCACCCCAAGCATTCACACTAATAATCCTTACAAAACAAATCGTACACTGTTTTTAGGGGAAAGTTCTTGGTGCTCCAGCTGGAGAAGAAGGCTGCAGCTCTCCTGAATGTGCATCTGTTCCACCCGAAAGATGACATCCCCTATTAGAGCCTTTTCTTGGATGTTAGCTGGACTGTTTTGGTTTTGTAAGGCTGGATTTATAAACATAATTCTTTTCCATCTTCTAGAAATTTGTGAAAATATTAGACTATCACATCTGTAGAAGTCATCCTCTCTTGACTCTACCGTGCCATGGATTTATTCTATCTTTTGTCTGCCTTTATTGTTATTTCAAAGGGAATTTGGGAGGGAAGAGAGTAATATGTATGCTTTGTATGGCACAGTGAGCCAGAAGTTAACTATAAAATTTTAAACTATTATGTTTGTATTTCTATTAGTGGTTTATAGAGAAACGTTTTGTATGTTGTTTCTTGATCATCAAGACAATTTTTTTTTTTTTTTTTAATTTATTGGGGTGACAATTGTTCAAGACAATTTTGAGAGTTAGCTATGAGCTGGCCTGAACTCCCTGAGGCCTGGGCCCTTCATTAACACATTTAAGATGATGACGATGATGATACTTATATCACAGAGTTTTTAGGATGCAAAGAGATCAGCTATGTAATGTGGATATAGTGCTTGACACATGGCCGGCTCTCTAAAAATATTAGTTTGTTTGCCTGGTGCTGAGTCCCATAGCATTTTCAGGCCCCAGGCAACTCTGCTCACAGCCTAGTTATGCCATCACAGCGGACTGTAATGCCCATTCATTCTCTTTCCTGAAGTGCTTCTGTGTATAGCTCCCTAGGCTACTGGCTTATTTTCAGGTTCCTCCTTTGTAACATTCCTCTCCTAAGGATTCACTCATATTAAAAAAGTTAACAAAAGTTCCTGCAAGATATTGCTAAATAGAGTATGTTCAAAGTTTTTTCTTGTACAGCTATATCCTTTTCAGTTGACTAAATGTGTTGTTTGTGGCTATTGAAATAAAGGGGAAAATGCTGTATTTTGAAATAAAGGGGAAAATGCTGTATTTCAGCATTGTTCTTAAGCTAATCAGATTTGATGCATATTGTTTTAATGTTCAGGGATCTCGCAAGATTGAGAATTGTTGACTCACAGTTAATGCAATGAAATCCTTATAATGCATGATCTTGTGCCATTTTTGTTTCATTTGCCTCTTTTGCTCCTTCCTCTATTGCCCTTTACTTTCTGATGTGTCCCTTGGGCTTGGATTACAAATCTGAATATACAGTGTGGATTTGGTGACTCAGATCGTTTTATGTGCTCAAGTCACTGATCTGCTGTGATATGTGACTAGTATTTCCAGACTGATTTATAATCCTACGTGAGAGAGAGAGATCTATGTTCAGGGTCATTGACTTTCACAAGAATGGAAAATTAAATGAAAGCTCAAAGCACAATATCTGTTAGATTTTAAAACTCTTGAGTATTTCAAGGGAAACATACTCTATATGTATCTCATCTGTTTACAACTTTTCTTATCAAAATATTATGTTGTTTAGCTCAGAGGTGCCCAGGATATCAGTTAAGCCTTTTAAAGTCTTTTCATTTAATTGTATAATAGGAAATCATGTTTTGGCAAGTAAAATAGACTTTTTCTCTCACCTAAGTCCTCTATTCCTCACCATTTAGTTGTTTCTTATCATCCCCAAAATCAAGGGATTTAAGACACTGATTTATTTTCATATTATTAAAAATGAGCTAATGCTATAATAGGCATATAAAAAGAAAAGAAAGAGACTGTCTCTTATCACTATTTTGACTTGGAAATCTTAAGGGGAAAGGAAAAGACTAGAAAAATAAGTTTCTTTTATTTCTAAAGTGAACTTAAAATTTTAATTTGTAGGGATGCATCTCTTACTGAAGTTAGATCTTATTTAATAAGTGGAAAGTGCTAGAAGGCCCTTAAAAATTTCATGACAAAATCAATGAAAATTTACATATTTTTGTAATTCAAAACTGATTTGGATGCCCACCCACCACCCCTTTGTGTTCTCTGATGTTAAATAAGAGGTGAACTATAGATAAAGGATATCTTATAGTCCTTGGGATTGCTTCCAAAAGGATTCTCTCATATCTGGTGCTTCTTACTGCCAATACAAGTAAAGAAAATCAGAATTAGAATTCCAGGAAACTACTGGTCAGCTTCCAAATTTCTACTGTAAGTTTAGTCCACTCTTGATACATTCCTTATGTATAAATAATTTTTAAAAATCTTTCAAATGATATGAAAATAAGTGTACAACAAGTTAAAGGGAACAAAAATTGTTTTATATAGATTAAATTATGGTAAAAACAAAACACCAAAAAACCCAGCATTTTAAAATTCAGAGGGTGCCAAAAAAATGTATATTCATTTTAAGAAAGGAAAATACTGTATTAAAATTGTAATACTCAGTATATACCTATAACAAAAGATGAATACAAGTCATGTATATACACATTTTTGACACCTCCAGTATAAAGATAAAATTATAAATAGTTTTAATAACTATTTATGGAATGACTCTTATAAAATTCTTTAAATTTTGTTGTTTTATCCTCTGGAATAGTTCCTGTGCATGATTGCATTCACAATTCACAAAAATGGGTGTTACCGGTAAACGTTTTCACTCACTGTATTGTCCTACAAAATATACACTCAAAAACCAGAAGAGATGGGGTGATTTCAAGTAAGTGAGATCTTTTTTTTTTTTTTTTCCGTCTCTTGTTTTTGGTAAAATCTTAGATTTCAAATGGTACAGAGTTCAATACAGAATTCATTTGTCTGATTTTCTTCATGTATCCAGGCCTTCCAGTTGTATTTGAGTTTTCATTTTGGCTGTTATGTGACATTGGGCATTAAGCTAGCTGAGCCAGTTTCCTAATGTATAAAAAAGGAGGATGAGAACTATATGCTTCACAGAGTGCTGTGATGATTAAATACGATCTCTAGCACATACTGCCTGGATCATGGAGAAGTCTTGACAAATGGCAGCTATTATTATTTTCATTGTTGCTCCTACTAATAATGATGGCAACAAATTTCCCCATTCAGAATGATTTCAATGGCAACGTTTGTTCTGTCATTGAATGTACAGTAGTACCTGGAAGTTACACCATTTCTGTGAGATCAAAGTATCATTTTTGCTTTTCTTTTCAGAGATTATTTTTAGTAGTTGTTGATTGTTCTTATGTTGTAGCTGATTAAAAAAATAGCTTCTAGGGTAGAATCAAACTGAAGCTTATCATTATGATGAATAGATTCAAATACAGATTGAAAGGCAATACCATTTTTAAGAGTATGATGTCCTCTTTGGGCGCTAACAAAAAGAAATGAGAACCAGGGCTTCCTGTCAACATGGCACAAGTTCCAAGAAGTTAAGGCGCTTTCCTCCTCTCATAACCAAAGGACAATTCAAAAGGAAGAGTTAAAGTAAGAATGTTTCTTTATATAAAAGTAAAGGAAACCAAAAATCAAATAAAAATTGCTGCCAAGGGAGAAAGAGAATTGGAGAACTGTGACAAGTCCCTCTGGGGTCCAGATTGTTGGCGCAATGATGAGAGGTTAAAATGAGTGGAACAATGGGAAATCAGTCATGTGCCTGAAGCTAATCATCTGGCTTCTGAACAAAAGGAGGGAAGAACAAATATTTTAGAAAGGGAAGAAAGCCCAGGGAGTTGGTGCAGGAGGTAAGCTCCTTTATCCAAGAACAAAAAGTCAAAGAGAGTTAATGGATGATTTACTGGAAGCTGAGTGGTAACATGTAAGTCTGAGAAAGACTTATATGTTACAAAGAGGTTTCCTTTCTCAGATAGTTGAAACAATGTGGAACGTTGCTTTAAGAAAATATTTGATAATATATTTTCAGCCTTTTGAACATACTCTTTACTCTTTTTTTACTCATTTCTAAATTAAGCTTTTTGGGGTTGGTTATTGGACATTGGTTAATAAAATTATATAGATTTCAAGTGTACAATTTCTTTCTTTTCCTTCATAATTGTAAACAGAAGCATCTAAGTCCAACGAGTACCTGATTGAAGCTAAAGATGTGTTATTTTCAGGATGCCTAGAGACTGCTATTTTCCCCCTTAATTCCATTAATAATAGTAGAGATATGTATATATTTATATTTTCTATTTCCTATACCATGTGAGAGGAAATGCAATAAAGTATTTAAATGATTACACAATTATAAAGAAACAGTGGTTGTTTGAAAAGCTGCATTGCCATTAGCTAACTTGAAATGTTTGTTTGAATATTTGTTAAAAATCTGTCTTCTTTGTGTGGGAGGTATTTTAGTGGAGTCAGAGAATAATGTAGGGAAGTATAGGTTGAGTGAAAGTTGAAGAATCTCTGTAAGTGGATCCCAAATGTACTGTAAAACCCCTTTCCTATAAAATGCTTCAGTGAATTGCTTGCTAGATTTGGAAATCAGCATTGTTCAGTTGCCAATAAAGTGAGATATTTCCATTACCCTAATACTTAAATGAAATAACTGGGAAAAGGTGGGTAGGAATGAGATTTAAGTATTTTACTAAGAAACTCTAGGAAAAGTCAATGTTGAAAATATCAGATTAAAAAATGGTCTTTTTTCTTGCTTAGGATGGAGTGCTCATCTGTTTGATACCCCAGTTTATGTCACCAGCTTTATGGACTGTTTTTCTCGTCTTTATCTGCCAGAACAGAGGTCATGCTGGAGCAAGAAAAAAGAAAAAGAGAAAGCCAGTCAGTTCATGGCTACCTCATGCTATGCCAGGCATAAGCATTAAACATATGGTTAACTCATTGGGGAAAAAGTAACTTAAGACTTTTAGTTGACACAGTTTGCCATTCAACTTAGCAAAAATATTTAACCACTATTTCCATGTAGGCACAACTCAGTGTAAATAGGAAGAACAGAGGGACCTAGGGTCGTGGATAGCCTGGCATTTGGTTTTGATGCTACATCCCACTCACTGTGGGAATTGTAGTCTATCACGTAATTTAATTGAGGTTTAGTTTCCCCCCTTTGCAAAGTAGGTTGAATGAGGTGTTCTTTATGATCTCTTTGAGATCTAAAATTCTGTGATTCTGTTTTTCATGTTAAAAATGTTAGAAAGTGACTCATAAATAAGTTACAAATAAGGTGCTCCAGAATTTCAGAAGAAATTGCTTCTATCTTTGAGCTATTTATTTTATAGATAGTAATTTCACATGTAGAAATGAAGGAAAATGCCTTTGGGTCAGAGGGAACTGCAAATATATGAAGCAGAAACTGGCGAGATTGTTTCAGAGAACAAGTGGTTAAACTCTTTAAAAGCTTTGCCCTTTTTCCTTTCAAGGGAGACAGCCTTTATAAAAACAAAACAAAAACAATAGAAAAGAACAAAAACCCACAACAATACCTGTTCCATAAAAAAACTTATGTAAATGAGAGTCAAAGATTAAAAAAGTTAAAAGAGATTTTATTTCTGATAACCAAAGAAATATAAGTTCATTGAGGAAAATTTGTACAACACAAAAATTATAAGTAAGAAAATAAAACACACATAATCCCAACATGCAGAGATAATTACTGTTAATATTTTGGCATAAGTTCTTGTAATCTTTATTTTATGCATAAAGATACATATATTTGTATGATTATGCTCACAATGTGCACATTATTTCATTACCAATTTTAGAACTTAATATATTAGTATACAGGATTGTTCCTGCCTGGCTCGTTTTGGGGAAATTTAATTCTGTGCTCCTCAGTTTGCTTTGTCAGGGGTCAGCTTTGTCCTTAATGGTACTCTAATCCGTCTCAGAAGGAAGTGGATGCTAAGGTTTGGCTGTAATAAGAATATTTATTGAGACACAACGGGTATTTATTTTTTCTCAGAGAATCTATTCATTTGCCATTCTAGGTTCCTGGAGGGCAAGGACAAGTCTTTGGTACCACTGGGGAACAGTACTTGACTTGACATAAAGTCAATGCTTATGTTTGTTGAGCTGTACTTTCAGCCTAGATGGTTCTTTAGAAAAGGGCCAAGTACAGAATATCTTTCCCACTTGGGGCTAGAGAAAGCTTTTGTGTATTTGGCAATTCCTGACCAAAGTCACTATTTCCCTACTTGCTGTTGTTTTCCTATGTATACTATACGTGTGTGTGTGTGTGTGTATATGTGTGTGTGTGTGTGTGTGTGTGTGTGTGTGTGTGTGTGTACAAGGTATGATCACAAATTACGGTGAATGCTCCTTCCAAGTGCCATCCAGCGGAAAGGCAGGGATTTTCAATATGGGAAGCAGCACATGGAAACTTAGTAATAGTGTGTGACAGGTTTCACCTTGTTTGGTGCAGTCAGTTGGGTGTGAGCTACAGTTGTGAGAAGGTGTGTTTTAAAGTACATCACAAATAATGGATCACAAACAATGCATTCACATGAAATGGGCAAATGGTTTCATCTTCCATCATGACAACGCTTTGTGTCACCTATTACTTTTGGTATGACAATTTCTGTCAAATAAAAACACTACGGTGTGTCCTCATCCACCTTATTCACTGGATCTGGCACCATGAGACTTCAGGCTCTTCCCCAAAATCAAAATGACCATGAAAGGTAAAATTCTGAATCGATTCAGGACATCGAGGCAGCCATGACAGTGCAAGTAAAGACACTCACAAAAGAGGACTTCCAGAACTGCTTTAGGAAATGGTAAGAACGATGCGATAAGTGTGTTTGAAGCGAGGGGGAGTATTTTGAGAGGGATTAATGGCAATGTGTCTTTTGCTATAATACATTTTAAAATTTAAAGATTCACCATATTGTTTGATCGCACCTCGTATATATGGCATATGTACTATATATTATAGTGTATATATATATATATATATATATGTAATTTTTTCCAAATAAATTTAAAGATATTTAAATCTGATGAAACCTTAGAATCTTCATTTTTCCTATTTTTAGCTCCTTACAAATATTAAAATAGTATCTGATTGGCATGGATATTTTTCCTGCTTTTGTTTGACCTGTAGTCCCAACTTAAAAGACCTACAACAGTAAAGGAAAGGCCTGGCCTGAGTTCTGTAGACCTTCCTTGATTTAGTTAAATGGCCTTTAGTATGCTCCTAACAGGGTCAGACATGATTAATACTGGATTCTGAGTTCATTCCAATGACATAGGAATCTAGAGACCTTTAATTCTTCTCTGGGTGTAGCATAGAATTCAGACCAGGCCTAGAATGAATCCTGGTAGTAAGAGAAAAAGGTGATTGGTTGGGAGAGACTCCAGGTTATTACTATCTCTTCTCATTTTTAAATCGAGGCTATGGAGAACCGCATTGTCAAGCTGAGTTATTAGTTCTACACTGGGGCAATTAGGCACTCACTTTCCCCATTTTTTCTTTAGAATGCACTAATGAGAAAAAATGTAAGGATGTCAGAATAATAGACAATTTTGTATATTTCCCAGACTCTTCTTGGTGCTTAGTAAATGAATAAGATGATAAAGCTTAATTTTGCTCCAACAATAATTAGCTTTTATTTATACCCTAAGATGTTGCTTTTGGGCATTGATGAGGCCTAAGTTTAATTACTTTTTGATGAGGTTTTACTGTCTATTAGCATCCTACTTGTGTTTGGAAGAGAGTTGGTATGGGTTGGGATTTAATCTGAGGGTGTGGAGGGAATTGATCTGAGAGAGGGTGACGTCCAGTCTTGGTCATATTAGCTTCAAGGCTTACCTAGCCAGATCCTGTAACACAATTGTTTAGGCCATCAGAATACAACTCTTTTTCTAGATTGATTTTTTTTCTTTCTTACAGTTTTCTATTCCTTATTTTGTGTGCTTACATTCCTTGATTTCTTTCAGGTTGACAAGAAGTTATTTTCAAAAGTCAACTTGAAAAATTTGTCTTTTCTAATTTGGGACTAATTCACATCCCACTTCATCACATCCCCTATGTTTCAGAGAAAATGTTTTCTGTGTTTTACTCAACAGTTTTGATATCTTTGAATTTATGTTTCATAAGCACAGGAAAAATAGGATGTCAAAGTAAAGCGTCAACTGCAGCATACACATTTACAGCTTTCTTCTTAATGTGGATAATGTTTTGTTCTAATAAAAGGTAAGGCTTCATTTCAAGGGCACTCTCTGGGTGATGCAGATTCTTGGATCCCTTTGTGTTTTGTTGAAACTCATTATGTGCGTGAATGACTAAAGGGAGAATGGATGTTTTTATATTGCTCAATGGATGTCAGTTGTAATCAAGTTCAAGCAGCAAACAAAGCTCAAAGTGAATGAACACAAGGATGTTATCTACCAGTGGCATCTTCATTTTTGAGGAATTGTACCATTCACAATAAAGGCAACAGAGAGACTCTGTTGTAAGTGAACACTGAATATTTCAGTTTAGTTCTTTCAGATTATTGTGACTGTGTCATTAACATAGGAGTGAGCTGGAAGGGAGCCAGTTTCTTTGTTCTGTATCTAAAAATGGATCACTGTACTGTTCAGAATACTGTGAAACCAATGTAGAAAATCATTTATTATAGAATTACAGGACATAGTCTAAATGGCTGAAAAGTCTCAATGTAGATATTAGACAGAAAATGATTGAGGACTTGTTTGCAAATCCTCCTTGACTAAAGGTTCAGCTTTCTTTACCTGGTTTCTTTAAATAAATGATAATTTGATCATTTTTTGGTGGATGTATTATTATCACTGATACTAATAAGAATCAAAACTTAACATAAGCTTTATACCAAATTTTTCTAGGAGAGGCTCTTAGTTGTGAGAAAATTAACATGTTCAAATAGCTCAAGTGAAGAGGGAGATGGTGTTTACTGAACAGTAAGATGTTACACAATAAGATCTTAAATAGGGTTGAGCTTCTAAACTTGAGGTCAATATCTGGGCTATCTTGCTGTGTCTTTCTTTTTTTGTGGATGTTTTTCCCATTCTTCTCTTTCTGAGTCAGCTTTCCGACCTGATTCATCTTGCACAGAGACCTATATGGCCATCGTAACATCAACTTTACATGCTCTTTTAGCTCAAATGCCTGTATCTGGTGGGCTGACTTTCAGTGCTTCAACTCCCAAATCCTTACAGATAAATCTGATTGATTATTAGTAATACACTGGCTGGACTTAGGGCCCCATTCCTGACTAATCAGACATGTTCAAGAGTTGTGGAGTAAGGTCATGTAGAGTTGAGTGTGATAGGTTCCATTGAAGTAGCTTTGGTCGGAGCAGGCAATGATAAGCATATCTATTATAGTCTCTCTGGTGTGTCTAAATCAGGGGTGTCCAAACTGCGGCCCGCGGGCCAACTGCGGCCCATGATCCATTGTTAATTGGCCCGCAGCAAATTCCAAAAATATATTTAGTTTACTTAAATAAACCAGGTGAGGCAATACTACTTCACCTCGAGTGAGTGGCCCGGCTGTTTGTGTATTTTACCGAATATGGCCCTTGGTGAAAAACGTTGAAAAAAGTTTGGACACCCCTGGTCTAAATCAATGACCTTAAAACTTTTTCCACCATTACTCACCGAAAGAAATACATTTTTAAAGAACTCCATCCCAGCATTCATCTATGGGATAATCCTTGAAGCAATACTTCCTCTTATTATGTGGTACACTCTGGTATTGCCTTTTTTATTTCTTTCTATCCCAATTCATTCCATTAAATAAAAGCATGCTGCTCTTCTCTCTCTAAATTGATTTCCTGCTCCACTAATGAGTTGCAAATTGTTTCAAAAGCACTGGTCTGTACTTTTCTTTATATTGTTTTCCTTTGTAGCACTTATTATAATTATAATAGGCTTCCCTGTTATATTTTGTAGTTTATATTTTGTAGGAGATACAACAATTAAATTGCCTCCCTTGTTAAATTGCAATCCACATTAAAGCAGAGACTGTCTGTCTTGTTTACTACTGCCTTCCCAGCACCTAACAGGGTTTCTGGCACATAGTAGATGCTCAATTGAGTAAATATTGATGAATGAGTAAATGAAGACCCAAACAGATGGTGCCCTTAATGGGCTCACCTGGTTCTTTGCAAAGAGGAGATTCAGATACATATAAAACTGGCTAATCTGGTACAGCTCTGCTGATAGAAAAAGCAGATGGAAAGGCCCAGTGGAGCAAGGAGGGCAGGCCAAAGAAAGAGGTTTTCGTAGAGACCCGACAGCTGCCTGAAATTTTGCACTTGGGAAAATGACTGTGGTAGGGAAAGAATCAGTATCAGTCCTGAGCTCAGAGCTCTTGGTTCTTTATCTAACGTTTATTCCACCAAACTACAAGGCCTTTTTTGTTGAATTTTCAAAATGTCATTTTTGGTATTTTCGTTTTTATCATTATTGTTCATAATAGAGAAAGGTAGAGGAAGAACCACATAATATCTTGATAAAGACACCATGGTACCTGCTTTCCAATGAGACAAAGACATCTGGTGGGGAGGTTAACAGCACACAGAGCTCTAGTCCCTCTCTTCTTGCCGGTCGGTCCCCTCCTGGCAGATCACTGACTCTCATCACATCAAGATTCGTTTAACTCAATCCTGCAATTTGTGGCTCCTGTTTGTCTCTAGCAGTTGTCTAAAAAACTGCTGCTTATAAATGGCTATTTTTAATGGTATCACATACTTTCTTTTCCCATTTGACAAGATTTTGAATCTATTGGACAATTTAACAAACAATTACAGTGGTTTCATCTGTCGACATACTAAAACACCTGGAGATACAAAGCTGTATTTATATAAAAAGCAATTCATAGGGTTGGCCCGGTGGCTCAGGCGGTTAGAGCTCCATGCTCCTAACTCCAAAGGCTGCCGGTTCAATTCCCACATGGGCCAGTGGGCTCCCAACCACAAGGTTCCCGGTTCAATTCCTCGAGTCCGGCAAGGGATAGTGGGCTGCGCCCCCTGCAACTAGCAACGGCAACTGGACCTGGAGCTGAGCTGCGCCCTCCACAACTAAGACTGAAAGGACAACAACTTGACTTGGAAAAAAGTCCTGGAAATACACACTGTTCCCCAATAAAGTCCTGTTCCCCTTCCCCCCTCCCCCCCCAAAAAAAAAGCAATTCATAGACCGATAAGCTTTCTATCATAGTTCCCTGGCATCCACAATGCAGGCCTAAGAGGACTATTATTTAACACTCTTATTTTAACACTCAGCCAGTTCCATATGCCCCAAAATATTAATTCACAAGGTAAGACTACACTTTTCGAAACAGTCAATGTAATATTGAGTTGAAATTGTCAAAGTACAATTTAATTCATTATGAATATGATCTAATGTATAAATTTATCATCCATGCGTATTTACAACTCTTCAGGGAGAATTTGTATCTTAGGCCAGTATTTTTCAATGCTTTTCAGTGTGTAGTCCGAACTGGCTGGACACAGGAGAAGGACGAGGGAGTTTTCTTCTGCCATATACTGTCATTCCAACTTTAATCAAATACATATGTCAAAACATGCCGCAGGCATGAATTTTGTTTACAGTACTCAAATGAATGCAGCTCAAGGCTTTTGGGGAGCAGTCCTTTGCTCTTCAGTTCAATCCTATTTGGTTTCTTAAAGAGAGTGACTCTACACATTTTGTGCCAACCTGAGAGTGGGAATTTTTGCTGGGGCTGGGATTCTTGGCTTCTAGTGTCCAGAGGTATCATGAAGCAACTTTTATCTGAAGTCCTACCAGTTCTCCTGGTTTCTGCTCTATGAGTAATCCATAAAACTCTGCCAATCTATCCTAAGGTCCACTGGAAAAATAAATACATGCTGCTATTTGTCATTCAGGGTATGTTTTCAGTAAAGAAGAAGTGAATATACACATACACTCTTCCCTCGCGCTCTCTCTCTCTCTCTCTTTCTCTCTCTCTCTATATATATATTCTACAAATGCTTTGTCATTGAAGGTATGCTTAGCTAATGAGGTTCTTTTAATTCACGAAACAAAAGACAAGATATATATTTTTGGATATTATTTATTGATTATATAAACATATTAGATATAGAAGTTATGTAAAAGTTAATCTCTAATACTTAAAAAATATTTTTTGATACTAGTGTGGTTTATTTTTAAAAAGCTATGTTTTAGAGATACATCCTAAAATGTTTATAGAGAAAATGATCTCATGTATGGGATTTGTTTCAAAAATGATCTGGAGTGGAGGGTAATGAGTGGGGCTATAAGTGACACAAACTTGGCCATGTGGAGAGGGATAATAATCCCTTTTCTTCTGGATGTGTTTGAAATTGTCCTACTAGTAAAAAGTAAAATGCAAATATATTTGAAGTACATATACTTCTGCCCTCCACTCCCACACTCATAGGGAAAATTGGTAGAAATGAGATGCAAATTTCATAGTCTTGGAACGCTGCCAAAATATGTCATTCAGTGTAAATGTGGGGACACTTGTGCCCTAAGTTGTCAACCTTCCAATCACTCAGTGGCACTAAAGTGCATGCATTTATCTTCAGAAGTGTTTAGTCCATGTTTCTAATTCATTTCCTCATCATTAAATCTCAATTGCAATAGCACAGGGTGCCACAGCTGAGAATCAGGTGAAACTTCCTATGAAAATAAATGCAGAAATTCCCAATTATGTCTATCCTAATAAAAGCAAAAGTAACATCTAACTACTTATTTTCTTTTAGGAAATAAAGTCATCAACAGGGTTATAGCTCTGCTATCCAACCTGACTACAGATTACTTTGGGTACAAAACAAAGCTATTTTTCTTTTTTCCTTTTTTTCCCAATAAACTCCATAAGAATTTGCCGATACTGCTGTTTCTGGTGCTGTTTTTGTCACACTAAACTTTATTTCATGGCACCTATTTTCTTTCAAGGACCGCATAGACTGATCATGTATAGAAAACTGCAAACATTTATAAAATGCAGCTGAACACACACACACACACACACACACAGGTTTTTTTTTTTTTTTTTTTGGTCATAAAAATTTCGTATTTGAAGACATGCTCCACAAAAGGTAACTCATTTATAAAGGTTTAAACTTTACTTAATCAGGAAGCTTGTTTTATATTTAACATTATTAAAAAACCCATTTTCCATGTAGAATTTTTCATCTAAAATGTCACAGGAACTGGGAATCTTAAAGAGGAAACTTTTCTTAGTCTTTCACATCTTGAGTTTTTCACATACTTCCTCTTGGTCTGAAACCCATCCTCATCTCTCCTTTGATAGAGGATGAATTCCTGTCCATCCTTCAAAGGGCAGGTCTGCGAAAGTCTCCTGCTTTCTGATGTCTTTCCCAGATGCTAAAGCTGCAACAATAGCCATTGTACTCGGGATGTTTCCACTACTGTCCTTATCTCATTGTGCTGAATAGCTATACTGCATTCTTCTTCTCTATTAGATTATAAGTTCCTGGAAGACAGATATTTAGTAACATTTATTAAATTGTTGGATTGAATTGTATGTTCAGAAAGCTGTTGAAATAATGGGGAGATTTCAAATAATAAACACAGAAAAGGAAGAAAATGTCATGGTTGATGGAAATGTTAAGTGAAAAAATGACCTATCCCCAAAGTAATTGCTACATATAACTTACTTTTGGGGAAAGATTAAATCACCTTGAAAAGAATCATCGACAAGACCATTTGTTCTCCATTGTCAAATCCTATTGGAAAACTGCGTATAATAGTTTACATTCAATACAAAACTTGAACTCCTTCAAAAGATAAGTTGCTTTTCTTCTTTGCAACAAGATACAAGTTACTTTAATACTTCATAATAGAATAGAAAAATGAGTCAGATTCACAACATGAAAAATATACAGGGAAAAGAAAAAGATTTTACAGATAAACCACTACCCTACGCTAAGCGAAAGCCTCACAAGATGCTATTACCGGGTACAGAACAATGCGCTTCCCATATTGAATGCAGTACAGTTGGTGAGTTCCAGTGGCATCCTAAACAACAAAACCCAACTTCAAATACTTCACATGAACTTGTAATTGAATTTTTAAAGATGTAATTTAATGTAGGAAAGGGAACAAGGATAAAATGTTTCAAATACAGCAGCTCTTGAACAAGTCAAAAAGTTAGTAGAGGGTGAATATTAATATTGGGTAGTTTTCAAGCATCTTGAGATAGCAAAACTCCTCACTAGCCAAATTTGACAATGAAAGAGACAAGCCCAGTAACAGCCGCAGAAAGAGGACTAGTTAGCAAGGCGGATATGGGACAATTTTTACATTTTAAATGATAGAATGAGTCATATGGCTGAAAGCTTTAAGTATGGATCTATGATTTATTTATTTAATTCTTTTAAAGAGTGCTAGATTAAAGCTTTCGGGAAAATAATGATGAAGCCCAGCTCATAGGTAGAGAACTAAACAGGCCTCCAATTCCAAATCTGGAGACTCTTCTTTTTATTAAAGTGTATTCAATTTTATTATATTTTCTTCAGCACCAAGCTGCCTAAAGGATTTATGTTTGCTGACTTGTGAACTCTTTTTTCACCCAAGTATGAGCTGAAAATGCTGTGAGCCCAGCAAATTTGCTGGTATGAAAGACCTTCGGATTTTCCAGTGTCAAAGTTCAGCATATGTTGTGGAGTCTGGAGTAGACACAGATAGGAGTTTTGCTCTTTTCTCTCAATATGCCAGTAGCAGGCCAGAGAAGCACTTGGTAAGACAAGATGCAATTGAATGCCATTAGTTCTATGATCTCAAGTGCTTTGTAGTGGACCCTCAAGGCAATGAATGTGAGTGCGCTGACATTTTTCACTGTGCTGGATGTAGCTTTTTTCTGATGGAGGTAGCTCTTACCCACTTTCCTGGGAGCTCAGAATTACACTCTGTTTCCAAATGCAGCCAGCAGATGGAGCTATGTACTTTATTTACACTCCATTTCGTACAAAAACTCTGTATGCAAATTTATAAGTTTTAAAACTTTTCATATATTTGGAAACAATATATTAAACATAGTTTATTTCATTTTAGAAAAGCAACTTTCATGTGTTAGTGTTTTAATCCAGCTTGCATTTTATCCGCTTTATAGACATTTCCAAGGGAAAACATGAGAGCACAGCTTTAGTTGTGGCAAGAAGTACACAACTTTTTCCCATCAATTTCCTTCTGCAATTCATAATCGCATATCCTCAAAATGAGTGAAGCTGGTTTTGATGTGCCATGGAATTCAGCAACAGATAGCTATAATTTTGACAGTACTGTAATAACAAACTTTAAAATTCTGATTTAGGTAATGGACTCCAATAGAACTTTCAAATTGAAATTTATGGAATCGTTTCAGCTGTTAGACTATCCATCCTACCTCCGGTCAATAGCGGACGGTTTCCTGTAGGAGATAACTAATAGCTTTATAGAATTTTGGGATGTAATAGAATGATATTGTCCTCTGGAGGTCACACTTACGAACCAAAGGGTAATAACTTTTATTACAAGCCTGAAATAGTCTATAAATATTTCATTAAATCCTTAAAAATGTGCAGTTATCAATTCCCCACCCTCTTTTTGATTTCTGGCTACCACACTGAGACAGATGAAGTGTTCCTGGGAACCTGGGGAAAATGTGATTGTGCTCAACTTATCACCTGCAATGTTTCATAGCAGGATTATCTGAATACATGTGGATTTTAGTAAAATTCTCCTCAGAAAATTTTATTATTATTTTAAATGCTAGGTTTTGCATCTAAATTCTGCTATGATCTTTCCCTCTCCCAACATATTCCTACTGATTTACCCTGCTTGAGGCAGTAGGTGAAGTGGGGAGGGAAGACATTCCATTTTCTAGCTATCTCAGTCAATTCAAAAGCATTTATGAAACATCTGTCTGTGCAGGGCACTGGCATGGTGCTGAGCTGATTGAGTTAAAAAAGACACAGACAGTGTCCTTGAGGCAGAGAAGCTGCCAATCTCTGACTCGAGGGAGAAGTATTTTTATTCTTCGGTTTGGGCAGAGCTGCTGTGGAGCAGGTTATGTCTGAACAGGTAGCGGATGCCCACATCATCCCTGTCATCGCAAAAAACAGACAAAAATTTCACTTTATCCAACAGCAAGGAAACATAACTTACATTTCTGAGAAATTAGAATTATAGATTACTTAAAAACAAAATATAGTTCTGACTTTCAGGTTCACATTGTAACTAACAAAATATTGCAAAATCGAAGCCCCTTCAGGGCTCAATTTAATGGATAGAGAATAGAATTTGAAAAGGTAATAAACAGATCCTCACACAAAAGGTGTTTGGATTTTTGCATCTGAATAGCACTCTGCTGCTATTACCCACAGCATCTGTTTTCTTCTGGAATCATGAACAAGGACCTTGGTCTTTTGCTCTCCTTTAGCATCATGACTATGCATAATTCAAAGTGTTAGTGCTGGAGTTGGTTCTACTGCAAGTCAAAGCTACAAGCAAGTCAAAGTTATACGGGTCATGGGGTGCAGAAATGATGAGTGAGCAGAAAGAGAGAGTATGTGGAGAACAGCCTGGGGTAGTTGTTCATGGCAGTACCCCAGGGCAGTGATTGAACAACACTTAGTGTACAACAGGTGCTCACAAAGTCTGTGAATAGTGAATGAATGTTTTCAGCAAGGGCTGTGGGTGTGACACATCTCCTGAGAAGTTTGTGTGTATTGGGCAGGAATCTCCAAATAATTTATTTTAGTCTAATTCTTTTAAAAACTAATTAAATTATGCATACACCGCATGGGCACATTGTCCTTTTTTAAAAAGTAAAGCTCTACATAGAAGGATAAAGTTCTTTCGAGTCACTTTTCCATCCTGTGGCCTCCTCTCTATTCCCCAGAGATTGTCCAGATTTTATTGATACATTTACATACATATATAGAATATATTGGAAATACAAAGTATTTTTGTGATTTAAAAAATATTTATATAATAAGTATCATAGTGTTTCATGTTTTCTTTTCTCACTTGTAATGTATCTTAATGATCCGCCATATTGCTACAGTAGACATTGAGATGGAGTGAGACATGGGCCAGATCCTGAGGGCATGCATGGTCCGATGAAACACTTGCCTCAGTTGAGGCCTCCGCATGGTCTTCAGGCAGTGCAGTGAGGCCTACAGTCCTCTCATAAGGGGCAATGGGCTTCTTCTGCAGATCCGGAAGGTTCCGAGGAGTCTGAGAGTTCAGTGTTCTTGAGTGTACCCAACTGGACATCCCTACCCTTAGCCCCCTTGGAAGGGTCCCACTCCTTCCCTCATTGTGTAGAAGACTTGCTGGGGCTTAAATCCAGCCTCATCTGAATTTCTTTACTCTTGCAATTAGGTCCCGTGCCTGGTCTTCTGCTTAATCTGTCCTGTGACTATAGAAGAGGAGGACCTAAAAAACCCTGGCCTGGGAGGGAGCCTTCTTACTTTCACTTTTGGCTGTAAGTGGCTAAATGGCTGAATTGAGCCTGTCATTGTCTCTCTTGAATGCATCAATACTACTCAACAACAACCAAATGAATTCCCCAGTCCTTATAATTACTGTTTCCTCCATATCTCACAAATGCCAACAGTATCACAGAGGCCATTGCATCCCTTCAACATGTAATCCATTCCAAGTCACCACAGGTGAAATCTTTGGTAATTGCCACGCTGCAGCCTGCCAGAAGCCTTCAGTGCTCGCTTAATCCTGAGATGGAGTCCTAGTTGCCATCTGGCGGGGGAGTGATCCAACTTTAGAATGGAATCCCAGCGCTGCTGGCTCCTCTTTCTCTGCCGAGCCATTAATTTTGGTGGACTGTGGAGTGAATAGGTGGGGAGAAAGTAGAGCCAGCTTGGCCCTGAAAGGAAGATAAGAAGTAGAATGGTAGAGAGAAGAGAAATAAGAAGCAGAGCCTGGAGGAGAACTAATTAGGTTTACAGTAGAGCGAGCACAGCCAACACAAGAGCCTGGGTTGGTGAGAGTAGATGGAACGCAAAATCGATGGAAATGCTTCTTGAGATGGGAGAGAGAGAAAGGAAGAAGTACAAGCAGATAAGTTTGACAGTGGTAATGATATAAAGAATTGAGCCTTTACTATGTGCTTGGCACAGTTATAAATGCCTGGGCAGAAATTAGTTTTCATTTAATAACATCAGAAGATGATTTCAAAAGTTTTCTATTGGGCCTTTGATATCATTCAGTACAGTAAAATGGGAGAAAATAATTCAAGTGTGAAAACACATCATTATCTTGCTATTAAGCCCCATTTCCTGTTGTACTTTTTTTTTTTTAACGAGTTGGGATTTATATTTCTTATTTTTTTATAACCAAATATTAGAAAAAGCCACACATTTAATAAAGTTCCTACTGTTTCAGTGCCTTCTCTCCATCATTATCCCTTTACTTTTAATTTAATGGGTAGACCTAAAAATAAAAATTGTCTAGTATATGGCACATTGAATACGAAACATGATTGAAGAGCTGTGAACATTTCTTTTTCGCAAGACATTTTGATTCAATGGCCCAGTAAGCAGCGATTTATTGCAGTAGTTTCAGCAGAGATCTTTAAAAAAGGTGAGGCTTTGCCGTGAGCGAAAAGGGTAAAGTTAACAAGAAGCTATATAGTGTTTCACCACTGCAAATAAAGGTGGGATAGTGCTAGGGATAATGTAATAGGCCATGTAGAGTTTGAGAGGTCTTTGGAGGATTCTGCTGTGATAGAGACTGATCACGATCTTGTCATTCCCTATATCCCTATGCGACCTTTTTTTCCTAAAGCACGTGAGAAACTATTATGTAGTACCCCTTTATTTGGTGAATGAATAATCTTGTGGGCATTGCAATTGAATTACTTCAAGTATGAAACTTTTTTTCACTAATAAAAGTAAAGCTTATGAGTCATCGACAAGGGCTTTGCTTTCAGTCTTACCCATCAATATTATTCAAGTGATTCTGACTTCAAGATGATGGAAACTTATAAACTTTCACTGTACAAGTTGTTTTTCCTTACAAACAGCAATGCTCGTTGATAAGAGATAGGCCAGATAGCAGCACTCGACCTTAGGATAATTGAGTTTATTTCAAGTAATTTTAAACGGTAATTTAATAAAATATAACCAGTGAGGTGTGCGTTTCCTCATTAATATTATTAAAACTTTTGAAAATCAGTCCATACTTTGCATTAAAAACTTATTGTATACCATAGCTTAATATGATCTTGAATCCTATCTGAGGAGGTTCAATTACTGAATACTTACTTATAAAGTCGTGTCACCCACAGCATCGACTCTGGAGATAGCATAAGAGTAAGGTTTCAGGTTACTTCCTTTTGTTTAATCAATAGATGAAAAAACTGCTATAAGATACAATTATATAAGGGAAATAATTTAACATGGTTTGACTTTGTGTTCCCAAATATGTGTATTGATTCATAGAACGAGGGCATGGGTCTTATGCTAAAGGAACTTGCAAATCTGATGCTAGAAATTTTCTTTAAAACAGGAACATCCACTAAAAGTCCATAAAAAGAACTTAGCTAACTAAAAGGTTTATATCATTCACTTTTAGCCAATCATTTAGATTCAATCAACTGGGATGCCACTTAACAATACTCACTTAAAATTATCATTATGCTATTTTCTTTTAATTTAATGATTTGATATTAGTGTGCTTAAGGTAGCTTTTAATGAGATAAATGATTAGGGAATGTACCAGTCAATACTCTCTTGGCTGCAAATGGCAAAAACTCAGTTAAGATAGTTTAAATGATCCTGGGAACATGGCAACAAGTGAAGTCAGTATTGTGAATGTTTTTAAATCCCCACATAAAAATAGACGGAGGATGTAGATAGTAGTAGTAATATTGACAATGTTTACCATAGAACTAGATGATAAAAAAAAAAACACGAAAAAAAAAAGAAACAAAAACTAGATGGTCAGCTATCCCTACAAACCCAAAAGACAGTAAGTGAGGACAAATCACTGGACCCAAGACCTACAGAATGTCAACATCTATGTGGAAGAGAACAGAAGGAAGCACTAGAGGATCTGAGCAGGAGAACAAAAAACCCTCAAGAAGTCACTATAAAGAGCAGCAGGCCAATTTGAGAACAGTAAAGCTGAGAGGGTTTTTTTCCAATCCAACATTGGGTGAGTGCAGGGGATTGGGAAAGTCCTGAAGGATCTGGAACAGTCAAGCCCCTAGACTCACTCTTGAAACTGACCTCAAGGGTTCTCTTCCAGAATAGGGCTTCACTCTGAGGAGAAATTTCTTGGAATAAAATCAAAACAAGTCAAATAGGATAGAGACAATTGAGACAAGGAACGGGAAGGTCTAGAAAGAATTGGAGGATAGGAATAGAGCTAGGAAGTGACAAAAATTCCATTGAAATACTCAGCCATCGTGCATGCATTTACTCATTGACATCACCCACCCATCCATTCATTTATCTCTTCTTTCCTCCTTCCCATCCGCCCTCCCTCTCTTCCTTCCTTCTTTCCTTCCTCTCTACTCCCCGCCCCCCCACCAAATTTTCTGCTTAGAAGAGTTTTATGTTGATTTAGGTCATGTTTTATAGAATTAACTTTGTATTTCCTTTTTGAGTTCTATGTCCTAGTAAAAGGATAACATTTTAAAAGTCTTTTTCCAGACGTTGCAGTTCAGTTATTTTTGAGTTCATCCCTTGATTCAAGTAAGTAGAATTGCCTTTAAATAGGCTATCATTTGATATCTGCCAAAGGCATTGAAAGGTCTTAAAATTATAGCCCAGTGAACTCTCTTTCCTGATATTACACCAATGTTAAAGCACAGAAAATCCGAGGGTTTTCATGTATAAATTTGATTTTAAATGAAATCTCATTCAATTCACCCCACTCAAAATTTCTTGGTTTGTAAAACACCATATGAGTTTGTCTCCCTTGGGAGGAAAAAACACAAAAAGATAGTGCTCCAAACTGAAAGAAATTCATTTTATTGTTCAGAATTTTATTTTTGCCCTGTATATGAAGAATCATGAACGACAGTATTTGTTACTTATATGGTTTGATACATTTGTGAAATAAAATCTTTTCAAGGTAAAATTTATAAATATTTAAAATTTTCAGTATAATATCTTAATCAACACCTTTCCTTATAAAAATATACTTGTATAATTGGTGTGGACACAAAGAAGAGTGGGAAAAATTCTTATCTCAGTGCTGCGTCAGTAACAATAGTGGGTAAGAATCAGGCAGTGGCATAATATTAAGCTCAGGGCTCTGCAAGTTACTGAAATTGATCTCTGTTAAAGGGAATTTCGGTCCTGGGGGTTATTGCTCAGCACCTGCAGGTTGGAGAGCTACTGCTTGGATCATGGCTGTGTATGTAGAGTTCCAATACAGGGGTGGAGAAAAAGCTTGGTGGGAATGACCCTCTATTGTCTGCAAGCAATGGGGAGCCAGTTACGTCACTTGGAGAGGAATGAGAGAGGGGACTTAATAGAAAGTAAATTCCTCTCCTGGAATATATGTCTCACTTTTGTAAGTCTTTGAGAAAACAAGTCCACTATTGGAATACTCATCTATCATGCATGCATTTACTTGTCCATATCATTCAGCCATCCATTCATTTATGCATTTTCTTATTCATTCACTCATCCAAATGCTGGCACATTGCATGAAGCTTTTCTATTGTTAATCCTCATCTAAGATTGGTTATGTTCTGCTTTTCCCTTCTTGCGGTTCTCAGAGACTTGGTTTCCTTTCATTTTAACATTTAAAAATATATATCTTTAAAATTTGAAAGAAATATGAATTTAATACCAAAGGTACGTTGAATAATTTGTAGAGTATTGAGAAGAAATTAGGGAAATTTTTTTTTGTCATACTTCCATTACACACACACACACACACACACACATCACCACAACTGCCACCACCACCACCAAAACACTGCTATCATTTTTTTAGTCTCTCTTTTTTAATAAGCTAAAAAGTTGCAATCATACTAACTTCAAAAAGGCATACATAATAAATTAGTAGTACGTCAGCTTTTGCCTTAGGCCCTGTATTCTTGGGAACCCATGTAAGGACATTAATAATTTCAGCAGAAAAGCAATTTATTGAAGATATTAGTTCACAGAATATCTTGGAGAGACAGAATTGGGTGCTACATAGTTTGGAACAACACCCATGTCGTAATATAGTGCTGCTGTCTTAGAGACCTCATCGCTGCCACCAGGCACAGATGCCGCAAAGTCTGTCATTGAATCTCTGTCAGTGCCACTTCTGACAGCAGATGTGGCTGCTCTCACCTTACTGGAACAGATCTCATGAGATGTCTTTTTCTTCATATTGCATTTGAATTAAAGGTTTGCAATAGTGATTCTGAGTGTCATACCCAAATTCTGCCTGTACCATGACTGCAGGGAAAACTGGGAAAATGAGTTACTGGCATGAACTCAGAATATGGCAAATTCTCCAAACATAAGAAGAGATTTAAAAAGTACTAATGACTTCAAAGCATGAAAAATGTCCACTAAAGTTTCCCCATGGCTGTGCAACTTCCAAACAAGATCAACAATAGCAGCAACCGAATGCTCCAAACTAACTTAATGAGGCAACTCATGAACAAATAAAACCTGATGTACCCCTTCTTTAAAAACAAGACAACACAAAATCTCATTGGTCTTTGCATTCACTTCCATGTCCAATGTCTTTAGCTTACAGTATTTCTCCTCTAGTTTCATCATAATCCTGTATTGATATTCTATAACATATGGATTAAATTATGATATGCAAACCTACAATATACATTACATAAAAGAACAGAGAAAAAGGAAGAGAAGGAAATGAAAAATTTTAAACTATAAATATTACAAAGAATAGGAATAAAGTTTTGAGGTATACTACAGTCCTCATT
Organism: Rhinolophus ferrumequinum; assembly: GCF_004115265.2. NCBI lineage: Eukaryota > Metazoa > Chordata > Mammalia > Chiroptera > Rhinolophidae > Rhinolophus > Rhinolophus ferrumequinum. The sequence goes on along the minus strand of NC_046291.1, from coordinate 43,567,524 downwards.
TCTGCAAAAGATTGAGGCAATGGTTGACATTTTTATATCCCTCTTCTCCACACGTTTGATTTTCTGTCTAAACCACTAATAGTAACAATACCTATTTTGTTTTTTCAATATTACCGTAAAAGTGTGAGACTAAAGCCTTTTTCATATTCAGCATCTAAAGATTGTTCTGAATCAGTTTAGGCATTTTGTATTCTGGTGATGCATGTGAATTTCTCCTGCCTTTGCATGTTCTACGATATATTCCAGAAGAGTCAGAAATATTTACTCCCTTTAATTATGGTGCTGGTATGTGACTATCTTCTACACTAAAAAAACAAAAACAAACCCAAAACACTTTTACTACTGCATCATATATAATTCTTTGAAGGTAGTGTGGCAGCAATTAGGGATCCAAAGAATTAAAATTAAAACTGTTGAGTGCTGGTAATACCAAAAAACTCAATTGAGGGTAATAATCAGGAAATAGATATAATGCATGTGTGGCTTATGACGTGTATTGGGACTATTTTAACTTCTGCCTCTGAGCAATAATAGGCAAATTTCCTTTGAAATTAGACTATAAGATCCATGCCAATTTTAGAAAGCTTAAAATGTGGAAAATATGCCTTTTATTATAATACCAACCAGATAACTAAGGTGTCATAGCTCTGAAATTAATCAATATTAGTATGTCTCACCCATCCTTGCATTTACCAAAACTTTTTTTAGAATAAAAGTGCCTAAAGGCCACAAGAAGCTTAAATTTTAAAGTACTCTCCCAACCGCATCCCACCCCCCACCTTGAAAATAGACTATTATGGCCCATAAGAAAGATTACAAGTCAAGAATTTGTGACATATAGACCTTTATCACTCCATGCTTATAGATGGGAACTGTAGTGTTGAACTAATAAAGTTCATGGAGTAAGTAGCATGGAGCCCTGGAAAGGGTGAGGGCTCTGGAGTGGAGAGACCTGCACCTCCATCCTGGCCCCACTACTTAACAGTTGTATGACTTTAGGCAAGGTATTTGATTGCTCTAAGTCCCAGTTTTCTTATTTATAAGGCGGGGTTATCACACCTCATCTTTTGGTGGTTCGCAAACATTATATGAGATAATGGTGTATGTATAGAGCCAAGAAGAGTGCCAGGAATCTTACAGTCACTTGTACAAAATAGCTATTGAACGACTTTACCTCTTGATCCTCCGTTCCTCATCTGTAGGTCTTAGAATCTTTAACTTCCAAGGCTGTTGTGAGGACAAGAGAGAAATACTACAGGGTGTGTATGTACCCTGTAAATACCATTTTTGGAAATGGTAATTGCTTAGTGTCGTTATATTTCAGATAACCTTCTGGATAAGGAAAGAAAAAAAATATTACTTCTTTTTTGTCAAAACTTGAGGGTTAATCATGGATTGTATATCAATGTTGCAAAGCTGACATCATCAAAGTTAGCTGGAAAATAACAGAATTACCTGAGGACGGGTTGATGGAGGTCCTGACAGATAACAGAAAGTTAATATACTCACTTTGGGGAAAGAGCTATGGAATGTGAAGGAGAGTCAGGCTGGAGAGAGGAGGAATCACACAATGGAGGCCTATTGGACAATACTATTTGTTGAAGAAGGTGGAATAGAACCAAGATCTCACTGGAGTAAGCCCTGATGGTTTAGTCTGAGAGATTAACTGTTAGGGCTTAAGATAGATAGTTGGTCCAATTTAGTCTACAGGGATTCTGATCTGCCCCCATGGGCTCTTATTTTTCCCAGGAAAGTGACAAAGGATTGCAGGATAACTTTCTCAGCCTGACATTTTTGATGATGAAATTATCCACCTGCTTTCTTCGGGGTTGGGTATATACTGACAATGTCTGGCTTCCCCTGGGGCATTTATTATCAGAAAGAGAACACATTCCAGTCAAGCAACAACAGGTGATCTTTCCAAAAAAAATATCCCCTCCCTCACCACACCCCTTCTCCCAGCCTGAACACTTCCCCTTGGGGAACTCACAGGTAGTCCATCTTAGTAGGAGGGAAAACTCACTTATAAGTTAGAGTTCTTTTGAAGACAGATGGTAGAAATTCAAGTTGAATTAAGTGGGCCTAGAGGTAAATGTATTGGTTCATAAACTGGAAGGGCAGGAGTGTAGCTGGGGATGTTCGGAACCAGAAGCTATACTATTTTTTCTCAACTTTTGTCCTTGTTTCTCTATAATTGTTGATTTCATTCTCTTTCCCTGTAGAGAGGTGAAAGCCAGAAAAAGCTCCTCCCTTCTTTTCTAGCTTGGAAAGACCTTCAGATGGACTCTGATTTCCGTCATGGACTTATACTTCATCCAAGTACTGTATGGCACCAGAGATGAGGTTAGGTCCCACTCAGATTGCATGATTCAGGGTTGGGAAGATAGTGTTGTCCAAAAGAAGGGAATAGGTGATTGGTAAGCATCCCTCAGAAATGGCCCCTGTGAGCTGGGTGATCTGCCTTCACAATTTGTGGTTAGTTACTGTCTTGTACATAATATATATATTTTTTCTAACATCCCATTCCTTTCACATTCTGCTACAGATCAGCCTTACTTAGAATGGTTTCTTTGTGTCCTTGGTGGAGCAAGTATTTTTTGAGTACTTATTGAGTGCCTGGCTTTGGGAAGGATTTGGGGATACAAAAAGTGGTTCAACGTGGTCTCTATCCTCAAGGCACTCAAATACATGCACTTAGAACTAGGAAGTGCAGGCATTATATAATCATTACTGCAAGGGTCTGATTAATATTTTTAAACTTAACTGTGTAATTAAACTACTGTTATCATAGGTTTAATTTATTAGAATTTTTCTCTCAGTGTTTATCTAGTACTTTATAGATCAAATTAGATTCAAATAAACTCAGAGCTGTGGAAGGTGAATGGTTGAATTCTCTACTTCCTCAATAGCTTCAAGAAGCTATATGTACATGTAGCAATCTCTGGGCTAGTTGCCCTGGTAACACTTAGGCATTTTGCCAAACCCTCAGAAATATGTGATCTCTAATTAACCTTAAAATTAACTTGCTAAAGGCAAAGATTTCATAACAACTCAGAAAGGCAGAAAATATTCTAGAAAATGTAAATCTAAGGTGACAGTTGTAACTGAGATAGTAAAATATTGTGGGATTTCAAAAAGCCAGAAGACTACAAAGCACCGATACCAGAAGAGTAGTTGAGTGTATTTTTTTCCTCTTTGATTTTCCCATCTAACTGCTTTGAAGGAAATTAGAAAAAATGGTTTAAAAATGTATTTAGCTTAACATCTTTTAGAGTATACGTTAGGTACTAGCATATAAACTTTTATAGTTAGATTAAAAATGAAATTTACTCTTAAATAATTATTGGTTGCACATTTTGACCTTCCTCCTTTTTCCTGTCTTAGGAGTTCATTTAATTAGTTATCTCAAAACTACTTTATTCTTTAAAGCCAAAATGAATACTTTTCATGCATGACTCATCATTTAGAGTTCTAAATTTGAGTGGAAGAAACATCTTTCTTTTTTTCCTCCAGCCTAATTGGGATATAATAGACATATAACATTGCATAATTTTAAGGTATACAACATAATGATTGGATATAGGTGTATATTGTGAAATGGTTACCATAGTAAGGTTACCATCCATCACCTCACATAGTTATAATTTTGTGTTTGTGTGTGTGTGGTTAGAACTTTTACAATTAACAACTTTCAAATGTACAACACAGTATTGTTAACTGTAGCCACCATGCTGTACACTACATCCCCAGAATGTAATCATCTTATAACTGGAAGTTTGTATCCTTTGACCACCTTAACCCATTATCTCTACACCTTCACCACCCATCCCCACTCTCGCACCTGGCAACTACCAGTGTGTTCTCTGTTTCTATGAGATGCTTTTTTTTTTCTTTTTTTTTTTAGATTCCACATATAAGTGAGATCATACTGTATTTGTTGTTCTCTGTCTGACTTCTTTCACTTAACATAACCTCCCCTTTCTCCTCTGTTAACCTCCATTCCATTATCTGTATCCATGAGTTTGTTTTTGTTTAAGTTGTTTGTTTGTTTGTTACTTTTTGTTTTATATTCCATATACGAATGAAATCATACAGTTTTTGTCCTTTTCCGTCTGACTTATGTCATTTAGCATAATACTCTCAAAATCCATGCATTTTGTTGCAAATGGCAATATTTCATATTTTTATACGGCTGAGTAGTATTTTATTGTATATGTGTAGCACAGCTTTTTTATCCAGTCATTCATTGATGGACATTTAGGTTGTTTTTAGTCTTGGCTGTTGTAAATAATGCTGCAGCGACCATCAGGGTACATATATCTTTATGAATAAGTGTTTTTATATTTTGCAGGTGAATACCTAGAAGAAGAATTGCTGGATCATGTGATAGTTCTATTCTTAATTTTTTGAGGAAGTTGTTTTCCATAGTGGCTGCATTAATTTACATTCTCATCAACAGGAAGCACAACAGATTTTTGTATGTTTATTTTGTATCCTGCAACTTTACTGCATTCATTGGTTAGCTCTAATATTTTTTGTGGAGTCTTTAGGATTTTCTCTCTATAAGATCATGTCATCTGCAAACAAGAGACACTTTTGCTTCTTCTTTTCCAATTTGGATGCCTTTTATTTCTTTTTCTTGCCTAATTGTTCTCACTAAAACTTCCAGTACTATGTTGAATAGGAACAGTGAAAGTGGGCACATTTGTTTTGTTCTTGATCATAGAGGAAAAGCTTCCAACCTTTCACCATCGAGTGTGATATTAGGCTTGTCATATATGGCTTTATTATGTTGAGGTATCTTCCTTCTATACTGAACTTGTTGAAAGTTTTTATCATGAATGGATATTGAATTTTGTCAAATACTTGTGTTGGTATCTGTACATTTGAATACGATATCTCCTCTTGCAGACTTTATAGATTCACTTTGGCAGGGATAGTCCTTCACCAGTCTGCTCAGCTTGGGGTTCTGGATGGCTCAGCTAGTATTATCCTTGGGCGGGCAGGGTTTGATATTGGCAACTCTATTTGGACAAAGCCACTGTCCATGCTCTGAGGTCAGGAGGTGCCACTTTCTGGGCTCTGCATTCAAGCAGGGTCACTTGGTGGGCTTCCTAATTGGGTGGGCTGCTGGCTATGCTCTTCAGTCAGTTAGGGCCACTAGCTGGACTCTGCACTTACCTCTGGTTGGGCAAGGTTGCTGGATTTGTAGAATGGTGCCACTGGTTGGACTCCTCAATTGGACAGGGCTACTGGTTTGGCTCGGCAATTGCTCCTGGTCAGGTGGCGTCTCAGGTGTGATCCCTGACCTGATGGTGCCTCTGTATGGACTCTATGTTCAGGTCAGGCCAGAGACTGGGTTTTGAGGTCAGACAAGGACTCAGGTTGTGATCTGAGATTAGGTGGGGATGTAGATAGTGCCCTGAAGTTGGGCAGGGTTGCAGGTTTGGGTTTTACGATCAGGTAGACTGCTGCCTGTGCTCTGCTGTTGAAAAAGGTCACTGTCCAGGCTCTGGTGGGGCAGGGCCTCCCGCTGCATCCCACATTTGAGTGGGGCCAGCGACTAGGCTCATGGTCAGGTAGGGTGCTGTCTGGCCTCCCTTGTCAGTGGGGCTGCAGGCTAAGCTCCACTATTGAACAGGGTCACTGACCAAGCTTCCTGCCTGGGTGAGGCATTAAGCTTCATTCAACAATTGCGCCAGTCCTATGCTGGGCTCTGCTGCTAGGCAGGGCTGTATGTTGGGCTGTGTAGCTCCGTGGTACCATAGGATGGGTTCCGAGGCTGCCCAGGGTCACTGTTCAGGCTCCTTAATTATGCGGGGCCAGAGACTATACTTAACAGCAGGGCAGGATTGCTGGCTTGTTTCCCTGCCCTAGCAGGGCTCGAGGATGGCCTTTATGGCTGCCTGGATTCTCTGGTCAGGCTTCCTTGACTCATGATACTGGATGCTGTACTCAGCAGTTAGGTAGGGCACAAATTTGGTTCCCTGCCTGGGTGGGGTCATAAAAGTGGGCTCTGGGTCCAGTGCAGGGGGCTGACTGGTGACCCAAATCAGGCAGAACTGCGCACCTATCTCCCTGTCCAGGCAGGTCCACTCACTGGGCTCTGCAAATAGGCTGAGACACTGACTAGGATCTCCTCTTGGCCGCAGCTGTGAGAACAAATGTGGTTCGCCAAGATCTGAGTGCTGGTTGCTAAGTCCCATCCCCCTTCTACACTTCCGTCTGATCCTCAGGGGTCAACACGATTTTCCCCAGCGATCCATATGGAGCGAAACTTAACTGGGCCTCCTTGGAAGGGCCCCATAAGGCTGGGGGAATCACATGTCCACCGTGGGCTCTCTCTTTCCCACTGGAGAAAGCGTAGGCTCAGGAGGACCCTCTTGGTGTGGTGCTGTGACAGCCTGGGGGAGGGGCGATGCTGTCAGTGCGTAGTTGCTCCTCTTACCTTCTGATGGAGTTCTTCTTGATCTCTGTGCTCCAGGGGACTGTTTTATCCTCATCTCCAGGTTCTAGGATTTTCACAATGGTGTCTTATCTGGGGCTAGTTGCTAGATTTTCTTCTTGTGAGGGGGACTAAAGTTGGGAATGACCTACGTCCCCATCTAGATGATCAAGCATCTTGATACTCTAGTTTGTATTGGGTGCATTTTGTGCAGAAACGGGGAAATGCTTTATAATTAAAGGAACCAGTGGTTCCAATGTATATAATTGTTGTAAACAGATTTAACTAATGTATACTTTTGTGACAACATGTAAGAATGACAATCAGGCATTGAAACGCTCCAGAAAAGAAGGGAGGAAAGCTCTCCTGATTAGGAGACCCAGGAAAAATTACTTAATTGACTAGGGAACAGATGCTGTGAAGAAATGGATTAGTATGCATAAATGTTTATGAGGAAGGCAAAAAATATTCCGATACTTTCTTATAACCAACCGGAAATTTGAGGTTGAAATTGCCTGGCATGGCATCTCCTTGTCGTGTTTCTTATCTTTTATCTGGCTTTCCTTTTCCTTTGGTTGTTTCTCGGTAGCTCAGCATAAATACTCAGGAAATAAAATCTCTAAAGAGTTTATTCCTATAAAAAGAGAAGATTAAAGTAGATTCTTTATGTTCTGAAATCAGTTGGTCTGTTTAATATGTTGCCAGTACAAAAAAATTATTCAGTCTTCAACAAATTTTTCATGACTTCCTCATTTCCCCTTCTTCCAACATAACTTCTGTTTCATGGTGAATGAAATCTTGCTTTCAGCAATTTCAAAGTAACTTCACCTTATCCACATGATTTTAGGGATCAGAGAAGAGGCCAGATTAAATATTAACCTTCATCTGTGTTGTTCATGCTGACACTCAGGCAAATTTGACTTTTCTGGGCTGATGTTTGGCAGGGGGTCCTATTTCTTCTAGCTGTAGGCTAGAAATTATGGAATTTATGCAAAGTTAAGGTTTGCTTTGTCTGAAATTAAATGATAAAATGAACACTAGAAACTTGGTAAGACATTCTTATTTATTAATCAAGTGAAGAAAAACCTCTTTTATTATAAGCTTGAAAGCTTTTTGTTCTTTTGTGTTGTGTTTTCCTCTACCTTTCTGTCAATCTGTCTTTTATTTGCTTTTTCTTTTTAGTAGTGATAAGGAGAGGGGAGCAGGTGTTCTTAACCATAAATCCTACATCACTGATGCGGTGGTTATGTTCTCTAAGATTTTCTGACATCTTTGTGAATTGTCTTATAACTATAGGACATTTTTTCCCCCTCTGTGATATATGGGCTTTGAAGTCACTGGGTCGACCATATTCAATACCTGGGGTTACTATGGGTTGTAGAAGAGCGTGTTATGACCACTGGGTATAATATAGCAGTACTGACTTAGATTCCACTGACTGGTAGAATTTATTTTATGTTTGACCAATGTAAGTACAGTTAAGATCATGGTTAGAAGTTAAAGTATATTTTAATTCTCCCTCTGTAATTCACATATACGTCCCTTTTAAAAAATAATATTTTATTCTTCCTAGCTGGATCTGAAATAGCTTTTTCTTTTTTAACAGAGCTCCAAGTTTATACCATTAATTGTCATTTATCCAGAGCTAGTCGTAGTGGTCTTTACTTTCATCATTGGCATGGTTGGGGGTCAGAGCTTTGATACAATTTCTTGTTTCAGCTTATCACTTGGCCTTCTAGATAGTTTCTTATTCACTTAATTTTTTCCTTTTCAAGTAATATAAATTTGTTTTTGATAAAAAGATCTACCTACCTTTTTCATAGAAGAAAATGAGATGATAAAAATAATAATTTTAATAAATTGGTGGACTGATAATTTTAAACTTCTGTTAGGATCAAATAATCCTTTTTGCTGGCACTTTTTTTTTCACTTGCAAGACAGGCATTATTATGTTTCTGCTTTCCTAGGATTTGGGCACTGTCACAATATTCTTCAGGCTTTCAAAATTTTGCTAATAACTTAATCCTACTGTTTAATTACCTAAACTTAAGTTAGAATTGAACAAAAGCAATTTGATAATTTTTCACTAGATGTCTTCCAATTTTATAACAACAGATTCTTGGTTAAGGTTTTGGCTGCTTTTCTATTCCGAGAAATAAACGACCTCTTGGTGAAAATCAAAGTTAATAAAATGTTTAGCATTTGAAGAATTTTTATACTACCTCTTATTTAAAGATTCTTTTCCTATAAGGGACAATATTTTTCTGATTTTTTTTATGCTTAATATTTAAAGATTTCCCAATTGTCTTAGAAGCTTCCTGCTGAAACCTCCTGTGATATGCTGCGAAGGGGTCTATGATAAGAACAGTCTCTAGTTCCTTATTTGTACTCCTGTCTTTTCTCTTGCCTTCCTTTTCACCTTTTCTTTTCTCTTTGACCCCGAATTCTTTTCTTATCTGGCAGAACTGCTAGAATCCCTGCTGAGACTCTTGTTTCCTGCAGAGGGTAGGAAATGCTGCAGCTCCTCCTTGATTGATAAGAGGTGCAGAGCCCTGCTGAGCAGCTGCAATAAGAAAATCTCCTGTCAGCAGAAGTACGTGTTCTCAAGGCATTGATCTTGACCTGAGAGTTTGCCTTACTTTCGAGGTATCAGGAAGGATGACTTGGTGTACTGACATGGTCACTGGTCAAGCTGTGGTCATATCCACTGTGGAACGATCATGTCAAGTTGGAAGGGGACCTGTAAGTGTTGAGAGTATGGCACTCAGCCATGATTTATGTTGATAATAAGTACCGCTACATTGCCATTGTGGCCTTTATATTGAGTTGTTTTTATTATGTTTAAGAATTGCATTTTCCAATTGATAGAAGTACTTTAGGTACATTATCTGTAATACTCGTTTTTAATGATAACAATGAATATGGAAATTAGGCCAGAGCATAAAATTAAGGATATTTGAATAATTATAGAGCAATCAAGTCAAAATTACCGATGTCTTTATTTGATGCTGAATTATGTGGAAAACAGCACAAGAACATACGTGCTTTGGAAGTTGAAAGTACATCAGTTTTGAGTGCACAACTGCATAAGTTACTAAGTGGTTCGGGTGAATATTTTTCTCCATAAATCTTCAAGTAAAAATAATAGCTGCAAGGATGAGTTTTGAACGAAATCGGAATGAGTAAACCAGTATTGCAAGTTACTTCTTAAACATGTTTGCTCTTTGAAAGCAAAGTTGTATCATGTGTTTGACATAGTGCCTAGCTAGTTAATAGTGAACTATCGTTCTTAATATTTAAAGAAGGTGTTCTATCTGACCAGTAGAACCGACTAGAGGGAAATGTAATGAATTAAGTCAATAAGTAAGCATATAAAATGTATTTGGTTGGAGGGGTTAGTATATATAAAAACATAGTTTTATATATGAGAAGTAATTTTTATGCCATGTTAGTGTTGGAATGTAATAACTAAGTGGATTTAGAAGCACATGTCTTGGTCAGTATATATATGATGAGGCAAATGAAATGAGGAGTAGGCTATGAATATTCTACTTTCTTGAGGCCACACATGAAGTAAATCAAGAATGTAATTCGAATAAGACCAAATGGGATAGAAGTTTAAGCTAAAGATGAGCTGCACAGGCCCACTCCTAGTTTCTTCAGTAAAACCACCTGCCTTTTTATGTTACTATATTAAAAAAAATTATTAGGGATAACTGTTGTTCAAATAATGCCCTCTCCCCTAAAGATAAGATCTCCACTCTTTAATTCCCAGATCCTATTCAATATGTTATATTACATGTCCTAAAGAACCTTGCTGATGTACTTAAGGCTATGGCACCTTAAAATAAGGAGATTATACTGGATTATCCAGGTAAACTCAATATAATCACATAGACCTTTAAAGCAAAAGAGAAGACAGAAGAGTCAGTCAGAGAGACGTGGCAGAAGAGGAAAACGGCAATGCAGCTGAAGGCGATGTAAGAGAGATTTCAAGCATGAGAAGGATTCGTTCCGGGCTCTGAGATGCAGGGGCCCCTGTGCAAAGACAGGAAAGAGATGAGTGTGGCCCGTAGCAGACTAACAGCAGGGAAATGGGGACCTGAGTTCTACAATGGAAAAAAACTGGATTCTGCCAACAACCTGAGTGAACCTGGAAGGGTTCATTCCCGGAGCCCCCGATAAGGTTTTGTGAAACCTGGAACAGAGAAGAATATATTCATGACCTTGAGATAGGCAAACATTTCTTAAACAAATATGAAAAGCTTAATGATAAAAGAAATAGTTGATAAATTTGACTTCATCAATATTAAGGAGTTCTATTTTTTGAAGCACACTATTAAAAAATGAAAAGACAAGTCTTTGAGAAGATATTTGTAATGCATATATTCAACATAAGATTTGTTTCTAGAATATGTAAATAACTTCTAGAAATCTATAAGTAAAAGATAAGCAGTTCAATAGAGAGTAGGCAAAAGGCTTGAATGGGCACTTCACAAAAGTGGATATCCCAAAGGCCAATGAGCGTATAGAAACGTGCTCAGCATCATCAGTCACCAGCGAGATGAGACAGCACAATAAGATGCCCCTACACAGACGTTAGAACGGCCAAAGTTATGAAGACTGACAATATTTTTAACAAGGATGTGGAGCAACTACAACTCTCATAAATGGCTGGTGAAAGATAAATTGGTGCAATCAGTTGGGAAAACTGTCCAGCAGTACCTACCAAATTTAAGCACATTAATATTTTAGTAAGTAAAACCTCACTAGATGAATAAAAATAACCAGGAGTGGAGCTACATGAAGTTGTGTGAACCCTTTCTTATAGGGAGAGGACTGGAGTGGTGATTGATAGGTGTATAAAAAAAACACTTGAGAGATAAATAAAGGGATTTATTGAATCTGTATGTTCGAGAGAAACTTGGGCATTATACAAGTTTCTTTCTTCTACTGACAGGGCTACAACTATTATGAATAAATCAAATGTTGGTGAAGCCATGTGGCTTCACCTGCCTGACTTTGCTCCTTTGCTGCATAACAGGATCCAGAATTGGGAGATGGTCAGCACATGCTTTTCTGAGTTGGCTTGACCTATGAGCGATTGTGGCAACCTACCCCCTTGTTGCTGCTACTGAAGACCTGGGAGGCGGAAGGGTCTGCTTTGTCGTCAAAGTTGCTAAAAAATGATGTTTTTCAATACAAATATGCAAAAGTTTTACCAGAGCAGTTTCACATTCCTCTTAAATACTCTCTAAACATTTTAGTATATTTTACATTATTACACAGAAAACATGTTACTGCTCGTAGAGTTAACAGTTTTCCTGCAAACCAAGCTTCAGGTGTTTTTCATTTTTAAGAAGACATTTCCAAAGCTAGGGTTATTTGCATAACAGGATTTCTTTCTTTTTTTGTGGCTTCTGTTAAGAGGCAATTTTTTTTCTTTCTTAGGACTGTTCTCCATTCTGTGTTCACACAAAAAGTCCTCTCTGATATCTAAGAGGGTCTCAGCAACACGACAGCATCTTTAGCTGCTACTGGCACATATTCTGCTCTTCATCTTGACGCTATTGGTAAATAGCACCATTGCCCTAATTCCTTCTTGCTCATCATCACTTACTTTTGTCTTGTTGTAGAAAACAGTTTCAGGCATTTTAATATTGAAGACTTTCGTTTCTCCCATGTCCATTTCTTCTATTATATAGCTGAATAAGCTCTAATACGTTTTTATTTTTCTTTATTGGCCAGAAGAAAGTAAACATCTTGATTGTACTCAGAGCCTGTCACATGCCTCATTAGGTACAGGGGGTAAGTAGATGGCAGCAGCATTACATGGCTCTGCAGAAACATCTGATTTATTTTTATGAGCAAGTTATAGTCTTGAAGACATGAGTACCAAAGTCACGGGTGGTGCCATATGCATCATAAAAATGAAAGATGTTTTCTTATATGTCATGAAATAACCCATGCATGTAATTCCTTTGAGGGGAAAAAATAAATAGTCACTTAGAACAAGTTTTAAAGCATGTTATATAGTTGTCTTTCCAAAATCAGCGATTTGGTTGCTTTGGCAAAAAATTAAAAAAGCACAAAAGTGTCAGCATCTACATCTTAGAGGAGTGCAAAAGTTCAAATTTCCTGGCTTCAAGTATAATCTTTTTATCCTATTTTTATAGAAAAGCTTCTTCATTCAGAAGACTGCACCTATTTTCCTATCCTAAGAGCAAGGTTCTTATGTTTAGAAATGTGTGTCTTTAAATAATGTCACCAATGATGAATGAGTACCAGCAAACATCCTTTGATAGCAGAAAGGCTGGCTGAATGAAATTAGCCTTTGTAAACCTGAGATTAAGTACAGGATGCCATTTGGATTTATTAGACAATAACAATAACCTTGCATTTTATATTTTACCATTTACAGATTGCTTGTCTTAATAAGCATGGCAGGCAGTTTTCAGTCCTTAGTTTTCAGGCAAGAATACCACATCAGAAGGTAATTTACAAGGCAATTAGGTGACAGAAATCAAGTTAAAATTTAATTTTTCTGCACTACGATTCTAGAATCTAGGTCCTAATTCTAATCTTGAGTTTAGTTATTTATAATTGATTTTCCACAAGGCTATGCGAGTTGTTCCTTGATGGCTTACTGTGCTTAGAGCATCAAACCTAGAGCTGGGCATCAAAGGATCTGAGTTCTAATTTGGACTTTTTAAATTCAGGAAACATGCTACCTTCAGTAGGTTTCTTACTTATCAATCAGCAAAATATTTCTCAGGGGCCTACAAAATGCAAAATATATTAGGCACTGTGGCACCAGCAAGTGGGAAAAGTTGTTTCTCTCTAAGGAACTTACGGTTGGCTTTTGGAGACAAGGGTTATTGCAAAGTTTCAGCTCACACTGGCATTGGAGTATCCTGAAGCAGTTGGGTGATTGCATCTCTAAAGCCGAGATCTCTTTTAGTTTTTCCGTCCTTCTTTTTTTTTTTTTTCACAAGAGAAAACCCAAAGCTTGGAGAAATAAAGTGACTTATGATGAGGGTTCTAAGGTAGGTTAATGGCAGAGCTGTGCACAGACTGGGCTGCTTTGGTGCCTAATTGAATGTTTTTCTGTTTTGCCATACTGAGCTTCCATACAGGACTTGGGCAGACTGTTAATGCAATATGTTCTGAGAAGGAAAGTCACAGCATTCTGAGAAAACGCCATGGAGGAGGAGACATCTGAGCTAGCCCTTGATAGATGTGCAGGATTTAGGTAAGGGGTAGGAGAAGGGCTTTCCAAGGGGACCAAATAGGAAGGATTAGCAGATCAGGGGTTCGACAATATGAATGAGGTAGGTACTTTCTCCTGTTGGAAAATTTGGGGAAGGAAACCTTGGAAATCTAACTACAGAGTGAAATCACAGTGACATTTTAGGGAGATTTATATTGCAGTGGAGAACAGGATTGATTGCAGTGTATGAGAAACTTACATAAGAGAGGTCAAGTTGGTTATTGAAGCAGTTTTGGTATTAATGATGAAAGCCCAATGGACATGGTAGTTGTGGAAATGAAAAGAAAGGTATAGATGAGAGAACTCTTGAAGGAAGGACTGAAAGAATTAATGACAGCTTGGAGAGAGAGAAGAGGTGACAGAAAAGATGCATGCAAAGGTGAATGAAGTTTAAGCATTGATAAGGAAAACAAATGAGGGATGAACTACCATGAGTAGAAAAAGAGAAGTTAGAAGAAGCCGGTTTTGAGGAGAAGGTGATAATTTTATTGAGCTTCAGTTGAGAGAGTAACATTAAATAGAAAACTTTAGAAGGTAGACAGAAAGACATCTCATGTTCAGTAAAGAGATCATGAGCTAAAGACACAGATTTTGAATTATCTGCATAAAAAGGTGATAGTTGAGATATGGCGGTGAAATTAAACTCTGAGGACCGGGGTGTAATGGGAGAGCTTTGGGGAACACCTGCCTCTAGGGTTAAAGATTAGGGAGAAGAGTCAGTACAGGTGGTCTAGGCCCCAAGGACTAGGGTGGCCCAGAAGCAGGAAAATCAGAACACTATGAGATGAAAATTCAGTTTCAAAAAGAAGGAGGTGGCTAATACTAACAAGAGGGTAAAAATGCTGTATTTTAAAAGTTTTCTGTTGAAATAATATTAGGGAGAAATGTAATAATCCTTATAGAATGGGCCCAGGAAATCTATTAAAGCTTATTTCCTAATCTTGTGGAAATGTGTGGATAAGAGACATCTCTAGAGCCTGGTCAGGTGGTCTTCTATATTTCCTAAGGAATAAAGAAACAAACTCAAGAAAATGAACAAAACTCTGCTAAATAAACAACCTTAAATAGATATATAAAAAAATAACTTTTTGTTGGTGATCAATTTCTCCTTGATTTGTTTCATCTTTATTTTTTTTTATGGTGTTAAATTTTCACTGTTATTTTTAAAAGCAGAATTCCTAATAAGAGTGTAAAAGAACTGGATGAATGTTTTTTAATTTCTCTGGGAAGTATCACCCCAAAGAAAAAAACAAACAGATTTTGACAAGTAGACCAAAGAGATTTATTATCAGAGAAGTTGACTTAGTAATTCTAATTTAGATTATTTGAAGTACAGTTCCTAAACCAATTTAGAAAAGATTCTTTAAAATAATTATAGCTTTTTAAAAAAAAATGGTGATAGTAGAGAGAGGTGTGAATTATGTTACAGCTTTAGATGTGTGGGGAATTTAATAAGTTTAGTGGGTTTACTGTGAACTCCTGACATTCAAAGTTAACATAATTTTAATTTTTTTCTCATACCTGTTATTAGAACATACTTGAAATTAATTTCTAAAACTTTGCTTTCCTTTGAGCTTCCTACTGCTTCTTACATGTCTTCATAGCTACTGTAAAATGACAGAAAAATATTTTATACATAAATTATCTCACACATCATAATATGAGTCAACTGAAATGCAGTTTATTTTCTACATTTATAAATAACTTCTTAAATTTTATGGAATGCTTGTCAAGACTGAAAAAAATAAACCTGAAAAAGATTTTTAAAGGTAACATCTGAAAAGTTTTTTAAGCCAAGATATTTATTAAACATTTTGTTCCATTTTTCTGATTTAGATTAGAATTATTTGTACAGTGTTGATTTGTATTTTGGGTGATGAGGTTGAATGAATGTTATTAAGTACTTGAATTTTTTTGGAATGTAGTCTGTATAGTAGATAACAGATTGACTACAGATTTGAAACCTGGCCCCCTACATTAAATGGTAACTTTTATTTTTATACTACCATATTTTTTTTCTTCCTATGATTTGTTGATTTTCTATCTCAGAGCCTGCTACGTCTATATCTTTTTATAAATGAAAAGGGAGAAAGTAAAAATTGGGGATGTTTAGAAAGATTTGGGGCAGGAATATTTGATTTGACATATATTTAATGCCGGCACAGCAAGTATATAGCAAGATTGAAATACAATGATATCTCTCCAAACATGGTATCCCAATATAAAAATCTGAGATCAGATGAAGTTACTTTGTAGTTACTTTTGGCAACTCAAAAATTTTGGATTTTACTGTATGTGAATTGTGAATAATAATTCTGGGGATAATTAGAAAAATGGCAACTAGGAGTTGGGATATTAAAAAGAGAAGTACAGTTAATGGTAGAGAGAGAACAGAAATTTTTATAACAACTGGGAAAGAAACTGAAATACAAGTGGAAGAAATACTGGGCCTTCGAAAGTTCCAGTAGCCTCTAGGAGGAAGGGAGGCTACTTGGCTGAGACCTCAGTGAGCTCAGCACCTGGGGCCCACAAGCCTGGAGTGACTAGGAGGCTGGTAGTAGCGGTATGGGAGTCAGTTTTCAATAAAATTGAAAAGACTATGGTCATTTAGATGTAGTTACAGACAAAGAAAAAAGATGCTTCAAAGTATTTGTTACTTGCAACAAAGCTAAATTAATTTATAAGCATATCTTTAATACTGGAGAAAAGAGGTGGTAAGAGAGGGAGGTTCTGAAAACTAATAACATGCAAGGGTGCAATACCTACTTTTGCTAATTTAGGTGTATAAAATGCATAGTTAACATTTTTATTTACTCTACTGGTTTTATAATTTTGTTTTACAAATATAAAAGTATTTTTTAGGCTTCTCACAGATTTAGCTATTACATGGTTTCCCCAAACCTGTTCTTCTATGGCTTTAGTTTATTGACTATGAATTATGCCACAGGGATTTTTCTGGATCTGAACCCTTGTGGTTTGGGGGAAACTTTCTATGTTCAAGAAAAATAGGCATAAGTTTGTATAGGGTTTCAAAGAGTAAAGCTGGTGCGACAACAATGTTGGACCTAGAAGGTATTATGTTAAGTGAAATAAGTCAAACAGAGAAAGACAAATACCATATGATCTCACTTATACGTAGAATCTAAAGAACAAAATAATGAACAAAACAGAGACACATAGATACAGGGAACAAACTGATGGTTGCCAGATGGGAGGGAGGTGAAAAAAGATGAAGGGATTAAGAAGTACAAACTGGTAGATACAAAATAGTCACAGGGATGTAAAGTATAGCATAGGGAGTATAGTCAATAATATGGTATTAACTATGTATATAGTGCCAGGGGGTTACTAAACTAGTCAGGGTGATCACTTTGTAAATTATATAAATGTCTAGCCACTATGCTATACACTTGAAACTAATATAAAATAATATTGAATGTCAACTATAATTGAAAATTTTTTTTTTAAAAAAGGGAATAAGAGGTTCAAATTTCTAGTTATAAAGTAAGTAAGTCATAGCGATGTAATATACAGCATGGGGAATGTGGTCAATAATATTGTAATAACATTGTACAGTGTTAGATAGTTACTAGACTTATCATGGTGATCACTTCTTTATGTATATAAATATTGAATAACTATGGTGTGTATGCCTGAAACTAATATAATATTGTATGTTAGCTATATTTTAATGAAAATCTTTTTAAAAGCAAAAAAAAAAAAAGAGTACAGCAATTTTGGCTAAATTCTGGCAGACATAAAATTAATACAATCTAAAATGGACCTGTCTAACCTACTAATGAGATTTCAAAATTAAAATTTCCAGCCATTAGACATTAAGACAACTTCTCCCCTGCGAAGATCGCATCATCTTAAAAAACTGAGATTCTCTGCCAAAAGCCTGGAGTAACCAATCTCCTTTAAGTTCTGGAACATAATGGTGAGGGTAGCTATACCTTTATGTAGCTCTGGGTCCAAGGATTCACCAGCCCTTGAATATAACAGATCTCCCATTAATAGCCAAATTAATAACCACATTTCCATAGCTCAGAGTCACATCTCCAAGCCTCCTCAAATAGCACTGATGGATCCCTCAGGGGATGGTATACTCAGATACAAGTATGCTGACATTTTTCTACTTTGGTTTCCTCATCCAGAAGCTCTGGCCCAGCCGCTGCTGCTAATGCCCTTTGTGGAATTGTCATCGACTCTGCTAAGGGTGCATCTTTCCAATAGCACCAACACTGTCTTCCATTACAGGGGCCAGGTTTCAGCTTCAATGTCACATTCACAGGGATACCTTCCCTGTCTCTTCCCCATGACTAGATAAGGTTCTCTATTCTATAGCCCCCAAGGGTCTCTGTACTTCTTTCTTGCAGACTCGCATACTTGCAATTATTTAGGTGATTTCTGTATTTCTTCAATTTTGAGAATGTCCCGCCCCAACATTTTTAACATTTTGAAATTTGTGATGTGTCTTATAATTGAAAAAAAAAATCATTTTATGTGGTAACTTTCTTCTTATCATGGAAAAGTTATTGAAACAATGTCTCTTGCAATTGAGGGCATCTTGCAATTTGCTTGGAATCCTTTTGGAAATATGACTGAGTCTGAATTTATTAATTACTAATTCTTTTAGGTCCAACATTATTTGGCATTAAAAATCCAGGAAATTTCTCCATTAAATTATGGACGATTTTGCTCATAAAAATTACTGTACAATTGTTAAGGTACAAACTTTGAAGTCAGACCTGATTCTTGTCCTAGTCATGCCAATTGAAGAAATATGGAATATATATATATATAAAATTGTTATATATATAGTATGGTAAATATAATTATATAAATAATTGATTCTTTCAATTATAAGATACATCAAAAATTTTTAAGTGTTAAAAATGTTGGGGTAGGTGATGTCTTAAAATTGAAGAAATACGGAAATTACTTAAATAATTATACTATATATTATATAAAATATATCATATATATAGTGTATATATAATATATAGTATATTTTATATATATTATTTATGTATGTACGTATGTATGTATTTTTTCTCTCTTCCCTTTTCCCCTTCTGGGTTCTGAACTCCAAGAAGGCTGGAGAAAACTTGTTCATCCCTCTCTGGTGACTAGCACAGCACCCGGTATCAGGGCCTCAATAAATAGTGGACTGATTGGATCTTTGTCTCACTCTTCTTTTGATTCTAATAACACTCAGACAATTAGAATTAGTTGCCTAAGAACTGGGACCATTCACTCATTCAACAAACATTCATTGTATGCCCACTAATCACTGTGATTGACTTCCTGGAGGAGAAGAGGAAAGCTTCAAAGAGTGGGTAACTTGGAGCTGGACCTAAATGAATGAGTATTTAATAAATTTATGCTCAATCACATTCTCAAAAGGATTTGAACCAAATTGCAAAATACATACAATGCAACAAATTAAGCTATAAAAAGATAAACCAGTATGACTAGAATAAAGTTTGAATAATAAGATGGAGCCAAAGGGAGAATCTGATGCAAAACTATACACCACAAGTCTTATAGAGTAGCCCATTCTCTCTCTCTAAATATATATGTGTGTGCTTGTGAGTGTGTGTGTGTGTGTGTGTGTGTGTGTGTGTGTGTACACAGGGATTCAGGGAATGAGGGAATAATAAAACAATCTATTTTCAGTAATGAATCTAGTGGTTGTATGCAGAATGGATTAGGAATGGAAGGAGGGAGCAAGACTGGGTGTACAAAAGCCAAGAAAACTAATTAGAAAGCGCTGGAATGGGTTAAGTATGGGTGACGGGGCTGTAAATTAGAGCAGTGGCAATGGTGGTACAGGGAGGGAGGAGATTCTGATTTCAGGAAAAAATCAGGACTGCTTTTACTCCTGTTTTTTTTTCCTCAAAGGCAAATACTTTTTTTTTCCTCTTTAATTGTTGTTCAATAGATATTGCTATGGAGACATCAGCTCTGACAGTCTGACAACTTGTGCATTATATAACTTATGCTATAGCCTCAATGACAGTTACCACACGTCACTCAAAATTGAGTATGGTATGTTGTGTTCATCTGGTGGCAATTCTCAAGGTAATGTCAACTTTGATTTCTATCAGAAATCGCGGATCTGCTTTTGATCCCCTTAAAATAGGTGATTAGTTTTGCTTAATCTGTGAAATTATAAGAGTTGTGCACAACTCTAGTTTGTAATTGCTGAGAAGCTATGGCTTGGCTAATTTCATGACAAAAATGCCTCTGTTTAATGATTTGTAAAAGAAGTAGGAAGCTCAGTGCTGTTTTCTTATGGCATTCTTTAGTTTAATATAACAGGTGTAAGAAAAAAAAGCAGGGAGCATTTTCCATGCAAACTGCTAAATATATTGGTTTTCCATAATGAAATAAAAATTTCATTTTTAGTAACTTATTCAGACCTAAGCTGACATCTCTTAAGAGAACGGAAAAATGTAGATACTGACTGTCAGGAGTGTATAACAACTAGCACAAAGTGACTTCAGATAGGAAGATTTGCCACAAAAATTGGTTAATGCATCTCAAGGCAGGGTAGACCTTAAAGAAGCTAGGTTAAAAGCCCAACGTAGCTCCTTTGGAGGGTGATTTTTCCCACCCTTTTCCTCAGCATTCTGCCTATGTTCCACTGTACTTTGACACTTTCCTTTATAAGTGTGAGCGTGCCTGTACATCACTTAAATTGTGAATAAGTTACATGAGGTTTAAAATGTTAATGACCAGTTAAGCCATTATTTTGAAACAGTAAAAAAAAAAAAAAGAAAAAAGAATTATGAAAGAAAAATAGGATCCCACAGTAGTTTCATGACAAAAGTGTCTCTGTTTAATGATTTGTAAAAGAAGTAGGAAACATTTGCCATGCAAGCTGTTAATTATTTTGGTTTTCCATAGTGAAAATGTGTGCTGTTTAAATGTCTCTGTTCATTAGTTTACTCTGTGACACTGGTACATTTGTGTGCTTTGTGTATTTTCTCACTTCTCTGTATCAATATAAGAGTGATTTCATGAATCAATGAGTTTAAAGTTTTTTGGAAATTATGGCAATAATCTTTTGACCATGAAGATCGATGACTTTTAAGTTGTGCTACTTCAGGATGAGAAGGAATAGTCCAATCATCTTTTTGGTCTGTTGTTTCATTTATCATCATGTGTTTTGGAAGAGGTTTCTTTATTCTGCTTTGTCAGAAACATCCACAAATCAAATAATTATTGATATACACTTGGTGACTTATGTTTAGAAATAAATTTAAAGGTTACCAAAGAAATTAACCTTGGTAACAATTGTTTTTGCCATGCTAATGGCTCTTAAGGAATGATTTAATTGTGCATGTCCATGGCAGGCAGGCTCAATGATACTGCTGTTCAAACCAGAAAAGAGACAAGGTTCTAAGGTCAAACACCAGAAATAGCATGTCCTGCCACACTCAGATAAGACAAGCTGAAGACTTTTGGAAGCCTAGATTTTTCTTAAATTGGATCAGAATAGGGACTGTGAATTTATGGACCCTCTTTCCCACCCCTGCCTGCTCTCTGCTTTGCCTTTGCGTACTGCTGACTTAGTGCAGCTTCTTTTCTCACAAGCCCCTTTGTATGGGGCAGGAGAGTTTACAGTGGGGCTCATAAACACATCCTACCTGAGTCCCTGCTGCAGATTGAAGTGTGATCAATTTCCTGTGCAGAGTGCAAGGCTTTTGCACCTGTCTGACATGTTCTGTCTGCCCTCCTTAGCCCGTACTCAGATGTGATTCAGCAGACGGTGCACAGTGTCACAGAGGGCAGTTCCAGATCTGCTTTGGAAGATATACCAGGCAGATAATCCTGTGATCCCAGGTGTCTGACCTTGTTTCTTAGCTTGCTAAGCCACACTGACTCTTTGGTATTTACTCTAGAATTTAGGGATGAAGAAAAGGCCTGATGCTCATCAGATCTGTTCAGAAATGGCAATAAAATATTAGCAATCTGGGAAAAATAAATTTAGCTAGTAAATGAGTGAATCCTCAGAAATTAGCTAAGTAAAATAGAGATGAAACAAGTGAGTATCTATTTTGTGCTGTGCTCAGTGTTTTTCTTTTTTTTTTTCCTATAAAAAGAATCCCTTTATTTCTGTCTGTTCACTTTGCCACGCTCTCTGCTTTGCTGCTCACCTATCAATGTTTGCCAGACTGCTTCCTATTTTACACATTTTGGCACCATTCCAGTTAGACTGCCTCCAGGAAGGCCTAAAGTTTTTTCTAGGTACAATGGCAATATAATTGACAAGGAAAGAAAGGAATGACTGCGAGTTATGATTGAGATAATGCACTGGAAAAACTTTAAGTGGGAATTATATTTCTTGGGTGAGGCCATTTCCATCTGCCTAGATACGCATTTATTTTCCCTCTACTCATTACATATTTTACGTAGTCGTTATGGGTGGCTAGTGAGATATCTTCCACTTTTGAAAACATATAAAGTTGTATTCTAACCAGAGAAGGAAACTTCCTTTTACAGATTTGAGAACACCAAAGTGGCACTTCCAATATATTTTATTAAAAAACATCTCTATCTGGTTGATACTAATTCTCACTGACTTAAAAGAACACAGTCTGCGCTATCTTTTAGGGCTGCATCTCTCTGTGTTGGCTTCATTCTTGGGGACACACTCTCTGTATAGTGGGAAACAGCCTTTGCAGCTCCAGTGACATGTTCTTTAAGTTAACGATCTTAGAGAAACCTAGAGTGCCTTATTTATTTATTTATTTACTTACTTATTTATGGTTTGAAAATTTAGAAGATATTTATTTTTCGGGAAGGTCCCCAACAACCGGCAGCCACTGCCTTCCCTCTAGAATGCCTTCGCAGAAAGCTTTAGCAAAAGTTCCAGGGGCATTTTTGATTGTTCTGACTTGGGATATCTGTTCCTTTCTGGGCCTGGGTCAGCCTCACCTGAATTACATAAACCAAAAAAGATTATTACGGGGAAAATGATTCCCCAAAGGAGAAACATACTGAGCAGACAAAGATCAACTTCAATGACTATGATAAAAATTTAGATAACTGTGTGAAGCTATTGAGGACTGAAGGACGTAAGAAAAATGTAAACCTGACTTAGCAGCTGATCTGAACGTGATCTTGCCTTACGTTGTTTTCTGACCACTGTAATAGAATCACTCTTAGGGGCTTACAGTTTTATAGGACCATAAATGGGAATATTTCTTTGATCTGATGTGAAATATGTAAATAGAATTTCCACTTATATTTACTGAGTAGTGCTCTTTTTTCTTTAAGACAGTGATCTTCAGTATGGTAAGGTAATAGATTAATGCTTTCAGATTTAGATTATACAGAATTGTTCATTTTGTTTGATCCCTGTAACCTAGAAAAGCATATTGATACAAAATGAGAAAACGTGTCTTCATAATTTCCAATAGTGAATGAGTATGCCAACTTTTATTAGCATTATAAAGGCAGCTAATTATAAATAGCTACTTAAGAGTCATTTGCATTTATAACCATATAAATGAGTGTTCTAAAATGTTCTACTAGATGGTAACCATTCTTGTGGAGTCAAGCAACTGTATGCGTGTGCAGGCGAGCATGGGTGTTCTCACACACAGGCTCATACAGCTCAGAGTGGCTGCTTCCTAATCTAATAAGGGAAGAAATAGAAAAAAACAGCTTTGTTACTCAGTTCTCTGGGAAGGAGATGACTAGGACGGGAGGATGAGGTGGATGGTGATTGAGCTGCTCTGGGAGCGGGCTGCGGGTGGGAGAATACGAGTTCGAAGGCAGCTGAACTTTTCCACCCCTGAACAATGTCTCCATAACTCCCAAGAGTCACAAGCATACAATTTGAAAAGCATGGAAATAAAAATCAATGAGATTCAAATTGTTTCATAACATTACTCTTAACTAATTCTATGAGATACTAGACACTCAAGTACACATATTTTTCATTTTGTGTGTATAGGGATGACACTAAAAATATTTGACAACTGATATGACAAAGGCATCCAACCAGCACTGACCAGTCAGAGCAGACTCCAGCTGTAAACAGCTGGAATGCCTTACAGGTATGTTTCAGCTGGATATCAGCCCTGTTTACCTATATGCAAAGCTATGAAGAATTACATAGATGTTTTTATCTGTCAAAATACACACTTTAGCTCTGTTTTAGTCTATTTTATTTATATCAAAATAGTATCTGATAAAAAGTTTTAATGGGAATTTTATAGTTTTCTAGCTATTGAAAACAAATATATATAATTTATTATTAAATGTTCTACCCAAATACTGTAATTTGGAACATTAACAAAGATGATCAATGAATTGATTAGCTAATTGATTAACAGTGAGTTCACAAATATTTCTAGCTTCCTACTATGAACCAAATAATGTGTTGGACTCTGAGTACACAAGATGGATAAAATTGTTACCCCCATGGACTTTATAGCTTCACTGTGGAGATGGCTAACAGACAATTCCAAAGCAGAGTAATTAACATGTTTTGGCTTGAGGAAGTTCGGGGACCTATAAAAGCAGTGGGGAGTGGCATATAATACACACTTGGAATCAAGGAAGACTTCATGGGGGAGGTGGTAACTAAACTGTGACTGATGGATGCATCAATAAATGGGAAGCATAGAGGAAAAAAAGGCAATGGGAAGAGAGTGTTTTAAGCATGTGTAAAATCCCAGAAATAAGAAGATCAAAAGACGGTCATTAACCTGAAAGTGGCTTAATATCTTGGGAGCCCTATCTAGTGACCCCTGATATGAAAAAAGGGAAAATTATCATACTTAAACATTCTTCCACTTACTAACCCCACCCCCTAATATTTGTTAATTATTTTTTCCACTCTCAAGGTGCATAACTTTATAGCCTATTCTGTAAACAGAATTCCATCACTTTGTCCTAGGTTCTTGTATTATAGGTGTGTCTGTATTATAGGTGTGTATAGGTAGGGTAAAAGTTGCTGTTTTAATTCATTTGTTGGTTTATGCTGCTCTGCCTCTGCTCCTGCCGACTCTTTACGCTGGATCGCCCTTTCTCCTTTCTTTTGCCTGGAGTATCCGCACATCCTTCAGGATGTGGATCAAAAGTTCTGTCTCTTACCAGAATTTCATGCTGCCTCGAGGTAGAGCTGATGACTGTACCCAGCATACCGTTTTCTCATACCAGCTATAACTCTTTAGCCTCACTTAGCCTGCACATTATTTGGGGGTAGGGGCATGATTATTCCATTATGTCCTTCTATTATTGGCTCCTTGAATAATATTTATCACAGCATGGATGTTAGGGGTTCGTGGTAATGCTCAACTTTCTTTTTTTCAAAAAAATTTTTTATTTTGAATGTTGGTGTGTACACATAAGGCTTACTACACACATGTGAACCGTATTGCTTTTGTTACTTTCTGCCAATATTCTAAACAAACTGGACTGGGGAAGTGTATGAGGGATTTCCTACTCCCCGCCCCTGGAAATAAGTTTTGTAGGTGGGCCTGACCTCACTGTATCACTCAGTCACAGGCAAATAGGCAGCAAACCACAGGGCTGGACACAGGCAGTGGAAGAAAGTCCATAAGACATTATAGGAAATGAGGGCTCGCTTCTTGCCTCACTAGGCATAGTCGCCCTGACCACCAGTAAGACATGAGTGTCAGGAATGTCACAGTTTCTAACCTGTCCGAGTAGTCAGCCCTTCTTCACATGCGAAAATGATTATTTGCAAATAAATTTTATCAACATATATAACTGTGTATACTCAGTAACTGAAAATGTCCAAGTTCCATTTAAGCAAAGGTTGGGGATGACTTTCTTACTGAAATATTGTTAACTATTTGATGGATGATTGGACCTAATGATTTAAAAGTGCCTTTCAACCTTGAGAATCTATGTTGCTTTTATCTTTGACATACACGTCACCTGAAATTATTCAATATTTTGGGGATTTGGTGGGTTTGGACCAGAGAATATTCTAGTTCATGGAAAGGGACTCGTCCTGTGAGGAAACACTGTTGCTCTTAAGTTTGTTTTCTTTCACTCGTTATTTTGCCTTTCTGCAGGGTGGGGGTACATTGGTGCAAATTGTAACCAAACACTATAGGCACCAATGTCTATATCTGATTATTGAAAAAGTTTTGCTAATGAGATGTCATGAGCCTTTTGGTGCATTGGCCATAGCCTGATGATTACCAAGTTATAGGACTGAAGCTTTAATTTTTTTATTAGGTATGGTCTCCATAAACTGTAACTGTCACATGATACTTACCGTGATTTGGAGAGTAATCTAAAATAGAAAGATAAATGTGATCTTTTGTCTAAAAATTAGAGAAGTGTATTTATTCTTAAAAAATATAGCATATTTAATGAAGATTGGGAATAAATGAACTCATTGATTGGCGTGTACTTAGCAAATAATTTCAGATGTGGTAAGACATGAATAGCATAGGAAAGAGTGCTGAATCTCTTGCCTTGAAGCTGTATAGTAAGCCCACATTTCTTCATTCTTATTTATTTATTTGTTTATTTATAACTTTTCTATTTAGGATAGATTACTAAATACTGAGAAAAATTAGGCGGTGTGATGATGGAGGGGCAAACCAAAGTGACCAATACAACCTTTGGTGTTTGCCTCTGTTTTGTATTGAGAATTACTTTTAGTCTTTATGTTTTAAATTTCATTTTTATTTTATTTATTATAGCAAAAGTTGATACTTTTATGATTGCACTAATTCAGTTTTTTATGGAAGCAATTCTAGATTTGTTTTTCATAGAACTGTAAATACAATGATATAAAGCACAGTAAAAATGCTAAGGACATATACATTGTGGGTTAAATGTGTAGTAACAGTATTTTATAGGAAATATATAAAGTGGTATATATTTCCTTGAACATTAGATTAACAAACAAATATTGTGTTTCAGAGGAGTTTTCGTCAAGAAATAGAAATTTAGCAATTTTGAGGCAATAGAATTAAACAGAGATTGAGACATTCATTGTTGGAGAATCAGAAAACCTTGTAAAGTTTCAGACTCTTGCCTCCGATTTTATGAAAAATGTTCACACGAGAAATATTTTTTAGAAAAATATAAAACTTTGCCTTATTATCTTTTGTTGTATATTGCCCCCTGTGGCCTTATCTAATTTTTTTTTTTTCCTGAGTGACTATTAAAATTGCTCCATCAAACTTGTCAGGTAAAAACTTTTCACAGATTGATGATAATCTATGAAGAAAAGTTCTTTAGTGCACTTATCCGTGTTCCTTTCTTTTATTTGTTTCATTAAGAAATTATGAAATATAACAATCACAGGAGCAAGTGCAAAAAAATCAAAGTGTAAGATAACAAATTGTTGCAAAGCAAACATCTCCGTAACTTGTCCTAGGTTCAAAATTAGAATATCAACAGCTTTCAAGAAGCCTCTCCTCCCAGATATTCTCTCTGGTTTAGCTAGAGGATATGACTATTCTGACCTCGGGATCAAATGTGCTTGCTTATCTTATTTTAACCACCTATGTATGAATTCCTAGACAATACAGTTCTTGAAATTTATGTAAATGGAACTAAGCAGCATGCGATATTTTTGTGCCTTGTTCTTTTGTTCAATATCATGTTTAAGATTCATTGATCTTTTACTTCATTTTGAGAAATTTTAATTGTCTTCCATGTGAAATAATTGTCACAATTGTTTGAGATTTACTCTTATGTATCATCAACAGGTATTTGTCTCACCTCTTCTCTTTTCTTCCCAAGTTTTTTTCCTCTATCTGATTTAATGCACAATTACAGACAGATTCTCATTTACTTGCCACGATCCTGTTTCATTTGCAGAGGCTTTTTGATTGCTGTTTTTTCCCCCCTAGCTCTTGGATTATCATATAAATTTATAGAGTGCAAAGATTTCGAGCAGAAGGGAAGGAAATAGATGTTGCCCTTTAGAATGATTGAATACACTTACTAGAGAAGCATATGGTATGAAGTATGGCATGAAAGGAGCTGACTGATGACAACAAGATTTCAAGGAATAGGGTGTCTGTTTACAGTTTCAAAAGGAGAATCAACAAAGGAAGAAAAACACTTGACATCTTCATGGTTAGTAACCTTTTGGCTTTGTTGCTTGGAAAATTCAGCATTCTGACAAAACAATCGCAAACTTATGACAGTGCTAGGAAAAGTAGTAATTTTGATTGAAAGATTTTCTACCTAGGATCCTTTCAGATAAGAAATGTGATTATATTTAGACCTTGAATATATATATGTTACCGAAAAAGAGAAAACTTAAGAGCAGGTTTTTTTTCTTTTTTCTTTTTAACTAGGAAAATCCTATTATTGATAGCAACTTGATTCCACAAATCCACAAATATTTCACCCTACATGTTTTGAGATGCTTCCTGTAGAATCCCAGCATAAAAATTTAGCCAACACTTTGTTCAGTGAAGTCAGTGATAAAAAGTAATGTTGGAAATTTAGTGGGAAAATTAAGGCCAAAAATAAAACATGAGATTCCATTAAAATAAAGTTACTGTTAATTAAATTCCAACTTCCTCTTCTTGTTCCCTGTTTTATAGATCTACCACCCACCCAACCCATCAACCCAGAAATAAGGAGTCATCCAAGACTCATTTATTTTCTTTAGATTACATGCCACCGCTATCAAAATCTATTGCTTCTTTTCCTTTAACATTTCTTCATTAGCATACCTCCTTTTCTTTTCCCCATTGCTACTACTCAGTTTAAGGAAACATTTCTCATCTAGTTGACTGGAATTTTTATTTTTTGCCTCCTTTTAAAAGATCCTTATCATAGCCATTTCCAGAAGGAGAATACTGAAACTAATCTTTGCTTGTCACTTCCTTGTGTAAAATCAATGTCTTCAGTTTAAATTCCCTCTTCACATTCAGGATAATCCAGCTGTTCTCCTTAGCTTTATTAACAAGACTCATCCCTTGTCACTTCCCCAACAGATACACCTAAGTATCAGCCTTATCAAAAGACGTGCACCATGGTTTTTCTTGCTTTAATGCTATTGCACGTCCACTTGAACTTGAACTTCCTTATACTTTCACTTGGAAAACTCTCACTTATTAGTTAAGATTGAAATCAAGTGACTTTAGGTAACCTTCGGTTAAGCACTCAGATTGTTTTAGGAGAACCACTTTTGCGTTCCACATTTTCTATACTTACATCCATTATAGAACTTTCTATAATGTCACTGTAATTGTGTGTTTCTCCAGTCTACCTCTGCCACTTGTCTGTGAACTTCTTGAGGTCAGCCTGTAATGCCCAGTGTTAGGATTCTATATGGGGCACAGCAGATGTTTGATATATGCATGCAGGAGTCTGGTGAATGCATGGAAGCAGAACCATTCCTGAGCATGAGGAATGGAGCTTCCCAATAGAGAGCTGTGTGCTTTTGAACCCCTTCAGAGATCAGCCCTACCTCTTATTATCCCAACTCACAGAAAATTGACTAATTTTTTTCCCCCCATTTTTTAGCCACAGGCTTTCCCTTTCTGGTTCTACTTGATTTACCTAAATCAATCCCCCTGCTCATGCAGTTGTAATTGAAATTGTTGCAGAAATTCTTACAGCACTTAGAAGTGAAACATTATCTTATATGTAACATGCTCAAGCGTCGCAATGGGCTCACAGGTGGTAAGTTATCTTTATTGCAAAAACTATTTTGATATTATCATGTAAATTACTATCACCTGTATTGTAATTTTATCATCTCTTAAATCAACATCTAGAGCTATACTACATTTTAAGATCTTCCTTTCGTTTTTTCAGTGCTGGGTATTATCAAGAATGAAACTTATGTTTTGATTTACAAGGGCCAAAAAAAGGTCTCTAGAAATTGAGAGTGGGATTTTTAACCAATAGTTCTTCCCTTTCCTAGTCATACAAATACTTCCCTCTTACTTTCTTTATATTTTACTGGAATGTCACTTTTGTTGCATACTCACATACTATTTGTTTTGATTTAGAAAAAAAATTTTCTTTGAAAACTTAAAGAAAAAAAGAAAATTCCGTTATAAGCCAAATTTAGGTTTGTTTGGCTTTCTAATTAGCTTTTCTTCTGAAATTATTAGTATCAAGCAAAAATTCATACCAAATACTGTGGAGAGCTAAAATGAAAATTATGTTTATATTCTGTCAAAGGCCATGGTCTGCTCTTTGAGAATCTTCTGTTGTTTTGCTTAACTATTCTAATACATTTTGCATCTTGCCTGAATTAAATTATTTTAACAATATTAGATGGCACTGCCATTGGATTGGTTCTGAGGTTAAATTTGCATATGTTTCAGCAAGATGTTTCCTCTTTGGTTATATCAAGAAAACGTCATATATAATCTCTGAAATACGTGCAAGAGTATTATCACTACAAGTGCTATTGTGGTCATGTTTTCTTGGAACAAATTCAAATTATGTGCTATACATGGCCAATAGAATGCTCATGGATTTTTGGCCCAAATTCTGTCTTACATGCTTTTTTTTTTTTTTTTTTTTTAAAACCAATCATTTTAGCACACACAACTATCCTAGGATTTCCGTGGACAGTATTTTGAATCAATGACTAAAATAGAAGGCCATTTATTATCTTTACACAAGTTGCAATTTGCACTTTCTACAACAGGTATAAAATTAATGAAAAACTTAGAAATTTTAACTTCGCGGATAGGCTGTGGGAGTAGACTGCCTTGGATGTAGGCTATAAGGGAATGTGTTGGCTCCAGAGAATTCAATAACAAAACTACAAGTTGGTGTGCTTTAATGGTTACTATGCACCGTCAATTCTAATGTCATTGATAAAGTCCTCTCCGAAAAAGTTGTCTTTTGTTCATCTAAGTCCTAAATAATCGAGCTTTAATAATATATATTCAAATTAACATGCTTTATTACTTCTCCATTAGTAAACATTGTATTCTACATGAAAGTTAATTTGCAGAACTTTCAGTTATACTGTTGGTCTTTGACATACATATTGACTTGGCTGTGTGCTGTTAGAGTAAGTTATTAATAGTTTGGAATTCAAGTTGCTTCATATGAGGTCTTTTTTTTTTTAATCTCCTTACTCTTTCTTCTTTTTCTTTCAACTTTCTTATTAAAATTTACTCTTACAAATAATTCTGAAACTCATTCATATTAAAGATAAAATGATTGTTAAAATTCTGCAGTATGCTCAGGGATATTGATATCTTATTAAGTTGTACCAAAGGAATGAATATGCTTTTTAGAATTCCAGATGTCATTTAGCTGAGTGAATAGGGTAGATATTTATAGGAAGGAGCAAGGCCCTTCTTGAAGCAATCTTGAACTATAATGTATTTCATGTTATCACCTCTGTATTTACTTTTAAGAATTTTTATGATTATGTGGTTTTCTCTAGCCTTCATATGCACTCTATAGAAATTATTTTACTGTTATTTATTTTATTTTTTTACACTTTATTTATTCATTTTGACACTCAGTATTATTTTATATTAATTTCAGATGTACAGCATAGTGGTTAGACATTTATATAATTTACGAAGTGATCCCCCTGACTAGTCTAGTACCCACCTGGCACTATATGTCGTTATTACCATGTTATTTTACATCCCCATGACTCTTGTAACTACCAATTTGTAATTCTTAATCTCTTCACCTTTTCACCCTTCCCCCCATATATCACCCCAACAAATCTAGTACCCATCTGACACCATACATAGTTATTACAATATTACTGACTATATTCCATATGCCATACCCTATATCCCCATGACTACTTCTTAATCCCTTCCTCTTTCTCATCCCCTCACCCACTCCCATCTGGCATCTATCAAAATGTTCTCTGTGTCTATGAGTTTGTTTCTGTTTTGTTTGTTTGTTTATTTTGTTCTTTAGATTTCACATATAAGCAAAATCACATTGCATCTGTCTTTGTCTGTCTGAAATACTGCACTCAGCACAATACCCTCCAGGTCCATCCATGTCACTGCAGATCGTGAGAACCCATTCCCATCCATGGCTGAGCAATATTCCATTGTATATATGTACCAGCTACTCTTTATCCATTTATTATTGACACACACTCAGGCTGCCTCCACATCTTGGCCATTGTAAACAATGCTGCAATGAAAATGTGGATACATTTGTCCCCTCAAAATAGCATTTTGAGTTTCTTTGGATGAATTCCTAGAAGTGGGATTACTGAGCCCTTCTTTGTCTCTTGTTATATATAGTCTTTGCTTTAAAGGTCTGTTTTGCCTGGTATAAGTATTAAATCCTCAGCTTTTTTGTTTGTTTCCTTTTTCATGAAATATCTTTCTCATCCCTTTACTTTCAGTCTGTGTGTACTTTTCCATCTGAAGTGAATCTCTTGTAGGTAGCATATGTACAGGTTTTGTTTTCATATCCATTAAGCCAACCTATGTCTATTGAGGGGAACATTTAATTCATTTACATTGAAAGTAATTTTTGATAGATGTGTAGTTATTGCCATCTTAGATTTTTTTTTTTTTTCCATCTTAAAGAAGTCCCTCTAAGGTTCATTGTAATACTGGTTTGGTGGGGATCAACTCCTTTAGCTTTATCTTGTCTGGGAGGCTCTTTATCTGTCCTTCAATTCTAAATGATAGCCTTGCTGGATACAGTAGTCTTCGTTGTAGGTCTTAGCTTTTCATCACTTTGAATGTTTGCACGTATCCCTTCTGACCTGCAAATTTTCTGTTGAGAAATCAGCTAATAGTCTTATGGGAGGTCACTCGTAGGTAAACTAACTGCTTTTCTCTTGCTGCTTTTAAGATTCTCTGTTTTAACCTTTGGCATTTTATTTATGATGTGTCTTGGTATGGGCCTCCTTGGATTCATGTTGTTTGGGATTTTCTGTGCTTTCCAGGCTTGTATATCTATTTCCTTTACCAGGCTAAGGAAGTTTTCCATCATTATTTCTTCAAATAGATTTTTAATTCCTTGCCCTCTCTCTTATCCTTCTGGTACCGCTATGATATGAATGTTGCTATGCTTGATGTTGTCCCAGAGGCCCCTTAACTCTCCTCATTTTTTGCATTCTTTTTCTTTTTGCTGTTCTGACTGGGTGTTTTCTTCTATCTTATCTTCTAAATCACTGATTTGATCCTCTGCTTCATTTAATCTACTGTTGACTCCTTCTAATACAGTCTTCATTTCCATTATTGTATTCTTTATTTCTGACTGGTTCTTTTTTATGTTTTCTATATCCATTTTTATGTTTCCTATCTCTCTGTAGAATGTCTCCCTGAGATCATTGAGCATCCTTATAACCAGTGTTTGGAACTCTGCATCTGATAGATTGCTTGTCTCCATTTTAGTTATTTTTCTGGAGCTTTGTTCTGTTCTTTTATTTGGGAAATGTTTCTTTCTCTCCCTATTTTGGCTACCTCTCTGTGTTTGTTTCTATGTATTAGATAGGGCTGCTATGTCTCCCAGTCTTAGTAGAATGACCTAGGTGTCCTGTGGGACCCAGTGATGCAGTATCCCTGGTCTCCCTCGTCACCAGAGCCAGGTGCTCCAAGTGGAGTGTGTGTGCCCTCCTGTTTTAGTTGAGCCTTGGTTGTTGGTTGCACATCAGTGGGAGGGATTGATTCTCAGGCTGATTGGTTGTGAGGACTGGCTGTGACTACAGTGGATGAGCTGTGGTGCAAGGGCTGACCCTACAGAGCAGGGTTGTGGTGCCTACCCAGTGGGACTCTGTGCCTGCCCAGTCTGCCCTTTGGGTGTGTCATCCTTGGTGGCAGCTGGGTGATGCTCTGGCTTGGTATGAAGATGGCCTCCAGGTGTGCCAGTCCTTGGGTCTCCTGGTAGGGGACCTGCTGCAGGCCAAATTTAGCCATACCCTGTGTCCTGCCTGGGGTCATCTAGCATGACCAAAAAGCAATTCACAGATGGATGCTGCCTGCATTGGAGATGTCTCAAGAAGCCAATCTCTGAACTGAGGCTGGCTGCCACTGGTTCTGGGTTTAGGGTTGCTAAGCCAGAAATATGGGCACCCTGAAGCCAGATGCTGCTTGTTTGGGTTTTGTGAACCTTTAAGAGATTTTAGGAATGTTTGCAATGTGAGCCAGGGCAGGCCATTTAAAGGGAAAAGCCAGTGGAAGCAGCTTGTTTGTGCCCAAAGTTGGGTGCGCATGGTCTCAGGGAATCACTAGGGTGGGGTAGATAAAAGGTGATAGCTAGTTTGATGGAGACCCAGACGTAATATCTGCCTGTGTCTGCAAGTAGGATGGGGAAAGGCTCAAAAAAGAAACAGTGGTTTCTGCCAGCTACTCTGTCTGAGAGAAAGCTCTCCCTTCAGCCCTCACTCTGAAGCTAGACAACTCAGTTTCTCACTGTATGTCTCTGGTGCTTTTTGTCTCAGTGCTGGAGTTCAGAGAAAGTTAGTCCAATAGCAAGTAAGTCCTTGCATGGTCCCTTTAAGTGGAGTGCTCGGGAATACAGCTGCTCTCTGTCTCACTCAGCCACAATCTCCATTGTTTTTCACAGCCTGAAGTTATGGGGACCCCTGGGTTTGGTAGGGGCTGGGACCCCTTGCTCCTCTGGGTGGGGGGTGCTCTGCAGCCAAGATATCCCTTCTGATTTTTCAGGGTCACAGACAGTTGTAGGACTAGCTTATTCTGTGTCTCTGCCCCTCCTACCAGTGTCGAGGTAGCTTCTATATTTCCATAGTTGTAGGGCTTTGGTTCATCTAGTCTTTAGGCAATTCTCAATGATGGTTGTTCTATAGTTTAGCTGTAATCGATGTGGTCCTGAGAGGAGGTGAGCTCAGCATTTACCTACTTCACCATCCTGACCTGAAAATCTTTACATTGTATTTTTAAAGGACGTTCTGGTTTGAGCTTTAATACTTACTCTGGGATTTCCAGTGAAAGTGCCCTAATGACTAAAGGTTTCTTTTTTTTTTTTTAAATTAAAAGAAGGCATTTATAGAATGCTATCAGAGACATCTAACGCTCCAAAAGAATTATATTTATGTAAAATATTTCAGAGAAACATCACTCACTTTCTGCAGTGAACTTTTCAAATTGTAGAAGTTCCATTAAACCCAAAGATATGGTTCATGTAGAGAAAGTACAAAAGGCAATAGAAGACTATCTGTATTAAATTCTCCTCTTTATGGCTCATAGATTTCAATATCATAGGGTGTCCTTGAAATGAAATTGAGGTTCTGTTTATTTTACAATTTATAAAGAAAGAAAGAAAGAACTTCAAGAATTTCTTTTTGTTTAGGGTTGACAAATTATTGTATTATATCACTTTTTGTTGCCATAACGTTCTAGGTGACTATATCATTCCTGAAATTATGTAACATAAACAGTTAACAGGAGGATGCTTGAGTTTTTCAACTTAAAACCGAGAAATCATATATGTTTCTTAACTAGGAACATTGTTTCTTTCTTTTTTTAAATTAAATTTATTGGGGTGACATTGGTTAGTACATTGTTTCTTCTTTCTGATTTTAGAGAGTAGTCACAAAACTCTGTGTTCATTTTTAATAACTGGAAATTATGAGAGAAAGCAGCCAGAATCTGGAAGCCAAATGACAAAGACAGATCAAGAGCAAATACTTCAGAATAACGACATGTTTGATAAATCTATTACATTGGTATCTTTAAACTATGGGAAATCTTCATGAGGAACTAATGAGTGAAGGGTAATAAGAATTGAAACAAAGATCCTTCAAGAAACAACCTTTCACGGTAGTTAGGAAAAGAACAAAAGAGACCAAAGGCTAGCCTCTGTGTCAGGACAAAATAATAAAGGTGAAAAATAAGATGAAAAGGACAAGCTCTGCCAGATGATCTGATATATTGGGGGAGATAGAGTCAAGTTCAACAGGGAAAATATTTGCATTATAAACTGGAAAATATTTGCATTATAAACTGCAAAATATTGAAAAGTCAGGTTTGAGATGTATAATAAAACACATATTTTAGGCTTTTAAAGTATCAGTATTTAAAATATCAGTAACTATAAACAATAAATATCCTCCTTAATTTAAAATTTAAAGAACAAAACTTGTTTTATAGTGTTCATCACAGATTTATAGTATTTTTGCATGTCAGATGTTCTAAAAAATTTATACTGAAAACATGTTCTCAACTATTATTTACATATTCTAAAATATTAAGAGCCCAAAGTACAATATTCTCAGATTGTGATGATGTATTAAAAAGTGTTCTAAAATATTTAGTGTTAGCAGAGAAAAAATTTTATTGTAGGAGTACATCATTTTAGCTCTTAAATGAATGTTACTATAGCAGAAGTGTGTGAACCTAAACAGACAATCCATTTTTATTGATCGGTAAGAATGTTTTATAAATTAAGGACACTAATCTTTTGGGTGTTATATATATTACAATATTTTTCCATCAACTTTTTTGTAACAGTGTGGGTTGAATACTTTACTACATGCCAGGGAGTCTGCTTAATAATGAAACTATGAACAAGGATAACACTTACTAATCTCATAGATTTCTTCACTAGCTTCTTTCTTATAAGCCATACTTAGAAAGTCCTTCCCCATACCAAGATTCAATAAGTATTTACCTCTGATTTATTATAGTACTTGTAATGATTCCAATTTTTACATTTAAACCTTTGTTATATTGAGAGTTTATTTTGGTATATGGACCGTTGAATCTTTAAACAATTTCAGTAGCCTAGCTCTAAATGAAATGTTATACATTTATAAGTAAAATATTTAGAAATATTTAGAATGTTTAGAGTGTTTGGTTTTGATTATTTATGAATATATATATGCTAATATTTTTCATTCTAAACACTCTTCCTCATTTTGTGTTAGTAAATTGTTATGGGGTGGTTGGGAGACCCAGTCAACAGGAAATTGGAAAGCATGGCTCTGAACTTTGCTTTCCAAAGGCTGAAAAAGGCCAGCTGAAAATGTAATTCTCAGTAAAGAACTACAGCCTCTTTAAAAAGCAGAAACTCCTGAAAAGTTTAGCTAATGTAAATGGTTTTATTAGACATGACACATGAAGACTAAATTGGATTTCATTCCTCATCTTGATTTAATCTCATGTGCAAGTTTATGATGCCCTTTAGTGTGATTAAAGATCTAAATTAAACTTAAGTGTTTATTATTTAATGAGACCATTTTAACAGCTCATGTAGAGCTCTTTACTGATTTCAGGGTCATACAATTCAGTTGTTGCCTTTCTAAGTAATTTTTTCTCTTAAATATGGGAAGTGATTGGACTCTACAGGATGTATAAGTAAATGCACTTTTCTGCTTACTATGTAACTCTCACTGATCTGGTTTAATGGTGAAGAACAAGGAAAACAGCACCACATTTGAATTAGTTAAAAATCTGAGTTTAATTAATAGAAAGAGGTATTCATAAGGCTTAAAACATATCAGATAGACCCTTGACCTTGAACGACATACTTAACCTCTAACTCTGTTTCTACATGTATAAGATGGTGACGATACCAGCTTCCTAGATAAAGTCCTTTGATAAATAAGTAATACATATGATTGTCTTTGAAACTGTAATATACTGTACACATATACTCTATTGTTATTATTAATTTAAATATAGATAATAAGCCAAATGAACAGTATATTTGTTCTTGGTCTTCTTTAAAGAACAGATGACTTACTTATAATGACTATGTGCACTTGAGTGAGTTAGAGTTTTACAAAGATGGCTTTCTAAACAGGCTAAAAATTTTTCATTTAATTCTAACTATTGTAACATGTCTTTGAAATAAGTCACCAACTTTATGAGAAATTTTATATGTGACAGTTTTAAATATGATATCAGGAAATATTAGCACATGCTATTTGTCAATATATGCACAGCAATTAACACCAAAACTCATTCCTCTCATTTTTGTGTCTGATTTTATTTGGTATCTTTGTTTCCATTCATGTTGCTATTGCTGACTGTTTAAGTGGGAGCAATCTCTATCTTTTCATCGAGTCATTGTCCCATGAATCCTGCTTCTACACATGTGCTATTCACTAAAATCAGAAAAAAAAAATGCAACTCTCAGTCAGTTTTAAGTATAGATGAACGCTTTGCAACTGCTTTTGTTAAATAGTACCTCTGTAATCTTAAGCAATGTAGTTAACTGCTTTGTGCCTTAGTTTCTTCATCCTAAAAAATGAGTATTATAATAAGGCCTACAGCATTGGATTGTTGAGGGGACTAAATAATACATATAGAACATAAACTAGGAAAGAGTAACCATTCAATAATTTTATTATTTATTGTTTTATCTTTATTTCCAAAACTATGTTAAAAATTGCAGAACTTCATAGTTGCTCTGTCTGTGGTCTGTGTAATTTTGAATACACAACAAAAGAATATGTTAATCTTTAGATGAAACTAATAAAAAATTCCCACTTCAGTGTGCACCCATGTAGGTTAAAGTGGTCTTTAATGAATTATGGATTATTGTTACCGTGTTTCCCCGAAACTAAGACCTAGCCAGTCCATTAGCTCTAATGCGTCTTTTGGAGCAAAAATTAATATAAGACTGGGTATAAAATAATATAATATAGTACGGCTATAATATAATATAATATAATGTAATATAATATAATATAATAATATAATATAATATAATATAATACTGGGTATAATATAATATAATATAACATAATACCAGGTCTTATATAAGACTGAGTCTTATATTAATTTTTGCTCCAAAAGACACATTAGAGCTGATGGGCCGGCTAGGTCTTATTTCGGGGAAACACGGTAGTCTAGCAAGTAAATAATTATAATTTCTGCATATTTATTCAGTTGGGGAAAAGCAGTTTTTTTTTGTTAGTTTATTCTTATTTATCCCAACTATCTCTTTGCTGGTATACAGCTCAGTCAGTCAACAAGAACAGTATTTGCTAATCCATATTGTATATGCCTTCCACTCCTAGGTATTCAGATGAGGCAAGGGTGAGGCTGTTTGCAGGGGTATGTTTGTGATTCAAAAGAAGAAAACACTGTCTCTGAGCTATAAGTAGTATACAAGTTATCTGGAGAGACATTACTTATTCCTAAATTGTATCCTGTAATGTCTTGGTAATTCAGAGAAGGAAAAGATGAGTGTTGTTAGTACATGCAGACTCTGGAAAAAGCCCTAAGACTGCAAATCTCCCTCTGTAAGTGGAGGGCAGGGAAAGGCCAAAGAAAGAGGCTGACCACTCCAGTTTGGTAATCAATAGAGTTTATTAAGGAAAACTTATATATTAGGTGTATCTTGGGCCACTGCAAGATCAAATGGATCCCTGCACTGTTTGGCAGACACCTAACAATTATATAGGGTAAAAGGGTGGAGGGGGATAGGCATTTGTACTGGTAAATGAGTGCTACTAGCTCAGGACAATGGCCTGTTCCAGGAACGCACATGTAGTTGGAGACAGCGGAAGGGTGCTGATTTATATCAGAGTGAACATCCATTA
Source organism: Rhinolophus ferrumequinum (assembly GCF_004115265.2). Classification (NCBI taxonomy): domain Eukaryota; kingdom Metazoa; phylum Chordata; class Mammalia; order Chiroptera; family Rhinolophidae; genus Rhinolophus; species Rhinolophus ferrumequinum. The sequence continues at coordinate 43,528,356 of NC_046291.1, read as the reverse complement.
AGATCAGACAGTCTCTAAGTGGTGTTTGCAGTAAGCAATCTCCCTCCTATGGCCTGGGTCCCGCTCGTGGGTCTCTGGCAGCAGAGAGAAGAGGGGAGAATATCCTGGGTCAGAAAGACAGTGTGAATCTGAGCAACACATTTTTGAACTTTCCCTAGTTGTATCTGTTGTTTATTGATTTTGACACCTTTTTATGGTGTCTGGGACATTAGTAAATCTGAATGCTTCCTTTTAAAGAAAAATACTAAAATTTCATTTTCTATTTAAATTTCACCATTGAGTTGTTTTTGCTTGTTCATTTTTGGCTAATACCAGGATATAATTTAGGTGAGCTTTTATTATTTTTGAATACTGTAAAATTGTCAAGTAATTTTTACTTAAAAAATAATAATACAAATGACAGAATCAAAACACCCCAATTATTTTGCACAGAGGTTCTAGGACTAGCATTTTCTCGTATTTCAAGACAAAAAAAAATTCATTGGGTTTTCTGATCAGTTTTTTTCTATTTCTCTGTTAGCAGTGGTTTCTTGATAAAATAAAGCAAAGGAGCTCCTAAACATTCAAACAAAAAATCTAGTCTGAAGAATTAAATTAACAATGTAGGCCAACATTACAAAAACTGCATTGAAACTGATAGCTAGTCAAAATGAAAGTAAGAATATATGAACTTCTTATGCTTAGAATTGGAAAAATCAATGACAAAATGGCTTTATTTTGGTGGATGTGTTATTATGTCTCATTATTTCCAATAGAAAAATGATACTACACAATTGGAGATTCAGTCTCTTTCTATTCCGATTAAAACTGCAGAATAATTTTTTCATATCTCCTTAAAGAAAGTATGAAAAATTGGAAACATTGAACATGGAAGGAAACGATAATTGAGTCAATATATTACTTTGTTTAGCTTTTTGAGTATAACAAAAGTTTACCTCAGATATTTCCTTGCTCAACGTTTGGTCCTGTCTAAATGTCCATGGAGATATTTGGTCCACGCCAAAAAGACCCTGGATATTTGGTCCTGTCCAAAATGTCTATGCGTAGAAAATGTCCCTGGGTTCAAACAGCTCATAACGTTTATTTACACATTTGGCTTATAAGGTCAATGCAAAAAAATGCTGTTATGTTTTACTGGCCCAATAAGTGTGTTGTGGCAGTACTACTAATAATAACCTTTCTTGACTCAGTAGCCTAGCTGGTAATGGCACATGGGGTTAGGTAGATGGGTCAATGTGAACCAAATGTCTCGGTGAAAGTTTTGGATAGAACCAAATGTCCACAAATCCAGATAATCATGTATTTCACAAGCTTCTGCAATCACAGAAATCCTTCTTTATTTTCTTTAAGTTGTTTAAACCTTTCTTATACCATTGAAAATATCCAGTCAATGCATTTAAGACCGTCTATGAATGATAATCTAATTAAGGAGGAAAATGAGCAGTTAATAAAAGTCAATGAAGGAATTAACTATTCAGTTTTGCTATTGAAGAACTAATACAATTCGTTGTTATAGAATATGTAGCAAATAATAATAAAAATATTGTTATCTAACAGTTAAAGGAAAAATACAGCTGGTCTCTGATATATCAAGAGTACATCAGTATGCTAATCAGAATATATCAACCAAAATAAAATATTGTTTAGAGAAAAGTATTCAAAGATAGACATTGTTAGACTATTTGGAAAGATATGATTTAAAAATGAAACTTCTTTATCTATGAAGTGAAAAGATATTGTAACTTTCTGTTCTAAGCAACAAGCTAAATTAATAGAAAATAGCTGTACCCTATACTAAGATTAGACATTTTACTAGGTCCAATTCCTTCACCAGCTTCACTTATTTTACTCCCATATATCCATAATTTACATGAAAAGCACTTTGAAAACCAATCTGCAAAGCGTGAGCTTCTCAGATGACTGTCTTGTCTCCCTGTGAAAAATGTAATCATCATCCATAGCAGAACTTCTATCTATAAAACAGTCATTAGAGCTGGAAGGTCTTAAGCCAAGGGCAAGAAGTTTATTTTATTTTAAATATCAGCCTTCTAAATTATCATCACTTTTGATTAATATGATGTGTGCACATGGAAAAAAACGGCATATTTAGATAGATGGCGACTTAAACCCTATTATGGTTTGTCTTTCCCACGTAAAACCAGGGAATGACTGAGAGGCATGTATTTGATACATTTATGAGCATGGGTTGTATCAGAAGATGTCCAATAACAAGACATTCTTCAGCACAGAATCATCAACCCTCACGGTCTCCTGAACATGGGCACACATTACCTAAACTTTTGTGTTGCTGTTGAATTTTTTCAGGTTTCAGACAACAGAATTGTACTCAAAGCCTACTGACTCCCCTCCTCTCCCACAATCTTAAATACTGTGAGAAAGTGCTAAAAACAGACAGACAAACAATAGCTAATAATTTGAATCTTAGAATTTAACTGCTAACACTAATTTAAAAAATATACACATGATATTATAGGTATGTGTATATATGTGTGTGAGAGGGAGAGAGACAGAGACAAAGCAAGAGGGAGAGTTGTGATAAAATTTTGAGAGAGTATACAAAATCTTGACAAATGCATCCATGCTCCACCCCGATTCACTTGCCCATTTTCCCCCTGTTCAGATGCACTGTAGTATGGAGTATTTTGATAGGCTTTTTTTTTTTTTTTTAATTTTGCCTGGGGTCTGATTTTGCTATTACTTATTCTTTCTACATTTATGTGTTCCCTAAATCAGTCTTCTGTATCTTCTATTTATCTTCTGTTTTCTCATTTTCAAGTTGTCATTTACTAGTTGTCCCCATGTTTAACATTTACTCTATAGCCTCTTGAACATGTCAGAGTAAAACACTAAGTAGATCTGGCAAACAACTCTTTGATATGCACAAAAAAATAATAATGAATTATTCTGGATTACAATTTCCTCGCTAAAGTTGAACTTTCTAAATTCGGGGCATATAAAACATCACACAAACATGTAATTGTTATTCATGTGGTATACTCCTTGTACTTTGTGTTTGACAAGGAAATTATTGCCAGTGATTTCATTTGTTATAGACAAATCTCTTCATTCACAGGTTTTGTAAAACAAGACTAAAGTGCTCTTATTATTTGTTAGAATTATTATTATTTTTAGCAAAACTCAAATCATGACATGATGCTTTATACTGGTCTCCTGAATAAGGAATCAAAAAAAAAAAAAAAAAAGAGAGAGAGAAAACAAAAGAAAAATCTTTCAGTGGTTTACCATGGGACAGCTGAAATCTCTGTTTCTTTGCTATCCCATATTTATATCACAAATGATATCTGGAACCCATGTGACTATCAAAATTAGGTTTTCAGTTACCTTTCTCTGGATCCTTAGATTCATATGTTCAATTCATATATTCAGTTGCCTGCTTGACGTCTTTGTGTATTTATTGAGGAAGCTTGCAAACTGAGCAGGACAAAACCAAGCCTTCTCAATTCTCCTGCCCCCTCAATCCATTCACCAATCCTGTTCTTCTCTGAGACTTCCCTTTGTCAGTAAATGGTACCACCAACCACATACTTGCTTATACCAAAAATCTAGGAGTTATTTTAGATTCTTCTGACCCCTTCCTTCACATCTATTCTTGAACAAGACCTGCCTATTTTCCTTCCAAAGTATATCCTGAATCAATCTCATTCTTCTCACATGTGCTACTTACCACCATCCAATTAACACCATTTCCTGCCTACACTACTGAGATACCCTTCTAACTGGTATCACCTCTTCTACCCTGGATCCCTTGCTATCCATAGTGACATTTCTTAAAACCATAAATTCTGCCATATCTCTTCTCTGTTTAAAATCCTCCAGTAACTTCTCATTGCTAGTAGAATAAAACCCTAATTCCTTACCCTGGTTCACATATTCTGGAAACTGCCTTTTTTGATAACTACGACTCACACCATTTTACCTGTGTGCCCACTACTTTTTAATTAAATGGGCCTTTCTGTTTCTTTTTCCTATGCTAATTCCGATCTTTCCTTAGTCTCTTTGCACTAGCTAAACAGTGCTGTCTCTACCTGCAGCGACCATCTCCTTGATCTCTATGTAGCACTGGCTCTGTCTTATCATTTAGCATAAATATCACCTCCTGCATAAAGCTTTCCCTGAAGAGTTTGAAATAGCTACCTAGTCACTAATTGTATTAGTCAGCTATTGCCACAATCCCCAATCACCCCAAATTTCCATGACTCCAATCATTTATTTTTCTTGCTCACAGGTCAGTGAGGCCAGCTCGACTCTAGGTTGGTTGGACTTGGTTCCAGGTTTCTGGTCAGATTCAAGGGTGCTTAATATGTCATATTCAGTTGCTCAATGATTCCTGGGGTGTACTCTTCTCATTGTGATCATAAGAGTTTCAGAGGACAGACCAAAGTGTAAAAACACATTTAAGGCCTCTTGTCCTGTCACATATGCTAGCATTCCATTGGCCAAAGTAAGTCATATTGCAAAGCACAACATAGGTGGGGCGAGAAGTACATTTTATCCAAATTCATATAGTTGGTTTGAATAACAAAAATATTCTTGGAAACACTCAGAAGACTTCACCTCATGTCTCATTGGCTCACATGGTGTTATATACTCATGCTGAAGCCAATCGCTGGCAAAGGCAATGGCGTTATCATTAGACCAATTAACACTCATTCAGGAGGTGGTGAAACTTCTCTTGCAGCACCTGGTCCCTTGGAGAATAACGAAAAAAACCCAAAAACAAAAACAAACAAACAAAAAAAATTAGGGTTATGTTATAAAAGAGGAAGGGAATGGATAAAAAGCTGTTGGTAAATCAATTGTAAATTAATTATAAATTAATATCAGCAAACGTAAATTTACACCAGAGCCTTAATGAATAGTAGCTGTAGTGGGTAAATATGACTATGCTTATATCGACGGAATTGACATATATATATATATATATATATATATATATTTATTTATTTATTTTTTCTTTTCTTTTCTTTTTAATTTAATTTAATTTTATTTTTTTCCCTTAGAGCAAGGGTTAGCCACTCTCCTCCAATTCTGGTATAATATCCCTGAAGTTCTGAGTTACTAACTAGAAAGCTGGACTGTTCCAATCCTGTATGACAATTATAATATAAAACCAAAATTAATATAAGACCCAGTCTTACTTTACTGTAATATAAGACTGGGTCTATAATATAATATAATATAATAATATATAATATATCAGACTGGGTCTAATATTAATTTTTGCTCCAATAGATGCATTAGAGCTGATGGTCCAGCTACGTCTTATTTTCAGAGAAACACAGTGTGTAGTGGTTTCTGCCCTCTGTGACCTATCTGATAAATTTTTTTTCATTTCAGCTATCATGGCTTTATGACAAATATATTTGACTGATAATCATAGATAACATGATCCAAAATTCAATCTTCCCAGATTAATAAATGATTGCAGAGCTCTTTATATGTAAAAAGTCTCAGAATATTCATTCATTTCTTCATTCTTTCAAGAATTAATGAGTGCTTAGAATGATTCACTTTTCATTGATTTATCCATTGGCTAAAACTAACAAGCTAAGTCATATAGAATTGAGATAATCTTTCAAAATGTGAGATTAAAGTACTAATTAGTGGAATGAGTATTTAGCAGTGACCTTGAAGGAGGAAATTCACTTGCTAAGCTTCAGGGATCCTGAAGGATGTTCATAGAGGTGGTTCCACCTACATCAATTCTCAAAAGAGATAAATTCAAACCTGGGAAATTATTGTAATTTCTTGGATTTTGTCTGAAATTTTAATATCATGTTAATTTGCAGAGATGCTGTAGATTTAATGATTTTTTTTTTTTTTGACAGAGAGAAAATTTGCCGCTGGTCAGTTTCTGTCACAGTTAATCAGCATGTTTTGTGCCAGTTTCTAATATGTAAATATGGTATCCTACTAGTGCACAGGGCATAAAACATTGTTGGTAAGCATATAGGCATCAGTGGGTGACAGACCTTATACGTAGAGCCCATTACTTAAAGACAATCATGGAAAGCTTTACAAATTCTACTGCTGGCATCATTTAAAAAAAAAAATTCTAGGCCATGCAATCATCATTACCCCTTTAAAGTCAGTTTACCTGCTTAAAAGTGAAACTGGGTCCTAGTTTCACTTCTGCAATATATTATCTGTGTGACATTGCTGAACTTCAGTCTTCGTATCAGTCAAATAAGGATAAATTCAATTGCTCTTCCTACACCATAGACTTATTAAGATGATAAAATGAAACAGAAATGTGCTAAATTTCTTTGAAAACTCAAATGTAATATACATATTTAAGTTTTTGAAAATTATGATTATTGCAATAGATATGATCTAAGAGTTTCAATAGTGATATTCAAATGTGGAATAGTTTTCACATTTGTTTTTCAATCTCAGACCACCCGCACCCTCTTTTCAGTCATTTCCATTTTAAAGTAGTTGCATTTCAGTCAGCTTGAGATACAGTATGTGAATGTCCATTTAAAAGCGCCTGTCTCAGGCTTTGGACAGAGCTCCCACACAGCTGCAGAGTCTCACTGACCACAGAAAGACTGGTGTCTGAACTTGTTCCGCTCTCTCCTCCCAGCTCATCGCATCCACGCAGCTGCAGAGCTGCAGGTGTGTGTGTGTGTGTGTGTGTGTGTGTGTTGATGTCTGCTCCCATGAATGACCATAATTTGGCGGTGGCAGTTGTAATTCCTCTTCTGTTGGTCATTATTTCTTCTCCCCCTAACTCCAGCTGTCCACTGGAGCTCCCTCTGTGCCCCCGGCATGTGAATGCTGGCTCTCTCCTCAGCATATTTGCTAGTTTTGAGAATCTGCATTGACTTCCTCTAGCTAGTTCTCCAGTATGCGTGATTCTTTCACTGTAGCCACCTTTTAATCCTCTTAGTGGGAAGTTTTGTAACTAGGGTCTCCTTACTTCAGTGGGGGAGACCTCATAGGATACTGACAGATGGCCTAAGCTTGACTTGCCTTCAGGGCTTCAGGGGTGTTTTTCTTTCTTTCCTTCTTTCCTTCTTTCCTTCTTTCCTTCTTTCCTTCCTTCCTTCCTTCCTTCCTTCCTTCCTTCCTTCCTTCCTTCCTTCCTTCCTTCCTTCCTTCCTTCCTTCCTTCCTTCCTTTCTTTCTTTCCTTTCTTTTTTTAACTCAGGGGGTACTCAGGTATCCATCTAGGCTAACCAGTGGAATTGCAGACTACCTTTGAGCATTACCCTGGGCATTCTGGCTCTTAGCTTCACATTAGAATTTTTCCCATATTCTGACAGAATGAGGTTCATATTCAAGCTTGTGGCTCTGTAACTTGGGGATGGGTGACAACAAAAACTAACCCCCAAGGGAACGGAAGTGGAGGTGGGCAAGTGATCATTGATAACTCACAAACTCTCTATGCAGATGGCAGACTTAGAGGAAGGGACAGTGTTTTGCCATAACAATCCTCTGGAATGTTACTACTTTGAAAATGTTATGATGAGGTACTTATGCTCCTTTTCTTTGAATTTAGAAGACGAATCATGCACTTCTTTTTGTTCTCAGCTCTGAACTGTTTCCAGTGTAGTTTCTACCCTGGGTGGAAGCCATGGGGGAGCAGAAGCATTCTTTACATCTAAATCCAAAGTACACTTTTATGAATACTTGATTGTCCCTTGCCCCATAACATTTGGCCCATGCCTAATGTAAAGGTTCTGGTCACATCAGACTATCTATAAGTAAGCTGCTTACAAATTCTCCTCAACTTACTTTGGGGTTATGTTTAAAGAAACCCATCATAATTTGAAAATATCAAATTTGCATTCAATAAGTAGTAAGTCAAAATTGCATTCAATATACTTAACCTATTCCAAATCATAGCTTAACCTCCCTTAAATGTGCTCAGAACACAATATCAAAAACACGCTGGCAGCACAGAACACTGTAGAGTATTTGTTGTTTACTCTGGTGACCCTGTGCCTGACGGGAAGGGCGGCTCACTGCTGCTGCTTAGCATCGTGGGGGTATCGTATTGCTTATCTGTAGCCTGGGAAAGATCAACATTCAAAATTCGATGTAAGACTTCTGCTGAACGCTTATTAATTTAGCACTACGGAAAAGTCCCCAAATCATAAGTTGAACCATCCTAAATTGAGGACCATCTGCACCTGTTTCACCTGCTTGCTTGGAGCTTTTGGAGTACAGTGGCTGCTCAGAGGCTGGCACATAGTAGGTGCACTGTAATGTTCGTCACATGAATGAATAAAATAGATGAATGAATGGATGAAAGAAAGAAACTCTGGAAATGCAAGAGTGGCACTTTCCATTTAATTACTAAGTGACCATGAGCAACTTTCTAGATCGCAAATGTTATAATATCTATGGTGGACATTTGCTATTCTTTTAAATCAAATACAGTTTTATAAGTTCATGTCAACATATATCCAATTGTCATATACTGAGTACAAGGCAACTGAGTATCCAGAAAATAGTTTTTTTTTCCTTACAGAAAATGTTTTACTGCATTTTCCCCCAGAAACAAACAGTAGGATGAATGCAGCATAAAGTAAGTAATGAATTAAGCTTCTCCCTTGATATCTACTTATATACCTGAATCAGTATGACTTTTTTAATTTAAATTTATTGGGGTGACAATTGTTAGTAAAATTACATAGATTTCAGGTGTACAATTCTGTGTTACATCATCTATGAATCCCATTGTGTGTTCACCACCCAGAGTCAGTTCTCCTTCCATCACCATATATTTGATCCCCTTTACCCTCATCTCCCACCCCCCACCCCCCTTACCCTCTGGTAACCACTAAACTATTGTCTGTGTCTATGAGTTTTTGTTTCTCATTTGTTTGTCTTGTTCTTTTATTGTTTTTAGTTTATATACCACATATCAGTGAAATCATATGGTTCTCTGCTTTTTCTGTCTGACTTATTTCGCTTAGCATTATACTCTCAAGATCCAACCATGTTGTCACAAATGGTCCTATATTATCTTTTCTTACCGCCGAATAGTATTCCATTGTGTATATATACCAGAACTTCTTTATCCATTTATCTATTGAAGGACATTTTGGTTGTTTCCATGTCTTGGCCACTGTAAACAAAGCTGCAATGAGCATTGGAGCACATGTGCCTTTATGTATAAATGTTTTCAGATTTTTTGGGTAGATACCCAGGAGAGGGATTGCTGGGTCATATGGTAATTCTATTCGTAATTTTTTCAGGAACCTCCACACTGCCTTCCATAATGGCTGCACCAGTCTGCATTCCCACCAACAGAGTATGAGGGTTCCTCTTTCTCCACAGCCTCTCCAACACTTGTTACTATTTGTCTTGTTGATGATAGCCATTCTGACTGGGGTTAGGTGATATCTCATTGTGGTTTTTATTTGCATTACTCTGATGATTAGTGATGTTAAGCATTTTTTCATATGTCTATTTGTCATTTGTATGTCCTCTTTGGAGAAATGTCTCTTCAGGTTATCTGCCCATTTTTCAATTGGGTTGTTTGTTTTTTTGTTGTTGAGTTTCATGAGTTCCTTGTATATTTCGGATATTAGCCCCTTATCAGAGGCACTGTTTGCAAAAATCTTCTCCCATTCAATTGGTTGCCTCTTTATTTTGTCGATGGTTTCTTTTGCTGTGCAGAAGCTTTTAAGTTTCATGTAGTCTCATTCGTTTATTTTAACTTTTACTTCCCTTGCTTTTGTTGTCAAATTTATAAAATCCTCTTTGAATTGAAGGTCCACAAGTTTAGTACCTATGTTTTCTTCTATGCAGTTTATTGTGTCAGGTCTTATGATTAAGTCTTTGATCCATTTTGAATTAATTTTGAATTAACATGGTGACAGATAGCAGTCCAGTTTCATTCTTTTGCACGTGACTATCCAATTCTCCCAGCACCATTTATTGAAGAGGCTGTCTTTTCTCCATTGTATGTTTTTTGCTTCTTTGTCAAAAATTATCTGTCCATATTTATGTGGTTTTATTTCTGGGTTCTCAATTCTATTCCATTGGTCTATGTGTCTGTTTTTCTGCCAATACCATGTTGTTTTGATTATTGTCGCCCTGTAGTACAAGCTAAAGTCAGGGAGTGTGATACTTCCAGTATTTTTCTTTTTTCTTAAGATTGCTTTGGCTATTCGGGGTCTTTTGTGGTTCCAAACAAATCTGATGATTTTTTGTTCTATTTCTTTAAAAAATGCCATTGGGATTTTGATGGGGATTGCATTAAATCTGCATATTGCTTTGGGTAATATGGCCATTTTAACTACGTTGATTCTTCCGATCCATGAGCATGGAATGTCTTTCTATTTCTTTGTGTCTTCTTCAATTTCTTTTAAAAATGTCTTATAGTTTTCAGCATATAGGTGTTTCACATACTTGGTTAAGTTTATTCCTAGGTATTTTATTATTTTTGCTGCAATTGCAAAAAGAATTGTTTTTTGTATTTCTTTTTCTGAGATTTCATTTTCAGTATATAGGAATGCAATGGACTTTTGTATGTTGATTTTGTAGCCAGCAACTTTACTGTATTCGTTGATTGTTTCTAATAGCTTTTTGGTGGAGTCTTTAGGGTTTTCTATATATAGCATCATGTCATCTGCAAAGAGTGACAGTTTAACTTTTTCATTCCCAATGTGGATGTCTTTTATTTCTTTCTCTTACCTGATTGTTCTGGCAAGGACTTCCAACACTATGTTGAAAAGCAGAGGTGATAGGGGACAGCCCTGTCGTGTTCTTGAATGTAGAGTAAAGAGCTTCAGTTTTTCACCATTAATTATGGTATTAGCTGAGGGTTTGTCATATATGGCCTTTATTATGTTAAGGTATTTTCCTTCTATACCTATTTTGTTAAGTGTTTTAATCATTAATGGATGTTCTAGCTTGTCAAATGCTTTTTCTGCATCAATTGATATAATCATATGATTTTTGTCCTTTCTTTTGTTTATGTGATGTATCACATCGATGGATTTGTGGATGTTGAACCATCCTTGTGCCCCGGGGATGTACCCCACTTGGTCGTGATGAATAATCTTTTTAATGCATTGTTGTATTCGATTTGCTAGAATTTTGTTTAGGATTTTTGCATCTGTATTCATCAGAGATATTGGTCTGTAGTTTTCTTTTTTTTGTGTTGTCCTTACCAGGTTTTGGTATCAGGGTAATGTTGGCCTCATAAAATGAGTTAGGGAGTACTGTCTCTTCTTCAATTTTTTGGAAGAGTTTGAGCAGGATTGGTATTAGATCCTCTTTGAAGGTTTGGTAGAATTCACTAGTGAAGCCATCTGGTCCCGGACTTTTGCTTTTGGGAAGGTTTTGGATGACTGATTCAATTTCATTACTGGTGATCAGTCTGTTTAGATTTTCCAGTTCTTCATGGTTCAGCCTTGGAAGGCTATATGCTTCTAAGAACTTGTCCATTTCTTCTTGGTTATTGAATTTGATGGCATATAGTCCTTCATAGTATTCTTGGATGATGTTTTTTGTTTTTTAAACTGAATTGAGAGGTGGTTTCCAGGTGTGAAGATCCTCTTATGTTTGAAGGGAACATTTAGAAATCCCCTCCTGTGAGGCTGTGGAAGAGCTTGTCTTATTAAATAATCCCAGCATGGCCTCATAGTAAGTCTCGTTTTTATAATTTAATTCTTTGAAGGATAATTTATTTTGCCTATCTTCCTCTTAATTTTGTGTACTTTTGTCTTTTCGTTTTGGATTTTAGAACTTATATTAACTTTTTCCTTTTTTTTTTTAAATTTGAGCTTAAGAGAAACTACAGTAAGTTGTTCAATTATCCTTGACATTTCAGTAGCAGTGAAGTGTAAACTTTTTTACGGAATTCACAGTACGGTGTCCTAACCTTACTAGCTCAGCTGTTCAGTTCATGTCAATAAATTTGTCTGCTCTGTGTGCTCCTCAGCAGATGCACATGTTCAGTTATTTGCATGGTTAACAATAAAGTCTGATTTGAGAAATCCTGGAATTCATATTCATGTTCTCTGTTAGGTAACGTCTTCTGTACTATTTTCTTTATCTGGAAAATTTTCATTAGCTTTGCTCTTGTACATAACGACACACTTGTTTTCTCAAATATTTGCTTTCAAATCTAGATTTTTTGTTTTTTTCACTCAATACCCAGAGATGTGGGTCAGGTAGAAAACAGAGTGTTTGTCTTAAGGGGCTAAGAACTGAGAACGACAGAGGCAGACTAATATCCCTAATTCATTACGAGCAGCATAGTGACTCAGGAGCAGAGAAGGTACAGATGGATGGATCTGTAGTTGGATGTCTTTAGGCAAGATACTACTGGAAAGGCACAGAGGGGCAGGAGAGAGCTGAGTATTGGTAAGAGAGCAGTTTGCTAGGCCTGTGTTGAAGAAGGGTCTAGGTGAAATGAAGACATGCAGCCAGAATTGTATAGGTCAGAATAAATCATCCAAATAATGGAAGAGGGAATTGATATGAATAATTCAAAATAATATTTATTTCACTTAGTACATTTGTCTGTTAGGGCTGCCATAACAAAATCCCAAAGATTGGATGACTAAAACAACAGGACTTATTTTCTCACAGTTATGGAGGCTAGAAGTCCAAGGTCTGCTTGGAAGGCCAGCAGGTCTGATTTCTTCTGAGACCTCTCTCCTTGGATTGCAGTTCCTCTTTTTAGAAGGATACACTGGTCAGATTGGATTGGGGCCCACCTTCTCATTTTAACTTAATCATTTCTTTAAAGGCCCTATCGTTAATACAGTTACATTCTAAGGTAGTGGGAGTTAAGTCTTCAACATATGGATTTTGGGGGGACACTTAACTGATAACATTTAGGAAAAATATATTTTAAAGATATATCCTCTAAAAAGTTAATCTGTAGAGTATTGGTTTCTAAACATTAAAATACAAATTGCTGCATCTCATCTCCTCCCTGTGAGTTTCTGATTCACTAGGTCTGGGGAGGGGCCTGAGAATTTGCATTTCTAGCAAGTTCCCAGGTAATGCTGACTTTGCTGGTCCTATGACCCCATATCAGTGGGCAATTAGGGAAAGATATCAGTAACATGGGATAAGCAGAAGAAAATAATATTGCACCATAAGCATTCACTGTAGGATGTCCCTTGCTGGTAGTCAGAAAGAAAGATAATGGGAATCTCATGGAACAGAATCTTGTCAACGATCTGAATGAGCTTGTAAGTGGATTGATGCCCAGAGGCTCTAGAAAGGATTGAAGGCCTTGGCTTTGGCCTTGTGAAATTCTAAGCAGAGAGCCATTAAGCCACACTGAACCATAACTTCTAACCCACAGAAGCTGTGAGATAATAAATGGATACTGTTTTAGGATACTAAGTTTGTGGTAGTTTGTTTCAATAGCAAGAGAGAACTACATAGTATAGAAGTGATCATAGTTATTCCATAAAAACTATGTGGACAGATCACTCTCCCAAAATATGTGGTCATAGTATATACATAGGTTGGCTGGTTCTTTATTAAGTCTTAAAAGGCATACATATCCATATATATTTACACACATATACAAGTCTTACAAACAATGCCTGGTACACAATAAGCATTTTATAAATGTTATCTCTTATCATCTGTGAAATCAGGATAAAAACATCATTACTGTGAAGGTGTAATTAGATGATATTTGTAGTGCTAAATGAAGTGCGAGGCGCAGATTGTAGCTATAGTTTCTATTCTGTATTTTCCTACCTACCTGTACTTATGCCAGTCCCTGTGATGTAAGGTCCTTTTCCAGTCTGTACTTTCACATTCTACTTATTTTCAAATGCTATTTCAAATGCCATCTCCTTCAGAATATGGTCACTCACATATTCAAAAGATATTTATTGAGAAGCCTCTTCTGAACCCATATCATTTTATCTTGGCACTTTCACTTTTATACTTGTAATATATTGATTTTATAAAATAAAAATGCCACTTGTCAGAAGGCAGGGTATATTTTTTTTTTAGCCTTATATCTCCCACCCTATTTAACACAAGGTTAGACACTAGCAGGCAGTAATTTTTTTTCTACCAAAAAGGAAATAAACCTTTATAGAAATTCTCCTGTTCTGAGTAGGAGATCTAGCTACAGTGACAGATGTGCTTCCATCAAAACACAGAAATTCCAAGTAGAGGAGCCGCGTGCGCACACAGAGGAGCCCGGAGAGTCAACACTTCTTCGCTTCTCCTCCCTTCCCCATCTCCCCAAGAATGATCCCCTATAAATTTGTTTCCTAAGTCCTTGAAAAGTGTAACATAATTTATGCTATTGATTAGAAAATTTCTTTGTCCCAGGAAGGTTACATTGACACCTGCGTTTCTAATTAATTATGTGAACTTTAACAAGTCATTTTACTTCTCTAGATACGATTCATCATACGTATAAAGGGACAATTCATTTATGTGAGATGGTTAACAGATTTTCTCATACTGTCCTAGCCTGTGAAGAGCAAATCCTGTAGTTCGCAGCTCATTTTTACCTCTTCTCCTTCCAAAAAGGATTCTTTTTTAACCTTTTGGAAAAAGGCTAAGGGCAAGGTAAAGGAAGAGAAAGGAAAGTCAAGTTTCCATCTGATGGGTAAATAATTATTTGGGGGCATTTTTTAAAGATATAGTCCTGGAACAGCTGTGGGGTGTCAAGAAGTGGGTAGGAGAACGAGCATTTGAATAAATGAGGCTGTGGGTTGTGTGTTCATGATGGAACAAGGTGATAATGCCACATCTTGCTTTGGAGCTTCAGGAGACGTCAAAAGACTGAGAGCGTTGTTGGGGACCGTCACATTGTAAAATGAGGTAACTGAGAACCTATGGGGCACTTTCAAAGGGGGTAGTCCAAAATGGATTTTCTTAGCAATAATCTAGCATGCATCCATCTGTCATATCCATATAGGAGGGTGAGGCTGGAGAGGCTGAGAGAGGATTTATTAAAGAAAGTTGTCAGTGTGCTGGATTCTTCTTCACCAACAGTGCCTCCAGCGAAGGTAATGGGTAGGAGGATGCTTCCCTTATACTTTAAACCAGATAGAAAACTTGTCTATCACCTTTAGGATGTGAGGGACTCCAAGGTTTATATTTGACTCGTGCTTGAAGGGTCTAGACCACGGGTGTCCAAACTGCAGCCCGCGGGCCAACTGCGGCCCATAATCCATTGTTAATTGGCTCACAGCAAATTCCAAAAATATATTTAGTTTACTTAAATAAACCAGGTGAGGCAATACGTACTTCACCTCGAGTGAGTGGCCCGGCTGTTTGTGTATTTTACCGCATATGGCCCTTGGTGAAAAACGTTGAAAAAAGTCTGGACACCCCTGGTCTAGAGGCTAGAAGCTGGCCCTGGCCCTGCCCCTTTCTGATTGTAGAGGATTGAGGGCTCTGATAGCAGCAAGCTGCGCTTCCACCAACAGTGGGGCAAAGGTGAGATTTCTTAGGGACAAATGTGCAGCCCATGGGCAGTGATAGAGACTTCTTAAAAACTACCCTGCCCAAGAAGACCGCTGGACAATGTGACCCAAAGAAGAGAAGGTCATTAGTGGTGTGAAGTAGAGATTTAATAATTGTTTTCCTCAAAGGTAACTAATTTTCCCAGTTCTTCTAATTGATCTATAATGTCATCTCCCTCGTATAATAAGTTTCCTTATTTGTATAAAAGTAAAAGTAATCTAATATATTAATATTTCCTTAATTTTGAGCTCCTGGAAGGCAAGACAATGTCTCTGTGGTGAGATAAAAGAAGAAAAATTAATAAAAATTGATCTTTAATTAGACCATGACATGATGAATGACAGCATATTTTTGCTAAAAATTTTTTTTTTGTAACTTTTTTTTTTTAAACCAAAGTTTATAAACATTCCCCTAGAGAAAACTGTGAAAATGGTTCAGAACATTATCATATAATTTACTTAAACATATGGACTTTTAAGTTCTGAAACTTGGGAGACCTTAACTCCATCTATTTGAGACAGGTCATTGAAACAAATAAAAAAGATTGATATTTCTAGATGAAGGATAATTTGAATTAAATTCAAATTGGTCACACATGAATCTCATAACTTTAAATAAACAATTATGGTTTTAGAAAATAAAAAGTAAAATAGTACATTTCTACACAGCAAATTCCTCCTGGTACATGACAGGAAGAACTGATGTTGGTGGTTGTGGGGTGGGGGTGGGGAAGCGGCTATTAAGAAAAAAACCTTGCGTGAGGCTTACTCATGAGAGGTGTCTCACTTCACTACTTAGCTGACATTTGACAAGCTTCAGAGAAGCAGTCAAGCAATTTGTTTTTCTTAGAAAGGATTTATTATTATAAGGTATGTTCCAAATTGACCGTGTTTAGAGAAATTGCAAATTCTGGAGCAATACTGCCTCCTGTAGTGAGCAGGTTAAGATTGTGCTCTCGAATTTCTAATGTACTTCTCTGAGTCAGTCATTTCTCTCCCATAGCAAACAGATCTCCTTGTTGAGTGATCGGATGACAGGTTTCACCTTCTTCCTATTTTGATGAGATGGGATAGACTTCCTGAGAAGGTATTTTGTCTTATTCTCTTGAGCCAGTAACTCTTCTACTACTTTTTTGGGGACATTTCCCTGTACTTTTTTCACTGCAAGGCTCTCAAAGGCTCGGTTCCCTTCTGTCTGCCCTCCCAGAGACCAACGGGAGGCCTAAGATCTTCCAGACCCGTAGCGACTCTTCCTTTAGAAATAATGCAGGATGCCCAGTTAAATTTGAACTTTGGATAAACAGTGAATACTCTTTAGTACGGATATATTCCAAATAATGCATGGAAAATAATTATACTAAAAAAGTTTTCATTTTTTTAAATCTGAAGTTCAAATTTAACTGGTGCCTTCTATTTTTATTTGCTAAATCTGCTAACTCTCCCTTTCCCTCCAACCAAAATACCCCCAAAAAACACGCATTCAAAACACCTGACCTAAAAGGTGTGGGACAACATATGCTACTTTCAGTATTTCTCATTTTAGAGTCCCTTCTCAACTCCTACAAGAGTAGCCTGATGATTTCTGTCCATAAATGTGGGAATAGGAGTGAGGAACTGCTATTTTTTCATCTTCTCTTGGCCGAACTGATTGAATCCTAGTCAAGTTTAATTCCTTTACCACTCTTTTGCTTGTTTTGCATTTCTGTCATAGCCATTTGCTCCTTTCCTTTTACCGTCCTCCATTATGTGTCCTAGACACTCCTGGCCTATCAGGAACCCTTGTTGGGAAAAATGCTGAAGTAATGCATGAAGTATTAAACTGCGACTATAGAGGGACTGGGTATAAACTGTGAGTATGGTAGTTGTGGAGCCAGTACCGGTATTTCTTCCTACAATTCTGGCTACTGATATAATTCTGGAAATAGCTCAAATCTCTGAACTGTAGACTTAAAAAAATCCATCCTTCAGATTGTTGCAAATCTGATCACTCCTTACTGAGTTAAATTAGAATCAATAAATTAAATGCAAATGACTTTATTTTGTAGGTAGCCTGGTTTATACATCATTTACAATACGCGAAGTGATAAAGTAGCATATAAAGCAGATTAGTCTGTGAAATAAAAGTAGTTAATTTGAATCTATGTCTAACGGTAAAAATAAAAATCTAGTATTTAGGTGCTAAAAAAGTGTTTTCGGTGGTTTGGAGTGGTTGCATCTTCCTTAGAGTAAGGGAATAAATTTGGAGAGTTTGACAATACCCAACCTTAAATAAATAAACATAATAAAGATGCACACAACACGAAATCTTTAAAAAAATATTTAAAGAACAGGAAGAATTTACTCTTAATAGAGTCTCATCAGAATTATATCTCAATCCGTAGAAGCACCCTTCCTTTTTGTTTTTCAAGCATTCAGATGAAGGAGTTCAACAAAAATCCAGTGGGACTACATAATAGGGCCATGTTGGTGTCATTATTTTCTGACATTATCTAGGGAAGTAATTTAAAATATTAGATAAATGCTTTAATAAGATTACAAATAGTTTGATAGGGTGCTACATTACAGTAAAAAAAAAAAATCACTGAGAGGTAATTGAGGTAGAATTACCATGATAATGCAAGTTACTTTCACTTGGAAAAACAAGTACTCCTATATAGTTCTGATTTCACAATTAACTTTGTAATACTTGAAATGCTATTATTAAAAATGATAGCAAAATATTTACTTGGCACCAATTAGCCAAATAATCACCATTAAAGTCAAGCAGAAAATGGGAATAATTGTCAATGGATATTTAGTCCAAAAAGCTGCCTTTATTTGAGTTAGTTATTCAGATAAAATAAAAGAACCAAAATCAGTCATCACTAGAGAGTTTCGAAGAAAGCCTGTCTGCCCTTTGCAGAACTTCCACAAATGTGAATGGCTCAATCAGATGCCTGATAAGCTCCAGATAATATCTGAACTTCAGGGACTTATCTAAAGTGGCTGTATTTTTTTTTTTTTAATTTATCTATCAAGTACTGGCAATTGAACTTGAGTCAACTGAAGAGATACAAAAATAAATCATTTATAGGTGAATTAGCACTCTCAGAAGAAGTGGAGTACATTGTTTTATTGTCTCTGGCTCTAACTTGAGGCTTAGAGCCGTGGTTTTCAAACTTGAGTGTGCCTAAGGATCTCCAGGATGCCTTCAGATTTCCCAGGAGATTTCAACTCAGTAGATCTGTGTTGGGGTTTAAAACTTTTAATTTTTAACAGATATCCTAGATGATTCTGATACGGTCCCCAAAATCATACTTTGAGAAACACTGACTTATGATTTCAGTTGCTTGCTAATTTATGCACTAAACAGCATAAGACAAAAGTGATGTAGGTGCAGGCTGTGAGATCAGAACACATTGAATTCCATTCCAATCTGTCTCAGTCCATTCAATTCCATTAATTTCAGAAAATACTCCTTCTGCAATGGAGTGGGGAGAGGAGATAACCAAGGGGTGAGACTAAGTACTTGAATTAAAAAATGTGTTTTGCCATTAAGGAACTTGAATATTTTATTATACCTTTGTAATAAGGTAAAATAAAAGGAATTAATTTTGTTCGCTACTTTGTCCCAGGCATTTAGAGAGATGTCTATCATTTCACATGTGCCCAATAAATATTTGTTGAATGTTTAATAAATGAATGACAAAGCAAAGTACAATTAAGTGATTTAAATATGTAAACAACATTCTGGAGGTGGGTGGAGTAGGGTAGGAAGCTAGTTGTGGGGCTATTGATGTTTCTTAAATAGTTTCATCCCTGTAATTTGCTTCCCTCCAAATACCACCCCTCATACCTTTCATGTTATTCGTAGAATATGGTAATTTTACCAGCTCATACAATTTTCAGTGAGAGTTTTCTGATCTAGGTGTCCAAAATTGGCACAGTAGAAGAATGGGTTGGCAATTAGAAGAGCTGTGGCCTAATCTCAGATCCACCAGTGACTAACTATATGGCAAAATGTCCTAATTTCTCCACAGAGATGGTAGATGATTATTGAAAACATAATTAGGGAACTACTTTAACACTTGAGAGAAAAAAATGAGATACAAAATTGTGAGTTCATTGGTTACCTTCATTACTCAGTACGTATACTTTTCTTAAAGCAGACCTTGTACAAAGTTATTGCTCAGGTGACCCCTTCACTCATTTTCCTCCATGATGTAGTCTAGCTACTCAAGGCCTTCCCATAATGGTACTTTGTCTTTCTCAGGAGTAACTTTCAAATTTCACACTTCTTTTTTTTTCTCTTAGAACCCATTCTGTTGAAGCAATATTTTTATCTACGGTTCATAAACAAACTAATTATATGAAAGTTTTAATGAGTAATTACACTTTAGCAGGTTATTTTACTTAAATGTTTACATTTTAATAGAGTTCTATTGATAGAAATGAGTCTAAATGTAGACATTTTTGGTAATTATGGCAGATGAAAGAAAAATATTTGTATAGGTAGACCCGTTTAGTGTGCTGAAATTATATACGTTGTTTATTCATTCATTTAAAAAATGTATGGGAGTAACTCTGTGCCAGGCTCTCATTTAGTAGCTGGGGATATAGCTATGAATAAGACAAACAAGTTCTGGCTGTCTCTGAACCTACATTCAATAAATAAGGAAGTAAATAAGCAGAAGATCAGCCAGAAACAAATACTCTGGAGAATTAAGACAGAGTGGTGTGATAGAGAATGACAGAGTCCTTATTTTGCGCTGCATGGGAAGGAAAACCTCTCTGAAAGCTGACATTTAAACTGAGATCTGAGTGATAAGGAGAAATTAGCCAGGTGAAGATCAAAGTGAAGAGGATCTCAAGAAGGGAGCACTAGCTCCATAGTCCTAAGGCAGAATGAGATTGATGGGCAAGATGGGGAAACAGGGAAGTTGAAGGGGAGAATGACATGGCACTAGGTCGGAGAGGCCAGAGCCACTAGTCAGGGCCCAACTAGGACAGGGCTTTGTAAATTGGGTGAGAAGGTTGGATTTTTATTTTAAGTGCAGTGAAAAGCCATTGGGGATTTTTAAGCAGGATAATGTGTTATATTTTCAAAAGAGGCCACTTTGGATGCTGCGGGGACAATGGCCCAGAGATGAAGCTGGGAGACACGGGGGGAGACTACTGCATTATCTGGGTGATAGATGAGGGTGGCTTTAGTAGAATGAAAATAACTGGTTAGATAGATTTATTATATGATTATTTGGTGATAGGGTTAATGGAGTTTATGAATTAAGTGTGGGAGTTGAGGAAAGAGATAGCATACACTGTGCCTTCATAGGAGACTGTTTCCATCTAGGCAAAATTAAAGTAACTTTGGAACATAATTTAAATTATCTTTGGTGATTTTGGTTACTCCTTTATTAAGCAAGTTATTTTTCTACCTGGACACTGTATTAGTCTGCTTGGATTGTTATAACAAAACACCATACACTGGGTGGCTTAAACAACAGACATTTATTTCTTACAGTTATGGAGGCTGGGTAGTCCGAGATCAAGGTGCTGACTAATTTGGTTTTGGTGAGAGCCCTCTCCCTGGCTTACAGATGGCCACATTCTCTCTCTTCCTCTTCTCATAAAGCTACTAATCTGATCATGAGGGCACCATCCACATAAACTTATTTAACCTTAATTACTTCCCAAAGTTCCCATCTCCAAATATCATCACTTGGAGGTTACGGCTTCAACATATGAATTTTTTTTTTTTTGGGGGGGTACATTCAGTCCACAGCTGGCACCATAAAGGTAATCAAAACTGGTATGTCTTGGTTAAATCAGAACTCATGGCCAATTATCCTTGGTAAATTACTAGCAAAGGTTATACTAGTATACATGCACAAGATTGTTCTGCTTATTGTTTTAGATTGATGTGTTCTTATCCAATGATATTTAACTCAGATTACTTCTGAGAACTCTCCATTCTTAGATTCATGATTTCATGAAATTTCTGTCATCCCTAGAAATGTAAGTTATATTTATAGATTATTGCCATTCAGGTTTAACACCGAGTATTTTGAACAATTAGGGAAAGAGGAAAAAATGGCACAGGATACTGTATGAACCACATTGTTTCTGAAGTCTGCCTCTGTGGTTTTGCATAACTCTTCCAGAATTTATGACATGCTACATGAAATAGCCCTAACTTCTAAAACCTTTTCTAACCTAGAATAGATAGAAACAACGAAGGTCAGATAAAGACCCTGCAGCCTGATTTCCCCTTCTGTGTCTGCCAAATCTTCAGCTGATAATAGATGACTGTGCAGAGGCACAGACTTCTAATGCTTCCTTTTTCTTGTGTTGGGGGTGTGGTGGGGGGGGCGTGGGGAGCGGTGTGGAAGGAGAGAGATCAGTTGAGATCGGTAAACCAGAGGTAAAAGTCAGAGCAAATGATGAAAAAGACGGCCAAAAAGAAGGAACCAAATTTCAGTTGGATATATTCAAAACAGCAGTCAGCTGACAAGTACCTTTTTATATTTAAGAAGCTTTGCAGAAATTGTTAATGATACCATTAGTAATTTTTAGATCAAAAATATAACTCCAACACACAGTATTTTTGTATTGACCTAGATAGTTGAGATTAATACGTTTAGAGAGTAGTCAGAAATTCACACATTACTCATGAATTGTCAGTTTTCTACTTCTCTGCTTCTTCAGAACTCAGCTGTTTTCTAGACAATCTCTTCCTTCCCCTGCTCCATCAGGCTTTGCATCCTGCCTCTGAGTCCTGCCCCAGCTCTATCAGCAGTAGCAGGAAATAGTGATGACAGAGTGGAGATGTTTTTTGGCAATGGTCCAACTTTACCTCTGACCTTAAATTTAAGGAGGAAATGAAATTTTCTTGTCCCAGCACTTGGAATTACAGTATGCAAACGGTTCATAGAACAGGGTGTAACTGGAAGACTGGCTGTGAAGAAACTGTTCAGAGAACTGGTTGAAAGCTAGGAAAAGGAAAAGAGGTAAAAGAAACTGGAAGTGACTCAGGCCTGAAAAACAAAAAGAGGGAGGGACAAAGATGGAACCCAGAAAAGCAAAAAAGTAAGTAAGATTCTTCTATTTCTCTTCCATTGCTCTTCCCAGCTAGTGAGGGGTCAGTGGTGATCCATTGAAAGAGCAGAGTGGCTAAGATACAGCTGTTAGATACGCAAAACCTGCAAGGCAGCAGCAGTGGCAAAAGATGGCATGTAAGAGAGCCACCGCCCTTGTCTTCAGCCATCTCAAGCAAGGCCCGGATCATGGGGAGGGAAAAATAAGATATTTGTCAGTTCATTATTCCAAATACTGATAAATGTATAGTTTGTATTTGTTTCAGTTAACCTTAATATTTTTTACGTCAAAAGTACTTAAGAAAGTACTTTTGTTGAATATGAATACCACTCGGCTTGGTGTAATGGTTATTTCTAGTTATAATAGATATTAAATGCAATGTTTCCTAAGATTTCATCCTTAGCCACTTGCTTTATGCATCTTCCCTACGTGACAACATTTGCTCATGACTTCAACTGTTACTTATCTTTTTTGTTCAGAGAAGTCAAAGATCTTTATTTCTCTTTCACTTTATTGAGGTATAATTGATACCTTATTTATCTTGTAACTGAAAGTCTGTATCCTTTTTCACCAGCCTGTCTTTACTTCCCCACCCTCCAGGCCCTGACTACCACCATTCTACTATTATTATGAGTTTGACTTTTTGTATTTTTTTTAGATTCCACATAGAAGTGGAATTGACCATAAAGTATTTGTCTTTGGCTTTTTTCGTTTATCATAATGCCTTCCAGTTTCACCCATGTTGTTGCAAATGACAGGATTTCCTTCTTTTTTATTGATTAGCAATATTCCATTGGATATATATATATATATATATATATATATATATATATATATATATATCATTTATCTGTTGACAGACACTTGGGTTGTTTCCATTCCTTAGATATTGTTCAAATGCTGTAATGAACAGACGAATGCAGATACCTCGTCAAGATCCTGATTTTATTTCATTTGTATGTATATCCAGAAGTGGAATTGCTGGATCACATGGTAGTTTTATTTTTAATTTCTTGAGGAAACTCCATACATTTTTCCATATTGGCTTTTGCTCCTTTGAGAAGGATTGATATTAATTTTTCTTTAAATGTTTGGTAGAATTCACTGGTGAAGACATCTGGTTCTGGGCCTTTGTTTGTTGGGAGGTTTTGATTATTGATTCAATTTCCTTGCTAATAATTGGTTTATTCAGTTTTTCTTTTCTTCTTTCAATCTTGGTAGGTTTTCCTTTTAGTTTTGGTAGGTTGTATGTTTCTAGAAATTTATCCATTTCTTTTAGGTTATTAATTTGTTAGCATATAATTGTTTATAGTAATTTCTTATAATCCTTACTATTTTTGACTTATCACTTGTAATGTCTCCTCTTTATTTTATTTATTCAAGTCTTCTCTCTTTTGTTCTTAGTGTAGTTACAGGTTTGCCAATTTTGTCTTTATATATATATATATACATATATATATATATTTAAAAAATAGCTCTTAGTCTCATTGATCTTTTAAATTGTCTTTTTAGTCTCTATTTTATTTATTTCTGCTGTTTTTGTTATGTCATTTCTTTCTCCTAACTTTGGGCTTATTTGTCCTTTTTCTATTTTTTGAGATTAAAGTTAGGCTGTTTATTTGAGATTTTTCTTTTTTTTTTAATGAGGCATTTTTTTCACTAAAAAACATCCTTCTTAAAACGGTTTATGCAGCATCAAATGGGTTTTGAATGCTGTGTTTCCATTTTCATTTGTCTCAAGATGTAATTGTATTTAACTTTTGATTTTTTCTTTGACTCACTGGTTTTTTTTTCAGGAACATGTTAAATCTCCACGTATTTGTGAATATTTCAGTTTTGCTCTTGTAATTGATTTCTAGTTTCATACCATTTTGGTCAGAAAAGGTGCTTGATATGATTTCAATATTTAAAAATTTTTAAAGACTTGTTTTGTGACATAACATATGATCTATCCTGGAGAATGTTCCATATACACTTTAGAAGAGTGTGTGTTCTGTTGCTATTAGATAGAATGTTCTGTATATGTCTGTTAGGTTCATCTGATTAGTTTTATTATTTATCCCAAAGCATCCGTTAGTGATAACCCTAGTTCCTGGTAGTCAATTCCTGTTTTGATATGAATTTATGGAACAATGGCTCACACCCATCTTATCTCTCTCTGCTGTCTGAAGTCTGGCTCAGCTCACTTCACTACTCACTCTCTGGTTGTTAATAATTTAAAGAGTGATGTCATCACCTGCTGGGACTGAGTAAATAGCCAGGGGTACTTTAGTGACAGCCTTTCAATTTTGCAGACCTATGACTTTGACTAAAACCAAGAAACTGTGGGCGACTTGGGGGTCAGTCAGTGTACCCAGTCTGAGCATTATCATCTAAATGCTCTCTCTTCTTTGAAGCAGCAAAAATCAATAAAACATGAATAATATCTGAATCCACCATAAGCTGCAGCGATTTCTGCCAGCACATATTGTATTTATGCTATAATAAGTACACTTCTGTATAAATAACAATAAGTATCTTAAAGTATTTAACATTAAGGAATCCATCAGAGTGTTCTGAATGGATAAAGAGTTGATCACATATTAATATTTGAAGTTAATATTTTATGTTCTGCCTGGCCATGAACTGAAACAATTGCCTCTTTGGCATTTCCACTTGGATGCTCTACAGGTTTTTCACATTCACAATGTGTGAAAATGTCTTGTTCACTGAGTAATGCAGCATTATATATCCTCTCAGTTTTCTATGTCTTACCTATCCCTCAATATCCAATATTATATCCAATAAATTACCAACTTTAAGTCATTTCTTCTAATATTTGTTACTGTCTCCTCACCATTTGCCACCTCAGGCTCTCCAATTTCCAGTTTCATTGGCTTAGTTCAATTCTTACTTGTGTTCCTCCAGTAAGCTTCTATTTGGTCTCCTTGTCTCCAGTATGATCTTTGTTCCAATGAGATTTGTCTGATAGTTGACTATATGATATACTGGGAAACACTGGAATATTTATATACATTTTGTTCATTTTACTTATCAGTGTTTAAAGGCATATATTTCGTCAATAATTCCTCTAATCATATATATACATTTTTATACACACACACAGGATATGTTAACTAGTATTAAATATTGGCATATTTGATGTTAAATTCAATGTTTTATTTTGGAACCTGAACAAACACAGCAGTGGTTGAAACCACAATTTTAAGGCAAAAGAAATATATGACTACAGTTGAAGTCAGCATGGTACTTGGACATACTTTTGGAATTTTAGTTTTAGTGTACATTGTTATTTAAAACAGTGTATGAGTCTCATACAAGTTATCGCTCATATTCATGACATTAGTTTACAATATAGGAAGAATGAGATTTAGTAATTAAAATGTTGTTATTAGTAATATTATTCCTCAGTTTTTTTCATCTAATAGAACTTTTAAATCTTAAAAATTTTCTTTGACTTGGGGACTGCCTTTTAAATTATATTTTGGATGGAGTATATAACCTTTAGGCAGTCACTCAGCAAATACAGAATTCACGTGCACAATTCTAAGTAGAATGATCTCCCCATTATACACACTATCTCTCATATGAAAAAAATCAGGTAGTGATTTCTCGGTGTCAGGTATCTTCTATGATCCTCTCCAGTTCTGTTCTTTACACATCTCCATTATGTTTTCTGGCCTGGAAGGTGATCTGTGTAGACTATGGGCTCCCTGTCTTCAGGTGTCCAATTAGGTTTGGCTGCTGAGAGCCCCATTAGGAGATGGGAAGCAGTCAGATGAGATCAGGATATTTATTCAATTGATTCCTCTTTGTGAGGTTTCCTTTGATTGAACATTACTTCTCTTCTGGGTGCTTCCTCTGCATCATTCTCTCCTGGGTTCTGATAAATGCTTCTTCCTCTCATCTCTTTGGGCCTCCTGGCTGTAAAAACCCTATGTTACTCACCTGTGCTATAACCCTTGTAGTTCCTGCACGATATCTCTGTACTAATTCGCCTGTACTAATTCTCCTACACTTACCCACATCTTCATTAAAACAAAGCGAAATGAAACAAAACGAGAAAACCCTTTGCAAATTGTCCTTGAATTATCCTAAATCGAGTATACTATTTTTTTTTTTTTGTTGACACTTTGATGAATAGTATTATCTACTATTCTGGCGACTTCAGATCCAAAGAAATATATTAGCCAATGCATGATTGTTTTAGCTCTTAGTGATAGGTTTGATAAGAAATCACTTCTAATGATTGATTAAAATCTCAATAACTTGCATAGTGTCAAAAGGAAAACAATAAACAAGAATGACTAATAGGCATATCAGAAGCCACAAGTCTATAGCAGAGACAGAAATCTCAACAGAGATTCAGTTTGCTCCTCTACATTTCCCAGAGCTTTTGAAGTTAGGTAGGGCCATGCCACTAGTTTCGGCTCATGAAATGAAAACCAACTGTTTTGCAGTGAAAATCCCATGTATGGTTCTCCCGTCTCTGTCTGTTTCTATGGCAACTGAAGGAGTTTTGTGATTCAATTGATGCGCCTACAACATGGCGGAACCTCTATAATCCTGGGTTTCTGAGGGACTGCATGGAGCACAGCCCCCTTGCTAACCTGTGCTGAACATATAGATTGAATGGGAAAAAAAAGTCTGTTAAGTCACTGATATGCTATTATCACTATGGCATGATGTATCCAGTATATCCTATCCTAATACAAGGACCATAAGAGAATGCTCGAGAACCCTTTCATCCATACCTGCTCCTCTCTGGGGTTTTCCATGTCAGTAAACAGCACCATATTATGTTAATAAATTAAAAAGTTTTACTGATTTCTTTCTTTATATCACCTCCAGGCACACAATCCATTGGCAAGTCCTGTGTGTTCTACCACCAAAATATATCCCCAATCTATTTCTGATGATCTGTTCAATTCTACAGTACATCAGGATGCCATCTTTACTCTTCTGGGTTGCTGCAGTAACCTTGTAACTGGTTGCCCTGTTTCTGCTTTTGCGCCATAATGATCTAATATCCACAAAGCAATCTAAAAGATATTTTAAAAATATAAACTAGATATTTCTTTCCTGTTTAAAACCACCTTGTAGCTTCCTGTTGTACTTAGAAATACTTGCCCATTCTAAAGCAGAATCTCCAATCAGACCAGTCACTCTCTATCATAGTCTCTCTTTAGTTTGTTAATAGCACAAAACACTAACTGAAATAGTTTTTTTTTGAAATAGTTTTTAATACATTTGTTTACTAGTTTATTTCTTGTCTTCTAGTACAATGTGAGTTTCATTAGAGCAGATAATTTTTTCTGATTGGTTCATGTCTGTATTCCCAGTAACTAAAACAGTACTTGGCACAGAGTTGGGACTCAATAATTACTTATAGAAATAGTGATACATTATAAGGGAAAATGGCCTACGCTGTGTTTACTAACTTTAATGCTATATTTTTATTTTTTTTATTTTCTGTTTTTACTTTTTCTTTCAAATTTATAACTAGAATATTAAAATCTATCACAGTCAGACTCCTGGCCTTAGCAAAGATTTAATGCAATATCACATTAGCCAGAGAGAGAGAATAAATGGGGTGAAAACTCTTTGTTGCATCATTTTCCAAGAAAGTTTATAAGAAGATAGTCATCACATGAAGCTATCATGTCAATTAATGCTGCAAAAATAAAAAATCCTACTGTAGTCTGTGAATATTCTTAAAACAGCGAACAACTCAAAATTTAGTAAGGATTCTGTTCTGCACAGTCAGCTTAAATATCCACACTGTCTTCGAAAAACTTTCAGTTGCGTGGAGACAGTTTTATAGGGTTGTTTATGATCACCATGATGGAGCTGAAAGCTTGGGTGTGGCAGTGTTGGGTATAATAGAGATCCCCTAGACACTGAATTTTAGGTATTTCAAACATAGTGCCTCACTTTTCTCTAAGGCGTAACTCAAACACTTTCCTAGAAGGCTGTTCATTTGCTGAAGAACTACTCATCTCTTTACTTAGTTGAGAAATTTTTAAGTACCTAACAGGATGGCTTGCTAAACTTTTTATACTGTTGTGGACAATTTTCTTTTTATTTCCTTTCACAGTTGGTCTCTTAAAATAAATTCTTCCTGGTGTCATCCTTCCTCGATATAATTAAGGAATTATTTTTGTCTTGATTTTTATATATTAAACTTTTGTGATATGCTTAAATCACCTGAGAATAAAATGTTTTCTCTCAAAGTTCTCCACTGAGATGTGATACATGATTACATTTCCTATGCGTTAGTAGAGCAGGAGACTTCTGGCTTTTCTTATTAAAGTCTGCATATGCCATATAAATAGGGTACGTTTTAAGGATAGGTGTTCCTTGTTTGGTCCAATTATGCATGTTCTATTTCCACTAAACTACAAAAACAACTATGTATCTTGAGGAATGAACCAGCAGGGAAACAAATGCCTTAGATGGCAAAAATACTGTTATTACCCAAAGAAGCCACATTTAGAAGCTCTCTAAAGGCTCTTCAGGTTAAATGGCCTGTTTTATGTTATGGATTAAAATTGAGGAGTATTCTTGCTATATCCCTAATCAAAAAGATAAATAGAATCATTAGAACTCAGTCACTCACAATTAATTACTTTAATAACCACTAGATGTCTGTTAATTGTGATTGGAATTAGAATGGATACAGAGGATGTAGTCCTTGCTATAAGATGCTAACAATTTAGAAAGAAAGCAGACGAATCACACACACATAAACAGCCTATATTGTATTTGAATGTATACAAATATTAAGGAGATGGCTGAAAGAGATGATAGAGTCACTGAAGCATACAAGTATGTGGCATTTGTAGATTACATATACTTAAGTTTATTTATTTGTCCTTTAAACTTTGCTCTACCTCCCCCTAAAACAAAAAGAAATGAAGGCAGTTGCAGCACATTGGGTGTGCATTTACTTTACAAATGGAACTTTCAGAAAAATTGCTCAGAATATTCACTAACACCTTGTTCTCATGAGTAGTTATATACAAATCATTTCACCCCTCTTTTCCTAAGGGGAAATTAATGCCAAATATTTTACAAGAAAAATAGGATAGATGCAAATATTTTCCTACAGCTTTCGTTTTCTGAAAAGACATATCCAAAACTAGTACAATCTTAAAATCTCATTTGCTTGTAATAATTAAAATTTTTGAAAATTGTGATATCTTTTATTTCCATCAACTTCCATTATCAAGCTTGGTTATAGTTACTTAGTAAAAATTCAATTTTGGTGATATTTAGAATGTAAATAATAAGATAGCGTTATTATCATATTTGATTAAACCACTAAGTTCTGAGTTTCACATGAGGAATATCTATTTTTATAGAGCTTATGGCATCATAATTTTCACCTTGGAAAAAGAAGGAAAGGCAAATGTATTTCTCAAATAATTCTCTTTAAAATGGAAGCCATAAATTATGAAAGCCTACATTGCAACTTGGAGGCTAAAAAGAATTTTTGATGTGAAATATGAGTCGATCCAGTCACACTGAAGTCCTGCGTAATTGAGAGGTCATTAAATGCTTTCTCGACTGGACTTTATCTATTAAATGTAAAAGCACGTTTTAAACAGCTGCTGGTCATCTTCATTTGAATATCTATCTTAGCACCTCAGACTCAGTATCTTCAAAATTCCGTATGAACCTGTAGGTGCTCAAAAATACTTGTTGAATGAATGTATAAATATATCACCCCAAACATTCTCTTGAATTTCTTATTATGATATTGCTCTTAAAGCCCCCAAATCTTAATCACCTTTACTTTTTCCTTCCATTATTAATCAGTTTCTTAGGTCTGCCAGCAGTACTTCTGAAGTATCTCTTAACTCTACTTCAGTCATTCAACAAGTATTTATTGAGTGTGTACTGTTTGCCACAAACAAGAGCAATGTGGTTCATGCCACCATGGAACTTGGCTTGTGTGGGGGAAAACTGCAGTCTCATATCAGTTCTCTTGGCACTAATCTAGACATGCGTTTCCTCTCATCTGGACTGTTGTAATGGTGCCCTAGCTTATCTCTTGGCATCCAGTGTCTCTCCACTCCACCTTATTCAATTAATCTTTAAAGCATAACACTTACTACCTTTCTGTGTAATACCTTAAATGACTCCCATTGTCACCAACTAATTTGGAAATCCTTTAGTTTGCTGTACCATAGCCTGGTCCAACCAGCTGTGTGCATTAACTCTCCTCTTGTACTTTGTTTTGCAGACAAACTAAACTTACTCCTGTCTCCCAACATTAACACTTCCGTACACTTACTCTCTTCTCTTGCGGGAATGAACTTATCTCCTATGTCTGCTTTTTAAAATTCTCCCCAGCTTTCAAAGCCAATTCTGCTACAATTTCCTGATTCTTCACATGGAAATATTTTTTCTCTTCTCTAAAATTCCATGGAAATTTCTTTTTGCTTCTCTTTTTGCACTTATCAGTTTTGGCACTATGTTATAGTTATGGTATGTCTTACCTGCTTGAGGACATCCTACACATTGTTCCATTCTTCATAGCAGCTAGAATAATATGTTGTACACAACAAACTGAATAAATGAAAGACTTACCTGGCTAATTAATTGGCAATGTTGCATATATTATATACAGTGACTTATGAACTAATATAATAATATCTTAACTGCAAAATTTGCATTTGCATAAATGACATCAAATGTATTTCATAAAATGTTATGTTTAAACAAGGCAGAGAGTCTTAGCAAGTGATTAAATTGTGGGCAAGTCACTTAGTTTCTTTGTGCACTAAGGCAATATATTAATACTTTTTCAGGCATATTAAAAGTCAGCTAAACTAAAATAAATGTTGTAATTTAGTGTTAAATCAGAGGATGTAGTTAGACTATTTTCTTCTGACAGGAAATTCCCTAGATGACGTATAGCTATTTATAAACACACCTCCAAACTTACAGAACTCATAATTGTACAGGTTGAAAGTACCGGCTGCTAGCTTGATAATTTAAATGCTTCTCTCAACTCTGTCCTTTCTACCTTTCCAGTTTCACTTCATGTAACAACCTTGAGCTCTTAGATACTATGAATGCTTTGACAAAAAACATCTATGGGGATCATGTTGAGGGATGTTGAGTCAGATAATTTCTGGGCTTTTCCAGAGTTCATGATTTTGAGTGGATGGGGGTTGCGTCTGGCTGTGGAAAGAAGATCTGGAACAAGAAATGTGCTGTAGAAGAAAAATGAACTGCGAGGCACGTCTATCCCTGGGAGCAGTCATAGTGCCTGCCGTGGGACATATCTATAATTGTAATTGCTTTTCCATAAAACTTGATCAATTCGACCATTTGGTGGACTCTTCCCCATGGAAACACGCGTATGGTTTTTATACTAGACATTTACAACATATGATTCACTTTGCCTTTATAAACTGTTTGGCCTAACATGGCTATTCCATAAACGAACTATACCACATTGCTCGATAAGATATATTTCTTAGTACATTTCATAAGTTTAATAACAATTCATTTCATAGAACGATCCCTTGGTTCTCTTAGAAACAATGGTGAAACAAATGCTTATGTCATTGCCAGAATGCTTTCCTGGCCCTTGAGACCGAATAATGCGTTTCTGTGAATTTGCTTCCACACACTGAGGGAGGGTATGATTCAAGCTAACGCCCCAAGCAGACTTCTGCCCAGATGCACAGTACGCGATGCCAAAGCCACATGGTCATCCCAAGGGTAAGCACGTGTATTAAAACCATCCCATTGCTCTAATGTTTATTAGTTTATTCACTGCCATATCTCCTTACCAAGGCAATCAGAGGGAGCATAAAAAAAAAGAGCAAATGAATCGAAATCTCAATGAAGCAGGTCTTCGCACTTATTCTAAAAACATTAAACTGAGTTGGTTAAATCAATACTTTTTGAAGAAAGACTTCCTCTGGAAAAATGACTGGAAGAAGGCTTCTGAACTGAAGGCATCCTGGAGAATATGAAGATCTTGGGAGCTGATATATAGGCTTCTGCGAGACAAAGGACTATTTCTGAGCCCTCTTGTTCCCTTAAGATGCTCTCAGGACTCACTCTGATAGAGATGTTTCAGGTATTCTCATGGTCATAACATTTCTGAGTGCTGTTCTCGGCTGTTTCAAATTGCTTTTTGGATGGGATTAAGCAGAGATTCAAGGAACATTTCAATAACTTTGGAGTCTTAGGTAGCTATTAACATTGTTTACGCCTAGAAATATAGATAGATATAATTCCAAGGAAACTAAACTCAAAAGATCCAGGATTGGAAGAAAAATCCATATAGGGTCATTGATAAAAGATAAGATAAATTTTCAATTCGTTTTGGTTGGCTAAGTAAATGTATTTAAAAACAAAATTAGTGAATCATTTTGTTTTCAGTGCTTCCTTTGTTTGAGTGGCTGCCTGGAGTGCTATTTGAGAAAGGTGTGAGGAGGGTGTTGATGTATTAGTGATGTCTGTCACAGGCAGGGGAGAGAGGAAGATGAATGATTCACGATTGATGATTTGCTATAGGTCTTTTTAATATCCTGTTATTTTTTATAATGAAGGCAGAAATTGGATTTACATATTTTGGGTATTTCATGCAATACCCAAAGTGAAGCTCTGAAAAGCTACCCAAAATCTTTGTTCAGAGGAATGAAAATCTTTATTCAGTGTATAGCAAATCAGTAAGTTAACAACTGGGATAAAATAATGGAAGTCTTATCTTCTTTATAATTTATACAGCCAAATTGGGGGAACGAAGAAGAGTTTAGATGCATATTTTTCAAAGTAATGGTCTATTTGAAGGCAGCATTTAAAAATCTTTCTACAACATAGAAAGTAGTAATACGTTAAGTAATTTCTAATTTTAAACTCCTAACGTCTATAACCATGAATAAATTACATAGAACATGCAGAACACATTTCCCTCTTCATGCCTGTCTCAAACTTGAATTTATGATAAATACATGTCTCCATCAAGTTGGAGCCATCAAAAGAGACAGTTTCAATAGTAGTACGAAGTTGGAGAGGAGGGGAAAGAATCACTGCATGGGTGAGCACATTAGCTTATATGATAATTACACTCTCAGTAATTTCAAATGTTGTCAAATTGGATTTCTTATATTCAGAGAAAAATGTTGAAATATGAATTTATGCAAGTGTTTCATTATCAGTCCAGAGATTTTATTAAATAAAATTTTTCCATTATAGAGAAATTTTCAGAATAAAGCATAATAGATATTTGTTTATTTTTATCTTACTTAACCTCATTCCTTTTCCTGTTAACTGCAGCCTGACTTTTCAAAGGGGAGCCACTCTATTCATACCTTCAGTCCCTGTGGTCCAGGGCTGGGTACATGACCAAGTTCCAAATAATTAGTCACGGAGATTTTTTCAGAGGTAGATATATGACTTAATCTGCACCTCTATAAGCCAGCCATGTGGCTTCTGTTGTAACTATTGGGAAAGGGGCAATCTCATTTAAGTGATTTGTTTGTGGCCAACTTATGGGGAGATAAAGAAAAAGAGGAACCGAGAGTGGGAGACAGATCCTGATGACATTCTTTGAGTAACTAGCTTGCCAAGTTCTTGAGTCAGTTCTCTCCTCATACTTATCATCTTTGTGTCAACAAATTTCTTTTTAACTTAAGCTAGCTTGAGTTGGCTTTCTGTCACTTACAACTCAAAGACCTGATTAATAAATGTCAGCAGCGCTATAATTCTATCAAAGGCTGTTATAGAACTCACTTTAAACTTTGATTAATAATTCAAACTCATAGAGATCCTAGACTTCCAGGTATTCTTACTGTTGTACTTATACATTTGGAGAATATAAAATATTTCTGCACACATGACATATTTGTATGTGTAAAATTAGGACTGCCACTTAACACATCTAGATTGATTTGATATATTAAAAAAATTATGGCATTTATAATGATTTTTAGTTAGGGCTAGAATGATCCCATGACTGTAGCTGAAAGACTATTGGGGTAGAGGTTGGATTTTGGCACTATTATGATAGTGTTATGGCTAGAGACCCTATTGTGTCCAATATCTGCCCAATCATCTCTCCTCCTCTCAGGTTGTTCAAAAATGGCAACTATGCATGAGAAACAGCAAATTGGCAATCAAAATACAAATTTATTGGGGCTGCTAGTTGGAGCTGTTGGTTGGAGCTTGGTGCTCTTAACAACAAGGTTGCTGGTTCAATCCCCACATGGGCCACTGTGAGCTGTGCCCTCCACTACTTGATTGAAACAACTGCTTGACTTGGAGCTGATGGGTCCTGGAGAAACACACTTAAAATAAATAAAAGTTTTCTTAAAATACATATTTTATACATCTATATCTATATCAAGAACTTCTAATAATCTTCAATTGCAGGGCCTTCTGGTACACCGAGTTGGAGCACGTGGCTAGAGGCACTCCTCCATAGTTTAATTTGGTACACGAGAGCATGTCTGTGAGGGAAAAGAAAAAAATGTCTGGGTATTAATAGATGGTCCTCACCTAATTGATGACATGATTGGAGATTTAGAGGAGGAGAGAAAAAGTTGAAGTTTGGCACAGAAAACAGAAGAGAGTGCCATCCTCCAGTGTGGCACTGAATAGAAAGCACAATTACCTCAACTACCAGGAAACCATGGCCCAATAAACGTTTGGGCATCAGCTAACGGCTCCACCATCTTTGGGAGGGACTGTAACTAGCAGGAAAGTGTGCAGAAGTGAGTCTGGTATAAGAACAAGGAGAGAACATTTCCCTTTCCTATATAACGCAGAGTTAAAAATACTTTGTACACTAGATAAGGAAAATTAATTACTTGGAGAATCAGTTGTTTATGGATCTTTACTAGAGTTTGGCTTTTGGCTTTGCTCCAAGAATAATCCTTTCCTCATAGCCATTCACTCTACTGGACTCACTGTGCTCCTATTTCTCAGGAATGTGTACCTGTCACTCTTAGACATTAATTACTCATTATATCCGTGACTATACCACATTATGTCATTATTCAGCTGCTTGAAAGTCATTTTACCATTCGGTTTTCAAATGCAAGCAATGAAACAGAGTTGCAACCAACTCAACAGTGTTGTATCACTGTGAAGCTCTGGGATGCCACCTTGTTTCATGGTGGTTTGTAATTTCAGTCTATCAGTTAACTCTCAATAAAGTTTGTGATTGATGGTGATAATGAAGCAGTATAAGAAATATATATGATTTCTGCAGCTATGAAGAAACTCACATTTAGTTGATGAAACTTATGAGTCTCTAATTCTCCTTATCCCTGTACTCTACCCCACATTCTCCTGGGAGAAATGAGCATTTTGACATCGTGAAGCTTAAGAATTTGCATCTTAGTCCAGGTAGAGTGGATAGTTCATGGAAAAGCA
The DNA here is from genome assembly GCF_004115265.2 of Rhinolophus ferrumequinum. Taxonomy (NCBI): domain Eukaryota; kingdom Metazoa; phylum Chordata; class Mammalia; order Chiroptera; family Rhinolophidae; genus Rhinolophus; species Rhinolophus ferrumequinum. The sequence continues at coordinate 43,492,412 of NC_046291.1, read as the reverse complement.
GAAACAAAAACAAAACAAAAAACAAAAACAAAAAACAACAAAAAACAACTAGTGTAGTAAGAGATTTATAAATAGCATTGTATGATATGGCTGGTTGCACCTCTGAGAACTGGAATACCTTTCCTGAGTCTTCTAATTACAGTTCAAGGTAATTTTGTTCATATAACTATTGCTATATTAGGTGGCATAGACTGTGGTTACTTATTGATTTTGATAATAACAAAGACCATTAATTGATTAGTTATTGTTTATAGAATCTGTACATATATTATTAAAATTTTTTTTTTCCCGAAATTAACAGCGATTCTTTAATGAAGGATAAGGACAATAATCCACATCTATATCTACCTATAGCTCTCCCAAATCTGGTAATTAAAAGATAGTAATAAAAAAACAAGATAAGAATATTTAACAGATAAATTTAACTCCAGAAAGATGCTATCAGTTAAATAGAAGATACATCTAGGCTTGATAAAAGTAACATTTCTTTTTTTTTTTTTGGTTTAATTCATCTTTATTTTAAAATGTATTTTAAAACAATGTGTTGATTTACATCACATTGTTTCAAATTTTTTTTCCTCTCTTTTTTTTATTTATTGGGGGTGACAATTGTTAGTAAAATTACATTGATTTCAGGTGTACAATTCTGTATGACATCATCTGCAAATTACATTGTGTGTTCAGCACCCAGAGTCAGTTCTCCTTCCATCACCATATATTTGATCCCCCTTACCCTTATCTCCCACCCCGCAACCCCCTTACCTTCTGGTAACCACTAAACTCTTGTCTGTATCTATGAGTTTTTTTTTTGTTGTTCATTTGTTTATTTATTTTATTTATTTATTTATTTTACTTAGACGTTTATCATTTATATCCCTCACACTGTGGACCCCCCCGCCCCCCATCCACTATCTCTCTGACATCGCACCAAAAATTTTTTTTCCTTTAATAATTGGTTAAACATTCTTTCACTGTCCTTTTAGCGGTCATGACATGAGCGATTATGATACGCATCCTTGACTTACTATGTTCTCATACCAATTATTAATTTTACCACTTCCCTGATAATACTGGATTTTTATGATGCTACATTTACCTATTCCCTCCTTTTATGTTATTTTTGCTACTGTGTTTCCCCGAAAATAAAACCTAACCAAAAAATAAGCCTGAGCAGATTTTTCAGATGACATCCCCTGAAAAAAAGCCCTAATGCGTCTTTTGGAGTACAACTTAATATAAGACCCGGTCTTATTTTCGGGGAAACACAGTATGCTTTTTAATTATACACATACTTTCAGCCCAAGAAGGCATTACTATTATTGTCAAATTAATATTCATTTATATTAACACAGACATTTACCCATTGATTTACATTTCGATCCTCATTTGTTCAGCATTGTGATGATAATTTCCTCCTGCTTGAAGATATACTCTTATAATTTCATTTAGTGAATGTCTGATGGATATAAACTGTCAGGTTTTATTTATTTCAATAATACCTTTATTTCATGTTCATCTCTGGAGGATATTTTCACATAGAATTAGAGATTGGCAGTTATTTTCTTTTAGCAGTTTAAAAAAGTGTTTTCATTGACTGCCTTTTAGTTTTCTGTTGAGATATTTTCTTTTGGTCTTATTTGTGGTCCTTTGAGTTCATACCATCACTTGTTTGATGACTTTTGTTCTTCTTGAAATTGCTGACATTAGTTGATGAGCTATTAAATTTTAATTGAACAAAGATTTATAAAGTAAAAACACAAAAGTTGAAAGTAAATAAATGCAATAAATGAAGGTTTATTGTACTCACTAAATGAGGAAGACAAGTGTTGATAGGAGATAGTGGTTAGTGAAGGAGAGGGGCAACAGAATCATTCTCTGGAAGGTACATTTTTTCCTACACCATTTTCATCATCAATTTTTCAACTTTTCTGAGGCTCTTGGTTGGCTAACATTCAAAATGAATTACGTCCTTCAAAAAGATACGTTGAATTCCTAACTCTGGAACCTCAGGATATGACGTTATTTGAAATTCAGGTAATTGCAGATATAATTAGTTAAGATGAGGTCATACTGGACTAAGGTGAGCCCCTAATCAACTCAGAAATTTATAGCCATGAGGATCACTGGGGGGGAAAATAAAGGCTAAATATGAGAGTAATTTAAAACACATAAACATAGCACATGTATGCAACTGACTGAAGAATGGTAGAAGATACTAATTTAGAAGAATTGTTGAAAACGCTACTATTCCAACATTTCACTTGATGTATCTTTGTTTAAAAAAAATATGTTTTCAAATCGTCTAAACATTGTGTGAAATTCTTGTTTTTTCCATGTTATTCTTGGACTAGAAACCATTGTGTTGGGTAAGTTGGTGAGTGAGTCTTTGCATGAAATCATATTGAAATATTTATCGTAATATAATTATTTAGTATGAGTATGTCCTTCAAAAAGATACATTGAAGTCCTAACTCTGGAACCTCACGATATGATTTTATTTGGAATTAAGGTAATTGCAGATGTAAGTAGTTAAGATGAGGTCATACTGGACTAAGGTGAGCCCCTAATCAAATATGGGGAGAGAGACACACAGAGAGAAAGGTAGCCATGACGTGATGGTGGCTGAAATAGGAATGATGCATCTATAAGCAAAGGAATGTCAAGAATTACAGGCAAACACCAGAAGCTAGAGGAAGCAAGAAAGGATTCTTCCCTACAGGTTTCAGAGGGAGCATGGAGCTGACATTTTGATTTTGGACTTCTAGTCTCCAGTGTTTTAAGCCACTTAGTTTGTGGTAATTCATCACAACATTCTTAGAAAACTAATACTGTGTATTTTTTAGGGGAAAATTTGCCATACCAAAATTTTCCTTTTCTGAAAAGTGGTGTAACTTTTCCAGAGCTATTTTGTTGAAAATTATTAACTGAAAAGTTGTTATATATTATATAGAGAAACTTAATAGGAGTCAGACACATTATAGATTTTTGTCTTTTGGTTTCCAACTGTTTTACTATTCTATGCCCAAGTAAAATTTTATTTGGGTTTATCCTACTTGTGGTTAAATGGATTTCTTAAATATGGATTGATGTCTTTCACCAGTGGAAAATCCTTGGTTATTATCTTTTCAAATACTTTTTTCTCCCCATTGTTTCTATCCTTGTTTTCTGGACTCCAATTGCACATAATGTGAGACTGTTTCCTTATCTCTCACATGTCTCTAAAAATCTTTCCTGGGTTTTTCATTTATTTTTCTCCCTTGTTTTGCTCAGAAATTGGCCTGTCTTCTAGTTCCCCAATCATGTTTCCTGCTATTTTTTAACCTGTTGTTAACCCATCTGTTGTGTTCTTAATATTAGATGTATTTTTTATTCCAGAAGATTCACTTGATTATTTTACAGATTTAAATTTTGTGGTGAAAGTCTCAATTTTAATATAATTTATCTATCTTTTCCTCTCTTTCCATGAACATATTAATATTAATCATAATTCCTTTAAATCCCTCGTCTGCTAAAGCAATATTTGGATTAATTATATGTCTATTTATATCTTGTTTTTCTGTTGGTTTTTATTATCATGATAATATCTCTCGCCCTGCCTACTGATTTTGGTTTAATATTAGACATTGTTTATAAAAATTGTGTCTTATGTTCTTCCAGTAGAGAGTGTTCACTTTTTTTCTGCTAAGCAGACAAAGTAGAAGCTGACCACTTTGATCCAATTGGCAACTGAGCTGTGCTAAGGCTGAATTGCAATTATTTATTTATTTAGTTTTTAAGGCTGTCATCTACCTTTTATTTGCTCTTGTGTCTAGCATACACTAATATCAGGCTATTTGAAAAGAATATTTTTATTAAAAATATATCTAACGTAAAATATTATATTAGTTTCAGGTATACACGATAGTTATTTAACATTTTTATACCCAAAGAAATGATCACCATGATAAGTCCAGCAACCATCTGGCACTGTACCATGCTATCACAATATTATTGACCATGTTCCCTATGCTTTCCATTACATCCCCATGACTTATTTGTTTTATACCTGGAAATTTGGACCTCTTATTCCCCTTCACCTTTCCTCTTTCTTAAATTTTTCAATTACAGTTGACATTCAGTATTATTTTATATTAATTTCAGGTATACAGAATAGGGGTGAGACATTTATATAATTTACAAAGTGATCCTCCTGACTAATCTAGTACCCACCTGGCGCTACACATAGTTATTACTGTATTATTGACTATATTCCCTATGCTTTACTTAACATCCCCATGACTATTTTGTAATTACCAATTTGTATTTCCTAATCCCTTCACCTTTTTCACCCTGTCCCCCAATCCCCTCCCATCTATCACCCCAATAAATCTAGTACCCATCTGACACCATACATAGTTATTACAATATTATTGTCTTTATTCCCTATGCTTTATTTACATTCCCCCAAGACTATTTGTAACAACCAATTTGTATTTCTTAATTCCTTCCCCTGTTTTACACCCCCAAACCTTCTCTCAGCTGGCAACCATCAAAATATTCTCTGTATCTATGCGTTTGTTTCTGTTTTGTTTATTTGTTTATTTTGTTCTTTAGATTCCACATGTAAGCAAATTCACATTGCATCTGTCTTTCTCTGTCTGACAGACGCCATTCAGCACAGTACCCTCCAGGTTCATCCATGTTGCCACAGATGGCAAGAACCTATTCCCATCCATGGCTGAGCAATATTCCTTTATATATATGTACCACATCCTATTCTTCTATCGATGGACACCTAGGCTGCCTCCACATCTTGGCCATTGTAAACAATGCTGTAATGAACATATGCATGCACATGGTCCCTCAGAGTAGTGTTTTGGGATTCTTCAGATCAATACACAGAAGTGGGAGTACTGGGTCCTTCTTTATCTCTTGTTATAGCCTTTGTTTAAAAGTATATTTTGTCTGATATAAGTATTGCTACCCCAGGTTTTTATTTGTTTGTTTGTTTCCATTTTCAAGAAATACCTTTTTCCATCCCTTTACTTTCAGTCTGTGTGTACCTTTAGATCTGAAGTGAGTCTCTTGTAGGAAGCATATGTAAGAGTTTTGCTTTTGTAGCCATTCAGCCATCTTACGTCTTTTGATGGGAGCATTTAATCCATTTACATTGAAATAATTTTTAATAGATGTATAGTTATTGCCATTTAATTATCCATATATTTGATTTTTTTTTTTTTTTTCATCTTAAAGAAGTCCCTCTAACATTCCTTGTAACACTGGTTTGGTGGTGATGAACTACTTTGGTTATTTCTTATCTGGGAAGCTCTTTATCTGTCCGTTGATTCTAAATGATAGCTTTGCTGGGTAGAGTAATTTTGATTGTAGAATAATCCTTGCTTTTCATCACTGAATATTACTTGCCTCTCTCTTCTGGCCTATAAAGTTTCTATTGAGAAAACAGCTGGCAGTCTAATGGAGCTTCCTCATAGGTAACTAACTGATTTTCTTTTGCTGCTTTTAAGGTTTTTTTCTTTGTCTTTAACCTTTGGCATTTTAATTATGATATGTCTTGGTATGGGCCTCTTCGGGTTCATCTTTGTTGGGACTTTCTGTGCTTCCTGGGCTTGTAACTATTTTCTTCACCAGGTTAGGGAAGGTTTCCATCATTGTTTCTTCAAATACATTTTCAATTCCTTGCTCTCTTTCTTGTCCTTCTGGTACCCCCATTATGCAAATGTTATGTGAATGTTGTCCCAGACTATTCTCTTTTTATTTCTTTTTTATTTTTTAGCTGTTCTCTTTGGGTGTTTTCTGCTTCCTTATCTTTTAAATCACTGATTCAGTTGTCTGTTTCATCTAATTTACTGTTGATTTCCTTTAATGTATTTTTCATTTCAGTTATTGTATTCTTTATTTCTGACTTTGTTATGTATTCTCTCAGTTTTTATGTTTCCTGTCTCTTTGTTGAAGTTCTCCTTGAGACCATTGAGCATCCTTATAATCAGTGATTTGAACTCTACATCTGGTAGATTGCTTATCTCCATTTTGTTTGGTTCATTTTCTGGAGCTTTGTTTTGTTCTTTTATTTGGGAAATGTTTCTTTGTCTCCCCATTTTGGCTGGCTCCCTATGTTTGTTTCTATGTTTTAGCTAAGGCTGCTTTGCCTTCCAGTCTTAGTAGAATGGCCTTATGTAATAGGTGTCCTGTGGGGCCTAGTGGTGTAGTCTCCTTGGTCACCAGAGCTGAATGTTTCAGGTGTGTCCGTTGTGTGGGTTGTGCGTGCCCTCCTTGCCAAGACTTGTAGTTAAGTCTTGGTTGCTGTTTTCACATCAGTGGGAAGGATTGACCCTTGGACTGATTGTGAGGACTGGGCATGACTATAGTGGAAGAACTGCTGTGCAGAGGCTGACCCTACGTAGCAGAATTCACTTTAGCAGGGCTTTGGTACCTGCCCAGTCTGCCCTTTTGGTGTGTTGCCCTTGAAGGTGGCTAGGTGATACTTCAGCCTGGTATGAAGCTGGCCACTGGGCGTGCCAACACTGGGCCCTCCTGGGAGGGGGCCTGCTGCTGGCCAAGTTCAGCTGCAGCCTGTGCCCTGCCCAGGGCCACTTGGTATGAGCCACAAAGCAATCCACAGATGGCTGCAGACTGTGCTGGGCTTGGTAGTACCTTGAGAGGCCAAGCCATGAACTGAGGCTGGCTGTCACTAGTGCGGACTTAGGGCTGCTCAGCCAGAGGTACAAGGATGCAGAAACCAGATGCTGCTTGTTTGGGTTTTGTGAACCTTTGAGAGATTTTAGAAAATTTTGTTGTATAAGCCAAGACAGGTTGTTTGTATGGAAAAACCACTGGAAGTGACTTGGATGCTTCCACAAGTTGCGTGGGTGAGATCTTAGGGAATCACTGGGGTAGGGCAAATGAAAGGTGTTAACCAGGTTGATGGATTCTTAGATATGGAGACTTCCTGCATCTGCACACTAGAAGTGGGGAGGGATCAACAAAGAAATAATGGCTGCTGCCACCTTCTCCATCTGGGGGGAAAAAACTGCCCCTCCAGCCCTCACCCTGGAGCCAGACAATTCCATCCCTCCCCGTATGTCCCTGGTGCCTTTGCAGCTGCTGCCCCAGCTCTGGAGCTCAGAGTAAGTGAGTCCATCAGTGAGTAAGTTGGAGCGTGGTCCCTTTAAGAGGAGCACCTGTGGGACTGCAGCTGTCCTTCATCTCACTCAGCCACAATTTCTGCTGGTTTTCACAGCCAGAAGTTATGGGGACTTCTCTTCCCTGCATGTGAATTCTGGACTGGTGAGGCTTGTGTGGGGCTGGGACCCCTCACTCTTCCAGGGGTGACCTCCACAGCCAAGATATTCCTCCCAAGTTTTCATGGTCACAATGGCCCATTCTGCATGTCCGCCCCTCCTACCAGTCTCCAGGTGCTTCTTCTGTATCTCCTTACTTGTAGGGCTTTGGTTCTGCTAGACTTCAAGTGATTCTCAATGATGGTTATTCTGTAATTTTAATGTGGTCATGAGAGGAGGTAAGCACAGCATTTACCTACTCTGCCATCTTGACTGGAAATCCTATAAGGCTTTGAACTAAGATCCTGATGTATTCACTGGGAACCCTTCCCCTGGTGAGTCCTTAACTCTAATCTGTAGTGCTCAAAGCTTTGAAAAACTCTGGAAAACATTCTTTTTTTCTTCCAGAAATTACTGTCTCCAGCACTATATACCTTCAAAATTTGGCAAATGTCTCGAAGAACTATGTCTGTTTTGAGACCTCTGAAACCTCCAGTTTTGTCACCCTAACTCCATGGCACTGTGCTGAGCCAAGTCCAGATTCTCACCCTCTTACCTGAGCCCAGAGTCAGCAAATGCCCCCAGGAAAAAAAGCAGCTGCAGATCATTATCTCGCATTTCTGAGGTTTTCCCTTTAGAATTTTAACTTCCGTAGTATAAATGTTTTCTAAGATCTCTGATATAACGTTGTTTTTTTATCTGGCTTTTATATTTGCTTTTCGTGGGGACTTTAGTTTGCCACAAACTATTATAGCCCATCCACATTTGAAGGTTTTAAACAATCTTTCAAATCAGCGTTATATTTTAAGCAAAATAAATCATATACATGATAGTTTTACTCTTCACAAGCAATGTACATATTTTACGGACGAATTGGAATTATGACTTGGCCAGACTGGGAAAGATTGCAATCCAGAGACCAAATGAACCTACCAGTGGGAAAAGTCTTCATAAAGTTATTTTTGAATGTCCAAATAAAAGAATCCCAGATAGGAGAAAATCTTAGCATTTTGATAGGGAAAACAATGCAGGGTTAGCTGAAGACATTAGGTGGAAATCAAGGCAGGCTGACCTAGATGTAGATTTGAGGTGTGGGTGTATGGCAGTGATAAGGCTCAGATCTAGAAACAGGATTTTATCTTCTAAGACGCTTGAAAGGGAAGGCAGGAACCTAAGCCTTGAGGAATAGAAGTACTGGAAAGTAAGGCAGAGATTTACATTCTTTGAAAAAGGCAAGGGGTTGGCAAAAGAAAAAAAGGCAAAATCCCATAATTGATCCAGGCTAGAAAGGTTGACTTTAACCAGTGATTTCCTGAAATGTAGGCCTTTACAGTTTCTGCTGACTCAGTACCTGATTTGCTTCAGTCTGGCACAGGCCTGACATTCCCCATCTAGAAGTCTCTTCTATTTTCCATCCCTGCCCAACTAGCAAAGTTATATTTCAAGTTTTTCCTCGTTTTTGGAGCTTTTATTGGTCTACTTCTCATCAACTTTACCTGATTAAATTGACTCCTCCTTTGTTTTGTCATTGCATATACTTTTGTATAGATTCTTTCACATTTTTTCTTTTTCTTTATGTAAGTCCTGGTGATTTATTAATGTTCAAAGAATAATAAAAAAGCAGGGAGTTAGTTGGGTTATCTTAATGACTAGAGGCAGGAAACTATGATAGCTTGATCATAGCTATAATGGATTAATCTCCATATCCGAGACCGGCTTGTCAATGAGACAGTTTTATCAGCTGGTGTGAAGAGAAGATAGAAAACAAAAGGGATGTCTAGAAGCCTAGAAGTTTTGGTTTAATGCTGGCCAAACCTAAAATCACCAATCATTTGATTTAATCCCTGAGATACAAAACCAAGTGCTTTAAAACTAGCCACTATTCCAATATATCATTCTTCTATTTTTTTTTTTTAATTGCTAGCCACGTTTGAGGTTTTTGGTGTTAAACGTGATGACTTGCTGCTCAGTGCAGTTGAAAGCACAGAGCGTATTTAGACTAAACAAGACTTCAATAGATCTGAGAGTTGCCTTAAATATCACAGACTCTCTCCTTTGGACTTGGCAAGAGGCATTATTTGGAAAGCTCAGAAGAGTTCAGAATGAGAGATTTCCTCCTATGACAAATGTAACAGATGAGTTATTAAAACATTAATTATGCAGGACCACCTAGGGAGATATTAATTGTGTCTTATTCATGCTAAAACCAATGAAATATATTTTTTTCCTTCCTTCTTCCAAAGAAGCGACTAGAATTTTTTTTGAAATCCAGGTTTTTCTTACTCTTAAGAAAGAACTAAGTCAAGGCTCTGAAAAGCAAATAACTCATATGTCCCAGAGGGGAAGGGATATGAGCAGTGTGCTTAAACCTTGAGAGGTGACCTAGAGACATTATTGGGAGAAGGTACTATATTTTCTGGTGAACTTGGTTTCTGGAGCCTTAATGAATGTGTCAGCTCTGAGATGGCAGGACCTCAGACTTGTGGCTGGTGAGAGGCAGTGAAGAACTTGGTGCTAACTGTCTGGGTTTCAGGGAGAATCTTCCATGGCTAGTTGAGCTGCCAACCACAATGAATCAATGTTCCTGCATCTACTTCACATAAAGCCATTACACTTGGCAGAGGGTGGAGGAGAAGTGGCAGTGTGGCTGAGAGATCACGTTTGATTTTCACTTCAAAATACAGTGTGTGTGTGTGTGTGTGTGTGTGTGTGTGTGTGTGTATGAAAATGATTGTGTATTATCTACCTATTTACAGGTGTTTGGGCAAGGGTGTGTATATTTTCCTGTGGAATGACTGATAGTGATTTTCTTTCTACTCTTTGTGAATTTTTTTAAATTTGTTTTTCCTTATTTTAGAAATATGACATTATTTGTGCCCTTGATATTTTGAAACAGTTCATACATATTTCAAATGAAATTTTTAAACAATTTTATCAGTCCAAAAGTGGAATTGGATGCCTGGGAAATTACTAAGTTACCTGTTGTTGAATCTAGTCAAATGGATTAGCTACGATGGATTTTGTAAAAAGAATCCTACATTGGTTGAGAAGTTAAAACATATTTTTTATTCATAGTTGTATCTCTAGTAGTTAGGAAGGTACCAGGCATATAACAAATGTGGTGTATATATATGTTGAATAAGTGGATGAAAACATAGATGCATTAAAGTGAAGCCCAGTGTGGATATTAGATGAATATATGGATGAACTAAACAGTTATTAGAATATAATTTATATGGATGCTGTATCAAGCAAGTTATATATTTCTAGGGAAGATTTAAAGAAATCAATGCTTAAACCTACTCATTTCATTTGCAATAACAGTTCTTATTGATGCTACAAAACTTAATCTAATTGCTAGTGCACCTTCAGAGAGGAGCCTGCTTACTCAGGACTCATTTGGAAATTGCGGCTTCTCTCATTTTGTCCCTCGTCTCAGCACTAAGTTGCTGACCGCTTGCCTTCTTTGTTCATTCACCACTGCATCATTGTCATCTGGATTAAGTGGTTCTTTTGCTCACTGAAATAGTTATATGTGGGCTTTTCATTTCCAAGGGTGACCCTCTTACTAGAGCATCAGATGGAAACATTTCCTCGTTTTGTTCTGTATGCGTCCTTTAAAAACTAAAACTAAAACTCAAATGTCCTAAAAAGATGAACATTTTTCAATCATTGTTCCTTCAGAGACAATATTCAGGGATGGTTGATCATGCCATCAATGCATGTTCCTTGTCTGACAATATTTTTAGCTGTTCCTTCAACTGACAGAAGTGTGGTTCGTCTTTCTCTATGCTCTTTGCAGCATAATTGCTTTCAGTGTTATTCGATTTAAATTGAACGGTGTATAGTAGAAAAGACACTGGTCTGGAAATTCTGGCTGGAGGGAGGTATCTTGTCCTTCAGTTTAACCAGACGGACCCAAAATTCCATTCTATCTTAAACATTTTGTGAGTCTATTATACACTTGACACATTGTGTCTGCAATTTTAGACAGACATTTTTAAAACTTGGGCATAATATATTTTGAACTAAAACAATAGTTTTCTAATATTAGGGGATTTTTTTTACACTGTATACATTCAGATTTTGAAAATCTGGTTCAAATTTGTACATGCAAAAGTTGTACACTGAAGCATTTGTTTCCTGTTTTGAACAGCTCTATTTTAGAAAATATTTTGCCAAATGTTTTCCATTTGTTTTAACATAAATGTGTCATCCTTTGAATTTATCTAGAATAATGTGAGAAAATGACATTTCTTCCATTATAATTATTGTTTTTTTTTTTTTTTTTTTTTAACAATTGGAGTCTGTGCTGATAAGTATAAGATGGATGGAGTCCGCATAAACTAACGCTTCAGCCAGAGAAGAAGATAGTTGTGGAGATTTTGTTTTATTTTTTGGCAAAATACTTAGAAAAATCCATCTTCTTACCCTATTCTGAAATTACTCCAATAATTCTTTTGCAAATTAATCATCCAAGTTTGATTGAACATATTCAGTAAAAGAAAGTTTAATTCGCTATGTTTTAAGGCTCCATTTTCATTTTAAAAACCTTTACTGTTAGGAAACCTTCCTTTCCCTTAAATTGAGCTGAAATCGGCTTATCTTGAGCTTCTACATTTTGGTTTTAGTTCTAAAATTTGAAGCTTTCCAGAATAAATTTAACCTCACTTCTACATGATAGTTCTTCAACAATTGTTAAAACCTTTAACGCCTCCTCTTCCTACTTTCTTTTTTAAGATTAAATATCTTCAACTCCTTACCATTTTGGCTATCTTCTGGAGGCACTTTAGTTTCTCCATATCTTTTAAAAACAGAGAAATAATTAAGAACTGACTTTTAATCTTGACCTATATAGGCAGTTCCTGACTTATAAATATTTGATTTATATGACAGCAACCTTCTATGAATAGCAGGGAAGTCTGAATCAAGAACCCCAATTTTCTCAGGAGAAAATGTTCTTCTCAGGTTCATAGCTCCAGGAAATAACTCTTTTAGGCCCTTGCTAAAATCAGGGCTAACTCTTTTCTCTAAACATTTGGTGTTCAATACTTCAAAAACAAATAAAAGAAAATCAACAAAAAACAATATGGCAGAAATTTCAGGACCCGAAATATAAAGAGTTTTACAATCTTTGCTTGTGAGATCTTTTAAAATTTCCTATGTTCAAGCTACTCTGGATCTCCTAGACTTTTGGAAGGTAGATAGAGCTCTATTTACCCATCGCTGAATGGCGTCTGCTCCACCAGTGTTCTGGGTATTTGATAACCTTTTCTGGAGCAGATAGCATTCATGTGCTGACATCAAATTAAAATTCTATCTCTTCATTTAAGGCAGATTAGCAGGAGTGAATGGAAAGCTGGCAAAATTTTGCACAAAGATTTCTCTTATGAACTTTTCAGTCATTGAATATTGATGTTTTTGCTGATTAAGACAACCTTACCATTCCCCTCAGCGTGACTAAACTTTTAGACAGGTTTCTTCCTGACTACAGCCCCTAACCTCCCTCTTCTCAGAGAATTTACAGCGGCTCCTCAAATTATGTCGTTTTGTTCAATGTTGTTTCAGTAAAATGTTGATGAGATAATAGTTAACAGTCACCATCAGCCATAATCTGTTATTTCTATCTTTTTTTTTTCCTGGTAAAGAAGAAAATTGTTAAATGTATGGTGATTATCAGAGGAATTTAGGACGATAAAAGGAGATTCGACCAGGGGACTTCCAGAGCACAAATCCAGGGAGGAGGGATGCAGACAATTTCTTTCTCATATGCAAATATAGTTAATACTTTCACTGGTAGCAGGAACTCTGGAAATGTTTTACCTTTGAGTGGCTGACATATGCTCCTGGCAGGCCCTATTGGAATCAGAGTTGATTTTCCTGTTAAAATTATTTATAATTGTAGTTGGTTTTGATCTCAGATGAAATCAAATGGGATTAAGACATCCTTGGGCATGTCTAGTACACTTGAAGATAAGACCTACGTGGGGCCTCTTCTTGTGAAGACTGAAGGTGACTGTGAGTGAATATATGTTGAGGGAGGGAGTAGCTCAACTTGATGAATTTGCCTTTTTCTTTTGGATGTGGCCTTCTTCATTCCTCTGATCACTTCTCATCATGTCCTCCACTCCTGCCACCATCACGTATATGTGGAATATGGGATTGGCCTTCTAACTGGCCTCCATGCTTTCTCCCTGTGCCCTTGCAGTTTATTTTCCACCTGGCATCCACAGTGATATTTTGGAAATGTCCTTTCAAAAGGCCACTATTCCACTTTCAACTCTCCAGTGATTTCTCAACATGTTCCGAATAAACTCGAAAGTAATCTCCACGGCTAACAAAGCCTTAGTGACCAGGCCCTTCTTGTACATCATTTTCTGCACTTGGCTTCTTTCTTATGGATCTCTAGCTGCCGGACCTTCATGTATTTCCTTCCTAGCGCAGTGTCATTAAGGGCCTTTGCACTGTTGTTCCCTCTGATTGGAATGCTTCCCCCAGGTGTTTGTCTTGCTCCCATCCCAACTCTATTTTATCCTCTCCTCAAATGTCATCTCCTTAGAAAGACTATCTCTAAAAGTACAGTCGATTTTTCTTCTCCCCGTTTCTTGCTTTTTATTTCTCATAGAACTTCTCTGTGTTTGAAATTATAAAGTACTTATCTGTTTATTGTCTCCCTCTCCCCGCCCATTAGTCTGTAAACAAGAACTTTGTCTTAACACTGCAACAGAAGTACCTAGAATGGTGCCTGGCATTTAGCAGCAGGCGATGCCTATCATATTCATGCGCTGAACAAATGAACGAATTTATACTTGCAGGCTGGTGAAGCCAGTGAAAACTAGAGTTAACACAAATAGAGACTAATTGTGCACACGGTACACAATTACCATTCTGGTACTCCACCACAGGTAGATTACATCGTGGATTACAGTGGTGTCTATGTGATATAGACAGAAGCACTAAATTAAACGTATAGCATTTATAACAAAATGCGTTTTGAGTTCCAAATAACAGGTTTGCCCATGACTTTTTGGAACATGGTACATTTAAATTGGACATAGCTTGGCCTTTGATAAATGTAGCCAAAAATTTCAATGGTATATTTTGCTAAATGTTGTTGCTAAGATTATGCTGTTTCTGGAGAAATGTTAATTTCTTTGGTAACCATGGAATTGTTGAGCAAGATAGAAATTTCTTGATAGCAACTTTACTCAAAGTTTTCAGGAAATGTGTTTATTTGGAGTAGTAAGGATGTGAGGGTGAGGGCTGAATTTTTCTGCCTCCTTGGACAAACAATTGACAAGAGGTAGGATGAGTGTCAGTCCTAGGAAATAAACAATGCCCCATTTTTATCTGAGAAAGCATGCTGAGTTGGAAGAGAAGCAAAAAGTCCAATGATGATAGCTGGAATTGGGTGAAAGCTATAACATGGTGGGCATGCAGGGGCCCGGGATTTACCTAGGCATATTCGATACTAAAAGACCATGGCAATCGTAATTATGGATCCCATCTACATGAAAGGATCTGTCTCTTAATATGTAGTTTTGCCCTGGTCAGCAATAGTTTAGGCATCGCAGAGGGGAATGGAGGAAGGAACATTTACTGAGCACTCACTGTGCCAGACACTGCTGCTATGCACACCTTGTCTCATTAAAGCGTCCAGAAAGCCTACAAAGTGGGTACTTACATTATCTCCATTTCGTAGCTGAGGTGGCTGAGGCTGAGAGTGGGTAAGCAGCACAGCAAGCACACTGTGCTGGAATACTAATCCAGGGCTGACAGCAGTCAATTCTGTCTTCTGTGGCATTCTATGATTATGGCTGCATAAGACTGGGGAGTAAACAATCAATGGCATAGACTCTGAGGACAGCATTTCAGAAAGTCGTCAATATTCTTGTATTTTTCTTGAAAGCTTTTAAAGTCGTTGCTAGGGATTTAGAGCCAAATTGGAAGGACTTGCAAGACGACAAAATAGTACACATTGACTCTTAGGTCTTAGAGTTCTCAAGTAACATCTTTTTACCGGCATGTATCCTTCCATAAGAGCATCCACACTAAAGAAACAATTGAAATTACATTTTTATCAATAACCATGTAGATGAATTCCTAGCCAGTCACTAAAACATGATTTCTGCTCTGCTTGAGTTTGAAAGTTCTTATCAGTTTGATTTCTTCTTATTTGTTTTATTAAATAATGAATACCTAATGCAATGAATCCAGAACACAGAAAAATGAGAACAAGAAAATGGGTGAACGAATGTAACATGTGAATACCATGATAATTAAATAGTTGGAGACCAGAGAGGTTGTGGGTCCTTCAGGAAATGGGAGTGAGGAAATTCTGCTCTGGGGAATCAGGGCATATGGGGAATATCTTCTCCTTCATTCTGCTATTTCCATAAGAAACCTAATCTGAGGCTTTTGGTCTAAGGGATGGAGGCCTCAGACTCTGAACTTTGCCCTGCTCTTAGAGCCTTCCATTATTTGCTTTGTATAAGTCATTTAAGTTTTAAAAACAATCTGTTTAGAGAGAGATTTGCCTTTCTGCATGCGTAAAGGCCTTTACACGGGTGTGTGTTGTGATTTGCCCACACCAGACTTCCAGCCCCTCGCAGAAATAGCCTTACACATGAAATCCCACATAAGCCATCTCACACCTGAAGCTCCCAAAGAGAGTCTTAGTGATGAATGTAATGTGCAATGAAGAAGGAGTTCTAACAGTGGGAGTTTGTATTCTCAGGGGACAGGGAGGTCTTTTTTTCCTTCTTCAGTGTACTTTCCTGTGTTCCTAAAATCAATTCAATCATTCTGTAAATTGTAAGCCACTGATGTGCTAAAAATAAAAATCAATGTTTTTTTCTCCATTAATTTTTTAAAAAAGAAACCAAAATTGCTAGTTCTTACATAGGTTAACAAGCATTGCGCACCTGTCTGGTTGATAGTCTGTCTTGCTTTTTAAGGATTAGGACCTACAGAAATACAATTAGGTATATAATCACAAAGGAGAGATGAAACCAAGCAGTTTTGATTGCTTTTCCATCAGGCTTACTTTAACTTTCATATATATATTATATATATATATATATTAGAAATATATATAATAAAATATATATTATGTATTAAAATTATATATTATATTTTATTATATTATATATGTAATATATATATAAATTTAATATGTATTTTCACGTGTGAAATGCCCTATGATCTCCATTCTGTGGATACTTATGAAAAGAGAGCAAATGCCTGTCAAAATGGTGAAAAATATTTAATAGGCAATATGTATTTATTCCATAAAATTATTCTAGAGAAAAACATTCTCTGGCAAGCAAACAATTTTAATGTAAAATTTAATGAAACAGTGGTGACATATTTTAGTACAAATTAATTAGATCAGTGAAGTGAAATGTCCTGAGTCAGAGAAAATAAAATGAGCTGCATGACATAGGGTATTTTGCAATAATTGTTAGGCTATCAATTCTGTTACTTTGCAATTTGAATTCTATTTAGATCATCAAAAATCATATGAAACCAATTCCTGTTTTTTTCTGGTTGATTACATAAAAATATAACAATAAGTTCCATTTGTTTGGAAAATAAACAGAACATAAATTTCTTTAATAAAAAAGTTTCTGATTTGTAAAATACCTTTAATTATTTCTTTAATTTTTCCTGCTTGTGTGTACCTGAGGAGGTTCCACTTATTTTGTGTTAATTCATTCTATTTTACTTTATTAATTTATTTGTACTTCAACTTATTCTGCAAATATTCTGTGGTGGTTTATGATAAAAAATAAAGAGAGAAATGTAATACATGTGAACATAGTAACCACGACCAGAAAAAAATTAGAAAGACAGATGAGAAAACTGGACCGTGTTAAGATGATAATAAAATTGCAGGTGACAAGTCTTACGAAATTTTTGTGCTTGAAGTTCAAATTTGACTCTGAATTCCTGGCAGCAAACAGTGAAGCATGATTAGTTACACAGCTATCTTAATTAAGAAAGAGAACCCTATTAATTGTATGTGTTAAGGCTTTTAAGTCATAAGTAGAAAACTTAACTCAAACTGGTCCTCAAGGGACTAAAAATATCCATTGGTGGGGTGGCAACCTGGTCTGTTAACCAGAACTTTGTCTGATTGGCTGAGATATTCTTGTCATTCTCATCCTTTTTTGTTTGATTTCATCTCAGTGTTGTCTCAAGATCCTGGAGCAGTGCTAGGCTCACATCCGTATACAACTACACGCATAGGCTGTCTTATATGCCCTTCTCTTAGAAAGAAGGTCCCTGACTTTCCATTTTGTCTAGTAAACTTATCCTCACATCTTGCTAACCTAGTCATTTGATCAATAACTTGCAACCGAAGGAATGCTGTGGGCTGATTGGCTTAGGCCTAGTTTCCTGAACAAGGAAACCAGATTACGCTGGAACATTCAGGGCCTCCCTGAAAATGTGAGTATGATCAATTTCCCTTCAAGTTCATGAGCTATATGGTTTAGGGGTGGATACCTAGACAGATATTAGAAATTAGGAAGAGAAACAGATGAAACCAACAATGTCTTATATACAAGTTACCAGAGGGAAATTGACTATTTTTATTACTTAGGAATTTAACATTCTGGATACATTTATTGATTATCAAAGGCTATTTTGGACTTGCATTCAGAGATGACCATGATATCTGGCAGATTTTAATGTTAAGTAAAAGTAAATCATAAAAAGATCCCATAATAACTGTATCTCCCATGTGGACTCTGCCGAAGGTAGCTGACTTTATAAAATTTTTACATGAAGAATTGGCTGATGGGGTTGAATGTTTTCAATATAAATTGTGCAGTTTTGCCCAAGTCTTTTCCTACTTTCCACTATATTATCCTAATATTTACTAAATAGAGATAAAAATCATTGCCTGTCAATCAAAATATGTTGACTTGGTAAACTTTTCTCAATATAGAAGAAACCATTTTTGGTGAGTGGGTAGGGGAACAAACTTGAATAAAAAAGTAAAATTGTTAGCTAGGGCTAAAAGCTTAGCTAGGGTTAAAAGTTTTGGATTTAAAGATGTCAGAAGTTCAAAGGTACTGTTACTTTGGTGGTTAAGATCTTAGATAATGATGTGTCTGACCCTGTACACACACACACACACACACACACACACACACACACACACACACTCGCTCTTCCCAGTAATATGAACCAAGATAATGAGGAGATTTGTTTCTAAATATTATTTTTTTCTCCAGAGAATCTATGGGATTTTAAATAATGTGAATGCTATTGCCTAGATATGGTGGGGAAAAAAATCAACATTGGAAAAATATTTTAAAATAAAATGTAAGGATGAATTGGTGATAATAATTATTCAGTCTGGCTTCTCTTTTTGATGATACTACCTTGTCCTTTTCCCTCCCAGTTTTTGAGGACAGTGTCTACCTTTAGACAATGGCTCCTAATTTTCTGGCTCTGCTTTGCTTCGAAATGATTTTTTCTTTAAATACAGTGGTCTTGGCAGGGAAATCAATTCCCGTAAGTACAGTCTCCTGATATGAAGGCAGGTTCGGTGTCCTTCCTCTCTGGGGGCAGCACCAGCCAGTATTTTATTATCTTTCCCACATCATGACACTCAATGAAGGGTGGAACTGATAAAAGATGAATTTACTTTAAGGACCAAGAGAGGAAACATAACAGAAAATGAGAACTTTCATCATAAAGGCGTCAATGAAGTTGCCCAGGGAGACTTGGTGATGGCGAAACTATCTAATAGCCACAGAAACTGCATCTCTCCTTATTCATGACTGACACTCTAATGGAATCTCAGACTGTCTCAGCATACCATCTGCACCAGCTTCATTTTCTCTTTCAAGTACAAAGCAGTGTTTCTGGTTTGACCCATTGTCCCAAGCCAGGCAGAGAGTTACTTTGGCATTGGCCCAAGGGACAATAGGGAAGTGATTTAGCTAAAATTACATATTGATCTCCCCTTCAACCATCATCCTTTCCAGTTAAATTACCCTGCTTTTTCCTGAGGGATGACTGTGAGTTTTCAAAATCCGCTCAACCCAGCTTCTTAGGTGGTAATTTTTCCTTGTACAGTTTTCTGATTTAGATTGTGATACATTTAAATAGCTGTTATTTTCAGAAAATGAATACTAATTTTAGAGTGTTTTAAGCACAGAGGTGAGGTAAAAAAAAATTCTAGAAGTAAGACAAATTAAATATTTGCTGATATGAACCTTTAGGAAAAAAATTCACTGCTATGGGAAACTTGAATATTCTTCCTTCTTCTTTTTGCCTATCATGGTTTCCTACAATTTTCCATATTGCTGAAAAATTCTCCTTCTCTACTAATTTTTACTAATTTTTAAGCCTCTTGAGGTAAGAAGCAATGTTTATGCTTCTTTTCTTTCCTTTTCCTTTCTTTTCCTTTCTTTTCTTTTCTTAACTTCAGATGCATCAACTTGAGTTAACCACATTTCTTGGTTTATGACACACTTTCATTAGTCCACAAAAAGTCTTTCCCTGATTGATATAGTAGGTGTTCAAAGAATAGTGTTCACCAGCTGATTAAAGTCTTACTGCTTCAGAAACTTCAATGTAGGACATGGATAAGAAGATTGAAAATTTATCAGAACTATTTTCTTTACCACAGACATTAGAAGTTATTGACAGTCCCTTTGTGAGTCAAAACTATATTCTAACATGGAACTATTGTATATTTTTTATATTTTATTTTATAAAAATATGAATGTTAAAGGGCATATCATTGAATATGATACAACTTTTGCAGTTCTATGATAAAGTTACCAACTACATTAAGTATTACTATAGATAAACGTCTGGTTTGGTGAATGCTGTCTCCCTGTTCTAGTCAAGATTCAGATGTTTGGAATATACACACTCAGAAGTTGCACCCTTTATAGATTTCTGTCTTAACGAAGTTTAATGCAGTCTGGATTCTACAAGTTGAATAGTCAGTTACTAAATATTATTTAATGGTGTGCTTGATGTTTCACTGCTCACTGAGTGGCCAGGCTTGTGCAATCAAGGTTAAAAGGTAGTTAGGTACCACCCAGGGGAGAAACCAGTGCATGATTTGAGGTTGCTGAGGACAGACAACATGCATACCAATCTCAAGTGGTATAGTGTTTATTTTTAGCAAGAGGGGAGAGAGAGCTAATGTGATCCAGCCCCTTGCAACATGTAGGTCACCCATGGCCAGTGGATCTGCTCTGCAGCCAGCCAACGCAGGCAGTGTGGCTCTACACACTCCACTTTCTGCTTTACCCCTCCCCTGTGGGGTCTGAAATACAGAAAGCAGGAGACATACCTGAGGACCATTGATGCATGTGCTTAAGTAGAACAAAGGAACGCACAGTGACTCTGAACAGGGAAAGACACTTTCACAGGAGGTGATAAACCCAGCACAGGCTGTGAGGACTGTCTCTTGGTAAAGAAGTGTTCTCGGTCCAAGGCCCATTCTTCTGTGGCAGAGTGGGTGTTGAAAGACTGCATGTATGAAACTGCATTTCCCAACATTTGTTGATGATGATGATGAAAATGTTTTTATTGCAAACAGATTCAATCACATACACTTTGGAAAAAAATACTTCCTTGGCAGTGTTGTTGACTTTTCTGGCATGAAAGTTTCTAGAACAGGGTTTCTCTTGTGTTTTTGGCTATGACAATAAGTAAGAAATGCATTTTCCATATTGACCCTTTATGTGTGTGTATAACTAAAAGCTTCAGAAACAATGCTTTCCATTATTTTATATAATGTACTCTAACATTTTTAGGTTTCATTCTATTCTATTATGTTAAGAAAAAAGTCATAACTATTGTTGAAAAAATGCTATTCAAGGAAATGGACCATACAGAAACAATAAAGTTTGCAAGAGCATTAGGGTTTTTAAAAACAATGGAGAGGAGTGAAAAAGAGCATTTTCCCTTGTGTTCTGGGTTCCACGTGGTTTTCTTTCTGTTTATCAAAAGGGCACATGCAAGGGCTTTGGGCATGTTGTTTGCTCTGCTCAGGGTACTCTCTTCCATGCTATTCTGCTGCTTCTCTTTCCACAATTTAGATTTTATTTCCTTTAAATCTCATCAGAATTGTCAACATTCTCAAGTTTGTCATGACTCTTCCAAGACTAAATCATGTCCAATTCTACTATGTTCTTATAACATACTTTTCCTGATAGTCTTCAAAGCACCACGTTCATTTTGTCTTATCAATTTTTCTCAAGTGTCAAATGCAGTGCCAGATATAATGTAGGTACTTGAATATTTGTTGCATGACTAAATGTAATCTAATAATTAAAATGCCAATTACTTAAAAAAGGGGTGTGAGTCAACATACTGAATTCTTTCCAGATCTAATAATTTTCTACCTGGATCATAGTTGCTTTTGTACAGGAACACATATATTCCTCTTTTATCCATCAGATTTGGTAGTGACTTGCATATAAATGTCTTGTTGGTAGTGACTTGCTACTAAATGTTTGTTGACTTGATTCTTTTAGGATACTTGTATATATGTTATGTATATATATGTACACACACACACATATATTCACACACATATATATTTGTATATATGTTATTCATGTAATGGGACCTGTGGAGAGAGGAATATATTTATAGCATAATGTTAGAGCAAATTTACATAGGCATTATGGTTGTGCTTATTGATTTCCATCTTTTAGAATCAATCTAATAAGAAGCAGAAAAAATATGTGTCAGTGTTAATGTGCTTATGTTACAAAGTGTGTTCAAGAGCTCCTGTGGAAAGTCACTGTAATGAGAAGTATGCGTTTATCATGTCATTTATAGTTAATAGTTAACCAATATGAAAGCTGAAAACAACAATATTAATATCCAACCCTGGGAAGAGGTGAAGGGGAGGAGGAAGCAAAGTAAATTAACTTAATTCTTACATTTCATAATGATGGAAGTCAATAGATATTAGCTAAAGTTAATAAATCAGGATAATAAAAAGAAACAAACTTCTTACCTAGACTTATAGAGATAACCACCACCAAAACACCTAGAAACAGAAATAGTTAAGAGATTATCCTTGGAGAGTAGATTTGCAGGAGGGGAGGAATTGCATGAGGGATTGCTGCTTTTCATCACAGATATTTGGTACTAGCAGGGCAAAACCCAGAAGAAAAAATTATGTAAAATTCTACTTTATGATTCAACTTCCTTAAAACTATTTTTGAGACCCATGCATTTTCCTTTGCTTCTGACTTTTCCTCAATATCTTACTATGAACTGATTATGATTTTTTTAAAAACACATATTCAATTCCTGTGATGGAAAATATTCAGGCCTTCACTCTACAACACTGTTATGGGTGGAAATCTGGATACCTATAAAACTTGCATTCACAAACTATATTAGCGTTTAGAATTTCTATCAAACAGAAAAGCCTTAATACTTCCCAAAGTTTCTTATAAGCAGCAGCATTATGAAACCTATTTAGTAGTTCATTATGGTTCCTTCCAAGGAAGTAGTATATATTCTTCATTGCTTCTGCTCTCTTTAGACACAAAAACATAGTTCAAACACTTTAAAACAGTCACATTTGTGTATAGATATTTATAAGAATGCTGAGTATTTATTGAAATTAAGGGTTTTGGAGGCTTAGGAGTCTAGGTTAAATGAGGTCAGTTTATGCTATCAAGTCCCAGAAGCTTCAGAGGAGCTAGTGGCCTATTTTTTAAAAAAATATTGCTATTAATAGTCTTTATTTTTTAGAACAGTTTTAGATTCATAGGAAAATTGAGCAGAAGTGACTTCTGGTTTCCGTTTCCACATATAAAGAGCTTGGAATTTGCTGCTCCTTCCTAACAACAAGTAAAAATCGGAACAGACTGAAAAATCAACAACTCTCCTAGGAATCATAAGAGAGGTGATGACACAGGGTACACCACTGCTCCAAGACTGGAGGGACAGACAGGCTCATACAAGGAGTCATGGCTGACCATAGCGAAGAGTCATAATAGGAGATGGCCGTGAGTACCTGTGCTGGGTAGGAAAATCTGACCTATAATTGATGAATTGCTGGAAGCTCAGTGTGGACAACTCTGAGAGTTAAAAACTCCAGGGCACCCCAGTCCTAAGGGGGTCCCACATTTTTATGAGTTTTACTTCAAGGAGTACTATCAAGTTTTCACAGCAAATATTGAGGAAAAAAAAATCTCGATATTTTTTCATGGCTTTATAATTTCTTTTTACTATTGAGTAATGTTACATTGTCTGAATGTACTACAGTTTATTTTTCCGTTCATCTACTGAAGGATATCTTGGTTGCTTTCAAGTTTTGGCAATTGTGGATAAAGCTGCTATAAACATCCGTGGGAAGTTTTTGTGTGGACATAAGTTTTCAACTCCTTTGGGTAAATACCAAGGAACACAATTGCTGGGTGCTGCAGTAAGAGTCTGTTTAGTTTTGTGAGAAACTTCCAATCTGTCTTCCAACGGCTGTACCATTTTTCATTCCCACCACCAAAGAACGAGAGCTTCTCCTTTTCCACATCCTTGCCAGCAGTTAATATTGTCAGTGTTCTGGATTTTGGCCTTTCTACTTGATGGGTAGTTGTATCTCATTGATTAATTTAATTTTTCTGATGGCAGATGATGTAGAGCATCTTTTCATGTGCTTATTTTCCATCTGTACATTTTCTTTGGTTAGGTGTCTGTTAAGGTCTTTGGTCACCTTTTTAAATTGGGTTTTTTTCTTGTTTTGTTTTAAAAGTTCTTTATATATTTTGAATAGCATTCCTTTACCAGATAAGTTTTTTGCACATAGTTTCTCATTGTCTGTAGCTTGTCTTCATTCTTTTGACAGTGTTTTTGGGAGAGCGGAAGTTTTTAATTTTAATGAAGTCCAGCTTATGAATAATTTTTTCCATGGATGATATTCTTGTCTGGGGTTATGTCTAAAAAGGCATCACCATTCCCTAGGTCATCTAGGTTTTCTTTCATAATATCTTCTAGGAGTTTTATAGTTTTGTGTTTTACATTTAGGTTTGTGACCCACTTTTAATTACTTTCTGTGAAGGTTGTAAGGTTTGTATACAGATTCTTTGTTATTTTTTATTTTTTGCTTGTGGATGCACAATTGTTCCAGCACTATTTAGTGCCCTCTTTTTAGTGTTAAATTCTGACTGATTTTAAAGAAACTTTCCTTAGAAAATTAGAGAAAGAAATATCAGGTTAGGTTTAATCAATCACTTTTGGATGGCTTAATAAGTTAAGAATTTATTTTTCCTCATATAAAAGAATTCCAGAGGTAGGCAGTTCAGTTCCCGTATACTATCATCCTGTCGTACCAGGCTTGTTCAATCTTTCTGCTCCCCATCCCTTAATTCATGGTTTCGATCCTTGGGTACTTCCTTGATTTCTATCCTTGCTTTATATCTCTATTGGTTTCTCCTCTTACCAAGTAGCATAAAATTGCTATTTTATTTCAGGCGAGAAAAAAGGAGAAAGGAAATAAGGGCATCTGCCAGATAAATAATCTCCTTAAGAAAACTTCCCCAGTAATTGAACCTTCAGACTTTACCTTACATCTCATTTGGTACTCTTTTCTGTAAGGGCAGCTTAAATTTAGGTTTTTAGCGGGAAACATTGCTACACAAATCATGTAGGAGTAAGGGAGATAGAAACAGAATTTGGGTGGCAACTTGCCATCTCTGCCAAGCTTCATCTACGCCAAAGTTTCTGCTTTTCGTTATTTACCCCATGTCGAAGGGGAACAAGATATGTGTCTGTGAAATACCACAGGTTTGTTTTAATAAATACCTTACTCGTCTAGACTGTAGGTAGAGAACTTTTCTAAGCAATACCCATGCTATTATATACTAGAATAAGTTATTCCAGGGTCGTAAAATTGTACTTGAGCAGAGGGAAATGTATCCCTAGACTGTCTTGCTCATCTCATTATCCTTAGCTCCCAGCAGAGCGCTGGCCATATATGTAATAGTATTAGTTTTCTATTGCTGTTGTAACAAATTACATTAAAATTAGTGGCTTAAAACAACCTATATTTACTATCTTATAGTTTTCTAGGTTAGAAGTCTGACATGGGTCTCATGGGCTAAAGTCAAGATGTTGGCAGTGCTGCATTCCTCTCTTTGGAGGCTCCAGGGGGAGAATCTCTGCCCTAATCTTTTCCACCTTTTAGATGCTGTTTACATTTCTTGGTTTAAAGTCTCCCTCCTTCATTTTCAAAGCCAGCAACATTGAATTTCTATGGCTATTCTTTCATAGTCACATCTCCCTCTGACTCTGACTCTCCTGCTTACCTCCTCCACTGTTAAAGTTCCCAGTGATTACATTCAGTCCACCCGAGAATCCAGGAAGACCTTCATATTTTAAGGTCACCTGTTTATCAATCTTAATTCCTTTTGCCACATAAAATGACAAATTTATAAGTTCCAGGAATTAAGAAGTAGATATCTTTGGTGGTGGTGGTGGTGGTGGTGGTGGTGGTGGTGGTGGTGGTGGTGGTGTGTGTGTGTGATTATTTTGCCTACCACAGTGATGCTTGATAAATTTCTATTAATAAGTAACAATTATAAAGAATTAATATACCGTGTTTCATTTTATCCTTCAATAGCTCTATGAAGTGGGGAAACTGGTGTTCAGAAACTTTTGCTAACTTGCACAAAATCACAAGACTGGGATTTTGCCCACGTCTGTATGACATAAAAACCCACATTTGCAACCATTGTGCTATGCCTTACCTCTCTCTAATGAGTAAATGAGCAAAGTGTGTGGCAAACCTGATCTTATGACAGGGTTCCATGGTTTTGCATGAAGGCTGCTACTGAATCAAGCTAACCATGTGTTAGCGTCTCAGTCTAGGCTGGTGGCCTTTTAAATGTATAGTCGTGAAGTAAAATAAAAAATTTATTTTGTTTTATGATTTAGAATATTTCTCACCCTCTGCAGTCTGTGAAGCCCCAAACTTGTATAGGACCGGCTGATGAAAATTATTTGCCTTTTCAATCTGTGCTTAGTCACACTATATAGACTTGGTAGTTATATTTTAATTAATGTCTTTTCCCGTTGTTTTTTTGTTTCTTAAACATTATTATTCCTACAAACTAGAGGAAGGTCAGATATTTTCAGTATTAAACTGTATTTGAATACCTTTTTTACCATAAAGAATGCATAGTAACCAGGAATGGTATCAAAGTTTCTGAATATATTTTCACTCACCTCATCCTCATTTAATTTAGCATTTACATAATGCAAATCATTACGCTCAATGTAGGTTGAAAATATTTAAGGCTGTGAAAACCTGTGGCAGTTTATTATTGTAATTGAAAACTAAAGTAAAATATTGGAGATGTTTATATTTTCAATCTCTTTCATGACACGTTATGTTTTGAGCTGCTAAGATGTACATGAAAAACATTTATTATTAGTGTTCAATGAGAATCCATATTGTATTTGAATAAGGACGTCTAATGAAACTGTTGAATGAAGTTGACACTGTTGAATGAGTTTAGCAATATTGAGTAATGAATTTCAAAGTTGGAAAACAAAGGATATTGTCACAAACATTTTGTGTGTTAGTTTCTGATGTTTTATTGATATGGTAATCATTTTATTGAATAATTAAAATAGTTGTCTATGAAAAATTATAACCAATATTTGTGGGTTCAAGTAATGTTTTGTTTGGGTTATACTGAAATCACTCTTCTAGGTACCAGTTTCATTTAAGCCTCAAATCGTCTTTTCTTACAAAACATTTAGAATGCTCCATGATTGTTATGAGAAATTTTAAAAAGAATGAATGAATCAGGAAGATCTTCTAATTAAACTAATATCAAAAAGTGATCATCTTTCTATGTGATGACTTTCTATGAATAAATGGTAAAGACTCATTAGTGTGATTTTGGAAGCTCATTTGTTTTACAGATAGAGAAGAAAGACCCAAGTATAATTAAGTTAGATGTGTTTTCTTCATGATTCTAGAAAATCTAGAAATGTATAGTTTGAACTTCAATATTTACAATATATATACACAAGAAAATTGTAGGCTTCAGTCTGATTCTCATCACTTTGTATGTGGTGATGCATAAATGTGGGACAAGAAGGAATGGGAAAAGAAGACAAATGGAAGAGGATTTATTATTAAACATTTTTCACTGCAACAATTCTCAGCAAAGTTACCATATAGGGGCAGTGTTTACCAACATTCGCCCTCTTAGCAATACTTTTCTTTTTGCCATTTGGCTAGAATACTCCAGTGGTGTTAACACAATAGTCTCATGATACACTCAACAGTCAGTTTTTGAAATATTATTATTAGTACATTTAAACTATGAAAATATAGATCCTCATGGGCAAGACTATGTCTTATTTGTCTTTTTATCCACTAGTGTTTATTCTACTGCCTGGTATGTTGGGAGTACTCAATACATGTTTGTTGAATGAAGGAATGAGTAAATTAAATTAGTTTTTTCTCTTCTAGTTACATAAATTGTTTTATTTAGTCTGTTTTTTTTTAATTAAGAAATTCAGTTGCAGGTGACATGCAATATTATTTTATATTAATTTCAGTTGTACAGTATAGTGGTTAGACATTTATATAATTTAATAAGTGATCCCTATGACTAATTTAATATGCACCTGGCACAATGCATAGTTATTACCATATTATTGACTATATTCCCTATGCTTTAATTTACATCCCCGTGACTTATTTTGTAACTACCAATTTGCACTTCTTAATCCTTTCACCTTTTTCACCCTGTCCCCCAAATTCCCTCTCATCTAACAACTAGCAAAATGTTCCCTGTATCTATGAGTTTGTTTCTGTATTGTTTGTTTGTTTATTTTGTTCTTTAAATTCAACATATAAGCAAAATTACATTGCATCTGTCTTTTTCTGTCTGTCTGACATACTCTACTCAGCACAGTACTCTCCATGTCCATCCATGGACATGGCAAGGACACATTCCCATTCACATCCAAGCAATATTCCATTGTATATATGTATCACTTTCTCTTTATCCATTCATCCATTGGCAGACACCCAGGCTGCCTCCACATCTTGGGGCCATAGTAAACAATGCTGCAATGAACATATGGATGTACATGTCCCCTTGGAGTAGTGTTTTGGATTTCTTTGGATAAATACCCAGAAGTGAGATTATGGGGACCTTCCTTTTTTTCTCGTTTTAGTCTTTTTTTTTTTTTTTTTTAAATAAGTATTGCTATACAAGGTTTTATTGGTTTGTTTGTTTCCATTTTCATGAAATAACTCTCCATCCCTTTACTTTCAGTACGTGTGTGCATCCTTCTATCTGAAGTGAGTCTCTTGTAGGCAGCATATGTAAGGGTTTTGTTTTCTTATCTATTCAGCCACCCAATGTTTTTGATTGGAGCATTTAACCCATTTTCACTGAAAGTGATTGTTGATAGATATTTAGTTATTGCCATTTTATTATTCATATTGTTGATTTTTTTTTATTTGGTCTTAAAGAAGTCCCTATAAGTTTCCTTGTAATACTGGTTTGGTGGTGATGAACTCCTTTAGTTTTTTCTTGTCTGGGAAGCTCTTTATCTGTCATTTGATTCTAAATAATAGCTTTGCTGGGTACAGTACTCTTGGTTGTAGGTTCTTCCTTTTCCTCACTTTGAATATTTTGTGTTAATCCTTTCTGTCCTGCAAAGTTTCTTTTGAGAAATCAGCTGACAGACAATTATGGGAGTGCCCTTGTAGGTAACTAACTGCTTTTCTCTTTCTGCTTTTAAGATTCTTTCTTTGTCTTTAACCTTTGGCATTTTAATTAGGACGTGTCTTGGTATGGGCCTCCTTGGGTTCAGGTTGTTTGGGACTCAGTGCTTTCTGGGCTTATATATCTATTTCCTTCACCAGGTTAGCGAAATTTTCATTCATTACTTTTTTAAATAGGTTCTCACTTCCTTGTTTTCTCTCTTCTCCTTTTGGTACCCCTACGATGCAAATGTTGTTATGCTTGATGTTGTCCAGGAGATCTCTTAAATTATCCTCATTTTTTCTTTTTCTTTTTTTGAGTCTTTTTGATTTTTGCTGTTTTGATTGGGATTTTTCTGTTACATTGTCTTCCAAATCACTGATTCGATCCTTTGCTACATCTAGTCTGCTGGTGATTCCTGCTAGTACATTCTTCAATTCAGTTGTTTTATTTTTCTCTTCTGACTGGTTCTTTGTTATGGTTTCCATAAATGGAAAATCTGTCCCTTTTTTATGCTTGCTGTCTCTTTTTTGAAATTTTCACTAAGTTCCTTGAGCATCCTTATAACAATTGTTTTGAACTCTGTATTTGGTGGGTTGTTTGCTTCCCTTTCGTTTAGTTGTTTTTCTGGGGTTTTCTCCTGTTATTTTATTAGGGATTTATTTCTTTGTTTCCTCATTTTGTCTGCCTCTCTGTGTTTGTTTCACTGTATTAGGTAGATCTGCTATGTCTTCCAGTTTTGGCCTGGTGACCCTATGTAGTAAGTGCACTGTGGGGCGTTGGCATAATCTTTCAGATCACTGATTCAGGTGCTCCATGTCCCTTGTATGGGTTGTGTGTGCCCTCCTGTTAGAATTGAGCCTTGATTGTTATTGGCACATCAGTGGTTGGGATTGGCCCTCAGGCTGATTGGCTAGAGTTTGGCCATGTCCCCAGCTTATAGGCTGCTGTGTGGGTGGCTTATCCCACTGAGTTGGATTCACCCTAATGGTCTCTGGTGCTGCTGAGAACATCCTTTCTTTATGCCACTTGTGGGGCTAATTGGGAGTTCCTCTGTTGTAGTCTGAAGCCAACCTCCAAATGTGTTGGCTCTGTGCCTTCTTGGGAGGGTTTCTGGTGCCAGCCCAGGACACCCAGTCCCTGTTTCCAGCCTGGGACTATCTAGTAAAAGCTACACAGTAATCTGCAGTTGTTCACTGCCTGTGCTAATCTTGGAGGAGCATGGGAGAGTCCATGCTACCAACCCAGGAGGTCTGCCACCAGTACCAGGTCTGGTGTAGCTCTGCAAAAAGCCAGACACCCTGCTGCCAACTGCTGACTCCCTTAAGGTTCAGCGAATGATAAAGCCTCATGCAGTGTGCAAGGTGGGTTGAGGCAGGGTCTCAAGAAATCACTACAGTGGGAAGAGTTGTGGTCACCGGGTTAATGTAAATTCTAGCTTGATGCATGTTGAGCCTGTAGCTACTCAGCAAAAGTCTCAGAGCACACTGAGGCTAGTCGCTGCCTGCCTGGGGCTCACGGACTCTGATAGTTTTCCAAGAAAGGATGCAATGTGGGCGAGGCTCTCTCCTTGCTGAGAAAGTTGGAGGAGTTGGGTGGAGTAGGGTCCCAGCAGAGCTCACCAGACCAATTCAGGTTTGGATTTGGCCATGGGTGTTGAGAGAGGGCTCAAACAGGAAAGATGACTCTGCCTACTGGCTGTGTGGGAGGAGGAATCCACACAGGGAACATGGTGACAGCCCTTACTCTGAAGCCACATATACCTTAGTCAGCCCCATATGCCTCTGATGTCACCATCCTGAGTCACCATCCCTCTGCCAGAGCCCAGGGAGAGTGTTTGAGTGAATGATTCTGCACGGGCCCTTTAAAAGGACATTTGGGTTTCCTGCAGCCTTCTGTCCTACATGATTGGTCGGACTCCCCACTGTTTTTCACAGCCAGATATTGCTGCGCCTCCTCTTTCTGGCACAGTATTCCAGGCTGGGGAGCTGGGGAGCCAGGTGTGGAGCTGGGATCCCTCACTCCTCTTGGAAGGACTTCCATGGCTGAGATATCCCTTGTGATTCTCAAACGCCACAGGTTTGGGGCCAGTCTGTTTCATGTCCCTGGCCCTCCTACCAGTCTCAACATGGCTTACTCTTTATATTCTTCATTATAAAACTTCTCTTCAGCTATACTTCAGATGGTTCTCCAAGTTGATTGTTGTATAATTTAGTTGTAATTTTAATGTGTTCACGGAAGGCAGCAGGCACAGTATTTATCTACTTTGCCATCTTGGATAGCCTCTGTTTTATTTATTCCTGCTGAGCTGTGTTGCCTCATTTTTAAATTGGGAAACTGGATTAGATTGTCTCCAGGGTCCCTTCTAGTGTCAACATTTGGTATCTCTGATTCTTTTCTTCATTGGTTGTGGTGTATAATGGGGCCTTACTTCTTTGTCCCTCTGTTATTACCTCTGCCTGATGGCAGAGAAGATAGACTCTAGGGTAATAAGGTTTCTTCAGCGTGGCAGGTTACTGCTGAACCTAATGGTTGATGACAACAGTGGGAGGTAGATTTTGATAGATAGCAAAGGCTTCTAGCAGCTCCCACTCTCCTAATTCCATGATGTTTAGGATGATCAACATAACATTCTTAGCACTTTATCTTTTCCTGCTGAGCTTTCTAGAGGTGGTAGAATGCTGAATGGCTCTTTCAACAGGCAGCTTTGTCAGAGGGATTTATTCTAAGCTACACAGAGCTGCTTTAGAACTACAATGGTCTTTCTCCTGCTGTGTCCTGAGTCTTCAGGTTCACTGACTTGTTTGTAGGGTTGTCATAGGTTCTAGTTTGCCTGGGACAGTTTCAGTTAATACCTGCTGCCAGGTGTAATGGTTAATGGTGCCTCTTTTACTCTCTGAAGTGTAATTGTAGGGTTACCAATTAATTATAGGGTTACCTATTAAAATGGTTCTTTTGCTCCTGAAGGGTTCTTCTCCTTGTACTGAGATGTACTCATTTCTAGCAGTGCTGTGTTTTAGGTATTGGCAACAGTTTCACAGTCCTCCGCCGGCACCTCCTGTGAGACCTCTGACATAGAGGCAAACTGAGTTTACTCACTTTTCCAGTTTCTCAGAAAAAAAGAGTCAGTTGTATTCTTCTTGGTTAAAAATTTGACCCCTTTCCCCTAAGACCTACTAAAATAGAGCAAAATAATAATAATGATAGTAATAATAATCATATGGCTACTTTTTGAAATTTGTTTGAAAAAATCTAGGTTCTAAATATGAAAGAGTATCAGTGTGATATAAATGAGGACATTATAAAATACTTCAGATACTTTTATCTTCTTGGAACCATCTTCTTCATGCATTTTCAAGTGTGCTTCCTTCGTGGTGTGGCCTCTACAGCCCTCCAGTTCAAGGCTATTATGCTCAGTGTGCTTCTGGGATGCAGAGATAAGGAAGAAACTCAAGTCTGTTATGGGAGATTATATTAAGTGCACACATAATGAATTTGAAAAGAAAAGAGAACAAGAAACATGTCGGGAGAAAGGAACAAGCCATGGGCTGCAGTCTTCCCAAGGGATTTGGAATTGGAGCTAGGGTTTGAAGGTTGGGTAGGATTTCTGCAGGTAAAGATGGGAGCAAAATGTTAGGAGGAAGAGTGTTGTCTTATAGTGGGCCTGCCCAATTTAAGTGAGGAGAGAGAGAAGTGAGAGATAATCTGAAAAGAGAATTTCAGATTCCGAAGGTGAAGTAATTCGAAACTTCAGTTTTCCATGACATGCACTTTTACTGGATTTTGAATATTATTTCAAAACCTTTGTACAAAACGTTTGCCCTAAAAACAGGTATGTATATAACTGAAAGTAAAAAGCGCTTTAATGGTTCTCCAAGTAGCTTTATCACTGTCTCTTTTTTCACCACTTTGGTGTATAGAACATAAAAGGGAGTGAAGAGGAAGTAGAGAATACAATTTGATTGTTGCTGGCTTGCTTATGCTGGCAAACCATAGGCTTTATTTTGACCAGATTGAGAGATAACCAGCTTTAGGTACTCAGCTCTGAGTTCTATTTTCAAAGATTAGCATTCTGCTGGGACATTCTTTGTAGCCCTTAGTGGGGGGGTTAGGGTGGATGGTTAGCGGTAGGGGGTGGGGGAATGGAAGATACCTCTTAAATTTGCTCAGTTTTAGAGTTTATTGGGAGCTTTTATCTATTCAACTGGGTGTATCCTGGAGGCATTAAGGCCAGAAGCTTGGTCCATAAATGCCAGCAGACCTGCCCTTCATCGAAAGGAAGATCCTGTTTTCCTTGTCTCCCCTTCCATCTGACTACTCTGCTATCACTGTAATCCAAGGTACAGTCATCTCTTAACTGGAGTACTGCAGGAGCCCTTATAGACCTTATAGTACCTATAGAATTTACACTATTAATAGTCCTTTTAGTCCTGTTAGTACTGTAAATTACCTATAGATCTTACAGTACTAATAGTTCAGAAAAGGACTATTAGTACTGTAAGATCTATAGGTAATTTTCTACTGGGCATTTTCTCAGGATATAATTTACTTTTTGACTTCAGAGGAAGTTTAGCTTATGTCTTCTCTGCTCATCCTAAGTGATTTTACAAACATGCATTTATATTCTTGCACATATTTGGATTATTAATAGTAAAAATCACCCATTTATTCATTCAGCAAATTTTTATCAGACCTCTACTTATTTGCCCATCACTGTTTTAAGTTCTAGAATGCAGCAATGAACCACAATGGCAGCCCTCATAGAACTTAGGTTCATGGGAGGGAAAAAGTGGGGAATGAAGCAATAAGTAATACATAGAACAAATCAGCAAGTTATATAGTGTGTTAGATGCAGATAAATGCTATAATAAAAGGAGAAGTTTGACCAGGGTGTGATGGGCTGGTAGAGCAGAGAAAAGGGTACAGTTGCAGTCGTCATTAGGGTGATCAGGACTAGCCTCAGAGGCAACGTGAGATTTGAGCAAATATTAAAAGGAGGTGAGAGAATTGGCCAAGCAGTTATCTCACAGAAGAACATTCAGCAGAGGGAAGAACAGGAGCAAAGGCTGAAAGCAGCAACATGCTTGGTGTGTTCAAAGAACAAGAAGGAAGCCAGGAAGTTAGAATGAAGTAACTGAAAAGGAGAACAATAGCAGAAGTCAGAGAGGTAACATGGGGCCAGTCATTTAGGGCCTTGTAGGCCATTGCAGGGACTTCTGAGTGAAATGCTAGGCCATTTCAGGATTTGTGGCACATGAGTGTCGTAATCTACGTTATGCTCAAAAGGATCACTTTGGCTTGTGTTGAAAATAGACCGTGGATGGTAAGGACAGAAGCAGGAAGATTGTAAGGGGGCTCCTGCAATACTCCAGTTAAGAGATGATGCCGGGTTGGAGTACAGTGAGAGCAGAGTAGTCAGATTATTTTGAAGCTAAAGCTTTCCTGATGGATTGGATGTGGGGTGTGAGAGACTGAAAGGAGTCAGGGATAACTCTAGATTTTTGGTTTTGGGCTTAAATATTTGTAGTTTGTATTGGGGTTTCCAAAGCAGTTACATGCTTTATAATCAGTAAATTTATTAATTTATAACATGCAAATATTTTCATAAATGTTATTCCTATAATCCTTCTGAAATGGAGGTTGGGTCAAAATACAAAGGATGTGAGCTAGGTGAGGGAAAATTTCTGGTTTAGTGAAGGTTGTCTCGATAGCCCTATCATACCATACTCTGCTAAAAATGCACAGCTCAAATATCAGGACCATGAATTCCTTCTCTTGCATTTTTAGTACCTACCACAGTGCCTGTCATATACTTATTTCATCGAATCTATTGTTATTAATTTTAAGATGAAACATTATTTTATGTACTAGTAACAAAATTTTTTTTAGTAGCACTACCACATATTTAAGTGACTTATTATTACTTTAATTGGAATTGTAGTTTACTTTGATTGATATTTATTGAAAAGGTTATTTTGATATACTGTCTTTACAGGCATTTCTTGGCAGGTGAAAGGCAATCCTTTTCATATATATCAGAAGAAATGTAATACAGCTTCATCTACTCATGGATGTCATCCTTTCATAGGTGTCAAAAAGCAGTTGGTGTTACTTTGCAAGAAAATATAGAATTGCAATCACTCTCTCAATCATGAATATGTGCTTCATTAATATTAAATGTATGCCCTGTTGTACAGATTCCTTTTCTGCATATCTAATAACATTAATTTCAATGGTGGATCATATTTTAATCTTTTTGAAGATATTTTAAACAACAATTGAACTCTTCAAATATAGTATTAACAATGGACAAAGCTCAATAGAAGAGAGGAAAATATGAGGAATTATGTCTGAGTTCTGTGTAGACTTTGCAAATTATATCACAGCTGTTCCCTGGCCAACAGCGATTATAAGATGTCATTCATTGTAAGAAACATTCTGATATCTGAATTGTTAAAATGTGAAATACGTGCATCTTAGAATCAATGAAATATGGTAGTAAATAGTCAACAAACATTTAACTGCTTGAAGTTTGACTCCTCGCCCCCTGACACTCTACATGTGTGCCTCTGGCTCCAGGCTGCACAGCGTTTTAACCTGTGCATGCACTGCAAATCCTGCTGCAGTCTTTGATGCATTATTTTTCTTTTCTTTTTCTTTTTCTGCCTGGTATCCCTTCCTATAGGGAGCTATTCTTCCCACTCCCTGTGGTTGGGTGGGCTTGATTTGAACACCCACCCTCCCCAAAATAGGGCCAGGGGAGAACATGCAATTACTCTGTGGGACCGACTCCATCAGGCCACAGTGATTAGTTCAGAGATGATCACATGATGCCAGTTGGGTCAGTCCCTGATTTGTCAGAGCTATCAGGACACCGGCTTTCATTTTCTTTGGGATTATGATCTTTTAGGACCTTGAAAGCCTGCAGCTTCTGGTGGCCACCTTGTTATTACAGGGATTGTTTACCTGAGGGTCAAGTAAACAGAGCAAAGCAAAAATGAGACAGAGGAAAAGTTTTCTGACAACCTCTGATCACCTCTCTCCAGCTATAGTTGAAGCTAGATTTATTCTTGGAGTTTTCAGTTATATGACCAGTATTTTTTTTTCTTAAGTAGATTGAGTCTATTCAGTTGCTATGATTTAAAACTGAAATGCTCTTACTAATAATGGAGCATTTTCCTTTCTGCCAGTGCCCACCCGTTTCCCATTAAATATACCCTGTAGAATATGGGCTGATCTTCAGTTACCATCTTTACTCCATGTGGCTCTTGGCCTTGGAAGTCTTACTCTCACCCTTGACCCATTTTTCTCTACATTATTCCATTAATCTAAATTGATTTTGTACTTAAGTATTGAAACAAGATGTAACTTAGGATCTTTACTTCTTCTAGGCCAGATTCTCAGCTCAGTCTCTTAGTCATCAAGCTGTAAACGGCAGCTTCTTGCTCTCAGATTCTTTTGACAGACGCAGATTCCTGCTTTTGACAGAAGCCAACTTTTATTCTCTCTTTTCAAAGCCTAAATGTGTCTTTTTGTGTCTCCCAGAACACTCTGGCCTCTTTTGGTGATGAATACCCCAAACTCCCAGTTCACATGCATATAGCATAGAGGCCTGAGATGCTTTAAACTTATTTGAAGATTAAAACTTGTACAAAGTCAGGTTATCAACGCCAGCTACTTTCCAAAATTTTTTTTTGGTGACTCAGATTTTCTCAGTGCAGAGATTCAAATCCTCCCAACATTTCCTAATTAGACTATTATGCTATATAACGTAAAGATAATTTTTGGTACTAAAGAGACCTGGGTCCAAATCTTTGTGCAGGCATTTTTAATTCATAGCCCTGGATAAATTATTTTAACTTTCCAAGCGTTCCATTTGTAAAATGGAGATGGAAAAATTGCTCCTAGCTCAAATAATTGTTGTGAGGTTTACTTGTATCTATATATTGATCTATATCCTATCTATCTATCTATCTATCTATCTATCTATCTATCTATCTATCTATCTATCATCTATCTACCTATCACTTATCAATCTATCATCTGAATCTATCATATCTGGCTTAGTAAATTCTCATAAATGGTAGTAGCTATGATTAGAAAATTGCATATCATATTATTTCTGAGTGGTTTAATATCTGACTTGTGTCTTGGCTTGAATTTTATGTCACACATGTTTAATTGTTATGATTTTTGTCATTCCCATATGCACAATGCCAACATATTCATACTTAATTTAAGGCAGCAAACTTTGGATCCTTGTAAAACAAAATCCTTTTAATATTGCTGACAAATCCACATACCTTTCCCTAGAATAAAAATAGAGAAAACTCTGAAGCAGAGTCAAAATGGTAGTAGAATTTATTACCTAAAAGACAGAACTTGGCCAGGTTCTGCCATCTCTTATAGGTTCAATATGTCTCTACAGAATTCTTAGCTGCAGATAAAGTAATCCTATTTGATTTATATGGCCCCAGCTTAAGAAATCTACAGAAGGGTAGGTCTATACCAATTTTTTATCTTAGGCACTTTGTTGACAGTGGTTCTTTGTCCAAAAAGATATGAAATAAGACATACAAAGGATGGTTCTCTCTATGCAATTTTCATTTGGACAGTTACTTCCTCAATATGTAGTGATATTTGCTGAGCTATACTAATTAGGAATTTAAAAAAATAGTTTTCTTAGTACTTGAGAAAAGTGCCAGATTGATTGTCAGGAAGTTTGTGTTCTCTTAATGTATCATAATTAACTAAATTCATTCTCTTCTTTGCCTACTTCTTGTATCTGTCAGAATTACAAAGCCTTAGGAAGAACTGCTATGAAACGTGGAAAGTCAATTCTTGTATTCCTCAATACAATGGAAGAGAAAAATAGGTGATTAAAGATTTAGACCTATGGTAAAATTATTAAGAGTTATTTATTATAGAGCTTGGCTCTTAACCTTCAAGGATCACAGACCCCTTTGAGAAATTTATGGAAGTTGTGGACACTCTCCATGGAAATACAAAAATAGACATAGACGAAAAACTTTTCACCTAATTTCCAAGCTATTATGAATCCTTGGAAGCTCATCCAGGTTAAGAATCTTTCTTAAAATTATGGAATCTTAGAAAGCATAGGATATTAGAGTCCAGTAAGATCAATCTATCAGTTTGCAGAGGAATTGCCTATGAAACTGAGGCACCAAGGGGATATAGCACAGGTTATCAATAGTACCTGCTTAGAAGAAACATTTTATGTTTCAATTATTAAAGCAATGTTTAATGAACTGATATTTGCTTTCTGTTAATTAGAACCCAATATCTTAAGTTATTATCTCTAGCAGAGTTTGGCATTCTTGGCCTGTGGGCCAAATTCAGTCTGCTACCTATTTTTTGTATGACAGCAGAGAATGTTTTTTACACTTAAGTTAAGAATGTTTTTTTAAAACTTTAAATTGTTTAAAAAAATGGAAATAAAATGATATTTGTGACATGTGAAAATTATATTAAATTCAAATTTGAGTTCCCATAAGTAAGGTTTTATTAAACACCTCCACATACACTAATTTATGTATTGTTTATTACTCCTTTCCTGTTACAATGGTAAAGTTGAGTGGTTGCAAGAGACCACAAGGCCTAACATATTTACTTTCTAGCTGGCATATTGTGGAAAATATCGGCCTGTCTTTGGCCCCACATATGTCCAACCCTTGATCTATAGCAACAATGAATAAAACTATTTCCTCTTCCAAATGACAGCCTGAAAACATTTCAAGTCATTTCTCATGTTTCCCTCCCTTCTTGCCTTTTTCTTTTCCATGATGAATTTTCCAAATTCCTTTACATGTTTATCATATAACATTACTTAAAGGTCATACATTCTCTTGGTCACTTTCCTCTAGATGCATTCCGTTTTATCAATTCTTCTCTTAAAATGGAGCATGTGTTATAATATGTGGTTTGAATGGTCAGAAGAATAGTGACAATATCCCCTGTGATGGCTGTTCTACTTTCTGAACACAGCCTGATTCCATTAGGTTTTTGGAAGGCTAATTACAATGTCAGCTCATAATGAGCATTGAAACATCTAAAATCTATTTCACATAAATTAGAGTTCAGTATAGGGGCATTATTTCTTGACATTAAGGGCTCCTCCCCTTTAACTATTAGATTTATTTTCTTTGAATGAAGTTTAACTATTAGCAATCATTTTAAAGATCTTATTTATTGATGATAAATATTTGCTAAAATTTATTATTCATTGTTATAAGCAAAAATCTATGTGTTTATATTTAGGTGACCCTGCTTTGGGATCTAATTCATTCTGTGAAAGCAATCTCAATATGGAATCACTAGAGGTCAAACTTAAATTTCTATACCATTATATTATATTATGGCAGATTAAACAATTGACCGTAATGCCTCAATGTCTGTGGTAGTATTATGCAGTCACATTGTTGTCATGGCCTCCTGGTGGGTGTACAGTAACATACTTCTTTGCTTTTTGAATTTTGAACTTGGCTATGTGACTTGCTTTGATAAATGGGATAGTAGTGGACAAGAAATGGGTTTGCATGGTTAGGTTTGCCCTCTGGGAGATTCTGATCTCTAACCATGAAGAAACAAATGCTCTAGGAAAGCACTGACTTATTTCCAGAACCAGAGTCTACTAAAGGAAAATTCATTTACTTTAAGAAAGAGGGCAACATTTGACCAGTATAATTTCAAAATTTCCAGTGATTCCTGTGCCTACCATTCTTGCCTTTTTCAAATGGAAATCTTTATTGCAGTTTTAAGTTTTAAGTTTTCTTATCTAAGTTGCTATTCGTTTGGCTGTACTCAACCATTTGTTAATGCTTATTTTAAACACCCTAGCCAACTCATATCTGTACGTTGTTGAACTGAGGAAGTTTGCTCTTTCCATGTATGGTTGGCAGAATTCTAAGATGTCTCCCAAGATACTTGCTGCCTGGTGTCCATGCCCTCTATAATGCCTTACCCTCGAGTGTGGGTATTACAGGATATCACTCCTGTAACTGTGTTATTTTATTAACAAAAGGGATTCCATTAGCAAAAGGGGTTTTGCAGATGTAATGGAGGTTCCTCATTGGTTGACTTTGAGTTAATCAACAGAGAGATTACATGGGCAGCCCTGACCTATTCAGGTGAGCCCTTAAAAGAGACAGTAAGCGGCAGCAGACACCTGCCATGTTGTGAGAGGACGGGGCCATGTGTCAAAGACCTGTGGACAGCCTGTAGAAGCTGAGAGCAGTCTCTAGCCAAAAGTTAACAAGAAAACACGTATCTCAGACATATGGTGGAGAACCAGTGAGTGAGTTGGTAGGAAGATCTTGATCCCCAAATGAGATGGTAGCCCCAGCTGACAGCTTACAACCTGGAGTGACCCTGAGCAGAGGAACCAGTTCATCTGAACCTGGAATTCTAACCCACAGAAACTGAAATAATACGTGGTGGTGATTCCAGCCATCGGGTTTGTGATACTTTGATAGGAAACAACAGAAAACCAATACACCAGTAGAAAGCCAAATGACATGAGAAGGTAGTAGCCTTCAGAAGCGTATATGAAGTAACAAAGGGAGAGGAGTGGTGATCTGAGGGAGGAAGACAGGCTGACGGGAGAAGCAGCAACCAGAGCAGGTTTATGGGATGTTTCCTTGGGGACTTATACAAATACTTAGGGAGAAAACCCAAGTAGATTTTGTACTTCCTACAATTATAGGAGATAGAGAATCAGACTAATTTGTTCACTGAAGAAAAGTTTGATATCTGAATTTTGGAGAACTTGGTGGGTGATTTCCGTGTAATATTTTATGGCTGGCATTATACTAAGAATTGTGTATTCATTTGTGAGAGAGACAGACAATTTCTCTGCCCCCATGATCTTAAATGTAGTGGAGAACACAGTTCATTAACTAAGCACTTATAGTAGACCATAAGTGCTGTGATGGAGAAAGGGCAGGATGCTCTAGAAGCATGTAGCAGTGGCACAGAATCTGAATTTGGGGGTTCAAGAACCCTTCCTAGAAGAGGTAATACCATCACCTTAACCTTACATAGGAGCTGGAGATGGCCAGGTAAACTGGAGATGGTGGCACCATTTCCTTGATAGAAGAAATAGGATGGCCAAAGGTGGAGATGCAAGGGATAGCATCACTTTTGAGGAACTGAAGGTAGTGCAGTATGGTGGGAGAAGAGAACAAGGGAAGGATGAATTGGCTAGAGGCTGGCCAGATAAGCTGGGCTCAGATCGTGGACAACCTGATAAGCATTATCAAAGGGTTTAAATTTCTACTGATAGCAAAGGGAGCCACTGAAGAATTTTCAATGGAGATAGGCATAAAACATCTTGTGATTTAAAAAAATCATTTTGATTGTAGTGCAGAGAATGATTTTGAAAAGGCATGGTTAGAGGTGGGAGGACTAAAAATGATGAGTTACTCAAGTCCTTTCAATGTAAAGCTAAGATAAAACAAAATGGAGCATATTGTCATGCCAGTGATTTAGTACTGTTTTTTGTTTGTTTGTTTAAATTTTAAGGTAACTTTTAGAGTAGACAACCCTCTGTCTTAGCCTGTTCAAGCATTTTGGAACTGCCTCCCTCACCCCAACCTTAGATCAAGTTGTGTCTGAAACTCTCCGCAATAGCTTTTTAGCACATGTTTTCTTCCTGGTATAATTAAACAGGTAATTCTATGTATGCTAAAGGTTGTATATGACTTTTTCAGGAGTCTGATCCTAGCTTGTCTCATCTTGATATGGAGCCAGAAATCCAGTTGCAGTGTATTCTGAAATGTGCTGCTTGTGTTCAGGGTTAACTCAGTAGAAGAGCTAAAGGGCCACCTGCGAGCACTTTGTGAGCAAAGTGCAGCAATCCATCCTCTTTCTCACCAACAGAGAGACACTGGTGTAGGTTAATGCTTATTCTCAAACCTCTGGAACTCTTGAATCATGTTATTCTTCAATGTGGTCCAAATGGAAAACAGGTACTATTTATCCACTTCCAATCAATTGTTTGGATGAAGAATCAGGGTTTGTTATGGAAAACAAATACAATTTTATTTAGAAAGGTACTATAACAAAAATTACATTAATGGATACATACTCCAATTTCAAGGTGGGAGTTTGACTTAGAATGGGAATTCCAAAACAAATCTGAACTGAAAAAAAGTTTGGATCTATTAAGAATAATTGATTGGAGTGATCCACCAGAAAGATTTTAAAGCTCAGTTGATACTCTTCAGGAAAAATGGTTGTCATCAATTCATGATGTCTGCTCAGGCTAGATCCTCCCTTAAGCAGCCTTCTAGATTTAATTCTATGCTCTATATCTAGATAAGAACAGATCTGTGTAACAGAGATAAAATTGAGGTTTGCACATTTTGTATTATTCAAAACAAAAATTCCTTTTTCTCTTCAAATTCATAGACTTGGCATATGTGCCAACTAATTTCTTACTGGATCAGGAATATCCTGATCAAGAGAAATTTACGGGTGTCACTACATCAAGTTATTGATGAATCCTAAGAGTTCAGTGTTCAATATACAGGACTTTCTCTATACATATACAGATTATGTCATGGTGAGTCTAATCCTTATCATTAGTTAACATTATTCTGGGAATTCCATATTAAACCAGAATATATACGTTTTCACTTTACCAGAAAATCTTTAATTGGGGAAGATAACAAAGAACAATTTTATAGCAAAGGAACATTCTAATACCAACATGTAGGCTAAGACTGACCCATATTCCTTTCTGATTCAGTGTCTTTAATCATGCTCTTTTCTCTGCTTGGAGTGTCCTTGAATTTAATTGGATTTATCACTCCATTTTTTCTTTCCTCTTTCCCTCCTTTCTTTGCTTTCACAGTTGTTCAAATGTGACTTCCTTTACCTTGAAGATTAGATCAGTTTCTCCTGCTTAGGTTCTCGTGTCCAGTTAGCTCTATTTACTGTTCTTTCATAACACTGCAGTTAGTACTTATATATTTTTGTGATTAGTTGGTTAAGGTCGGTCTCCTCCACTAAACTGTAAATCCCGTGAGATTGAGTTTATGTTTGTTTTGCTTATAGTCTCTGCTCAGAGCTCAGGCACATCTATGTGGCTGGAATAGAGAAGGAACTCAATAAATATCTGCTGAATGAATGAAATTTATACATAATTTTAACATAGTGGGATAAGGGCAAATAAAGGTTGTACCAATGATAGAGAAGTCTTCACCAGGGATTAAAAATGTGGGAGACAATGGAAGGACATTCTGTAAAGTGGGAGCTGCATGTTGCAGAGACACGGTCATGTGATAGGAAAGAGGGGAAGTAATTGTGTGGCTGATATCGTATTTTCCCGAAAACAAGACTTAACCAGAAAATAAGCCCTAGCATGATTTTTCAGTATGCTCGTAATATAAGCCCTACCCCAAAAATAAGCCCCAGTTAAGATCGTCAGTCAGATGGATGCTTTTAGTACGTCCGTTGCAACACATGATGGACATATTGAATTATAAAATAATAATATTAATATATAATTAAATATAAATAAATAATATTATTGCCATTAATGCTTAACATAAATGATAATATATTTTATAATTAAGTATTTGTAAATACCTAAGCGGGCGACTTTGGATGAGAGGTAAACGCCTATGTAAACAGATGAACTTGAGACTTATTACCAAATGACCAATTGGAGTACAGACACAATGCAGGAATAATGTGTGTACTTTATAACGAACGGACGGGATTGTGTCTAATATGAATCTTCATGATTCAATACATCATGTGCTGTAACGGACGCGCTTAATGCACTCGTGTGAAATAAAGAAACGTTTTCTGAATTTTGGTGCCTGCAATTTTTCGTTGCTTTTGTGTGGACAATCATTCTTAACTATCATCAATTTTGTTGTCACTCCTGTCTCGTAAGTCTTCAATTAACACTTGATTTAATGGTTGATTTAAAGGGAATAATATTTTGACCCCTGGACAAGATGAGTGCAAAAAGAAAGAGTTATCCCATCAAGTACAAGAAAG
The DNA here is from genome assembly GCF_004115265.2 of Rhinolophus ferrumequinum. Lineage (NCBI taxonomy): Eukaryota > Metazoa > Chordata > Mammalia > Chiroptera > Rhinolophidae > Rhinolophus > Rhinolophus ferrumequinum. The sequence goes on along the minus strand of NC_046291.1, from coordinate 43,448,368 downwards.
GAATCATGGAAGACTCCCGGGACATGAATCTTATGGCTTTCTGCAAAGAGAAGAAGTTGGATCTCTGAATGGTCCAAAAATGGCGAGCAGAGTACGATAACCTCAGTCAACAGGTGGAGGAGGGAAATGCTAAGAAGTGCAAGTGTGGATCAGGTTGGCAAACATCATTTCTTGAGCTGGAAGACATGATCTGTGAATGGATTGCTGACAGGAGAGCAAAGTCTTTGGTTGTGTGCAGGGCTGATATTCAAGCATTTGCCCTTGCAATGGCACCACAGTTAGAAATATCCCCAGAAGAATTAAAAGCATCATAACACTGGCTTGATGGCTTCCTTCAGCAGTATGAACTGTCTCTAAGATCGACAACACTATTCAATCTGGAAGATTCTGAAGTTATTAAACGTGTCCTTTGTTGATGGCATTGACTTTTCTAAATACCAACTCTCCAACATGATTGCTATGGATGAAATTGCAGTGTTTATGGGCCAAGGATCTCAAACGACAATTGATCAGAGGGATGCCTCGTCAATCTACATTCCTTCCAATGGTTACGAAAGTGCACGTGTTACCTGTATTTTGGAAATTCGTCTGGATGGAAAGAAAGCCCCACCTCTAATCATTACTAAGGGCAAGAAAGATAAGGTTGAACGTGTTTCAGGCATTTATATTCTTGAAACCCAAAAAGCCTGGTGCACACAAGCAGTTATAAGGAAGTGGGTTGATTTAATGCTGTCACTTGTTTTAAGAGGTGGCCAAAGATGTCTGGTAGTCTAGGATTCAGCCAGCACTCACGGCGCTAAAGACATGAAGAATTTCCTTGCAAAGAGAAGAATAGATCAAATAATGATTCCCGCAGGAATGACTGCCTGTCTCCAGAATCTTGATATTGCAATAAACAAGCCATTCAAGGGCAATTTGCACATGGAAGTCAATGTCTACATTGAAAATAGAATGGAGAGAAATCAGCGTGGAAACTTTGTGAAGCCTAGCCTGCAAGAGGTTGTGACTTAGGTGAAGAATTCATGGGATAAAATCACAGACAGCTGTGTTGCCAGTGCACTACGAGCAGGCTACATGGACAAGAAGTGCTCGTTTAAGGAGAGCTCTATTGCTGGACATGAGAGATTGGGGCCAATCGTTCTACAGGAAATGGAGTCTCAAGAAATTCAAGCTGGAATTAGGGGTTTGGAGAGTTATGACAATGTTCCAGAAGAAGATGAGATGACTGTATTTAAATACTAAATGTAGATTGTTGTACAGGAATAAATGTAGATTGTTGTACACGGAAAAATAAGACATTCCCTGAAAATAAGGCCTTATGCGTCTTTTGGAGCAAAACTTAATATAAGACCTGGTCTTATTTTTGGGGAAATACAGCATATGGAGAGCATTGAGGGATAAGGCTGGAGTGGCCCTGAGGCCAGCTTAATGAAGGCGTGTGATTCCTTTGTAAGAAATTTTGGCATTATCTTTCAGAAGATTATGGGGAATGATTTTAAGCAGAGCCAATATGATCACATTCTTTCTTTAGAAAAATTCATGGATCTGAAGGAATGAGACTGAAGTCTGAGGGACCACAGTTGAAAATGCATTGCAGTCTTCCAGGCCAGAGATGAAAATAGCATTAACTAAAGGCATAAAGTGGAACTAGAGAAAATGAGATACGATTGAGGAGTATTTTAGAAGCACAATCTACCGGATGTGATGGCTGATGGGATGGTGATGGAGAGAGATATATGCAGATAGACACGTGTACACTCTTCCTGGGTTAAGCCCTGAGGAGGATGGTGGGTACGTGTTGGGAAAACCTGGGCAGGGGAGGGGTGGGACACTGCATTGAGATCCTTTTATATTCTATAAATGCTCATCACTTCTTTTTCTTTATTTTCATGTGGCTTTGAGGCATGTAAGAAAAGTCACAAAATTTAGGCAAAGAAGGTTTTTAATTGGGAAGAGAGCAATAAAATGAATTTTACTTAGACCTTTTAATATTGACCAGGGATTTCCTTTGTCAGGGAAGAATATTTAATCAGAGACATAGCCAGTGTCTCTGACTGTTGTATTCTCTGACTATAAATTATCTGAGGAAATAGAATACATTATGGGAAGTAATTGAGATGTGAGGTTATATGCTAAGTTGCATAAAAGGCTGAGAAGCCACGGTAGTTGTATGGGAATGATGTTTTTGACTTTGGCACATATATTTGCATTAGAACATCATGTTCTAAGTATCAGAAACTTGGTGGATGATTTATTATGTTTTAAATATCACATGAGACTTAAAGAAGTGCTAAGAGACCCTATGAATGATTGACTATTGTATTCCTGTCCATGGAAGACTTAAATATCACGACTCCAACATTGAAATAATAGGTACAACAAATTGACTCAAGTTGTCGATTCCAAAGTCTGCACAGAGCCCTAGTCCAAGAGAATGTAAAACTTAAGCAAATTTTGGATCTGGCAGGGCAACTGCAGTTTCTTCCCTCATGCCACAAGCACAGCATGTACTTTCTAATAGCCTTCCTTCGTTTCTGATTCAAATCCTTCAAATTGATATAAAAGCTTTTAATAGGCTTTCAAAGAGTACCCCCTTAAAACAAGCTCTCTAATGAGTAACTAAGCTAGCTCACTGCTACCAGAAAGCAGATTTTCTTGACACTGCAAAGACCTGCGTTATTTCCCCAGCTCTCCAGGGACAAGGAATATTCTCACTCTCTAGGCTTTGTTTGCCATTACTACTGTAAAATCTGGATACTTGTCTTCCCACTGGCATCCCTCTTGGGAAGGTTGTGCAGGTAGATGTTATCATATCTGAAAAATGCTGTAGACAAAAATCTCTTTATGAATGACTGTAAAGGGGGTAATGCTGCTGCCTTGGCCGTAATGCTCTAATTTCATATTGTCTGATGCAATATGATTTCTGCACATTCTTTCCCCAATGCTTGAAAACATCTAGCTGAAAAATCTAAACCCAGGAGGATTGGTTCCTGAGATGGCTTTATGAGTATAGATGTCATGGCAACCTCTGAGAAGAAGTGAAGGCACGCTATCAGCAATCATAAGGGTTTAGAGTAAGAAGGCTGTGATGGTACCTGCCCAGTAACTGTCTACTACCAGAGCAGAGTCTGAGTGATTGTCCATAATGATACATCCATATACCAGCGGTGCTCAGCTTTGAGCTATGCCATCTGACTGTTTCAAGCATTCCCGTCTTGAATTAATATCCAAGAAATATCAAACCTTTAGGACAAGGATAAATTGAAATGGACCTTCTTAGGAGTAACTGATGCTAGGCTTTCAGGCAGCTATAAGCACTGCTGCAAAGGCTGGCAATAATCAGTTCTTCTAATGGTAAGTGAAACATTGAATTGGATACTGAGATGTGATTGGGATGAAATGTTAAGGGGAAAGTGAGAAATTCAAGGTTGTTGGTCTGTTCAGTCTTATTTTAAAAAAGACATGCTGGCAAGATCTGTGGTTTATCATTCCAGATGTGGCATTAAAGCAGAGTCCCAGAGCTTAATAGTTTTAGCCATGGTCCCAAAACCATATCAAATGTAATTATTTCCTTTTCTTGTCTGGACTAAGAGAAAAACTTTAATAAATAAAAACTTTCTCTGGGGAACACTAAATTATAGTTATATAAGTCCATTGGAACATGACTCATCCAATAAAGTTGAGAAAGGAACATTTTAGCATTGGTATACATTATATTAAAAAGCAAAAAAAGTGATTGCTATTATTGTGATTATTAGTGTATTCAGTCAAATGCATGCATAAGAAATTTAAAATGGCACCTTTATCTTTAAAATGAGTGGAGTGTTCTAGCATTTTTGATAGGTTGGGTAATTCAATTGATACTATTATTTAGTCTCACAACACTTCAAGTATCATATATGTCCATTGAGGTCATTTTCAAGCCTGGTTATTTCTCAGTAATGGCACATTCACAGACCTTTCATTATGGAGAAGCTGTTGCAATATGAAAATAGAGTGTTGTTTTGTTTGTTTGCTTGTTTTACTTTCATAGCAAACACGGAGAGGTTTTATTCTTACGCACATAGTACAGCTTAAGTTGGTTGTGAGAAGAGAGAAAGCCTTTCCATTTGTACTTGGTTTAGTAACAGCATTAGTATCATGTGACATTTGGGTGTAGAACAGTGATTCTTTGGTACTGTATGGAAAAAACATCTCTAACAAAGTGTTCAAGAGATTATTAAGTAATCAAAAGGCAAACTATTAATTTTTCTTTTAGAAATTCAAAGTTCACTCAGATGGACCACCAAATAGATGAAGAACTCATGACAACCTTTGAGTGTTCATTTGAGGTACAGACTGATGACAGAAATCATACCCTCTCCCACCTTGTACAGGGAAAATTCCCCTGGCATAGGCTGGTAAAATGATGGAGGGCTCTGGGACTAATAGGTCTGCATTTCTGCTTCAGCTTTGTCCTTCAGAGTCACTCCCCTGGGCAAGTGATTTTTTTTTTCTCATTTGTAAAATAAGGCTAGTCTTACCTTTCTTACAAGGTCATTGTAAACACTGATTAAGACAGCTTTTCATGGAATAAGATAGTCTTCCTGTAGAACACACATACAGCATTTGCCAAATAAATAAGACTTCTCCTTCATTTCCCCTTCCAGCTTTAATGTGTGAGGGCCTTCCTCAATCTAACTCCCTCTTCTCATCCCCAGCGTGGCTGTCAGTTGCTTGGTCATGAGCTCTCTTGCAGTTATTTTTGAACCCAGGCTTTGTAGCATTGAATAGGGCTCTAAAGTTGGCTATTTTTTTTTCAGTTTTTCTGTAACTTGTTCTGTTTTAGAGCCAAAATATACTAGTTATAGTATTAATTATTACTGTGATTATAATATGAAAATAGAGTGGTTTTTTTGGTTTGTTTGTTTTACTTTAGTAGCAAACGCTGAGAGGTTTTATTCTTATGCATAAAAGTTGGCTTTTTTTTTTTTTTTTTTTCATATATCAGACCCAGAGCTCCAGAGGACTTTATGTTAGGTATGACAGACCTCCCTGCTATAACAATTAAGCAGTTAAGTAGCAGATAAACAACATGGAACATGATGACATAGATCTTCTCTAAACTAGCTTCTTTTTCTGATGATACTAAGAATGGTTCATTGACATTAGTAGGTTGTCTTCATTGATCTAGAATAGTTCCAACCATAACATTAATCAGCAGTTCAGTTAGGTCCATTTTTACAAAGGGGCAAAATTTGAATGGCTTCACCCTGTGAAGTCTGATGGTTGCACTATAGCATAAGCTGGTTTCAGCTGTTTGGTTGATTAAAACTTGTAGCAAGGTGATTTCAGAATGATTTATTTCTTTCTGTGAATAAATCTAAATGTGAGGTAGTGAAACTGAGGGTCCTTATGACTTTGATTAAATTTAGTTTTAAATCCTACTTCTAGAAAGCGCGCGTGTGAGCGTTTGTGTGTGTGTGTGCTCACGCGTGTGTATACCAAGGGTGCCAAAAAAATGTATACAAGTGGACACTTTGATCAACGTTGCTCAAGCAATAGTTTGCCATAATCAGAAGTGTCTGGACACTGATGGTAACCACTAGAAAGGATATCACTATTCAGCATTCAGGTTTCTTTTTTAAAAATATTCTTTAAAAATATTTGAGCATCTCTTGTAATTACAGAAGTCAAATGTGACTTGTATTCATCTTTTGTTTTCGATATATATTAATATAATTTTTTCCTTTCTTAAAATGTGTATACATTTTTTTGGCACCCGCTGTGTGTGTGTGTGTGTGTGTGTGTGTGTGTGTGTGTGTGTATGTATATATATATTCCTCAGAGACCAAGCCTTTCCCCCCAGATAATCAGCAACCCCCCAGGCAGCAGAAGACAGTAGCCAGGAGCAGACTAATGGTCACAAGGTCTGGACCTCTGGCAGGCTAAAGATCACATCTGTACCTAAGTTATGTTTTGGTTCCTGAGCCCTAAGGTGGAAAGACCCCTTGGCTACTTTCCCATGAGCCTGGACAGAAGAACTCCCGAAAGGACCACAGCACTGTCCTCAAGTCCCAAAGAAATGATTCATTTCATTACTCTTACCTCACCTGCAGCTGCTCAGCTCTCAACACGACTCAGAACCCCTAAGCCACGGTGTCTTGTGATTTTGCCCTGTATAATTGGTAATCTACATGCCGTTGGGGAGCCAGATCTTTGAGAGCCAGCTCACCTGTCTCTCCGGGTTTGGTGCCATTTCCTTAAATAAATCTCTACTCTATTTGCTGCAAGCTCCTCCTGTTCTGTGTCTCTGTTGGCTTTGATGAGTGCTGGCAAAACGAACCCCTTGAGTTCAGCAACAGTAGTTTATAGTATTATTTTAATGTAGTAGATACAAAAGTGGTTGAAGATCAAAGCTAGTCTAAGTAGTATTGGAAAGAATATTTTTAAAAAATAAACCTGAATGCTGAATTGTTGATATCATTTCTAGTTGGATATTGCGGGTGCACATGAGTTTGGGAAAGTTTCTGGAGAGTTGAAGTTACTTGCTAAATTAACTTTCAGAGATCAAGATCTGAGATCAATATTTTTGAAGTTAAATAAAAAGAACTTCCTATCAACAAATAATGTTTCAGTCTTTTTCCTTCAACTGCAGCCACCCTTATGCATACTGGAAGTTAGCCATTCTAAAATAGCACATTTTAGCATATACTAGCAATTACTATCTTTGCTTTGACAATGACTACCTTCCTAAATAACTGTATCTTACTCATTGAAAGCTCAGCAAATGGTATTCTAGAAGGGAGAATTTTCAGGGTGCTATTGTGGGTCATGGCATAAGATTTGATGTTATCACTCAGTATTACGTAAAGACTTTCTCCTGCAAATGAAGGAGCAATAATTACTTCGTTAGTTACATAAGAGAGTCATAGGTCTTCAGCATAAATTGATTCTGATTCATCAAGGATATTATTAAGCTGTCAAAATCTGTCAATGTGGAGTGTGACAACAATATGTAAAATTCCATTAAAGGGTCATTAACAAGGTCTTCAAGCTCATGGTTAGCATTTTCTCTGAGTTCCTAATGGAACTTTTTTCAAAACAGGATTTAAGTCAGATGTCTCATAAACTTTAATGCTCTTAAAAGTTTGCTATTGGAAGAAAGTATTAGTCTTTTCTGAATTTTTTAGTTCCCATGTCAGCCAAAATGAAACAGCAGTTAAATACAACCATAGCAGTACTTTTCAAATCTTGACATTTACATTCATTATTTTTTTAAATATGGTAAGCTCTGAAGATGGGCTACATTGACGACATATTAGTTTGTTATGTAGAGACTTAAATGCTCCTCTGCCACCAACAGTCATTATTGAATTTTGGGCATTACTTTGATAGATTTTTTTCTTTTTCCTGTAGAAGAAAAGGAAGTACCATTTATAACGAAAACTTATTTTTTTCTTTCATTACACTGTCAATTGCTAAGATCAGTGGTATTTGCAGTGAGAGTGTCCAACAAGAAAGTTAGTGCAATATTTTTTCCCCCTTTCTATAGAAATATCTGACAACCACAGAAAAAATAAGTGAGTCATTACTATTTTTTCTTACTGCTGTAAATATAACTCAAAATGCCAAATTGATCGAGTCTCAGCATTGTAGGTGATGACAGCTATATTCCAAATAACTTAGTTCTTCATTTAAATGGCAGACAGGCAGAGATTAGAGCTATTCTATCATTTTAATGAACCCTAAGGAAAAGTTATCTATGATGTGTAGAATAACAAGTTGCATTCTTTGTAAACAATAATAAAAGTTGGAGCTGTCAAAAAACTTTGCGAAACTTTGAATAACTAAACAAAATATCTTATACTCGTTCTTAGTATTTTTAACACGATAATTAAAATATATATTGGAAAAGGATAAACATCTAATGAGAATACATTCTGGAAATTTGACATGGGATGATTCCAGTGGAATAGGCCTAGATAATATCATTACTGATCCCCATGCAATAAACAAGGGTGTAGGAAAAACCGCTGCTTTATTTTTTTCAATTAAATTATTTTGTCAACTGAATTAGTTTTGCCAAAATTTTAAACATCTAACAAGTTCAATCAAGTTAAAATGAAAATCTACTATGGATTTGTAGTTTCCTGCTCTTAAACTAGAAATCTTGAGAGAATGCCACTATTTTTTTTTATCAGTAAGAGGAGGAATATTTATAAATATAATTGATTTGGATTAATAATATTTCAAAAGTGAAAAAAAATTAAAAATTATTTGAAATAATCTTGGAGGATTGAGAATAGGAAGTAGTTTCTCATGGAAAGGAAAAGAGAAAGATGAAAATAACAATAGACAGCATCGATGGAACTAATGGACTTGAAATATAATTATTATTATGAAGAAAAAGTTTGTTCTCAAAAGTCAGAGTTTTAGGAAATCAATTTTTGCAAAACTTCTGGGATTTCTTCTTTTGAACCAGTGACTTCATTTGTCACATCCTCTCCCTGCTTTGCAGACCATTAATGTATCTCAGGAATTTTCTTACAGCTTGTTGCAATGACTGTTTTGGAGAGCTTATCTCCTTCAAATTTCTTTCACTTGACCTCCAAAACATTTGGCACTTTTAAAACTCATTGCACACTTGTGTTCATGACCTTTGCTACCTCAGACCCTGTTCACTCTGGAGACCTTGAGGGATCAAAGGGTCTGTCAAAGGTATCTTGCCACAGAGGCCTGATGCAGAGGGGGCAGCTCAGGGCGCATGCACGCTTACCTCACCCAGCTAAGAATGTGAATGTGCGTTTCTCATTATAGAGAGGAGGATGAGACATTTCATTTGTGTAGTAATTCAGTTTATAAAACTTTTAAAAATGAGCTAATTTGAATTTCACCTTCATAAAGACTTTATTTTCTTCTTTCTTAGGTTACTTCAATAATTTACATATATCATTTTATGGTATTTTTTTTCATTTTACTATATTCAGAAGTATCTTCTCTTCCACTAGGCTGTAATAAAAGAGCACAGAACATATTTTATCATTTTTGTATCTCCATCTAATTTGGTGCTTGATACAGTGGTTCCTTATAACGTTGTTTCTTATTTTTTGAAAAAAAAAACACGTAAGTTTGGCAATAGAATTGTATTTCATAGGACTACTTGCCCACTTAAACGTTAATGGACCTTTACATTTCTGAGTTTTACTGTATGTAATGATTGTTAGTTGGGTAATCAAAATATAACTGTGTCATGTTTTAAGGACAGTTATTTCATATTTTTAATTATATGGGTTCGTTAATTTGTGTTCATTTCTAACTTTTTGAACTGTGTTTTGTTTTCTGTTTATTCTTTCAAATTTTTTATTTATTAAGAATATAACTCAATTAACTCTTGTTTATTTCCAAATATACAGAAATATGTGATGGTTATGTTCCAGGTTTCTTGGAAATTTTAATTAGTTTAAATTTGTATGTAAAATACATAAATATGAAAAGAAATACTGTGTCAGGAAAATAGCCTCACACTGAGTTACTGAGAAAGAGGAGATGTTCTCATATTTTAAGATTCTCATTGTATTTGTCAGCTGTGTTTAGCAAGGTCAGTAAGGGAATTGACAATGGGTAGAAGGTCAGAGAAGAGGTTTTGATGTTGTGTTTCAGTTCAAAGTGTTGTCAAAAAGTTGAATAAATTTATGATAACACTAAGAATTGCCATTGGGTATTCAGTTGAATGCACGCCGAGAGACCAGCTTCAGGAAAAATCCGATCTCTACCTTGCACTGAACAGGAAAACACAGGACTCACAGCCGAGAGGGTGTTGGTGCCTTTGTCTAAGTGCTGAGTCAGCCTAATGTCCACATCTCTGGCTAATGACACATAGATGGCAAAACACTAAAACTGAGCTATAAATGCAGAGCACCCTCTTTCCCCCATTTTTTTTTGTGGAGAATCTTCCAGACAGGTATGATGCTTGCTGTTTACAGGGAGATGTACCCCCACTGGGTATCAGCATGTGTTATGAGCTAATTTAGGTTTACTGAACATATCTGAAAATCTCAACAGCTAAGCCCCTCATTACTGTGTCTGAGACCTTTTATTCTGAGAGATGGATACAGTAAGGAAGAGGAATAAAACATTGCTCAGGTGAGATTTCTACTCAGAAGCTTTTTCAAAGGAAGCTATGAATTATAATGCAACAGGACATTGCACTCACTACATGGTGATCCGGTTCTGAAAGCAAAGCCTTCCTCTGATAGAGAGAGAACAACTAATTCTAAAGATCAAAATACTTGTTATGATAACGATGAACCCAAATCTATGCCTGTGTATGCATTATTTTCCAAAATGTTCAGCTATGCATTATTCTCTGTCACCTCAGTGTTCAAAAACTAAAGAACCACAAGATCAGGGGATAGTGATAATTATGGCCCACTGTGGTCAACCAAGCAGATTAGTTTTGGGGCTCCTCACCTTTTCCTTCATGCCTTGCTATCTCCTCAGAGGTAACGCTTCAGGTTTCTCTTTCTCCTTCTAGTGCCTGGAGTTTCTAGCAATAAGACAAAATAAACAATTGAGGGCAGTAGGGGTTGGCAAACTGAAGTCTGTGGGCCCACTCGAGCCCCCGGTCTGTTTTTGTACTGCCTATAAACTAAGAATGGTTTTCGTGCTTTGAAAGGGATTGTAGAAAAGCAAAACACAAGGAATGTGCGACAGAGAGTATAGGTGGCCTGAACCTATTTGCCTGAAATGCACACTATCTGGCCTCGGACAGAAAAGTTTGCTAACCCCTCCACTACAGAATAGAATTCGAATAACTTAGCTTGCCATCCCTACCATCTTGTACAGCCTCCTCTGACCTCCTCTTACTGCTTCCCATGCTCATCTTGACTTCTGTCATTGCATTAAACATCTTTCAGTTCCTACAAGGCTGAATCTTCCCTTCCCCTGTTCTTTTGTGTCTTTATACATTCCTTTCCCTCTTTCTGGAATGTTCTGTACTCTATCATGTCATTTTTTGTGATGTGTACCTGTTGTGAAATTTATCTATTTTATCTTAGCGTTTCTGAAATTGGCAATGTACACAATGCTGATATCTAATGGCTATTATCTAATAATTAAAGAAATCTTATCAAGTACATAATATCTAGCCAAAGAGAACATTATGGATACTAGACAGAAACCAATGAAAAAACTTGTGATTCCTGTTGTTATTGGTCATGCTGTTGACAGCAGTCTTCTCACCCTGCCTTGGTTATTTACTATCAGCATAAATAATGCAGTATTTATTTCTGATCTTCCTTTTCTCATTTGTGTTTTATTACATTTTTTTCAAGGCAGAGAAAAAAATAAAGCCCAGGATCTTGAAGATTAATGGCTTAGCACTCTAAACAATGGTGGGAAGGAAGATAACATTTCAGGAGAGAAAAAGCAACTTGTAACAGCAAGTGATTTTACAAGGAAGTATGTATCAGATAGTGTGTTTGTTATGGAGAAGAATTAAGATCATTAGCTACAATTGGCCATTTTAAAGTCCAGGGTATTCCTAGGGTTACCATTGAGGAACTTATCATGGCCATCCTCGTAGTGTACACAAAGATAAAGGGAATTTAGTGCATATAATACAAATAGGAATAATAGAAAAGTTTGTTTCCAAATCAAAAGGAAAAGAGTGAAAATAGATTTGTGTGGTTGTCTACCAGCAATGGGAATTAGAGGTTGTACTGAAACTAAGATAATTGGTATATGTGTTAGCTTACAATGAAGATATGGTAACAGCACTAATCTTGGAAACAATGATATGATTTTCTATTGTGAAATCTTGATAAGAGGGACAAAAAGGAGTAAGGAATGAAGTAAACCTTATACCAGATGATAAACAATACCAAAATTCTTAAGTGGTGGTTTAGAAATCATAAAATACAAAAATAAGTAACCTATTCTTTCATCCTTATAGCTTAACATTTGGAACATTCTTATAATTTTAAAGCTGCTCAAAAGCAGTAGTTGTTCATTGCCTGTTTCCCCTTGACCTTTCAAGAATCTGTGATTAAAACTCCACCTCCATATTTTCCCATGTTAGAGCTACGCAGCAGAGCTCTTTTTTCGTCAATATAATGCCTTTATCTTTTATTCTGACTTGACCTGAATATCTTTTGTGATCTTTTTCTCCTAGAAAAACCTATTTCAACTTGTGGCATCAAACTCACTCCTTCTGTGGGCAAGTAAAATTGTAGCAAAGTGTCAGATTCCATTCACTTTATTCTCCTTGAAGATCAAGCTATGTAATTTATCTATTTATCATCCTGGAAGTGGGAAGTAATCGGTACTGTCATTTTTATTAAGACTCACTTTTCATTATCATTTAAAGAACATAAAAATAGATGGATCACTGTCCTTTTGAGAAGTGAGGTCAACAAGCCCATATTATGTATGTGGCTGTCACTAAGCTAACACTGAATATTTTATTTATCTGACTTGGGAAACTTTTGGTCTCATTAAGAAAGTGTGAAAAAAAAAAACCTTTACAAGGCTGTGTAAAGCTCATTTTACTCAATATTTTGGTTTGAACATTTTTCAATTGATACTATCTAATTCTAAAAGAAAACATGTCCAGTTTTTCATGTTAAGCCCAATGGGCCTTTACTGGGTACTGAACTTATTTATTTTTGCTCTAAGTAACTTTACGTGTTCTGACACTTTGGACTTTGCATTTAAATGTCATTTTAAAGTTCCTGGTGGAATTTAGAGAAGAAAGTTCCCAACATTGTCAATCAAATCTGTTTGTATACCTTTTGACAATGGCTGTTGGTCACAGTATCAGTTAGACACAGTGAGTCAAGAGATGCTGCTCTTTCTTTTACACTTAACCTCTCAGGGGTGTATAGCTAAACAAGTCAGCAAGCCTGCCAGCACTCAGGCCCGTAGCTGCAGTCTGGTCCTTTCCTCCCTAATCACTTTCTTTCGGGCAACTGATCAAGAGTGGTCACCTTTACCCAAGGTCAACCAGTCAACTTAATAATCTTTGCATGGCACAAACAAGAAGAGATGAATTTGGAATATCAGAATCTCTCCCAGTACTTTTCATTAGAAAATGTGGGTGACTTTGCAATTAAAAATGGAGGATGAGACAAAAAGGATGCTAAGGGGGAATACATGGTAAGGTTGGGACCATGGGGCTTTATGAAAAACTGAAATTATAATATAACATGTTTTCCCGGAGATGGAATGAGAGACCATGTGACCTCTGGGTCTGACTGAAAGATCAATTTCCCGATCCGCTTCCATGTTTGACTCCAGTCCAATTCTGATTTCAGTTTATACAGCTTTACAATCCTCTCCCCCCACCCATTATTTTCCCCTGAGGGCACATGAGTTCTTTCCAGTCAAAAGAATTGACCAGAAACAAATGAAATTCTTGTCATTTAGACCTTCCTCCCTGAGCAGGATATCAATGTGCTCCATTTTACGCTGCTGCTCTGTGCATGCAGTCAGTGTGCGTTGTGAACAAGGATCTGACAGGCAGCCATTATCCATTCAAGGAATGTCATGCTCTTGCGCTTTCCCTTGGACAGCTGGTCCCCAAAGAATTGTAGCACTGTCAAAATTTAAACATGGCCCAGCTCTCTTTAAATGTGCTTATGTGAGAAACATGCAGTCTCTTTGCATTTAACAGGTGATGTAACTATTTTTGGAATTGCGTTGAATCGCATGTGTATTTCATGCTCGATTTTTCCCTGTGTAAGGAAAATACCAACTGACTTTGCTGTACAGTAGTTGAGGGACAAAGGCTCTCTTCTGTTCCCATCCTGACCTCTAGCCTCTAGGCTTGTATCTTACTTGCTTGAAAGATATAAAGATATTATATAAGCACACATACATAGCGCAAGACACTTGGTATCATTTTGGGGAAGGTGTTGTCTTCTATTAAGCAGGACACTTGCTTTCTGCTTCCTCCTTCCTGTCTCCTGGGCCTTTCCTCAAAGCTGATGCTATGATATTGTATTATAATAAAAAAAAAATATGTATTAGGTCTTTGACCTCAGTTCCTGACACAGAGATCCTAAAACCTCTGTAATGTGTTAAGTGATGTGACTGTCTTTTTGTATTCTAAAGAGGTGACTGGTGGCTGGGAGCCCCTAGATAGCGTTAGGATAGGAGCTGGTCACCAAAATGACCAAGGCATGTTTAGAGGGTTGGGATTTTCCACCCCACCCTCTGACCTCTGGGGAGGGGGGAGGAGTTGGAGATTGAGTTAGTCATCGATGGTCAATCATTTAATTAATCATGCCTAGGGAATGAAACTTCCACAAAACCCCTAACCCACAGGGTTTGGAGAGGTTCTAGGTTGGTGAACACATCCACATGCCAGGAGGGTGGTGTACCCCAACTCAGTGGGACACTAATACCTGTGCTCTGGACCTTTCTGGACCTCACCCTATGTAATTCATCAGGTTGTTCATTTGCCTCCTTTATAATATCCTTTATAATAAACTGGTAAATGTAAATAAATGTTTGCCTGAGTTTTGTGAAGGATTCTAGCCAATTATTGAAACTAGGTGGGGGTAAGTTTGTGGGAACTCCTGACTTTGTAGCCAAATTGGACAGAAGTGGGGGTACCTTCGAGACCCATTACTTATGACTGGCATCTGAAAAAGAGGGCAATCTTTTAGACGGAGTCCTTAGCCCTGGGGAGCTGAACACTAACTCGGGTATTCAACTAAATTATAGGACTCCTAACTGGTGTCCAGAGCGTTGGAAAATTGATTGATGTGGGGAAAACCCCCCACACATTTGGTATCAGAAGTGTTGTGAGTAGAGAAACAATTTTCCTTTAACAATGACTGTAATATACCAGTGATTCTGGGCACTTAGCAGACAATATTAAGCGTGAAGAGTAAATCAGGTGGCAATTATATAATGAGCATTTTTATTAAATTTAGGAGCTTCATTTAGCCTGTGAGTTTCATTTTTCTTACTTAGGGAGGATCCCATTTTTTTTCAGGTGTACCTGGTAAATATGTATAGGGATATAAATAATGCCCTTAAGTAGACGTTGTACTTTATCTCATTTAATCCTCATGAGAATAATACCAGGTAGGTATTCTTACCCATATTTTGTGATGAAGAAGTTGAAACCTAGACTCACTCATTAATGGACATTGTCCAAGGTCTGCTAAAAAGGGTATTTGAAACCACCTCTGATTTATTCCAAGGCCCATAATCTTTCCAACTTGCCATAAAGATACTGGAATACAAATGAATTATCCTAGCATTAGTTTGAAGTGCCTTTCAAACTTCCATTTGGTTTCTTTTTCTTTTTAAAAAAAATTGATTATAAACTTAAAAACGCATTTCACCCACAGCGTTTCATTTTTTTAAAAAAAATGTTAAAAACCCTCTGTACTTGGAGGCATTGGCCATGAGTAACAGTGGGCTTCTGAGGGCATAACTCTTTGTTCCTAATCAGGTGGTAGCCAGGGTTGTTTTCTATTGCCTGGGCTCAGAGTAATTGTATATTTATCTATTTATCTGAGCAATTAATCAGAGACCCAAACAGTTAAAGCAGCAGCTGAATTCCCATATTGGACTTTCATGTTACATTTACCAATTCTCAGCACTTTAAATGATTTCTTACCCAAGCAGTGTAAAACCACATGAATCATATGCCCAAGTACTAGCTCTACTAGGGATGATTTACCCATCCTGGGGAGTGCATTTCAGGCGACTTTGCAGGAAATATCAAGAAAAATGGTTACAGTAAAGATATTTTTAAATTGAAAAGCATTCACTAGTTTATATTTCTAGAATGACACTACCAGGCCTTACATTTATAATCTAAAAGATGTGTTTTACAGAAGCAATGAGTGTAATATTCTATTAACGTAGTAAGAAAGAAAGCATCTGTAAAAACATCTTTGTTTAAAAATGTGCATTTTTACCTGATTGGGAGTTAGCATAATGGCCATTTTCCTTAGCTGTCTGCAGGTGGGTAGCACATAATGACACACCCATAGCATCTACGAACTAGGATTCAAAACAGAACTACCTTTGACCAAAATGTTGAATGGCAGTTTTATTTTGAATGGGAAACTGTTTTTGAAAATTCAAAATGAATTACAACATTAACCAATAATTAAAAATTCAGTTATTACTGAGTTGCCTAAAGCATCTCTCAGGACCAAATTGACTGAGGTGCAAGGAACTTGAATATTGGAAGCTGGATACTAGGCCTTAAAGGCTACAGTACGGCTTTTTCTCTTAGGTATCTTGTGTTAGGCCTGAACAATGATTTATAAATGAAAAGTTAATGGGGGGATTTCACATAAAAATTGGGATTTTGGGCTCCTCCAGAAAAAAAAAAAATCAAAAGGTGTGATGACATGGGGTCTATAGTTTTCTTTTAGTTGAGATACATGCTTTCCAGTTCTTATACCCTTACAGAAAACATGTGTGCCAATTCTCCTCCACAGCCAACTTAACTCAAAGTTACCTGACTAGCCATGTAGCACTTGAGTTTCAACCTATGTTCTTTTTTTTTTTTTTTAATTTATTGGGGTGACAATTGTTAGTAAAATTACATAGATTTCAGGTGTGCAATTCTGTATCACATCATCCATAAATCACACTGTGTGTTCACCACCCAGAGTCAGCTCTCCTTCCATCACCATACATTTGATCCCCCTCACCCTCATCCCCCACCCCTCAACCCCCTTACCCTCTGGTAACCATCAAATTACGTTCCCCAGATTAATTTTCAAACCCGTGGCCTATGTTCTAAGGTCTACTTGCCACTAGTTCACAGACCACTTTGCCATAACTGATTTTTGTCTTTGGAGATTCTCTCACAGTCTTCAGGAGGTGATGATAATGATGACTGTTGCAATTTATTTATATTATTAAGATCTTATTATAGAAATGTTTTGAAAGAAATGAGCCACTGATATGAAGGAAAAAGAAAATAGCAATGTTAAAATTATGAAATTTGTCAGCATTATTTGTTGTGAGGGATTCATGTGTTACGAAAAGTTTGGAACATATGAGGAGAATCCAAAACAACCTCAGTTATAAAAAGAAATTGCTGTAAGCTTGGGAATACAACAGGAAATTCTATGCCATAGCTTTGTCTTCCTTTCCCCACTACCACCTCTGAAGAAATAAAACCAAAGAAAAACAAAACCCATAGTAATGGGATGCTGAAGTAAAAGTGCATCCTACTATATTTAGCATGTTAGAACTGCATATAGAATCGGATAAGGTGGTAAGTGTTAGTAAATAACAATGAAGAATGCCTAGTTATCTCAATTTCAGATAAACAACAAATATGTTTATAGTATAAGTATGTTTCATGCAATATTTAGGGTGTATGCTATGGTCTGAACATGTGCCCCCCACATTCATGGGTTGAAATCCTAATCCACAGTGTGATGTATTAGGAGGAGGGGTCTCTGGGAGGTGATTAGGTCATGAAAGTGAAGCCCTCATGAATGAAATTAAAGCCCTCATAAAGAGGCTCCTGAGAGCTAGTTCGTCCCTTCCACCACATGAGGACACATTGAAACATCAGCAATCTGCATTCTAGAAGAGGGTTTTCATCAGAACCGTGTTGGCACCTGGATCCTGGACCTCCAGCCTCCAGAACTGTGCGCAATATATTTCTGTTATTTGCAGGCCTCCAGTTTGTGGTATTTTGTCACAACAACCCAGACAGAATAAGACAGTAAACTTATACTAAAAATATTCATTGTTTATCTGAGATTCAAATTGAACTGTGTCTCCAATATTTTATCTGGTAACCCTAGAAAAGGGGAACGACATTGCATCACAGGCTTGGTTATTACCACAATCAAGGATTAGTCAGCAGATGGCTAGGACAGAGGTAGCCTGGTCCCAACTCAAGAACCTGGGGATTTGCTCAAGTGATAGAAATGGCACAGCCTAGGTTTGTATTTTATTATTTGCTGGTTAAGTGACAGACTATTACATAAATCATGTAGTTATTTATTGAATGCTAAATACTTCACACATATGTCATGTAATTTTTCTAGCAACCCCATAGGGTAGATAGTATTGCCAAAGATTGAAAAAAATCTGTGTTGCTTTTAGGGGTAGATTGTTTAGAAGTATTTTTAATAAGACAAGCTCCTCACAAATCACTGTAGTTGAGAGAAGCTCAGAATATAGATGCTCCTCGACTTTTGATGGAGTTGTGTCCTGATAAACCCATTGTAAATTGAAAATATTCTAAGTCAGAAATGTAGTCTAACCTACCTTACACGTGCTCAGGTCACTTACAATAGTCTACAGTTGGGCAACAATTGTAGAATACTGCATACACTGTAGAGTATCAATTGTTTACCCTCACGATCGCACGGCTGACGGGGAGCTGTGGCTCGCTGTGTCCACCCTGCACCGTGAGAGTATCATATTGAATATCACTGGCCCAGGAAAAGATCAAAATTCAAAATTTTGAAATGTGGTTTCTACTGAATGGGTATTGGTTTTACGCCATCATAAAGCCAAGAAAGCATAAGTTAAAACATTATCAGTAGGGGATTGTCTGTATATTAATTTTCAAACATCAGAAATGGCACCAAGCTTTATACTTTTAGAGAAAAGAAAACAGAGAGAAATGGGAAAAGGAGAAAAAAAAGCAAAGAAACCAAAGCAAATTTGTTTATATCATAAATGATTTTCAATTTGCATTAGGTATGAATTTATAATGTTATCAATATTTCCAACGCCTGTCATGTCTCATGATTCCATGTTTTACAAAGCTCAAAGTTTGCATAACACAATTGCTTATATAAACAGACACACTTATACGTTCACGTGTATATACACTATGCATATTTATAAACTTTTATATCTTTTAATAAGTATTTTATACATACTTGTGTATGTATTCTAATATAAAGATAGCTCTGTACAAATCTAAGAGTGGTCTTATCTCCTTGACATTTGATGCCAAGAAACTTAGGGAGGGTGAACACCCAGGAGGAAGGAAATATGGCAGAGTTGAGACAGCTCACTTGTGGTAGCTTAGTACACCAGTGAGCTTGGTGACTCAAAATTGTATTGTCGATTTCTGGGCTGGAGACAATATACTCCACAGCCTCTAGATAAACAAAAACTTTCTGTGGCTAACTTAGAATCTACTTTTATTAAAGCTAACTTATTTCCGAAAGATAGCGTCTTATTCCTGATTCTATATACAGAGGGCGCCAATAAAATGTAAACACATTTTAAGAAAGGAAAAAACTGTATTAAAATAATGCTGATGGTAACCACTTTGAGCACCTCTTGTAACTGCAGAAGTAAAATGTGACTTGTATTCATCTTTTGTTATTGGTATATATTATCACAATTTTAATACAGTATTTTCCTTTCTTAAAATGTGCATATTATTTTTTTGGCACCCTCTGTATATTTTGTAATCTCAATGAGCAGGCTTTAATTATTTTGCCATTATGCTTTATGATCTCCTAAAAATTTATGGGTGACTCCCTTCGCTGGGCAAATCCCAATTTCTTTAATTACACAAAGAAGTAAATATTAGGACAGCATCAAACAAAAACTGGTCAACATGTTGCATGGGACCTTTTGTTCCCAGTTTTAGTGTAATACTCAAAACTTACTTTCAGCTCTCTGCTAGAAAGTGAAAGCTTTCTAGTGTCTGAGGATCCTGTGTCAAGCCTGTGTTAAATGCTAATGTTTGTGGTGGAAAATCAGAGGGCAATACAAAAGTTTACTGCTGGACTATTGTGGGGGAATTTCTGGACCATCCTTCTCTAGCAACTTATAACCTTTGTAAGGTCCACAGATGGTAGAGGCTGTTGATGATGATGAAATCTTATTGACACTCTCGAGGTTTTAATCCTACCGGCTCTTGCTTAGTTCAAACAAAGGCAAAGTGCGATACTTTGAAAATGAGGACAAACATTTGCTGAAATAGATTGGAGCAACTGGTATATTATAGGGTGAAGTATGCCTAAATCAGGTGTGGGATTTCTGTGTGAATGTCATTCATGCTCCCTAAGCAAAACATGTAGGAATCTTACATGAAAGTATGCAGTGGTTTCAGGCAATCTGTCCTGCGGATAGCAATCATAAGCTTATAGATATTCTCTTTTCCCTTAATCAGGAAAGAAAAATTATATGATGTGGCCATGGAAGGTTCAGATTCACAGGGGTGCGTTTCTCCCTTCTCCCAAATTTCCTATCCCTATTGTACTTTATTTTCCCTGTTTTACTCATGAGAAAATTGAGGCTTCCAGAGGTCAAGTGAACTAGCTTAGGATCATATACCTATGTAGTTAATGATAGGATTCCTCAGATTTCTTTAACTCCAAGCCCATATGCTTTTCCTATACATCATCTCCCAGGAAAAATTGCTCAGCTTTCTCAGCCTCAATTTCTTCACCATTAAAACGATGATGCTATTACCTGCCTTGATGGACTGTGGTGAGGATTAGAGATAACTGATATAAAGTTTCCAGTGCAGTGACTCGCCCACGGTTATGGTCAGTAAGTGAGAGCTTTTGCTATTATTAAGCAGCAATTTTTTGCTATTTTTGCTATTATTAAGTGGACCAAACAGTGCCAAGAAAGTCTAGTAGGAGGTACTAAGTAGAGGTCTAGGTGGGCCATAGGTTTAATTCAGACTATAGTAGGAGAGGATTGAGCTAATGGAAGGGCTAGACTGAGAACCAACAAGGTAATGGCCCAGGTTTGCAGAAAATGAAGGCAGGAATCTAGAAAGGAGATAATTAAACTCACTCAATCCAGAATGAATTTGACCTTGAATGAATTTTCTTGGAAACAATGGAGGACACCCCTATAAATTTATCGGTATTGTTCAAGTGTTTGATTGCTAAATAATTGAAATGATTAAATTTAAAAGAATATATTTGCTAATAAAAGAATCTAATTATTTTTAAACCACAGCACGAGAACAACAGAGGTCACTTTTAGTTTCATTCATGGTCTAGATTTGGGATTGAAATAACTTTTAATTTGTCATTTCACAGTAATCAGGACTAGGATTTTCTTTAGGTTTTTTTCGTGCGGTGTAATATAGGTTGACATTAAAAAAAAATGATGATGTGTGACAGCAGCAAGAGTACTTTTGTATGTGACTATATAACCTGTCAAAGAATTTGCATCGGGTCTTTCTGAAGTGCTGTCATTCTCATTCACAATAAAGGCCCTCAGGCCCCTCACTGGCCCACAGTAAATGCTGTCACCCAGTCAGCACCAATTTCATTCGTGTAAGAGTCTGCTATGATACCGCTGATGCATGTCAAGCTCTTGTTAAATTCACTGTGGGTCAACTACCTAAATGTTTCTTCTAAATGATTCAATCATAAAGTACAAGGCCCTGAAATACCCAGAGAAGTGTGGCAACAAGCATCTTTATGATAGATGTGTTAGGCGATTAATGAATGGGGATAGGAGCTGAATTTAACGCAAGTACAAACAAAAATGAACTAGTGAAAATTTCTATACATGTATTCTGTATATTTGTATGTTATTCCAAAGACATTTGGTTTGATTAATTGCTAGCTTTCTTCTGGATAAAATGGTATGGTTTTGAAATGGAAAGGATTCATTGGTATGGAAAGGATTCAAATTTGTCATTCATTCATTCATTCATGCATCAAACGTTCCTTGAGCCAGGTGCTGTGCTAAGCACTGAAGATACGAAGACAGCTGAGACTTGGCTTCTATCTTCCTGGGCCTCACAGACTATTAGGAAAAGAAGTTTCACTGGATTAACAAAAATTAGCATTATTTTGTTTTTGTAATTTCTCTTTTTCGTAAAACAACTTTCCTGGCCTTGCTCAAAAAGTGTAATAGATTAAATGTGGATGTTTCGGAAGGCATGGAATGGTAGAAAAGCAAGGACAACGTTTGTTCTCTTCCATTCCTAGTCTATATCATGCTGTACCCCACCACTCTATCTGAGTTCCCCTGAACAGTCATCATTCAGTACCTGAGGGGGATTGTTTCCAGGTTCCCCATGGGTACTCAAATCTGTGCATGCTCCAGTCCCTTACATAAAATGGCATAGTATCTGCATATGACCTATGCACCTCCTCCCTCTTACCTCAAATCATCTCTAGGTTACTTATAACATCTAATAAATGTAAATGTTGTGTAAATAGTTGCAATACTGTATTGTTTAAAGATTAATGACAAGGAAAAAAAGTCTGTACATGTTCAGTACAGACACAACCACCATAGGTCTAACTACATGGTGCACGTCAGCAACAATGTAATATTTTTCCCCCCTCCCCCTGAATATTTTCGATCTGGGTTTGGTTGAATCCACAGATGCAGAACCACGAATACAAGGGGCTCACTATGTTTCTTAGTGAGACTCAGAAATTGGAGGTTCTATTTGTGTAAGGATGAGAGTTGTTGGCTTTGGAATTTTTTTCCAGTAGAAATTGTTGCTCCTCAGTTTCTGCAGTTGCCACTTTGATTAGGAGTCTCCTTTTATCACTTCCTAACTGTAGGGTCTAAAGCAATGCATTTAAAATTAACTCTTGCCTCCCTGGAACCGTAGAATAGTTAAGACAAGACATAAAAAGATGATCAAGACTTCCTGATGCTTGTGTTTTCACTCTGTTGCCTTTTCAATTGTTATATAAGTGCATTTTGTTTTATGTATTATAGGATTAGTATCTGTTCACCAGAGAAGATTCCAAAGAAAATAGAGAAGAGAAAAACAAAAAAAATTTACCTGTTGCCTGAATACCCAGATAAAAATCACTGTTGATATTTTATAGATTGTTTTTTCAGGTATCTTTAAGACACTTATACACACACTTTTCCTTTAAACAAAATTGGGATTTTGGTAGAAAAAATTTCTAGAAGTAGCAGTGCATGGTCCAAAACCCTGAACATTTTTAAATACTTAAAACATTTCACCAAATTGCTCTCCTCAATGTAGCTCTTAATGTAGCAACTTGTATTCCCATCAGCACTGTGTATAAGGGATTGTATTTCTGAATTTTCCAAAATGGTATACTGTCATTTAAATATATATACATACATATCAATTTGATATGTGGTCTCTTTCAGTTTTAACAGATTCTTGGTACAATCCTTGGGTTCTGCTCACCCACTGGTCCTCTTTTAACTCAAGATATTATTTATCTGTGATGCTTCTCTTCCTCCTTGCAAACCCTTTCCTTGTCTCTACTTCATCTGGTGCTTTGAGATCTATTTGTTGTTGCTATTGGTAGTTGGTTGTCTGTTGGTTTTGTCATGTATGTGGTAGATTTTTATTTCACTTACTCCTTTTTCTACACAGAAAAAGGTCTGCTCATAGGAAGACCACGACAGCTAGGATAGACTTCTACTCTTTTCATTAATTTATTAAAAAGCTACTAACTTGTATAAGTTCTAGGGAAGTAAAATCCTGTCCCTACAATCATTCAATTGTCCATGTTCCTCCAAATAGGAAAAAAAATTGCAAATATGATTATTTTGATCAGGAGCACAAAAACCATTCTAAGTATTTCAGGCAGGATGGGATTTAATTCAGAGACTCACAGTCTTGTGCAACTGTTGGAAGGATTAGAGGAGCAAAGGTGCATGGTCATATGGAATGTATAGGAAGCCTGTTTTCTATGTAGAGTATTCATGTTTGGTGATCTGCTTGGATAGACTAAAGTCATTTCCAAACCGAGTGTGCATCTATTTATCTGTCTATTTGCATCTTAGGTAATGTTTAGTCTTTTTTTTTATGAGTAACCATTTTCTGGTCGGAGTTGTAAGCATTTCTGTACAAAGAAACAAAAGAGCCACTCCACCTCTTGTGGCACACGAAGGCTGCCCTATCTACTGCTATTTCTGTTTTCTGACAGGCAACAGCAATATTGTGTTTCTTGAAGTAGTTTCCATGATGTGCCTTCATACCACCCCTCCAGTCCTCTTGCTTTGTGTCACCCTGATTCAAGTTGCTGAGCCATAGCTTCTTGGTATCTGGCTGGAGTCCATCGTCCTCTAATATATACCCTCTGATGGTGACTTGCAGCGAGCAAAGCTTCAGTGCTGTGAACTGGCTGCGCTCCAGGCCTCAGCTGCTGATGAATCTGCCTTGGCATTCGATGTTAAGTATAGCTCTCAGATGATGACTATGTTTTTTTGGAGCTGCTTGCAACATTTTGATAGGCTGTTATTATAAACCGGCACCTACGACCAGAAACAGGAATGGGAAGGAATTTTCCATGCATAGAAACCCGTTAGCAGTGGTTGTCCTCCTCTGCACTCATTAATGTAGAGTCTAAATATTTTTTAACAGAATGTGACCCTCAAATCAAAAAAGACAGGCAAGGGCATATTCATCCTCTGGGTGACAAATTTGAAGGCCTTAGCAAACAGCATTACTGGGAACCTCAGCTGTCCTTTGACCTGGAGGTCCTTGAAAATATCGATAGTTGTCTACAGTATGCGCTCAAGAGAAAGTAGTACCTCATATAGACATATAGGAAACAAAGATGCCAGTTGACTCCAGTAGTTTTCAGTACCTCTCACTTTTATTCACCTCAAGCATTGAGAGGTACTCCAAATAAGATTTTCATGATCAAAGTAATTTGGGAAATGGTGTGATTTCTGCCCATATCTTGAGAGTCACAATTAACACTTTAAAACTATGACAGGTCGTGTAGTAACGTAATCTATTTAATTTTGTTTAACAAACCCTCCTCCCCATCACCCCATTTTCTTTTTTTTTTGATTATAGACATTTTTTCTTCTGCCACATTTTAGTAAATGCATGTTGAAATCTGGGATGCTTTTCCCTCCCGTTATCTCCTGTGGCAAGTCATTTTATTCAAGATGACTATACTTGAGGTTCTTCAGCTTGTTCTGAGTCGTTGCCCCCTGCGGTAATCTGGTGCTCCTTCTCAAAATAAAATTTTCTTTTGCTGATTTCAGTATTTTCTCCTTGTTTTTGACTTTCAGCATTTTTATTATAATGTATTGATTTGTGATTCTCTGTATTTTCTTGTTTAGAGTTCATTGAGCTTCCTGGATGTGTAGGTTATTATTTTTCAGTAAATTTGGGATGTGTTCACCCATTATTTCTTTGAATATTATTTTTCTCCTCTGTTTCTGTTTCTTCTGGTACTTCCCTCTAGAGTATGTTGGTGCACTTAATGGTGCCAACATTTCTTTGAGGCTCTGTTCATTTTTCTTCATTCATTTCTCTCTCTGTGCTTCCTCTTGCATAATCACTACCAATCTATCTTCAAGTTCACTAATTTTTTCCTATGTCAGTTCAAATCCAGTACTGAATTTTTAAACTTCAGTTGTACTTTTCTATTGCAGAATTTCCATTGGGAAGTTTTTTGTAATTTTTATCTTTTTATTGACATACTGTTTAATGCAACATTGGCATCATACCTTTTTACTTTTTTAGTCATTCTTTCCTTTAGTTCTGTGAACGTATTTACAGTGGCTGCTTTGAAATCTTTTTTCCTTTAATCTGACATCTGGTCACTTTCACAGGAAGCTTCTGTTGCCTGCTTCTTTTCTGGTGTAATACTTCCCAAGACATTACTTTATGTTGTTGGAAATAATATTTTATACTTTCCATGACATTAATTTTTGTTGTTGGAAATAATATTTTTGATATATTGTAGCAAATCTGGGAATAACCCCCCCCCCTCGTTATTTACTTATTTGTTTCGTGCCTGCCTGGATTATTTTAATGAAGTCTATTTTCCGTTTCTTCTCCCTGTCCCTCCCCCCCCACCTCCCCATAGTGTTAAGTCTCTGATATTGTTCCTCAGGGAAGCGCAACCTCTGGTACGCCAAAGGCGACTCTAGGATGACAGTGGTCCTAGTTGGGCTCTTGTTCACCCTTTCCCTAATCCCCAGCTGTTAAACTTCACTAATTAGTAATGACTATGCTATTGTTTTTCGCAATGCTCTGGGGCATAATTTCCTATCCAAAATAGCCCAATCAATTGTGGCTTCTTCATAGTTTCTGAGGTCAGTGTTTGATATTTCCTGACCCAGGTTTTCTAGTGCAAATTTGCCAATTTATATTCTACGTTCTATCTTCATTAGATCCCTGCAGCTCCTCCCAACTGCCTCTTATCACAACCTCCCCTTTTCTTGAGAGTCCTCTTACTCTTAAACTTCTCCATATTCTGTCTCAAATGAAGTTTGTTCCTCTGGAAAAGGATTAGGCACTGTTTTGTACAGCCTGCTTCTCCCCACAGGCAAAATCTCTGAGCCAGGGCTCTGGGGCTCCGGTAGAAGCCATGCAAGCTCCTCTCTGTGTGACATCCCTGCATGAGGAGCTTAGTGCTCAGTGGAGGGGGAGTATCAGCATCCCAGGGCTTGCTTTTCCTGGTGTGGAACCATCGCTTCATGAGTCGAGGACAGAGCTATTGTGGGCTCAGTATTTTCAGCACACCATGCCCAAGGTAGACCCTCCATTCCACGAGTAGGGTTTAGACCGAAAAAGGGAGCCCTCACCTCTCAACTGTAATCACCTGGGGCTGAACCTCAGCAACAGGCAGCTGGGGGTAGGAGGAGAACACTGAAGTCCTGCTCTTTCTGGAAAGAAAGCCCTCTGACCGGGGCTGGGGAGAGGGCCCCCGGTGTTCTTGGCCACAGCATTCTGGGAGAAGGGAGGGAAGGAGCAGTCTTTGTTAAAATATCACAGACTCTGACCTTTCTTGCCCAATTTTTATAGATTTTATTGAATTAATATTTCTTTATTTTCTGTTTGTACTTAGGGTCATTTCCAGAGGCTTTTAACAATTTATTTAAAAAAAAAATAATTTTCACTAATTTCACTGGGAAGTAGATCAACAAAGCCCCTCCTGTTGTCATGCTAGAAGCTGATTTCTACAGCGTAAATTTTCAATGCGTAAAATAAAACACACAGGATTATAAAAGAAATTAATTATACTGAAATCTAGTCATCAAAAGATTTAAAAATTGTGCGCTAACAATCAGAACTACTGTACTTTAAGGTAGATATAAGCATAAATGAGGCATATAGTTTGGGATATCTGCAGCAACTATAATGTAATATGGAAATGTCTATGATTGCTATTGGTGACAAAATCATAACTTTAATACCACTGTGTTTTGTTGTCTACACTCAGAATTTTAGGAAATGCTAAATTTCAGTTAGAGGTCAGTGAACATAAAAATGTTATTTTTTCTGTCTGCATTCATTGATCCCCTGAATTTTATCCTGTGCCCCCAGGTGAAACTTGCATGTAAGATTCAAGACCATAACTGAATCTTGAGAAGGCCCTTGCACAACTCATGTGTACTGTAACCAAAATTGCCCTGATTCTTTTTTTCAATGGCAAATGAAACAACCCATAGGAATTTTGAAGTCCTCTGAAGCCTTGCACGAACTTTTCCTGGGAAGTCTTGACCTGTCTGTCACCATCCTTTTCATGTCTCTGTATCCTCTAACCTAAGTAACCTTGGAAATATGGCACAAGCATGGGCGGGGAATTTTAGTAAAAGGTACCTCATTTTCATTGTTGTGGCAAGAAAGTTTTCAGTGATTTTAGAAAAAGAGTGCTGTCTCTAGTATGTACAAATCTGGGAGATTTAAACTGTAACTATCAGGCAATAGAAACTCAAAAGAGATTTAAAGTTAAGAAAAATTATTTAAATGATTGCTTACTAAAATTTTAGTCTCTGTAGAAAACATCTTTGTAAAAACACAATACTCCTTTTAGAAACTATAGTTCACTTACATAGGCCCTTTAAAAGAAAAAATTGTCCAAGTCTCACATAATGAAGACAAAATTGTTCTTTAATAAGTGCTCAGTTAAATCTTTAAATTAATTCATTTTGCTTCTACCGCTAAGTATAAATACCTTTAAGATACAATATTGCCTTTAGAATTACTTCCTCCAATTTTATATAGCAGCATGTTGTATGGGAAGCTAGTGCATGCTGTTTGCTTATTTCATCTTAACCAATGATCTGTTATTTTTAAGAGGCAGTATTAAATATTTGGGAATATAAAGCTACATAAGTTATGAATTACATAATTTATACATAGGCGGTTTTACTTTTTTCATCATAACCATCAAATATGTCATTAAAAATTAGTGATATGTTATAAAATATAACAAAACTCTATGCTATTGCATCATTGTGTCTGTAAGACATTTAGGCTGGATGTAAAGGAGGCCTTTTCTTTTTCGTTTTTTTTTTTTTTTAAATCTTGGCATTCTTAAATATTAGAAGAAAGATATCTCTTGCTTTAAAGGTCATTAACTCTCTTCTATCTGAAGTGATTTGAGAGTCTTCCTGTTGCCTGAAGGTAGTGGTTGGATTAGATCACTTCTCAGTGCTTTGGCCAGCCATTTGATTTCTGATTCTGTGTTCTGATGAGCAAAAGCAGTTTGGTAGGCTGATGTGCAAATGACTTGGCTTGAATAAATCTCATCAATGCATTCTCCCTGTTTGAGTATTTTTCTCTCTTATAAAAAAGGAAACTATTTTTCGAGAGAGAATGAAGGACAATTATCAGTGTTTGCAGAGTATTTCACAAAATGAAAAGTAATAAGAAAAGCAAATTTCATACTTACTATTGAAACTTACTGTGGTTGTATTGACATATGATTTTATCTTTCCCTCTATTGTGAAGCTTTATTTCAACAGCATTAAATGTTATCAAAGACTAATTTGGGTGCTAGGACTGAAGGAACACATCTGTTCTTCTGGGACCAGAACTCTACTGTGATCAGTGCTTCAGGGATGTATGAAAGCAATGTAATGGTTTGCCTTTGCATGAGAAATCACCTCCTTCTTCAAAACCTGAGAATCATGAGTTATGACTAACCTAGCAGTTTAGGAGGATGTGGAGAGGATGGCATCACACTGAGAAGGAGGGAGAAGTGTGAGGGCCAGCAAGGTGTTAGAAGACAGACTGCTTGGGTGGAAAGAGAAACATGAAAAAGAAATACAATATAAGTACAATCTAAATATCCTTAGGTAAATTGAAGAGTAAAATAATAATGGCTCAAAACTCAGACACATTACTTTTCAGCATACACCCTATCCTGAAGACCAAGTTAAGAGATTGCTGCATTTTAAATATTCTCATATTTTCTACTTCCATTTGTTTGCTTATTCTTGTTTCTTGGACTGGAGTTCTATCTACTCCCATATCCTTTTGTCAAAATGCTACTACTCTTTCAAGGCCCTCGCAATAGTCACCTACTCCATGAAGTTTCCCTGTGCCCCAAAGAGATATCATCTTTCCTTTTTAGAATACCGTAGCATATTATTTCCTCCCATTATCATCCTCTATTATTTTTATATATGTGTAATGTGCTTTTCTAATATACTATGTAATATCTTTGAGGGCAGTAAATAGCATTTTGCTTTGCACATATACCTTAAAGAAATATTTGTTGAATTGCCCTTCCCTCCTGAAATCATCATCTTTTCTTGACTTGCCTATTTCTGATGGTATTCTCTCATTATTCAGATACATATTCATCTCAGTAACTTGTGTATAGATATAGAGATGCAATAAATTTGAAGATTATGTAAATTTGTGATTAAGAACAAGTTGTTGAATGACAAAATAAGGAGTCAAGAAAGCACGCTGGGTTAAAAATAAGGCAGGATTAATTATAACATTGATCTAAAAGAAACCATTGATCTAAAATTTGACAGGATTAATTATAACATTGATCTAAAATAAACCATTGGCCAAGAAATGGATAAAGGGAAAATTTGGGCCATAAGCTATATAAAAAGAGTACGTAAGGATTTGACTCTGTGTTGAAACCTAAATGAATCAATAGTCAATAAAGGTGTTCAGCTCCATTGTTTACTAGCAGTCAGATGTGGGAACATCACTTAACTTTGTGGAGTATTTACTCTTTCATCTATTAAATGTTACTGAACACTAGAACTATGTACCAGACATTTCTAGGAGCTGGAATTACAACTATGAAAAAGTATCTGGTCTCTGTCCTTCTGGACTAAAACATTAATGAAATAATAATAGTTGTTCCACATTATAGTAAAATAATAATATTCATTTCAAAAAGTTACAGTGCAGAAGATTGCATCAGGGAAGGACAAGAGAATAAAGAGGAGAGAAATAGAAAAATATTATGTGAGAGGTTTAAAAATACTGATAAAAATGTCTAATGTATTACCTGGGCATGTTTTTGATATATTTTCCCTCTTGAGGTTATTTCATTTTCACTGTGATGCATCAGGGTGTGAATTCATTTACTATGCTTGGTACTAGGAACACATTTTTGATCTGAGGATACATGCGTTTCTTCACATTTGAAAATTTCTGAAGGTCTTGCTTTTTCAAATATTTCTGCTCCTATATCTTACATTATTTTCTTCTGGAACTCCTCTTATGTGTATCTTGGATATTCTTAATTTGTCTTCGATATTTCTTTTCTGTTCTTTTTAAAAATGCCTTTGTCCTTTTGCGCAGCGTTCTGGGCAATTTCCTCAGTTTTTGCATCTGAAATAGATTCTTTTCAATGGTGTCCAGTCTAGATGACCTAATCTAGTGAATTAAGAAAAATTTTATGACTTTATTTTTTATTTATAAGGTTTCTATTTTATATTTTTATATATCTGTCTACTGTAGCTCCTTTTGCATTTTTTGTTTCATAATTTCTTCATTTTTATGCAAATTTTTCTTTTATACATCTCTTTGGACAGTCAAAACATACTTATTTGAAAGTTTTTGCTATAGTACACTTTAATTTCATCTTTCTAAAGGTTTTTATTAAAAAATATAGCTAACATACAATATTATATTACTTTTAGGGGTACACCATAGTTATTCAACATTTATATACCTAAAGAAGTGATCATCATGATAAGTCCAGCAACCATCTGGCACTGTACCATGCTATCACAATATTGACTAATTCCCTATGCTATACACGTATTTTATATCCCCATGATTTATTTGTTTTATACCTGGAAATTTGCACCTCCATTTCCCTTAACTTTTCCCTCTCTATTTAAACTTTTCAGTTACATCTGACATTCAATATTATTTTAATTATTTTCAACTGTACAGCATAGTAGTTAGACATTTATATAATTTAAGAAATGATCCCACTGACTAGTCAAGTACCCACCTAGCACTATAGTTATTACCATAGGATTGACTATATTCCCTATGCTTTACTTTACATCCCCATGACTATTTTGTAATGATCAGTTTGTACTTAATCCCTTCACCTTTTGTACCTTGCCCTCCAACCCCCTCCCATCTATCAACCCCAACAAAGCTAGTATCCATCTCACCCCATATATGGTTATTACAATATAATTGACTATATTCCTTATGCTATACCTTGTATCCCTATAACTACTTTGTAACAACCAATTGTACTTCTTAATCCCTTCCCCGTTTTGCATCCACACCCCCAAACCCCCTACCATCTGGCAACCATTAAAATGTTCTCTATATCTATGAGTTTGTTTCTGTTTTGTTTGTCTATTTTGTTTCTTTGGATTCCACATGTAAGTGAAATCACATTGCATCTACCTTTCTTTGTCTGACACTCCACTCAACACACTATCCACCAGGTGCATTCATGTCACCACAGTGGAAGGACCCATTCCCTTTCCTGGCCGAGCAATATCCCTTGTATATATATACCACCTCCTATTTATCCATTCTTCCATTGATGTCAGCCTGCTTCCACATCTTGGCCATTGTAAACAATGCTGCAATGAACATATGGATACACATGTCCCCTCAAAGTAGCATTTTGAATTTCTTCAGATAAATGCCCAGAAGTGGGATAACTGGGTCCTTTTTTCTCTCTTGTTATAGCCTTTGTTTTAAAGTCTATTTTGTCTGGTATAAGTATTGCTACTCCAGATTTTGTTTGTTTGTTTTTATTGTTCCCATTTTCACAAAATATCTTTTTCCATCCCTTTACTTTCCATCTGTGTTTGCCTTTCAATCTGAAGTGAGTCTCTTGTAGGCAGCATATATAAGGGTTTTATTTTCTTATCCATTCAGCCCTCCTATGTCTTTTGATTGGAGCATTTAATCCATTTCCATTGAAAGTAATTGCTGATAGATATGTAGCTATTGCCATTTGATTATTCATAATTTTGATCTTTTTTTTTCCATCTTAAAATGTCTCTCTAATATTGTTTGTAATACTGGGTTGATGGTAATGAGTTCCTTTAGGATTTTCTTCTCTGGGAGGCACTTTATCCTTCAATTTTAAATGATCACCTTACTGGGTAGAGTAACCTTGGTTGTAGATCCTTACTTTTCATCACATTGAATATTTTGTGCCAATGCCTTCTGGCCTGCAGAGTTTCTGTTGAAAAAATTAGCTGACAATCTTTTGGGATCTGCCTTATGTTACTAGTTGTCTTTCTCTTGCTGCTTTTAGGATTGTCTCTTTGTTTTTAACCTTTGCCATTCTAATTATAATGTGTCTTGGTGTTGGTCTGTTTGGGTTCTTCTTGTTTGGGATTCTCTGCATTTCCTGGACTTGTATGTCTATTTCCTTCACCAGGTTAGGAAAATTTTCAGTCATTATTTCTTCTAATAAGTTCTCAATCCCTTGCTTTATCTTTTCTCCTTCTGGTACCCGTATGATGCAAATGTTGTTACGCTTGATGTTCCAGAAGTCTAAAACTGTCTTCAGTTTTTTGGATTCTTTTTTCTTTTTGCTGTTCCAATTGGGTGTTTTCTGCTACCTTGTCTTCCAAATCGCTGATTTGATCCTCTGCTTCATCTAGTCTGCTGGTGATTCCTGCTAGTACATTCTTCATTTCAGTTATTGTATTCTTCACTTCTGACTGGTTCTTTGTTATGGTTTCCATAAATGGAAAACTTTTTTTTTTTTTTTTTAATGCTTGCTGTCTCTTTGTTGAAGTTCTTACTAAGTTCCTTGAGCATCCTTATAACAATTGTTTGGAACTCTGTGTTTAGTAGGTTGCTTGCTTCCCTTTCATTTAGTTGATTTTCTGGAATTTTCTCCCTTTTTTTATTAGGGACATACTCGTATTGCTTTATTTCCTCATTTTGGCTGCCTCTCTGTGTTTGTTTCTATGTATTAGATAGATCTGCTATGTCTCCCAGTCTTGGCTGGGTGGCCTTTTGTAGTAGGTGCCCTGTGGGGCCCTGTTATAGTCTCCCTGGTCACATGCTCTGGGTGCTCCAAGAGTGTCCCTTGTCTGGGTTGTGTGTGACCTTCTGTTATAGTTGAACCTTGATTGCTATTGGCACGTCAGTGGCAGGGATTGGCCCCCAGGCTGATTGTCAGTGTGGTTTGGCCATGTCCACAGCTTATAAACTGTTGTGTGGGGGCCTTACCCCATGGAGTGGGATTTGCCCCAGTGAACTGTGGTGCATGTTGAGATTGCACTTTTGGTGGGCTGCTTGTGGACCTAATTGAGTGGTTCTCTGTTGTGGTCTGAAACCAACCTCTAAGTATGTTGATTCTGGGGCCTTTTGGGAGGGGTTCCAGTGTAGGCCCAGGTCACCCACTGTCTGTGACTGGCTGGGGACTACCTGGTAGTTGCTACAAAGTGATCTGCAGTTGTTTGCTGCCTGTGCTAAACCTGAAAGCACATTGGTGATGCCACACTGCAAACTGAGGACGTCTGCCACCAGTACCGGGCCTGGGGTAGCTCCATAAAAAGCCAGGACACCCTGGGGCCTGCTGCCACTTGCTGCCTTCCTTAAGGTTCAACCACTGATAAAGCCTCATGCAGTATGCGAGTTGAGTGGGGAAGGGTTTGAGGGAATCACTAGAATGGGAAGAGTTGTAGTCACCAGGTTAATGTAGATTCTGGTTTGGTGTTAGTGCTGAGCCCAGAGCTACTCAGCAAAAGTCTTAGAGCACACCAGGGCCAGTTCTAGTTTGCCTGGGGAACCTGTACTCAGATAGTTTTCCCAGAAAGAGTGCAATGCAGGCAGGGCTGGCTGCTGTTGGAAAAGGGTCTCTGGCTTTGGAGGAGTTGGGTGGGGAAGGGTCCCGGTAGAGTCAGCAGGGTTGAACAATGGAGCTCACCACACCAGTCAAATTCAGATTTGGCCTTGTGGGAGAGGGTTCAAAATAGGAAAGTTGGCATCTGCTTGTAGGCTGCATTGGATAAGGACCCCACACAGGGAAAATGGTGACTGTCCTCCAGCCCTTGCCTCAAAGCCACACATCTCAGTCTGCCCCCTGTATGCCTCCAATGCCCCTGAGTCATTGTTTCCCTGCTGTAGCCCAGGATAAGTGCTTGTGAATGAGTGATACTGAGCACAAACCCCTTAAGAGGATGTCTGGGTCTCCTGCAGCCCTCTGTCCCACCCATATGGTTTGAATCCCTACTGTATTTCACAACCAGATGTGGGGGCTCCTTTTCCTGGCACCAATATTTGGGCTGGGGAGCCTCTGTGGAGCTGGGGTCTCTTTCTCCTCCAGGGAAATCTCTGCAGCTGAGACCTCCCTCCTGATTCACAACCACCATGCAGAGGTTTGGGGCCAGCCTGTTTTGCATCCCTACCCCTCCTACCAATCTCAATGTGGCCTCTTCTTTATATCCTTAGTTATAAAACTTCTGTTTAGCTAGACTTCAGATGATTTCCAGGTTGATTGTTCTATAATTTAGTTGTAATTTTAATGTTCATGGAAGGAAGCAGGCACAGTGCTTATGTAGTCAGCCATCTTGGATCTCTTATAGCACACTTTAAATAAATACGATTAGAAAAAAGAAAATTTTTGCCATATAATCTCATAAAATTAATTTTATTTGAGTGATTTGCATAATAATTAATTATTTTTTTGGGGGACATTAGATATCTTTATGGGATTCTGGAATTTTTTTTTGGTAAGATCAGTTTTTGTGGGAGAATTTTGCATTTATTTTTTTTCTTTTCCTTCTACTTCTGCATTATCCCTCACAGCCTGTTGTTTTTGCACTTGTTTCCTATCAGCCCTCTGGTGTCCCAACCCAGATCCAAGTCTTATAATGGTAGTGAGAATCACCATCTAGAAGCAATAGTGCATATGCAGCCACTAATCCTAGAAAGGCTTGGCTGGATTTTGATGAGGCCATGCTGTTTTCCTTCTCCCTTCCTAGGTCTAGAACAGGGGTGTCCAAACTTTTTTCAATGTTTTTCACCAAGGGCCATATGCGGTAAAATACACAAACAGCCGGGCCACTCACTCGAGGTGAAGTACGTGTTGCCTCACCTGGTTTATTTAAGTAAACTAAATATATTTTTGGAATTTGCTGTGAGCCAATTAACAATGGATTATGGGCCACAGTTGGCCTGTGGGCTGCAGTTTGGACACCCCTGGTCTAGAGCATCTTATAAAGCTAGACCCACTTCAAGAACAAGTTATTGGAATTACAACCCTCTAGCCCCTAATTTCATGCAATGACTCTGGCTTTGTTGAATCATCTCACTGGTGGAATATTTAGCCTCTATTATTCTGCAGGAGCAATACTCCAAGCCACTAGTGCCTGCTTCTGGTTAAAGAGTAGAGCAGAAGGGATTGAGAAATACAGAATGGTAGGTACAAAATAGTCATGGGGATGAAAAGTATAGCATAGAGAACATAGTCAATAATGTTGCAACAACTATGTATAGTGCCAGGTGGGTACTAGCCCAATGGGGGGGATCACTGTATACATTAAATAAATGTGTAACTACTATGCTGTATACCAGAAACTAATATGAAATAATATTGAATGTGAACTGTAACTTAAAAAAAAAAAAGAGTAGAGCAGGCCTCTCACTGTCGCTGCACATAGTATCTTCAGGTTTTATTCTTTTGTAGTCCACAAAGATGTTAAATATTTTCTATAAACTTTCCTCTGTCTTTGAGTATAATTTCTTTCACATACATTCAACATGCATGATCATTTTCAGAATGTTTGCATTGATTAGTTTAAAAACAGAACTAAACCAAGACAGCAAAAATACTGGCAATTTGTATTGGCAATCACCTGGAGAGAAAATATCTGTTAGTAGAAACTCTATAGCTTGAAATTCCTATGTACCTATCACCACAAAACTCTAACCAGGAGCAAGTTTGACTGGCCCATAATTTTTCCAAACATCTTTCTTTAGCTTTCTCTTTGGAGCCCTCTCTGAATAGTCTTTAAAACTTAGTATAATTCATATAAAAATTCTGGGAGGGGGAGGAAAAAAAAGCAAAAGCACAGGATGATTTATCTCAACCTCATGATGCCTGGAGATGAATCTACACCCTCAGTCTTACTAGAGAGGCCACTGTATATCGTTCAATCCACATCATATTAGTGACTCATTAAGTATACTTTAAAAATCTCTGGCTTTCTTCTTTTCATTCCAGTATTTTCTCCTGTTTTCTAGCAAAAAGAGAGAAAATCTCCACTCCTTATCTTCATGTCTCTAATGTATAGTTCTTCACATATATCAGCATTCAATAAATATTTGTTGAATATAAATGGCAAAAAAGATTGTGTTCCTTCATTGTAGGATTGTAAAAATGCAATGCATGCATTTTTAATTTTTATACATTTACTAAACATTTCATGAAGGAAGTCAAGTAGTTGGAAAAGTTATGTTTCTGTCATATTTTACTGGATCTAACCATAGACAATACCAGTGCACAATATGCAATATTGTACTAGACATAATGAATACTGGTTTTTGGTGTCAAATTCTGTGGACTTATTTATGGAATGTCATTTACTGTATTCTTATTTCCACATCTATTGCCAAAGGACTAGTTTAGTCCTTTATATCTTATTTTCTGTACAAATGCAATTATTTTCAACTAGTCTCCCTATCTTTAGTCTAATGGCACTTAATGTTTATGAGGTCCTGGACATTTCCTAGAATTTGATGAAAACTATGGAACTTCTTTCTTGAAAATGCACTTGAGTATACAGTCCACATTTTATATAAACTTCACTGCATTTCAGAAGTCCCTGAAGCTGCCATGTGGACTCCCAAAATGCTTCAATTTGAATTTATTATACCTTTCTTATTCATCCATTCATTTATGCATCAAATACTTTTGCATCTGCCCTAAATTTGATGTATTTCTTCTAAGCTCTGGAAATACAAAGGTAAATATAAAATGAGTTTTCCTCTTAAGAAATTTCTGGTGCAAATTAGAGGGAAGGAACATGTACAACATATGTAATGAAGTGTCATAGGTATGTATGGGCTACAGGGGAGGTCCAAAGACAGAAAATTCTTCTTCTGTTAGGGGAATACTAAGTGGAATCTTCAGGAAACAGATAAACTCTCCTAATGGAATGCCTTTATTTTTCCTCTCCTACATTAATAAAACACAATGGTGTTCCATTAATGTAGGAAAATGAACAAGCTTCTCATCTCAAAACTTAACAAACTTGTTAACCAGACCCCAGTCTATTTTTGTTCTGTCAGTTCTCTGCAAAGTTACACGGGTAAGTTAAATAAAATCTCTGGATTTCAGTGTTCTCATCTGTAATAATAATAATAACAACAACGACAACAACAACAACAATAACAACAACAGGAGTAACAAATATGAACCATCTATGTAATTTTGGAGAATAATGATAATATCAATAGCTTGTATATCTGCAGGCATTGTGCTAAGTCTTACATTTATTAACTCTGGTGTATCAGAATGACTAAGAATGAGGACTTTGGGGTCAGCAACACCTCTGGCTTTGCCAATTTTTGTCTGTATGATTTGGGGCAAATAATTTGACCTACTAATCAATTTTCTCACCAGCACAAAGGGAAGAATATACACTCTGTAAGAATTAAACAAGGCAATGAAAATAATCTGAGTATGGTACCTAGCACAATACTAGATATTATTATTACTATTGAAAAGAAATCAGAGTTTTTAGTAGATATAATTGTCACCATTTACATGTAAGTAATTTGAGCCCCAGATAGTTAATATTTTCAGGTTATATGGGCATTGAGAAGTATAGTTGGGATTCAAGTTTCTCTGACTCCACAAGCCATGGTTAACTTAAGGCTGGGGAGAGGGTGGTATAATGATGGTGGGGGAGAAAAAGAAATGAGAGGGAATGAATAGCACTGCCGCAGTCCTTCACACATAGCCAATTTTTTTGTTTTTTCCATCGTTACCTTACAGTTTGAATTTTCTACTTCAGCTAGTCTTATCCAGTCATTGATCCAGCACAACCTCACCTCTGTGTGTCTGTCCTTGCCATGTCCTGTCTCTTCCTTCTAAGTTCAATTCCTAGTCCTTCTGAAAGGCCCTGAGAAGACTCACTGCCTTTTTCAGTCTGTCTAGACCACATTTCTTGGGAGTCATCCTTTGGAGGATTCCTAACACTTATTTGCTGAATCACTTTCTTGGTGCTAATGTTACCCAGCTCTTTATTTTGACCTTTTAGGCCCACATGTTTTTATTACTGAACGGAGGTCAGACCTCTTTATAAGGAGAAGCCATGGTTTGAACTCAATCAATGCCTGCAGTGCTCTCTGACGTGTACTAGTAGCGTTCAATGCAGACCTCATTGTTGAGTGTGTTTCATTCCGAAAGATAATTTTAAAGGATGTATTGCTTTGATGTGAACAGAATTCTGAAATCATAATCTCAATAATAAGGAAAATACAGTTTTATTTGTGCACTGCTTCTTTAGAAATATGGCTAATGTGTAGAGTAATGAAAACTTTTTTATTCTTGTAGCTGAGATGGATGACGAGATAATAGTGTCATGGGTTTGTAGAAAATCATGGCATCAAGGGAAATGTGATAAAATGTTAGAGAGTTTATCATTTTGATTTCTTCCCTTTTTTTTTTCTTTTTTCCTATCCTGGGAAAAATAAGTTACTATAGCAGTTTTAGAGTCCATCCTTACAGCCTTATTAATGTAACAGTAACATGCTTAACAGTGTACTATTTACTTGCCGTGTGTAACACCTAGATGTCAGATAGTGAGTAAAATCCCCCTTTGAGAGCATTCCTTATGCAAGTTCTTCATATTGACTTGTAGCGCTGTGGTATGTGATTTTTGGGAGGAAATACTTAAAGATAAGAAATCAAGGCAGTTTTTAAACTTTTTTCTCAGTGGAACTTTATTTTTTTTTAATCTTTGGGATGTTGCAGTGTTGCTCTTAACAGTGTATGGTGAGCTTTTGACTTGTATTATCTGTTTTTTTTTTTTTTTTTTAAGTTTTCTCTTACTCAGATCATTTGCTGTAAATAAGGAAGTCTCGGCAAAAGGAGACTTCAAACAGATGGGCACTGGTGCCTTGGGTCTGATCTTAACAATCAGTCTGCGTCCTGCGCTGCAGGAAGCGCTGTTAGTGAGGTAACTAAGCATAAGGCATATGGTCATGCCGTGTTGATTCTGGGAATCAAAAAATAACATTTTCACTTGTGTCTGACAGAAAACCAGTTTGCTTAATAGTTTTTCCCTTAACCTTAAGTAGAAGAATATGGGGCTGGGAAATTTAAATTTACATGGTTATGAGAGCATGATTAGACACTGTGTCACAGGGCAGTTTGGCATTGTGCTTGTGAAGTAATGCAGTTTTTTTTTAGCTTTGTTTTTCAATGGCCAATTCTCAGTCTTCCTCTTGCTTGACCTCTCAGAGAAGATGACACAGTTACTGAAACCCCTTTTCTTTTCTTTTTTTTTTCCTCAGGGTAGAGGGGATCCATGAAGGGTTTTTTTTTTTTTTTAATTTATTGGGGTGACAATTGTTAGTAAAATTACATAGATTTCAGGTGTACAATTCTGTATCACATCATCTATAAATTACATTGTGTGTTCACCACCCAGAGTCAGTTCTCCTTCCATCACCGTATATTTGATCCCCCTTACCCTCATCTCCCACCCCCCAACCCCCTTACCCTCTGGTAACCACTAAATTACATTCCCCAGATTAATTTTCAAAACCCCGTGGCCATCTTGTGGTTACTGATTGTTTTCTAATCCCCTCCCCTTCCCCCTTACCCCCCCCCGCCCATTGAAACCCCTTTTCTTGATACCATGGTTTCTAGAACTTCATTCTTCCGTGGTTTTCAGCCTACTGCCCCAGACAGTTCTCAGTCTCATTAACGCATACTCCCTTTTCTCCCCGTCCTCTGATTGTTGGAATATCCCAGCACACTCACTCCCTTGGTGAATCTCATTGGGTCTCATAGCTTATATACTAAGTATATGCCAATGAATTCCAAATTTATATGTCCAGTTCAGAGCCTGAACTACAGACAGCAGTATACTGCTGTGTATAGCGGTGTACTTCTCCACTTGGATGCCTAACAGACATCTTGAACTGGACCTGTCCAAAACTCATCTCTTCCAAATCCGCTCCAGCCTATCTTCCCTATATCATTTGGTGGCATGTCCATCATTCCAACTGGTAAATTAAAAATGCTGGATTCATCCTTTACTTCTCCATTTCACTCAAACCCCATATCTAATCCATTAAGGAATCCAGTTGACTGTAATTTCAAAAGATACCCAGATTTGCATTACTTTTGACCATTTCCATTCTCCAAATCTGGTATAAGTCGTAATCAACTCTTGTTTTGATGACTGTAATAGCATCCTAACTTATCTTGTCTCTCTCTTCCTACCATTGTGTCCCTCATCCTGCTCCCTTCCATGGTCTAATCCCAACACAGCGATCAGAGAAATCTTTTTAATATGTAAGTCAGATTATGTGCTCCTTGCTCCAAACACTGCAGTATTTTCCCTTTCTCCTAAAAGAAAGTCAAAATAACTCAGTGGCTTTAAGGCCCAACATGATCTCACCCTCTGTTACTTCTCTGACTTTACCTCTAGTTACTGTGCTCCTTGCTGCTGTCATTCTACCTTTACTGGCCTCTGTTCTTCCCTTACCCCCCAGAATATTCCAGCTCTTTCCTTTGTCTATAAGTCTCTTCCTCTAGGTGTCCTCTTTGCTAATACCCTCAACCCCCTTTGAGTCTTTTCCCAAATCACATGCTCCCAATGAGGCCTTTGCTTCCTGACCACCCTATTTAAAATAGGAAGCCATTCTCCTCGCCTTCACCCAACCACCCAACTCTACAGATTCCCCTTATCCTGCTCTATTTTTTTTAAAGTTGTACTTATCACTTTCTAACACACAATGTAATTTAGTTATTTATCATGTTTATTATTGATTGTCTCTAGTTGTTGGATTCTAAGCCTCATGTATACAGGGGCCTTTGACTAGGTATTATTTTTTCCATTGGTTTATGTCAAGAGGCTAGCATTTTCTGGCACATGGTAGGTACTAATAAGTATTTGGGTAATGCATGATAGAGTGCATGGGTAGTGCAGCAATAGTGACTTGACAGCTTCTTCATTGCCTGGTGCTGTGGGCTTATTCAGTATTAAAGAGATCGTCCCACCACAGTCCAATTACTGTTGATTCTTTTAAAGAGAAAGGCTACTGGGGCTTGTTTTGGATTGTGTTCAGAAAGGGTACTTTAGGCATGTTAACTTGTCTTGTTCTTCTCCTTCTGGAGGTCCTCCTTATTAGTCATGTATTACTTAACGACAAGGATATGTTCTGAGAAATGCATCATTCAGTGATTTGGTTATTGTGTAAACATCATAGCATGAATTTCCACAAACCCAGATGGTATAGCCTTCTACACACCTAGGCTGTGTGGTATAGCCTATTATTCCTAGGCTACAAGCCTGTACAGCATGTTACTGCACGGAATACTGTAGGCAATTGTAACACATAAGTATTTATGTATCTGAACATTTCTAAACATAGGAAAGGTATAGTAAAAACATGGTATAAAAGATTAAAAAATGATACACCTATACAGGGTACTTACCATCTGGGTGAGTCAGTGAGTAATGTGAAGGCCTAGGATATTACACTATTTTACAAACACTGTACAGTTTGGCTTTTCTCAATTTATTAAAACTTTTTTTATTTCTTCAGTAATAAATTAACTTAAGCTTACTGTAACTTTTTTTACTTTATAAACTTTTTAATTTTCTTAACTTTTCAACTCTTTTGTGGTAACACTTGAAACACAAACATATTGTACAGTTGTATAAAAATATTATCCTTCTTTATATTCTGATTCTTTAGATTTTTCTCCTTTTAATTTAGAAAATTTATTTTTACTTTTTACACTTTTTTTTTTTTTTTTTAAATACTAAGGCACAAATACACACAGTAGACTAGGCCCACGCAGGGTCAGGATTATCAGTGTAACTGTTCTCCGCCACCACGTCTTGTTCCACTGGAAGGTCTTCAGGGACAATGCCATGCTTGGAGCCGTTATTGCCGGTGATAACAACGCCTTCTTCTGGAATACCCCCTGAGTACCCCCTGAAGGACCTGCCTCAGGCTCTCCCTGAGGTGTCTATCTTTTCAGAAATATGTCCATGCTTGGTTTATTTCTTTTTTCATCATAGATTTTCTTGTAAACAGGTAATGCACCAAGAGCATTCCTCTCTGTTAATGAAAACCTTTCAGTGTTGGGGGTCTATGATTTTAAACTTTTTATGGGGCTTGTGAAGGTCTGCAAAAGCCTCAGCTAAACCCTACCTTTGAATTTTCTTGGGGATCAATTTTTTCTTCTCCTGCAGTTTCCTTTTCTCTTGTCTCTTCTTCAGCTATGCATTCTTATTCCAGTTTCCTTGTTAGTCATTTCTTCAGGTACCACTTCTAGGAGCTCCTCAATGTCATTCTTATCCACACCCAAGTTAAAGTTGTTTGCCATTGCAACCACTGCCTTGTTGAGTTTTGCAAACTTTGCACTATGATGTTATGACAGCTACAGTGTCACTGGGAGACAGAAATTTTTCAGTTCCATTATTATCATATACGTGGTCCATTGATTGAAACATTGTTGTGTAGCACATGACTGTATTTCTATCTTGCTTTCCTTCAATCTCCTGGCCATTGGAAAGGAGTTATTGGGGGAAATAATAACTTCATACTTTGCTTTTAAGTTTGAAGTCGTGGTGAAAACTAGGAATTGATATCATAGTATCATTTTCTTCCTAAACATGCCAACACCCTGACAAGACTACATGATTTTGGAAGGATAAAAACAGTGCAAGTATTAACTAAGTATTAAGTACTAGTACTTAATAGTTAGTACTAACTAAGTTAGTACTAAGTTAGTACTTAGTACTAACT
The DNA here is from genome assembly GCF_004115265.2 of Rhinolophus ferrumequinum. Taxonomy (NCBI): domain Eukaryota; kingdom Metazoa; phylum Chordata; class Mammalia; order Chiroptera; family Rhinolophidae; genus Rhinolophus; species Rhinolophus ferrumequinum. The sequence continues at coordinate 43,405,269 of NC_046291.1, read as the reverse complement.
AAGTTAGTACTAATACTTAGTACTAACTAAGTATTAACATAGCTACCAATGTAGTAATATACACTCCTAACTACTCTGTGGATTTGGGGAAGGTGCTGAGACTCATTTACATAGCACCTGTTCTAATTTCTGGACCTCTGGGTTTACTGCGATAGGATATGGCTGATTGCCATAGAAGCAAGCCAAGCTGGGAAAGGTCTGGTGTAGCAGTGTAACTCTCACTAGTCACAGCTGTGGTATTTTTAGTAATCATGGTACCAAGTAACATTAAGAATAAAGGAAGCATGACATGCTGTCTTGATGTCTAAATATTGTAGTCTTAACTAAAAGTACTCTTTTCTTGCCATTTCTTTCTTCTATCATTTCATATCTGATTTGTTTGTTAACAAGTAAACATTTATTACCCTATTATTTAAGGGAACCTTTTCTCTTTCTTTAGACGCCTTTCATTCAAATTGTGCTTACGATGTGGTACGTCTCCCAAGATAGCTGCCCAGTAATTCCTCCACTTGCTGTGTGTGCATTCCTCTCCTCCATTGAGAGATAGTTATCTCCTGCACACCCCTCTCTTTTGAGCTGGGCTGGCCTTGTGAATTTCTTTGACCAATAGAATGCTGTAGACCAAAAAGTGATGCTGAGCCGGTTGTGGGCCTGGTCTTAAGGCGAGTGGCAGCTTTTGCTTTTGTTGTCTTGAAACTCAGCTGCCATGAGGTAGGGAAATCTGGGCCATCCTATTGGTGATAAGAACCCTGTAGAGAGACCATGTGGAGAAAAACCACGTTGCCATCTGATAATCAGTGCCAAGGTTAAGCCATAAAATGAGGCCTTCTTGAATCTCTCAGCCCAGCTCAGCTACCAAACAAATGCAGCTACATGAGTGACGCCAGCCAATTCCACATGAACTGAAGTATCGTCCATCCTACCTTCAGAATTGCGATGAACACTAAATTGCTATCGTTTTTAGCCACTAAGTTTTAGGATATTTTGCTATATTGCAATAGATAATTGATAGAATGGATTTTTGGGGACCAGAGGATTGTGTTTTAATCTTTTGTTGTAGACCTTGCTTGATGTTATTTGATAGGTTTCCAAAAGGCTAAGAAAATGACCTATTCCAACTGGTAAATACTTGTACTCATATAAAGATACTAGAAGAGTAGCAAGTAATTGATGATGAGTTGAAAACTGGTAAGGCTTCTTAGGAGTGTCACGGAGGTGAGGCCACAGGTCATAACCCTGTCATAACCTCTTCTGTCATAACCCTGAATGGCCCTGGGCCCATTAGAGGGACTGGACAGGGAGATGCCCTTGGGTGGAGGGAGGGAGAGGGACCAGGAATGTAATTATATTTCAGGGCAGGTATAGTTCTAACTGACTGCTGTACTGACACATTAACATAACAGTGAGTCTTGGTAGATTGAAATCTAGAGATAGCAAAACCTTATTCACTGAGTATCAGTGATAGATGTGCAGAGGGCAGGTGTTCACTTGATAGTTTTGGATATAGATTATAAAGTCATTTCTTTTTAATAAAAAAGAAATAGTAATGTATTTGAAATTGCTGGATATACATTTCTGAGCTATCTGATTTCAAGAATTCTTACCTTTTTATAGACTCATTTCAACTCTGCATTTGAAACCAGATGGTTTATTCTTGAACTACAAGACTGAATATATTAACCTTTAATGTAAATGCACTTACTCATTGAGCAGTTGGTTACTCCTGCATTTTTCTGCTTGACCTTGGTAATAAAGAACTACTTTTCGATTCTTAGTTTTTTAATGCTCACTAGAAAATTTTATTTGAAAGTTACCAAACCATCTGATTTGGATGCTTTAAAATGTAAAAGTCAGAAATAAATTGGCACTGCTAAGGTACTCTGGATGAAAGGGGTGTCACGTCTGTATAATCTCGAGTTGCAAAGAAGAAATTTGAGACATTTTCTGTGGGTTGATGTGTGTGTGTGTGTGTGTGTGTGTGTGTGTGTGTTTTGTGCGCTAAAGTTGGTAAAACAAAGACTTATTCAAGCTGTGAAATGCATTCAAGAGTAAACAGCAATAAATAACAAGAGGCCTGTTTTATCAAATATGTTTTTGACTGTTGTGCAGACTCCTGATTATGGGGGAAAAAATGCCTGTTTGAAATTTTGGAATGATGAATCTTCCATAATGGGGATAGGGTGGTTTGGCTGCAAAAGAGAACAGATGGAAAGCTTCATCTTGAACTAGAACGTTATCAGTCAGTTTCTCCTTATCTTTTAAGTATCATGTGTTCTTAATAGTTTTTAAAGTTCAATTTTTTTCCAGTTTTATAGAATCTTTTAAAACTCTTACTATTTTCTGGTTCTGGTCTGTTCTAAAAACCATACTTGAACCCACCTGGACCTGTACAACATTAGAAATCATACAAATTGGTTTTGAGTTGTGATGAGATAGTTAGTCCTATATAACAGTGAACTTGACGGAGTTCAGTGAAGTTTAATAAAGCTGTGGCCAAATTCAACTAAATGTGAAAAACTTCATTCATTATTATTCCCTAAATACTCTCAAGGAAAGAAAAGTCAGGCAAAATTATACACTCTTTCAATTATTGTTATAGAGGAAAATAAATAAATATGTTGGGATTAAAGTGCTTTATAGGGAGGTGGGATGTGATGCTTTGGGGTTGACTGTAAATATAAAAATAGAAGGTGAAAGTGGAATTAGGTGAAGGGGAAAGCATCTCTATAATTTGATTTGTTTTGGTGTTAAAATGAGCTGTAATTCTAGCCAGAAAAATCCAGAAGTTTCTTTCCTTCACAATACTACATTCAAAACCTGTTTTCCTAAAGAATTCAAGGACATTTACTTCAAATGAAACTTTCCTTTCAATGTACATTAAAAAAATTACATTCTTTCTAAAATGGTGTTGCAATTTTAACCTCAGCAATTTTGCATAGCATAGTTTTCACATTATAAGACTGGAGTTCCAGAGATTTTCTGACAACTTAATTGATTTGTATTTAGTGTTCTTTGGCTTATGTGCTCCGGCTAAAAATAACTGAGGTGATCTCATTTTAGCTATTTAAGGTTTCAAGTACACTGCATATGTGGGTCTTCATCTTCATCTTCATTCAGGCTTTAGAGAGTTCCTGTTGGTGATTACAGAATTTGATTCTGATATTATGTGTTATTATTTCATTGCCTGTCAGAAAGTAGATTTAGTAGTTTAAGGGAAAACCATCGATAAAAGTTGCTTGCTTTCGTGATTTGATTTCATCTATCAGCAAGAAATATTGATGTTTGTGGACAGAAACTGCTTAGATTTTTCTTCCTGATCAAATGAATATGAGGTGGCATTCATTAGTCTAATGGATAAATGGCCTAGTGTCTATTAGTATTGTTCACTCACTATGTGTGAAGTTTATTTCTTTCAATATGATATCTGAGATTGTTGTAAACTTGGCATTGCATTATCTGAGGCATGTAAAATTTATTCAGTCATTTAGTTTTTAAAATAATTTGTTATTTACAATGCTAAGATAGTTTTAATAAAAAAAAAACTGATGGAAGCTACATAATAAAACCAGCATTTTCCTTCCTGTTAATTATGTAATTTGAACATTTCAAATGCACTCTAATCATTAAACTTTCTTCACCCTTAGCACTAGCGGTGATGACTCCTTTAACCAGGATTTTAAAATCTAACTAGAATTTCAAGCATTTACGTTAGGTATAAATTTTGTGTGACCTTAAAATTTTTCAAATTCCCATTTACTCAGATTATGAATAGGCATAATACACCTATGTGGTTTGGTATATATTGATGCTTTGAAATAAGATGTAAAATTAAGGTACACAATCAATAGCTTATGTATTTTGGTTAGAAGATTTGATGAAAGAGAAAAGAGCTATGTAAAATAGCATCATAAAGGATAAAATAAACATATTCTTAAGAAATGTGAAAGAACTATGTAAGAAAACTTTGAACACTTGAACAAGTGAAATGACATTCTTTGTTCTTGAATAGGAGAACTCCACATTAGAGAAATGTCAATCCTCTTGTTAGAAATTCAACATGATCCAAATAATTATGGCAATATTTTTTTTTTCTTTGAGTTAGACAAGTTGGTCATAAAGTTGATGTGGAAAAACCATGAAAAAGGGACTAAGAAAGTCCTCAAAAAGAATAGCAATGAGGGGGATATTAAAACATACTATAATATAAAGCCTCTATAATTATAGCAGTGTAGTACTAGTGCTTAATTAGATAGTTCAATGGAATAGAATGAAAATTCCAGGAACAGATCCAAGTGTATGTTGAAATTTAGTATCTAATAAAGATGGTATCTAAATTCTCTGTGGAAAAGATGGACTTTTAAAATAAATGGTGTTGAGAAAACTGACTGGCCATTTCACAAACAATAAAATTGGGTCTATGCTTTACATAAAACACTAGAATAAACTGCAAATGGATAAGAGATTTATAAAAAATATGAAACTATTCAAGTGCCAGAAGATAACATCAGCAAAGTCCTGTATAACTTTGTTATGGAAAAGCCTTTCTATTTATGACTTAAGATTCAGAAGCAATAAAATAAAAGGTTGATAAATTTGACAACATGAAACTTTTGCATGGGCAAAAAGTCTTCTGCAAAGTCAAAATACAAACGACCAATTGGGAGAAAATATTTATAACTTATATAACAGACAAAGGGCCAAGTTTCTTAAAACATGAAGGGGGTCATAAAAAGTGAGGGGAATAAAAGGCCAAAGCCTGATACAAAAAAATTAGCAAGGCATGAAGAGCTCATAGAAAAATAAATTTAATGGCTTATAATACATGAAAAGATTTAAAGACTGACAAAAATGTAAAAACTTCAGGATATACTTCGCTGGTGAAGCTGTGGGGAAACAGGTATTGTCATATATTGTTGGTGTGAGAAAAAAATATTACAATGCCGGTTGAGGGAAATTTTGTAATAAGTAATAAAATTAAATATGTGTTTACCTTTGGCCATTTTTAGAGACTTACTTTGAAGGTACATCTACACAAATATGAAATAACTAATATGGAGGGTTGTTAATTGTTGTTACTCATTGCAAAAGTAAAATATGGGAAATAACTTAAATGCCTAACTTAAAAAAATTTGTTGAATATCGTACAACAATCAGCGGAGTACTATGTGTTCATGAAAATGTATAAACTGAGAGCACGTAATATCTGCAATTTGGTCTAGTAAAACGTAAAGAACAGGTGTAAAAGAGTATTCATGGTTGTGGTAGGCAGCTTTTGACATGTTTTCTATCTATCTCTACTTCTTGGTATTTACACCCTCTACTTGAGTATAGCTGGACTTCATGACTTGCTTCTCACTGATAGCCTCCAGCAAAAGTAATAGGATATTATTTCCATGAATAGGTTACAAAGTTGACCTCTGTCTTGCTTGTATCCTCTCTCCCTGGATCTTCTCATGTGCTTGCTCTGATGGAGAAGGCTACTTGGGCTGCTCTTGCAAACAGCCTGCAAAGAAGTGAGGCCCTTAGTCTAATAGTTTGTCTATGCCAGCAAATCGAACCATGGCAGCAAACACTGAGTGAGCTAGTGGATCCTGTTTCAGTTGAACGTTGATATGATTTGAAGCCTGGGCTGCCACCTCAGTTGTAGCCCGACGATGGTCTCTGGGCTGCACTGTGATTTCAATCCCTGAAAACCCTGAAGAAGACCCACACTGGGCCTTAATTTCGAATGCACAGAAACTGTGAGATATTGAATGTGTGTTGTACTAAGTTGCTAAGTTTTGTGGTAACAGATTATGCAATAATAGACAACTAATCAAATAATGAGGCTATTCTGGAGGAGTCAGAATCTTTTGTATAATAAAGAAGGGAAATTAAAAATATATATTTACTTTTACAAAAAGGACACATGGGAAAGATAAATAAGCAGCAAAAAGAGAAGTCAAGATCTGAGTATTTGAAAAATTATTATGAAGTGAATTCAAACCTCATGACCTGACTGTTTGTGAGAAACTTTAGTATTCAAATATACAAATGCATGTTTTAGCATAGTCATAATTTTGTCATAAGTTTGCATATAGATTTACTGAAAATTATCAATTCTAATTCATGATAAAATTTGAAATACATACATGTTTCTGGTGAGATTTTGGTCTTCAACTCTGTGAACAATTTGTTTCTGGAGATACTTTGAATGAGAAAGTTGACTTGTTTTGCCTCATAATACCTTGACTACGGTCACTAGAAAATGCTTGAGCTAAAGGAAGTCCCTATTTATATTCAGTTTTTGCTAAAACACATTGATTGCAGAAATTTAACAAGTCTTGAAATAATTTGGGTGTTTTTAAAGAGCTGTGGAACTACCTCACAATGAAAGTTATTCTTTTCGTTTACTGACTCTCCTAATGAGTAATATATACAGTTTACACATACTAGGCAGTTAGTAAATTTCAATATTCCTTTCACAAGCTCTAACAACTTGTTGCATCATTTTCCAGTTGTTCGGCAATCAGTTGGCTAAACATGCAGGCTGAAAAATAATGGGGTAATGAGGCTACTTTGGAGAATTCAGAAGAGCATTTCCCTCTTTTTATCTCTGAGAGAATTTATAGCATCTTACATGAAGCAGAATTGCTTTAGTGTAAAAAATAATCTTTGAAAATTTTTAACATACTTCAAAATATGACTGGCTTTTTTTTTTTTTTTTTTTTTGCAGAGCCACTGCAAGATCAAGTGAGTTAATTACTGAATGTACTGAATGGGGAAAAGTAATTTTCTCTGGTTTTATTCTTGGATTATTCAATTACATGACTCTTTCTATGCACATGGGGACATCTATCGCAACTATCTTGAAGTTTAAGTTCCTATCAAACGTAATCTAACATATTCAGGGTTTCAGCCAACCATGAAAGAATGGATACACATATCCATTTATTTTTAGCTATTTATTAAAAAAATGATAAAATGATCCCTCCAAGAAAAAAGAGGCATGGTGCCATTGGCACTGCTTGGTAAAGGTACCATTTTTCATGGCTCATCAGGCTCTTTTATCCACGAAGACTTCTTAAAGGCAGTGTATGGGCAGGATGGGGATGACTTTAAACTAATTCTAGCTTCCTTCAATGCCTGAGGGAAATGTGCTGTAGTTGTGATCTAAGACTTACTTATCTTAAGCCCAGGAAATTCTGGGGTGCAGTGAATTGTGAGCATGAAACATTAGATACAATAGCCTATCTGTTTTACTTCTGGCAAGTTGGGAATTTTACCTCATTTACCTATTTTCTTATTGTTGAGATAAAAAATTCATTGGATGGAATTTTCCTAGGGGGAATATGATTTTTTTTAAAAAAAGGTTGTATTATGCCTCTGACAACCCCTGGCTTTACTGCTCTAGCGTGAACCTGAGCATATACTAACACTAGCTAAGTGCTTTTCCGCTTCGACCCAGCTGAAACACAGTACTCTTTTTCACAGGTAGAAGAGAATCATCCTTTGAAATCTGACATGAATTAAAGTTAGATCTGGGACAGACTACTGGGGAGTTTTCAATAATGTAGGTTGTTGACTTCATTTTTATTTTTTGTAATCTCCATTAATAATTCAGTCTATAAATGTATTGGGATAAACAATTGGCAATATGTAGAGAAACAACATGCTCCAAACAGGAAGCAATGAAGAGAAACTGCCCAGGACACTGACTGCTGTATGGCTGGAGGCCCAGGCCCATGGTGAGCTTTGGTTGTTTGGAAGGAGAGAAGGAAGTGAGAAGATCATAGAGGAAGAAGGCATGAAATATGTCTGAAAATTCGATGAGTTAGACAAGTAAATTAAATCTGTGGCAGTGTGGGCAGGCAGCACAGATGCAAAATTGTAGCCCTTGAAAAAGAGGAAATAGAACATAAGGTTTTTGCTGCATGTGTGATTAAATCTCATGGGTCTATGGAGAGGAAAATTGAGATGCCGGAGAAACAAATGATGCTGTAAAAACGGCAGTGCACTGACTGAGGCAGAGGGTGAAGATGCCTGAGGGAGATAAGGTCGTTTGAATGATTTCTACTTGGCACTGACTATGAAGATAAGCTAAAACTTCCCACCACTGAAGAATGAAACTATCAACCTATTCTTATAACCACATGTAGCTAATATTCTAGTCAATACTAGCTGCTGATTCATGTCTGAAAAAAAAAATCAAGCAATTCAGCAAATTCTTGCCTTTGAATACTTCTGTTTTATTTGGGTACTTGCTGGGCACAGTAGTAAGATTTTTGCTTTTACTTATTGAAACTCTTCTATTTCTTTCCCTAGATTTCAATCTCTTTTTAATTGTCTGTATGCCTACTTTATAGCCCAATTGCATGAAACTTTTGCCTGAAACATTATGTTTTAAAAGAGTTTCTAGTAATTGAGAAGTTTTTCTCTCTCTCTCTCTCTCTCTCTCTCTGTGTGTGTGTGTGTGTGTGTGTATGCATATTTATATAATGCCAAATTATATTCAGCATGTGAGAAGTCAGAATTGCAACAGATAATGGAATCAGATACAAACATTGTTATCTTATGAACTTTTAAAGGTTGAGAAAATGTTAGGCCTTCCTATATGTATTTTATTAAATAATTAAATGACGATTGAGATGAGAAGGTTAGTATCAATTTTATATTTCCCAAACCCATTATCATTCTTCTGTGTGTGTGTATGTGCAAAGATAATACAGAATCAATTGGTTCAAAGACTTTCTTTTTAAAATTTTAGCTTTGTATAATTAACATATAAAACTATAATTTATTTAAAGTGTACATCATGGTGATTTGATATAAATATACATTGTATGGGGGAGGAACAAACTTTCCTGTATCCTTAAGGTTCTTCTGGATGGTTTAATAATCAAATAGACATGAGAAAGATTAGCAAGAGAAAATTACCGAATTTAATACATACCTCTGTATGGGAACCCCACATACATGAAAGAGTCAGAGACCCCACATGTAGGAGAGATTCAGAGGTAGAAAGGGATATTGAGGTATAAGGCATTAAGACATGTCTTATATAAGACATTCTGAGCTAGGGATGAGGTAATTCACCTTGGGGGCTTCAAAACGTCACTGTAGAATGATAAGAAGCGCACAAGTTTAGTAAATAGAAGTTTGCACTGCCCTATAGATAGATTGAAAAAACAACAAAAAAATATCTCTTATGTGCAAGGCCCCTAATTCAAATTCTTCTAGTAGTTAAAGGGAGGGACAGAAGTTTCTCTTGAGCCTGTGACTAAAGTTTCCTTTACAGCAAAGTGGTCTGCATACCAGTGAGGCACGTTCTGAAACCCCATGATTGTATAAAGCTTCCCCCCATCTTGTTAATTAACATACCCGTCCCCTTCCATACTGGGTTGCCAAAGAAATGTATACACATTTTAAATGATGTTAACACTGGTCAACGTTGCTCAAGCAGTAGTTCGCTGTAATCAGAAGTGTCTGGATGCTGATGGTAACCACTTTGAGCACCTCTTGTAATTGCAGAAGTCAAACGTGACTTGTATTCATCTTTTGTTATTGGTATATATTGAGTATTACAATTATAATACAGTTTTTTTTTTCATTCTTAAAATGTGTATACATTTTTTGGCACCCTCTGTATTTATCTTTTTTTTGTGTGAGAACATTTAAGTTTTACTCTCTTAGCAAACTTCAAATACACAACAGAGCTCTGTCAACTATAGTCACCATGATTTACTTTAGATCCTTAGACCTTATTCATTTTATAGCTGAGTGTGTACCCTTTTACTGACCCATTCCTATTTTCTCAACCCCCCAGCCCTTGGCAACCACTTTTCACTCTCTATCAGTTTGACTTAATTTTTTTTTTTTTTTAAGATTCCACTTCTAAGTGACTCCATGCAATATTTGCCTTTCTCTGGCTTATTTCACTTAGCATAATGCTATTCCATTCATGTTGTTGTAAATAGCAGTGTTCCCCACCCCCCTTTTTATGGCCAAATAATGTTCCATTGTTGTAGCGGACCAGCCGTTACGAGTCGAACAGTTCCTGACAAGGGGAGTGGGAATGAAAAAGACACTCACACAATTGATGATGCGGCCGGTCTTCAGTGATCCTGAAGCGCGGAGTTTACTTTCCTTTACCAATATAAACCACCTGTGTACGTGCAGCTTAACAATCAGGAGTGAGCATTTCCTCATTGAAAGTAAAATTTGCAACTTTTACATATGAACTACAGACTCACTGAAACTCTCCCAAAGTCATTATCTCAAGGACAAAGCCCACCAATTACCCTGATAATCATCAGTGATCTGTGTCCGGGAACTGGCCGTTCCCACCTCATTCCTTAGCAGCTTGCAAGCACCCTCCAGGTGTAAGCAGAGACAACGCCTTAAGAGCTAAAACTGAGCCAGTCTGCAAGTTTACAGAATAAACAAGAAATCATGGCTCCCCACACATTGTATATATACACACCACAATTTCTTTATGCTCTCAACTTGGTTGCTTCCATATCTAGGCTATTGAGAATAATGCTGCAATGAATATGGGAATGCAGCAGAGACTCTTTAATACATATCCCTTTGTAAAACAGTCAGGTGCTGGTTGACAGTTTCTCAGTGAATTGCTGTCTCCTCCATTGCCTTCCCCACTGCCCTATACCCCCTTCCTTGCAAGCCTCTACCTTACCTCTGGTATGCTTATTGAGTGGCCCATGGTATTGGTAGGTTACAAGCTGTGGAAAAGATGTGATGAAGGAAGTATCATGTTGTTTTCCATGATCTGTGTAATGGACCTTAGTTAGCAGTGGGACACACCCATTTCTTTCATTATAGAGCAGGGCAGGGAACAAAAGAGGTAGCACTTTAGATTGCCTAAAGTGTTTCTTTCAGAGGACAGAGCTCCAATCAAAACAAAATTAATGGTGCAGAGTTTGTAGAGTATATGGAGGGGAAAAATCTTCCTTGAGAATCTGTTGAAAAATATTATATATTTAAAGTCAACTTGGAGCAATAGCTGGCAGAAGCTGAGAAAGTCTGGGAAGAGTAGTTGTAACTTTGTTCAAGTACATGAACTTCTTCATTCCTTTTGAGTCATACAAAAGAACAGAAGAATATGGGACACTCAGTGGAGAAATGCAGAACAAACCAAAACAGGAACAATTATCTTAACGACACTGTTAAAGAGTTTCAGAATTTCCTCTGGAGGAGAATTAGAAAGTGGTATCAGAATCCCATGGTATATTACGTACAATGTATTACACATCCTACACTTAATGTATACTGTACAAAGCTGCTTATTATTCTCATTTTATCATGTGAGTTCAGTCATTTCCAACTTTTTTGGGTAATTTTTGTAAAGATCTCAGCTAAAGGAACGCTTTGGGTATTCTAATGATGAACAGAGTTTCGAGTGTACCACCTTTGGACATTTGCAGTAAAGATTCTGATATCCAGAGTAAACAACAATCCCTTACCAAAAATGGTTTAAATTTGACTTGTTAAAGTACTCTTACCTAGCCTCACAAATCACCTTCTAATGTCAGTCTGGTGTAGAAAGTGGGAATTTAGATAGGGTATTCAGTCTTCAAGGTTGTGAATCAATCCAATTCATGGTGACTTAGAGTAGTGGGACTATAAAAAAATAAAAATGACCAATCATTTGGTTGTTAACTAGTTAGACCAATGTTTATTGACTATCTGTTATGTGCCACGTACTATGCTAGGCACTTACATTAGTGACTCAAAAAAACATGGTCCCTGCCCATGTGGAGTTCTAGGCCATTGCTGTCCAGTAGAACTTTCTGTGACGATGGGAAAGTTGTTCTGTGCTGTTCTGCATTACAGTCACTAACCACATGTGGCTTTTGAGCATTAGAAATAACTAGTGTGACCGAGGAACTGTATTTTAAATTATGCTTAATTTTAATTAACTAAAAAGTTTAAAGAGTCACATGTGACTAGTGGCTACCTTTTTGGACAGTATAGCTCTAGACTGTGAGACAGTTTTATGGCCCCATGTATCTTGTTTATTTCTCTTCTTAGATTGATATTTATAGAAATGGATCCATTTCCAGTGGAAATTTCTTCATTTGGGGGTCATTATGGTTGCTAGAGATTCTCCCAAATTCTCTGTTTTTACCAGAGCTTTGTTTCTCATCTTGCCTCTGAATCCAGGCTTGCGGAAGAGGTATCACATTAAATGAACTCAAAAGTCACTATAAACACAGCATATGTTGCTTATTTTTTGCTAAAATACACAGTTGAACTGATTTTTTTGTTTGACAGGTTACTATTCTTGATTTAGCACAGAGGTTAAGTCAGTTTTCAAAAATGGCTTTGAGAGTCACTGTTTTCTGTGTGCGTGTGTGTGTGTGTGCGCGTGTGTTTTCTTTTTTAAATAAAATAGTCACTAATGGGCAATCTTAAAATGTGAGAACATTCTTTTTTTTTGGGCTATTAAGCATATGGAGTGTTTGCATTTTCGGAGAAGAATAAATTAATGGAAAATAAGATTCTATTCTGCACTGGTGCTGTAGCTTTGCAACATAATATATCATAGGCCGATTACAATTCAGCCTTTCAGCAGGATTATACATGATCAAAGCTTTTGGATTCAGAATTATTTGGCTTAAATGATTTGAAAATAATGTCACTGTAAGATATTCTATCTTTTTTCTGTTCAGATAATGATGCTAGTGGTGGGCTTAAGTGGAGCTGCCCATCTCTGATTATATCTAATTAATTATGCATATATTCATTCAAAACATAAAAATCTCAGACGTTTACCATAGGTTTAAGTTATTAGGATTACGCATTTTGCCATGTAAATATTAATATTTAAAGACCCAGCTCTTTTCTCTCTGCTTGGAATTCATATCCAGTGGACTAAACATAAGAGAGATGACATAGAATTTCGCTACACTTAATTTTTCTCAAATGAAACAAAAAATCCTGCCAGACTCCTTTTCAACGAATTTTCAGATCTTATAGGATAAAGATGTATTTCAATTCTTTCAACGTAGTGGTTGTTAGCCTATGACATTGATCTTAATTATAGTCAATAAATATTTATTAATTAAAATGATAATAATGACTAGGGGTGGTCATTAAAGAAGACAGAAAACATTGTATATGTCTTATGTATCTCCATCTAAAATCCTTTCCATTGCTTACCCTTGATACGTGTACAAATGCCACCAGGAGACATTCCGAGAGCGAGGCTTTTGATTTTTAATAGGACATTAACACCTTGGCAGGAATTTGTAAGTCTGATCTGTTTCTGAATGTTTTAGCCAAGCAGCACCCTTTTGCAACAGAAAAGGCTGGATGTCCCAAGGCAAAAAATGAAATAGAATGGAATGAAAAAGGAAAAAAGCTCTGAAAGAGAGTGGGCAGAATCAGAAACAACCTTCTCCTAGTTCAGATTATGCCTGCCTAATCTTGATGATGAAAGGAGTATGAAGGTTGTATGAATAAGAGATTGTCAACTGAGCTTAATGTTATTTCTTCCCAGAATTAGTTGTGATTCATTATTCACAATTTAACTCGATTTTTGACTGCACAACATTTTTTATAATCCCTAAGCATACATATATATATATATATACTATGACACAACTTTAAAAATTAAAAGATATTTTTCCTCAGTAGGAACATGCAGACATACAAGTATGTAAATGTATAATATGCACATGCATCAACTACATAAAATATACTTCAATGTATAATTATATATTTATACATATATGCTTTCATAAAATCTAATTATTGACATTAAAATGTGACTTGCTAGATTCTTCTAGAATATAAACTCCCTTTGAGGACTCAGGTACTTAGAGGAAATTAAAAATAGCCTCTTCAAATTCACTGATTTATTACTTAGTAGAATTCTGAGGTAATAATTTTTCCTTGTTTACATAGTTTTATTTACCTTAAATCACATTATACTTATTTGATTTATGAATACATAATACTATGAGAATTATTAGGTTACGGTTTAGCCTTTATTTATTCCTATTTTCTGTATTTAGAAGTTCTTTTTGTTTTTTTTTAAGCAAGAATTTTAGGCACTTATTTTAAACTCCTGGCAAAACCAATCCTTGCCAGTGACTCAGATCACAGAACGTAGTATAAAAAGATACAAGACCTCATTTAGACATATATCAAATAATCACACTGCGTACTTTAAATAGCTTACAATTTTTTTGTCAATTTTACCTCCACAAAACAATATAAGACAGGATTTTTAATTATTGTTGTCTGATTTGTTTGACAATATTTTAAACAGATTGTTTATAAAAAAATGTTTTGTGCCACAATGAAAAATAAGAGAGAACCCATTTAGGATAATGTGGCATTGTAGTGGGGGAATGCAGACAGTGAGAACTGAAAGACTCAAGTTCATGTCCTGGCTCCCTTTCATAATGTCTCTTTGAGTGTAGGCAGTCACTTAAAAATCCCCACACTTCAGTTACATCACATAAATTAGAGATACAATGCCTTCCATTTCTTTTGCATCGACAAAGATTATATATGAAAATGCATGGTAACTAGAAAGTGTTATCAAATGTCAAGCAATATTATAACTCAAGGAGTGAAATCATTCTTTGAAATAATTATTTTCAGGCCAAATATTTTGTACACAATAAGAAAAAATGATAATTTTTCAACTTAAGTTACAGACTGATCTTTTGTGAATTGCCATGGGTTTAGGATGACCTCAGATGGAAGGATTGAGAAGTTATTTTTATGGTTACATAGTCTTATGACCATAACCTTCTTTTGGTTTAATAATAACAATAAGTAGAATCATAGCATGAGATGTATATGTATTATCTCATTAAATACAATGCTGAATTATTATCTCACTAAACAGAATGCTGCATAATTATTAGTAAAATTGTGAATGCATTTACACCACAATGTTTGAGTGTACTTTCAACCTAAGCACTTTTCCTCCTGCCAGTTTGTAGTCAATCCTTGTTCCTGGTTGCAGCCCTAGGTAACTGCTAATCTGCATTCTGTTTTATAGGTTTGCTTTGTTTGTATAGAAATGTACAGGACCTAGAATAGGAGAAACAATTTTGAAAAAAAAAGATATGAGTTAAGCTCACATTACCTGACTTCAGCTTACCATGAAGTTAAGTAATCAAAACAGTGTGGTATTGGCATAAGGGTAAATGTAGTATAGTGTTTAGTGAAACCAGCTTTGTTTTTATTTTTCAAGATTGCATTTTCTTTTGTCTCAAGGTATTTTTTAATTTCTTTGTTGACCCATTGGCTGTTTAGCAGCATGTTTAGTCTCCATGTGTTTGTGTTTTTTTTCAGTTTTCTTGTTGTAATTAATTTGTACTTTTATTCTGTTGTGGTTGAAAAAGATGTTTGATATGGTTGCGGTCTTCTTAAATTATCTGAGACTTGTTTTGTGGCCTAACATGTGATCTATCCTGGAGAATGTTCCATGTGCATTTGAGAAGTGTATTCTGTAGTTTTTATAATGGAATGTTTCATATATATCTATTAAGTCTATAAAGTCTAATGTGTCATGTAAGGCCAATGATTTCTTATTGATTTTCTGTCTGGATAATCTATCCATTGATGTAAGTGGGGTATTAAAATTCCCTACTATTATTGTATTACTATCAATTTCTCTCTTTATGTCTGTTAATATTTGCTTTCTATGTTTAGGTGTTCCTACACTGGATACATAAATATCCTCTTCTTATATTGACCCCTTTATCATTATGTAATGACATTCTTTGTCTTTTGTTATAGTCTGTTTTAAAGTCTATTTTGTCTGATACGAGTATTGTTAACCAGCTTTTTTTGTTTGTTTCCATTTGCATGGAACATCTTTTTCCATCCCTTTATGTTTAATCTGTGTATCTTTAGATCAGAAGTGAGTTTCTTGTAGGTAGCATATAGATGAGTCTTAGTTTTTATTCATTTAGCCACCCTATGTCTTTTGATGGGAGCATTTAGTTCATTTACATTTACAGTATTATTGATAAGTATGTACTTATTGACATTTTGTTCATTGTTTTTGGTTGCTTTTATAGTTCTTCTCTGTTTCTTTCTTCTTCTCCTGGTCTTCTTATGGTTTGAAGGTTTTCTTTAATGTTATGTTAGGGTTCCTTTCTCCTTATCTTTTGTGTATCTATTGTAGGATTCTGGTTTGTGATTACAATGAGGTTCAGATATATTAGCATTAGACATATATTAGCAGTCTTGTTGAGGCTGATAGTCGCTTAAGTTTGAATACATTTTAAAAGTACTACATTTTTTACAATCCCTACACCCACATTTTGTTTTTAACATATTTCGCATCTTTTTATTTAGTGTAGCCCCTAACTACTTATTTCAGTTATAGCTGATTTTATTACTTTTAGCTTTTAAGCTTCGTACTAGCTTTTTAAGTGGCAGATCTACTGTCTTTACTATATATATTTGCCTTTAGCAATAGGAACTTTTTGTTTCATATATTTTCTTATTCTTAGGTATGGTGTTCTCTTTTTGGCTTAAAGAAGATCATTTAACATTTCTTGTAAGGCTGGTTTAGTGGTGATGACATCCTTTAGTTTTTGCTTGTCTGGAAAATACTTTATCTCTCCTCTAATTCTGAATGACAACCTTGCCAGGTAGAGTTTTTTTGGTTGTAATTTTTTTTTTCTTCCATTCATACCTTTAAAGGTATCCTGATACTTCCTTCTGGTCTGCAAAGTTTCTGCTAAAAATTCAGCTGATAGGCTTATGGGATTTCCCTTGTGTGTGGCTACTTGTTTTTTTCTCGCTGCCTTTAAGATTCTGTCTTTATCTTTAATTTTTGACATTTTAATTATAGTATGTCTTGATGTCGTTCTCTGTAGCTTTATTTTGTTTGGGGTTATCTGTGCTTTCTGGATCTGTATGTCTGTTTCCTTCCTCAGGTTAGGGAAGTTTTCAGCCATTATTTCTTCAAATAAGTTTTCTCTTGTTTCTGTCTTCCCTCCTGGGACTCCTATAATGTGAATGTTCTGATTGGGTGATTTCCACTATTCTGTCTTTGAGATCTCTGATCCATTCTTCTATATCATCTAATCTACTGCTGATCTCCTGTAGTGTAATTTTTCATTTCAATTATTGTATTTTTTCTTTGTTTCTTTCTTTTTTTTTTTTTTTTTTTTTAGCTCTGATTGGTTCTTTCCTGTATTTTCTAACTCTTTGTTGAAGTTCTCACTATGTGCTTCCATTCTTCTCCCAAGTTTGCCAAGTGTCTTCATGTTTATTACTTTTAACTCTTTATCAGGTTAATTACTTATCTTTGTTTCATTAGAGGTTCTTTTCTGGGGTTTTATTTTGTTCTTTTGTTTGGAACATATTCCTTTGCCTCCTCATTTTGTTGGACTTTCTGTGTTTATTTCTATAAGTAGACAAAACAGTCCCAGGACACGCTATGTTGGGGCCATCTTGGCAGGACAGCTGGAGCTGAAGCGGATATGGGTGGGAGTCCCTGGTGGGCTCTATGCTGGGGCCTCCCTGACAGAATGGCTGGAGCTGGGCAAGGTGTGGGCAGAGCCGGACTTTGGGGGATTACTGGAGCTGGTGTGGCCCACGGGCCTGGGGCATGCTGGGACAGCTTGGTAGGCCAGCTCAAGTACCTGGACCATGCTCCCACCTTCACAATAAAAGTGGAGGAGGATGAAAAACATGGTGGTCACTGGTACCTCTGATCCCAGAGCAAGTTCTAGCAGTTCCCCACTTGTTTGGCAGACGTGTTAGTGAATGGATTTCCTTCACAAATAGTCTAGTTTCCCTTTAAACTGCTGTATTTTTGCTGTGCCTCTTGGCGGAAGAGCCTGAGTGTGGGCCCCTCAGTGATATTCCTTCCTACTGAAGGTGTCTGGGGTAGTGAGCCATTGTCACCGCGTCTCTGTCTCTTCTATGCTTCTCAGTGTGGTCCCTTTATTATTTGTTCAGAAGCTGTTCATCAGTCCTCAGTTGTTCCTCAGGAGGAATTGCTCTATATGTAGGTATAAATTTGGGGTATCTGTGGGAGGAGGTAAGTATAAGGTCTTTCTATGTACCCATCTTGGATCCTGTAGGTTTTTTTTTTCTTTTCGCTTTTTTGGGGATTCCATTTAGTGTTTTTTTTTTTTTTTGTCTCAAAGTTTATCTTTTCAGAAATTAATAATGACACACTGTGGCAATGTTGTTTGTTTGTTTCCTTATGGGCTTTATAATAAATCACAGCCCTGTCTTACACTATCTTCTGCACCATCACAAAAGCCTCAGTGGTCCATTAGACTTGAACAAAACAAAAGTGTTACCCAGCACAGAGCTGTAATAAAGGTTGTGCAAAGCGTTGAAAAAAGGAGCCACACCCAACAATAAACTACTGTCAGGGAGAGCCTGAATCTGTCAGATACTTCTTGCTAGATAAAGATCTGGAATTGTTTTGGAGTTGGAGTGCAAAGGCTAATTCTACACAGATGAGTTAGCAGAGGGAAGCTGCTCAATTTGGAGATCTCTTAGTTAGTCATGTAACAAGGAATACTATGTGACTAACTGCTCCTCTTCAGCAGAGCTTGGGGTCATCAATCTAAAAATTCAGGCTTATTTATTAAAAAGTAAATCCAGTCTGATCAGGTATATCCTGCCAGAAGGATTCTTTAGATAAGAAATAAATAAATAGAAGCCACAGGAAGAATCTCATTTTTCTCTAGCTAGTAAATTCTATGATATGATAAAGAATTCTAGTTGAGGTCAAACTACCTCAGGTGTCCCTGAAGAAGGAAGAAATGAGTTATGGACCTGCAGTTAACCCTTTTATTCCCACACTTTCTGTATTATACTGTTTTAGCTGTGTTTTATAATTTACATAGTTGGCATTTGCTTTTTATAAAGTAATCTGAGGATTAAAAAAAAATGTTAAGATGTTTAAGCCTCTTATATTTGCTGTTATTAACAGGCATACTTAGCTTTATTGTTATGATTTTTGTTGCACATTTTCTATCTTTTGTGTTCTGGCATTTTTTTTTCAATATACAAGTTCTATCATAGTTAGATCTTATTTTTAATTCTTTCATAGATTACTGTTAAGATTCTGTAGAATATTGTTCAACTTCAAAAATAAATAGATAACATTGGGAATAAAACTATATCTTCTCAGCCCTTCTTTTATAAAAAGAAAGCTTCTTCAGGATGAGGAATATTGAAAAAAGATGAACTTAATTTAGCCAGAGGGAACAAGGAAATGTTTGTGGAAGAAGTGGCATATAAGTTGGGCCTTGGACAATTGGTAGAATACCAATAAGTGAACCTAAAGGGGTATAATTAACTACTTGACTTTTTTTTTTTATCAATTATGTAGAATTATTCCTTTCATATATTGTTTTATGAAAATGTTTACTATTGATTATTTTACCATATATACTTTGGTTCAGAATCTGAATATAATACTCAGGAAAAAAAAAATCCTTCCAGTAGCAGATGGAAATGTAAGTTTTGGTAGCAGGTGAAGGCATCTCTTTCTGGAACAGAGATGGAGGTACAGCTCCAACAGGTCTCTGAGGAAGAGTTCTCCCAACCCTGGCTCTGCAATGTGGATACTGAATAAATGCAGCATCTAGAGTATAAAATACAGGACACATGTCAGTTTTGAATGGAGAACATTTTGCCTCAGCCAAAGATATCAGTGCTCTTATATATCTTCTTTGTAATCTACATTTTTATGATTCGATAAAAAAATATAAATCTGCTTCTGAAAGTATTGACTTTTTCTATGCTACTCCAAATGAAGCTGCCTTTTATATAGCAAGGCTTAATAAATGATTGTTGAGTTGAGTGAATGCATGGATAAACACAGTTGTCAGATATGGCCCTGAAGAGGTGAATTGTTTAATTTAGTATGTATATTCATTTTCCATTTTATTAATAAGAAACTACAGACTGGAGCTGCAAGATAACCTTTACTAATGAGAGTGACATTGCATACACAAACAACTAAAACCTCTCTTTACCAGGCTTATAAAAGGTTTTCATTTTACAACCAAATTTGATTTGTCCTGCCAAGTTTCCGTTACTCTGCTTATTATTATCAATAGCAGGTTTTCTTTTTTACCCATTTTCATTTAAATCATGAACTAAAATGTAGCTTCTTCAGCCAAGGTTTTTTTATTTGTAAAGTAATAATGGCTGGTGATAATTGCTGTCAGTAAATGAGAATTTTGAAGCCTGTAAAGCTGGGGGCCAGACCCTGGGTCATCATAATTTTAGTAAGGCCATGATGGGCTGCTTGGGAAACATCTTGTTAGCCTTTCTCGGAGTCGTTTTTTGAAATTATTGTTTTGCCACGAGCCTCTTGCTTTTCATGTTTATCCTATACCTTCCCACATGTTCATAATGATTATTATTTTAGGCAATGCATATGGAAATATACCAT
Organism: Rhinolophus ferrumequinum; assembly: GCF_004115265.2. NCBI lineage: Eukaryota > Metazoa > Chordata > Mammalia > Chiroptera > Rhinolophidae > Rhinolophus > Rhinolophus ferrumequinum. Next base: position 43,384,862 of record NC_046291.1, on the reverse strand, counting down.
ATAAGTGTTTTTGCCTATTATTATAACATTATGGCCAGAGGTAGTCTTCTTTCAGAATCAACTCCATTTCACAGATAAGGACCAGATTAGAGAAGATATTTCATACACCTTTTCGTGGCTATATTGGGACAAAGCCCACGTCAGCTGACTCCTGGGCCAACCTGTCTCCAGATTCAAGGGGACACAACCAACTCTTTGCTATAAACACTATGTTTGACTCTCAGCTTCTGAGCTCATAATTTGTGGGCTGTCAGCACAATTTTACCAACAGCTGGAACAGGATGATGGAAACCACCATGTTTGTGTTATAAAGAGCCTGGAGCTCTGCCCTGCTTGTTACAAAAGCGCAGTCATCTTCTTTCGTGGTTAAGTTTAAATTGAATCCAACTTTCAGGCCAGAGACCATTCATTCAGAGAAAGAGGTATACAAGGATTTTTAATCCTTCTTTCTTCCTATAGACAATCCTTCAGTTGCACCGATGCCTTCTTTAAGAAAAACCTGTATACAGTTGATCCTTGAACAATGCAGGGTTTGGAAGCACTGACCACTGTGCAGTTAAAAAGTCCCTGTATAACTGCTGAATCCCCTAAAACCTAATTACTAATAGCCTACTGTTGACTGAAAGCCTTAACGATAACATAAAAAAAGTCAATTAGCATGTATTCTGTATGTTATATATGTTACATACTGTATTCGTACAATAAAGTAAGGTAGAGAAAAGAAAATGTTATTAAGGAAAGCATAAGGAAGAGAAAATACATTTACGGTGTTTATTGAAAAAAAATTACACATAAGTGGACCTGTGTAATTCAAACCTGTGTTGTTCAAGGGTCAACTGCGTACATATATAACGAGGTGACAGATTCTTAAGCTTAGTGTTTACCCAAAAGAAATATTTTAGTAGACAAAAGCACATATAAATTTATGTTTCCTGTTTTCCTGCATGGCAAATAATTAGCATTTTTTTCTGAGTGTGTCTTCTCACCTGGAAAATTATTGTTCCAAGGACAGGCATCAGGTAGGAGAAACTCATTAGAAGAAAAAAGAAATGATGTCTCAAAATTCATTTTTACACAAGGTTTGTTAAAAAAAAAATCTTTATCAAATCATAGGGAACCAGGGGTTTTCCAAAGCAAACCAAGCATGAGGAATTCAATTAAACTTATATGTGTCTAAAACTTTATTATTCAAGCAGTGAAAATGCATGGTTAATATGACTTGAGTAGAAAAATTGAATTTTGGACATAACATTCAACTTTAAAATGATTATAATATTTTGCATTGTTTCATTTTGCTTCCAAAAGAAAAAAATAAATGAGAAATGCAATTAATATGGTTTAACTCTGCAGGATAAATATTATTATTTAATGATGTATAAAACAACTCTATTCTAACAGCTTCATGCTGGGCATAGAAATGAAAAAAACCCTAAATTTATGTTTATGTAAAAATGCATTTAGGGCATTCAGTTCTTTGTTTTGAACACAAGAGCCCATTTCACTTTGTTACCTGTCAAGTGAATATTTTGGGAGACATTAGGCACGTCACATATTTCTCAAAATTCTAAATGCCATGCCAAATAAATGTAAGACATATAACTGAAATACAAGTGTATCCGTTTATTGATGGACTATTTCTTTTGCCCACCTCACTAATTCTGCTAATGTAAAGGATATGTCATAATAAATAATGACATGGTTGGCATTGCTGCTCGAACACCTGCTGTGGTCAAAACACAGTCAGAACTCAGTGTAACTGCACTGGTGATCATGGCCCCCAGAATTAAATTTTCACTTGTGAGCCATTGAAAGTTTTCATAAATCAGACTCTATTTCCAGTCTAATCCCCACTATACCCTTCATAATGCTACCAAACAGGGAAACCACACTTCTGTGCTGTGCACAAGTACTACAGCCTTTATTTTTTTTTAACTTTTCTTTATGTTGCTCCTTCTACCTGGAATGTTCTCCCTGTATAATCACATGTCTGATTTGTTACTTTTCTGGAACATTTTCTCTGCTTTATTTTCTTGGTCAAAATAATCTCTTTATATCTTTCTCATAGTGTTTATTTTCCACTGGAATTATAGTTAAATACCCAGTAGTGGGATGCTGGGTCATAAGGTAGTGTTATTTTTAAATTGTTGAGGAACCTCCATTCTGTTTTCCATCGTGGCTGCACCAATTTGCAATTCCACCAACAGTGCATGAGGAGGGTGCCCTTTTTCCCACATCCTTACCAACAGTTATTGTTTGTTGATTTATTGATGATGGCCATTGCGACAGGTGTGAGGTAATATTTCATTTGCATTTCCCTGATGATTAGTGACATTTAGAATCTTTTCATGGCTATTGGCCATCTGTATGTCCTCTTTGGAGAAATGTCTATTCAGATCCTCTGCCCATTTTTAATTTTCTTTTTTTTTTTTTGGGTGTTGAGCTGTATGAGTTCTTTATAAGTTTTGGATATTAACCCCTTATTGGATATATCATTGGTGAATATCTTCTCCCATTATTAGGTTGTCTTTCTGTTTTATAGATAGTTTCCTTTGTTATTCAAAAACTTTTTAATTTAGGGTAGCCCCCTTTATTTATTTTCTTCTTTTGTTTCCCTTGCCTGAGGAGATAGATCAGAAAAACTAATACTAAAAGCAGTGTCAGAGAGTTTACTGCCTATGTATTCTTCTAGGAGTTTTATGGGTTTGGATCTTACATTTAAGTGTTTTTTGAGTTTTTCCATTTTGAGTTTATTCTTGTATATGGTGTTAGAAGGTCGTCCACTTTCATTTTTTTTTGCACGTGTGTGTCCAGTTTTTCCAGCACCATTTAATGAATAGACTGTCTTTATTCCATTGAATATTTTTTCTTCTTTGTCATAGATTAAATGACCATATAGGCGTGGGTTTACTTCTGGGCTCTCTACTCTGTTCCAGTGATCTACAAGTATATGTCTTATGCCAGTACCATGCTGTTTTGATTACTATAGCCTTGTGGTATAGTTTGATATCAGGTATTGTGATATTTCCAACTTTGTTCTTCTTTCTCAAGATTTCTGTGGTTATTTGGGATCTTTTATGGTTCCATATAAATTTTAGTATTGTTTGTTCTAGTTCTGTGAAAAATGCCATTTGTATTTTGATAGGGGTTGCATTGAGTAGAGTGCTTTGGGTTGTATGGACATTTTCACAATGATAATTCTTTCTATCCATGAGCACGGTATATGCTTCCATTTATTTGTGTCTTCTTTAGTTTCTTTCTTCAGTGTCTTGTAATTTTCTGAGTACAGGTCTTTTACTTCTTTGGTTAAATTTATTCCTAGGTATTTTATTTTATTCTTTTTGATGCAATTGTAAATGAGATTGTTTTCTTAATTTCTCTTTCTGACAATTTGTTGTTGGTGTATAGAAATGCAACTGGGAAATTAATCTTTATCTGAAAGATAAGTTACAAATACTTTTTTCAGTCTAGTCCTGGTCTTCTGATTTTGCTTTTAGTGGTATTTGCCAGTTATCTTCTGACTTTACTTTTGGTGATAGTTACCAGAATTTTTTTTGTTTTTTGAGGCGGAGTATCTAAATTTGTCAATCTGACAAATTATATCTTCTGACTTTTATGTATCATATTACCTAGTATTCCCCCACCCCCGATAATATATATATATACACACACACACACACACATATATGTATATATACATACATACATATATATATATACACACATATATATGTAGTTCTTGAGTTCATATATATATATACACACATACATATATGTGTGTATATATATATATGAACTCAAGAACTACTAGTTAAGACAAATAAGTTCAAGTACGGTGTATGCATGAGAAGATATGTTACCAATGCCTCTTCCCTCTTCTCTTTAAAACTCTTCCATAGCTCTCCATTTCTCCTTAGGATATAGTATGAGTTTATATTTTTTCCATGGGCCACATGGTTCTTCATGATCATTTCCTCATTTAGCACACCCCACACACATGCTCCGAGGAAGAGATAAGGCTAGACATCTTAGAACAACCACTGTTCTTCCTACAAAACATTTTCTGGTTTTGTTCTCTATTGTCTAGTTTTTTATTAAATTGGCTGGGTTGCAAACAAAGCCATGCTATTATAATATGGGAGCAACTTATTCATGAGTACATCTTTCCTTACATGAGGAAAAACATCCATTTAAATAACAATGTTGCCCTAAAATTTTAAAATTTCATATCTCTGTAAGTGCATGTAAGTTATCCTTATAGCATATTAAGAAACTGGAATTTTATTCAATTGATATTTATGTATGAATTTATGCTCAATTCTGTTCTGTTGGTCAATATTTCTGTGTTTATGCCAGTGCCACACTGTACTGATTATTGTAGCTTTGCAGTAAGTTTTGAAATCAGAAGTTTGTGTCTTCCAACTTTGTTCTTCTTTTTCAAGATTGTTTTAGTTCTTCTGGGCCCCTTACAATTCCATATGAATTTTAGGATCAGCTTGCCAATTTCTGCATTAAAAGCCTTTTGATTTTGATAGGGATTGCATTGAATAGGTACCCTTTATCAGGTTGAGGAATTTCCCTTTCATAATATTCTGTTCAAAGTTTTATTGTGAAGTGGTGTTGGATTTTGTCAAATGCTTTTTCTGAGTCTATTGAAACAATCATGTGGATTTTTCTCTTTATTCTATTAATATAGTATATTTATTACATTAATTGATCTTTGAATGTTAAATCCATCTTGAATTCTTGGAATAAGTCTCACTGAATCATATGTTGCTGATTTTTGTTTGCTAGTATGTTGTTGAGGATTTTTACATCTATCTTCATAAGAGCTATTAGTCTATAGTGTCCTTTTCTTGTGATGTCTTTTTTTCTAGTTTTAATATCAGGGTAATACAGGCCCCATGGGATGAGTTGGGAAGTGTTCCCTTTTCTTTAATTGTTTTGGAAACGTTTGTGAACAGTTGGTATTAATTATTGTTTAAATGTTTGGAGAATTTACCAATGAAGCCATCTAGGACTGTACTTTTCTTTGTGGAGATTTTTTTTTTTTTAAATCTCTAATTGTTTACTTGCTTTTAGCCTAGTCAGATTTTCTATTTCATCTTGGTTCAGTTTTGGTTTTTTGCAGCTTTCTAGGAATTTGTCCATTAAATCCGAGTGATCTAATTTGGCATACATTTATTCATAGGGAGTGGGTATTGGTTCAAATGTCATAGATTTTTGCTGTTCTTACTGAGTTTTAGTAGATTTTATTGAATACATGTTTTTTTAATTTTCTCTTTGCCCTTAGGAAAATTTGCAGAGACTAAAATTAAAAAAAAAAATCTCACTAGTTATATTTATTTAGCTAGGAAGCAGGTCTCCTGAGGCAATCATTTTGGAATTGGAATCCCCCTTGTTCATTATTTTATCCCTAGTGCCTGCCACTGAACTTGCCAAAAAAATAGGCATCTGATAAATATATTTTGTATGAGTTCTAAGTAGATATTAATTACTAGGCATGTTTTCAAGAAGGCAGCAAAAACCCTAATTCTGGGATCACTTTGCTATTTTCTTCTTCTTGTGAATATCTCTACTACTCTATTACCTCAACTAATCTCTCCTACTCTATTACCCACTAGAATTAGCTCACTCTTTTATTTAGTCTTTTACTCTGATGAACCTGACAAACAATGAGTGCTGTGATCCCTCCTTTTAAAAAGCAGACTGAGAAATCTCTCTGTTCCCTTTCTCCTAGGCTCGTATCCTAAACTTGGCCTTTCAAGTCTTAGGTCTTAACACTTTTGTGGAAAGAATGGCAGTGGTTAAATCAATCGGAGGAAATAACGTTTTTCCCCATGGAAGGCAATAGAGTTAGGATATGCTACTGACTTCTTCCCAGTGAGCTTCCCAGTTAGCATCTAAGGTATTAATCACATTCTTCCCTTTATGGGTTTAGAACTAGTAAAAAAATACATAGAGACTGACTCTGTAACTACAGTTGACCCAGATGCCCAGGCTGCATACTAGACCAATTAATTCAGAATTCTGGGGGTGGGACTCAATCATTTTTGGTGTTTAAGTTTTCTAGGTGATTCCAATGTTCAGCCAAAGCTGAAAAAGTAGGTGCTCCAAGGACCAACAGCATCAGTATCACCTGAGACCTTGTCAGACATGCAGAATTTTGGTTTCCATCTCAGAATCATAATGTGAAGTTGAACAATATTCTTGTTATTCATTTGCATGCTAAAATTTTAGAAGCACTTTAGAATAGTACTCCTTAAACTGTAGCTGTGCATAAGGATCCACTGGAAGGCTTATGGAAACAGATTCCTGGGTCCTAACTCCAGGGTTTCACATTCATTAGGCTTGGTGTTTAACTAAACAATTTGCATTTCTAGCAAGTTCACAGGTGCTGCTACTACTGTTGGTAGGTGGACCACACTTTGTAAAGTGCTGTTGTGGACTGAGGTGTACTTACTACTGAAGAACAGGAGAGGGAGGAACAATCACACCTTCCACAACTCAAAAGGCAAGAAGGAAGCCCAGGCTGTGTATAGGAACTGACTCTTCTTCCCATTGCGCAATTAGCTAAGACATCTTCTTCTTTTGAAGGGAAGAGTGAGTGGTGTGGAAAGAAGGTTTGAAGCTGTCTCCTGGATACTTCTGAAAGAGAAGAAGCATCTTTTCATGTGACAAGGTAAGAACTCCAAAAAGGGACAAAAAAGTTCCATCCACTCATTCTGAAATCCTAGGGATGAGATCTCTCCAAAGAGAAAGGAGTTTCAGACATATCTTGTTATACCACATATATGGGATAAAATTTAAAGTAGAGAAAAAGACTTAAAAGAGACAATTCAAAAGAAATGGATTTAAGAGTCATTCTCAGTTGTCTTTAAAGTACTCACACTTTCACTTCTGTTGAAAACTATAGTCATGGCAGTATAACCACTTGTGTCCTGAGAATGTCCCGATACCAGCACTTCCTTTCTCAGAAGTGATATGAAATGTTTGTTGTTTTGTGTGAAAGGAAATTACTAGGAGGAACTTTGGCTCTCCATAAAGGTTGCAGCATATCGTCAGGAAAACTGCTATTGGTGGTATTGAATATAATGTATAGAAAGTTTAACTGGGGTAGTCATCTAATAGATTTTGCTAGTTGAAAGGCAGCAGAACAATTAAGGCGTCTTCTCTCAGTTTGAGAATCTTCCACTCCTCTCACACGTATCATGAGGCTCATTAGGTTTTGCCATTAACAGTAATGGGATTTAATGTACAGTGGGACAGAATAGGCCCTTAACTTTGCATGCTGCAGGTGGTTATGAAATCAATGTTTTGAAATCATAAAACACCTACTTGTCACAGAGGCATTTGACGCATTTTCTTAAATTCCCTAAAGATATTCCCTTGTATGCTTTATCATTTCATACCAATGAGCCTTAGACCTCATAGGCACAGGAGAAGAAAATGTCTTTTGTGCATGTTTTTTAAAAAAATGTAAAGAGTGGTTTCTGATTTTTCCATTTGAGTCCCACATCTTAAACCAAGTGTTTTCTGTAGTACAAACTCACTTGTTTTCCATCAAACTTGTATTTGCAGGCTTTAACTAGAAATGTGGCTAAAAGCTGACTGAAATAAATGTACTAGCTGCGGCACAGAAAACTCTATAGGAGTTTAACTCAAGAAAAGGGCAGAACTGTAAGGTAGCTAATGAATAAGAAGCAGCAAATTAAGAACCTTGGTGAGGCAAACAAGGGAATTTAAAAATGCAGGTGATAGAGATGAGATTGAGGCAAAGGACTGAAAGGAACAGGTAGGGGGAGGTTGTGACAAACATTTTTTTGATAACTACTGTCAGAGAGCACTGGGACTGTGAAAAATAACAAGGGAAGTCAAAGAGATAGACGTGTAGGTCAAAGGGGATTGAAAGGGGAGGAGGTGGCATGTACAGGGGAATTGGATATGTATATGAGGTATACATGAGGTTCGTGTATAGATATGTATATGAGGTTCATAATAGAAATCAGGCCATCTCTCAATATAATAAGATGTTACTTTCTTGTTGACAAGAATAAATAAGCCACAAGGTGACATGTAAGGTAAGAGTTCTTGTGATTAGACTATGTAAACATATATGTCCTTATAATGTAGTGAAAATTTGAAAGCTGGGTTTGTGAGCATAATTGTGTCTTTAAATTTTTTAAGCGCTGTGTAAAAGAAGAAAAATTGGGTTTATTCAGTACGGAGCTAGTGCCATAAGGAGTGAGTACAGAGGTAAATTCCTTCAGTATAAAAAACTCTTAACCTAATATGCTAAAGTAGGGTCTTTCAGGCAGGTCAACTGGGGCAGATTCTAACTTTGGTACTTACCTGACTTGCCAGCCTAGTCAATTTAATATGTTTTATTCGAAGATTTTTGGATTTAGAAATGGAATAATAATTGCTTTATAAGGCTGTTGTGTGATTTGAATGAAATAGCATATGTAAAGTGTCTGGCACAGAGTTGCTTGAAAATAATTGGATTCCTCATGAATACCTTAAATAAAGTATACTGCAAATAGATCTCATTTAGATGCATTGCTCTTCCTAACTCTTCTTCTCATATTTACTTTTCAGGTCTCCCCTTAGATATCAGACTAGGTCGAGTCCCCACTAGCCTGCACTTCCATAATGTAGCACTTTAAACAAAAATTGACTACCTACGATTATATGTAGATAGTTTGTAAACTCCATGATGAAACAGACAGATTTGTCTCAGTAACTATGGCATCCCTAGGATCTAGCACAGTGCCTGGCACTTAGTGTAAGTTCTCAATAAATTTGAGAAAGAAGGGATGAATGTTGAATTCCTGTCCACCCCAATATGGCTGCCCTGACTTTCTCCATTGCCTTATATGCCTTAAACAGCCTTAGTCTTCTAATGTTGTAACTCGTTACATGTCTTTGATACTCCTCCCTCCAATTCAGTGCATCATTATGTGTTTTTAATGTTTACATACATATCTTGGATTTATGTCTTCTTACTATTTCGATGCCATCATTCCAGCCCAAGTGGACCCTTCTTATTGTCTATCTAGAAGACTAAAATGACCACGTGGCTTCTTACTGGCTTCCAGCGTTAGCTTATTTCTCAGCACCTATCTATTACATCCATAGCTGCTAACAATTTTCCTGAAATGCAAATTTTGTCATGTATTCTATAATGATAAATAATAAAAATGTAATGTTGTAATAATAATATCTACTGATTCTCTAAGGTCATCTACAATGAACCCGTCTCCTCACTGAATAGTACTGTCAACAGAGTAGCACATTTTACTAGAAGAGGAAAATATTTTAGTTATAGACAATAGAAATAGAATGAATTAACTCAGTGAATCCAATGACGATGTTTCAAAAAATAGAAAAAAAGAAAAGACTCTTAAAAACTTTAGGAGGTTTATGTTCTTGCTACCAAAAAAGTGAGCTGAGGCAAGCAAGTGCAGCAATAGGAGGAATTCCACTGAATGGAGAGTGTGCAACTCAGTGAGACTTTTGCCAAAGCCACTCCCAGGTGTGTGGTTAGGTGTCTCCTCTTTAATGCTATTATGAGAACAGTCATATATAAATGAAGTTAACAGTAGTGCAGGACACAACAACATGTGGTCTAATAAATACCTCCTAGTAAGTTCCCTGGAAGTGTTTGGGAGATGCTGGATCTTGGGGTCTGATAAAATGAAAGTATAAACCTGTGACTGTAGAGAGCCTGTGAATCAGAGCTGCAGGCGCTCTGCAGATGGCTAGTCTCTCCTGCACACATGATCTTAGCATAAATAAATGGGATGAGCTTACATTCACATTGCCTCTTGTGTGCTAAAGGGTATATTTCTGCAAAGGAGGAAACCCTCGAATGTAATTAAGTGATCCACTGTTGTCCTTTAAGTATTTGCTTATGCCTCTGTACTTTCACATGTTCCTTCTGGCCCGAACACTTAACCTCCCCTTTCCTAGTACACAAACCTTCCATCCAATGACTCACTCAAAATGCAGACACTGCCAGGAAATCCTTCCTGATTAGCTCCTCCTGACATGATTTTCCTGGTACCTTTTCATGCCATTTTGCCTCTTGTGATCTATGCTTGCTAATCTGTCTTTTGGATTCTTGCTTATGCACTTAATGTTTTGTGATCATAATTTGATTTACTCTCCTCAAGGGTCTTTTCCTTTGGTTATCTCATATGGCATCAAACAAAGTAGATCATGTTTTTTCCTTAAATGTCGACTCATTTGGATTATACTCGTATTTGTTACAAAAGCCACTTTCTCCTTTATGGAGTGTGTGACTTCAGTAAGTAGATTATACCTGACATGTGGAAAATAAATCCTGGAATAATAGACTGTTTTGCTGGAAGGAGTTCTGGATATTTCAAGCCAAGGTCCTTGCTTTCCAGGTGAGGAAAGTCAGAACCAGAGATTTGATGCGCTTGTTCAAGGTCATTTAGAGTAGAAACCGACCAGGGTATCCAGACACACAGTTGGACTCTTTCACTACAGAGTGCTCTTTCACTGATAAATTTCAGGTGCAACTACGTTGGCTGGCAATTAACTTTGCTGGGTTGAGTCTGAGCATGTTCAATAGCAAATGCTGTGTAATAAAAGAGGAGACAGAATTCCACCAGTACAGGCTGAAATTAAACTGAAAGTAATATGACATGGCTATTTAAAAATGTTTAATTTCATAAAACCCAGTGGATCAAAGTAATTATAGAGCAACAAAAGGTGAGCTGAAGCCTCAGATGGACCCAAGGAAGAGATAAGGCTAGACTTCTTAGAACAACCACTGTTCTTCCTACAAAACATTTTCTGGTTTTGTTCTCTATTGTCTAGTTTTTTATTAAACTGGCTGAGTTGCAAACTAAGCCATGTTAATATAATGTGGAAGCAACTTATTCATGAGTACATCTTTCCTTACACGAGGAAAAACATCCATTTAAATAACAATGTTGCCCTAAAATTTTAAAATTTTGTACCTCTGTAAGTGCATCAGTTATCCTTATAGCATATTAAGAAACTGGAATTTTATTCAAATATTTATTTATGAATTTATGCTTTCATAATTTAGCCTTATTCCCTTTAGAATATACACTCCCAAAATGGGAAGTGAAGAAGAAAAATTCAATTGTTATGAAATTTTGCTGCCAATTCTAAATATAACTTTGATATTCTAGATGTAAGAGTTGCTTTAAGTCCTTAGGAGTGATTCCAAATGGCAATAGGATCACAATATGAGTATCACTTTTCATTTACAGGCAGAAGGTTTGAGAAATGGTGGGAAGATTTTTCTTTATCAAGAGTTACTCATGTACAGAAAAAAGTTTTTAGAGAAAATGATACAACTTTTCAATTCTCTATTTTAGAGACTAACACTGTGTAATAAATACAAGAATAGCAATTTCAGTTTTACACAATGGCAACTTAATGAAGAAAAATAAAGTGGGAGGGAGAAAGGAAAACATGTACTTGGAGTGTGGGACTCGGGGAAGAGAGATATCAAGGACAGACCAACCGACATGGAGAAACAGAGGAAGGCAGAAATTCAGAGACACATAGAGGCTGAGCTGGATCTTCAAGGAATAAATAAACTCCAGCCTACATAGTTTTATTTTTTATTTATTTTTATTTTTTAAAGATTTTATTGGGGAGGGGGAACAGGACTCTATTGGGGTATAGGGGAACAGTGTGTACTTCCAGGACTTTTTCCAAGTCAAGTTGCTGTCCCTTCAATCTTCGTTGTGGAGGGTGCCTTTCAGCTCCAAGTTGTTCTTTCAGTCTTAGTTGTGGAAGGCGCAGCTCAGCACCAGGTCCAGTTGCTGTTGTTAGTTGCAGGGGGTAGCCCACCATCCATTGTGGGAATCAAATTGGCAACCTTGTGGTTGAGAGGACGTTCTCCAACCAACTGAGCCATCCGGGAGGCAGCTCAGCTCAAGGTGCCGTGTTCAATCTTAGTTGCAGGGGGCGGAGCCCACCATCCCTTGTGGGACTCGAGGAATTGAACCGGCAACTTTGTGGTTGAGAGCCCACTGGCCCATGTGGGAATCGAACCGGCAGCCTTCGGACTTAGGAGCATGGAGTTCCAACCACCTGGGCCACCGGGACGGCCCCACAGTTTTATTTTTAATTTAACTTTGTAGAATCAATTTAATGGAGACTATATCTAGGTTTCAAATTAATGATGAAAAAGTACATGTCAGCTTTCATTTTTTTCCAGGGTTGCTAGTACTACCTTTGGGGAGTAGACCCCTTATAACGTAGAAAATCAGAATATTGCATATTTTTAATTACTTTTTAACTGGGTCATCAACCTTGCTAAAGAATCTTAAAGTAACCTTAAATACTTTTCAGCTTTTGATAGTGGGAGGGTATGGAAAACATGGACATTGGTATTGATGTGACCAAGTAGGCACATGTTGTAACCGTCAGATGACACAAAAAGGCAGAGGGAAGCGCTAGTCTGTGAAGGGAGACCTCCCTCCCCTGGCTCAATGTTGAGCTCTGAGCTGACAGCAAGGGGGCGTGGGCTCCTGTTTGTGCCTTCCTGTTAAGTCACTTGCCTCAGTTTTGATAAATGTGAATATTTTACCTTCCCTTGCAATGAAGCTGTGTGGAAATGAAAGTGTATTAACATAAGTGTAAATATTTATAACTCTGAGGAGGAAAGATAAGTTAGAACAGGCTTAAATCGTAATATTGTAATACTTAGGACTATTTAAGTTAAATACTCACTATTGCTCCCTTTTTACTGTGTAAATACCTGCCTATTTCCTTTCTTCCTTCTTGAAAGATCCATAAAAAGTTTACCCTTTGTAATCACTCCTTTCACATTCTCTGTATAATTTATAAGGTACGGGTTCAAAAATTTGTATAGTTACATACAATTGTATAGTTATATATAATTATATTACAAATATATATAAGTAAATAGGTGACATACACATATACGTAATACTTTTTTTCCTGAAGAGCAAATTTGCTGCTAGCTGAATCCTCTTGGAGATGATTTTGTTCTTACTTGAAAGAATAAGTGGTGCATCAATGATGGATCAGTGAAGAAATAATATACTATTTTAAGCAGGAAGGGATTTAATTCAGAAGATTAGATGTTAACAAAAAGTGGACACTAGGTTCCAGGAATGACTGCCACCCAGAATGAAACAGAACTGACTCCCTAGGAGAGCTTCTGTCTTCACGACCTCCACCCGTATTGTGATTTGAAGAAACCTGCAGCTACCCCGTTTCCCCGAAAATAAGACCTAGCCGGACAATCAGCTGTAATGCATCTTTTGGAGCAAAAATTAATGTAAGACCTGATGCTTATGTAAGACCCTGTCTTATAATAAAATAAGACCGGATCTTATATTAATTTTTGTCCGGCTAGGTCTTATTTTGGGGGGAACATGGTATGATCCAGGAATTGGAAGCCAGAATTGACAGTAGGTGCTGCAGCTGCTCTAACAGGCTCCAATCTCCTAGAATGGAGAAGGCATACCGGAGAACTGGACAGACAGGCCTAACATTTCCCAGATTGCTTTCTAGTGGAGAAGGCTGAAAGAGAAGGCAGAAGACTCTTGTCGCACTTATACCTTCCAAATCTCATATATCCTAGGTAATTTACACTAACAGCATAGCTTCGAGGAAATGTGGGAAGTGTAGTTTCCACATCTCCAACCAGAAGGAGAATGGAATGAAAATGGAGAATACTAATTTGCATTATCCATCATATAGAGATGCCATTAAATGGCCTGATGAAGGAGGGCTGGTCAGAGCTCACTTTTATCCTCCATCCTCTCCAGGGATACTCTGATGTGTGTGCAGAATCTAGGCTAGAATCGGTGCACTTCCCTCGATCCCTTGAAATAAAAGGGCATAATTTAATAAAGTGAAAGAATGAAATAACTCCATACAAACCCTGATTTTGAAGCACTTTTGTATCTCTCACCAAATAATACTGGCTTTTTAATCAAAATACTGATAGAAAAAATGAGAGCTGTATATCAATAAAATTTATTCCTGTAAGTCTGAGTCATTCTTTCTAAGTGAAGAAAGTTGTGAATTTTAGAGTAGACAAGTTTTTTGGTAGTGAAAGTCAAATAGAACTCACATGCTAGCTTATAACTTCTTCAATTTATACCCTAGAATTAATATATCATTTGGAAAGACTATCATATATGAACACTTTTCAAACTAATTCAGATGACATGCATATTATTTTTTCATCTCTTTAGCAAAACAACTTCATAGATGATCTGAAATGAATTGTATGGGGCTATAGTTTGTGACTACCTGGGACTTTGGACTAGAGAATTGAAACATCGAATGGGAGTGGCAGTGCTTAGAAGAGTTCCATAATAAAATGGAAATGGTTTATAAGGGGTCATGCTGCCTGGGGAATGCAAGGAGGAGATATAGGAGAGGCAGGGAAACTCTTCCTCTAGGACTGACTCTGGAACTACATGAGGAAATGCTGGATTCTACTGTCACTTGGCCCTGTAAACAGCTCTCCAGTGACTGACAGAGAGCTGTTTGTTATATGGATGACAATTCTAAGGCAAATGGCAACATTCTGTTTGGGAGGTCACCACTGTCATCCAACAAGGTGAAAACAGATCAGCTCATTTGGGCTGCATTGCATGCTGTTTTCCTAGTAATGATGGAAGAATAGAACAGTGGTAAAAGCACCTGTGCTGGGTTGTTTTACTGACTCATTGGCAGTGGGCAATAGTCTGGATATATGGTCAGACAGGAGTGTAATGGAAACCTGGCCTGTTAAATAAATGCCAGTATAGGGCTTTTTGAGAGTTGCATTAAAGTAGGACATGTTGATGCCCATCAGAAATGCCTTCTAGGTTTGGAAGGTAATTAGATTCGCCAAGCACATATCTGAATGTGTTCCCTTGAGGTGTCCACCAAGATCCATGAAATGAGTCAACCTGGCACTGCAGCAGTGCAGAGATGGGTTGAATCTAATATAATCCTCTTGTACCCTCTGAGGAACAAAATGCCATTAAGAACTGTTCTCCTGCCAACAAGAGAGACAGACTGCAGATGGCTATGTAGCAGATTCTGGGGGGTTGGGGGAACCCTGAGCATAGCTGGCAAGGCAGACTGATCCTGCTAGCTCTAGGGGGCTACAGATGGGTCTTAATGAGAATGGACACTGACTCTGGACTGGGCTTTGCTTATCTGATGGTAGGTGCAAGTGCTAACAGTGTTAGGAAAGAACCTGGATGGAAGATACTGCAATTTGGATGGCCAAGCGTCATTTCTTGAGACTAAAGAACACACTTTACAGCCGATAATATCCAACAACAGTCAGAGAGATAACCTCCTTGGTACTAGTTTGATAGAGAATTGGAAAAGGCAAATAAAACAATGGTTGTCTAAAATGGGAGGAGATAAAGGTATGAAGGACTACTTACATGCCTTCACAAGTGTGCTCACACTCAAAATAAATCTGAATTACGGCTAAAGGAATGTTCCTACTAGGTAGATTACTCGGTTTTTTTATAGGTCTGGGGAAGACACAATGGGGGATGATGTTGGTATTCTTTCTTCCCCACATCACCTAAAATTCTTTTCTCAGCCTAGTTGATGCATTGGTCAAAGACCAGGGCTGCAACTACACGGACAATAAACAGGGATGATTCCTGAGCAAGAAACTCTAACTGTATTACTTATCTTTATGTCACAATTGCTAAGGGCCTGATTGGAGAGGATGTGCCTTACGCCAAACTGGCAAAATTGGGGCTAACAGTGAAAACAGCTATATTGCCTGTTGGTAAAGATAGGCCATAACTTCTGCATGTATATGCAAATAGAAGTGGTTTGAGGTGGTGAGGGGAGGCACTTGCTAGACTAGCATTGCTGTCTGCTTTCTAAATGAGTACAGTGGCTGAACCTAATATCCCTTCCAAAGGTAGAAAAGTTGTGTATAAATGGAGAGAAAAAAATAGTAACTGAGGGTAAAGTTATGAAAATGTGAGTTATGTTATGTAATGTGGGAAATCTAATATTAATACCTTGAAAGAGGTTCAGAGCAAGAGATGGTATTATTTCTTAGCTCAGTTATACCAGATGCCTGAAAGGGGTTTTATGTTGAATTAGTCACTAATGGCCAATGATGTAAATCAGTCATGCCTGTGTAATGACATCTCCATAAAAAGCCAAGAGGATGGCATTCAGAGAGCTTCTGGGTTGGTGAACTCATGGAGATTCGGGGAGAGTGCTGGCCTGGAGAGGGCATGGAAACACTGTGTCCTGTCCCCAGGCTTCACCCTGTGCATCTCTTCATCTGGTCGTTCTTGAGTTACATCCTTTCACAATAAACCAGTGATCTAGTAAGTAACATGTCTCTTTGAGCTTTGTGAGTCAATTTAGCAAATTAATTGAACCTAATGAGGGGGTTGTGGGAATCTCTGGTTTATAGCCAGTCGGTCAGAAGTCCAGATGACAACTTGGAATTGTGATTGGCATTCTGAGTTGGAGAGAGTAATTGGAACTGTCCATTTGTGAACAGTCGGTCAGAAGGACAGGTGACCTGGTATCTGGTAACCTGGTATGTGTCTGGTATCTGAAGTAAGTGTGTGTGGCAGTCTTGTAAGACTGAACTCTTAACCTGTGGAATCTGATGCTATCTCTGGGTAGATAGTGTCAGTATTGAGTTGAATTCTCGAATACCCTGGTGGTGTCTGACAATTGTTTGTTAGTGTGGAGGACCCTTTGACCCACCCCCCCCACACACAGTGGAATTGGGCCCGCGAAGCCTTTTTAACTACATTATGAATTAGAGTATTACAAAGAAGAAAATCCTAATACACAGATGAATCTTTAAACCATATTTCCAACTTTCCACAAAATTCATTCTTTAGTTAATATCGAGACAGTTTATTCCATGACATTATCACCAATTATGTTCTTCTCAATAATATACATTAGCTACTGCTTGACTATCTCTCTGAATCCATCTACTATAATGGAGATAAACAGACACTCATTCTTCAATGGTCAGGAATGCTCTGATTGAAGCACTTGCCCTGTTAGTCTAACTCCAATGTCACCTTATTGGGTAGAATGAATTTTCTCATATAGCAGTTATCCAAGTTGTGATTTTGTTTCCTTATAATCATTTGCAATTGTGTTTGAAATAAGCTATAATGCAATTTTCTCAATTTAATATGAGCTGTTTTAGCAGTGCAAAACCCTGATTGCAATTTTTTTCACTTTATCCCTTAGCATAAGATGGGCATCTATGTTTAATCGTACTCATAGATTACCTCAATGAATACAAATGTGTTACATTATCTTTAAATAAATGAATGTCAATATGTTCCAAGGTAACAGAAGTAATTGCATATTGATAACAGTCATTATCGAAAGTCATGGTCTCTTGCAGAAAATGCACTTGTACTTTTTAATAAGGTGCAATATTATAGTCTATGTTAAGATGATAGTTTTCTGTTCCATATATAGACTATAATATCACTTTAATATAGTCATCAGACCCTACAAATAGATAAAATGTAAAACATAAACCCTTGAAAGTAACAAGATTTTGTAGTCTTTTGAAATTGGAATGATAGATGTTATGAGTGCCTTAGCAGAGCTAATACGAAGTTGCCATTATCTGTGACAGACTCTTAGAACTTGCATCTATTCTCTAGCTAGAGCCGATAATAATAAGCCATTATCCTGCATTTTTGTAGCTAGATATTTTCAGATTTTGTATGGAGGCTTATTGTAGTGTGCAAATTAATCTGGAAATGCTCCAGGGAAAAAACACTGTCCCCTTGCTAAACATAATAAAGACACGTGTAGATGGGGGGCGGGGGATATGAAACACTCATTTCCTGTGATGTGAGTTTTTATCAAATGGGTGGGTTGTTATTTGGACCACCATGGCACACAACTGTATCCTATATGATTGGATTAATGCTCCATCAACTGGTGCTAAGCACAGCTGTGTGGCCATCTGCAGTAGTGCTGGATATCGTTAACTCAGCAACATTTTCAAGGATGAGCAAGGACCAGGAAGACGCTCTCAATAGATGATTTAGAAAGTGTCCGAACACTCATTGTTTAGTGAATGAATGAATGGGTACCATTTTTAACTTGTCATAATCTTTTCAAACTCAAGCATGTCATTATATTTGAGAGAACTGATCTTAAATATGAGATCAATATTGTAATCTCAGGTTTACTACTAGATGAGTGATAACTACACAACTTATTACACCTCGGGACCTTACTAATTGCCTTTGTAAAATTTGGAATTAGGACTCCATTAGGAGTTTTCAAACTTTTTATTCTTACCAGTGGAACCACATGGGCTCAGCAGGACTTGGGGAGACAACTAGATTGCCTGATTCAGTTTCCTTTGGGTAAATTCCAATACCTGGATGGGAACTTCAATCCTGATTCTCTTGATAAGTTTGAAAAGACTCAATTGTTAAACTGCCAAAGTGTTTTATTCTTTTTGCTTCTTCATACTCAGATTATATATGAAGTACTATTTCATACCTATTTTGTGCTTATTTTCAGAATATATATTTGGATGCCATAATCTAAGAATTTTGAAGAACTCCTAAAGTCACTGTTTCAAAGAGGTTTTGGAGTTAGACCTATTTAATTTAATTTTATTATTTTATTTTTTTGTGGAGTTGTCCACAGTGGGGCTGTTTTTTTTTTTTTTTTAAACTAGTTTCAGGTGTACAAAACACTGTAATAGACATTTATACCCTTCACAATGTGATAACTCCTCTCCCCCAACCTACTACCCCTCTGACATTGTATATAGCTGTTGTAATTCCACTGACTCTATTCCCTATGCTACACTCTACCTCCTGTGACTGTGTGTGTATATATATATATATATATATATATATATATATATATATATAAAATTATAGTTGACATTCATTATTATTCAGCTTCAGCTTCAGTTGTACAGTGCAGTGGTCAGCCATCTACACTGTTCATGAAGTGCTCTCCCTAATAAGACAAGTGTCCATTGGATACCCAGAAAATCTTTACAACATTATTGATTATATTCCCCAAACTGTCTTATATCGCTGTGGCAATCTTGTGGTTACCAATTTGTGCTTTCTAATCTCCTCATCTTCTCCCTCATTCCCACTTCCCTCCCATCTGGCAACCCTCAGTTTTTTTCTCTATATCTTTGAGACTATTTTTGATTAGTGTGTTCATTTATTCTATTCTTTAGATTCCACATATAAGTGAGATCATATGGTATTTGTCTTGGTCTGTCTGACTTATTTTAGCATAATGTTCTGTAGGTCCATCTATATCATTGCAAATGTTAAGATTTCATTCTTCTTTATGGATGAGCAATACTCCATTGTATAAATGTGCAATGGACAATTTCTTAATCCAGTCATCTGATGGCCATTTCAGTTGCTTCCAAGTCTTGGCTATTGTAAAAAGAACTGCAGTAAACATAGGGGTTCATATATTTTTTTCAAATTAGCATTTTGGATTTCTCTGGATAGATACCAAAGAATGGAATTGCTGGGTAATAAGATAGTTCCATTTCCAGTTTTTTAAGATACCTTCACACTCATTACCATAGTGGCTGCACCAATTTGCAATCCCACCAACAGTGCACGAGGGTTCCCTTTTCTCTATAGCTTTCCCAGCACTTGTTGTTTGTTGATTTATTGATCATAGCCATTCTGACCAGAGTGAGGTGGTATCTCATTTTGGTTTTTATTTGTGTTTCTCTAATGATTAGTGAGGTTGAGCATTTTTTTATATGTTTGCCATCGTATGTCCTCTTTAGAAAAATGTCTCTTCATGTCCTCTGCTCATCTTTTAATTGGGTTGTTTGTTTGGTGTTGAGTTGAATGAGTTTTTTAAATAAAATTTGGATATTAACCCCTTATCAGATGTGTCATTGACAAATATCTTCTCCCATTCAGTAGGATGCATTTTTGTTTTATTGAGACAGCCGTATTTTAAATTGAGTTTTGGCTACTTGCTGGTTGTAAAATCTTTGGGCAAGTTAATGAACTCTCAGTTTTCTTCATTTGTAAATAAATTCTGGTGATAAAATTAATTCTTCCAAATATGCTAAATAAGATAACACACAAAAATGCCTAGCAGAATTTTTGGTCCAAAGTAAGTGCTCAAATTATGGTTCTCATCCTATGTAGAAATTACTTAGAGAATAATTTCCTGTTCAATCAGAGAAAGGAAGAGTCATGAAAGAAAAGAACTCCTTTTGAATTTTTAGGACAAGAGCCACAGCTACATAAAAAGCCTGTACCAACTTCCTTTCCCCAGGTGGGGCTTTTCAGGTATGGAGCTTCCTTGCACTAGCATGGGGTCAGTCTAACCAGAGTAGCCATGTAGGTATGAAGATGCTCCAAGGGATAAAGTGAAGGGAGATGAAAACATTTAAACTTGATCCAAATCTATTTGTAATTCCTCTCTCCTCCCATGAAATAGCTAACTTTTATTGAGCATTTTTCTAAGTGCTTTACATGGATTATTTAATCTAATTCTCACAACAACGCTATGAGGTAGAGAGCATTATATAGTCTTTGATTCAAGTGTTATAACTCATATATTCCTTATGGTGATATTGGAACAATTCTCTTTAGAAAATAAAATGAATACAAATAGAAAAAGATTAATTGATGTCAATATACATTAATGATACTGAGTACTAAATGACAATAAGAATTTTTATTATTGATTAATGCATAGGAATTCATTTAGCATTTCTGACCAGAGTGAAGTGCTATCTCATTGTGGTACAATTTTTAGTTAGGATTGTTGAAAATATGAATGAAAGGGAAAAAAAACCCTGGGATTGGAAAACACACACACACACACACACACACACACACACACAATATTTAGAAACCTGGGTAGGAAACTGAAGGCCTTAGGGATACCGGCGGTGGTTTAATTTTTTCTAATTGAAGGTCATGACTTTAGAAAAGAAAGAACTGAGAAGTGAACAGCTGGCTCCATAGATGGTGTCAAAGAACAGAATTTAGTTTTCTGGACCATGATGCATGATACTAAGCTAATGCTCCTGGCAAAAGAAAAAGTACATCTAATGAAGATTGGGAAGAACATGCTTGGCAGAAGATTTGCTGACCAGAACAAGAAGGCATTGATATATGAATAAAGAAAAGGAACAAACAAGCTGTTAAATTATTCCCGATGGAGGAAAACAAGCTGACTTAGGAAGAGTAAAAATAGTGGAGAGGTGATTAGTGAATTAAGAGGATAGCAGGAAAGATAAAGTAGAAATATTTGTGGATTTATATCTTTATATCCATATTCCCATAGTACGGGTAATAACAGTTTAAATAAAAGATAAGTACTATTTGAAGGTTTTCATTATGACTTGAAGGGGATGGAAATCCTGGGTGGGGAAGGCTATTTGATCTTGAAATCCTAAGTTGTTACTGCTTCTAGCAAAGATATTGTACAGCATAGAGGAACATGAGGTGGGGCCTTAAGAATTGACCAGTGAATTTCCTGGTAAGAGAGACTTTGGGGAAGGACTAACCATTGATTCTCTATCAAACAATTCAATGTACTACAGGAAGAGAAAATTGGCAATTTTTGAAGAAAGTACATTTTGACTTCTTCCTGTTCCCTTCCACTTAAGCTGTGATGTATCAATAAAAATAAACAAACAACCCCCAGAAATCTAAGAAATATTCAAATCTTGAGGGCATGATTTGAACATTCTAGATCTGTGATGAAGAGTATATAACTGAGACAGGGATGATGACCAAACCAAGATAGTGGTCACTGAGAATGTAGTAGAAATGAACAGATAGGGAAGAAGGTAGCACCTGGTATTTCAGCTTCCACATGTCTCTTAATGTCTGCTAAGGGCTTGATATGTATGTCAAAACCTAGCATGAAAATGTTTACCTTTATTTCCCCATAGCTAGCTTAATTTCTATTCTGACTCTTCATTTCTTGCCTTCTCAATAGTAGAAAAATTAGTCTGGTCTTTTTAGGTAAGTACACTAATGACTTTTTAGTCTCTTAGCATATAAACTACATCAAAGTCAGTGATAAATTTGTATTAAAGTCATGGGCAATGTCTTCATAAGAATGCCTGCCTGTAACTTACATATTTCCAGGAAGACAAATTTATTGGAAAAACTAACAATCTAGCAGAGAAACTCTCTAGAAGTCTCTTTTACTAACAGGGAAGTTGCCTTGAGAAAATTAATCTCCCAAATCATTATTTCCTTGATCTGTAAAACAGGAATAGTAAATTGTACCTATTTATTTCATGAAGTTTTTCAAATGATTAGATGTTTATAAAATATTTAGTACCTAAAAAGTGCTAAGTGTTCAATATTTGTCAGCAGTTATTTTTATACTATCATTGAAACCTTGGGATCTTGGATAGAAGCACATTGCAGAGAAAAGATGAGAGTAAGAAACAAGTAAATAGTTTATGAAATGTTTATAGACTGGAACAAATTACCTTTCCCTCATATCCGCTAATCATCTACAAAGTGTTTGTCACACAGTAGGTATTCAAATAAATGTATAAATACTTTTTAAAATCTGTTTTCTATTTCTTTATCTATTGTGTTTCCTTCCATATCTAACAAAAATAGCTGAGTCCAAAAGAGAAGTCATGGAGGAAGAACACTTTTAGGCAAGAAATGTAAAGAAAACGTTTACTTGAATGGTTGTTGGCATTTGAGGTTTTTATGATGCAATGATCTGTGATATATGCTTAAAGAATAGTAAAAGATTAAAGAAGAATCTGGTGAAGCTTATTTAACAGCAGTGTAGGTTAACTTTCTTGCTTACAAGCAAAATGGATGTGACACCAAGATAATCTCTAAGCACCCCCATTCTCGTTCTAATTTGTGTCTTCCCTGGGTCTCAGTGACTGGAGGTGTTGCTGAAGTAGTAGAGTGTCTGTGTGGAAGTGGAGGTGGGTGCTGGCACCAAAGTCCTTTAGTAGAATAGGCTACCACCGCTAATTACTTACTTCCCTACTCTGGGGATCATAGCCATATTGAGAGAGGTGGGAAAGCAGTGATAGTGTCCAAATCTTCCAGGAACAACTTTAAATACAATTTTAAATGTATAATATATGTATTATATATGTATATATATGTGTGGTTTTATTGTTTTGTTTTGTTTATCAGGACCCTCTCCTTTCAGGGTCTAAGGAGAAATGCGAGGAATTACAGACTTTTCTTTCAAACCATCACGGAGATTCTGAAGACAAAATATAGCAGTTAATGTTCTGGATGAAAGCAACAGGAACTGGCCATGGCTAAACCATGAATTGGTAAAAAGTGATTAGGGAGCTCATGAAAACTGGGGAGTTAAGAGAAGGTTTGAAATAAGCAGGAACCAATGAGGCTGCAGCGAGGGCTGTAACCCAGACACTATCATAGAACTGTCCCACTTGACAATAGATGCTGTGCCGCCAGAAGGGTTACGTATCACAGGCCTGGTGAATTAAAACACAAAATGCCATCATAAGACATTTTGAGCCTTTTTCTTTAAAGTATTCTAGAGCCATAATAATACCACTAGATTAGATAAAATTGCCTCTTTAAAAATAATTGAATTAAATGGGGGCGATTTTTTAAAACATTGAAGCAATATATACTGTTATAACTAAGATAATATAGAAGTATATACTAAAACAATTATTTTCACCTATAATTTCACTGCAGAGATATCTTCTGTGAAGCTCTGTTTTGGATCTATTTTGATCCATTTTGAGTTAATGTTAGTATAACGTATGAGGTTTAGGCCAAGTTTCTTTCTTTTTTTAACCTATGGATGTCCAACTGCTCCTGCACCATTACTGAAAAGGTTGTCCTTCTTCCATTGAATTACTTTTATACCTTTTTCAAAAATCAGTTGGGTATATTTATATGGGTCTATTTCTGGAATTTCTATTCTGTTTCACTGATCTGTGTGTCCATCCTCCGACAATACCATGCTGTCTTGATTACTGTAGCCATGTAGTAAACCTAAACTTGGGGTAGAATGATTCTTCCCATTTTATTCTTTTAAAGAAATTATTTTCACTGGTCTAGAACCTGTGCCCTCTGTTACAATTTTCAGAATAGGTTTGCCTATGTTTATAAAAACCATGCTGGGCAGTAGTTTAACATTTAAAAAGTAATTTGCTATTGTATTGATACTCCTTTCTTTATACTATTGGATAAAGCAATAAAAATGTTAATGTAACAACCTAATGAAGCATTATTTTAGTGTAAGTTAGAATATATACAAGAAAAAAATAAAAGTAATGTTGAATTGTATTGCAAATATCAAGTCAAAGTCTTGAATTTTAAATATAGAGCTCTGTCCACTGAAATTGCTTCTAAGCAATTTCTTAGAAGCAATTTCACCCTAGTAGCAACAATCTTCCGTGGAACCACCTTTGTGTCTTCTAATACTATTTCCTTCAGAGAAATGGTGGAATTGAGATGTAAGTCAAAAGAAGTACAAGGGTATTGGGACATCATTTAATTATGCCGAAATCAAGGAGGCTTCAAAGGTTAATGGAGTCATGTCAAAGAACGTAAGAGCCAGCTCAAAACCTCCTAAGGACCAAAATTGTAACACTATACATAAAAAATAATTATTATAATGGTAGGAATTACACGGATTCAGCAAAAGTCATTGAGAGTGAATGCAGAGAGGGAGGCTATGAGGAGACAGAGAGCGAACACCATAGAAATTCATTCACCCCCATCCGAAGCTGTTATGAAACCAGCTTTTTGCTTTGAAAAATGGAAATAACAAGGGAAGGTCTAAGCACGATTTTCCTTTCTTTGTTGTGGTACATGAGCTTCAGGTTGAACAAATAGTTTTGGTCTCCTTTAAAAAATGATGACTTCGCAATCTTAGAATCATTGATTTAGTCAAGGGTGAGCAACACTTTTAAAAGCATTGGTTGAATTGCTGATGGGGAAATGAACATTAAGTGGGGTGTATGGCCGGCAGGATAAGGCCTCTCTCACCCGCGAGTATATTCCTATCATAATCCCTGGAGCCTGTGAATATGTCACCTGATACAGTAAAAGGAACTTGGCAGATGCGATTAAGTTAAGGGGACTTATAACAGGAAAACAAATGGCTCAAAGTCAGAGTAAGAGGTGTGACAACAGAAGCAATGGTAAGAGTGATGCAGGTACACGAGCCGAGGAAGGCAGGCAGACTTCAGAAGGTGGAGCAGGCAGGGAGTGGATTCTGTCCTAGAGTCTCAGCCCTGGCAGACACATTTTGGCCATCAGACCCCAGAACTATAAGAATACATTTGTGTTGATTTAGGCCGTTAATTTTCCCATAAGTTGTCACAGCAGCAATCTAAACTAATGGTGTGAAAGTTACACCAGCCAGCTTACTTTTTGCAGTTGGACAATGGAGGGATCAGGTTGTTAGTACATTGATTCAGTGGTCAGTTTTACTGTGACTTGAAATTGCCCAAGTTCTTAGGCTTACTGTCAAAAAACCTGGAAATACAAGGGCTAGAGAAATAGGTAAAAAACACCGAGAAATCCAGGAAATGTAAGACAAATGGCCCAATTGCTCTAAGTGGGAAATGAAAGAATAGAGTTGCCATTAACTACATTTGGAAAGGCTGAGGACAGAGTCAATTTGGAAGAGCAGTTTGGGGAGGTGTTTGGATGTGTTAAGTTGGGTCACCTATTAGACATCCAAGTGGATATGTCAGTACTTGGATGCGTGAATGTGTAATTCAGAGAGAAGGCTGAGGATGCAGATATATACATGTATCTAAGAGTCATCAGTGTAGCCATAGTACTAAAAGCTATGAAAAGAGAGGAGATCAAGAAGAGAGTGGAAATTGATAAGAGAAAATGTCGAAGGACAGATTCCTGTGACCTTCCAACATTAACAGATCTTGAAATGAAAGACAAAAGGGACTGAGAATTTGCCTTAGTGTAGGAGGCCATTTAGGAGATTGATATTCAGAAAACAAAATGTAGAAAGTGTTGACCAGGAAGGGAGTGACCAGTGGTATAAAATCCTTATCAAAATGGTGTACGGTACATGTGCTTTTGCACCATGCTTTTCACTCAGTTCCATCCTATTATCTAGGATGATAATGTTAACTCTAATTCATTTTTATGGCTTTAAAAATCTGTCATGTGAGTATCCCTCAATTTCTTCATTTTTTTTCTCTGTTGGTGACGATTTACTATTTTAAAAATACTCTGAACATTCTTGTAACATGTCTCATTTTGTATGAAAAGTTTCTTTGGCGAGTATACCTAGCAGTGAAATTGTGGGTTTTATAGGTTATGCATATTTTAACCTAACTATATATTGACAATTGCTTTTCAAAGTGGCAATATGAATTTACATTATCACAAATAGTATGTGAGTGTGTCTATCCTTCATTGAGTATTAACAAACTTTAAAATTTTTGCCAAATTAATAGGTGTAATGGAATCTCATGTTTTTAATTTGAATTTTCTTTATTGCTATGAAGAGTGACTATTTTTAATATTTGGGTTTTCTCCATGCTATGCTCTAACTACTAATACATTTTGCTCACATTGTTATTTTGTTGATTGTCTCTTAATTTGATTTGTAGGAGTAATCTAGATATTACTCCCTTGTTGAATATATGCATTGCAAATATCTCCTCCTTAGAGTTTATATCATAGCTACTCTTTTTACTTTTCATAGGGTCACATTATGAATAGAAATTTTAAGTTTTTGTGTAGTTGAAATAGTCAATATTTTCTGTTTCAGTTTCTGCATTTATAAAATATAGTAACTATCTCCCATTGTTGTGATATTTCAATGGAATAATGCATGGCAAGCACTTAACGCATAATTGCTAAGTGTTTGGCGCATGATATGAACTCAGTAACTATTTGCTTTTATTATTGTATCCTTCATTATGCAAAGAGCTTTTGGGTGAAAGAAACAATAATTTTATGTCTGAGGCAGAATGAAATGACTGTACTGATTTATAATTTTAACTTTGTCATCTATCAATCTCCAGATATCTGTAAGGCCATTTATGGGCTCTCTATTCTGCTTCAATACCACCCTGGCTTAATTAATAAGTTAATATAACATAATGAGAAATCTTGACATTTAGTAGTGGAAGTCTCACCTTGATCAGTTTTTTCCCCCCACTCAATGGTATCTTGGTGATTTGTGCTCTTTTTCTTTACAGTGTGAATTTTAAAATAAAAATGTTCACTTCCATGGGAAGAAAAACAACAACCTGGGAATGAAATAGTTTATGTGCTAAAGTTGGAAATTCAATTGGTTTGATATGCAAATAAATCAGTACCTACTATTTCAATTTTGGGTATGGACTAGGCAGAAACAATGGACATTAAGGACAATAGGTTTGGAGGAAAGACTTTTAAACTTCCCTGAAAGGATTTTAGGTTGCCATCATGCAGTCATGCTTTTTTTCTTATTAGTAGTCCAGGTATAAAAAGATAAACATTGAAAGATCAAGGAATATAATAGCCACACTATTCAAAAGATCTTACAAAACTAATATATGACTATTATATTAGGCAATTGACTTACAAATTTAGGCAAACTGATTTTTAGCTCATTTCTGTAATTGCTAAACCATTAAAATTAAAATGTTATTTTAATGCAGTATAATCAAGTTAATTTTTATGTATAAACAATACATTTTATATGACCTCAACATTAAGAACACAAAATGAAGGCTTGATACTGAATTTTGATAACCTCTTCAGATTTTGAGGAAATTAAAATTCAACCCTTTCATGCATAGCATTTAGAGGGTTAGAAAATCACAGAGCACTTAAAAATGTAATTAATGTGAAAGATTACACCCTGCCGCCACCTAAGGTTGATCATTTGTATTTTATTTGTGTTTGTGACTTTATGAGGAGTATTGAACACATTAAACTTCCCAAAATTTTCTAACCATATTTTTGAAGACAAGCTAATCTTTAAATGGAAACCAATTCATAATTTCTTGTTCAGCTTTTATATTTCTGTATTAATCTTTACTTTAAATGTATATTTACCATTAGGCTTTGTTTTTAGTTCAACTTGATTAAAGTATATTTTGCATACAATGACCCACACACATTTAAAGTATACGTTCAACGAGTTTTTGACACATGTATACACCCGTGTCACCACCATTACAACCAAGATACTGTACATTTCCAGTGCCCCTAGAAGATTTTGTGCCCATTTCCAATACCTTGCTCCCTCTATCCTTGTACCTAGGCAACTACTGACATGAGATGGGCACCAGCCCATCAGTGAGAAGTTCAGTGGTGGCTATTCTTTCTTGGCCAGGGCTGATAGTAGGAAATGCTGTCGTAGAACTGGGCTCCCTGATGACAGTAGGGATGATGGCATCCCAAATAATAGAGGTATGATGGCAGCACTCAATCATCTCAAGCGTGATGGGGGCAGTTATTGTAACGAGCAGCAAAATCTAAACACCAAATGTCCCTAGGGGAAAGACAGATGTACAGCCTATGAGATAGAATCTATTGTGGTACAGATGGTCAAGTAGAAGCCTCCAAACTGTCTCACTCAGTCAAGGTAGTAACTACAAAATAGTATCTCATTCTGGAGGTGGGGAGGTGGGGGGAAATGGTAGAGATTAGTGCTACTACCTAAAAGAATGAAAGAACGCATGGATAATGGTTCCCATCATATCCTCTGTT
Source organism: Rhinolophus ferrumequinum (assembly GCF_004115265.2). NCBI lineage: Eukaryota > Metazoa > Chordata > Mammalia > Chiroptera > Rhinolophidae > Rhinolophus > Rhinolophus ferrumequinum. The sequence goes on along the minus strand of NC_046291.1, from coordinate 43,356,150 downwards.
CACCAATATTACCCCTGAATAAACAAATGGATCCTGGAAATGGCAGTGGACCCCTGGAAATGGCAGTGGATCCCCACCAACTAAACCAAGTAGTAGCTCCAGGGACAGCTTTGCGGTAGATGTGATGGTATGTTAGCTGCAGGCATATAGTAACTGATCTAGTGAATCCGTTCTCTCCTGTGCTTCTTAAGGAGGAGGACCAGAAGCCTTTTGGTGTTAAATTGACAAGTACAACAGCTATGGCCAAGAGAAGGGCATAATGCTCCAGGGATTCATCCTCTTTAAGGTTGAGAGTCTGAGTCACCTTACTAGATATGCCTCCTAAACCAGTGGAGGGCTAGCTGATGATGAGACAGAAATCTAGACAGTAAAACAGGGAGAGAAAAGTACTGTTCAGAGACCTGAGATGACCTGCTGTGGCAGGCTCTGTAGTTTATTTAGCTACCCTTAAATCCATCATAAATAAGAGAGGTCAACCAGAATACAGGAGGAACTGCTCCCAGGTGGGATGCAGTTATTACACAAAATAAATGTTTCTGAAAGCTACAAGAGTTGGACTGTAGTAGATATCATGGTGTGTCTATGAGATTCTTCTTCAGAAATGAGGCATTTATTTCTTTGTTTTTCCAATGTCTCATAGCTGAGACCCTCTGCAATAATTGCCCTTGGCCTAAGAGGGCTACCTCAGTTAAGGTTATACCCTGTCTATAAAGACAGACAACATCCATTAACAATAATGGGTGCAAAGGCCCAGCCCTCTTGACTCAATTTTGAAAAACTGAAGGCCCCATTGGGTGTAGCTGAAGCCTTTGTTGCAACTGCATTGCAGTCAACCTCCGCCTCTGCCCATTTCTGTCTCCTTCATTTCCTCAGCTGTGATGTTTCCTAGAATATTAGTGTTCTAGAAAATAAGATTACACATTAATGTTGAATGCAAGATGTTTTTATCAGGTGACAGTGCAGCAGAGTGATTACTATATGACCTTAAATGAGTTACGCATGCATATACTATATACATCCATATATCCACATATGCATACATATATTTTATAATAGTAAACTCCTTTATATTGAAGTATGGAAAATTTTGAAGAACATAAAACACATATAATTCTAAAAAGCTTTAAAAATTTTTTTTCTTGATTTTAAAAGTAATTCACACCTATAAGAATTTCAAATAATACAGAGATGAAGTGAAAAGTGTAGTTCCCCATAATTTGGGTATAATTAATTATGAAGTGATTGTTTGAGTTCTATGCCAATCACATTACAATGATTTTTCATTTTGACAGTGTCTTTTAGACATAGTTTAAAAATGATTGTATCAAAATAGCCATGTCAATGTAGCTGCATTAGAATGTTCTTTTTGTCTCTATGAGATACTCCTCTCTGGTTGATTTACAATACATTTTAACACATGAAGGGCTTTGAAAAATTCTGTAACAGAGAAATCTGGTTTTGAAAAACAGTGCTTTTCCAAATTATTTGCTATTCAAAATTTTTTTTTGTTTTTTTTTACCTAATACCTGCTATGTCCTACGTGATTAGTACTCTATGAAACACTCTGTTAAATACTGATTTTTACTTTTGATTTTCATATGTATCTTGTTAACATTATTAAATGGAATAGTTAAATTAATTTGAGGTTTACTATCTCAGACAGCCAGCAAGTAAAGTGAATTATAAGCAGAATGGCTAATGCTTTATTTACAATTCTTTGCTATATTAGGTTGCTAGGGCTGCCATAACCAAGTACCATAAACTGAGTGGCTTAAACCACAGACATTTATGGTTTCATAGTTCCACAGGCTAGCAGTCAAGATCCAGGTGTTAGAACGATTGACCATGAGGGAGAACCTATTCATGTCTTCTAGTTCCTTGCGGTTTACTGGCAAACTTTGACACCCGTTGGCTTTCAGAAGAATCACCTTGATCTCTGTCTTCATCTTCATATGGCATTTTTTTCTGTGTGCATGTGTCTGTGTCCACAAATTTCCTCTTTTTATAAGGGTACCTATCAAACTGTATTAGGACCCACTCTAATAATGTCACCTAACTTGTTACCTCTGCAATATCCCTATTTTCATATAAGTCAGATTCTGAGATCCTGAAGGTAAGGACCTGAATATGTGAATTTTTGTGGGATACAGTTCAATACATAATGATAGTTTTTCTGAAAGAAGAAATACCCTTGATGTAAATTTAATTAAATCAGTCTTCTACATGTAGGCTCATATCCAGGAAAATGGGAAATAGGAAGTAAAAGGTGTAAAGGTTGGGAACTGTTGAAGGTAGAGGCTCTGCTTATTCAAAGATGGAGGGATGCTGCATATTAGGAATAAGATAGTGGGAAAATTATGAAAATGGTGAGTGGGAAATACATTGTCCTAGAAAAAATTAACACATGTTGAAAACTTTAGATAGTTGTTTGATCCTCTAACTGTATTAATAAAGGACTTATTCACTCTCTACTCCAATATACTATATCATTGGCTATCTCTGTATTTCAAAATACAACTCGTTTAAATTTTATTTTATCCAAAATCAATAGCCATTCTACCTATAAATTATTTGACTATAGCATTTTATGATTTGTTCAGTCTGGAATAACCTCAAAGAGCATATGGAGAGTGTCTGTTTAGTAATGTAGACCACCTGGCACAATATACACATAAAAAAAATTAGAAGCTTGTACAGTATGCAGAGTTTCTAAGTAAAATCTTGAGTACCTGATAAACAGAAAGCATCTGTTATATTATGAAAGTACCTCACAATTAGGCGACCCATAAGGTAAGAATCCCTATGGCAAAAAGACAAGAATCATTTACTGAGCACTTGAAAATAAGGCTTTCATTCATTTTGTTTCCCTAAATTCCCGGCATGGAGAACTGTGAATAGTGAGTGTTTAATATGTTTATGAAATATTTTGATTGCATGAACCAAAATGAAGGAATTATAATGTTAGATAAATATGGTACTCATATTTATTTATACATAAATAATACTATTTGATATCAAATAGTTAAATTCCAATTCTGGCACTAATTAGCTGTGATATTTTTAAGTTGCTAAAATATTTTGAACCTAGTTTTCTTCCTTGTCAGAAGGAAATAACTATACCTATTTCATAAAATGAGTGAGAAATTAAAACTGCAGCACTTTAATACTGGCCATTAATATTATATTTCACCTAGATGAAAACAACTGCTTTAAAATTGGTCTACTTAAATGAATCATGCCTTCCTCCAGTCTGTTCTCTACCCAACAATCTCTCAAAAATGAAAATCCAGTCATATACTTCTACAACTTAAAGTCTTCCATTGTTTCCTTATTACTCTAAAAATAAAGCCCAGATTTTTTAGAGCCAATTGTTCCTTTACCAATCTGACTTTATCTCTTTCTCTTCACTAATATGAGGGTGAATTTAATGTGACAACTTGACTGGGACACAGGATATCCAGATTACATATTTTTTTTGGGTGTGTTTGTGAATAGGTGGACTGAGGAAAGCAGTCTGCCCTCCCCAATGTGTATGTGTTGGGGAGTGAGGGGTCATCTGATTCGTATATATGGAGAGGGATAATTTCCTATTGGTTCTGTTTCTCCAGACAACCCTGACTAATGCAACTAACAATCCATATTCCATTCTTACTGAAGAATTTACTTTTCCCTGGAAAATTCATACCCTCTCTTTTCTACAAGTATACCACGATGCATCTGCCTATAATAGTTACCCTTCCAGACCACCTCTTTCCTACCCCTCACTTGCTTTTTTCTTCTCTACCTGATTCACTTGATTAAGTTTTAGTGTTTTTTTTTTCCAGATAGATTTTTTTGTTTTAAACTTAAAAATGCCGCTGGGAAAACTTCGGGGCCCCTTGTGACCAGGCTGTGTGTTTCTCCTATAAGCCCTCTGGCACTCCAGGCTTCATCTGATTCTATCATTGAGCGTATGGCTTTCAAGCCTCCCATTTGGTTCTCCACTTACCTCACAAACTTTAATGTATGTTTATATCCCTTATGTAGTCCCTGATACCTAATATGTGATGAACAATTATTTATTGAATAAAATATATTACTGAAAATAAGATGACATTTGTAAAAATCAGGGTACTGTTATTGACATATAATATGTCAAAGATAAATAAAGCTCCATTTGGATTTTAGGTTTATAAACTATTAGAAGCACTTTTATAATAACCACTGCAGAAGGGAGAGAATAGAGATACAACTTCTACAAATACTGAATGTTATCCTGAGCTTTTAATAGCACATGCATTATTAGAATCTAGCTAAAAACAAGAAAAAAAATGAGCACGTTTTAACATCAATGATTTCTAACATGATTAACTATATATTAAATTTATGAACTGTAATTTTCTATGCTAACTAAATTTTATTCTGTACAATATACTTCACAAAATTTGATGTGTGTGCCAATACTAAAATTTAATTTCAGATTGGTAAAGACAGGGTCTTGTAGTAAAAGTCTGTTAGGTAGAGAGTCAAAGAACATTACTTTGAAGGGCAGCAAACCACAATAGGGTAACTGGTTACTTCTAAAATGGGCATGGGGAAGATTCCTGTTTAATCTTGTTTGACATAGTTGCCTTCATTGGTTAGGTGGTCTTTTTTTCATTATTTATAATGAAAAGTTTTTCGTTACTAGCATAGAGAAGAAAAGTATAATTCAGTGCCTGAATAAACGATTCTCAAGATCCCGGTGATGTGTATCATGCCCACTCCTTTTGTTAGGTATGATTGATTCCCTTTCAGTAGGGACACTCAAATTTCTATCACTTTCTCATAGATGGGACTTCTAATACTGAATTTACCGTCATGTAAAAAATCAGTTTACTTCTTTCATCTTGGTCTATGGAGATTGTATAATACTGAGATGCTAAATTTTCTAAAATGTTACTTTTATTACCAGAAAATTGTCCTAGGTCTTTTGTCCAAAGCTATCATATTTCAGACAATATTAATCCTTAGCTCTGTTTCAGAGAAGTATTGTTCAGTCTACATATTAGAATCATTTGGAGAACTTTTTTAAAAAGCCACATAACAGACCAATTAAATTGCAATCCCATGGGGTGGGACTGAGGCACGGATATTTCTTAAAAGCTTCCTGAAGTGATTGTAGAATGAAGCCCAGAATGAACACCAATGCCTTAACGTCTATATAGTTAAAAATCAAAATCACTTGTCCAAGTTTTAATTCCAAATCAATCAACGTCTCCAGACGGTTGTACACTGTTTTCTTTTTTTTCATTTTAAAGATAATTACATTTTTTCCCCTGATATTAAAAGAGACAGCAATGCAGAAGAGTACAAAGAAGAAAATAAAAGGAACCTATGATCTTATTATTTAGAGGGGATGAGTGGGAGCATTGTTACATTTTTATATGTAAGAAATTTAAAATTTAAAAATTTTCAAGTAAGCAAAATTACTGTACATGTGTATAATATCTGTTCATTGCTGTTTTAGGATTAAATTGAGGTAGAGGGGATATCAACAAATTACCTGGTTTAAACTTCTGTCTTTATTAAAATAAGACTTAAAAAAAAAAATCCAGAATGTGTTACTGAGGGAACAGGTAAAATAACTTTCTCAGAGACACATAGAATGCTGAACCAGATTCCACATCTCTATGTCTCTGCAAATTATATCACAGTGCCTTGTGCTTTGGAATTGCCTCAGACTTTTCCATCCTTAAGCACTTACCTTGAATTCATACTACCTTTTTACTGAGTATTAATATTATTATTTTAAAGTGAGGTTGAAACTCTGTCTAAACTTGAGTCATTCGTGTTAGCACTGCTCTGTTGCCAGTTCCCGACAAGACTTATGAATTACATCTTTGACCTTCAGTCCAGTTTTCAATCTTTTTACAACCACTGACTCTGAGTACTAGTATAGTCACTGGTACGACTCTGAACCTGGCAAATGACCCATTTTCCTGATCCTGAGTTCTAAATCCGATTAGTGACTGCTTGTCAGCCATCCTAAGAATAGCGTAGGAAAAATGATCTCCCCTCCTACTAGCCAACCCATTGTTTAATTCATGAAACATTGGGCTGTTGTGTCAAGTAAGTGATGGCTTGCACTGAATGCCAGAAAGAATTTTAGGAGTTCATTCAGATTCATCTAAATTATAACTGAGTAGTAGTGTCATGTTCTTTCCCTACAGAATCAATGATTCTCTGCTTGTTATGGTAGAGTTCTAAAAGTTGAAATTTAAATAAGTCTAGCTCCCAATGTTACAGTGACCCTAAATAATATTTAAATAAGCCTAAATTTTGAGTAAATTATGACCAAACTGGTTTAAAAGTTAATGAGATAATAATCACCTAGAAGAGAACAGCATGGTAGCAATAGTATAAAACAGCAGCAGCCTGGCTAGCTTGCGTATTTTCTCTTATTCCAGATCTCATACATGCTTAATTGACTTAAACCATTATGGTTCAAGTGGACTCAAGGTCACTAAATAGGCCTATAATGCGGATAGAATTGAATTGTATCTGAAGTGTTTAAGGCACAAACACATGAACGTAGTTGAAATAATGAGAAGAAAAATGCAAATTTCTTATCTAACACAGTTGGAAATATATATTGGTTCAGTTACCCTAATAGAATTTCAGAAAACCAGAAAGTTTATTCAGCCAAGTTAATAGCATAATTATTGAAAAGCCATAGTGTTGATAGGACTTTTATTAATACATATATGATTACCGCCCCCCAAAAAATTCTGGTAAGGTTTTTCTGTCTTTTTAATAATCATTTTATGATAAAGTGACAAAAATTTATAATGGAAAATGTAGGAAATTCACTTGTATTAATGATCATAACAAAGCAATGGTCATTAATACTTTAGATTTGTGGTCTTTTTCCCTCAAATGTCCTTAAAATAAAACTTTTCACATTGGATATACTCTTTTTGTAATCTGTCTTTCTGACTTTTTTAGGAAGGGTGTTTCGTGTCATTATATTTTTAACTGATCTCATGGTGCTTTAACTGGTATGATAGCTTTTATTCTGCATAAAAAAGCGCAAACACAAAAAAAGCCTGAAAGTTCTAAGTATCTAATATTAAGGATTCTGTATAATGACACCTTACACACTACGAAAGACAAATTGTGGGGACATAAAGGATTTGCAGCATTTATAACAAGCAAGCAGGATAATATTCTGAGTATATGAAAAGCTTTATTAGCAGTAGAAAAGTAGTGAGACTCCTAAGAACATAATTTACAAAAGAAAAAACGTATACATTTCATTATATGTAAAAAAATGTTTGGCCATGTTGGTAACTTAAGAAATTCAAATTTACACAAAGATAAAATTCATTTTTTAGTTATCAGCTTTACAAACAAAATAACATTAATACAGTATTGGCTGGGAAGTAGAGTAGAATAAGCATTATGGAAAATTGTCTGTATAAGAGCCTTAGAAATGTGTGTATCATTTTACCCAGAAATTGTTTTTCTGGAAATTTGCCTTGGTGAAATAGAGATGCATACATAGGTATTACAAATATGCTATTTGCAAAGTTACTTTCAATGGCAAAAGTTTGAAAATACCCTAAGTAGATAACAATGGAAAATATGCTCAGTAAACTATACAGCCATTAAATATTATTAGAAGAATATGAGTATTTCAAAAAGCTTTTGTATGGAATACCTGCTTGTTTTGAGTGCATGCTTCTATCCTGAGGTAAACATCAAAAAAATGGTACCAGTACCATTGGTCGATGGCTATATATAAAAAGTGAAACTAAATCTTACTTTAATTCTTGTTAGTATACAAAAATTAACTTAAAATAGATCCAAATTTAAGAGCTAAAACTACACTTATAGAAGAAAACAGAAATTCTTGGGTTTAGCAAAGATTTTTCAAAAATGAAGCACAAAGTATGAAAAAAAATAAATTGGACTTAAAAATAAACTTTTGCAATTTGAAAGACATTTAATGAAACTGAAAATGTAAACCACAGATTGGATGAAATTATTTGCAGATATCCATCCAACAAAGAAGTTGTGTCTAGAACATATAAAGAACTCTTGCAATTTAATAAGAGTAAATTACTCAATTAAAAATGTATAAAATATTTGAACACTTCACAAAAGATATACAGATGTCAAATAGCACATGAAAAGATGCTCAGCATACCACCAAAGATAACACCACATACCATTTAAATTGTTAAAACTAAAAAGACTGATCATACTACCAATTACAGGAATATAAACTGGTATAAACACTTTGGAAAACAGATTGACACTTTCTTTTCTTAAAAAGGTATACAACACAACATAATTTTTGTGGGAATATTACCAAACATGTATAACCTATTCGAATCAAGAGAGAACTTGAGAGATACCTAAACTGAGAAACACTACTAAAATAACTGATCAGTACTCTACAAAAGTGTCAATGTAATGAAAGAAAGGCAAGACTAAAGTCTAAGGAGAAATGACAACTAAATGTAATGTAGGATTTTAGATGAGATCCTAGAACAGGGAAGGTTACCAGTGCAAAAACTGGTGAAATTCAAATGATATTTTACTTACTACATTGTAATGATGTTAATTTCTTGTTCTTGATAATTGCACGAAGGTTACATAAAATGTTAATTAGGGCAATTGGGTGAGAGATATTAGGGAACTTTTTGTACCCTTTTTGAAACTTTTTTATAAGTCTAAAATTCAAAATAGAAAGCTCTTTTTAAAAAAGCTAGTTTTACCTGAGTAGAATATTCATACTTAGAATATCAAATAAAAATAACTTTAACAGGCTTTCAAATTTCAAATAAAAATAACTTCAACAGATTTTCAAAGGTCTAGTATCATCCAAATAATACTAAACAAATATTAGTTATTCGTGAAGTTACATAGTTTCATTATAATTTGGTATAAAACAAACTAGAAAAAAAGTTACTATGGAAAAATTAATTAGACACCTACCATATGACCCACCCATTCCACACCTAGGTATTTACCTAGGAGAAATGAATGCATGCATCCATGCAAAAACTTGTATGGAAATGGTTATAGCAGCTTTATTTGTAATAGCCCAAAACTGGAAATATGTACGAAGACAAAAAACTGAAGACATGTACAATTAAAAGTCTTATCAATTATATCTCAATAATGCAATATAAAAAAATCAATGGAATTAAAAAAAAAGTCTTTTAAACTGAAAAATACTGGGACAAGTAGATAAACCAAATTCCAAGATTGGAATTTGTTTAGGATTTATGTCCGAGATCTCCACTGCCAAGTTCTAGTTCTGAATATGCTTATGTGTTACATGCCATAAAAATTTATGTTGAGTATTTACTTGATTATTTTTTCATACAGAGAGAGTATCAATTATTTGAAGGATGTAGTGTTTGTGTTTTTAGAAACTATTTCAAATCAGCTTTTGGTGCAATTAATTTTTTATTATAAATTTTTTACAAGAATTAGTTCTTTATAAGAATTAATTGAAAAGAGGAAAATAAATCCCAAATTTAGTTTTATGCTGACATTTACTCATTTTGATTCCAATTGATCTTCTGATTCTCTTAAATTTATTGTACTTTTGTTTTTCTCTGATTTAATTTAATCTCAATAAACACCAAACAACTTAAAAGCACGTGATTGAGATATTCATATCTCATTTACAGCTTATAAATTTAGCAAAAATTCTAATCTAGAAAATTATATTTCAAGTTCATAAAGAATATGGGTATATATTTAAAAAAAGATTCTAAGAGTTGGATCTAATTACGAGTATCTAGATACGGATGTTTAAACAAATCATTACCTCATAGCACTATGTGATCCATACAGTTCCCTTGGTCCTCAGGTGACGTGTTTCAGTTCTAAGTTTTAGGCCTTATTTTCATTATGAAAAGTTTTCATTCCAAGTTAACTAAGCATTGGACTATACTATTATAATATCTAAAATTCCCTCCCCCACCCCCCAACTTATCCTCCCCTCCCATCTATATGTGACCTTCACAGCTTATACTTTTTCAATAATTCATCGCAGTTTTCACTTAGGGACAATTTTTCTCTTGAAGTTACACATATAGTCATTTGGAATTCTTTATGAATAAATTTGTTTATTCACCTCATTTTTAATTTTCTTTGCACTTCAGTACCTATTTGGTTACCATGCTACAAGGTTAGACTAAAATAATACTTGATTTTTAAAAACTATACTAAAATACTTATTCAAATTAACGTTGTTCTTTAAAGGTAATATCTTGAAAACTCTGCACTTATTCCAATGTTGTTGCCATTATTTTGAATATTTTCAATCTCCTTTTAAAAAATTATCTGCAAAGGCAATGGTTCATTAAAAAAAATCAAAACACTTCTTATTAATAATTAATCTTGATCCTCTAATATTTTAAATTATTGAAACATAATAAAAGAGTTAGGAGTAATTTAATCTAGGTAATTCTGATATAATAAACTATTTCATTTTATACAAGGTGTTACAAAACTTTATTCTGTTACTTTCAGGAATTTAAAAATTGTTTTAAGTAGAAATATTGTACAATAAATATACTGCTTCATAAAATGAGTTTTTTTTTTTGAAGAGAAATACTCTTGTAGAATAAGTTCTGGAATATTTAATTTAAAAAGTCTCATTAAATAACAATCACTTCAAATGAAACGATGTGTGGTGCTACAAGGAATTTAAAAAAGGTCCAAACTTGTCTGAGGAATTTGGAGTATTTAAAATAAATATTCTCCAACAAATGCCTATAACATTTAAATATATCTATAAATCTATCTACGTAAAACATAAACTATACAGCATACTATATGCATGTGCATATGTGTATACAATCAGTTCTCTATCCTCAGATTACATATCCATGGATTCAGTCAACTGCAGATTGAAAATATTCAGAAAAAAATGTGAAGTTGTTGCTGATGTGTACTATTAATATGTAGTGATGTCTAGGGTGGTTGCATCTGTACTGAACATGTACAGGCTTTTTTTCTTATTATTCCCTAAACTATACAGCATAGCAACTATTTACATAGCATTTATTAGGTATTAGGTATTAAAATGTATTAGGTATTATAAGTAATAGATGATTTAAAGTATATGGGAGGATGTACATAAGTTACATGCAAATATGCCATTTTATATAAGGGACTTGAGCACCCAACGATTTTGATATCCTTGTGGGTCCTTGAGCAAATCCCCCATGAATATCGAGGAACAACTGTATATTTGTATATCAGGTTAAAGTGTGTCTGGACAATTGTAAAACGTGTACTTTTCCCATAGGTTTATTTTTAACTCCATCTTTTGTATCATATATAAATCTCATTAGGAGTAGAGAGATTGGATTTGAAAACCTGGTTTTATTACATTAATTATGTGATCTTGACTACATTATCTAAACTGTGAATCTTAGGTCTGTGTTTGTATATTGGAAATAATATTTTCCTTATTTGATGATTGGCAAAGAGAATGGGCATATTGCCTAACAGAGTGCTAATTATATAGCAGACATCCAATACATTTCTTTTCTCCATGCCTTTATCGCTTTTCTTTCGCCCATATCTGGGATGACAAATACAGTCCTCCCTCAGTATCTGTGGGAAATTAGTTCTATGACCGCCTGTCGATACCACAATCTGAGGATGTTCAAGAACCTTATAAAAAAATGGCATAGACAATGCATGATATTTATATTTGTATGTTTGAACTCCATAAATCTTTTACTGAAATTAACTTTGCTTTTTAGAACATTCCTTTCTTCTTTTGGATAGTTGTTTGGTTTGCTTTTGTTTTTTTAACTACTTTCGCTGAAAATTTTACTGGGCCTATACCTGTCTATTATTATACAAAGTTGTACAAGGAGAAAAAATAGTCCAAGTGGTTTTATTTTGTAAAAAGATTTATAAAAACTTTTGGAAAAGAAAAGGAATGCAAATGAGTAATAAGGAAAAAAGATACATTTTTGAAGGAGAATCATCTAAAGATGAATGAAGTTTTAGTAGAATATCAAAAATTGATCCTAAGATTTTCTTGTACCAATGTCACTTCTAAAACTATAGTTTGGGCATATAATTTCTAGTACATAATTGGGTAGTTTAATTGATTCTTTCAGACCTTTTATGAATTTACAAATATAGGTCAAATATAATTTATGTAGGTATTGAAGTTAATTCTGACGCTAAAATATACTGCATCATTAATATAATAACATCTACTCTGAACTGTCCAGACCTGTAAAACCAAAACTGTGGTAATTGAGAGTGAACGACAATGAGCGCCGATGTACAGATCACGTACTGTATGTTAATGCACATGTTTTCTCCGTATTGACTACTTGTCCCAGCCTCTAATCTACTTCTTTGAGTCTCAGAAATAAACTTTTTTGTATCTATTTATCAGCTAAAGCCAAGTCCCTATTAACTTACATAATACATATAGATATGCTTCATGAAGCTCTTAACCCTTATTTGCACTGGTGTCCTCATTCTACGTAGGCTTACGGTTTTCCCTTGAATCACATTTTGAATTCAGTTGCATATTTTCTAAACATATTATCATATCACAAATTAATAGCCTTTTGAATTCATACTAAAATTTTATTTCCAACTTAATGTTTTGTAACACTGCCTGGAGCCCTATTGAAACACTTTTATAAATCTCCTTATGCATTAAAAAAAACTAAAACAGAACCATTCAGGTAGTCAAGTCATACAGGTAACAGATCTGAACTTCTGCTGAATTAAACAGTTTCTTTCTTAATTTGTACATGAAGTTTAAGACTACAATTGACCTCTTTATTTTAGCTCTCCAATTTAATAGCTGATACTGGTAGTGATTTTAATTTTTTTGGAGGACTAAAGAAAAAATTTGCTAAATTGACGAGAAGTACTGCATATATAGCATGAAATGAAGAACAGAAAAAGTTGTTTTAATTTGGAGGATGGCCTTTTGGCCACTATGTTATTCCCTCCTGTATAGAAACTCCCGAGGTATGATTCAGATTGAGCCTGAAAATGAACAAAAGTTATTATTGGCATAACTAGATGAAACTATGAATTCTAGTATCATCAATGTGTTATCTGTGTTTTTACATAACTGTATTTACATGCATTGTACAAAAGTGAGATAATACATTTTGTATCTTGGGTTTTTCATTTTATGTTTTGCAGTGAGCATGTTTTGTTAAGTGTTTTTTGAAAAACGTTTTTGAATGGTTGTATATTGCTTTGTCATACATTTTGCAATTAATTCAATACAGATTCTCCTTGACTTATGATGGGGTAAACCCATCATAAGTTGAAATTGCATTTAATACAACTAACCTACAAAACATCATAGCTTAGACTAGCCTACATTAAATGTACTTAGAACACTTATATTAACCTCCAGTTGGGCAAAATCATCACTGCTACTGCCCAGCCTCACAAGAAACTATTGTATCACATTTCTTCAGCCCCAGGAAAGACAAAAATCTGAAGTTTGATCTCCACTGCATGCGTATTGCTTTTGGACCATCGTAAAGTCAAAAAATCATTAAGTTGAAAGTTGGAGACTATTGGTATTGAGGTTTGGAATTTCTTATTCTTATGATTCATAGTTTTTTCTTAGCATATGATGGCATATATTACCAAGAAAATGATCAATTTATGAATATCTTAAGATTATACATAGATTGTTTTCCAGAAAGGTTTATCTGATTTGCATTTTTATTAGCAGTGCATATTAGTTTATCACTAAATATATTCCAACATTGACTATTGCCCTTTAACAATTATTTGCATATTTTCTATGTAAAAGGTAATCTTATTTTAATTTGCAATTTTTCATTATTCATGTGTATCTATATACTATATATTTTGTTTATAACTCATGTATTTATTTGAGGATATACCCTCTATTAATTTTATATCAGGGATAAAGTATTTTTAACCTATTTCTTATATATATGCTGTATTCTTTGTTTTTTTTTAGAAGATACAAATCTATTTCACATATTACCTTCCAATTTGTTAGACTTACACGGGTAAAATTTCTATTATACAACATAATCATATGATTACATAGGATTAACTATTACAAGGTACAATATTTTAATTATATAGACATTTAATTATATCTACATTTCTAAAAACATCCTATATAAAATCTAGGATTAACCTTTTGGAAAAATTTAAAAGAATAAAGATATTATTTTGAAATAAGTCTTATGAATGTCTTATAAAGTTCTTATTGACTTCTCAATACGCTAACACTTTTTAATACTGTAGTCTGCCAACCTCACCGCCACCTTGCTTTACTCTGTTCTATTATTTCTTATTCTCCTCACTCTGTTCTAGTTTTCCTTTTCCTCATAGCTATTATCACCTTCTAACATACTGCATAATATAAAATTTATGTTTATTATTTGTTATTCATACTATCCCACCCCCATTTCTCACTAGAATATAAGTTCAGGACAGGTATCTTTGTTTTGTTCTCTGTACTCTTAAAAGTGAATCCATAGAAATAGAATAGATGGTGGTTCCAAGGGGCTGGGATGGTGGCGTGGGATTGGGAGGTGTTGTTAAGGGTACAAACTTGCAACTAGAATATGAATAAGTTCTGGAGAGCTGATGTACATCATAGTGATTTTAGTCAACAATGCTGTACTATAGACTTGAAAATTTCTGAGACACTAGATCTTAAATGTTCACATTACAAAAAAAAATAATTAGGTCACGTGATAGAAGTGTTAGCTAAAAGTGTCCAACTAACAAGTTGTACAGCTTCAACTTACACGATGTAATACATATATCAATTATATCTCAATTAAAAAAAAGAACAGAGCCTGTGGCACATTAAAAATACTTAGCTGAAAACTAAAATTAATGAAACTGTAATCTTTAAAATTATCTTAACTACATTTCAAAAGGAGAAATTACTGAAAACGTAAGAGCATTTGAATAAATTATGTATTGATTAGACCTACAAAATTCTTATAAGACTTAAAGTAAGAGGTCCCAAAATAGAATATATTATGCCTTATATCACCAGTGAAAGATTGACCAACCGAACTTATATTGGATCCTAGTTGCATAACTCTGCCATGAAGTACAGTTTTACTGAATGAAGCCAATTTTATTATTCATATCTAAAGTTTTACTTTATAATCTAGGAAATTTCATAATCAATTTGTGAGCTTTAATCTTTTAATTCAGGAAAAAAATATGTTTGAGAAATCCTCAGACATTTTATCAAATTGTAGCTTCTGTCTTGCAAAAAACTTTCTTTTGAGTTGAGCGATGTTACACCACTTAATTTCTTGTACACGCAAGATGGTTAAAATGTAGGAGACAAATCAAAGTAGATTGATGACTAGCCAGATAATAAATATACTCCATCCAATTTTCAAGTGTTATAAAAGAACAGTGTTGTTTGTTTCTTTAAACTATTCATATATCAGAGAAACTCATTGTGAATCATGTATTGAAAAAATGGTAGCTATTCAAATGGAATAGTGAGGTATAAATACCTTTTTCTAAAGCTTATAGAATTTATTGAAATTATTTTTTAATACAGGAAAATATGAAATGTGATGGCCTGAATTTTTACCATAAGAATTCAATGTTAGATTATTGATTAGTGACAAAAGTTTTGCAGAACAAATCCAGCAAACATTTTGTTCACCAAATACCCCCGAAATACTTGCCCTTATCACAACAGTGTGCATTTTGCTCACCAGTTTAGATATTCTATTATTTATGAAATTATGGTATCAAAATTCTGGCAATATCCAGATAGGTTTTCACAAAGGATCTTATGTATGGAATGGAGGCTAGAACAGAGAGAATGCCAGTATTTTAGGAAACAAAAGAAATCAGCAGGCAACTAATATCTAGATATAATTTTCTAGAGAAGACATTTAGAGCTCACTAATGTTAAACATGAAGGGTCACTTTTCCAGAGAGAAATAAAGGAAAGTGAATATCTTAACACATGGCAATGGATTTTGAGTAGATGTTTTTGTGCTTGTAGAATACACATGTTTTTTCTGTTTATGGGGGAAAATGAGTTATTTATACAAATTTGAAGAAGTAAACTTTTAATTTTTGTTCTTTAAAAGAAGCTTTTGTTCACAGAACGGATGGAGGATACAATTTATGTAGTGAGAATTAACTTACTGTATTAGCCAATTTGATGCGACAGTGTCTTAGAGAAACGTAAAGTTACTGTTGGGAGATAAATATCCATGGATCTGTGCATGTATTGCTCATAGAGGCACTGGCTGTATTTATTCCAGACTATCTTTTCAAGGTTGTTTATTGAGTGAACAGGCAGATTATGTCTCCCCCTGGAGTGAAGCAAGGGTTTGTTTACAGCCTTAGAAAATAGAGATAGAATCTCCCTCCAGAGCAAAGGTCAACTATATATGCTGTTTAGTGTAATAAAGACAATGTTGATTTCTGGAGCAAATGAACAGGCATGCTTATTGCCCACTATAAAATATCTGTGTTCCTAAATTCATAGTTGCCTTTCTATAATGCAATCCACAGTGTGCAGATGTTATCTGGCATTCTTTCTATTGCCCTGTGGGAGTTGGGCTCAGGAAAATGGCATAAGAACATGTTGATACTCTGGCCACTGCTGTTGATGTGAGTTTTAATAAAGTTGTTTGTTCCTCACCCAGGAGTTTCCATTTTTCTTCCAGAATCCATGAAACTGTGGCAGGCAAACATGTTAGCTTCAAGTAACGTAATTTCTCAGGTCTTTGATAGTTTTAGTGACAAGGATCAGGTAGTGATAGAGACATGCCTTTCTGGAAGAGAAAGAATGAGGGCATTCCATTTTAAGAGTACATTAGGTAATGGAGATGCAATTACCTCATATAACATTTATTCAACCATCCAAATCACGTCCAAATTTTTGCCTCAAACCCATCCACAGAAACATCCGCTATGCTCCAATCTAAGTATTGTTCCTACGAAAGGTGCCCTGGTTGTTACTAATTCTTCTCCAGTTGTGAAGACTTTCTTGTCAATCTGGAGGTCAGCTTTTGGTGTGGTCCATTGTACCCACTAGTGTGAAGATTTGTCCTGGGTAGACAGAAGTCCCACTGCTTTTCACACAACAGTTACAGAAATGTGCATCTACACTGAATGTGAAAAGAGGGAAGTCTGCGATCACTATGGGCAGAAACCAGGCAAGTGGTTAGAAATTCAGCTGGGTAGGGCCTGCAATGATTGTTAATGAATAAAGGCAACAGCTGGCTGTTTTATGGTTCAACTCCTCCTGCTGTCTAATATGCCATGCTGGGATCCATTCAGAACAGCAATAAAATCTCTGAGGGTTTTTTGTTTTTGTTTTTTGCAATGGGTATCAGCTGCTATAAGGAAATTTTGGTACTTTTGGAGTGATTCCTCTGAAAAAGAGAAACTCCCATGGGAAACAATGGATGAGTAATTGATTAGTATTTTGGCACTTACTGTACTGGGCAGGATTTATTATGCTGATAAAGGTGAACAACTGTAAAAAGAAACCTTACCTGAAGAATTATAGGTATATTTTTGAAGTTGCCCCCACTAACCTAGAAAACTTTCCCAGCCTTTTTGTAAAAATCAGGCAAAAACTAAGATATTGTCATGACAATAGGGCAGCAGATACCCAAGGTTAAGATGTGCTCCTCAAGAAAAAAAAAATTTGACACTGTGTGAATCAAACATGAGTCAGCCTAAGAGCCAAACCCTGTGGTCTTAATTGGAAAGCAGTGTGTCTGTGGCTGCTTCATCAAGAGGTACACAAAGATGAGACAAATTTTTTTAGGCATGAGGCTCTTGTTGTTCAATGTAGACCGTTTAGTGGGCCCAAAACATGGAAGGTCATTTAGTTGAACTGCGATTGAACAGTTTCTCAAAGTGATTGCAAAGCATTGCTTATTGGCATGGAGTTGCTACCTTCCCCTGAGTACCATGTTTCCTGTTCTCTACTCTTCTGATCTCAGCTGCTTTAAAAATAAAGTTGACCAGGTGTGAGGCCAAGGTCTTGCTGTCTCAAGGGGTAATGACCGTCACCTGCAACCGTCCAAGTATGCTGCGGAATTTTGGGCAGAGGAGGGACTGTACTTTCATGACTCTGTTAGATACAGGCACCGGAGTCAGCATCCTATCATTGGGGGAGGGGGCTCCTGAATTCAGATAATGCAGTTTGCGTAGTGTTCACAGTTAGGAAGGGATGTTAACATGACCTTTTGGGCCCTGTGGTATAACACAGTGTATTGCTGTCATGAGTTCTACATCTGAATGAATATTAGGAATCCATGTGCTTTGTACTTGCACTTCTCTCTTCCATCAGAGCCAGAGCAGACTCTTCCAATTGGGAGAGCCACATTCAGGTGGCTGGTTACTGTCAGGGAATCTGTTAACCCTAGGGATCTCTGGGGTCCCTCAACACTAATGACTCCTTTGAGGTGTAAATGTTGGTGACTGATGGTTTTGCTTATGGGAGCCTCTGGCAAAACAAGGCAGCCTTTATCAGTGGTACCCCTTAGGGTTTTGCACTCTTGCAGCTCTGATAGGGACACTAGGCAAACCTCTTTTAAAAAGTCCTGTTCCTCTTCCCCAATAAAATCTTTAAAAACAAAACAAAACAAACAAACAAACAAAAAACCCAGCTATTAGCTTTTTACTCAGCTCTTATTGACACTTAACACCTGTCCCAGGATACTTTCTGATTCTTTAGCCTATTATTCCCTTTGGGGGTAAGTTGACTTGGGCTCAATGACTAACAAGGTTGGAAGGGCCTAACCTTGTCAGATGGAAATAGTGTATTTAAGAACACTTCTGTCTGGTCTGCTACTTGGAAAACTAAAGACTGGAAGATTAAAGATAGTTCTCTTTGAGACCACAAAGAGTAGAAACAAATAGAAGCTGCTGATCGAATTGTCTTTCTCATTCATATACATATCCATTGTACGAAACCATTATTTGATTGACTAGAATCAAGCTGCTAATCCACCTGTACTGTCCAGATTGCCTCTGTTGCTGTCTGGATCCATCATCATACTGGACAGGACAACACATCCATCATCATAGACCGTGATACCACTGTGATCAGGTTTGTGACTCCTGCCAAAAGTTAACCCATTTGTCTCACAGCAAGGTGGCCCTCATTGCATAGGGCATGGCTCCTGCTGCTTTGGCAAATTGACTACATCAGAACTTTGATCTCTCTTTGGGCTTTCAGTGAGGCCTCACTGCTGTTAATACTTTTTCAGGTTATGATGTAGCTGTTTATTCTCATCAGCTGTCTATTGCTATACTGTTGTAGGACTTGAAAATTATCCATGTCACATTTTTAGCTTTTGGACCATGTGCATAAGCAGTACTCCTTTTATTGCAAACATCACTCAACAATGGGTTGGTAGCCAATATATTTGATAGATCTTCCATACTCCCTGCCATGAATAAGCATATGATATGAAGTATTAAATGGAATCCTCAAAATTAAACTCAAAAAGATTTCTCACTCTTTCTTACCACTTTCTGATCCACACATCTTAGAATGGACCTTTGGTGATTAAATGTGGCTGAGCCCAGAAAAATGTTATCTTCTCTTGACTGCTTTCTGGCTTATGATCAGAAAAAAACGGTGGCAGATTATGTAGGCTTACATTGAAAATTCAGAATTCTGCTCTGACTATATCTGTGTAAGATGGGTTTTTCGTTTCTGCAACCCTGGTTGGTATACTCACTGGATGAGTACCCCTGTCAGGAGGGAGACTTAAGGGATTCCAACTTAATTCTGGTTCAGCCATCTAGATTCTCTTGTTGAAATGACATGGTCTTGATATTAAGGATAATGACCACTTGGTAAGCAATATCCCACTACGTCCCTCCACAGTGGCCCAAACAGACCCAAGTGTGTCTTTGTAAGTTTGATAAAAATGCCCTTGCCTCTTTTTGACTTGTCCTTTCGGAAGAATGATCTGGGTTCACATAGGGGGTTATAGAAAGAAAGGCGAAATTGTAGCTACTGGCGAGCAACACACTGATTTTGTGGAAGTGGAAGAGGAATAACGGATTCCTTATTCATAAGCATCTTATAGCAGGTATTCCTACAATATGAGAATTCAGCTGGAAAGGGTAGTAGAAAATTTGTCCTTGACTTTAGCTAAGTTATAGATGACACCATTTTGGCCTGAAAGATGTTCAAGTTAGCTTCAACTCATTGGTCAGAGTTGTTAAGGATGATAGAATATTCTAGATATACTCCCTGTGGGCCAAAGCAGAATCTACGTAATCATTACTGCAACCTTCTGAGTCTGGATTTATATCTTAGGTCCAGTGGGAGGTCAATATAGGAAACTTAAGTAGAAAGCTACCTGGCTTTCTATAGTATTGTTTGATAGTTTAGGGAATTTGTTCAGTTGGAATACTGTAGGCCTCACTCTGTTTCTTGGGTCCGGATGAGAGTCATAATTAAATGCTATGTGAGACAAACTTAATGGATTTTGTTTCAGCATCTGTCATTCAGATTAATCAGGGTGACCAACAGAATAGTGTATTTATTGAAAAATTTACTGGAAACCAAGACATTATAGAAACTTGGGGTGGACACTTTTGAGAGACAATTCTTCATGGGTTTCTCCCATTACTACACGTATTTTTTTAAGGACAGTTGTATTGTGATACCGTTGGAAGATCAGAGTGTTTCTTCCTGTTCCTTTGGAACAGAGGGCATGGTTAGTACAATCTTCTCAAACCTGTCCAGTATAATAAAGACAATGTTACCTACCAGAATCAGAGACAGACATGATTATTGTCCATTTTCAAGATTCAAATTTGCTAAGGTCAGGGTTGCTTCTTAATGCAGTACATCTGGCTTTTTTGCATTGCATTATGGAATTCAGATCTCATTGATTTGGTGCAAATCTTCTGATGTTCTGCTACTGCTGTCGCTGTGTCTCTGACCAAGGGGTTTTGTCCTTTGCCAGCATTGATGAAACTGACGGCCTAACTTCTTAGCTTGCAAGTAGGTTCAACCTCAGGTACTTATATTTCTTGACAGTGACAAGGGAGCATATTTACCCTCTTGACTATCCCAGTTTTGTCCTTTTTATTATTTCTTACCCTTGTTATACATTAAAACGATCTGGGCAGCCTGTGAAAAGTAGTCATTCCTTTGGTCCACCCAAGACAATTGAATATCAGATTCTCTGAGGGTAGGGCCTGAGCATTGGTAATCTTTAAAGACTCCCTAAGTAGTGATAATATACAGTTAGAAAATTCACTGATTAAGCCCTTAACCATAGAGCTGTGTATATAAAATGTTTTCTGTGCAATTCAGCATCATTCTATACTCCATTATCCATGCTGTTTCTAACAAATGTAAAGAATCCATGAATCCATACTTAAATAATTGGGCATTAAATCAGTTTTATGACTATTTGTGCTTCAGTGATACATACTGGTCTTTCACAAACTTAGTTCCCTGATATCATCAATTTTTCCCCACCTATGATTACATTATTTCCTGATGATGCTGGTATGGACTATTGTCTCCTAGACTTTTACAGATGGCCATTTTCAACTTGATTTATACTTATTATGATATTGCATCCCATTGCAGGCTGATCTACTGTATCTCAATTTATCATTAGATCCCTGAAGTTTAACACCTTACCCAGTCAGGGGTACTAATGTTTGTTTTCTGTTATCTTAGATGGACTTTTATCCTGGAACACAAGTTCTGAATGATTCAAGTATGAAGTGGCCTTGTTAAACCATTGAGAAATTTAGATGCTTATTAACCAGTAAGAATTATTAAATACATACAAATGTAAAATGTATAATTGTTCCACAATGCTTGAAGTACAAGGAAGTTATATTTCTTTAGTTTTGAAAATCACATCAGATATCTCTTTGGGCTTCTATGTGTCAAGGTCAAGTCAAGTTTTTAGAATAACCATCTTCCTTTTTTAGATCATGCCAGAAACTCAGGGATTGTAGTTCAGAAAAATTAAGGAAAGGCATATGACACTGGTCCATTGGGAAGGCTGCAAAGTACTCCTGGCTCAAGCCAAGCTGCTTGGCCTTCCTGCATGTCCACATGGCCTAACATAGGGCCCTCACTGCCTCTCCTAAGTATGCCATTCCTGGTACCTTGACTTCACAGAATTCCATCTAGCCTTCTCACCTGAGGTCCTGCCACCTCATGGCCTGCAAATGAGGAGTGCAAGTCCCTGCCACACAAAGAAATAATATATCTTCCCATTTTTTTTCCCATTTCTGGGGGATCAAATCATTTTCTCATGTCTAGCCACCAGCCCCAAAGTCCTCAAGCCACGCCTAACCTGGACAATCCTGTCTAATTCTGTCTCAAGCCTAATTTTTCATAATGAATGGACAATTCACTGAGCTTTGGGAATGGTCATTTAGATATCCTGATCCAAAACTCTTTTCTTTCTTAGGACAGAGAGGGGAAATATTCTCAACTGTTGATAATGAATTTACTACCAATAAAATAAGCTATAGTTTATTTATCAAGGAGATGATTGTGCCACACACAAGTTTTAGTAAACCACTCTGCTACTGAGTGTGAATCTATATAGCTTAGTTTAATTGAATATATTGAGCAAAAGGATAAAGGAAATCAAGGTAGAGATTAATGAAGAACCAAGTTCTTATCCTATAAAAACCTGCTGTAAGAATAGAGAACAAAGAATTAAAAGAATAATGAAATAGGCATATAGTTAACCTAGCAATGTCATCGATGTATAAAAAAACAAATAATTCTGTACATTAAAAGTAAAAGCATGTCGTGAGATGAAAATATGGTTTAAATATTTCAAAGTTATTTTTAGTAGGTTTTCATAGCAAGTATGGTATCTTGAAGAATTTATACCTTGTCTTAGAAATCATTTAATCCTTTGTTCAAATAGTCATATAGCAATAACATGAGACATGGTCAGATATAGAGTTAGGTTATTATAATAAATTCTGAATAAATTACAGTAGCATTAAAGTTGTATGTTGTCCTATGAGAAACCAACAGAAGTAGGAAAGTAGTGTTACCATTCCTTGGCTTGTAAAGTAAACCTTCAGAAACTGCTTCTTGAGTAACAGTAAGTTTAACTTCAGTGCATGTTAAATGTAGATTGTTGTGTTTGATGTTGTGGGGAATGCAGAAATAAATAAAACATGAATATTTCAATCATGGAGTTCATTCTTGTTCCATGAGAACAACTATTTTTAAATAAGTAATGTAAGAAACAGTATACTATATAGAGATCCTATAAACAATGTAAAAGTCAGAGTTTGGTCAAGTTTAAAGAAAGAGGTGGGGTTTCAGTAAGGACTTAGAATACACACATAATTTGTAAGTAGTGTGGAGTGTCTCAAGCATGGGGGAGGGTGGCACAGTGAGAAGGGCAGGGCATTTGGTATGCATGCTTGATCAATGCATACAATTACACCTCACTATTTGAGCTGGTATCGAACAGCAGCAGAGGCCCCAGTTGTAACTGAGATTCAGATATATTTAGCATGTCTAATAAGGTGCTAGTCCAGTGGATCCCAGATATCTTTCGGTAGGAGTAAATTGCCTTTGCAGGGATGATTTTTCTAGAAAGATGTTTGTATCCAAATTCCTGGGTAAAAGGCAAGGGACAGATAGCAAACAATGGGGAAAGATAGTATGGTGTATGTTTTTCCAGATCCGATTTCTGAGCCCCTCTTTTCCATCACAAACTGACAAAACAAATTTCACGAGAGAACTTAGAAATAGGGAAGTAAGCAGTGTAGGTACTGAGAGGACAAAATGCTACAGAAAGGAAGAGCTAGACAATCAGGGATCAAAATTGGAATCATTTGAAATTATAAGGGTTCAAGACCTTTAAAAATGATCCATAGACGAGCAATGGCACAGGGCAAGGGCAGTGACATGCAGTGGAAAGGGCAGAAGACCAGGGACCTGGCACTCGCCATTTCCTGGGATGTTGGAATTGGGCTAGATAGTATAATTGTGAATGCCCTCTGAATACCATCAGAGTACTAGAGAAGGCCCTTGGTGGTGGTCTAATGCCTGCCTAGTCAGGTACAGTCAACGAGTCACAGAATTTGGTCTCATTAATACCCAAAGACGCAAAGCATCTTGGGAAAATTTAGGGTTGCTGTACGATTTATAGGAGAACAAGAGTGCTTATACTATGCTAATACTACTATTGAAAATCTATTCATCTAACTTACATCAGGCTCAAATATGTAAATTCCAGGTCCTCTTTTCCAGTTAATTTTAAGGTACATTATCCAACAAGAAGGGAGGGGTCTCCTCTTCTGCCCTTGAAGGTTTGGGCGCCAGAGGGTCTTCCTGAGTAATGTTAGTGCCTCTCAGGTGTACGTAATATGCATAAAAGACCTAAAGGTACTCAATCCTGAAAGCTAGCTTCTTGAGCTTATTCTGCAAACTGGATTTAGGGCAGGTATTCCAACTGATGAGTTGTTAATAAAATTTTCTCACTTTTAATGCTTTCTTTAGCTACAACCAAGCTAGAAATTCGACAATCAGTTAAACAGGTCTTATTTAATTGACCTAAAGAGGTGAAAGAATGAAGAAAGTGGCTCACAAGATCTAGAAAGGTCAGAGATCAAGTGAAACTGCAGCCATGCCGGACTTTTTCAGGCTGCATCGACATATTGGATTTCTTTGTATAGAACTGTGGGACATAACTTCTTTCCTGCCACTGGCTAATATTTCTGGATCTAGAAATCAGACAAAAAAGAAAAAAAAAGAAAAAGGTATTAAATTCCCTCTGTATTTTGATAAGGCACAACGATAATTATGTATATCTTTTATCACAAAGATAACAAATTTGTTTAGACAGCCAAGAATCCCTTGTGTAGGGACAAAACATGGTGCAAAAAGAAAATATACTTGGTAAATTAAGCGATTGGGTCCCTGTTTAATATGCACATATACATATATATATATATATATATACGTATATACGCATATATATGTATATATTAAACATATTTAATATGTATATATGTATATGTATATGTTTATGTACATATTAGACATATTTAATATGTATATATACTTATATATGTATATATGTATATACATATATATGTATATATATTCAATTAGAGTCAACATTCAGTATTTTATATTAGTTTCAGCTGTAGAGCATAGTAGTTAGATATTTACATAATTTATGAAGTGATCTCCTTGACTAGACTAGTACCCACGTGGCACTATACATAAGTATTATAATATTATTGACTATATTCCCTGTGCTGTACTTTACTTCCCCTTGACGATTTGTAACTACCAAGTTGTATTTTTTAATCCCTTCACCTTTTTCACCCAGCCCTCCAACACCCCTGCCATCTGGCAATCATCAGTTTGTTCGCTGTATCTATGAGTCTTTTTCTGTTTTGTTTACCCATTTATTTTGTTCTTTAGATTCCACATATATGTGAGATCATATGGTGTTTATTTTTCTCTGTCTGACTTATTTCACTGAACATAATACCTTCTATGTCCATCCATGTTGTCTCAAATGCAAGATTTCATTTTTTTATGGGTGAGTAATATATTATTGAATATATGTACCACATCTTCTTTATCTGATTGTCTATTGATGGGCATACTGTGTCTATTGATTAGGATACTGCCATATCTTTGCTGTTGTAAATAACACTGCAGTGAACATAGGGTGCATATATCTTTTTAAATTAGTGTTTTGGATTTTTTCAGAGAAATATCCATAAGTGGAATTGCTGTATCTTAAGGTAGTTCTATTTTTAATTTTTCCGAGGAAACTCCCTACTGTTTCTCATAGTGGCTGCACCAATTTGCAATTCCACCAAGAGAGCATGATGGTTCCCTTCTTTCCACATCCTCACCAACACTTGTTGTTTGTTGGTTTATTGATGATAGCTATTCTGACAGGTGTGAGGTGATATCTCATTGTATTTCTAATTTGATTTCTCTGATGATTAGTGACATTGATTCCACCAAAAAAAAAAAAGAAATAGAAAACTATTAGAACTAATAAATGAATTCAGTAAAGTAGTAGAATACAAAATTAATATTCAGTAATTGGTTACATTTATATAAACCAATAATGAATTATCAGAAAGGGAAATTAAGAAAAAAATCCCAATTACAACTTCATCAAAAAGAATAAAATAAAATACCTAGGACCAAGTTTACCCAAAGAGTATATGCTCAGAAAATTATAAGACGTTGAAGAAATAAACTGAAGAAGATACAAATAAATGGAAGCATATACCATGCTCATGGATATGAAGAATTAACATCATTAAAATGTCTATGCTACCCAAATCAATTTATACATTCAATGCAATTCCTATCAAAATTTAAATGATGTTTTTCACAGAACAACTAGGAATAATCCTAAAATTTATATGGAACCTTATAAGATACTGGATAACCACAACAATCTTGAGAAAGAAGAACAAAGTTGGAGGTATCACAATACCTGACATCAAACTATACTACAAAGCTATAGTATTCAAAACAACATGGCATTGGCATTAAAATGGACACATAGATCAATGGAACATAATAGAGAACCCAGAAATAAACCACACCTATATAGTCATTTAATCTATGCCAAGGCAAGAATATATGACAGGGTAAAGACAGTCTATACAATAAATGGTGTTGGAAAAACTGGACAGATACATGCCAAAAAATGAAAGTGGACCACCTTCTTATACCATATACAAGAATAAACTCAAAATGGGTTAAAGACTTAAATTAAGATCTGAAACTATGAAACACCTAGAGGAAAACATTGGCAGTAAACTCTCTGACATTGCTGTTAGTAATATTTTTTCCTGATCTATCTCCTTAGGCAAGGGAAACAAAAGAAAAAATAAGCAAATGGAAATACACTAAACTAAAAAGTTTTTGCACAGCAAAGAAAACTATCAACAAAATGAAAAGACAACCTACTGAATGGGAGAAGATATTTGCCAACGATACATCTGGCAAGGGGTCCATATCCAAAATTTATGAAGAACTCATACAACTCAACACCAATAAAAACCAAACAATCCAATTAAAAAGTGAGCTAAGGACCTGAATAGACATTTCTCCAAAGAGGACAGACAGGTGGCCGATAGATATATGAAAAGATGCTCGATGTCCCTATTTAACATTTCTAAAATGTCTCCCCTGTATTAGAAAGACTTGACAGGTCATTAATCTCTCATCTGAGGCCCCAAAAGAGACCTCTCCACATAGTAACAAAGTTTTAATGCCGTTGGAGTTTCAGTAATTAGGAAGTTTTCAGCTGAAGTTCATTTAGCATCTTCTACCATCAAAATTTGGAGTAGAGAGTTGAAAATGAAAAGGAATGTATTTCTAGAGCACATATGCATAACCACTGGAAGCAAAGAGGGAGTATGCATCTTACAGGCAAAATGTCTTAGGTATTTAAAACTGGTTAAGAGGATGGACTTTGTAGTCAGACCTGTACAGAAAACCAACTCCACCACGTACTAGCTGTGTAACCCTGAGCAAGATACTGAAACTCTTTAAGGTTCAGTTCTTTATCTTTAAAATGGAGATCATATAGTACCTACATTTTAAGGGTTCAGTGAGATAATGCATATAATGTACTTAGCACATTGCCTAGAACAAAGTAAGTACCCAAATATTGGTAGTTTCTATTATTATTGTTAGTATTGTTATTAATATAAATATCATCATTACTGTAACAACAATCAGTATTGAGTTGTAATAGTAGTAGTAATAGTAGCAGCTGAGTTTAGCTAAAAGGAAAAGTGGTAAAAGGCATGAGATTACAGTTTTTCCTGTTTACATTTTACCTCAATCATGAAATATATTTAATTCTTGTATTCATTGCTTTCTCATTTTCATCATATTGAAATAGAGAAGTAAAAGATTAGATATCATACACCATCATACTTTGAACAAAACGAATTCAAGACATGGCATTATCTTTCCCACTACTCACAATTAAAAACGTCTATCTGTAATTATCAAATTAAAGACTGTCTGCTGTGCCAGGAATTTTTGGCAAAATGAAGCAAGCAGAAAAACAAATATTGCCTTACACTTGAAGTCATACTATTCATATAGGTTATTCCTGAAGGACCTGCAACAGTGGCTCTTGTACAATAAACTCATAAATCATATTTATGCAAATCTCCAATTATTTTAGGTTGAGAACAAGAAAGAAACTGGTGATGAGGGA
Source organism: Rhinolophus ferrumequinum (assembly GCF_004115265.2). Lineage (NCBI taxonomy): Eukaryota > Metazoa > Chordata > Mammalia > Chiroptera > Rhinolophidae > Rhinolophus > Rhinolophus ferrumequinum. The sequence goes on along the minus strand of NC_046291.1, from coordinate 43,327,906 downwards.
GTGTGGTGTCTGGGCAGGCAAATGGCCTTCATTTTCTTGTTTACTTTTTGCTCTTGCTTTCTGGCTTTGCAGTAGTATGTCTGCCTGCTTTTAGCTTTCCAGCACTCACAGGAGGTGGGCAACTGAGAGGAGGTAGTGAGAAAGACTGGAAGAGAACTGTTTGTGAGAGTTAATGGGTGCAGAAGAAGAAGCTACAGCCTTAGGTTCTAGGCGAGGGGTGATACACTCAAATTCCTCTAGAGGCCAGACAGATACCTTAGATGAGGACTCAAGTGTAGGACGCCTGGGGTATGTTGGGGACACTGGAGAACTAAAGAGTTCCCATAAAACGGGCCTGATAGGAATGTAACACATTCCTAGAATCTTACTTTGTTTTTCCCCAGGAAGAATAAAAATCTGGATTATTTTTGTTTGTTTTTTAAAAAATATGACTTTACTAATTCTAAAATGTAAGCAATGCTTTCAACTTTATTAAAAAAAAAAATCACAAAGTGTGTTGACAGTTGGATCTTCAGGCCTCTGCTTTGTAACTTCTGGATCCTAAATTGTAAATCAAGGGTGGCGCAAATGTTTTGTAATAAGTTTTAAAGTATAAATTCTCCTGTACTCATGTGATGAAATTAAAAAAAAAACAAAACAAAATAGTACATAGTGTGAAGGAAAACTGCACATTCAATGTTAATGAAAATGAGGACACTCAGTAAATTAGAAGAAACTGAAAATTTGGCTGTATAAAATTTGACACTATTTACCAGGACTATTTTAACGTGAGGAGATGGCCCACTGTAATGTTTTAGAAACCCTTTCTTGGTGTTACGCGATGTGAAATAACTTTTCATAATGTGTCAATAATACTGTATAATAAAATGTAGTTTGTATACTGATATAATGTAATGGTGAAACAAAATAATGAAATGTTTATAACATTTTAATATCTCTATAATAAACACTTTTGTTAAGTATGTTTCTTAAACCAGTGCTCAATACTGTTTCTGAATCTGATATAATTCAAGTGAACTATAAAATTTATTGGAATTAAAGACTATTAAAGATATTTTTGTTTACCATACTCACTAGTCATTGTTCAAAACTGCAAAACATAAGCTTTCAGATTTCACTTGGAAAATACTGATTATTTGTTTAATCATATTTATATTTTATTGAATAAGGATATCAGGTTTTAAATGAATTAAATATTCCAAATGGATATTATCTGTAGGGTTTTGTTTAAAGCACTGAATAATAATCTAATTTATCTGAGTGGATTTTTTTTTTTTCGTGAAGAAAGCTCTATGCCTGAATTTTTAGAAAAGAGGAACAATGTGAGATAATGTGGTGAGGCAATTTGCTTAATGTTTTCGAGAGAACCATTGTTTGAACCAAGAAATAAGCTCTAGCTGTAGCTTTTATAATATGACAATATAACTACTTCCCTTTCATGGTTCCAAACAAAATAATCACATTTTTAAGAGTTTACACAATCAGGCTTACTATTAAACAGGAAGTTATTAAGCAGTTTAGTAAAAGTATGGCATGTGTATGTTAAGATTAAATCATTTTTGTGTAATTAAAATCATTGCCTCTGGTGTGAGAAAAAAAAATCCAACCTCTTTCCTTATTTGTGAAACTTTAGTATTTTCCCTAATAAAATATATATTTTTAAGGGACGTTACTAGGTCTGCTATTTCTATAGTTTCGTTCAAATCCTAGGACTTAGGCTCCACAGTGTTTGTTGAATAAATAAATGAATGAAGGATTAAATGAAACTTTAAAATTTTGTTTGGAAGTGGGTGATGGGGGCAGTGGATAGAGCCTTTTATTATTTTTTTGGTTGCCCGATTGATCTGTACAAAGAGAATATGAGAACTCTTGTTTTGAGCCAAAGAGGAAATAAAAATATTTTGGAATGCATTGTTGATTTTCTACTGACTGCTTTGTTAAATTGAAATTAGAGATATTTGTAAAAATAAGTTGAAACACACATTTCATTAACTTGTCTGATGTGAGATGCATCAACTCTGGCAATCCATGGTGAAGCTTTAATGTAATAAAGCGTTTCCAGAAAAGAACACTTGTTCTCTCATAGTGAATCAGGTGAGAAATTATAAGAAATCACTTTAGGTAAAATTATCTTGAATAAGAATAATTTCCAGCAGATCTTGAAATAAATTCAGTTCTTTTGAATGAGGTGTTCTGTTGTTGCTATGACAAATTATCACAGGCTTAGTGACTTAAAACAACATGGATTTATTATCTTATATTTCTGGAAGCCAGAAGCTCACCCTGATCTCACTGAGCTAAAATTGAGGTCTGGCAATTCTAGGAGAGAATCTGTTTGCTTGCCTTTTCTAGCTTGTAGAGAACCTATATTTCTCCTGTTCCCTTGCATCTTCAAATCCAGGAAGGTCTGGTGGAGTCTTTCTCACATTCCATCACACACTGACTCTTCTGACTCCATCTTTCCCATTTAAGGACCTTTGTGATTCACTAGGCTCTCTTGGATAATCCAATACAGTCTCTTTATTTTAAGGTCTGTTGGTTAGCAACCTTAATACCATCTACAACATTAATTCCCCTTGCCGCGTAGCATGACATTCACAGGTTCTCGGTATTAGGATATGGACACATTTGTGTGTGGGGGAGGCATTATTTTGCCTACCACAGTGGGTTTTAGGTGTTCCTCAATATATATTAAATCAGGGGCTTGAACTTGTGGCTCATGGGTGAGATATGACTCACAGATAAGTGATACTTTTTCTTTGTGTTATTGTTCAGGTTGTTGGTTTATAAATGTTTTACTTTGAAAGTACAGTCCTTGTAAATACCGTCTGGTAAAATAGTCTGTGTTTCTGGATTCTCCAGAAAAAAAATCTAAGAAATTTGGGCATCCATGGTTTGTCAACAACTGGCTGAAGGTGTTAGTGGTAGTTTAAATGGTGTTGTGCTTTTCATTTTACCGGTGTCTTAATCATTCCAATTGTATCTCTAAATCTGAGGCTGGATCTCAGTAGCCATTTGCTTCTTTTATTCAGTCCCATTTCTTTTATATTACTTACCTGGTCCTTGTTGGTATTTGATATTCTGTGTTGAATGAATTCGTGAGTAAATGTCTACTAAGCCCATTTGTAGTAAGTATACATTTTACTTCATCTTAACAATAGAATGAATGAAGCAATACAGCATCTTTCTAAATTTCCATATTTCTCTAAATCAGGCCCCCTGGTGTCTCTTATCCTAGTGGCAGGATATTTAGTTTCATTTGTTGGGGATGCCAAACTCCCTGTGGAGTGCCCTTTGACAAACTGAAGCCTGGGTGAAAGTATTTACCATATATTCACTCCATGAGGGACTCTTATATAAATAATCCCTACAAATTAGTAAGAGAAAAACAAATATCTTAACTGAAAATGGGGGAAGAGGCGCTTTAAAAGAACTTATGCAAATTGCCAATAAATATAAGAAGCTTGGTATCATTATTCAAGAAGAAAACACAGTTGGAACCATAATGAAATACCACTGCATAACCGCCACAGTGAGATTTAAAAGACTGACAGTCCCATGTTTCAGTGAAGATGTGGAACAACTAGAACTATATTGTTGAAAGTAGAATAAATAAATACAACGTCTTTGGAAAATTCTTTGGTTATGTTTACTAAAGCTATGTTTACATCTTCCCATCTTCCAGCAATTTTACGCTTGTATATATATCACAATATTGAAGGCGTATGTTCATCAAAAGACAAAAATGTTTACAGTAGTTTTATTTATAATAGTCCTCAGTTGGAAACAACCATATTTTCATCAACAGGGGGACGAATAAGTTATAGAATATTATGCAATGTAGTACCTCCTATTATTAAAAGAGAATGAACTGGTGCTGCAAATAACATGGATGGATATCACAGACATAAGTATGAGGAAAATAAACCAGGCAGAAAAGAGTACATACTGTTTGATTTTATTCATATGAAGTTCCAGAACAGGTTCTGGTTCTGGAACTTATCTATGATGACAGAAGTCTGAAATTAGGAGAGGCATGAGGGAGCATTCTGTCATGCTGGAAATTTGTTTATTTTAACTGGGATGATGATTATATAAGTGCATACATATATAAGTATTTATTGGACTTTATACTTAAGATTTGTATATGTGTATTAAATCTTGATTTGATAAATTTAAAGAAAAAACGTTTTCTTAATTTAATCCACTTCTAAATTTTGTGTTTTTTGTCGTTTTACTTTTACATATAAACTCTATAGGCCTTTATTATATTTTATGCATACAGTATTCATTTATATTTACCCTTATACTTATCTTTTCAAGTACAGTCATTAATTTCTAAATTTCCACATTTTCCTGTAGGTATATTTTCTTTCCACCTGAAGAAATAAATCCCTTTAATGTATTTCTAGTACGTTACATACTAATGAATGTTTTCAGGGTTTGTTTGCTCAAAATGGTTTCTTTTTGTTTTTGAAGAATATTTTCTCTGTGTCTAGAATCTTGGCATCTAATTTTTTTAGCGCTTTAAAGATGTTGCATTGTGTTCTTGTTTCCATACTTTTTCATAAGAAGTTAGATATCACTTACTGCTGCTTTGACTGTCTTAGTTTTGGATCCTTTTTAACACTTCAACTTTGTATTTGATCTCCAAACGGTTTATAATGATTTAGTTAAGTGTGGTTTTCTTTATGTGTATGTGGCTGGGAGTGCAGAACTTCTTGAATTTGTGTATTGATAGCTTCCATCAGTTTTGGACCATTTCCAGCTCTGATTTTAAATATTTCTTCTGCTCCATTCTCTGTTTTCTCCGTTTGTTCCTAACCACATATACAATTATGCATTTTGACTGTGTCCAATTTGCATCTGATCAATTTCTTTCCTCCTCTTATTTGTCTATTGTTTGGTTTGAACATTTTGTATAGGCCTCCCGCACTAATTTTGTCTTCTTCTTTCCCTAAACTTCTCTTTATAAACATCCATTCAGTTTTTACTTTCAATGTATTTTTTTAGTACTACTCTATCCGTTTAGTTCTTGTTTAAAGACTCACATTTTCTAGTAAAATTCTCCATCATTTCTTTAATAAATTATAGGTATTTTAAAATTGTCTATAGCTAAAATATAAGTATCTCCTGTGGATATCTTCTCTTGTTTGATGTTTTTCTCTGTTATTTGTCATATGGTTTTATATCTTGGCATGGCTAATGGTTTTTTTCATGGAATGTTGGACATTAAGAATAAAGATCTGTATAGAATGCAGGTCATGCTTTTTCTACATTAAAGAGTACTTATCTTTTGCTGTTATAGTGATAGAATTGGGGTTGACTACTTATTAGCATCTCTTAGGTATTGAGCTGATTTGAGGTAGATAGTAGTGATTGTTTTGGTTTTTAATAAAATAAAATAAAACAAAACTAAAACAAAACGTTCCTAGGGCATGACCCTCTAGGGATTACAACTGAGAGCTTTGCAATTCTGTGTATTCTCAGTACCAAGAAAATGTGAAAAATTTTGCTCTGCTCTTCAGAGCCTTTCACCTTAGGCTCTTTATGTCTGCAAATTGTGACAGTTTACCACATTTTTCTAGAGCCCTTAAGTGTGGCCTTGTGGTTAAATTGATCTCTCCTCTACAGTTCGTCTTTGCCTCTACAGCACTGCTAGATGGTGGAAAATCCTGGTCTGCTTTTTAAAGGTTTTGGCATAGTCTTTTAGCCTTCTTCATTTTACTGTCTCAGGATTTGCAAACAAGTATTTTAAGAGAAACCAGCCGTATGTTTAAGCCCCTCCAGTCTTGATTTTTGTCACTTCCCTGTACAACTGCCAAAAGCTTTGTTGGTCTCTCTGTCCTCTCACAGCAGCCCTCTGCTGTGCCAAGTCCAGATTCACAGCCTCTGGCCCTCACGCAGAACTGGCAAAGGGTCTCACAGTAAAAGTGGGTGCAGATTCTAAGTTCACTCCGGAATTTAGTACCTATAATTTTTATTGCTTCTATGGCTCTATGGTGCCCTTAAAAATATAACCTTCGTATGTATTGGTTTTCTAGTTGTTTTCAGTGACATCTTTGGCTGGCTATAGATTCCAACCATTTTAGCGCTGTTAATATTTGAACACATTTGTCCATGGCTCTATGCTAAGTGATATGGTTGCCGAGGAATAGCAGTTGAGATTTTCGTTAGGATTTTCAAATGTTTGTAATTATAGGACCTGTACCCCCAAAGATTGATAGAACAGAACATAATGGAATAACTTCCTGATAAATTGTATAAATAGTATAGTTAAGAGGCCAAGAGAAACCTCGTTGAGTTTTAGGATCATCAGGAAAGGCAAACTTTTATTTTTTATTTTATGACTAAGAATGAGTATGTTTATTTAAGAAGGTTTGTAAATCAATAGTAAAAGGACAAATCCCAATTAAAAAATAGGCAGAAAAAGAGTAGGTGATACATCAAATAATAATCACAAATGGATGAAGATTAATCAACCTCAGATTAAAAACAACAGTAAGATACCATTTTTACTTTTTTAAGATACATTGAAGAAGAATGCCAATTTCTTTTTTAATATCTATTTTAAAAAATTTTTCTGTTACAGTTGACATACAATATTATATTAGTTTCAGGTGTACAACATAGTGATTAGACATTTCTATAACTTACAAGGTGATCACAGCGATAAATCCAGTACTCATCTGACCATACATAGTTTTTACAGTATTATTGACTATATTCCCTAGGATATCCCTATGACTATTTTGTAACTACCAATTTGTACTTCTTAATCCTTTCCCCTTTTTTTACCCACCCCAAATTCCTCTCCTCGCTGTCAGCCACCAAAAGTTCTCTGTATCTATGAGTTTATTTCTATTTTGTTCTTAGATTCCACATATAAGCGAAATCACATTGCACCTGTCTGTTTCTGTAGGACTTATTCCACTCAGCACAATACCTTCGACTTCCATCCATGTCGTTGGCAAGATTTCATTCTTTTTTATGGTTGAGTAATATTCCATTGTATATATGTACCACCTCTTCTTTATCCATTCATCCATTGATGGGCACCTAGGTTGTCTCCATATCTTGGCCATTGTAAATAATGATGCAGTGAACATATGGATGTACATGTCCCTTCGAAGTAATGTTTTGTGTTTCTTCAGATAAATATCTACAAGTGGGATTATAGGGTCCTTCTTTATCTCTTGTTATGGCCTTTGTTTTAAAGTCTATTTTGTCTGGTATACATATTGGTACCTCAGCTTTTTTTATTTCCATTTTCGTGAAATATCTTTTTCCATCCTTTTACTTTCAGTCTGTGTGTGTCTTTCAATCTGAAGTGAGTCTTCTGTAGGTAGCATATGTAAGGGTCTTGTTTTCTTCTCCATTCAGCCTCCCTATCTTTAATTTCAGTATTTAAGCCATTTACTTTGAAAATAATTATTGACAGATATGTAGGTATTGCCATTTTATTATTCATCTTTTTGATCTTTTTCATCTCAAAGAACCCCTCTAAGATTCCTTGGAATTCTGGTTTGGTATTGATGAACTCCTTTAGCTTTTTCTTGTCCGGGAAGCTCTTTATCTGTCCTTCAATTCTCAATGATAGCTTTACTGGCAAGTAATCTTGGTTGTAGGTCGTTGCTTTCCATCACTTTGAATATTTTGTAAGAAATGCAAACTTTTAAAGTTAACTTTATAGACAGGGTAATGTGAAATAAAAAGCATTCTATTTTGGGAATAATATAGGTCAAAATTATGGGTGAAACAAATATATTTATAGTTGTTTTATTCAAAGAGTTCTAACTTAGAAACAACCTGAATATCCATCAAATACAAAGGCTGATAAAGTAATTCTTTTAAATTTATGCAATATAATATAATCAATAATTTCAAAGACTGAACTAGTAGCCATGAAATAACATAGACATATATGAAAAACATTGTAAAGGAGAAGAAACCTGAAACTAAAGAGTACATATAGGATGATTTCATTTATAGGAAGTTTAATAATAAGTTATACTGATATGTATGTGTGTATATGTACATATGTATGCATTTGTGTGTATATATGTATTTATAGAGATTTATGCAGACATAGACATATTGATACATATATAGACCAAACCAATAGTTTCCTTGGAAGGTGGTGTTTAACTGGATAGGGCATGAGAGAACATTCTGGAATGTTCTATATCTGGTTGAAGCAGTGGTATCTTGGGTATATATACATCAAAATTTGATAAGTTGTATGTGTTTAATAATCAGTGCATTTCACTGCATGTAAATTTTACTTTAGTAAGATAGTTAATATTAAAAACATAAGTAATCAGTGTGGTTCCTAATCTATTCATTGATTTGAAAGAAATGGTACAAGATATGTTTGGATAAATATGTTGAGGCTAAGATGCACAGATTCTTAAATGTCGGACAATAGGAATCCACTGAAATATTCAGTGAAGGGGAGAGAAAAATCAGAATAATGCTTAGAAATTTTAATCTCCAGGGCCTAGAGAAACCACTCAAAACAAAGATGTCTAGCCAGTAACCAATAGTTGAGATATCTTTTAATTCTATGCTTTCTGTAATTAACCCTCTAACATAGTTTGGTAAAATTTAGTTCTTTAGTATATATCTTTCCTAACAATAGCATGTTAAAAAGTTAGTAAATTGACCTTTAGTAACAGGAGTGAATACTACTGCTTCTTTCAGGAATAAAAACCACAGAACTTGTGATAAAACTGGTTGGGAACTTTATCAAGCCTCTAGGTAAGAGGGGAAACTTGATTTGTATTTTCCCAATTTGAAGTTTAATTTCTACAAACAAGTTTTCAAAATGTAGCATAATAATAAATAACAATGTGAGGCCAAAAAATATGTAGTGTGGGTAAGCACATTCTCCCTTGTCTTTGAACATTCTATGGTTCTATTCGACTTGGTTTTTGAACAAATTGTATGCACTTCTATAAAATATTAGAAAAATGTAATATAATCCAAGATACTTTCAAAATAGATAAAGGCTATAAGGAAATGAGAAGAAAATGGTAATGAGCAGTAACAGATGTTTCTTTCTTGGAAGAGTAATTACAGATAGAAATAGCTTCTTGCAGAAAGCAAAGGGTTTTATCATCAACTCTTCAGGAATCCAACAAGACATTTCACACATGTGTGTAACTTTTAAACATAGAAAAAGAAGACATACAGATTTATAAGCTCTAGGAGGCTATGTGTTGGTCCCAATCCTATGCACTGATGGACCAAGCAAAAACTACAAAAGACTCTCTCTCTAACATGTTTCTGTATCTGAATTATGATAGATTCATCCTTTGTCTTGAATTGTGAATCCCTTTATTTCACTGTGTAAATGTATATTTCTCTGGGAATGGCAACATGTACCCTCTATAAAAGTTGCATTTCCACACTGATGACTTAGTAGGAAAATGCAAAAGAATAACTGGTGGAAAAGGAATGACATATTGTATGGGATATTTTGCAGTAAAGATGTACTATATGGATTTGCATCAACCAGGAAAAACCTATCCCTTCTTCATATACCATTAAAATTTCTTACTGAATTCATTTATCAAGGACATTGGATACCTCAGAAATGATGCTACAAGCGAGTTCAGGAAAGGTGAGTAGTAAGGTGGAGAAGACAAAATCTTTGGCGATTTATTTTGGTCTACTCAGCCTCACTATGTGGAAAAAAATATTGGTGCAGAATATTAATCTTCCTTTGCATAATCTACTTGCTCTTAATTTTACTGTTTGGAAGTCTGACCAGCTGCCTGTTTTGTCACACTTACTGTCTCTTGCTTCATTCTGAGATACTGCTTTGTCAATACCTCCTCCAACCCCCCAACGCCCCAGTGGCAGAGAAAGATAGCTGACAGTGTTATGTGAACATTGAATGTTTAACATTCTTAAGCTTATAATTTCAAAATTACATTGTATGGGTAAATTTTATTAAGTAAGCTACAATTTTAAAGCCTGTAAACATAGTTTGTGTTACTCCATTCCTGTGTTGTTTGAGAAAATGGTGTTTATAATATTTCTCCATTTTTATTTATCAAGGACAATACTATTCTATTTTTGGATCCCCAACATTAGAAGCTGTGCTCTTAATGTTAACACATATCTGTGTTTGAATTACAGTGCCTCGGTTTCCTTTCAGGAGTATAACTAAAGGTCTGGATTTGTAGGTCTTTGCCTGTTGCTAGTAGTCTTAACACAACATATACAATTTCCAGAACCAGTGTGCTATTAGAAAGGGTTATCCCTTTGGTGTTTTGTCTAATTTACTATCAGTCAAAGTTAACTCATACTTTTATGTTATATTTTAAATATTTCTTAACTTTTGTTTTTTAACTATAGGTCATTTTTTTTCTTTTATCAGTGAGGAAATATAAGTATATAGAAGTAGTCACAAATTTTCTCTGATGACAGAACTCAGGAAAGGATATGGTTTTGTTTTCTTAGGCTTTACATTGGTTTAATTAGATGGTGTTTTATTGGCCTTTCATTTCTGTGACACTGTGTGCTCACAGGAGTGTGATCATGCATGTGCATGTTTCTTAGATACTGCTATATTTTTAATATCTGAGGCTCAATTAGTGCAAAATATTGTAATATATTTAAAACAAAAGAACTTAAATGTCTATTTTGTTTTCTGTAATGGAACTTCCAAATTAAATTCTTCATGCTGATAACTATAATAATCTATTTGTAATCTAAAGTGATCAAATTATAGTGGAAAGCCCAAATTGTAGTAATATTATGGGTGCAGGGAAGTACCTGTGTCAAATGTTCTATTTCTGTTGCTAGATTATAGTCAAGGAAAAAAAGGAAGCATTTGAACCCATCATTTTACAGTGGCACAGCCCCACTGTTTAGCACAGGTGTTTCTCTAATTGTGATCTATTGAGAAAGTATAGGGCTTAATGGCCCAGAAACTTACATTTTTACCTTTCTGACCTTGTGCATTCATGTAAGTACTTAACAAAATTTGTAGAAACATAGGCTAACTCCTGGGATTGCTGAGAATTGTATTCTCAAGTGTATATGGCAGTTTGTTTCTTTTATCCTTCTCAATATTTAATACATGTATTAAGGGAACTTATATATTTGTTTTCTCAGGTATCTGATAAAATAAAAATCTTAAAAATTCCCAATGAGATAACATTCACTTAAAAAAGCGATTTATTCTCCTTTCCTCTAAGAAAGTGTAATGAATCAGAAAGCATTGATTAGGAGTTCCAACTTTCTAAACTGTTATCCAAGACTAGTTCTCTTTTAGATGGACAGAAACTTTAAAATATACCATAGGACAAAAATCTGAGAAAGTGGTATTTTGACAGTTTTTAAGTAATTTTAGTCATGCGATACTCAAATATGATATTTTATAAAATCCATTGCACTATGGTGCTTAGATTTTTCACTATGTTTTGTTATCCTTAGTTAGATGTATAGCTCTAAAAGTCCTCTTCAATTTATATTATTTGTTTCCCCTCAGCACTGAGGTTGAATGCTTTTTGAGCTGGTCTCTTTTACCTTCTGGTAGAATAAGGAATGGGTACATTTAATAGGTTCAATTTCTAGAAATAGTGGACTAAGTTGTTTTAAACCAAAGCTCTTGTTGAGAACAAGTAGAAGCACTGGAGAAAACATATTTTAAAAAATTAAAAATTTCTTGACAGTGTCAAGAGCTACCCAAGCAGCAAGGATTTATAGGGCCAAGATCAGGAGAGAAAGAAAACCAGCCCGGCCAAATGAGATAGCACTTAGGGCTACTTACAAGTAAGAAGCATGACTATAGTGCGGGATATTTCATAACAAGAGAAGACTCAATTCTCCAGGAATATGTAACAATTCTAAATTTGTATGCAACTAGTAGTAACATGGTCTCAGATATAGGAAAAGCAAAATTGACAGAACCAAAAGAAGTGCACAGTGCATAACGATCACGGGAGATTTCACACACATCTTTTCTTGTAACTAATAGAACAAACAGACAAAAATAAGGAAGTATAAAGAAGACAAAACCAGCAGAATAAGTACACAGTACCTCTCTGGGGGCTCTAAGAGATCAAACAGCTGACTCTGTTTTCTTAGGAAGCTGTAACCAACTTTCAAGTGTACATTACATGTGAGTTTCCCTCCTTTCCTGCCTCACTTCTCAGTTACCTTTGCTGCCTTTGGTATGTACTGCACAGGATTGGCACATATTGGCTCTGCTTCATAGGAGGTTTAAATGAAGAAAGTATGTTATCTTTTAATAACAATGTTTATTTGAAAAATACAGGGTTACTTCAGCACCTTGTTCTCCAAGCATTGATATCTTAGATGCTTAAGTTCTCTCTATAGGTGATATGGAGATTAGAATATTACAACACAGATAAGTGCCATCAATAGTTCAACTATGACAAGAGCATGGAACTTTACTATTATTGTGAAAAGACAGGCATTAAAAAAAAAATCAGTGTTCCTAACATCACTGCCACATCAAATGTCAAGAGCAACAGTCTCATCTCAAACAAGGAACACAAAATTGAAGACATAGATGAAGAGTAATCTGTGGAATCAAGAGTAACTGAGCAATAAGGAGTATTTAGCAAAAACTATTTTGGGAAAAATTTAGTAAATCTCCAAAGACATAAAAAATATCTATTCATTTCAGGGTAAAGTAACTTATGATGTACTATAATTAAGGGAATTCCTGAAAACTGAAGCCAGATGTTTGATATAAATCATAAAATACGCTCTTCTCACCAAACAACATTCAATAAAGCATTTTCATGTAAATTAATTTGGGAGAGTAGATTTTATAGCAGACAAGTGTCTGAAGAGTTGGCATATGGTCCAAAATGTAGCTCTGGGAAAACACAAATTCTAACCTACTCTTTTCCTTAGTTGAATAAGTGATTTCTCTAAACAGTTTCCTCTCTTAGTTTCTGAATTTGTTTACTCTTTAACAAGTATGTACATTTCTGAAGTTCTTTGGAAATATAAAACCAAAATAATAATAACACATATGGCACTTGTATAGGTGATACTGAGATACTTATCTTTCCCCTCAGTTCAGACTATTTGTTGTTCCAGGATGGCTTTTCCTAGACCGCTGGAAGTCCATTATCACCTCAAACTCTGTCTATCCCAACATAAACAAATCATATCTACTCCTAATGAGGTCTTATTACCTACAATATTATGTTCAAATCCTTTCTTCTGGAATACAAGGGTTATCTTTCCAGGTTCATCTCATAGAGATCCTTTCCACTTAATCTGCAATTAAATCCAACAGTGTTATTAATATTCCCCAAAGATGATCTGTATTTTCTCACTTTTGCCTCTTTTTAGATTGTTCCTTTTGCCTGATGATGCTGCTACCTTGGTAAATTTTGAAGTTCTGTGCTGTCATTTCTTCCTAATACTTTTCCTAAACCCCACAAGCGAAAATGCCCTTTCAATATTCCTATTTTACATTGTGTTGCTTTGTCTGTGAACTGTTTTTATTCCTCTGCCAGATTGAAAGTTCCTCTAGGTCATTTAGAATATTTTATTCATCTTAATCTCTTATCTAACACATAGCACAATACTTGCTAATAAATTCATGAAAATGAACATCTGGTGTTTTCATAAACTAACAATTAATACAATAAGTTACATGATTTTATATGTACATATATTGAAAGTTACTTTGGGAAATGAGCAGATTGTTTTTATCTTAGTGAGGAAAGTTTTCTCAAAAATAGTCAAACAATTGTAGCTTAAAAAATTAATAAAATGTTATCTTAATTACTAACTTACCGAAATGTCATAAATGTCCACTGATGGATGTGCATTTTTGCCTAATTGACAGCTGTCAACTAAAAGGGGCCCATATGTCATGGTGAATAAGGATGCTGATAATGCTGAGAGCTTAAGAAAAAGGAAAATATCATTCTTATATTTAAAAAAACAGTTATGCAAGTTGAGACTAAAAAATAAATTATTTAGAGGGTTATAATATATAACATTATTAACTATTTCAGTTGAAATCCTCAAAATAAGAAAGAACCCTAAAAGGTGAAATTTTATCACAATGAACCCATTTATTTTACTGCATATATCTGAGAACTTGATTGCTATAACTTATTTGTCAATGAACTTATACCTTGCCTTGTTTACTTACCACCATGTGCATCGAATAATCTCTATGGTAGGATGGAATAAGAGCAGTGTGTTCACCTTCAACCGCATTATTATTATTATTTTTTTACCACACTTTATCAGTCACCACGTGGATAATCATATAAGATTGGCAACCAAATAAATAATAGTGATGAAGATAAACCTTACGTCTATGAAATTTAGTTTTACACTTCATAGTTTATTATCTAGACCATTTTGTTATCAGAATATTGGAATGCAAGTAGAATTAGGATAATACTACTATATTCTATGGAGTTTGACACATAAGTAAAGGTGTTTCACTATGAGTCATTTGAGCTGCTTTTAAGACTGCTTAAAAAGGTGTTATCTCATTTCATTACCTCACAGACCTCGATGGGTTTTTATTCCAATTTGTATTTATTAAGCCTGATTCTACATTACATTGAGTGGTATCCAAAGAATTGTTTCTTTCCTCTAAACATGATTATTGAAACTCGAAATCCATTATGGTTACAGAGGATAACAAAAAGAAAACCTGTAACACTGAGGCTTTACCATGAATTCATTCTTGTTCTGAGAAAAATATAGACATGCTATTCAATTATAATTCTCACTTCAAGTTTAAATGAGTTGTCATTCCCGTAGAAGAACAGAACTTAGTTTTGTTGGCTATAATATTCTGTTCAGTACGAAATGTTCAAGAGTAGTTTCTGTAGAAGCAGCTATTAATTCCCAGATAGAAACGTCTGAGAAGTAATCACTTAATGTGTTGATGACTATACCGCCATGATGAAGTGGACTTGCATTATCTCAACTTGTAGATCCAATACTTCAACACATTTTAAAAGACTTGAAGCTGCTCGCTCTCTCTCTCTCTCTCTCTGATCACCAGAGTCATAACTGCAGCTTTTTCAATCATTACAGCATAAAGTATGGCTATATTTTGCTGAAAACATCCATTCATCAAGATTCACTAGGTGCTATGATGCCTCTGCCCAGGAAGACAATAAAAACTAGTTACAATGTTGTTTTCTTGCATATCCAACATTTTTGTGGTGGATATCTGTGAAATAAATATCAGAACAGCAGAGAATCTTTCTGGTTAGGAAAGACTGTGATAGGATATACCGCGAAAATGTAGCTTCATGTGCATTTCTCATTACCATAAGACAATGTCCAACACCCAAATATGTTTCCAAACAAATCATTGTCAGTTGCTTTGGTTATTAATTGCTTTGCTTTAATTACTGCTGTCTTCAAACAAGGCTATTTACATTTATAATTTAGTTAGTTTTTTTCTCTTCTGTAAAACATCAGACATATACAAAGCATTTGACAGTATACAGAGCATGTTGGTTAACGGTGAAAATTAGGTGAATTATTAGCAGTATGCCAAGAAACTCAAGAAGGTCTTTTATACAGTACAGAAATATGGTTTCTGAATAGGATTTGGACAGTGAATGTAGGTCACCTTTTAGTTCTATTCCCAGTATATTACACTGCCTGTATTATCTCCCAAATTATATGATTTGAACTTTAGTATACCTCTTCTTTTCCCTAACCATTCATCTATGAATCTTCCTGAATTAAAAAAGGTTTTCTCAAGCCCACTAAAAAGACTATTTCAGTCACTATTTTCTTTGAAATATATTTTTCTTTATATCTCATGACACATTTCAATTTCTCACTCATCTTTATTCTTTTCCTTTGCTTCCAAAAATTGACGAAAGTTGCACATTATTGTTCAACGTGTTTTGCCATAACTACTTAAAGGAAAGAATTCACGACATTGGCTTTCTCAGGTTTCACTGTTGTCAGAAATAACTACACAGTAGTCATTGTTACTTGATTCCCTGTATTTAGATAAAACAAACACATGAAAGATACAAGATGAAATAGGCAAGCTTTTGGCTTAATAATAACTACCTCTTTAACTCTTCAAAATGTGATTTTCTGTTTTATTGGCAGACATAAGTTGCATTAATATTTATGAGAATAGACTGTTTGGATTGTTTATCAAAGTTGCTTTTCACTTGAGGTTATCATATCCAAGTTGTTTTTTGAGTACCCAAGATTACTCTCATATTTGGTGATTCTCTAGAAGGACTCAGAGGACTCAGAGTATACTTATATTCATGGCCAAGATTTATCACAGTGATATATTAAAATACACAATCGGATTAATAAGCGAAAGAGATGCAGGAATCTGAATCCATGTGCTGACTAACTGTGCTCTCTCCTACCAGGTGTCTCACAGAGCACACCCTCTCTCTAGCAACAAAAACCCGGGCCATTTGTGTTCTTAGCACATACCAAAATTCTAGAATTCCAGAAGGAAAGGAGCTGTTCACTTTCAATCACAATGTGTACAAACTGTCTAGGCACAGAGAGCCAGTTTTATCACTTAGGGAATGTTATAAAAGCCAAGATCCCAGGTGCCAGCCAAGGGCCAATCTTGAAAGCAAGCTTTTCTAAAGATAGCAACCTCAGGCCAGCTATGCTAACTCTTGTCTGAACACAGGTGTATGGTGCATGCACCATACAATTGGTCCACACTTTTTCATTACATAAAGATAATCCTTTATTGTGCCCTGCATGCTTGCTTTCACTTTCTCTTTCTTTCTACCTTTCTCTTTTTGCGTGTCTGTATGCGTGTTGCTAGATTGTGTGCTCCAGGGAAGAAGAAACCTTTTTCCTCTCCAACAAAATAGGTTTGTTGACTAACGAAGCAAGGGAGACCACATGCCATGGTAACAATTGGATGGTAATTTGAAGGGAAAGTTGAAGGAAATTGCAAGTCTTTTTGATTGGGTATTGTCCGGAAGAAGGGGCAATTCAGTGACTGATATCTTATGCTTTATTAATTTTTATTTTGATATATTTTATATAAAATATATTTTTATTTAGGAGGCTGGAAGAAAGAAGCAGGGTAACAGTTATCATTGGAAAATCACCAGTCATTCTTAAGCAAGGAAAGGAGAATGCTTGGTGTATTCTGTGGTTGCACAATGTCTTTATTTCCTCACTCATAATATTGAAATGCTCTTGTTCATGTCTTTCCCATTGTGGTCAAAGATAATCTTCATCAGATGTTGATTATTGTGAAATTTTTTATTAACAGAAATCTTCTTAAAAATTTGTTCATCCTCATGATCCTATAACATCTACCAGAGCCTTGTGTAAAGTTAATATTTAATAATGGTTGACTCACCATTTGCCTGGTCCCCACTGTTAATGATTAGGACAAACACTGTTTCAACCACTTTGTCTAGCCACAACAATTCTGGTAAAGGATCTCCTTTTCTGAGGTCAAATATAAGGGATGTCTGAAGTATAGCTGGATAGTTTCTCAAAAGGAATGATACACAGATGTTAACTACTACAGAGTTTAAGGAATCTGAGTACCCACATGTCTGTCAACATAATCAATAAAGTAATATAATCTACAACAAAGGAAGTTTAATGTTGCTTAGTGAAGTATACAGGAGTATGAGTGAGTGTTTTTTACTACTTTATGAGTTCAATGGTTATATTCCTAACTACTTAGAGTTCATATGAGGTCTGACAATTACGTTCACGAACTTGCCACCGTGCACTTACATTGGCAGCACTGTACAAACAGCTCAGTAAGGTTACGTAACCTTGGTATATCAGTGTCTCACAGCTGTGTTCTTGTCGACGTGTGGTGAGACAAGATGAATGCTGAGTGGCATTCATTATTGTTGTTGCGTGTTTTTGTGTGCCATCATGAGAAGTCTGAGCTTGAATTAGAGCAATGAACAAACATTGAATTTCTTATTAAACTTGGCTAGAGTGGAAGTGAAATGAGGGACATGTTAGTCCAACTTTATGGGGATAATGCCATGAAGAAAATGGCAGTGTACAAATGGAATAAACGTTTTTCTGAGAGGAGAGAACGCGTCACTGATGAAGAGAGGTCAGGGTGGCTAATAATGAGCAGAACTGATAAAAACATTGCAAAAGTTCATCAAATTGTGCATCCAAATCATTGGTTGACTGTGAGAAGCATAGCAGACCAAGTAAACATTGATAGAGGAACAGGTAGGAAAGTCTTAACTGAAAATTTTGGCATGAGAAAGGTATGTGCAAAAATGGTCCCAAAGGAGCTCACTGATGAACAAAAGCAAAGGAGAGTCAAAGTTTGCCAAGACCTTTTGGAGAGGCAAGATGATGTTTTGGTCCATGTTATCACTTGTGATGAAACGTGGTTGTACCAATACAACCGTGAAGCAAAGTGTCCCTCATAGGATTGAGGGAGAAATAAGATATTTTATCTGGTTGTGGTTCATGCACCGTGTTAAATTCGATCCTATGCTTAGTCTATACAGGCTTAGGGTCTTAGTGTATTCTACATAGTCAACACTTATTTTGATCTTCAGGACCCACTCTCCTTGAATTTCTCTTACTTTTTCCTTTCCTTTTAATCTTTTCCTTCCTTTTTCTTTATAGTCCTATGGAAATTTTCAGTAACATTTTGCCTTCCCTATCCTCACCAAGTGAAACTCTTTTCTGGGAATTCTGGATCATTCTCAGTTTCAGCTGAGTATTTGAACTTTTACTGTATGTAATGAATCCATGAAAATATGCTGTGTTGCCCTGTGTGTCTTTAAACATTTATATAAGTGAAATCATGGTGTTACATATTGATGTATATAATGATTTTTTTCCTCTAAACATTATGGTTTTGATATTTATCCAGCTTGATATGATTAGGTTTAATTATTTAAACTCCTGTAGTATGTTAACTTCTAGATATATAATCCAAATGTCTTTACTCCTCCTCACTCTAAGGTCGCCCTTCACTTTAATAGAAAAAGCCAAGCCTTCTTCCACAGTGACTACAGGTGGTCTACCCTCTCTCAAATTTCATATAAGGAATCCCAATAATATTTTCACCCAATCACTCATCAATTATCACAAGACTCATGAGCTTCAGTGACTTCTTTTTTTAAGATTTTTAAATTAAAATATAGCTAACATATAATATTATATTAGTTTCAGGGGTACACCATAATTATTCAACATTTATATACTTAAAGAAGTGAGCACCATGATAAGTCCAGCAACCATCTGACAACGTACCATGCTATTCCAATATTATATACCCTATGTTGTATATTACATCCCCATGACTTACTTGCTTTATACCTGGAATTTTGAATCTTATTCCCCTTCACCACACCCCCTTTTTATTTTTTCAATTACAGTTAATGTTCAATATTATTTTATATTAATTTCAGGTGTACAGGATAGTGGTTAGACATTTATATATTTTACGAATTGATTCCCCTGACTAGACTAATACCCACCTGGCACTGCATATAGTTATTACCGTATTATTGACTATATTCCTTATGCTTTACTTAACTTCCCCATGAGTATTTTGTAACTACCCTGTTTCCCTGAAAATAAGACCTACATGGACAATAAGCTCTAATGCATCTTTAGGAGCAGAAATTGATATAAGTCCTGATATGATATGATATGATATTATATTATATTATATTATATTATATTATATTATATTATACCCGGTCTTATGTTAAAATAAGACTGGGTTTTATATTAATTTTTTCTCCGAAAGACACGTTAAAGCTGATGGTCCGGCTAGGTCTTATTTTCAGGGAAACACGGTACCAATTTGTATTTCTTAATCATTTCACCCTGACCCCCTATCCTCCTTCCATCTATCACCCTGATAAATCTAGTAGCCATCTGCCACAATACATAGTTATTACAATATTATTTATTAGGTTGGTGCAAAGGTAATTTCAGTTTAAAAGGTTAAAATAGTTTCAAAAACCGCAATTACTTTTGCACCAAACTGGTACTATATTCCTTATGCTATATTTTACATCCCCATGACTACTGTGTAATAACAAATTTGTACTTCTTAATCCCTTCCCCTTTATTACTCATCCCCTCTCCCAGCTGGCAGCCATCAAAATGTTTTTTGTATGAGTTTTTTTCTGTTCGCTTTTTTTTTTGTTCTTTAGATTTCACATATAAATGAAATCACTTTATATTCCTCTTTCTCTGTCTGACATACTCCATTCAGCATAATACCCTCCAGATCCATCCATGCCATCACAGATGACAAGAACCCATTTCTTTCCATAGCTGAGCAATATTGCATTATGTACATACTATCTTTCTTTATCCATTCATCTATAGACAGACACCCAGGCTGCTTCTATACCTTAGCTATTGTAAACAATGCTGCAATGAACATACGGATGCACATGTCTCCTTGAAATAGTGTTTTAGGTTTCTTTGGGTAAATATCCAGAGGTAGGATTACTGGGTCCTTCTTTTGTCTCCTGTTAAAGTTTTTCTTTTACTCTTTTTTTCATTTTCATTTTTATTTTCATGAAATACCTTTTATGCTTGTTTTTTCATTTCCACTTTCATGAGATATCTTTTTCCATTCCTTTACTTTCACTCTGTGTCGTTTGATCTGAAGTGAGTCTCTTGTAGGCAGCATATGTAAGGGTTTTGTTTTCTTTTCCATTCTATGTCTTTTGATTGCAGCATTTTTAATCCATTTACATTGAAATTAATTGTTGATATATGTGTAGTTATTGACACTTTTATTATTCATATTTTTTATTTATTTAATTATTTTGTTCTTGAACTCCCTTTGACATTCTTTGTAATACTGGTTTGGTGGTTATACACTCCTTTAGCTTTTTCATGTCTGGGAAGCTCTTTGTCTCTACTTCATTCTAAATGATAGCTTTTTTGGATAGAGTAATCTTGATTGTAGGCCCTGACTTTTTATCACTTTGAATATTTCATGCCAGTCTCTACGGGCCTGAAAAGTTTCTGTTGAGAAATCAGCTGACAGTGTTATGGGAGCTCCCTTGTAGGAAACTACTTTTCTCTTGCTGCTTTTAAGATTCTTTCTTTGTCTTTAACTTTGACACTTTAATTTAATCTTGGTGTGGGCCTCTTTGGGTTCATGTTGTTTGGGACTTTCTGTGCTTCCTGGGCTTCTACGTCTTACTTCCTCTACAGATTAGAAAAGTTTTCACTCATTATTTCTTCAAATAGATTTTCAATTCTTTGCTCTCTCTCTTCTCCTTCTGATATACCTATGATGTGAATGTGGATGTGCTTGATGTTGTACCAGAAGCCCCTTATTTATTTATTTATTTTAGATTTATTTATTTATTTATTTATTTATTTTTGCTGTTCTAATTGGGTGTTTTCTGTCATCACTAATTCGATCCTCTGCTTCATCTAATCTAATGTTGATTACCTCTAATGTATTCTTCAATTCAGAATACATTTCTTTTTTATTTCTGATTTCTTTATTTCTTTTTTTATGTTTTCTACCTCTTTGTTGAAGTTCTCCCTGAGATCACTGTGCATCCCTACATCCCTATAACCAGTATTTGGAACTCTGTGTCTGGTAGATTGCTTGTCTCCATTTTGTTTAGTTCTTTTTCTTCACCTTTCTTCTGTTCTTGACTTGACATTGACATATAGAAGCCGAAAGCAGGGTTCTGGTGCTTTCCCAGTCTCCCCTTTGGGTGTGTCATCATTGGAAATGGCCAGGTGATGCTTCAGCAGCTTGGTCCAAAGCTGGTAATCTGTCATGCCCATGAGGGGCCCCACTGCAGGCCAAGTTCAGCCACAGCCTTTGTCCTGCTTGGGGCCACCTGGTATGAGCCACAAAGCAATCCAGAGATGGCTGCCATCTGTGCTGGGCTGGGAGGTGCCGTGAGAGGCTAAGTTGCAAACTGAAACTGGATGATACTAGTGCCAGGCATGGGTCTCTTAGCAAGAGGCACAGGACATGCCAAGGTCAGATGCTGCTTTTCTGGGATTTGTATACCTTTGAGAGATTTTAGCAAAGTCTGCAGCAAGAGACAAGACAGGCTGTTTGCATGGAAAATCCACTGGTGGAAGTGTCTTGGTGTGTCTGAAAGTTGAGTGGGGCAGGGTCTCTGGAAATCACCAGGGTGGGTCAAACAGTCTTAGCCAGGTTGATAGAGACTCAGATATGGTGGACAGCTCCCTCTGCACACTGTAGGGGCAGGGAGGGCTCAACAAAGGAACAGTGGCTCCTGCCAGCACTTCTGTCTGGGAGAAAGCTGCCCCTCGAGCCCTCACCCTGAAACCAGACAACTTAGTTCCTCCCTGTATGTTCCCGGTGCCCTCAAGCTACTGTCCCAGTGTAGGAGCTCAGAGTGAGTGAGTCCATCAGTGAGCAAGTCCATGTGTGGTCCCTTTAAGAAGAGCACCTGGGACTCTAGCAGCCCTCCATCTCACCCAGCCACAATCTCTGCTGGTTTTCACAGCCAGAAATTATGGGAAATTCTTTCCCCACCACTGGGACTCTGGGTGGGGATGCCTAGTGTGGAGCTGAGACCCCTAACTCCTCCAGGGGGGACCTTTGCAACCAAGATATCCCTCCTGACTTTTAATGGTCACATGCAGGTGTGGGGCCGGCCTGTTCAGTGTCTCTGTCCCTTCTACCTGTCTCAAGGTGGCTTCTTCTGCTTGTCCTTAGTTTTAGGGTTTCAGTTCATGTAGACTTCAGGTGATTCTCAATGATTGTTCCATAGTGTAGTTGTAATTTTAATGTGGTCATGGCAGGAGGTGGGCACAGTGTTTACCTACTCTGCCATCTTGACCAGAAATCTTCAGTGACTTCTGTAAAAGCTGTTTGTTGATGTACTCCACGAAAAGAAAAATTATGCTTGAGTGAATCAAATTAAACCCATTTTAAAAAAATCTGTTTAACAGACTCTTACAAAATTTGTCAGTTTTTTTTTTCTTAGTTCAGCTGGAAGGAGGAGTCTGTCACTAGAATTAAAAATAACCCTGTCCCCAGAATTCCATAATGTTAAGAAAGTTCAAAAGAATAAAAACTATTTAAAGATAATATTGCTGTTGCTATTTCAAAAAGACTTTAGATATATAGGTGCAAAATATTTTGAAGGTGAGGTCTATTTTACCTGCTTCTATTGTATTTAATAACCATATAAAACAAGAATTTGGAGATTAATAATGAAGGTATAAAATGTTACACTGAAAATGTAGGTCTAAAATGTATTCTAAAATTTGAAACTGCTAGAAAATATACTTTCTCACTTTGTGATATATTAGATGACCCCTTTTTAGTTGCCTTTTACTACCATCCAGACAGGCTGAATGACATGCTTTAATTTCTTTGTCCTTTTTGTCATCTATTCTTGCAGGTATTATGGCATATTTTGTTGGCAAAGGATGTCATAACTTTTGTTCTCTCTAAAAGAAGTATTTTCACTTTTGTCATGGGGCTGAGGAAACTTTTATTTTACTTTTTAAAATGAATTCGGTCCATGGACAGGTGGTATGCTGAGCTTTAAACAGCTTGATGAATGATTTGGCTCTACGTAGCAGTGTCAAATGATGCATCTCAGTTGGCAGTCTCAGTGAAACAGAATAAGGCAGTTGGTTTTCCGTTATATATTAGAGTCCTTGTGCCTATTCGACTTCCAGTGGTGCATTCTCGGCATAATTCCTGTCTTTTCTTTCCCTGCGCCAGTTATTCACCCAGAGCTACCCATTCAAGTCTGTTTACCTAACAGTTGCATTTAGCATCAGGAGCCACTCCTGTCACTGGGGCAGATGTGAATTCCTTATTTGCTGGTATACTAAATTGTATGTTTCTCATCAACCAGTTTTCTGGGAATACTAATTGAGGATAAAGGGGGTTATTGCTTAGAATCTTCTCTTATGAGAGGAATAGATGGTTTAATTTTAAGGAGATGGTGAATTTACACTTACATTTCAGCTTTTGTTGCCAATATTATCAAGTTTTTCACCATGTTCTCTCTAGTAGAATTATGCTTTAGTTATTCTAGATAAAAATTAGTTACTTTATTTTCTTTATTCCATCTTTATAAGTTATTCTAGATAAAAATTAGTTACTTTATTTTCTTTATTCCATCTTTATAAGCAAATAGGGTAAAATCCACTTATTAAAGGAGAAATTTTAGCATTTAAGGGCACTGAAAACTTCATGAGACAATATTTATTTTTCATTTTTATCCTGTAGAACACAAGGAGATATTTAAGGGGAAATGTTTAGCTTTTAGTACATATTATTATTAGTTTTTTTTTTTAAGAAAATCATGAAGACATTACCTTGAGAAAATGGAGGTTGTATTAGAATGTGGACTCAATAATAGCAGAGATGAAAAATGAGAAATCATTTGGAGTGGTGTCAATCGTGAATTGAGGAACATAAGGACTACAGAGTTTGTAGAACTTTTGAGAGATTTTGATTAGAATTATCAGAATCTTTTAGCTGGTTACAGAAGGAAGAGGGGGCAATAGAGGGAAAGGGAGCAAGATAACAGTAATTATATTGAGATGAAGATATAAAGGAAACAGATGAGGATATACAGTCTTGGAGTCCAGGAAATAGGTTAGGGCTTCATATATAGATTAGGAATCATGGTAGTTAAAGTCCTTGGGAATAGACTTGGTGACCAAGAGAGTGAAAAGCAGATAATTTCTGAAATTTTCATATCATTAGGATCTACAGCTATGATGTCCAATGTGATAGTCACAGGCCCCATTAGGCTATAGAGCATTCAAATAGTATGAACTCAGATGTGCTGTAAATATAAAATGTACACTGAATTGTGAAAATTTAGTATGGAAAAAGAACACAGTATCGTGCTGTTTCAGGTCTGTGACCTGTATGACATGTTATTCCCAATTTGGGGAATGCCCGGCTCTTCCTTTCAAATTCCTATCCTTTTAGATTAGCTTTTCAAAGAGAAGAAACTTAGACTTAATGAGTAAAAAATATTATTAGAGATTCTCAAGCTATGTTTTTTTAAGAATTAAAGGGGAGAGAGTAACAAAATGAGTCTTCATGTACCCAATAACCCATTTCACTAATTATTAACTTATGTCCAATTTTGTTTTCTCTATATTCCTAACATCTTCCTCAGATCATTTTGAAGAAATTCCTAGACATCATTTAAGTTCATCTATAAATATTTTAGTGTGAATTTCTAAAATAATGAGGGCTATTTTTTTGGACATCCTCTTTTCTTCTATTTGATGAAGGCTACTTATAACTCCAATACCCTAATTCTGTAGTATCATCAAATGTAAATAATGAAGTTTCTCTTATTTTTTTTTAAATTGTTCAAATCCGGATCCAAATAACGTCTATATATTGCAATTGGTTGATATGGCTCTTAGTCTGATGTATTATCTCTCCATCTCTTTTTTATTAATACAATTTATTTGTGGAAGAAACTTGGTCATTTGACTTGTAGAGTTTTTATAGTCTGTGTTAAATTTTTTTTATGGCCCCATTGTTTTTTAATATGTTTCTCTGCCCTCACTCATGCTCGTTAGTTCTAGAAGCATGATCAGATTCAGATTCTATTTTTCTTTTTTTAAAAAGAATACTCCACTGGTGATATGTGCTTCCATTGGGAAGTACATAATAACTGGTGACTTTCTTTCTTTCTTTTTTTTTTTTTTTGTGATGTTAGCAGCCATTGATGATATTTGATCTTTAGTTAGGAATAGCAAAATTGCAATTTTAAAATTCTATCATTCATTCTTTAATCTTTATCTAGAACATGTCTATAAAGAGAAATGTTTTCTCATTTAATTGATGAACTTCAGGATCAGTTTGTGCAAAAAGGGAGAGTAAATGTGTAACTTTTTCCCTTTACATGCCACTTTTCAAAATAATGCTTTTCGAGCATTATCTTCCAAGTAATTTTCTAAGTTTACTAGCATTCTGCAGTCATGACCAACAAGTAATTTTTAATATTACTGTAGTAAACTCATGGATAGCAGAATGTAACTGTCCCTTCTTGGCCAGTGATAGCCTCTTTAAATTTACAGGACCCAGTCCTTTTTCCTTGTGTTTTGTTATGACAAGATGATCTACGATCATTGTGTAAATTTCCTGCTCCAGACCTGGAATCAGTCATTTTCCTAAGGAGCCACGACTTTTTGTGGGGCGTGTTATTTACAAACTGCAGTAAGGATGCCAGGGATCCTCATTGTTACTGTGTTGATCATTGTACCATGATTTCATTGGTGGGCAAAATTAAGAAATACTAATTGTCTTTTTATGAGGTAATTTATTGTGATTTCTTATTGATACTTTCAATTCAAACGCACTATAACAGGGTTTCAACTTAATCTCATCAATCTTGCTATCTGTATCTCTTTTCTTTCATGCTTAAATATGCCAATTCTCAATTATATCAATATAATTATTCTTTTACTTTCTTCTGTAATCCATTAACAACTTCTTCATAATAGTACTAATACCGCCACCAACAGTGTGGTATCTTAGAAGCCATTTATATGTTTTTGCAGTTCTTTTTTTCCTCAGGCTATATCTCACTAGGGATGTTTAGTTAAATTATTGTGTTTTAATGTCACTTGATATTATCTCTGTGTGGTTATACTACCAACTGGTTACAGTTAGATTCATTTGTTTTATTTTATTATTGCTCTATAGGAAATTTTAAAAAAATAAATTTTAATTTTCTTTTATGATTTCATGGATTCTATTGAAAAATAAGATTCTGAATACTAATGTGCATTCAGGAAAATCTTACTTTATGCCCATCCTTTTTACTCTGTCCCCAGTCTTTTTTATAGGTAATCATTAAAAAAAATATATCCCAGCTTTACTGCTCTTTTATGTAAACTATCTATTCTTTCTGTCGACTGACTGACCGTTCTACCTATCTATCCGTAATCATTTCTTCTTTTTAGATAAATGGTAGGATTCCATATGCACTTTTTTTCTAATTTGCCTCTTTGGAACTTAACAATATCTGCATAGTGGTATGTAAAGATACGTCTTCACTTTTTACAGTTGCAGACACCTCCACTGCTTGTTGTTAGCCTGATTTATTAAACCAGTCCCCTATTGATGGATATTTTTATTCTTTTGCTATTACAAATAATACTATAATAAGTAGTCTTGTATATAAATATTGTTATATCGTTGCCTGTGAATCTTTGGTGTAAATTCCAGAAAAGAAATTGCTGGGTCAAAGAGCAAATACATCCTAATTTTACTAGACAGTGCTAAATTTCCCACATTTCCTAGAAATTCTGTCATTTTGCATCCTCATAAAATGGGTGAGTGTACCTGTTTCTCCACAGCCATATCAGCAGAATGTGTTGTCAAAACACGGATTTTTGATATTGATCTCAATGTAGTTTAAATAAATTGAGGTATATTTTCTTCTGCTGCAAGTACTGGGCTTAGGGCTGCTCAGCCAGAGGTAGAGGATATGTTTAAGACATATTCCACTAATCCTTGAAAGACCCTCGGAAAGTCTGCAGCATGAGCTAAGGCAGGCGGTTTGTACAAAAATGCCACTGGAAGCAGCTTGGGTGTGCCCCCCCAGTTGGGCGGGGCAGGGTCTCAAATCACCAGGGCATGGTGAATGAACTGGCATTAGCCAGCTTGGTGGAGACTCAAATGTGGTGGCTGCTTGTGTTGTGTGCCGGGAAAGGGGAAGTCTCAACAAAGAAACAATGGGTTCCACCGGCAACTCCATCCAGAAGAAAGCTGCCCCTACAGCCCTTGTTTTGAAACCAGACAATTTAGTTACTCCACCATATGTCCCTGTCACCTCTCCAGCTGCTGCCCTAGCACTGGAGCTCAGAGCCAGTGATTCCACTGGTGAGTAAGTCCATGTATCGTCCCTTTAAGAGGAGCACCTGGGACTCCAGCCACCCTCTGTGTCTCTCAGTCACAATCTCTGCTGGTTTTCACAACCAGAAATTATGGAGAATTTTCTACCCAGCAATGGAACCCTAGGCTGGGGATGGCCTAGGAATCCTCACACCTCTGGGCGGGATCTTTGTGGCCAAGAAATCCCTCCCAATTTTTAATGGTCACACTCAGCTATGGGGCCTGCCTGTTCTGTGTCTCTGCCCCTCCTCCCAGTCTTGAGGTGTCTTCTGTGTGTCCTTAGTTGTAGAGCTTCAGTTCAGCAAGATTTCAGGTGTTTATCAATGATGGTTGTTTTGTAGTTTAGTTGTAATTTTGCTATGGTCCTGAGAGAAGGTAAGTACAATATTTACCTACTGTACCATCTTTACTGGAACTCAATTTTGTTCTTTATAAAACAAATTTGTTTTGGTTATATTATTTCTTTTACATTTCCATATACATGTTAGCATTTGCTTTCAATTTCTACAATAAAAAAATCTGGGATTTTGATTAGTATAGCATTGAATTTATAGATTAAATTGGAAGAATTGGCTCATTTACAATATTGTCTTCCTATCCATCAGCATGGTAAATTTCTCCATCTTGGGTCTGGTTCAATTCTTCTCAGCAATATTTTGTAGTGTTCATTGTGGAGGTTTGAATGTTTTTGGTTAAGTTCATTTTTTGATACATTATGCTATTAAACTATGTGATTTAAAATTTTATTTTTTCTGTTATTTATTGTTTGTACATAGAAATATAATTGATTTTTTTGTATTGATCTTGTATTCTGAGTCCCTGATATATTCACTTATTAGATATAGTAACTTTATTTGTAGATTCATTGGGGCTTTTTATAAACAAAATCATAATGTTTTCAAGTAAACATAGTTTTATTTATTCCTTTAAAATATGTATGTCTGTTAATTACTTTCCTTATTGCATTGGGTAAGACATCTATTAAACTATTGAACAGAAATGGGCATAGGGAGCATCCTTGCCTTGTGACTGTTTTTAGAGGAAAGAGCGCATGCTCATATGTCATTATTAAGTATAAGGTCAACACAAGGATTTTTTTGTAGATGCCCTTTATCAGACAGAGGCAATTCTGTTTTATCTTTAGTTTGCCTATTTTTTTTTTAAAATCACAACAGGTTAGATATTAAATTTTGTTAAGTGCTTTTTATATGTGTGCTGAGATTATGTAATTTTTGTAGTTGTTAATATGGTAAATTACATTGATTATTTTTAAAATTTTAGCCAAACTTATATTCTTGGGACAAATTCCCCATGGCCATGATGTATTATTCTTTTTATACATTGATAGATTGTCTTGTTACTATTTTGTTTAGGATTATCTTTTCTTATAATATCCTTTCAGAGTTGGGTAATAAGGGTTCTTATGGTCTTATTTATGGATCTGGGAATTGTTTTCCAGTGTGCATTAATTTTAGTAATAACGCTGAAAATATTTTAAATATTTGTTAGCATATGCATTTTTTCTATGGTGAATTTTCTTTGCATATACTTAGCAAATAATTTTCTGAATACAATTTTGATATTTTACATAATACATAGATAAAATAAGTTTACCGACAGTATTTCTAGGTACCTTGTAAATCTGATTTCTTATAACTTAAGAAATTAGCATGTGGGTTTATGAGTTTTTGTCTCTGTGAGCTGATTGAGTATATTCACATGAGAGATCTTTCAGATGGCAAATAAGTTGTTTGTGGGAGCCAAGGCTACAATGTGATTCCCCAATAATTCCTTTAAGAGAATGGTTCTAGATGACAGATAATTAATTTATAGATATGTACATTTAAATTTCATTTCTTTATATCCTTATTTATAGCAATTTTAATTACACAACTAAATTAAATTGAAAAATATAATAAAATTAAGTTTATAGGCTCTATTCTATCCATCATAGATACAAAGCTATTAAACAAAAGAGTTTTGCACTGAAAACTGACTATTGCCAGAGGGATGTGTCATGAGAGTTGGGGTTAAGCAGGGAATGAATCAGTTTGGTTTCGAGTGGTTGTTTCAGAAAGATCTCATTGGCAAAATATGAAGAAGGGATTGCAGCAGGGTAAGACTGGAGAGAGTTAAGAGCTCATAGAAATTGTTAAGGTGAATGATGATGATAAATTGAACTTTTGTATGGACAGTGAGAATGGAGAGAAATTATACTGGACATATGTGGGACATATGTGGTAAAGTGATTACAGGAGGGATGGCAGTAGGCTGCAAAACAGAAATCAGCTGACGTGTTTTCAAACTGTTGACATTCACTATCTTCCAGAATCTAGTCTGAGCAACAGTGGTCTCATAAAGTGATCCATAAAAATGGAATTTTCCGAAGAAAAAAAATCAGGAAAAAGTTGCATACTTTATGTCATTTTTGGAGCTTACAATTGTCCTGTGGGTTCAGTGTCTCTTCTTCTCATTTTACATCGATTCCATCATATAAAAGGAGAACTAAAGAGGAACTTGAGCATTTAGAGTCTCTTTAAGGGAAAGGAGTTTTCATGCATTGTATATTAGGGGTGAGTACTTGAGTCCTCCTAAGTGACCTCCGTCTGCCTAAATTCTTTCTTTAAAGTTAATAGTCATCAAAGTGACTTTTGAAGAGTGGATTTAAGATTTTTTAAAATCTTAGTTTAAGTGAAACAGGTTTTACTGGGTACTGAAATATATTGGCATGGGCTTATTCCCTGGCCATATGAATTGTAAAATAATCTGGGATGTTAAAAATTAAATGAGATAATTTATGCAAAATCCCTAGCATATAAGGCACATAGTAGGCATTCCATAAATAGTCACTATGGGACATAGATTCAGAAATTATTAAATCAACTTAAAAAGCTGTAGTTACCAATATGAATATAGATGAACTTATTCAGGAAGAGCTTATTAAAAAAGAGAAAGACAAGGATATAAATCTGGGAAAATCTGGTATGTTAGGACAGGAAATGAGAATTTGGTGAAAGAGAAGAGAAAACAATGATTAGATGATTAGAAGGAGAACAAGAATAGGGCTATAATCACAGAAGCCAAAGTTTTAAGAAGGAATGAATGGTCAGACTGGGAAATGCTTTGAAGCAGGCAAAAAATGTAAAGATTGACCAATTTGCCAACTAGGGGCATCATTTGTGAGTTTAGCAAGCCTGGAGCTATCTTGTATTAGTACAAAAAAAAAAGTGGAGAGGTGGAAAATTGGGAAAATTCAAGTTGAGATTTCCTGAATTTTCTATTTCAAAGAATTCATATGGAGGGACAGAAATAGGAGAGACAAAAAGTAGGTGTGAAGGGCTATGTGATATTTTTAGAGGAAGAATGCCTGTGCACCCTGTAAAATTCTCTGGTAATTGGTAATAGATAATTTGCGACAGGAACTTGGCAGCTCAGTTGCCACAATCAAGTTTTAGGAGACATAAAGCTTACTAATGAAAGGAGCTCCTTGGGTAAATCATCACCAGCCAAGGCAAAATCATAAACCTGCCGAATATGAGCCGCTCAAGGGCAGAAGTGCCATCTTATTCATCTATGTATCAAGGGACCATCATAGGACCTGTCACTTAGTTCGTGCTTAAAAAAAAAGGGGGGGGGGCTGTTAAAATTTAAAGTGATTTGGTTTGGTTTGAAACTAGAACCAGAATTTTAATGTTATGGCTTATTCAAAATAGAATAATGTGCCAGATTTAGGAATAGGAAAACTGACAGTGTTGAGTTCTTAATTTTTAGGAGTAGACAATAGATGAAAATTCTTTTCTTCATTAAAGTTTTTGGCTGCAAGTAGATTTTTGCTTCGCTCATTTAGGTAGGCTCTTCACTTCGTTATGAACTTTGACTTTTACTACGTTTTATGAGTTGAGAGAAAGAAGTAGCCACATGAGCGAAAGCACTAGCCTGATGGGTTTGAATTTAATTAAAAAAACACAACAATGCCTAGTTTAATTCTAAAAGTGAGAGACAAGAGACAGGTTAGACATTCAGGGTTAATTTACCTCATGGTGTTATGATTTTGTTTAAAATTATTTATAGAAATGATGATGTTTTCTTCAAAAAGGCTTTTAAATTATGATTAGTTTATGTGTATTTTGAAATTTAAAAAAATGACAGATGAATTTATAATCTCACCAGCAGTGTGAGAATTGCAGTTGCTACACATTCTCACCAAAACTGGTATTTATTTTTAGCTTTTGTTTTTTTAAAATTTTAATCACCCTAATAGGGTGTAATGGTATCATATTTGTGTTTTAATTTACATTTCCCTAATTACCAATAATGTTAAGCACCTATTCATATGCATATTTGCCATCTGTATCTGTTCTTCAATGAAGTCTCTGTTCAAAAGTTTTGTACATATTTAAAAAATTGGCAGTTTTTAAAATATTTCATTTTGAGATGTCTTCATATATTTCTGATAAGAGCCTTTCATCAGATAGATATTTGAAAATATTTTCTCCTAGTCTGTTTCTTATCTTTTCATTTTCTTACCTAGCTATTTTGAAGAACAGAATTTTTTAAGTTTTATTGAAATTGACTTTGTCATTTTGTTATTTTTATTGATCATGCTTTTAATGTCATATTAGGTTAAATGAACACCTACTATTTAAATCATCCATTCCAGTTCTAGGTGTTTATTAAAGTATGTGTCCAATTAAAGATTTGTTCATGAATTTAAGCAACTTTATTTGTAATAACTCAAAACTGTAAATAACCCATATGTCCATCAACCAGTGAATGGATAAACAAATTACAATATAGCCGTACAATTGAATACTACTCAGCAATAAAAAGGAAAGTACTATTGACACATG
Source organism: Rhinolophus ferrumequinum (assembly GCF_004115265.2). Classification (NCBI taxonomy): domain Eukaryota; kingdom Metazoa; phylum Chordata; class Mammalia; order Chiroptera; family Rhinolophidae; genus Rhinolophus; species Rhinolophus ferrumequinum. Next base: position 43,295,197 of record NC_046291.1, on the reverse strand, counting down.
CTATAATATATATGGATTTCTTAATAATAATGCTAAGTGGAGAAACCAGACCCAAAAAAAGTACAAGATATCTGTTTCCATTTATGGAAAATTCCAGAAAATGAATACTACTTTATAATGGAAGAACGCAGATCAGTGGCTGAGGACAAAGATGTAGGTGGGAAGGGTCATGAGAGACTTTTGAGAGTGACAAATATGCTCATTATTTTGACTGTGCCGATAGCTTCATATGTATATTTTATGTCAAAACTGACCAACTTGTATATTGTAAATATGTGCATTTTATTGTATGTCAACGTTTATCTTACTAAAACTAAATAAAAATAGCTTGTAAAATCTTCCAGTCATTGGTAGTTATCCCGTAGAATCATCTAGGGGAATGCAACTCTTTAATAAAGTAACATGTGTTTTCTAGCCATCCTCTTGAAGATCTTCATATTCATCAGAGTGGATATAAAACCAAACTGATAATAAAGAGAGAAGGATAACCCATGGTAGGAAAGTAATGTCTGTGTGTCTAGTAATGAAAAAAGTGAGAAAAAGAGAGGAAGCAAACAAAAGAGCAAACTTCAGAAAGATGCAAAAGAGCAAACTTCTGAAACTAACTTCAGAAAGATGAATTGTAGCTTATTACTTAAAAGAAAAAGAAAAACAATTATCTGGTCAATCAAAGAGCAAGTAGATGTGAATGCTTTATACCTAATTTATCAGTAAATAGAAATTAGAATCATAGGTACAGATGATTAGGCAAATGTGGAAAAATAGATATTTATGATAAGAAATTGTTTCATGAAGAGTTCACTTAGTACTAGCTTAATAAAGGCAATCAGAGGCGGAGTGGAGTTGAATGAGAAATGGATCATTAACTATAACAAAATGCTTGTAATGTACAGAGACAGATTAATGGTGACAATGACAATGTCACTGATGATAAATGCAAAAAGCAATTGCACTTTTTATAGATTCATTTTTTTAGTTCTTTCTAATTACCCTTTTCTAGGCTGAATTTGTAAGGTTTTCTATTTTTCAAAATTTTCTGGTGTGTCAGGGACCTCACTACTGAAGTGATGATGATAATTATAACTACCAAATAATCATCAAAAGCTAAAAAGAGCATAGAAAGAAAAGAGTATAAATGCAATGATTTTTCAGTATTTAAATGTTTTTTGAAAAGTTTCCAAAGATTTATTATTTAGTACACATCTGGTTAACAAAATGTACCCATGAAAGAACTCACTTCCAGATATTGATTTAGCCATCTCAGTGCTGTGGAAATATTATGAATTATCAACCAATTTCATAAATTCTGTACTGATTTTATATAAATTAGAGCATTATTAACTAAATATAAATGAAAAAATGTAATAGAGGCTATCAAAAATGATATATTGTATCTAATGTTAAATTACAATAGATTTTTAAACTAACATTTGTCATCTTATTATAAAAGTAATACATGATCAATTTCGAGAATTTGAAAAAATACAAAAACACAGAAATAAAAAATTTTACCTGCAATTCCACAATTGAAAGACAGCCACTGTTAACATTTTCATGTATTTGCATCTAGTCTTTTTCCCTACTCTTGATGTATAGGAATACTAATATGTAAATTATAAGCATGCTTTGTTTCATTCTATGCATATATTTTAGTACACTACTCTCCTCATGGAATATCATACCAAGTGACAACTCACTTGAAAATATAAATTATCTTTCCTTGAAAAACAATTATGTATATATGTCAGGAGCTTCAATATATTCATATTTGTCCATTTATAGAATTTTTCTCTAAAATAACTAATGATGTTCACAAGTATTTATGTATGAGTTGTTTATCACAGTGTTATATAAAACAAATAAATAAACTAAATAACACTAATATGGCATTAGCTAATCATTGTTTTATACATCCAAGGGATTACCATGCAGTTGTGGAAGCTTGATTTTAAACAATAGTTAATACTCTGAGAAAATAGTGGTACTAATAGATGAATATTAATTTATTTTTAAATATAAATGTAAATTTTTAATACTAATGTAACAAGATAAAAGTTAACTATATGCACAACATGATCTGTGTCTATGTGTGTATGTGCATAATCTTGCTCTGGCTCTCAAAATCAAAATTGTACACAGTAGAGCACACACATTTCCTAAAATGATTTCCTAAAATTAGCAAGATATCCTAAAAACAGGTGCAAAACCTACCTTTAGAAATCTTACATGACAGACACAAAGTTCTAGTTGGCTAGCCTCTCTCTATCATGGTAATTTCTAAGTAGAGGAATTACAGGTGATATTTGTTTTCTCTGTTGTTTTTTGTATCTTCCAAATGTTCTATATGTAATTTTTCATAAACAGAAAAATAATAAAGATTATAAAACTTTATGTAGTAAGAATTTCCTTGTGTCATTAAAATCACTGAAAACATGATTTTTATGGTTATATTACATCCCATTATATTGCTATATTGTTTGTAAATTCTCTAGTATTGTCATTGAAATGTTTTTCTTTGTTGCTGTTATTGTTGCTGTATTTTAAATAATGCTGTCAAGATCATGAATTTGGGTAAAACATTATCTTAGATTATTTTCTTACTCCAAAATTTTTTTATAAAGGAGTTCTGACTCCTGACCCTGGGCTGGGAAATACTTGTTAGAGCATAGCTTTAATGAAGAGAAGTTATGAAAGTCTTTAGCTGTGTTTAAGCCCCTAACCACAATTCTTGTTAGCTCTATTAAGAATGTGTATTATTAGTCATTTGGATGAGAGGTGTTGAAGAAAGTGCAAATTTGTGTGCCCCACTGATGGAGGGTCAGCTTTGTCATATCTGTAATGAGGCCATTCTTCACTGGCTTAGAAACTCTAGTTAAGCCTTTTGGGGGTGATTGGATTCTGGTACAGTCTTGTGTTTTTTGGAAGCTTATAGCTAACAGAATTGCTAGCGAGGAAATTTACACTTAGAGAGGTCACATAAATGAAGAAATGCTTACAGTTATTTCAAATAGTTTATTTAACTGATTTTCTTCTTGTAGATTTGAAGAACTTAGTGCCATTTTATTGTGGTACTTTGAAATGTTTCACAACTATGTGGTGAAGTTATATCAGAAAAAGCTACCACTAGATTATATTTGTCAAAATAAAGAGCAAATTACCCCTGAGAAGGTAACCTTAATTTTTTTGGTAGGATATTTTGTTTATTTAATTATTTCTAATGAGTTTGTTCACCTGATTGACGTCTATGTTAGTATTTAGAATATAACAGGAAAATATAAATTAACAAGTTTCAACTATGTAACAAGGAGGCGATAATTTCTTTTATGGATTCTTTTTCTCATAATTGGAACACACATATTTAGAAATATATTTAATGCTAAAATCTCCCTGGAATTAGTGATAAATAGATCATGGCAGAGGTTACAGTTGCTTTTCAGTACTCATTTTTCTTTACTAAAAAGCTTAGAATTGCCAGGTCACCTTGCTGCCTACCTAAAAGATAATGATCACCATTCTCCCTTGTAATTAGGTATGACCATGGGGCTTAGAGTTGGCAAAGGAGATGTAAGCAGAAATGGGTGTGTGTGTTCTAAGAAGTCCTTTTAAAAGGTGGGGGATACCTTTCCATGATGTTTCCTCTATCCATCTGGCTAGGATGAATGTGATGGCTATAGCTTTAGCCATCTTTGCTCTGAACATGAGAATGGAACCTCTTTGCAGTAGAGCAAAAAGCGAAGAGCCTGGATCCATGCTATCTCCATATAAATCTTGTTCTCTCTACCTTCAGGATTATTACTAGACACAAACTTTTTATTAAAATTACTAATATTTCATGTCTTTGTTACCAGAACTAAAATAAATCCTCATTTTTGCATAGGTCTAGGGTAAGCCTTCCTCTTTGTATGTTATAAATACATTTTTAGACATAATATTATTTATATCACAAGATGTCTGTGAAATACCTCTTTATGTAAAATATTTTATCCCATTATATATTTATTATAAGTAGAACAATAAAGATGCTGTCCAACATAAGCCAGAGATCTTGAGACATGAAACATATTGCTTAGTATTTGATCATATATTCTTAGTTGGTTTGCACTGGCAGAAACACTGCATTTATACTCTTATCAACATGAAAATTAAGCAGCAGTTATCAAATAGCCACTCAGATACAATGCTGTGGTAAATATATGTGATTTTTGTCTAATAGCCAATAGGTTGTCCTTGCTTATTAAATATTTGAGTTCTCTTCCAGTCCTTGCTATTCAGATAGGTGCTAGAAAGTAACTCCTGGAGCAGAGACCATAAAGCTCTCAAACTTAACTTAGTATTATATAATGTTTGCATGTCATTTTTTTAATCTACCCATTCATGTCATGGAGACATCTGAACATCACCTAAAAATGATCATTTTAGTTTTAAAATTATTACCAGATTTTGTATGAAACAGAATGCCTTCTTTACTCTGAGCTTTAGTCATTTCAGAATGGAACCTATTTCAGAATAGGTATATCAAAATATCTAAGTCCAATTGGTCTTGAGAAAATATACTTCTTTGAAACCATGGAGGTAATATTTCCACAAAATTAGGTTACAAAATACAGTGCAGTTTTCTCTTCCTTAGTACTGAACTGTGATAACCCATCACATCCTTTGTTTTTACTGACAGTACCCCCTTTTTCTTATGAGGAACTTATTTCACAAGGACTTCAATGTCCAAACTTGAGCTTGGTCTGTATGATTGGTTCAGGATAGAGAATGTAACTCAACTTGGGAAAATTAGAATTCTCACCATGATTTTTCTGCTCTTAAGAAATATGTTCTCACTGGAAAATCTAAACAGACCAATCACCAGTAATGAAATTGAATCACTCATCGAAAACCTTCCCAAAAGAAAAAGTCCGGGACCAGATGGCTTCACTAGTGAATTCAAAGAGGATCTGATACCAATCCTGCTCAAACTCTTCCGAAAAAATTGAAGAAGAGACAGTACTCCCTAACTCATTTTATGAGGTCAACATTACCCTGATACCAAAACCTGGTAAGGACAACACAAAAAAAAGAACTACAGACCAATATCTCTGATGAATACAGATGCAAAAATCCTAAACAAAATTCTAGCAAATCGAATGAAACAATGCATTAAAAGGATTATTCATCACAACCAAATGGGGTTCATTCCAGGGGCACAAGGATGGATCAACATCCGCAAATCCATCGATGTGATACATCACATAAACAAAATAAAGGACAAAAATCATATGATTTTATCAATTGATGCAGAAAAAGCATTTGACAAGATACAACATCCATTTATGATTAAAACACTTAATAAAATAGGCATAGAAGGAAAATACCTTAACATAATAAAGGCCATATATGACAAGCCCTCAGCTAATCTCATAATTAATGGTGAAAAACTGAAGCCCTTTGCTCTACGTTCCGGAACACGACAGGGCTGTCCCCTATCACCTCTGCTTTTCAGCATAGTGTTGGAAGTCCTTGCCAGAGCAATCAGGCAAGAGAAAGAAATAAAAGTCATCCACACTGGGAATGAAGAAGTTAAATTGTCACTCTTTGCAGATGACATGATGCTATATATAGAAAACCCTAAAGACTCCACCAAAAAGCTATTAGAAACAATCAACGAATACAGTAAAGTTGCTGGCTACAAAATCAACGTACAAAAGTCCATTGCATTCCTATATACTAACAATGAAATCTCAGAAAAAGAAATACAAAAAACAATTCCTTTTGCAATTGCAGTAAAAAGAATAAAATACCTAGGAATAAACTTAACCAAGGATGTGAAGGATTTATATGCTGAAAACTATAAGACATTTTTGAAAGAAATTGAAGAAGACACAAAGAAATGGAAAGACATTCTGCGCTCATGGATTGAAAGAATCGACATAGTTAAAATGGCCATATTACCCAAAGCTATATACAGATTTAATGCAATCCCCATCAAAACCCCAATGGCATTTTTTAAAGAAATAGAACAAAAAATCATCAGGTTTGTTTGGAACCACCAAAGACCCTGAATAGCCAAAGCAATTTTAAGAAAAAAGAACAATACTGGAGGTATCACACTCCCTGACTTTAGCTTGTACTACAGGGCGACAATAATCAAAACAGCATGGTATTGGCAGAAAAACAGACACATAGACCAATGGAATAGAATTGAGAACCCAGAAATAAAACCACATAAATATGGACAGATAATTTTTGACAAAGAAGCTCAAAACATACAATGGAGGAAAGACAGCCTCTTCAATAAATGGTGCTGGGAGAATTGGAAAGCCACGTGCAAAAGAATGAAATTGGACTGCTATCTCTCACAATGTTCATTAATTTTGAAATTAATGCAAAATGGATCAAAGACTTAAGCATAAGAACTGACACAGTAGACTGCATAGAAGAAAACATGGGTACTAAACTTATGGGCCTTGGGTTCAAAGAGCATTTTATGAATTTGACTCCAAAGGCAATGGAAGTAAAAGCTAAAATAAACGAATGAAACTTAAAAGCTTCTGCACAGCAAAAGAAACCATCGACAAAATAAAGAGGCAACCAACTGAATCGGAGAAGATTTGCAAACAGTGCCTCCGATAAGGGGCTAATATCCAAAATATACAAGGAACTCATGAAACTCAACAACAAAAAAACAAACAACCCAATTGAAAAATGGGCAGAGGACCTGAAGAGACATTTCTCCAAAGAGGACATACAAATGGCAAATAAACATGAAAAAATGCTCAACATCACTAATCATCAGAGAAATGCAAATAAAAACCACAATGAGATACCACATCACCCCAGTCAGAATGGCTATCATCAACAAGACAAATAGTAACAACTGTTGGAGAGGCTGTGGAGAAAAAGGAACCCTCATACACTGTTGGTGGGAATGCTGACTGGTGCAGCCGTTATGGAAGGCAGTGTGGAGGTTCCTCAAAAAATTACAAATAGAATTACCATATGACCCAGCAATCCCTCTCCTGTGTATCTACCCAAAAAATTTGAAAACGTCTACACATAAAGACATGTGTGCTCCAATGTTCATTGCAGCTTTGTTTACGGTGGCCAAGACATGGAAACAACCAAAATGTCCTTCAATAGATGAATGGATAAAGAAGTTGTGGTATATATACACAATGGAATATTATTCGGCAGTAACAAAAGATGATATAGGACCATTTGTGACAACATGGATGGATCTTGAGAGTATAATGCTAAGCGAAATAAGTCAGACAGAAAAAGTAGAGAACCATATGATTTCACTGATATGTGGTATATAAACCAAAAACAACAAAAGAACAAGACAAACAAATGAGAAATAAGAACTCATAGACACAGACAATGGTTTATTGGTTACCAGAGGGTAAGGGGGGTGGGGGGTGGGGGGTGGGAGATGAGAGTAAGGGGGATCAAATATATGGTGATGGAAGGAGAACTGACTCTGGGTGGTGAACACACAATGGGATATATAGATGGTGTAATACAGAATTGTACATCTGAAATCCATGTAATTTTACTAACAATTGTCACCCCAATAAATTAAAGAAGAAAAAAAAAGAAATATGTTCCCTTTTCCCTTAAGAATTGCAAGTTCTGACGCCATGTAAACCTTGGGCATCCAGTGCCCATTTTTCCCACTATGAGGAGAGAGTGGCCTGAATATGAACCAAGGTGGAGGAAAGCAGAGCCAAGACATGAAGAGAGAGAACAAAGAGTTAAAACATCATTTGATTATATGGATCTATATATACTTCTAAAATTTTAGTTACATGAAGAGAGATGTTTCTTTTTTACTTAGGTTGCTTTGACTTGACTTTCTATCACTTGAAACTGACATAGTCCTGATTATTAATGCTTCTTTCTTGAAGAAATTATTAGACAAAGGATATAGTAAGTAAAGTGGCGGAAAGTGGGTGGTACTTTGCATAGTTTATAGATAGACCTCTTAGACATTTTATAGGTGAATGTGCGGAGGCCACAGTATCTTTTTCTCTTGTGGCCCAGTCAGCCTTCTACTTACCGTGTTTCCCCGAAAATAAGACCTAGCCGGACAATCAGCTCTAATGCATCTTTTGGAGCAAAAATTAATATAAGACCTGGTATTATTTTACTATTTTAATTATTTTACTATTTCACTTATTTTACTATAAGACCAGGTCTATAATATAATATAATATAATATAATATAATATAATATAATATAATGTAATAATATAATACTAGGTCTTGTATAATATGCGACTGGGTATAATATAATATAATATAATATAATATAATATAATTTAATTTAATATAATATATAATGTAATATAATATAATATAATATAATAACGGATCTTATACTAATTTTTGCTCCAAAACATGCATTAGAGCTGATTGTCTGGTTAGGTCTTGTTTTCGGGGAAACACGGTATTTGGCTCTTTTGTTAGGCACTGTACAATAAGCAGATGCACTAGAATGCTGTAGGACCAAGCTTTTAATTCCATGAAATGTTATGTTTGTCTCCAAACAAGCAATTTGAAGAAGATAATTTCATGATAGCTGACTGCCATGGAGTGGTGAGGCCACCCACAGTGAACATTGGTTATTTCCATTGTAGTGTAATCCCTTTATCCCTTTTTCTGGTAAAATGTCTCATTTCTTCCTCTCTTCACTGGTTCAGGTGGGGAGACCAATTCAGTTCTCCATTGCCAGGGATGGGAAGTATATTCTCAGGGATGGGAATATACTTCAGACTTTGCCCTTCATAGTATCTCATTATCCTGAATACAGCAGTTTGCTCAAGGCTGGGCATATTTAACCTAAACTGGGACAATCAGGGTCATTCCTTGATGTTTTCTATTATAGATGCAGGATGAGAGACCCTTTAATTTGGAATTACCATGGCCAGTATAATTTTGAAGCTCTTTGTAGCCACACCTCCACATCTCACATTTTTTGCACTCTCTATTAACTTACGACCAGGCTTGTCTCAAGTGAATGAAGACAACATATATTAAATGGCAGAGCTGAAAGGTGAGAAAAATGCTGACTATCCTCTGAGACAGCAGGGTCAGCATGTGTTCTTCATGACTGAGTCCAAATACATATAACATTTTTTAAATTGCTGTGGCTTTGGTTCCTGCTTTTTGTAATAAAATATGTTGGTGACTTCAGTATTTCAATAGTTAAGTATTGCACCACAATAAACTTAGCGGCATCAGCATGGGAGAGTGTGTAGGTGTGTGTATGTGTGAACACATTTTTGCCTGCGAAGTCTAAGAAAACACATTACTAAGTCTAGTAGAAGCTGGATATCTCTGACAAATACATCAGACAGAAGGGAAGACTAATTTTTCTAAACTCTATATTCTGAACTGAGCTATGGGAGCTCTTTCACCTTATAATTGCTTAAAAATATTCCACTCTCCATAAGTAGTTACTGACTTGAATCCCAAGGGGAAAAAAGTTTGAAAATGCTATAGGCTTCTTGACATGATAATATGAGCTAAACAAGCCAGAACATTTGCAAAGTGCTATGAATTTGCTAATGTTTCTTTTGCTGGTTAATTTTAAGGTCAAAGGCCTTGGTTATGTTTTAATGAGTACTTGAAATGATGTTGGAATAGCAATGAAAATGGTACGTGAGGGAAATAAAATGCTAACAATGCTGATGCCATTTTTTAAACTGGTTTATAGTAGAATCTGCATGTTGAAAAAATTTGGGAGCCATAAAAAAAGTCAAGTGATAAGTAAATCATAGTACAGAGGAAACTAATAACAGTCTATCATAAGATGCTGTTCATATTTACAGACTCCCTGGGCATCATGTGCTTACCTTGTAATTTTGAGATGCTGAATTCTCAAGTGTAGTGTATGTGTCAGGAGGAAGATGGGGCCAGAGTCCTGTCTGCCCTGGTTTGTTGCTGCTTCAGCGACACGTTAGGGAATGACAAGGGTTCTACATTCACTTGCCTTCAACTCTGACATCAAAATGCCAAATATTCCCCTTCCGACTGTGGCTTCTTCCTCTGCCAGGACAAATGGGTTTCACTGAGGATGACCTTAGGAGTTGTAACTATCAACGTTATGTAAGTTACTGCTTCAGTGCCTCTCAGCTGAAAAGCCCACAACCCTTTGCCTATTTTGTGATGAACTTGGACCCTCAGACTTTATTTATGCTTGCTCAGCTTGAGTTAGGCTCTGTTAACAAGGGACACAGGAAGAAGATGGCAGGGCTGAGGGAGTGTGAAGAGAGTTTACAGTTTTTTATTTTCCTGTGTGGTGGCAAGCCAGGAGGGCTTGCAATGGGTCCTAGAAGTGTCAGTAGCTTGCACTTCTACAGAAGTGTCTGTAGTGGTGAGTTGTTTCCAGAAAGTTACTTCTTGATCAGAGCAGTGGCTAACATATTTTTTTGGTAGTTCATCATCTCCACAGAAGTCTAAATCTCAATCTTAACGGTGATTTTCTTCTCCATGTTTTTCTTTGTTGATATTTTCCTCAGCCCTAGGGATGTGTATTAATTTTCTCTTGCTGTGTGAAAAATTACTACAAATCTAACAACTTAACACAATATCTCACAATTTCTATGGGCTAGGTGTCTGGACATGGTTTGGTTGGGTCTTCTGCTCTGGGTATTACCAAGCTGCAATCAAGATTTCAACTTGATTGTATTCCCATCTGGAGACTGGACTGGAGAAGAATCATTTTTCAAGTTCATTCAGGTTTTATGTTTTTGTTTTTCCCGCTGCAGAATTCACTTCCTTGTGGCTGTATGACTTGTTCCCAGTATCTTACAGACTGGATTACCCTCAGGTCATAGAGGTCACCAGTAGTTCTTCTCCAGGTGGCCCTTTCCATAGCAGTTCATACATGGCGGTTTGCTTCGTCAAGGCCATCAAGAGACTCTCTTGTTCCAGTCTGCTAAGATGAAATCCTATATATCACAACCTAATCAGGGGAGGGGTAGTCCATCATATCGTCCACATATTATTGGTTAGAAGTAAGTCACAGCTTTCAACTGCACTAAAGAAGATATCATTCAAATGTGTTTCCCATTTGGGATAATTTAGAGTGTGACTGCACAGGGTGGTACCTGCTTCTTGATGCTGCTGCCTCTAAACACTGCAGAGTTCTCTTTTACCTAGTTAATAGTTCTTTATACTAAGTTTTACTCGTTGAAATTTCTGATGTGGTGTGCTTGTCTTATGATGAGTCCCTGAATGATACAGGCTCTATCCTTGGCAGGTCCTCAGTGTCACCTATTGATTGAGAAGGCTCACTCATAAAGTTACTCTATTTTTACTACTGAGGCCCCAAAATCCTGGGTCTTGCCCTCACGGGAAGAGCTGAATATTTTACTGATGGAGTCAGAATTGCAGGAAAAATTAGGATAAAAAACACAATCTATTCTTGACATTTACCAGTGTGATATAATATTGAGCTAATTTTTGATAAGTTGTATAGGGGTCCATTCTCCTCTTTTGCCTGGAGGGCAAGCAGGATCAAGTTAGTTGGGGGTTCCAGAGGGCATATACCCTTTCAGTGTGATAAATTAGTTAGCTATTAAACTAAATGTTTCTTGACTTTCAAAATGAGAACATTAGGATGGTCCTTTAACATATTTATTTGCCTTGCTCTGAAGGTAGTCAAGGTCTGCTGGATTTGTGATGTGCTAAATGAATGTTTAGCTGAGGTGCTCAGGTGGTTTTATCGGTAAGGTTAGCTACAAAAATGAAGGCGTGAGGTTATTGGAGGACAACATGACATCCATTAAATTAAATGCCTATTAAATTTTCGCGTGGTGAAAAAGGATTTCTTAAAAGGCAAGAGGGAATGAAGCCTTCCAAAAGTGAAATAATCTGACAGTCTAAACAAGTTTTCTTCCTATTGAAAAGATTTCTTTTGACACAATTTCTGGATGTGTTTTGCAGCAGTTGTAAACAGCTTGTAGATGCTGAAGAAAATAAGGCATAGATGAGGGGAAGGGAAATAACTAGGCTATTTCAGATTCTAGGAGCTGATATCATCATTTCTTTTTCTACTTGCTTTGGTTTTGCTAAGGTGGTAACATCAGTCCTGCTTTTCATTTTGCCTTTATGCCTACCATATAGACTTTCGAAAGCAAAGTCTTATGAGGTTAATTAAAGAATAAATCAGTAAAAAATGCATCAAGAGACCTAAAAACACTACTCGGATGTACTTGATTTTGGATGAGAATGTATTTTAAGATGATAAAGTGATTACTAAGCTGTAGTCAACAAAGAGCCATGTTAACTCTTTAGAGTGCACAGAGTCTAATCAGCTTGGACTACGGGCAAAAATAACAAAGTGCTAGTATAAGTATGGACCTCATCTTGGTATATGAACTTTAGGTCATCAAGAAACAAGCAACTCACTTTTAACTTTGGAACACTGGATTTTCTTCTATTTTAAAAATATTCTACACCACCAGTGAATTTCAAGGGAGCATCCTACATTGATATAACTTATACATGTTTGTTCCTCTGATGTGCTTTCCACTAATAATATTATTTCTGAATTACAAAGAAACAGTGAATCAATTATAAAAATCCTTTTATTTAAATCCTTTTGTTTAAAGGGAGTATGGTTCAGAAAATAGAAACTGTGTGGCATTATTTGACCCAGTCAAGAAAGGTACACGGAGGTTCTTTGGAACAGACAGACCTCCCCACAGTCTGGATTTACCACCCAAATTGGAAATCTGAAGTGTTTATATCAGCCTTTTATCTAGGACTGTATTATAAAGCATTACTGATAACACTGTGCTGGTAATTTAAATAAGAATTTCTAGTGCTGGTGAATTCATTCAAGGTGAACATTTTAAACCTAGGACTCTTGATTCATGTGTTGTAGGGTGTGCCAGCTAAAGCAAGGTCAAGATCCATTCCTTTGGCAGGGCTTCTCTGTCCCTCATGTACCTCTTGCTCACTTGTTGTTTTAAGCTGGCCCTATGGGTCACTGAGAAAAAGGAAGTACTCTGTTAACATTTGGAAATCAGGCATATGAGTATATAGATGTACTTGATGGATGTATTTGGTTAGTTATAGAGTTCACAGAAACCAGATTTCTAAGAGTCTAGTGAGAAAAAGTTTACTATCGAACAAGAAAGACTCTGGCCTGGGATACTGGGCTAAATAAAGTTCCTAGTTATTTGGTATATAAAATGGCAGCTAATATTGAAAGCTATACTTACGTAGTCATTTTGCTGGCTAGTATGTGCTCTTGGAAAGAATTGAATGGCATGTGTGAATTTAAAGAGCTGTCTCTATAAATTCTGTATCACTTGAGGGTCCAAGTTACCTTTTGGGTTACCTCATTCTCCTCCTCCCCCTTAGTTTTACGTGAACAAGTATATTCTCCTTAACTTCATGGTCTGCAGGCGTAAGGAGGGATCAATAGTTTTCTAGATAGACCAGTTTTAAGGTAATGGTGGTAGCTTGGCTATTGGAAGCAGAGTTCTCAAGTGGCAATGGAGGTATGCTGTATGTAGGCTTGGAAGCCAAATTAATCATTACTGAGCAGTAATCATTAAAGGACTTCTATGAGTTTCCCTTTGGTGATTTCCACAAATCCTTGGAAGAGGGAGACTCCACAAGGAATTTGGCTTCCTATTTGAGTATGGGGCTCAACATTAGACTTAGGTCTCTGATAATTAATTAATTAATTTTTAAAAATTTATTTATTATTATTTTTTAATTAAATTTATTGGGGTGACGATTGTTAGTAAAGTTGCATAGATTTCAGGTGTACAACTATGTATTACATCATCTATAAATCCTATTGTGTGTTCACCACCCAGAGTCAGTTCTCCTTCCATCACCATATATTTGATCCCCTTTGCCCTCATCTCCCACCCCTCCCCCCTTACCCTCTGGTAACCATGAAACTATTGTCTGTGTCTATGAGTTTTTGTTTCTCATTTGTTTGTCTTGTTCTTTTGTTGTTTTTGGTTTATATACCGCATATCAGTGAAATCATACGGTTCTCTGCTTTTTCTGTCTGACTTATTTCGCTTAGCATTATAATCTCAAGATCCATCCATGTTGTCACAAGTGGTCCTATTTCATCTTTTCTTACTGTCGAATAGTATTCCATTGTGTATATATACTACAACTTCTTTATCCATTCATCTATTGAAGGGCATTTTGGTTGTTTCAATGTCTTGGTCACTGTAAACAAAGCTGCAATGAATATTGGAGCACACGTGTCTTTATGTATAACTGTTTTAAGATTTTTGGGGTAGATGCTCAGGAGAGGAATTGCTGGGTGATATGGTAATTATATTTGTAATTTTTTGAGGAACCTCCACACTGCCTTCCATAACGGCTGCACCAGTCAGCATTCCCACCAACAGTGTATGAGGGTTCATTTTTCTCCACAGCCTCTCCAACACTTCTTACTATTTGCCTTGTTGATGATAGCCATTCTGACTGGGGTGAGGTGATATCTCATTGTGGTCTTTATTTGCATTTCTCTGATGATTAGTGATGTTGAGCATTTTTTCATATGTCTATTTGCCATTTGTATGTCCTCTTTGGAGAAATGTCTCTTCAGGTCCTCTGCCCATTTTTCAATTGGATTTTTTGTTTTTTTGTTGTTGTTGAGTTGCATGCGTTCCTTGTATATTTTGAATATTAGCCCCTTATTGGAGGCACTGTTTGCAAAAATCTTCTCCCATTCAATTGGTTGCCTCTTTATTTTGTCGATGGTTTCTTTTGCTGTGCAGAAGCTTTTAAGTTTGATATAGTCCCATTCATTTATTTTAGCTTTTACTTCCCTTGCCTTTGGAGTCAAATTCATAAAATGTTCTTTGAACCCAAGATGCACAAGTTTTGTACCTATGTTTTCTTCTATGTAGTTTATTGTTTCAGGTCTTGTGCTTAAGTCTTTGATCCATTTTGAATTAATTTTGGTTCATGGTGACAGATAACAGTCCAGTTTCATTCTTTTATGTGTGGTTTTTCAATTCTGCCAGCACTGTTTATTGAAGAGGCTGTCTTTTCTCCATTGTATGTTTTTGCTTCTTTGTCAAAAATTATCCATCGTTATTCATGTTGTTTTATTTCTGCATTCTCAATTCTATTCCATTGGTCTATGTGTGTGTTTTTCTGCTAATACCATGCTGTTTTGATTATTGTAGCCCTGCAGTACAAGCTAAAGTCAGGGAGTGTGATAACTCCAGTATTATTCTTTTTTCTTAAAATTGCTTTAGCTATTTTGGGTCTTTTGTGGTTCCAAACAAATCTGATGATTTTTTGTTCTATTTCTTTAAAAAATGCCATTGGGATTTTGATGGGGATTGCATTAAGTCTGTATATTGCTTTGAGTAATATGGCCATTTTAACTATGTCGATTCTTCCAATCCGTGAGCACAGAATGCCTTTCCATTTCTTTGTGTCTTCTTTAATTTCTTTTAAAAATGTCTTGTAGTTTTCAGCATATAGGTCTTTCACATCCTTGGTTAAGTTTATTCCTAGGTATTTTATTCTTTTTGCTGCAATTGCAAAAGGAATTGTTTTTTTATTTCTTTTTTTTGAGATTTCATTGTTGGTATATAGGAATGCAATGGACTTTTTTATGTTGATTTTGTAGCCGGCAACTTCATTTGTTGATTGTTTGTAATAGCTTTTTGGTGGAGTCTTTAGGGTTTTCTATATATAGCATCATGTCATCTGCAAAGAGTGATAATTTAACTTCTTCATTTCCCAATTTGGATGCCTTTTATTTCTTTCTCTTGCCTGATTGCTCTGGCAAGGACTTCCAACACTATGTTGAAAAGCAGAGGTGATAGGGGACAGCCCTGTCGTGTTCCTGAACATAGAGCAAAGCGCTTCAGTTTTTCACCGTTAATTATGAGATTAGCTGAGGGCTTGTCAGATATGGCCTTTATTATGTTAAGGTATTTTCCTTCTATACCTATTTTATTAAGTGTTTTAGTCATAAATAGATGTTGTATCTTGTCAAATGCTTTTTCTGCATCAATTGATATAATCATATGATTTCTGTCCTTTATTTTATTTATGTGACGTAGCACATTGATGGATTTGTGGATGTTGAACCATCCTTGTGCCCCTGGGATGGGCCCACTTGGTCGTGATGAATAATCTTTTGAATGAATTGTTCATTCGATTTGCTAGAATTTTGTTTAGGATTTTTGCATCTGTATTCATCAGAGATATTGGTCTGTAGTTCTCTTTTTTAGTGTTGTCCTTACCAGGTTTTCGTATCAGGGTAATGTTGGCCTCATAAAACGAGTTAGGGAGTACTGTCCCTTCTTCAATTTTTTGGAAGAGTTTGAGCAGGATTGGTATTAGATCCTCTTTGAAAGTTTGGTAGAATTCACTAGTTAAGCCATCTAGTCCTGGACTTTTGCTTTTGGGAAGGTTTTGGATGACTGATTCAATTTTGTTACTGGTGAATTGGTTTAGATTTTCCAATTCTTCATGGTTCAGCCTAGGAAGGCTATATGTTTCTAAGAACTTGTCCATTTCTTCTAGGTTATTGAATTTGGTGGCATATCATCCTTCATAGTATTCTTGTATGATCCTTTATATTTCTGTGGCATCCGTAATAACTTCTCCTTTTTCACTTCTGATTTTGTTAATTAGTGTCTTCTCTCTTTTTATCTTAGTGAGTCTAGCCAAGGGTTTGTCAATTTTGTTAATCTTTTCAAAGAGCCAGCTCTTTGTCACATTAATTTTTTCTATTGTCTTTTGGTTCTCTATTTGTCTATTAGTTCTGCTCTGATTTTTATTATTTCCTTTCTTGTGCTGACCTTGGGTTGGTTTTCTTCTTCTTTTTCTAGCTCTTTAAGGTGTAACGTGAGGTGATTTATTTGGGATGTTTCTTGTTTTTGAGATAGGCCTGTAATGATATAAATTTCCCTCTTAAAACTGCTTTTTCTGCATCCCAAAAATTTTGGTAGGATGTATTTTCATTGTCATTTGTTTCTATGTATCTTTTGATCTCTCCTCTAATTTCTTTGACCTGGTCGTTCTTTAAAAGTATGTTGTTTAATTCCCTGTATTTGTGGTTGTTCCTGCTTTCTTTTTGCAGTTGATATCCAATTTGAAAGCCTTGAGATCAGAGAATATGCTTGGTATGATTTCTTTAAATTTGCTGAGGCTAGTTTTATGTCCCAAAATGTGGTCTATCCTTGAGAATGTTCCATGTACACTAGAAAAAAATATATAGTCTGATGTTTTAGGATGAAGTGCTCCATAAATGTCAATTATGTCCATTTCATCTAATGTGTCATTTAGGGCTGCTATTTTATTATTTATTTTCTGTTTGGATGATCTATCCATAGCTGTCAACGATGTATTTAGGTCCCCTAGTATAATTGTGTTTTGGTCAATTTTCCCCTTTAGTTCTGTTAGTAGTTGCTTGGTATATTTCGGTGCTCCCTGATTGGGGGTATAGATATTGATGACTGTTATGTCTTCTTGTAGTATAGTCCCCTTTACCACTATGAAATGTCCATCTTTGTCTCTTGTTACCTTTTTCACCCTGATGTCTGTTTCATCTGATATCAGTATAGCTACACCTGATTTTCTCTGGATAGCATTTGCTTGGAGTGTCAGTTTCCACCCTTTCACTTTGAGTCTATGTTTGTCCTTGTAGCTGAGATGTGTCTCTCAGAGACAGCATATGGTCGGTTTAGTTTTTTGATCCAATCTGCTACTCTGTGCCTTTTTATTGGTGAGTTCAATCCATTTACATTTAGGGTGATTATTGATATGTGACGACTTCCTATCATTCTATCATTAGTTTTCTGGTAAGACTATGTCTCCATTGTTTCTTTGCGTTTTTGTTGTTGTCTGTTATTTCTGTATGGTGGCATTCTATGACATTTCCCTCTGTTTCTTCTTTTATTATGTTATATATTTCAGTTCTGGATTTTTTTTTTTTTTGAGTGGTTACCATTAAGTTTCTGTAAAAGAAAGGTTGATATTTAGAGTATTCTATTATCTTCAGCATGCTTACTTTCTCCATTTCCATATTTCGGTTCAGGCCTTTACTCTCCCCCTTTTTGTGTTTTGGTTGCCACAAATTGTCCCTGTTGATGGTGGTGGTCGAATAGCCTTCTTTAGTATTTCTTGTAGTGCAGGTCATGTATTAGAAAATTCCCTCAGCTTCTGTATGTCTGGAAAGGGGATATCTTTGCTGGATATATTATTCTTGGCTCATAATTTCTCTCTTTCAATAGTTTGAATATTTGGTTCCACTCCCTCCTGGCTTGTAGAGTTTCTGCTGAAAAATCTGATGATAATCTAATGGGCTTTCTTTTGTAGGTTATCGTCTTCTTTTCCCTGGCTGTCTTGAAGATTCTTTCTTTGTTGCTGATTTTTGACAGCTTCAATACAATGTGCCTTGGAGAGGGCCTGTTGGGCTTGAGGTAATTAGGTGTTCTATTTGCTTCTTGGATTCGAGGATACAGTTCTTTCCACAAGTTTGGGAAGTTCTCATCCACTATTTGTATGAATATACTCTCTGTTCCCTTCTCTCTTTCTTCTCCTTTTGGTATGCCCATTATTCTTGTACTGCTCTTTCTGATGGAGTCAGAAAGTTCTTGTAGAGTTCTTTCATTTCTTTTAAGTCTCAAGTCTCTTTCTTCTTCCATCTGTGTCATTTCCAGGTTTCTTTCTTTGATGTCACTGATTCTTTTCTCCATCTGGTCAACTCTACTACCTAAGCTGGCTATTTCATTTTTCATTTCTTTTATTGAATTGTTAATCTCCAGAAATTCTATTTGGTTCTTTTTTAAAATTTCAATCTCTTTGGTAAAATGTTCACTTTGTTCTTTGATTGTGTTTCTGAGTTCATTAAACTGCCTTTCTGTGTTTTCTTGCATCTCGTTGAGTTTTTTCAGAACTGTAATCTTGAATTCTCTGTCATTAAAGTCACGTATTTCCATACCTTTAAGTTCATTTTCTGGAGACTTTTCACTTTCTTTCTGAGCTGTCTTGTTGCCTTGGTTATTCATGGCAATTAATGATTTATTATTTCTCTTCGTAGACATCTACAGGAGTGGGTTCTGCGACAGGTTGACAGGAAGAGGTCTTTCTTTTGTTTTCCAGTTTGTGTTTGTAGAATGTTTTATTTTCTCTCCGACTGCAGCCTTTTTTCCTCTCTCACATGTAGTGTTATGTTTTCTCTGCACTATTCCAGCTTCTCATACAATGGGGGGATTCCTGGAAGGTGGGCTTCTCCTCTGTTAACAGCTTGCCTGGGTCTTAGGGCACCACGTCCTTGTGGGGATGTGGAGTGTTGATTTTTTTAATTAAACTTTATTGGGGAGACAATTGTGAGGAAAGTTACATAGGTTTCAGGTGTACAGTTCTGCAATACATCATCTATAATTTATTTTTTTAACTCAAATATTAAAGTTCATGTCTATCACAAAGATTACTTTTTTTTTCCTGATGACAAAGATTCAGGCATAACTATCAGGTTGACTTCATTTATATTTAAAGCTTGGTTACATTTGGAAGGTCTTGGTTAAAATATGCAATAACAAATTAACTTAAAAGTCAAGAAAAGCCTAGCAAAATATTGGAAATGTCTCAGTTTCTCAATCACATGGGATCATCTGATATGGAAAATCGAATATAAAAATGAAAGTAAATGTCCTGGTTTAGGGAAAAAAAAAATCCTTTTTCAATCCAGTGAGAAACGGACAGGCTATTTAATCAATAATATAGAAAAACAGGCTCTCAAACAGAAGAAAGTTAAAATGGACACCATTTCCCAGTGTACTCAATAATAATTTCCAGGTGAAATAAAGATGGAAATGTTAGAAGTAATAATAATGAAAAGTCTTTCAAAATAAAATCTTAGAACCCTGAAAGTATAAGGGGGTAAGGGAAAACTTCTGAATCATCAATAAAAATCCAGATGTTTTCAAAGTAGACAGACAATTAAGAAAAATATGATTATATATTTAAACAAAATTGACAAATTATATTCTAAAGAGAGTTGAGGAATAAGAGAGATCTAGAAAAGGGTTGCTTGCAATGCTAATGACAGATGAAGGGTTATTATTTAACACAGAGAAAGCTCTTGCAAATTGACAAGAAAAAGAGAATAACCCATAGAAGAAGTGGTGTAGACTGAATAAACAATGCAAAGAAGAGCAAATCTAACAGCCAACAAAGCTATGAAGTGTCTCAAATTCTCTAAATAGTAAAATATAAGTTAAAAGTAAGCTACCAAGTGTTGCTCAGATGGGTGGGAGACCAAATTACTTTTGATTTCTTCTTTATATTTGAATGTACTCTGAGTTATTTACAGTGAGCATATATTATTTGTATATACAACCTTATTTTCACTGAAAAAAGGAAAGAATCATCTGTCCAGTTTGGTGAGCAATGTTTATCATACTTTAAATTGGTCAGAGAAAGTCAACATATAACACTCATGTTAGAAGCGACTTTTTATTTTTTACTTTTACTACTTATACTGCATTTTTCCATGATGGAAATTTGATCTGTGTAATAAACCTGGTGTGTTAGTCTGGGTTTCCATGAAACAGAATCAATAGGCGATTGCATGTATATGTATGAATTTATTATAAGGAATTGGCTCGCATGGCATATGGAGGGTAAGTCTCAAGATCTATAGTCAGCAAGCTGGAGACCTAACAGTGATGATGATGTAAATTCCAGTTTGAGTCCAAAGGCAGGAAAAGACTGATTTCCTGACTCTAAGATAGTCAGAACGAGTAAATTCTCCCTTACTCAGCGTTTGTTATTCTATTTAGGCCACTAACAGACTGGATAAGGCTCATTCACACTGGGGATGGCAATCTTCTTTTTTCAGTCTACTGATCCAAACATTAATTTCATCGAGAGACATGCTCACAGACACAACCAGAACAATTTTTAACAAAATATCTGGGTACTTTATGACCCAGTCAGTTTGACACATAAAATTAACCATCACACCAAGATTACTCTGGGGTTTGGCTTTAGATGGCTTCCATTTAAATCTTGATTCCATTGATTTACTGTGTGATCTTGCATAAATCACGGGGTTTTTTTATTCCTCAGTTTTTTCATCTGTAAAATGTGAGGATTAAATGAAACAGTCCTTAGAACATTGCTTGGCTTCTTCTAGGTACGTAAGATATGCTAGCTGTTATTGTTATTATCATTATTATGATTGTTTTCACCATCATTTACAAGATCCTTACCCTATGTTTACTGATAGTTACACACCAGAAACAAAGCTTGGATATGTAATTTAATCACTAAACTTATAAGTTGAGTTTTTTATATGAAACGGTGTTTCTGTACATAGGCTGTAAAATGTATTTTATCAAATTGAATTTGCTTACTTACATTGTAAAATGAGCTTATTATTTTTATGTTGATTTACTCCATCACCATATGTAGTATAGAAAGTTTTGCTGATTAGAAAAACTGAGATGCACTGGGCTTTCTTCTTGCAGAATGGCAAAGTGCAATTAAATAAAGCACATCTCCAAATGATTCAAATCCTGATATGACAGGAAGCCTGAGTTTCCCACAATACTAAATCATAGGAGAATACAGGATAACAGATGGAGTAAGAGGAAATTCAATTATTTGGCTAAATTATTGTCACTGTAATAAAATACTAAAATACTTTTGATTTAATGTCATGTTCAATGTTGAGTTTATAAATAAATGTACCTATGTTTTCATTTGCAACTTTAATACTCCACGTTAACAATAAAGGGAAACTCTGAAATCAGATCGTGTGTGTTCAATCCTTTGTTTCTTTCAACTGCCAACTAGTGACATTAGGCAAATTATTAATTTATCTAATCTTTCCTTATCTGTAAAATGAGAATAATAATACATTCATCATGTTGTAAAATTTAAATAAAATAATTCGTCTTAAGTACGTACTTTGAACAATGGCTATAGCATTCAAATGTTTTCTATTATCTCTATTGGTAATATGGCATTATTACTGTTGTTATTCCTCTAATCCCATATTCTTTCAGATTTGTATATCTAACTTCCTCTTAAATACAACTACTTTCATGCCTCATAGACACTTCAAATTTGTTGTGTTTAAAAGTAAACATATTTCCTCCTTTCCTAATCTTTTCCTCCTTTTTCCCCCTTGTCTCAAATATGACCTACTCCTACTTGTTGCCAAACCAGAAACCCAGACATCATCTTGTGTTCTTTTTACAGTCACCAACTTGTTGCCAAAAAAGAAGACTCTTATTGCCTTACAGTCTTCTTAAATCTTTTGCCAATCCTTTTCCAAAGTCATTGCCTTCATTTCATCTGAATGTCTAATGTTCAGGCCTGACTCTAGTCTGAACCTCTCTGAGTTCTTCACAATACCTCCCAGGTATTGGCACACTAAATCTGAAATGGCTAGTTACACAGATTTAGGATTAGATTCAAACTCTGAATTGACTCCTAATCTTTTCTATATTATCTCTTCTCCTACCACTGCCTGTAGTGCAGCTATAGGAAGGACTAGAAGAGCTTCGAACATGCAGTGTTCCTTCTCATTCTTCCCTGCTTAACTACCATTTGCTTTCCTTTAAAGCTTAATTCAAGCATTGGTCCCTGTGGGAAGCCTTTTTAAATTACCTGTATGATTTTCAATTTCTCTTCTCTGCGTGTCCATAGTGTCTTGTGAAAAGTTTTCTCAGAGAACTTGCAGTGCAGATTATAATAGTTGGTTTGAAAACAAGGACTATGACTTTTATGATCTTGTGTCTGAAACATGGTTAAGTGCTAAAAAATCTTGCCAAGTATGAAGAGAAACCAAAACAACTGTGACCTTGGAGTTTTTCTCTGGTAGGGATAGAAAATCAATAGTCTGTGTTCCATTCTCAACTTTATACCTTGTAGGGGCTGGCTGTGAACTATTCATAGCAAAAGAAAGAACAGATACTTTGACCTTAATTTGAACTTGAGTATTACCTAAGAATTTAAGAACTCACGAAGCTTAAAGAGAAACAGTAATTTCACAGCATTTTTGTGTTCAAAAAGGTAGATGTTCTGGGTAGATGGCTGTTTAGTATTTAAGATATATTTATGCCTTTTTGTTTATGAATTATGAGTATACCCTCTATAAAAGAGACACAGATTGCTCTGTTAACACAGCTGAGAAATAATATTTACAGTATTTCCATAAAATGACCTCTTTAGACTAGATTGCAGTAATATGTACATTATGAGAGGAAAGAGATGTGTTTTTTTTTTTAATTTCACTCCATAATTTATATAAACTAGCAGATGCATCCAAACCTGGATTGGTACCCAAGTTTACTGTCAGTTTTCATTATTAATTGATTTGGGAGTGTATACAATCAGAGTTCCACAGCTATCTTGTAAATTAACACATTTTTTTTTCCTCCATATTACTTACCTGTCTGTATAAAGATAATCGATTCATTGCTGGGCTTGGAAAAGTGAGAGTAGCCACAAGAATTTCTTACCCCACATAACTGGGAGTATTTTCATCAAATGATACTGTCTTTTCTACAGGAATTCAATGATAAGATCCTTTAGGAACACTTTCTTTCATGGGCAAAGGAAAGCATGTTGATTAAGGCATAAAACAGCCTAGTGCTGTTTTCTGTTCTTCCTTGGATTAGATATCTCTCTGGCTGTTTATCTGGGTACTTTGGAAGTTAACATTCTCTTTCTCTGAAGGTGATTTTCCATACGCTGCTTCTCATGTCACTAAATTTGAAATCTGCCCTGGGATTTGATTAAAAATAGGTTTCTCTTCAGTCACAGAGGACAAAGTGTGTTGGTAAATTCGGCCTTCCATTATTCCACAAAAGTAAAATAGTATTAACATTATTTGTTGCACCTCCTATAAATTTAGGTCTTATTTTGTAGGCACAAGAATATATCCATGGTAATTTTTGTAGCAATGCTATTGGAAGATGCTTTTAATCACTTCAGTATCTACTCAAATTTCAACAATAAAACTGGTTTCAGGATTAAAAGATGCTTTCTAAGTGTGGAGTAGGAATATATGGGGTTGTTTGGCATGAAAACCAAAAGAAAACTAAAGAAAGCAAAAAAAAAATAGTTGGAGCTTGAAAACTAAGCTACAATTTATAAGTAAAATCTTGCAGTAAAAGAGAATGTGGAGAAAAAAGCCAATATTTCCAGTGATTCTTAGAAGTGGCTCTAACAAAGTTTATGAACATCAAACACTTTGAGCTCCCACTTCACAAAGAGGGAGCAAAATCATTGCTGTCACTGCAAATGTTTGGCTCAAATATTTTATGGATATTATAAACTTTAAAAATATGATTATTGATATATTATTAAAAAGTTCTATTTTTCTCTTGAAAAATATTTTAAAAATAATTTTATTTCATTTGATAGATTTTGACTTTTATATAAATTCAATCAACAATTCAGCAACCTAATAGTAACTTTTTTTCACCTTTCCAAAACAGATGCTCTTTTTCTTTAAATGTAATGTTTTGTACTAAGTTTATTGGGGTGACATAGGTTAATAAAACTATATTACTTTCAAGTGTACAATTCTATAATACATCATCTGTGTATTGCATTATGTGTTTACCACTCAAAGTTAAATCTCCTTCTATCACCATATATTTGACCCCCTTTACACATTTATGCCTCCTCCCTACCCCTATTCTCTCTGGTAATCACTAAACTGTTGTCTATGAGTTTTTGTTTGTTTCTCTTGTTTGTTTGTTGCTTTCAATTTTATATCCCATGTATGACTGAAATCATATGCTTCTTGACTTTTTCCATCTGACTTTTTTGCTTAGCATGACATTTTCAAGATCCATCCATGTTGTTGCAAATGGCAGTATTTATCCATTCGCCCATTGATGAACACCCAGGTTACCTCCACATATTGGTCATGTAAACAATGCTGCAATGAACATGCTTGTATGGAGGCACATGTCCCTTTGAAGTAGTATTTTGGATTTCTTCAGATAAATACCCGGAAGTGGGATTACTGGGTCCTTCTTTGTCTCTTGTTATAACCTTTGTTTTGAAGTCTATTTTGTCTGGCATATGTATTACTACTTTAGCTTTTTTTTTTTTTTTTCAATTTTCATGATATATCTTTTTCCATCCCTTTACTTTCAGTCTGTGTCTTTCGATCTGAAGTGAGTCTCATGTAGGCAGCATTTATAAGGGTTTTGTTTTCATATCAAATCAGCCACCCTATGTCTTTTGATTAAAGCATTTTTAATCATTTACATTGAAAATAATTCTTGATACATTTGTCATTTTATTATTTGTATTTTTGATCATTTTTCTTCTTCTTCTTAAAAAAGGTCCCTTTAATATTTTTTGTACTACTGGTTTGGTGTTGATGAACTCCTTTAGCTTTTTCTTGTCTGGGAAGTTCTTTACTGCTCTTTCACTTTTACATGATAGCTTTGCTGGGTAGAGTAATCTTGGTTGTAGGTCCTTGCTTTTCATCACTTTGAAAATTTCATGCTATTCCCTTCTGACCTGCAAAGTTTCTTTTGAGAAATCAGTTGACAGTCTTATGGGAGCTCCCTGGTAGGTAATTAACTGCCTTTCTCTTGCAGCTTTTAAGATTCTCTTTTTGTCTTTTTTGCAATTTTGATTAGGAGGTGTCTTGGTAAGGGTGATTTTGGGTTCATCTTGTTTGGAACTCTGCACTTTCTGGGCTTGTATGTCTATTTCTTCACCAGTTTAGGGAAGTTTTCCATCATTTTTTCTTTAAATAATTTTTCATTTCCTTGCTCTCTTCTTCTGGTACTCTTATGAAGCAATTGTTGGTGCACTTGATGTTGTCCCAGAGACCCCTTAAACTATCCTCATATTTTTAGATTTGTTTTGCTCTTCTGAATGT
This sequence comes from Rhinolophus ferrumequinum, assembly GCF_004115265.2. NCBI lineage: Eukaryota > Metazoa > Chordata > Mammalia > Chiroptera > Rhinolophidae > Rhinolophus > Rhinolophus ferrumequinum. The sequence continues at coordinate 43,269,327 of NC_046291.1, read as the reverse complement.
TTTCTGCTACTTTATCTCCCAAATTGCTGATTTGAACTTCTAATCTACTGTTGATTCCCTCTAATGTAGTCTTTATTTCAGTTACTACTGGATTTTTCATTTTTTTATATTTTCTATCTGCATTTTTATGTTCTTTCTAACTCTTTCTTGAAATTCTCACTGAGCTCATTGAACATCCTTATGACCAGTGTTTTGAACTCTGCCTTAATTTCCTTAATAAATACAGAGCTAGTGATTTAGTTTATTACTTCATGAGTAAGCTTTGGTAATTTTTGTCTCTCATGGATTTTGTGATTTCATAAAATTTGTCAAATTTTTTGGCAAGAAGTTGTCAAAATAGTCTCCCATTATTCTTTTAATGTTTGTAGAATTTCTAGTAATGTCATATCTCTCTTATTCCATATATATATATATATATATATATATATATATATATATTTCCCCCAATCTAATATATTCCATATATATATATATATTTCCCCCCTAATCTAATCTCTAATCAGTATGATGAGAGGTTTATCAATTATATTGCTCTTATCAAAAAACTAGCTTTTTTTTTTTTTTTTAAAGATTTTATTGGGGAAGGGGAACAAAACTTTATTGGGGAACAGTGTGTACTTCCAGGCCCTTTTTCCAAGTCAAGTTGTCCTTTCAATCTTAGTTGTGGAGGGTGCCGTTCAGCTTCAAGTTGTTGTCCTTTCAGTCTTAGTCGTGGAGGGCGCAGCTCAACTCCATGTCCAGTTGCCATTTTCTAGTTGCAGGGGGCACAGCCCACCATCCCCTGGGTCAAACCATCAACCTTGTGGTTGAGAGGATGCACTCCAACCAACTGAGCCATCTGGGAACTCAGCAGCAGCTCAACTCAAGGTGCCGTGTTCAATCTTAGTTGCAGGGGGCGGAGCCCACCATCCCTTGCGGGACTTGAGGAATTGAACTGGCAACCTTGTGGTTGAGAGCCCACTGGCCCATGTGGGAATCGAACTGGCAGCCTTCGGAGTTAGGAGCATGGAGCTCTAATCGCCTGAGCCACCGGGCCGGCCCCACAAATAACTAGCTTTTGGTTTCTTTAATTTTCTCTATTGTTTTTCTATTATTTCCTTCCTTCTGCATAAGTTGGGTTCAATTTTCTATTTTCTAATTTATTAAGGTAGAAACAAATTGTTGATTTAAACTTTTTTGTCTTTCCAGTATCATTATTTAATACTATAAAATTTTCACTAAGCACTTCTTTAACTGCATCTTGCAAATATTGATATGTTATGTTTCATTTTAATTCAGGTCAAAACTTTCTAATCCCCCCCTTTTTTTATCTATAGGTCATTTGAAATTGAATTGCTTAATTTCCAAATATTTGGACATTTTCCTGGCATCATTGTATTGTGTTTCTATATAATTACATTAAGCTCAGAGAGCATATTTTGTAATTTAAATTCTTCTAAATTTTTCTAAACTTTTTGTGATGTCAAACATGGGCTATCATGATGAAAGTACACTTTAATAAAATGTGCACTCTTTCATTGAATCAAGTGTTCCATAAATATCAGTTAGGTCAGGTTGTTTGATTGTGTTGCTCAATCTTCTATAGTCTTACTGATTTTCTATTATCAATTAAAAAAATAATGTTTATTGTCTGCTGATTCTATCAGTTACTGAAGAGGAGTGTTGAAGTGTCCAAATGCGCATATAATTGTGAATTTGTCCATTTCTTCTTTCAGTTTTATCCATAATTTGAAGCTCTGTTGTTAGTATGGTTATGTCTCTTGAATAATTGATCCTTTCATTGTTATGCAATATTCTGCTTTATCCTTCATAATATTGTTTGTTCAGAAGTCTACTTTTTCTGATATTAATGTAGTTACTCCAGGTTTCTTGTAATTTGTGCTTTCATGTCTTCCATCTTTTTTACTTTTTTGCATATTTTTCATTTTAAAAATTTTAATCTGTCTCATATTCATGTTAACATAAATTTGTTTTCCTTTTGTTTTGCTTTTTAGCATTTTGAAAATGATATATCTCGCTTAGTTCTTTTTGATATCTGTGTTGTTCTTTGTTTTCAGAACTTCTTGGATCTGTGGTTTAGTATCTGTGATTAATTTTGGAAAACGCTTGACCATCTTTTATTCAAATACTTCTTTTGTTTCACTCTTTCTCTTTCTGGGATTTGAGTTACAATTATGTCGGGCCATGTGATCATTGGTCCACAATGTTTGGATGCTCAGTTTATTAGTTTGCCCTTTCTTCCTTCTTTGTTTGCTTCCTTTCTTCCTTCCTTCTTTCCTTCCTCCCTTCTTCCCTTCCTTCCTTCCTTCTATTTTTCACCTTTTCCACTTGTGGAACTCAAGTAGAGCTTGAGGTAAACTTTTTATTCCTGGAAATTGGACACCTTTCTTTCTGCTTGCTGTTACTATGGGTTGAGTCAGTCTAGTCAGAAATTGAACTACGTTTGGCTTTAATTGCGGCTACAGATTTCCTTAGATTACCACAATCTTCAAATTCTTTTAGTGCTAACTTTTGTTTAGGATCGGGCTGTTTGCTTGTGGATTTTTCTGTGTCTGCTCCATACTTGGTTTTACATTCTCCCTTTGTGCTGTGCTTCAGAGAGTTTCTCTAGGTATTTTCCTCACTGTAAGCAGTAATTTTATATTATTCTTACTATTATTTGACTCTTGTTAGTATAGTGATAGGAGCAGGATAAATTTTTCTTGTTTTGATTGAGCCTCTATCTTAGGTAGGCAATATCTCCTGCAGTTTTGAAGGAGGGTCCTTCTAGGGATCCTGCCTGCCCCATGCACAGGACAGTTTTTTTTTTTTCCTGCTCATTTTCCCCAAATACAATTAGTCTTTATTAAGGTTCTCCCCCCTCACTCAAGTTGTTTAAGATTTTTGATTGTATGGGAAATAGTGGAAGGATCTGAGGATCTGGGTGGAGATTGGTGTCTCTACCACAGTGTCTGCTATTCATTTACCCCAGACTTCAACACCATATGCATAGACTTTCTTAGGACTCATGGATGTGTGTGTGTGAGTGTGTGTGTGTATGTGTATATCTAGGAGGTTCAGAAAGAAGACCCTGCAAGAGGAAGTAGATTCTCCTGGTACATCTCACTCTAAGGGTTTCTATCTCCACTTGTTACCTCACATTCAACTTTTAGTTCTTTGTTAAAAGCTTTAGTTTAGTTCTTCTTACTGGCATCTGGAGATATTTGCTCAAGTAGAGTACTACTCCCATCCCATTTTTCCATGGAGCACCCATATTTCTTCAGATTTCTGGTTTGTTATTTACCTAACCAATAATTTTTGAGTTGTTAGCTCTGAGGAGTTCAGGGAAATTGTGAATTTGCAGATTGTCTGGCAGGTTTGTTGTTGTTCTCATTATAAGTGTGGAAACAATGCTCTTCTCAGTATTCTGCCTCATGAGTAGAATCCAGAAGTTCTATTTTTGTTTCTTGCTGTGAGATCCTGAAATATATTACCAAAGGAAATTGTTTATTAATTAATTCATCTATTCATTCATTCATTCATCTACTTATTCACCTATTTCCAGAGTGCCTATTTTGTGTTAGCCTGTGGAGGACACAAAGCTCAATCAAACAAATAGACTTGAACATTTTGAAACTAGCTCCTCATTATTCTAAAGTGATTTCAGGGTAGTTTTGACCAGAATAAGCAATGATTGTCTTAAGAAATTTGAATAATTGCTAGGCCTCTTTTAGAGGAAAATAATTTCATGTACCTTCAAGTATCATTGTTTTAGAAATACTTTAGGAACTATTTTGTATAAAATGTCTTTTGGATGCAAATTATAACTCTAGATGTAAAGTTTAGACTTTGAAAGTGATGAAAAAGTTTTAAAAGATTGTCATTAGATTGAAAACACAATAAAGTTCTCATAGAATTCATTGACCTTTAATAATATGCTTACATCACCAGTTTGAGAAACAGTAGACCAGGTTAATTTCAGGAACTTCTTTCTGGCTTTGTAGTTCTCTGACAATATAGTGAAAAAAATGAGTGCAGGTAGTGAAAATGAGTACAAAGTTATAAATATCAAAGCTCTTTCTAATAATAAAATATATTTTTTTCTTTCTTTAGTCATACAGTGGCATTTTTAGTCTGACTAGGTAAATGGTGTTTGAATGAGAATTTGTTAAGACTGTACTGCCTATCAAATGTTGGCAACAGGGCTAGAGAAAAGGTCTGGCAAGTTAGAAAATAATGCTGCTCTCAAGTTGTTATTAACTCTGTTAGCAAAACAGCATTGTCATCAATGATACTGAGAGAATTGGAGGTCAAGTAAATAGTACCAATGGCCCTGTAAAAGCACAATCACACAGTAGTGATTTCAGGAGTATTGTAAATAGCACACTTGAATGACAGTGTTATCTGGGAATATTGTTAATCATGCTTTTGAATGACAGTAGTCTCTATGGCACTATAAGTGGTAGAATTGAATGACAAGGCTGTTAAGGATACTCTTAACAGAAATAGATAAGTATGAAACAGTTTGGAATTCAGGTTAGTTTACAGAAATTCTTGAGTAGAAGTCTTTAGAGAATTGGTTCAAGCCTTTTTAATTTCACCTAAAAAACAATGGAAATTTTAACCACTGTGGAAGATTATACAACTGATAGCTATTTATCCTTGTCACAGAATATTCTCTGAGGCACTTAAGCATTTTATAAAATATACATCCTTTACAACTAGGCAGTTAAGATTATTCTCATACTAGCACTGTTCATATGTTATTGTAGGACTAGATAAAGAGGGTATGAACATCCTTAGGGAATACTATGAAACGTTAAATGTGTTTAAAAGTTCTGTCCAGATGAAAATGTTCTAGTAAGAAAGGAGGGTATTTTTATATGTTTCTTTGAATAATCCTCTGTTAAGAAATTGTCGGGATTAAAAATTTTCCTTTTCCTCTGACTTTCTAAATTCTTCTAACTGGGCTAATGATCAAATTAACAGAGACAGATTAACAAGTGAAAATAAAATGATTAATACATGTGCATTGAGAATTCACACAGGCAGAAAAATTCCAAAGACAGTGACATTGGGTATTTAAAATATTTATGGACAAAGGAGAAAGGAGGGGATGGGGTATTAGATTTCAGAAGTGAGAATGGGCGACTTACCGGTACTTGAGGAAGAGGGGAACAAACATGGCGGTGACATTCTTTCTGGACAATTCAGAAACAGGGGTATCTAGCTAGCTAACAGGTGCCTGCCCAATGTCCTCTTATTTACCATACTTAATTCAAATTAGGCTATGGGAGCATTCTAAGATTTCCTTCCTGAAGCAGGTTTCTCTGTCTGAATCTTGGGCAGGAAAGTGGGGGAGGGCCAAAAGTTCTTTCTGAGTCTTATTTCTTTAGAAACAGCTTAAAATCAATACCCCAAAAGGCAGTTTCAAGATGGAAAAATTTGGTTCCCTTCAAAATCCAATCTCCTGTTGAATAAAGCTTTCAGGTAATGAGGAGCACCGGCAGAGGGTTTGAGCAGGATTAAATAACCCCTCAGAGATAGAAATACCTAGGAAATAGTCAAAGTGAGAGCAGGTTGCAAAACTGGGAATGCCTAAAAACAAGACTTTAGGAGTGGGGTGAAACATTAGTCAGAAGTAAAAGAACATTAGCTGGGGTGGAATTACATGCAGACTTTATCAAATTGTATATAGTTGACCCTCATTGAACAACATGTGTTTGAACCGCACAAGTTTACTTATACATGAATTTTTGTCAATAAATACAGTAAATGTGTTTTTCTTCCTTATGGTTTTCTTAATGTTTTCTTTTCTTTAGCTTTATTGTAAGAATACAGTATATTATACATATAACATGCAAAATATGTGTTAATCAACTGTTCATTATCAGTAAAGCTTCTGGTAAATAGTAGGCTGTTAGTTTATTTTGGGGGGAGTGAAAAGTTATGCAGATTATCAACTGTGCCAGAGTTGATGCCCCTAAGCCGTGTATCATTCAAGGGTCAGCTGTATATGTATATAAGAGAGATGATTAAAAGTTACGTTGATTCAGGGAAAATATTCAATGATATGGCTAAATAAATGCTGTCAAACAACAAAACTAGATAATTTCATTGACCAAACACAATACTATATAAATTCACTTATGTGACTTTTTATCCCAGTGCTCAGTTACAATATTTGGAATGAAGGAGACGTTTAGAAAGAAGGGGAGGAAGGCGAACAATGCTTTTTTCTTGTTACAATGACTGAGGAAAGGGGGTGCTACATGCTTTGTGGACCAAGGATACTACAAATCTTGTCATGTAGAGGATAGTAAACAAAGCAAAGAATTGTCTTGCTTCAAATGAAAAACACTGGGACCAGAATAACCAACATACCCATTTAAAATAATGGTAAACTGTGACATACGTTCAATAGTAAACACGTGTTTTTTGCTCAGTTCTTACAATTTGCTCCTTAGGCACATGATCATCTATAAAAAAATGATGTCAATCTCTTAGCAGTTTGACAAAATTGGGAGGAAAGTAGATTTTCTGTTTCTAGTGAGTTTGAATCTAAGGAGAGTACCATCCATTATGCTCTAAAACACTTCCCATTCTATATTGTACCATTGGATAAGTATACAACTTAGAATTCTTGGGATATAAATTTCAAGCATAAAGAATTTAAAAATAAACTTTTCAGCAATCACAATCATTTGGCGCCTATATATATTTGTTGAATGGAACAAATTTTAAGTTAGTCCTTTTGGGGAGAATAAGAAAAAGAAATAAGTAGAAATTAGTAACTGAAACTTGCACTAAACAGATATGAGAGACATAGAGGATTTATCATAAGACTTTGGGAAAGAAAAGAAGACTGTGATGGAAATCGAACTGTTGTCTTAGAATCTACTGATACTGCATCCCAGTGTTGGGACGGAGTTGGATACATATTGAGAGAATGAAGCTAGATATATATTATATTGATGGAATAAGACCCTGGCGAGGGTAGAATTATCAACTCCTTTATAAAACCAGAAAGACTTGAGCATTTAGGTTGCACAAATGCCTCTTAATTATACCTGTTATTTATGGCAAAGTGGCACAATTGCATATGCTGATGGTTCATGAATTTTGGCAAAAAGGGACATATTGAAAAATTTCCAGTGAGAAATTTTACCAAAAAAAACCCCCAAAAACTAAGTGTACATTCTACCTTCTTGCTCATTTAAAATGTTTCACAAAACCCTTATATGGTCAGTAGTTACGGGGTTTCTTCATTCATTTTGTTTCCGTGAACACAGAAATCTTTATGAGTCGGTAGGATTGCTCCAGTGCTTAGTATCGTAGCCTATCTTCTCCTTAAGAACATATACTCATTAACTTAATTTTTCTGCTATAGAGTTTTTATAGATCCTAAATTGAGTATTTTAATAAAAATTTCACTTTTCTCTTTTTCCTAATCGTATTCATATACATATGTCGAAAACATTTTAACTTTTCAGTAATTATTCATCTGTGTAATATATATCACCCATTTCTTATGACATGCTATTTTAATTGCTGACTTAAAAAATTATGTAAAATATTTGTACTAGTAATAATAACTGCCATTTATTTGGGCCTTAAAGCTCTGTACACGCACTTTACATATATTACTTCTAATTTTCAAAATAACATTGCAGCACAGTGATGTTCCGAGGTTAGAGGCAATTCCTAGTTTATGAGGAAAATGTGTACAATAGCGGGGCCTCAGAGGCCCATAGATTCATTATATTCTACTCTTGGCACTGTTACTAGTCATGGAGCAGAAACTGTTGGGTTTGAACCGAGAGACAAAGTCATTATGCGTGACATAGAATAAGGGATTTATTATAGGGGTTTGACCTTTCATAACTGTGGGAGCTGGTCAAACATTCCATGTAAGCCTGTCACTTCTGTATCTGCTGTTGGACCTGAAGTCAGCAGTCAGGCAGTTGAGAATAGAAGATGGATGTGAAGTGTGGTTGAGCAAGACTTACCTGGAACTTATGAGGATGAGCTGAATTGCATTCTAACAAATTGGTACCTGTATCTATCTCTTACCACCACCAAACCTCCAATTCCAATGATGCCAGTGATCTGTAGAAGAAGCTGGCTTACTTGGTTCTGAAGCTGCATGTGCACATAGACCAGGACTGGGAGAAGCTGAAGGAGGAGATCTTAAAGGGAGTTGAATGAGTTTCTGGCCAGGCTGCAACATCAAGCCAACAAAATGAGCAAGTAGGTCACTGATGACTTGTGTGTCATCAAAGACACAACAAAGCAAGACTGCCACAAAGCAAGACTCTTCACTGGATCTCTGAATGCAAACATAGCTATTGTATTTTACTTCTGCCTTCCAAGCCTTGTGCAAATTTCTCTTGCGGCAAGTCCAGATCCAGAAACACACAGGGATGTCAAATCTGAGAAACAAAAGTTTCAGCTTAGCTAAGTTGACACAATACACAGCCACCACAGTTAGTTGTAGACATGACTAGTTTTCTAGTAAAAAGGTTATGTGGAAACATGTTAAAAAGATAACCTAGAATTTTCATGAATTTATTTTTCTCTACTTACCAAGTATGCTCATAGTTTTTTTTTTTTTTTTTGTCTCAATCTATTAGGCAAATAGGTGTATACAGTAATATATGTCAAGAGAGGAAGAGAAAGATGAAAACTTATTTACTATTTATAATATTGTTTATTTATTTTACATAAGGGAAGCCAAAATGATGAAATCCATTGACTGAGGTTTCGAAGCATTGAGAATTCTATCTGAAACATTTTGTGACTCAAACTAGAGATATCTATAATTCTAATGAGTTCTGCATGAATGGAGAAAATGATAATGAATATCATTAGAGAAGAGAGTTTGAGCAGTTGTTTTCGTTCTACTCTGTAGTTGCAGCCTCCAAATATAAGCAGGAAGTTTCTGTAGGAGTCAAAGTGCCCTAATGAATACATTTTAGAAATGACATTTTTAGTACAGAGAAATGAATCTAATCATTTCTAAAGAAAGAGATCTAATGTGTCTATAAACAAGCACATTACTTTGTGGTATAGATAATGGCGTTAAGACTAAGAGTATAACTACAAAATTTCCATATGCCAAATGTTCATATTAAAATGGAAAAAAGTCTGGTAAGAGCACACATAACATTTATATGGATCACAATCCAGAGATGTGGACAACCACTCTGTGCCTCTTGCATGTTTATGACAGCACCACATTAAAAGGACACTATGTTACAAGGATATCCTCAGAAATCTTAGAGCTTCATAGCTATTCTAAAAGAGAGAGTTTCATTGATTTTTTTTTAAAGAAAACTATTGTAAAAGTCATACCTGGAAAAGCTTTAGAAAACATAGATAAATGAAAACCAAGACAATTTTGATGGTATTAGTCAAAGGAGACTTCATTAGTTATCTATTTTGGGTAACAAATTACCCTAGAATTTAGCAGCTTTAAAAAAATATGAATTATCTTGGTGTTTTAGTGGGTCAGGAATATGCATGATTTAGCTGAGTTCTCTGTTTTATTGTTTCTCACAAGGCTGTAGTCAAGGTGTATCTGTCCAGGTCTGTGTTCTCATCTGAAGGCTGTACTGGGGAAAGATCTGTTTCTTTGTTCACTTAATGACTGTTGGTAACATTCAGTTCCTAACATGCTATTGGCTGGAAGCTGCCCTCATTTCCTTGCCACATTGTTCTCTTCTATAAAGATGGCCATCATAGCTCTCCCAAACTTTTGTAACCTAATCATAGAGGTTACATCCCCTCCACAATGCTGCATTCTAGTTACTCAATGAAAATGATTACATCATGTATTTGACATCAGAAGGCAGGGATAATTGGACCATGTTGGTGGCTCTCTACCACCATCAATTCTGTATAAGTCTTCATTCAGCCAGAGACACAACCACTGTAGCTTAGCCTAGACAAGCTGCCACATTACAAAGCCATAACATGCATAGTGTTGTTACAAAACCTTCCATCTCAGTGGCTTAACACAATAAAGATTTATTTTGTGTCCACTTCTCAGTAGAATGCAATCATTAGAGCAGAGTGCTCTGCTCCCAGGCTCCTTCCAGCCAGTGGTTCCACTAATGGACATTCACAACTACCCAGAGAAAATTATTTTTGTTCTTTAGAAGATAGCTTTGCTGCTCTATTCCCATTCTCTCTCTTTCTACCACCGTCCCCTTCCATTCCTCCTTCCTCAGCATGGACAAATACACACACAAATATATTTACATGTGTTATTCTGTGATTTTTTAAACTTGCTTTATTGAACAGCATCATTAAGATGTCATTAACGTCTTTCGGTGGCAGTATATATGCATCTACAAAATCTTAAATATTGAATTCTATGGATTTCAATAGGTTCCAATTGCGTTTCTATTCTTGCACATTTAGCCTGCTGCCAGATTTTTAAAGCAATTCTAAGACCTTATTCCTTCAGTTTAATTACTAGAGGTGAAACTAGTGAGTGAAGGATTTGAATATTTTTAAAATTTCAGTAAAGAATTAGCAAATAAAAAATTGCATCAATTTACATGCTCATCAGTAACACATTATGCACCTGTTTATCTAAGCGAACTGGGGGAATTAATACAAATACTTGCTAATTTGTACTGAAAAGCATTTATCTTAATTTTATTTTTTTTACTTCAACCTTCTGTGATATCCTCCCTGTATGTTTCTGTCTAAGTGTCCCTCTTCTTGTAAAGATATCAATCTTTGGGTTGAGGGCTCAATTTAATACAGTACTATCTCATCTTTACTTGATTACATTTGCAAAGACTCTATTTCCAAATAAAGTCACTTTTATTGGGGTTCCAAGTAGGCATGGATATTTTTGTGGAAACTATTCAACCCAGTTAGAAAAAAATTAACCTACTATAGTTTTGTAACAATTCTTCTTGTCATTAACTTCAGCAAATTTATCAAACTTTTACCTTACAAAGTTGCTTATATCAGTTTCTTTCTTCTCTATCCCCTTTAGTGTGATTGTTTCCCATTTATAACATAATTAGATTCATTTGTCACAGTTTGCGTTACATCTAGGGTTCCCCTGACACTTTGTTTATTTTTTATTTGCTCATAGCAAGTCATTCTTCATGGTTTACAGTTCTATGGACAAATACATAGTCATATATCCACCAACACAGAGCCAATCAGAAAAATTGTATAGTCCCTAGATTTTCTAGTCCTTTGTACTCATTGCCTCCTACAGCTTTCTGATAATCACTGATCTATTTTCTATTTATAATTTGATCTTTTTCAGAATGTGGTATGTGTGGAATGACACAGTATGCAGTTTTTTGGGTAAGACTTTTTTAAATTAGAAATTTAAGATTTATCCATCTCATTCCATGAATCATATAATTTGTTTATTTTTTTGCTGTGATATATTTCATGTATTGATGTACTAAGTTAATTGTTTATAAATTTTCCTGTTTAAGACTATCTGGCTCATTTTGAATTTTTGGAAGCTACGCGTAGAACTGTTGTAAACATCCATGTGCAGATTTTTACATAACTATGTTTTCAACTCATTGGAACAAAAACCTAGGAGTGGGATCACTGGTTTTCTCTTTGTTTATAAAATTCCTATCTAGCTGTCTTTCATTCCTGGGAATTTTCTCTAGATGTGCATAGCACTAATGAAAAACAACACTACTTTTGAGTAGCAGTGGCCAGAAATCTGGTCTGGAAATTTTTTTTCCCCCCCAGAATAATGTAAGTTAGAAAGAGTAATTATCCCAATCAAAATTTATCCCTAATCACAACTACTATAAAGCTGTTACTCCCTCGTTGACCCTAATAATAAAGAGAGAGCTTGAGATGGGCATTATAAAAAGAAACTGGTATAAGTGAGATATTCTTATAAGTTACATTTTCTTTTCTGTTTTATTTTATAAGAAAAATATACATGTGCATATTGTGTTCAGATACATAGTTGAAAATTAAAAACTTATTAACAGAAAATAAATATTAATAATACAATTCATTTGGTTAAAAATAAATATTGAGCAATATAATTGAGTAATTTATTATGAGAAGACTACATGTTAGCATTTATTAACTTATTCATTATTAATATTATTTTTACATAGAATACTGCTGTAGAAAGTCTTAAATCTCTTTTGATCTGGTTGTCTTCAAATGTGCATTTAGTGTGAGAAACCAGCAGTTGATGTCAGACCTCCTAAGGCTCTTTTTCTCTCTCCCCTGCCCCCTGTTCTCTCTTTCTTACTTTCTATCTTTCTTGCTCTCTTTCTCTCTCTTCTTCCCTGCTTCCCCACTTCTCACTTGCCTTCTCTCTTATGCTCTCTTTCTCTTTCTCTCTCTCCCCCTCCTCCCAATAGGTATATAGCATTTATTATGTTCCAGGAACTCTTCTAAGCTTTTTACAATCTTAACTCATTTAACCCATATAATGACCTTACTGGGTAGGTCCTATTATTAGTTTCATCTTATAGATAAGGAATCTGACCCAGGCAGTGATTAGGTAAACTCTCTGAGGCTGTGAATTTTCCTTATTTACTTATCTTAGTTCATTATATGTCTTCTTTCTCCTTGTCTTAAGTTTTTTGATGGCAGAAGCAATGCTTTATTATCCTTAGTACTCCTAATATTCCTAGCAGAGTACTTTATGAAAGTCAGAGCTCAGTAAATAATCTGATAATTTAAAATAACTAGAGAGGCAGATTCCTCTCTTGAGGAATCAATGGTTTACTACTTCATCAAACTTCACCTTCCAAGTAATATAAAATATTGTCAATTGAATTAATAAACATATGATACAGAAGGTTAGTATGAAGGACATGACAGTTAAAAAACATGGAATCATTGAATTTTAGAATTATAAGAAACCTTGGACATAGGGTCCAATTCTCATTCCATAGACAATTCAAAGATGCTGAGTGGTGTATCCAGAATCATTCCAGTGTCCCAAGGCAATGGATTTTTGGTGACCATAATGATGCCTTTCTCTGAATATTTGTTAGAAGCTCTGACCGTGCCCACTATTCTTAATTTTCTGATCTGCAATTAAGGGCTACAGATTTATTTGTGACAGCACCAAATGGAACACCTTAAGCATTGCTGATTTTCTCACTTTAAATTCTGTTTTTAGGCCCTTGCCATGCTAGTGCAATTGTTCTCAACACAGCTAGAAGCCTTTCTTTGTAGATCGTAATCTTTTCCAGGCAAAATTAGTTCACAGGCTAATGTCAGATATTCATCCACATGACCGTACTTTATCCATCTCAAGAGAAGAGGATATGTTTAATGGATAACCTCATTCACTAAATCTATTGGCATGATCTTTTCTCTTCTGATTCTTCTAATTGTAATAACTATACCCCTCTTTCCTTTAAACTTCTATGTCTGAAAATACTACTTCTCCATACTTCCAACTACATTTCATGAATAATAGTACCTCTTTTAAAGGCTCTAGCTTGATTTCAACAAGTAACAATTAATAAATAGGTACTACAGGATGGTTCTCTTTTAATGTATAGGAGCCGGAAACACTTTCCTTCCTATGCTCTTAAAATATAAGCTCACCATTGTCCAAAAAGTCATGTCCCACAACTGTGGTTATTTTTATTTACACATGCAACTTTGTTCTATGATTTTTGCACTATACATTTGTTGGGTCAGGATTTAGGGTAAGATCTGCACCCCTGAGAAAGGGATTTTTCTGTTGTGAAAACCCTATTAGCCCATTATGTCATATAATTCTATAGAGAGGCTAGTTTTTATAGTACCCCAGGTGTAAATATTAAATGGAGATCTATTTTAAAAATTGCAATTTGAATACAGCCTTTTCATCTGAATGAATTGTGCTTAGAATCCATATGTTTCTAATTTTAGATCCTTCTTCATCTGGGATTATGAAAGAGTCTAGTTGAGAAAATTTCTCTGAGGTGAGTTACCCTGCACATCAATTTTTTTTTATTCTGAAACCTATTGGCATGATCTTTTATTGAACCTGCTAGAAGCTCTCGATCAAGTATTTGAATAGCATATGAAAATATATGACGTTTAAATATTCAAAGGAAACAAAAAACTCACTTAAAAGAAATACTGTATGAATAATTGAAATAAATTCATGACCTGACCACAACATTGCAAATCACTCTCTAAAAGTCTCTATGGGTGGCTAATTCTTTAAAAATAAAAAGCTCTTTTAATCAAATCCAGATGTTTCTATTTTTACATTCTTGGCAAACTTCAATAGAAGATTTTTATCTTTAAAAAGAAAAAGGCAGACGTTGCCTTTAGCCTACAGTGATTGTGCTTCAGGAAAGTCCACTGGTTTGATATAGACAGGTGTGCTTATTGTTTATGTTATGCTTTGGACAATAGGTGTGAAAGGACCAGGGTGTGGAGAAAGCGTGGCCTTTGGTTTGTTAGTTGTTTTGAGCTGTGGCTATGCAGTTGGTGTTTTGTAGCATGGAGTAAAGAAATTGTACAAGGCATTTGTGGATATTACAAATAAAATAATTCAGTACCTTACACATCTCATTTTTACCTTTAAGCCCTGTAATGCTTGATAAAAACAATAGAATATAAAGCTTACCAAGTTTAGAAGGGTGATGTTGATTAGTGTGTGACAGTGACTTAAGAATTTTTGAGGAATTCTTGGTAAGTCAATACTTATAAATGTGGCAGCTTGCAGTAAGCCAATTTAATTTTCTCTGTTCAGATTTCTGGTGAGGATATTCAATGATGGGGATAGATTTCTGAATGAGCTAATACTATCACTTATAATAATTCCCCTGACTTGTAATATTTGTAAGCATCTTATAAGGAAAAAATAATAGGCTTTCTCCTGGATTTTCTATTATAAAAAGCTATTTTCAAGTACTTAAGATTGAAAACTTCATAAGATAATCCAAATAATACTTCTTGTAGTCATCTCTGAAGGATCAGCACAACAAGGATTCTCTTTATCAACTCTGTTATGCATCAATACTTCTTTTTCTTTACAATAAGCTCAACAGAATATTTTTAGCTGGCTAATGAAAACGCACCTTGAGTAAATAAAAATTCAATTTTAAAATGATTTAATTATTAGTGATTTATGTTTTACACTGTAAAGATTGTTTTATGATTGTTTATTCTTGTATTCACAATTCAAATGAAAGAGGTTGACAAAGCTTCCAGTTGCAGAATACAGGAACTACTCTAGCTAGTGTAAGCAAAGGGTATTCAGTGCAAGAAATAAGATGCTTACAAAACCATTGGAATTGCTGGAGAGCAGGCTTTTAGGTTGTGCTTTCAGGAAGAATTTTATAAGCAATAATTCAGAGCTAACCCTCCAAAGAAACCTCAACTTCTCCAACCAGCAATCTCCTGTCTGAACCTCTGAATCCAGGATCTCAATGCCTAGCTCCAGTCTTGTAATCCTATAGCCACCACCACCAGAATGAATTTTAAGCAAACCAGTCTTTTAAATCTGGCGGAAGATATAATATGAATGTTGTTCAGGTTTTGACAGCTTGTTAATACATTTTAAATTACATTAAAATGAATACCTAAAATATCCATGCCTCACCTGCACTCATAGGATCCCGAGTTCTCTTGAATTTTCTCTGACTTCATATTTCTCGTAATTTCCAAAGTGTCTCAGAAATATTTGAATGTGACTCCTCTGGCATGGCCTCCATGCTCTTCTGCCTCTGCACAGAGCAGGTACTATCCCTGACCTTTTGCTGAATTACAGTCTCCAGTCTGCACAGACGTTCTCTAGTAATGGGTGCCACTACTTTCCCACGCCCAGTAGTACAGCTGACACCTTCTGCTGCTGCATCTTGAACTTTCTTCTCTTCCTCAGCCTAGTGGACATAGCAGCAATTTGCTAGTGCCTGCCTGAGTCATGAGGGTGCAGCTAAATCTGCAGATCCAGAGAAATTCTGGACCCAGCTAGGGCTAGCTCACCATGCTGATTATTAATTTTTAAGAACTTTGTTACCCATTTGCTAAACAGACACTATTAAGAATTAAATTATATAAAACTTTCAATTAAATAAGCTACCATCCTGTTGTCATTGAACAGAGCTGGGAAGAGATATACAGTAGCATCTCATTATATACTATATCTGATTACAGATGCAATAGATGTAAATAGGCTCAAAAACATAGTTAATAGTAAAATGCAGAAAAAGAACTATAAATTGATGAATTTTGAGTACTTATGACTTTTGCATTTGTAATCCCAATAAGGTGCCAAGAGTCTGGTGATTGTGTGTGTTTCTGTGCCCTCCTCTTCAAACTCCAACATCTTTTCCAAGCTACCAAATAAACAGTCTTTTCCCACCATCTTACCAAAACAGCTACTCATTTGTCTATCTCTTAGCTACTTGTTTTTCAAGTAGAGTGTTTGAGGAAAGTAATTTTGAAATAACTTTTTTCCTAAATAAGAGTACACAAGTCTGACCCTTTAAAGGTCTTTGTATATAACAGTTTTATGCACATGTGTATATTTTGGGATTTTATTCTTTAATTACTTTACACTGACGGTACCCATAAGAGGCTATTTGCTCATTTATCCACAGTGGGGAATGGGAATTCTGATTTCAAGGCCTCCATTACCTCCTAACTGCATTTTCTCACATTCATGAGACCCCATAGTAACCTGATTCCTCCCTTCCTCCAGAGCCCTGTCTTACCTGGCTGATGGCCAACTCTGTCTCATTCCTGGCAACAAAGTCTCTGAGTTATGTACATGTCAGTAAGTGAGCCTGTTAGTATCAGATTTATTTAATACTGATAAGGCAAGACAATGCGTGAGTAATGATAGGGTTTCCATATTCTCAAGTCTTTTCAGGGCAGCCTACTTTTGAATATTCAAGTAAAGTGACTAGAAGCTCCATGCTTTGGGGACTTTTTTAGTCCAGGGCTGTTCCCAAGGTTTCTGAAGTTTCTCAAGGGAGTACCTACATTTTCCCAGAGGAAACATTCATTTTAAATCTTGCTTTTAATTACTGCTTCTGGCTTCAACTCATTAAGCATCACCCTCTTGTCCTTTCTCTGAAGGCAGAAATTGTCTTCCGTATCCGCTTCTACTCCAGGGGTGGACAAAGACTCCTTCTCCGTCCTTCCCTAAGGCACCAATGAGGTGGTTCTATGTAACAGACTTGCTGCGGTTTGGGGATGATGGAGAGTCAGGCATCACAGCCCAGAAAGACAATTTAACCCTAGGTTTCAGACATCCCTTAAAGCCATTCATTGGTGTTCCAAAGTGCCCTCTCTCCTTAGGCTTCTGTCTGCCTCTATATTTCATCTCTTTCTCCCTAGACACAGGGCTCCAATCTTTTCTCTCTCTTGTTGCCTTCCCTTATTAAGGGAAACAACAGCACTTGGGAAACTAAACAAATCATCAAACCATTCATTAAAGACACCCTTTTATATACTATTGGAGTATATTTGGCAGTAATTTGGCACTGTTTTGTTTTAACTGCTCTTTTTAAAACTAAGTATGTGTATGTGTATTGGTGTGTGACCTGGTGAACTTATTTATTTCTTACCCTTGTATTACCAGAGATGCTTTAACATACATTCCTAATTAAATCAACAATCCTCTTCCTGCTACACCCAAACCCAAATGTGTTAATGACTGTAGTTTTTTAAAGACACTTTTTTTTTTCTTTATGATCAGGTGTATCCAAGCCTGGTTCTATTTGTTTTATAACCCTGAAGAAACTTTTGCTTGGAAATAAGGGATAATATAATCATTTAGACATAACATTGCTTCTTTTGTGGTTCATTCTGCATTTGTAAAAATCCGAATGTATCTTTGTTAGTGGAGGCTTTTTTTATTTTAGTGAATAATGCCACACAGTAGTGAATACTGGGAAAGTCTGAAATATCTCTGGTGTGTTAACTGCCAAAGTATTTAAAAACATTTGGGCAGTTTGACAGAATGTTTTCTCAATCACTACTTAATTACCTTTGTGCTTTGGAGAGGGTCAGGAGACACTGGATGTCAAATGTTTTTGTCTCTTTCTCAGATTTCTTTGAGGGGCAGATAAATCTCAAGCATGGCTGGAAGGACTGAATATAAGTACATATAATTCAAAAAAGTCAGGTAGGGCTAAGGGTTACCTTTAGAGAAAGAGTATTTAATTACATTATGATAGGCCTCCAGGAAATACAATCTATTCTTAATTTCCATTCACACCTCCATAGATTTCTTTCAAAGTGAATACTGTCTCAAGAATCTCCTTTATGCAGATGCAAAACAACAACGACAAAAAAACAACAACAAAGAAACTAAAACAAAAACAAAAACCCCCATAATTTTACCACATTATTTATGTCTTTTTATCACACTTATGTATATTTATTTGTATGGAATTACAATCTTTAAAACTTCCCAACCAGTATCCAGAAATATTAACCCTAATTTGAGGTTAATGAATTTATTTTATGAGATGCAGGTTTCTTTAACAAACATTTATTCAGTGATTTCTTAACTATTACATGTTATAAAGATTAACTTATAAGAATTTAAAATTGGAAAAAAAATTTGAAATACATTTTCACATGAAAATAATATGGAAATCTGGTCAAGAGAAGATGATGACATAGCTGATATATACTGTTATTTACAATGATGAATAATGCTGATCTGGACTTACAATTAAATAATTACAAAGCTAATGAGACTGAATCAAATAGTGGTATATCGGTCTTGAATACTGGTATATGAAATTTGTTTAAAGGAAAAAAATATGGTTAGACTCCAAAGGGATTTGGGTACTTTTAAGTACACAGGTAGCTGATGAAGTAAATGACTAATTTTGATCAAATATGCCTACATCTTGATATAAGTGTGTATACAAAGCACGACTCAATCATGTTAGATTTTTTATTTTATTTTATTTTACTTTATTTTATTTTATTTTATTTTATTATGGAGTGGGGAGTATTCCCCATGGCAAAACTAGATGAATATTCCTGAGAAAAGAAATAACTGGGGTAAAACAGAGAAGCAAGGATAGTGCATTATGCATACAAGGTCGGACAATTAAGTTCACGAACTCATCCCAGAAAAAGTGCTGCATACCTCATTGCTGAATATCACTATGGTCACCTTTGAGGTACTCCCCTTGGGAAGCTATGCACTGATGCCAGGTCCTAGTCCACCCTTCAAAGCAATTTTGGAACTCTTTTTCTGGAATGGCCATCAAAGCTGTTGTATCACCCTCGATTTCCTGAATGTCATCAAAATGTCTTCCTTTTCAATAATTCCTTTACCTTTGGGTAAAGAAAGAAGTCATTGTGGGCCAGGTCAGGTGAGTAATGGAGGGTGTCCCAATACAGTTATTTGTTTACTCGCTAAAAACTCCCTCACAGACAGTGCCATGTGAGCTGGTGCATTGTTGTGATGCAAGACCCTTGAATTGTTGGCGAAAAGTTCAAGTCGTCTAACTTTTTCATGCAGCCTTTTCAGCACTTCCAAATATAAACTTGGTTAACTGTCCAGTTGGTAGAAATTCATAGTGCATAATCCCTCTCAGATCAAAAAAGGTTAGCAACATCATTGCAACAAGATTGCGAACTTAGTTTTCAGACCTCTTATAATGCATATAAATGAGAAGGTTAATGTATGTGACTGAGTTAACTGAATTTTGACAAATAGGAGTCAAAAAATCTTGTGCACTGATTACTTTGAGAGCCCAGAGAGGAGGTGATAGTGTCTGATAGGTTCAGGTTTGGGTCAGTAGATGATTCCACTAATCCAATACCATTTGGTAGCTGCCTGGTGGGTAAAGGAATGAGTTTTAGTTCAGACAGATCCCTGAGCTAAAAACTGGTTAGGTAACTTTAACTCTTCTATTTTCTTAATTCTCCAATGTACTAACTTTTAAAATACTATCAGTTTTGCATCCAGAGCAATTTTAAAATCTGTCCCATCCTTTCACCACTCTCCCTAATACCACTACTCTACTTTAGATATTTATCAAGCTCTACTTTTTCAATAGTTTTCTGATTAGTTTTCAGGACTCCACTTTCTTTCTATTCTAAATATATTCCTTATATTACCTGACGGAGTTCTCCTTCTAAAGTATATGCCACTTCTCTGATAAACATAGTAGTTTACTCCACACTTTAGATTTAGTCAATGCCATGTCTGGTCTCCAGGCCAAATCAGGCCGAATTGTGGGCTGGGGCCTATTAAAGATGTTTAGCAAATAGTAACTTATTTATCCAGCATACATAATTTGACAGGATTATTGATTATAATCAATAATCAAATAGATTATTTGAACCTGTTAGTTACTACTTACATAAAATGGATTTCAAATAGTTATTATGGTAAACTTGAATTTATTAGTAACTGTGATTGAAGCTGTATATAATTAATATATACCAAGCTTTAAGAATCATTGAAACTTGTATCTTGAAATTTGGTATTATGAATTATTAACTAAAAATAAAACTAGATAAGAATATAATATTTTTATATATTTGGAGAGTCTCTGATTTAGTGTTTCTTACCAAAAATGGATTATCTTGTCACACTATTACTGGGAAGTATGGCAGTCATACTTAGATATTTCTATCATATGAATCAGTGCTAGAAAATAACAACAAAGTTGGATGCTTCTTTTTTTTTCTTTTTAAATTTTTTAACTATGTTTTTCCAGGACCCATCAGCTCCAAGTCAAATAGTTGTTTCAATCTAGTTGTGGAGGGCGCAACTCACAGTGGCCCATGTGGGGATCGAACTGGCAACCTTGTTAAGAGCACCGCGCTCTAACCAACTGAGCTAACCGGCTGCCCCTGGATATTTCTTTCTTAAATTATTTTCTGTTGTCCAAAGGAAACAGTGACATTATAGCATGATATTTGAAGTCCTTCATATTCTAATCCTTACTGACATTTTTATGCTGACTTTCTCTCACTTCTGCCATAAACTTCATGCCTCCATATACTCCATCTGTGGCCAAGCTACAGCCACCATAGCACAATTATTTAGCAGTTTAAGTCCAATCTCCTTCAGAAGCCACTTCAATTTTCTCCACAGTGTCTCTGGCAATCATTCACCACTTTCTGTGGTGGCCCTTGAAAGTGAGTGATACTTCTTTGAGAGCACTCATACTTCTTTCATAGCACTCATCACATTTAGTTGAGGGAACACCTCCACAGTGATACTCTGTGCTACCTCAGAGTAAGGATAATGCTGTATTCTGTGTATCCCAAGGCCTTCAAGAAGAGCATTGGGCCCATAGGAAGCATTGAACACATGTGTAAATAATTAAAATAGGAGGCACATATATGTGAGATACTTTTGCTCCTGTCTGTGTATCAAAACCATCAGCAGAATTTTGTGAACATACAGGTACCTGGCTTCCATATGAGACCTACTAAATCAGTATCTCACAGGAGTGCGTCTAGATTTTTGCACTTAGCTCCATAGATGATTCTAATGTGGGAACAATTGAGTTTGTAAAAGAATGGGTCAGTATAGACTAGAACTAGAAAGTTTATAGAGAAGAGGCTGTACATCAAACTTTGAAGTGTTGGGGTGGAAAATTTTTCCTCTACCCTTCTAGGTTCTTTTGGTTGGTCTAATAATTTAATTGACATAAGGCAGATTAATAGAAAAAAACTCAAATTTATTTTCATATGTATGGGAACCCCACATGCATGAGAGAGTCAGAGAACCCACACACATCAGAAGTTCAGAGATAGAAAGGGAAATGAGGTATACATGACGTACTGAGCTAAAGAATGAGGTAAGAGGCCTGAGGCTTCAGAGAGGAGGAGGGTAATTCACAGGATGATAGGAAGAGAAGATGTTCAATAATTAGATATTTTCCCTGACATATTGATAGGTCATAAAAAGTTATTTCTGATATTAACTCTTATTATGGGTAAGACCCCAATTTAGATTTTTTTCTAGGTAATTAAGGGAGGGGCAGAAGTTTATCCTGGACCCAAAGGGTATTGATTATCTTCAGCTCAAAATAACCCATATGCCAAAGTGTCGTATTGGGGGGGGGGGCTGTTTTGAATCCCTTTAGAAGACTTTTTGGTGAAAGATATATCAGGTCAAGTAAAAAAAATAAAATAAAATAAAAAAGGCAAAAGTATGGATAAGAATGTCAGGAGACCGTAGGAGACATAATAGAAGGTTTATGTGAGAGTAATGCTTGCTAACTGTGGATAAGCATGGTAGGCCCAGATTATGGAAGACTGAAAATTTATGTACAGTTGCGCAGAAACGGACAATCTTAGATATGGGCACATCACTGAATCTTGTTATGGCAGTGTATGCTCAGGAAGAGGGCAGCTCGATTATGAAAAACAAAGACCTTATTCATAAGAAACATTTCTTTGAAGTCTTTCTTCAGAAATCTACCAATTAAAGAATCAGAATTTTAGAGCTAAAAATACATATTTAGCCTTTGCCTTTAAGTAGAATTCCACAGGAAACTAGCTCTTCTTTGAAAAATGAAATGGTTCCGTGGTTAAGTAAGTTTGAGATACTAGATCTAATGGTATATTTCCTTTCTAAAATATGTTGAGTGAACAGGTTTTCTTTTAACTATAAGACTCCTTAAAGCCTGAAATATGGTGATTTATATCATAAACCTCTAAGAGGGAAATATAGTCAGCAAGACTTCCCAAACTCTTCGTTGGGAACAGCTTGTCAATATGTCAATGGGCACTGAATGCTTTTTCAGAGAAGTTCAGGAGGCACATTACTGTATACAAGCTTAAAGAAATGACCTTTGGAATTAAGCACTTGGGTTCAAAACCTGACTTTAAGCTGTGAACTGATTTAAGTCAACTTCATTATTCCCAATTATTTTCTTTTTTGGTGAGGGTAGATCTTGTCCCACCCTCATGTCCTTCTCCCACATACAAGAGATGACAAGTTACAATGAGACCAAGATTCAGACTGGATCCTTCCATAGATACAAATATTTCTTAGCACACAATCAAACATGAGACATCAAATCTGTGTTACATGTGAATTTGAGGTAAACATCTCTGTCCTTTTAGACTCCTCAACTAGACTTTTCATGAGAGGGTTAATTCAAAACAGATGTGACAGTCTTCTATGCAGGAAAGATTCTGCTCAACTCCTAGTCAGAATCATGTGGCAGAATCCTGTTTTAATGAATGAACATAAGATCCAATTTTATCCTAAGCCCAGAGCGCCCACATGGGAAGCAGGCTCTGGGATAGGGTTAGGAGTGCAAAAGGAGTCCATACATGAAGGAAAAGAGAGTAGTGTGGGCAGACCTGACACAGCTCAGTGTGGTCAGCCCACACACTCCTCGAGGCTGTTTAGGGAGTCCTCTACTCTGTGTCAGCTGCAGCACTGCTCCAAAGTGTATAGTTTGCTGACATCAGAGATTCATAAATCCTCCTTTATCACCACTTATGCTAATTAGCAAAGTGTCCAGTGCTGGTCAGAGATGAAAATATTCTGAGCTGTAGATGTTGGCTCTGAGTGTGGAATTCTGATCAGAGTTCTTCAAATGCCAAGTAACCACCTGTAAGTATGTATTCTTAATGAAAACACTTCAAATATTAAAAAACTACTTCAAAGGTGTAGATTAAAAGCTAACATACACAATGCTGTCTATGCCAAAATGTTATTAAAGTAAATCAGATATAATGTAAGATTTCCCCACTTACTATCTGTGTGTACTTCAGCAATATACTTAATCCCTTAAAGCTTCAACTTCTTCCTTTGAAAAATAAAGATAATGATAGTTTTTACCCCGTTAGATTGTGGGGTGAGTGCTTAACAAAGGGCATGATGAATAATGACACTTGATAAAAGTCACCTGTTACTTTATGTTTGCAGGGGAGGAACATGTAATTGGGGGTAAAATAAATGATCAAAGTTATCTTGGCTTGTTGATGATAGAGCAAGAGAGACTCCGAGTTACGGATATTGATGGTCTGAACAATATTTATTTGAAATGCATGTATTACTAGAAAGATTAGAGTTCTTAATCATGCTTACTGTAATGGCAATCAATCAGTTGATTTCCATCTGGATAAGATCTGTATGATTATGAGATTGGAAATTTTGATTTGGGAATAGAAAGGAGACATATATTTTTGGACTATTAGATTCTAAGTCCAAGATTGTGAATGTCCAGGTGGCACATGCATTTCATGGAGGATAAGAGAGATATACTATGTGGAGGTGGAAAGGAGTTAGAAAAGGACATAGAAAGATGTCAAAGAAAATGTGATTTAGAAGTTTACTTCAGAACTTGCATGCTGTGCTATGTGCTGATCATCATCCTTCAATTAACATTTGCAATATTACACGTTTTATAATTCCTGTGCAATATGTATCATTACAAGACAGTCCATTTAGCCTGGTCCTTTGAGAATGAATTAGTCTTTTGAATCTAGATTGAAATATTTTTCAAACTTCTAAATTCAGTGACTCATTTATTAATAAAAGATTGCATTGAATTAATGTAGTGTTTTAAGATGACAATGGATTATTGATTTTTGCCTATACAACTCAGATTTTCTATCAATATATTTCATTACAATACTGGTGAATGTTGTGTCTGGAATTGTACTTTGAAAATTAGCTTATTCTAGAACTGACAGTCTATCAATGGCTATCTAATTACAGGAATTTTACCTGAATTTATACAGTATTTTCATGCTTAAAACTATGCTGATGATGTGATTTATTTGTCTTTATGGGTTTACTTGTTTCTTATTCTCTCAACCCACTTTCTGTATATAGTATTATTTGGGGATGATATCTCAACTGTAGTTACCTCAATATTCCCTAATGTAGCTCTACAAAGAGTATTAACACCATTATTATTTGATTACTTGTTCCACACCTCCTTTAAATAGTTTGACTGTGTTATCATATCTCTTTGATATTAGCTTCCCATTATTATAATTATATTTTGACAGCCTGTATTATATATCCCATCTAAAATATTTCATTTGTCTGATTGTATAAGTTGTGTTTTGATTATGCTTGATTCATTTTTAATCATAAGAATAATCGTTGATGTCAGTAATACTTTTTTTATCAAGTAGAGAATTATTATTTTTTGATATTTGATAGTCTGAGGGAAAACTTTTCTATGGGCAAACATTGCCACCTTGCTTAGATATGAGAAAAATAAGATGATAAAGGGTGGGTGATACTGTTAAGTATTTGCCTATTTTACTGTGTAGCATGTGTACCTACAGATAATACGCATGCAGTACATACACATGACACATATATTTATATTTATATTTATATTCGCCTATCTCTCTCTTAAAAACTTTTAATTTAGTCTTGAATTATCCTGCCAATAAAGTGAAAAGTCATTAAGTGAACAAAAATATTTCCATTAATTTTAAGGGAAAAAAATTATGCATTCTATGCCAACCCAAGACATCAGTAAAATGTTCACAAACAGAAAAATCTATCAACTGAAAAATAGCAAGTTATATAAGAAAAAGAAAAATCCATTTGGAAGTAAATCATTCACAAGGAAAATTTAAAGTAATGAAAGTTTTTCTTATTTTTGCAATAGTTTCTTTAACAAATGTTCAACCATTTTGTGGCCGTGGTCATTTTGCACATAAGTGTTTACTTCTAAAGATAGAACATAGGAAAACACGTTCCAGAACAAGATAGGTACAAAACAGGAGACTCTGAGCCTGTTGAAATACATGGAAATAATGCCTGACACATGCGCAGTACTGACGGGCAAGTCATAGACGATGACTTGGAAGGGAACGATGCAAAAATGTTCCATATGACTGTCTCCAACCAAACACTGTGGTAGTTAAATCAGTATTTGTCATTGCCCACAACTATAATTTAGAATATTACATTTTAGAGTATATTTATTTAATTGTGTGTGTGTGTGTGTGTGTGTAAAAATATACCCCCAAAGTCAGAGAAATTATTGTCAGAAAAGTCTTTAAACCTGTGATATAATTCTGTTACTTACTTTTAAATGCTAACACAAACCGCTATTATCTATTTAAAACACCTTGTATTTATTTGAAACAAATGCCATTCATGGGCTTAGAAGAACATCAGACTGTGAGGTAAGGTGTGCCCTAGCTCACAGTAAGCCTGGAGGAGGAGGGATGAGTTAGCAGGGCAGTCAATATTCAAAACAAGCAATCCAAAATTAAACATTACAGTTCTTTCTATACATTGATATCTGTCAAATACACGGACTTCATTTTTACTTTTAGAAGTTTCAGCTATTGATGTAGCTATAATTTGTATGTAGTCTGATTTCCCACTTATTTATAATTGCATAATGATGCTATGTATATAAACCTTTACTGTAATAGTTATTTTACATTCAATTACAATTACAAAATATTTGATATATCTTAGTGATATTCAATTTCACAATTAAATGAGTTGCAATTGATTTTGCTTACATCTCGGATCAATTTTAATGGCCAGAATTTCTAGTTTTGGCAATATTTTTAAAAGTCATATTTCACCTTTTCATATATTTGCTTTGAAAGATTTATTGTGATTTTTTCTCCTTTATTTTAGCAATAATTCTTGAATTTTATTATTGTTTGACTCCTTTTAAATCCGTGAATCTATATTAAAGTCTGCATGTTTATATTATTAAGGAGAAAGAAGTTTTATATTGATTATTGATTTACTACTATATCTTTTAACTGTTCAAATCAGTACAGTGAACACTGAAGCAAAGACATATTAAAAGTGCTTTTGATATTTATTTGCAAAACTAGAGACAAGGTGTAACATGTATAGTCTATGACTCTTGACCTTGTATTTTATGATGGTTATTTGATCTGAATTTTGATCAACTATCCACATACCTATGTGCACCACTAGTTAATTAAATACAAGTTTTATAGTCACCTTTTTACAACATGGGGTAGGGGAACAAAGAAGAAATGTGAGAGTGAGCGATGTTAGCCTATTGTGGTAAGATGTACTAGTTAAACCCCAAGTCTTTTATCCTTTCCTGCCAGTGTGGTCCTACATATGACTAAATTCTCACATATGACATGTGAGTGAACTGATGGGTTCAACTTCTGGTTCAACTAATTAAGATGCTTACCCTGGACTTGCTCTTCCTCTCTCATTCTGATGATTGAAAATGGCAACAACTGAAAAAATCTTGGAAGTGGCACATTAAGAATGGAAGAATTGTCTTGCTAGCCTGGGTCCAGGGGTCACTTTGCCGATATGGAATCATCTCTCTCTACTGTGGACTATTATGTGAGGAAGGAAAGTACAGTTCTTTGTTCTTTGACCAGTGTATTTTTCAGTCACTTGATTACAGTAGCTTAGCCTTCAGTCTAACTAAAGCAACTATGCAGTTTTTCTGGTGGTGAATGTTGGATGGCCATATACTTGTCCAAACTGTCAACTTCTGAGGATAACATGGGGTTCAATTAATAATGAATATAGGAAAACAGGTGTGAATTGGTAGTATTAGGACGAAGGGGGAAGAGACAATGATTCAAAGCTGCACTCTTGGAAAGCCACTTTTCTTTCCCTACAGTGGCAGTCTTATTGTGTCACTTATCTAACCATGTTATAAGGCTCCCTCACAGATTAAGACCTTTCTCCATTTAGTTTATAATAGGTGCTATTATTTTATGACTCAACATTTCACATAATGGAGACATTTTTCCTCACTGAAATATTTAAAGAGTAAAATAAAAGATTGAGAAAAATTGTCACCCCAAGGTCCTTCCTTCATAGAAGACCCACATTATACTGACCCTGCTGTCAGTTGCCATGGGGTTTCCATATGGTCTTAGCACAGAGTTTTTCTAGGTCTCTGCTCCCAAGAATCTTGTATTCTCTAATTAGCCTCTCTGAGTTTGGAATTCTCATTCAACAATGAGACTAAGACTGTTTAATTCACATTGTGATTGTGAAGATTAAAAGAAAGCACATAAGGCGTTTATCATAGTGTCTGGCCAATGAAACCCAGTCTCAATAGGCAGTGGGGATAAACAAAAGTTAGTCCTAAAATTCCTGAAACTAGACACATCTAAAGCAGAATTCTTCATCACTTTAAAACTTGTACATCTTTCTATGGTATTTGTTTCTTTGTGGGGGAGTGTGGGTGGTTAATATCAAGAGACATTCTGATACTCCCACTTGAGAATCTCCAGCTTCTCTTTTATCCCCATCCCTCACTTCCATTAGGTCACTACAGCCTGTGATTTCTATCTCTTGGACCCTGTCCTTTTCTCCCTTTACACTGCTGCTATAGCAGTTCCAGCTTTTCTTGGGATTGAATAATTGCACAGTATTTTAACCATTTCTTTACCTCCAATATCATATTTTTTCCTGCAGTCAATCCTCCATATTGCTATACAAATATTTTTTCAAAGAAGGTAACACTGTTTATTTTTAATTAAAAAAAAATCTAAGCTTAATGTAAAAATGTTGTGAAAAAATTAGAATGCAAAGAGTAAATTAAAATATGTCTTATTGTTTTGTTATCTAGAGATGCTATTTTCTTCTATGCAGGTATGTAGTAATATGGGAACATTTGTATTTGTAAATGGCATCACATTATACATACAGTCAAACTTGGATTCAAGTCCTGGATAAAAAGAATTACGGATTTTATTTACTCCTCAAATAGCTAATTTCATTTCTACTATGTTTGGTAAAGTAAAGAACTCTTGAATTCACATCTCTTAAAACAGAGCCATATTAATTGACGAGGGAACATTTCTTTTGATAATATCATCACATGATGGAATGGGTTGCATGGTTATCTCCTAAAAAGATACGTGCATGTCCTAATTCCTGGAGCCTGT
Source organism: Rhinolophus ferrumequinum (assembly GCF_004115265.2). NCBI lineage: Eukaryota > Metazoa > Chordata > Mammalia > Chiroptera > Rhinolophidae > Rhinolophus > Rhinolophus ferrumequinum. The sequence continues at coordinate 43,240,524 of NC_046291.1, read as the reverse complement.
AAATGTTAACTTATTTGGTAAAAGAGTCTTTAGGGATGTAATTAAGTAAAGGATTTTTGAGATGATGAGATAATCTTGGATTATCGGGGGGCGGGAAGAGGGGGTCCTAAATTCAATGACAAGTACCCTTATGAGAAAAGAAGACACAGACACACAGGGGAAAAGGTGAGGTGAAAATGGAGGCAGAAATTAGGATTCTGTGGCCATAAGCCAAAGAAGCCAAAGAATGCTGACACCTGCCAGAAATTGGAAGAGGCAAGGAAGAATTCTCCCCTAGCACTAGACTGTAACCCTGCTGACACTTTGATTTCAGAAGTCTACTATCGAGAATTGCAATAAAATAAATTTCTGTTGTTTTAAGCCACCCAGTGTGACAATTTATACAGCAGTTCACAAAGAAAATACACATGGCACATTAATAGGTGTTTTCCCAACTAACATTATGCAAGGAGCCTATACTTATGTCAAAAATTTTCTTATAGCAAAAAGATATGCACAATGAGATATTTTAATGAATGAAATTTACTTTTGATAAAGAGAATAACAGGGATAGGACTTACTATTGTTTTAGTTTTCTACAGCTGCATAAAAGTTGCCATAAACTTAGTTGCTTAGAGCAGCGCAAATTTAATATCTCACAGTTATGTAAGTCAGAAGTGTAGGCATAGCATGACTCAATTCTCTACTTAGTGGTCTCACTAGGCTGAAATGAAAGTGTTGTCTGCAGAATTCTCACCGGGGTGGTCAGGCCCCTCTAAGAAGCTCACTTGTAGGCAGAATTAATCCGCTTGCCACTGTATCACTGATGTACCTGTTTTCTTGCTACCTGTGGGTTGGGAACAGCTGTCTTCTCCTAAAAGCCCCCTGCATCTGTAAAGTCAGCAATGATATGAATCCTTCTCATTCTTTGAATGTCTCTGAATTCATCTTTTGCAAATAGCTGGAGAAAAAGCTTTTATTTTAAAAGATTTATGTGATCACCACCCAGACAATCTCTCTGTCTTAACCTCAACTGATTTGGGATTTTAATTACATCTGCACAATCCTTTCACAGCAAGTACTTAGCTTAGTGTTTGATTGCCACTTGGAAAAGGCATGTGTACTCCAGGACATGGGAATGTTATGGGAGATATCATAGACTTCTGCCTACAGTAATACTGCTGCTTGAAACAACTGAAAAAATAGGTAAAATGTATGACACAATAGTTTTCATGTCATTAAACATCAGGCAATGATAGATGGTGGTTCCTAAGAGATGTGGGGAAATGGGGTGAATCCTATGATTTCTTACTACCTGGAGAGGGTTTCCAGGCTATCACACAAGGAGAAGAAGTCCAGTAAAAGCCCAACTGTTTCTCTAAGCTGAGGAGATGGAGCTGAGAGGCAAAGGGAAGAGTTCTGGAGAAGAAAGAGGGATACAGATATAGAACTCTTGAAATTGCAATGGATTCCCTTCATGTATTCAACTGAGCACTGATCAGCATATGCACAGGTGAAATTAGCCATGTTTTGAGAGAAAACCACTCAAAAGGATTAATGGATTGAAGAAATAATCTCAAGGATTTACACAAGGCTGGAAATAGTTCCTACCAGACACAGTGAGAAATGTCATAGTTTGTGGCCTACTGGGTAGAGTACTCTGAAGTGTGTTACTTAATAGTGGGCTAACATAAGCCCAATACTAAATTCTGTTCACTCCCTATGTGATAAAGCTTAAAAGCATTAAAGGATGAAACTGTTCCAAGCAAATTAACTGCAGTCCAGAAAAAAACAAAAAACAAAAAAAAAAATCAAGACTATTTGAGTATAAAAATAGCACTCAACAAGGTCAAATTTTATAATGTCTGGTAGCCAATTAAAAACAAAGTTGTAGGCATGGAAGAAAATCAGGAAAATATGACCCATAATGAAGACAAAATCAATCAAGAGAAACACAACATAGAAATGGCATAGATTATAGATTTAATAGATGAGGACAAGAAAACAGTCATTGTAGCTGTGTTATATATGTTCAAGAATGAAGGGAAAAAAAGGTTATGGAGAAATGTGGAAGATCTAAAAAAAAGAAGCCTAAAATTAAATTTCCAGACACAAGAATTACAATGTCTAAAATGAAAAATATACTGAATGGGATTAATAAAATCCTGCAGAAGAAAAAAATAACAGAGACACCCAATATTGGGTGTTGAATTTAAACACCCGATATTGTTAAGATGTGAAATTTCTTCATATTCTCCCCATAAATTGGTATATATATATTCAATGTAATCTCAATTAAAATCCCATCAAAGCTTTTCTATAGAAGTTGACAAGCTGCTTCTAAAAGTCATATGGAAATTCAAAGTCTAGAGTAACCAAACTTTGACAAAGAAATAGAAATTTTAAGGGTTTACACTATCTAATACCCATTCTTATTTAAAGCTACAGTAATCAAGACCAGTGGTATTTGCCTAAGGATAGACAAATAGACGAGTCAAACAGAGTAGAGACTACAGAATTAGAACCATATATTGAATTCGGACAGAGAAGCAAAGGCAATTTAGTGGATAAAGGATAGTCCTTTTAGTAACTTGTATCAAAACAACTGGATATTTATATGCAAAAACATGAATTTCAATCCATATCTCTCACTATATACAAAATTAGCTTAAATGATTTATAGAATTAAAATAAATCATACAACTATAGGTCTTTTAGAAGAAAACTTAAGAGAAAATACAGTCTTGAGTTAGGCAAATATTTCTTTGATATAACACAAAAATCATTATCTATTAAAGAGTAAATGGATAAATTAAGCCCATCAAAAATAAAAACTTCTGCTCTTTAAAACACATTTATAAGAAAACGAAAAGAGAGGGACTAGACCATCTATACTGAATTACTTTAGCAGTGACCCAAACCTGACTGGCCACTTCCAGTTAGCTACCTTGAGAGGATATGAGGGGAAGCTTGAAGGTTGATCTGGAGAGGTTGATGAGTGAGGGATTTCTTTACAGAGAGAAAGAGGCCTGTTAGAGGACTCTATTTAATTATTTTTTCTCCATCCCATATAGTATGGGACTACTTCAAGGTCACCTTAAGCCAGTGAGCAAGTAAGGGACCTTTAGGAGAAAGCTCCTTGGAGACCTTGCCTATGAGCTCTGGGAGCAGGGGCAGGCAGAGACTAGGACCTGATTCATGTATTAAAAAAGGCTGAAGCTAAGAGACTAGCCAGTTGCCTAACAGCAGAGCAGGGGGAAAAGGCCATACTGCTTGTATGCTGCATACAAGAAATGCCCAGAAGTGTGCCTGCCTTTGTTCCCCAGGCATGGAACACACAGAAAGGAGTTAGCTAGCTGTGAGTTGTGCTGAAAGGAATTCACTGATTACCTGCAGGATATTATCCCAACAGATAGAGTCTGCTGTAGGGTGGATTGCCACAAGTTCAGAAATGACGATTTTCACAGCCAGCTGGAGGAGGCAACTCTCATTCTAGCAAACTGAAATCAGATAATCTTCCTGTGGGGATCACTGTGGAACCCACAAAAGGAACCTGAAGAGGACAAGTCAATAGTAGGCATTCGCTTCATCAGGGCAAGTTACATTTACTTGCTCCCTAATGACTAGAGCTGACTTATTCAATGAATTGGTTACACATTTATTCTAATTGAGTATTCAATGAATTGGTTACACATTTATTACATGGATGAACTCTCTATATTAATGAGATCTATTGCCTTGAATTGCTCAGAGGAATCTTTAACAATTGTTAAATGTTATTTGAGATAATGACATTAATATTGGAGTTTAGTAATTCAAGATAATTCTGATAACTAACACAAAGCTGTAATGATTTTCAATTGTGTCGCAGTTTTTATACCATATTTGTTCTTCCACTATTTAGGGTGTTATATAGTAATTGATTCTAATATGATCTTGATTGTACTGGATATACTTCTGATTCCCTTTTCCTTTGAAACTATATTCAATTTTTTAGCATAACCTTACTTGAACACATATTGGAAGTCACTGTCCTCTCCCCTGTGTTGGGCATCTTGCACAATTATAGGACAGATATCCCTTGAGAAACGTTACGGTTTTCAGTTGCCTTTGAAAGGGCACACTCTTCACATAAGCAGTTGTAAGGGTCTCTAATTACACCTCAGTTTCAGTCATTGTGGAGGTTGAATGCCTCTCTCCTCTGGTGCTCAGATGTTCACCTTGGTTGCCCTTGAGAGAGCATCCTCCTTTCTGTCAGCAGTTATACCATCCTGTCTCTCCTTGTAAAGGGAAATCTTTGTACCCTATATAGACTGTGTATTGACAGACTATTCTAGATATACATTCCAAATTTGATAGTTATTTTTGTTTGGATAAAATGAACTAACACATAAATTAAAATATATAATTTCTTTATTGTTTTCCTCTCATCTTAATATCAAAAGTGGTGCTGTCATAAGCTTTCTCCACACACAAAAGAATTATACATAATTCTCTTTCCATATATTTATTTGGAATGAATATTGAGAGAGAACAACAGCTTACAGCATATAACACTTATTGATTCTTACTATTATAAAACTGTATGGTAAGGGCTTGAAACACATTATTAGTTTTAATCTTAATAATTGATGTAAGTGCTATTAATGTTTCTACTAAACATAAAAGAACTGAGACACAAGATATTAAATAAATTACCGATGGTCATGCAGAGAGTGGCATAGCCAGAATTTGTACCTAGATTGTTTTATTTTAGTGCCTTTGAGATAATCCACTGTGAGCAGTTATTCTAAAATGCAAATCTGACCATGTTATTCACCACTGATGTTTTATAGGTCAGTGATGCCAATCTAAATTGGATTTAAAAAGCTGTTCACAACTTGGCCTTAATCTTCATTTCCAGCCACCACTCAACCTGCTTCTGATACAAACACACACAATTTCATCCTACACCAGAAAGGTTGGAACCACTTTCTTGGACAGGCTATGTTCTGTTATGCCTCTATACTTTGGAATGCAGGATTCCATCCATATTTAATCCTCTTCCCACCTTGACCACCTGGAACCTTTTTGCTCATTCTCTAAGACCTCATGCATGAAGACTTTTCTAATATTCACCCCCAGTCAGAATTAATTATATCTCTGGAGTGGGCTGACTGCTACTATAGAATAACATTTTGAAAAATAAATGTCACAAAGAGAAAGAAAGAAGTGTTAGGGTGGTATCTGTAGTAAAAAATGTGGCTAAGGAAAATAATTTTAGGACAGGAGATATTTTAGCATATTTAAATGTTTATGGGAAGGTTCTAGTAAACGAAAGGCTGAAATATTAATAATCCTTAGTGAGTGGCACCGAAGGTGATGTGAAGAGGTGGGATCCAGAGTAGTTAGCAGTATTTGCCATAAAGAGGGAATGCTGGGAAGAAAGATTATTTTAACATCCAGAAAGAACAGCCCAAGTGAACATGCAGGTAGGTGTGTACTGGGGAGCTGAGAAATTGAAAGAGTTCCTAATTTTCTGTGAATGAGTATAGGTCACTCTGAGTCAGGGAGGTCTTGTGGAGTCTGAGCGAAAGGGACAGAGAATAAGAAGTCCAAATCTCAATTCAGATTTTACATTTTTTAAAATGTCTTTTACTTTGTGAAGTAGTATATAAAATATAGAGAAATGGAAAAAAAAGGTAAACATTTTAAGGTGCTGCAGAGATGATATTTCTTAGTCACTTAGTGACATCTCCAAAACAGAATCTAATGAAATGTGTGGAGCAAAGAGGGGTAAGGATTCAGGTTCTCTATGGAGATATTTCTAGATGTTCTTTGCTTTGGAGAATCTACTTTTTGTTCCCTTAAAGATGCAGATCTTAATCAGATCAGTCATATTTCCCCCCACATCTGTAAGTTCTGCACAGTTAAGTCCAAAATGTTTATACTTTTACCATTATCAAATGTGTGATCAGATTTCCTCTGAAAAGAAAGTCAAACAAGAGACCATAAAAGGGCAGGGACTGTTTCTTCTTTCTCTTTATTTCTTATAACTCCCAGTTTAGTTTTCTGTGTATGATCAATAAATTCTGGTTGAAATGCTTTTCATGAAAACAGCTGTTCTTACTATTTTTTAACTACAGCATTCCTTTCTATAGTAGATTGATTAACACTGAAATTTCAGTGACTCTAATGAGCAGTTCTTTGATTTTCATTTTGTTGTGTCAGGGCCACTAGGATGCCACTTCAGAGCATTGTTTTCCCAGCTAGGGGTCTGGTTTCTCTTACTTGGGTAATTTAGAGAATTGCTTAGTTGTTCAAATTCATTCAAACAATAGCCACTTCTGATATCAAAGCATTTCTTTTTGTTACTTTTTGCTTGAAATAAGAAATTCAAAGCTCTGAAAATGTTACCCGCACAGTGACACTTTCCCAGAGAGAGATTAACATAGCAATAGGTGTCTTAGAACTGCAATCTCCTGCCATTCAAATGAATGTCAGGTTATGCTGGCCAGTGCATTCAAATATCCTAATAACCTCATCTATGTCATTTCCTGCTTTCAGAAACTGAAATACAATTCTTAATGTTTGTTTCATTGTCACACTGTCAACAGGGATACCTGATGCAAAGACTCTCAACCCTGTGGGACTACAGCAAAAGGTTATAGATCTTCATTACTGACTGCAGTACAGACAACCATTACAGAACTCTACAGCACTGAATGTTTTGGTGCATAAGGTTTTTTAAGTTGATTATCTTAGACGATGTTTACCGTATGCAAATAGTATACATAATAAACTCTGAAGACTTCCACAAATCACTATAGATCAATTCTTAAATTGTCAGGTTCTACGCTGTTTCTAGCAAGTGGTTTTAATTGTTTCATACTCAATATTTGGAACCTACAGGTATTTTATTTTTGAAATAGTTATTCGATTTATATTTAAACTCAATTTTTTCTGTACTTCAACTTTCTAGCTATAGTTGGATTTACAGAATTCAAATTATTTCATTTATTCACATACTGTATGTTAGTTGGATTGATACAAGGCCAAATAATTGTCCTGATTTAAGAATTGAGTGGATTTTTCACTAACCTGACCAACTGATTGATAACGTTTATTCTTTGGCATGTGACAGATTATGGCATGGAGAGGTGGTAGGTAATGAGAATCAGCAGTTACAAAGCTCATTGAAACCAGGTAGCAGAAGTTTGGAAACGCTATATAATGAAAATGTCGATTTAAATTAAAGCCAGAAAATTTGATATTGCTTACTATTCTTTTTTACATCTTACTGGTTTCTCCATTGCCTGTTATAATTGTTACAGTCTTCTGTTATTTTTAATTGCTGTTTGTGATGTTTCTATTATTCATGCCTAATAATTAGCATTGTAATATTTAGTAATTATCATTTATAGAGTTCTTTCCAGGGCATCTTAAATGTCTTGAAGAGAAAAAGCTCTACTTAAATGCTCTGAGACTAAAAACTTCATGAAATCCAATTGTATAATTAATAGATGTAAGAAATTTTTCAGATTAATTCTCTATGGCATAATGAGTATATACATTTCTTTGTTCTTTATATGGCCTGCTGATTTTCATATTCTATTTAATACTTCACATTCATATCCTTTGTACATACTTGCAAAGGATAACTCATTTGTTTATTCACTCAACTAATATAAATTGAGTACATATACAATAATACTGTGCAAGAATCTAGGAAAACACAAATGAAAAAGGCCCAATAATTTCAAGAAGCTCACAGTCCAGCAGGGGAGAGATAAATAATAATACAATGCATAAAGTTAACTAATAGGTGAAAAATATGATGAAAATTCTGCTGGAACACAGAATAAAGCAATAAGTACCTTGGAAGACTGGGAAGATGTAATAAGTGATTGTTGAAATAAAAAGCTTCCAAGGGGGGAAAAAGGCATCATAAAAATTAAGATAATTCTAGAACGAGAATAGCATGTATAAAAATAAAGATGGATGAAAATCACTGACTTGTCAGGAGAGAGTAATTTACTCTGATGCCAGGAGATAGCACAGCTGTCTTGTCAATGGCAGAGACAGAGCTGATTCCAATTCCAGAGGCTACAAAATCACCTACAAAAACTACTACCACTAGTCTTACTACCAGTTGTCTCTTGAAATGCAATTCCTTTCCCCTAGAAACAAATTTTCCTTTATTTGTCTACAAAGGGTTGTGTTTGAGGCTTGACAAAGGTAAGCATTCTAATACATATATTTTAGATAAATTACATATTGTGATAAGCTCAAGGGATACTTTTATAAAAAATGCTCTCAGGACACATCTGGTTGGGTATGGTAAGTGAGAAGTAGCTTCTCAAGACTCCGTTTTTTTCACAGGAGATATACTCAGGATGATTGGTGGTATTCTGCCTGGGCAGGCTGAGGTCTTTCCAAGTTGTGAGAAACCCCAAGTGGTAGCTTAGCAAACCCCTTATCCCTTTCAAACAACATCCTAAAATTTCAGGATACGTATCCTGTATAATGGTGAAACTGACTTTCAAAAGCCATAATAACTAACTCTAAGAAATGTGCTTTTAGTATAATTTCTTCCTCTGTCACCAATAAATCAAACATGTTCTTTTTACTTGGTGATCAGCTGACAATCAACAGTCCATATACACAATCTGCCACCTAGAAATACCTATAGAAGGAAAATACCTTTCCATACAGATGTGGCAGAAAGGTCCTGGGAGGTCTTGGACTGGGTTGACTAAAGTCAATGTGATCTGCAGGCCTTGGTCCTTCTCATACCTGTAGTGTGGGTGAGAAGAGCAAGCTCAGCCCATGTAAATCTCACCCCAAGGCTTGGTTTCCATAGAGCAAGAGGAATTTGAATAATGAGTGTGTGTGTGTGTGTGTGTGTGTGAGAGAGAGAGAGAGAGAGAAAGAGAGAGAGAGAGAGAGAGAGAGAGAGAGAGAGAGAGAGAGAGAGAGAAAGATGGTGAACTGAAGGGGTACAGGTTGTGACTATAAAAGACAAATGCCCATAATATTTGTAAATGTTTGCTTTTGTTAACGCTATTTTATTGCTTCATTGTTGATAGATTTTATTTTTAACTATCCTAAATGAATTTAAGATGGTTCTAAGAGCAAAACCAATGTAAGGTAACATAAAGATATCTCTGTCTTTTCATTATATATTTTTCCCATTAGAAAAATGGGATAATGCCTGCTTAGTTCTACTAAGAAAAGTGTTTGTTTGAAAATTTTTTAATTGTTTTAATACAGCACTAATTGAACCAAATAAATCGGTCCCTTAATCTGACAGGCATTACGCTGCTCTTCACTATTATGTAAATAAATTTGACAAATTACTTAATGCTTTTAAAATTGTGTCTGAATTATAGAAACCTTTCCTTCAGATTTTTCTTTAGCTGTCCACTACTGTCTCCCATGTTAATTAGATTGTAAGCACTAAATTAATATACAGTGAAGGGAAATAAATTAAACCAACTGAATAAGAGGTAGAAATGACATTGCCTTCCTACATATTTTATGTTTTTTTTTTTCTTTTTAATTTCAGGCAATGCCCTAAAATATTATTCTGAGGAATGTGACTATACACTGGGGGAGGCTTCTATTCAAAAATTCTAAAGGTATAATGATTTCGGTAAATCATCATTAATCTTACTAATCAAATTAAAAATGGTAATGGACAACTTTTTAACTCTATAGTGTTTTCATAATTTACCTGTTTTAACTTTCCCTTTATTTTTTATGCTACAAACTAGAATGTACTATTTGTACAAATTACTTTCTCACTTTAAGTAGAATATTCTGGTCACCTATACTTTGAATGGAATACATAAACTGTGTGTAGCTTATTTGTGTTTCAGTATTTTACATTTTAATAATGCTAGTTTTTACATCTTTTTCGTAACTCAGTAATCCTAATCAGGAAACATTTATCAAGGGGAAATTAAAATCTGATTTCTACATGTGAATTCATAGGCAATGAATAATTAATTACATTGTTATTTTTGTTTACATACTTAGTAAATTTTTCTATTTTAGTCTATAATATTTCTTGTTAGAATTGTACGTTAATGTGGGAGCAATTATGTTGATGAATTTAGTAAACATTTAATAGAAATATAAGCAATAAACTAATCTTCTTCCTTCCGATATATGTAGGAGATTCTTTAAGGAATGGTTGTCTATTTTCTTCCTTTTCATTAATGCAGTTAGCACATACAATCAATGTTGGACCTTCTGTGAAATCATAATCAAATTTTGTCTTTGTTTTTGTTGTTGTTAAACATTATAGGTGTTGCCTATAAATAATGCGTTGAGTAGCTAGAGATTCCTTTTTTTTCCCCCACCAACTCAGTCCCTAAAGAAGAATCAAATATTTTTAGCAAGTGTTTTAAAAATAGAATTCAATGGCAATTAACTACTCTTGTTTTAAAAATAATTGGATACTAAAGGTTGAACAGCGTAGATTTTCATAGCTTCACTTAGAGCTACTTGTTATTAAGTTTCCTCTCCTTCATTAGAACATAATCGTTCTGCAAGTTTAGCAAAGTTTGGCCGACTTTAATCTGAAATAGGAAAGTGAAATAGATAAAAGAAAAATAAAAGGTGTCTTGTCTTAAAAATCAATTCACAGTGAGAAAGTTATTTTTCAGGCCTCAGTTACAACATGATACAAAGGAATCTCAAGTGCCTTTTACTTGGTTGGAACTTAAAAGTAAGATGTTACTACTAGTATTTAGACTAGAATAAAATAGATTTAGGATTTTCCCTGGTGAGGATCTAACAGAAAGAACACTGTGAGCACTGACTTTGGGTCACATTGCTGTGACCCAGGAAAACTTGATATCCCCTCTGAGCTGGCCTGGTTATATCTTGTCAGTCAAGACATGTACTATATGACTGTTTGGTAGGAGAGAATCGATCACTACTTATACTTTCATTAAAACAGATAGAGAACTGAAGGATTCTTGGTGTTGCTACATAAGCAAAGGGGTTGTTTGGAAAAGAATTTATTGGACTCCTTTGTGCATCCAGAAGCAGGATGAATTGTTTCTCCGAATTCCGATGTTTTAGCTAATTAGAGTTGGTAAATTAACCTTAGTCCATCACTTTTGAACAGTTTCAAAGTTACTATCTTTGATACTCAGCCAGTTGGCCAGTCAGCTTTTCACTTCAAGTTCACCTATCCTTTAGTTGGGTGGTCTAATGGAAGGGACTTGCTTTACAAGGCATTAGTTTTAATAGAGGTCATTAACTTGAATGCTTTGGTACACTTTAAAGCTTGAAAAGTGCCGATGCAGCTATCTCAGATGTCTGTTTCACAAATAGTAGTTAAAGCCATTATGAAACCTTGCGCTGTCTATTCTATTGCTATTGTCTTTCACCTGGCCTCCCATCTCCTACATTTGTTCCCGTTTAATCCATTCACAAAGGAAATGATAGTGCTTTTTCAGAAAACATAAAACTTAGCATGGTATGTCATGACACAACTTCAAAGTCCTTCAGGCGCTTCCCATTATATTTAGAATAAAATTCAGCACCCTTACCTTGGTTCTGCGTGGTGTGGTCGACAACAGACTAACTCCTGAGTGTTACCTGATGGCATTCACTCACTCATTCATGAGGTTCCAGCCACAGAAGCCTTCTTTCAGTTCCTCTAAACTGTTGGCTCTCTCCTATCCTGGGATCTGTACACACAGCATTCTCTGTCAATGTGATTTTCCATAGTGTTCACATGACTGGGTTTTTCTCATCTTTAATTCTCAGTTTGTCACCTCAAAGGTGCCTGACCACCCAATCAATAAGAGGTTGCTTTCTCCTTCGAATTAGCTTCCATCGTGGTACTCTGGGATTTTCCTTCATAGCATCTGTCACAAGTTATAATTAGTTTATATGTTTCGTGACTGTTTCCCTCACTTTTAATGTCTTAAGGGCAGGGACCATGTACATGTGTTTTGTTCACTGCTGTGTAACTGGAGCATGGATCCAAAATGTGTTTTGGATATATATTCTGTTACGTAATAATAAGTTTTATAAACAGGCTTCTTCACACAGCCCCTCTTAGAGCCTTCAAAATTTTACATGTAGGATTCCTATACTTATCTGATGTGGGAATCCCCTTTTGATGGTGCATCTCAGGGAATTAGTGTTTCTTAGTTTATACACACTTTTTTTTCTGAATAGAGATGATTCCCAAGTGATCATTTGGGTATGTCACAAACACATTGTGATTTCTAAGGCCTTTTTTTTTTTTTTTTTTCATCAGAGGTGCTCTGTGAACAATATAGTTGCTAGGTAACATAAAGAATATACTAGCATGATATTTGCCCTTTACAGATTTGTTATCTACTAGCAATAAGAAATACTCTTATAAAATAACTGAAAAAACAGACACTGTTAACTAGACATGTATTACTTTACTAGGGCAAATTAATAAGTAAACTAAATTTATTATCTTGTATAGGATGTGGAGTCATAAAACAGGAAAAATAGAATGTGTCATGATCAACAAAAAAATACTTGTTTATTCTGTATTAATATTACTTATAGGCTTTTTATTTTTAGCATTGAGTTACATATGTGTATGTGTATGTGTCTGTCTATCTATGTATGTGTATGTTTTCTTCTTAGGCTAGCCATCTTAAGCTTACGACTTTCAAAGTTCTACTTGTGAAAAGTAGTAGATGGTTTCAAAAAACTTTTATGATGTTGTTTACCTCATACATATAGGAAAGTGTATATATAATTGTACATATAAATAGGTATTTTAAAAATAAAAATAATAACATGAAAAAGTATGTACTCATTACTCAGTTTAAGAAATAGAACATTGCAGTATTACACACCAGTGATTCTCCAATAATTTAGTATTTAGTATCCTTACACTCTTAAAAATTACTGAAGAGCACCAAAATTTCTGTTTAGGTAGGTTACATTTATTTATGTTTACCATGTGAGAAATTAAAATTGAAAAATTAAAAAAATATATATTCATTTCAACATAATAATAAAGCCTATGCATGTTAGTATAAAGTAACACATTTTATGAAAACACCTATCTTTTCCAAAAACAACAAAAAAGAGAAGAGTGACATTGTTTTTATATTTTTGCATGCGTTTTTTAGTGTCTAGTTTAAAAGAAATAGGCAGATTATTATATTTGCCTCTGTTACAATACGTTGCTTTGGTTGAACTATATTAAGAATGAGGCTGGAACAAATGCAAATAACATCTTGTTATGAATATAGTATGACCTCACAGACTGCCTGAAAGTGTCTCTAAGGAATCCCCAGACCATACTTTGAGAACTGTTGTTTTTGGTGCCTTTTCTGTGCCTTATCTCAATCACTCGTTGCTTCCTCTTGCCCAGGAGTGATAAATGTTGCAAATTTACTATTAATAATTTCTTAATTTTCTTTGTGATGTTGTCACCGATGTATCTATTATCACTATAAAACTCTATATTGGTAAGTTTTCCTATTTCCTATACAAACACACACACACAATTCTGTTAATTTCTTCTTTCATATAATATTAAATTGAGATGCATCCATGATGGAGCATATACCTATGGTTTATTTATTTTACTAATGAATGGTTTTCTGATATATAAATATATAACAATTTGTATAACCATTCTTCTAATAGATATCATGTGGGGTAGTTGCAGCTTATATAATAATAAAATGTTTCTACTACAAACATGTATGTTCATGCTTACTAGTACATATTAGCAAGATTTCTTTGGAGTATATGCCTAGGTGTAAAATTACTGGATTGTAGAATATGTACAGTTTTCCAATAAAATGTTAAACTGTTTTCTAAATTGGTTGTACACTCATAGGCTATGAATATTCCCATGACTCTATATTCTCCTCAATCAATAACTTGTATTGATTTAATCAACAAAAATCTAATTAATCAGATGTTTACTCTTGTGGTAGACATAAAATATTATTTCATTGTAATAATAATTTGTAGTCCTCTGATTATTACCAGAGGACTTTTGGTGAATTTTTAAAAAATGTGTCGATATGGGCTGTTTGTGCTTCCTATTTGTGCTATTATTTTAGATGCTTGTAAAATCCAGTAAAGTGTTCTTTTATATTCTGGATACTATAGTTTTATAGGTACATGTCTTGCAAATATGTTCCTCAAGTTTACGACTTCTCTTTAGGCTATCTGCGGATGAACAGATGTCTCTAATTTTATTGTAGTCAATTATGACATGTATTAATAATTTCTTGTATGGTTTGTAACTTTGCTTGTTTAAGAATGCCTTTTCTATCCCAAAGTCTCAAAGATATTCTCCAAATAGTTTTCCTAAAAATATTTGCTTTAATCTTTCATATTTAAGATTTGGGTACCCATATCTGAAATTGATTTTCATGTATGATAGGAAGGTATATGTAATTTTCGTAGTCCATCTCTTCCCATCATATGTCAAGTTTGCATGTACACATGTCTGAGTTTGTTCCTGAACAAACTCAATTCAATTCTGCAGTAGAGCCAATATTATACTACTTTAAATTACTTTTGGTTTATAACAAATCTTTATATCTGGTTTTAATTAGATTTTTTTATCAGGGAAGGTGATCTTATATCAATTTTTCAAATTGTTAAGGGCTTCCTTTATGGTCTAGCCTACATGGTTTTTGTTTTTTTTTAAGTGTTTGGTGATTTAAAATAATATAGTCTCAAATTTTGAGTATAATAATCTTTATTGGATTAATCTTTGTATTCTATTCAAATTTCCTCTATTTTTCAGATTTATGTCAATTTGGTCTATTAATTATTGAGAGATTTGCTACTCGTCTGATGGTAGATTGTCACTTTTTTTGTGTCATTTTTTGCTTTATATACTTTGTGTGCTTATATTAGTAAGAGTATACAGATTTTGAATTATAACAATTATAACAACTTACTGGTGTCTGTGGGTCTTAAGTCTATTTTGTCAAAAATTAACATGGCTGCTCTAGTTCATTTTGATTAGAATTTTTCTTGTATATATATATTTTTTCCCTCTAGTGACTTCAATCCTCTCAATATTCTTCTGTTTTAGGTGTTTCCCTTATACTTAGCATATTCCTGCTAAGATTTCTCTGTCTTGGAAAAAAAACAAAAGAAACAGTCTAACAGTCTATTTTTTTTTTTATGAGAGTCTTTTAGTCATTTGAATTAATTTGGATTTTAGATGTATTTGAATTTATATCCAATACTTGATTATGGGCTTCCTATTTGTCCTTTTTTAAATTTTCTTTCAGTTTTAACAACATGACTGTCACTAACAGATTTACTAAAAACCTATGTGGAGTGATAAGTGCAGAAGTCAACCAGAAATGAGTCGGGCAGTAAGTGATAGGTGATAAAATGAACAACGAGTACAGAAAGTGTTTCATGAGTTAATTATATAATGTGGAGAAGTTAAAAATAATTGGAGGAAACTGTGGGATTAAAGGGAATGCTTTTAAATTTTAAGATATGAGAAACTTAAGCCTGTATAAATATCCTTAGGAGTAATACAACGACAGACAAGGGTTTAATATACATAAGGAAGAAAGGTTATTTGATAGGATAAAGCTCCTGATTTGGCAGGATGGTGTAGAATAGTGAGCAGGAGTGGAGTCATTGCCCTTACTAGTGCTCTTTACAGGATTCTCCACAAAGAGTGGAGAGAAGCTATAGACGATGCGCACAGATGTAATAAGGGCTGTAGATTTGTAGCAGGCTGAGTGTAAAGGGAGATCTCACCTCATGGCTTCTACTTCCTTCTGTAAGAGACCAGTTCATCTGCCAAGAATGACAGTGTTGCTGAATGGTAGGCCGGAGGTTAGAGGACATTTGGAAGTTAATATCACAATGGCATTGGCAACGTCCACTTTGACAAGCATGGATTTCCAATTTAATATTCTAAATTTGTATGTGTTTAAACAATGTTTCCCTATCTGACCTTATCTATTTGAAGTATTTCAAATATTCTAATATTTTGGTCTTTTTCTACGTACTGGTTACATAACTTTGATCTTATTTTCTAAGGGACTAAGTGGTTCAAGGTTACAAAACTACCACTGAGAAAGGGATTGTACCTTCTTTTTCTCTGGCTTCTCCTCTTGGAGCTTATTGTCATGTTCAACATGAGATAGAAACTATAAGTATTGAGTAATTTGGTCATGATAGTGTAGTATACACTCATTTTCTTTACACTCTCCTTTTTATTTTCTAACTTTTGTAATAAAAATGTGTGCATTTCAAATGCACTTACTTAGTTCCAAGGATTGTGAACATGAGAATGATATTGATATATTATTGATTGCTCTTGCATGAGGTAGTTACTGGAAGAGGGAGAGGCGATTGGGGATTACATGTGATTAGTAATGTTCCTTTTCTTGACCTGACTACTAGTTACACAGTGTGTTCACTTTGTGAAAACTCACTGAGTGGAAAGCACATGTTTTGTGCACTTTTTGTATTATATACAAACAGAAATACAAATATATGGGAGTTACAGTACATAGTATTTCCTCTATTTGTGTGTATAAAGGGGATATGTTAATATTTATATAAATATATTCAGTATTATATTAGAGAGATGTATAGGATGCCATTAGATTACTCTATTGAAACTGAAACTGCTATCTTTAATGTTTCCAGTAATGTCTCCATCTAATGCAATAGTTTATTTTGAGGAAGTATTGTCCATAAGCTTTCTGACTGCCACCATCATCAAATGCTATGTTTCTTTGGATCCTGGAGTCTACTCTTCTGGGTCTATATGTAGCCCAGTATATCTTCTCTTTACAATTGCTAAAAAACTCATGAAGAACCCATACTTTCCTGAATCTTCAGCTGTCATTGCTACATGGATGACTCTTAGTATTGTTTTTCTAATTTTGTTCTCCACACCATAGCTCAGATCAAAATTTGAAGGTGCCAGCTAACCATATCTATCCATAATGAAGATACATCTCAATTTCTTGTATTTCTTTCTCTTTGTACTTTTGTGTAAATACCCTATCAATCTATTAGTTGTTGGTATTATGTGAGGTATTCTTTGAGGCTTGTGCCTTTCTTTTGCAAAGGGTGGTATTTTTTTAGTGAGTACTTAGAAAATGTTAGTATTTCATGGAACTATTGCCATATGCAAACTCATTGCACTGTTTAATAACCAGTTTCAGGGAAACAAATGTTCCTGATGGCAAGTGAAAATGACTATATATCATTATCAAACTGTTATACTTGAAGACAGTAAGAATGTTGGAAGCTTTGCATTTCTTTTTGATGATGACACAGCATATTTATTTCACATTTTGAAGTCTATAGGTATTTGAGTATAGTTTTCCTTTTACTCTTTATACTTTTTAATATTGTTCACAGGTTTTCTATTTTTCACTCTCTGAGTACTGCCTTAACTTTTCAGAAAACCATAAGCTGACATATGGATGTTAAAATTGTTCCTCATATTCACCTTAGCTTTCAAGGTGAGAAGTCAGCATTTGTTGAAAATCTTATGGATGTGTGACGATTTCATGAAACATATGAATCGATAGCATTACCTGAACCTTGCTTATTACAGTTCCATATGCATTTGGAACAAAATGAGATGTTTCATGAAGGGAACGCAAAGACAATTCTTGCTTTAGAGGACAAAACAGGGAACAATATTCTTGGTCTCTAGCATTGCTTTTCATGATAATATAAATCTTAAATACAGAAAAAATCTTGTTAAGATCAAAGGAAGAAAAATCATATTAAAGTTTATTTTGCATTTGATCATTACAATATGGTTATCATTATTAAGGCTTTTGTACAAAATACTACACAATTGTGATAAAAGCTTAAATATTTTGAGGCCAGAAATACAAATTAAGCAGTTTGCTTCTGGAAATATATTTTGACAAAATGACAATAAAATCTAGATCAAGGTTATAAAATATTGTTAATACTCAAATAATATTTGAATAGGAGGTCTCACATTTCACTTAAATTACCATATTCTTAAATGCCATACATACGTAGATCAAATAATACCTCTGATCTTTGGAGAAGAAATAAAGCCTTAAGAAAAAAGAAGAAAACAATATCAGTGATGATAGCTGGTAGGACAGATGCATAAATAGCATTTTACAGATAGTAGTTGAGTTTAAATACGAAAGTAGAGAAATATTACCCTAATTACTGTGGGGCCAGTACCTGAGAGTAGGAAGAGGTGGGTAATGTCAGACATAGGCGCAGGGAAAGAATCTAACATTCTGGCTGAAGAATAACTCCTGGAGAGTGTGGTCCCAGTTCAGGTATTCAGTGTCTGGGATGATACAGAAAAGCTACGAAATAGATGGGCAGGTAGTGAGGAAAACACATTCCAAGAGTATTCATTATTATTTTTTATTAGTTTCATGTGTACAAAACAATGTAATAGTTAGACATTGACACCCCTCACCAAGTGATAACAGCCCCTCCAATCAACTACTCCACTGGCATCATGTATCGCTATTACAATACCATTGACTATTCAGTTTTAAGTGACATAAACAGATGGGTTTTTGCTTGTATGAGGTCTGACAATTAAGTTTGAGAACTTGCTACTGTGTGCTTATATTGGCAGCACTGTAAAAACAGCTCGGTAAGGTTTCAGAACCTTGATATATCAGTATCTCACAGCTGTATTTGTGTTGACATGTGGCGGTGTCTTGCTGAATGGTGTTTATTATTGTTGTTGTGTGTTTTTGTATGCCATTGTTAGTATGTCTGAGCTTGAATTAGAGCAGCAAACAAACGTTAAATTTCTTGTTAAACTTAGCAAGAGTGGAAGTGAAATCAGGAACATGTTAGTCCAAGTTTATGGGGATAATGCCATGAAGAAAATGGCAGTGTACAAATGGATTAAACATTTTTCTGAGGAGAGAGGATGCATCACTGAAGAGAGGTCAGGGCGGCCAGTAATGAGCAGAACTGATGAAAACATTGCAAAAATTCTTCAAGTTGTGCGTGAAAATCATTGGCTGACTGTGAGAAGAATAGCAGACCAAGTAAACATTGATAGAGAAACAGGAAAATCTTAACTGAAAAGGTGTGTGCAGGAGCTCACCGATGAACAAAAGTAAAGGGAGTTAGCCAGTAAACAAATAACTGTATTGGAACACCCTCCCTACTCACGTGATCTGGCCCCCAATGACTTCTTTCTTTACCTGTAGATAAAGGAAATATTGAAAGGAAGACATTATGATGACATTCGGGACATCAAAGGTAATACGACGACAGCTGTGATGGCCATTCCACAAAAAGTTTCAAAATTGCTTTGAAGGGTGGACTAGGCGCTGGCATCTGTGCATAGCTTCCCAAAGGGAGTAATTCAAAGGTGATGACTAGTGATATTCAGCAATGAGGTATACAGCACTTTTTCTAGGATGAGTTCGTGAACTTAATTGCAGACTCATATGCAGTCTGTTTTGCAAAGCTTGAACTCAGGAGTTGTACTTAGTTTTTAAAGTTTTTGCAATAGCAAGATAGACTCCTGGCATGGGAAGAAGTAGAATACTGGACAGGTATTTATGATAGAGCCTCCTGGGCAATAAAATGGGAACTGCATTATTGGAGCTCAGTTATATTCCTATAATGTGATGTCAGAATAGAACTGGAAGTGTCAGTTGATTTAATGATGAATCATCTACTGAACTAAATTTTATCTTTTAAAGACATTCTAAATCTAAAGCCTGGGACATGGCTGAGTGGGAATCAAGTATCTCCAGCTGTGGATAGAAGAAAATATAGGGTTAGAACCCGTGAAAGTGTTTTCCTACATCTTTTATATACCCCTTCTATGTTTAAATCTTACATGAAAACACTGAAAGAGAAAACCAAGCCAAACCAATGTAACAAAATAAACCTGACCTCACTGCCTGCATACTTGGAAAGAGATCTGTGAGCATTACAAGTTTCCTCTTACCCATGATTAAGTTACACAACTTGATTAATAGAAAAAAATTCATTTCCTCTAAAAATGATCAGCTCTCTGGAGGTAATTTTTGGTATATTAGACAAAATTTATGTTTGCATTGTAGCTTTGGAGACTGAAATGATGCAGGGAACAATAATAGAATAAGATAACATGATATAGTAATTTTTATGTCATTTACCTGTGTACTAATGGGGCATTAGTTTGTGAATTGGTTTTAGTATTTAAATAATTGTCTTTATAAGGTAGCAAGTATACACAAACATGTACACACACGTGTGGGGGCAATAGCTGCTTGTGAAATTAAACAATAGATTTTTTCCTTAGTAGTTGCAGCTTAATTTATTCTGCTTGAGGGAGGACATTAAGTGTTTTGAGAAATGAGTTCATTAATTTGATGCTATTTAATTCATTTTTTAAAATGAGAAATAAATTCTGTAAAATTAGTTCAGGAAACAAGTATAGAAAATTATATCAAATGTGAAAAAAATAACAAGAGTTTCAAAGGTCAAAAGGCTTGAAGAGTGCAACTTTCAAGACAAAGTAATAGGTACAAGTGGACAGTAAAGATCATAAGCCCCCCACCCCTTTTCACATTCAGCACCCTAAAATTACTTAAGAAGCCTCATCCTAAGGAGACAAAAGACATACAGTGTTTGGCAAGGAGAGAAAAGGCATTGTACTCGGACACTTTCCTTACACTGTGAAAAACTCCTTTTTGAAGATTTTCCATTATACTATCGCCTGAGTCAGCCTCTGGAGCACAAATGAAGAGAAGCAGCTATATTAGTACTGTCACCCTGAAAGGTAAATGGGCTGCCATTCCTAATATTGTTGCCACTAACTTAGGTAGCTGAGTGCCAAGATCCATGGGCATTGTCATTCAATGATAGGATTACATACTGCCATAGAGAGACTGCTAATATGGTGAAGGGTAATCTTTTCAAGATTACGTTTCTGTCAAGACCGTAACTCTTATAAAATTGGCCTGACGAATTATAGTCCACTAAGTTCTAGATAAGGGAATAATTATTTATAGTCAGATATATAGAAAAGTGACAGTGTTATTGCTGAATACACACAAAAAAGAACTTGTTTATGTGATAGTAGAAGAAATTATGTTTGGAATTTTAATGAGAACCATGCTGAAAACTTTTGGCCTTTGGCCAAAGACAAGACTTGAAGAGTGTTTTTGGGTAAAGACAAAATTTTAAGAGTGTTTTTTAGAGATGAATGCAGAGGAATTTAATAATGAGGTGGAAGAAATTGAAAGTGGAAAAAAATAACTTTTGTATTTCTAAATAAGGTAGGCTGTCATCTTCCTTTTTCCTTCTTTTATTTTGGGTCAGTAATATCAAAGACACCTTCATGATTGTATTGACTTGGTAAGTGTAAAACAAGCTAATGTCTGAAGCTAGATTTTTTTATTGTTTCAGTAGGCAGTATAAATGTATAAATACCTTAGGTTATGCAGAAGTAATGAGCAATTATTCCCATCCCCCACATCAATAGCTTAATATAACATTTTTTCCATTATTAGTGCAAGTACACTGTGAGTTTGGTGACCTGCAAGCAGGCTTTTCTCCATACTCAGTGATCCAAGCTATTTCACTTTTTTGGCTTGTCAAATGAAGTCAAAAAGAGTCTGGAGACTTTTGGCTAGAAGTAAAGGATAAAGATTTATTCAAGGTTCTTAGAGCTTGTAAATAAGAAACACATAGTGTTCCAAAGAAGAAAAAAGCTAACAGTTCTTACAGAAAAAGTACACTCTTGATAAGAATCAGTCCTGGCTTCTTAGCATCTGGATTGGTCTGAGACATTTATCAGTCAGATATCAGGTGATCTGGATGAGAGATGCCAGGGGTTGTGGTCACATCTGGTGGTCTGGGTAATAGATGTCAGGTAGTCTGGATATGTGAGTTCTTCAGGGGGTAACCAGAGTGCTATCTGGGGGTCTGATGTATGTCCATGCATTGATGCAGGAGTGGAAAATTCCAAAGTTTAAGTTGTCAGTCTAGTTAAAACAGAATAGAATTGTTTCCTTATGCCTCAATCTATTTGATTTTGGTAATTTAGCAGCTTGACTATAGTGACTCCATTCTGTTTTTTTCACTCTATTCCTTAGAAATACCTGTGTAACATATATCTCCTGATGTGTCACATATTCTCACCTCATATCTTGGAGGAGGGGAAGAACAACCTTTCTGTTACCTGGAGGTAGAGATAAGAACTGGGTATTAGAGAGTAGTTTTTGCGCTCAAAGTAGGCATTTATTGGATAGTGTTAGTGATCACCTTATAAAAGAGACGGCTGTTTCCCACACTGGGCATTTAAATCATCTTGTTTGAAAAAGAACCCAACCGCAAGATTCTCCATTAATTCTGTAAAAAATAGTAAAAGTGGAGCCACTTCAAAATGAAGTCAGAGCTGCCAATCCAGAGGAACTACCTTGCGTGTCTTACTCCTCAAACATTTGGAATGTTAAAACTGGGCAAAATAACATTTGGACTGGGCCTAAAGCAGCATTCTATTCCAAACAACTGCAACATTAACAGGAAAGCAGTCATGACAATCACAGGATTGCAAATCAAAGACATTCTTTAGAATTAGCAGCACCATATTAGCTTATCTGCACATATAGAATTTTTTTCCTTAGCTTATCTGTACCCACAAAAATTCCTTTTAATCATGTAATTATTCCCCTTCCATTTCTCATAAATACCTCTTGCTTTCACCTACTAATTGGAACAGCATTTGGGTTTCTACCTGAATCAGTATTTCCCAAATAGCTATTTTTTTGGACCTTAAATCGTTGCCCTTTTATTTTTAGGTTAATAATTTCCTCAGATATCTATGTAGGATACTTAGGAAGTCTGGCTCCCCTGACTTCTCATGGGATATAATCTAATATAATCTTATTTTAAAAAGTCTGGAATCAGAAAAAGTTGAAAGCAAAATTGCAGAAAGTCAACACAAACATTCACTACCTTGGATCTGGAAAAGTAAATAGAAGATTATTATAATTTAAAGAACTATTTAAAATGAATAAATCTACCATTATTCTTTTAGATACTATATCAAATATTATAGGTAAGGTTGTGCTAAAGTAACAACCCCCAAATTCTCAATGTGTTAAGACGACAAAAGTTTATCTTGAAGATGTGTTACTAGAAAGAAAACCTAAAGATGGGTAGTTGGAGAGATAGAAATAAAAAACTAATAAAAGAAATCTATAAAACATAAGCTTACATAGTGTTGTGACTTTATTAAATTAAAATTTGTTAAGTAGCACTCTAGGGTGTTAGATGGTTCAACAAAAGTCTACAAGGGAATTGAAATAGAGAAGTTTATTACTCCCAGGTCCTGGAGGGAGTACACTGCAAGCCTTAGGGAGCTCGTGAGGAGGTGTAGGAAGGGCACATGCAGAGAGAGAGAGAGGCAGGACCTGGGGCACATGCCTTTATTAGGGTCTGTAGGTGGAGAGTTTTGGGGTTCCTGGGCGAAGGCTAGATTCAAACCTAAAAGAGCAGGATTTTGGTAAGCTCTGTGGGGGTCTTATCTAAGAGGAGAACAGAGAAAGAACCTGGAAGGCAGGGAGGCTGTTTATTACAAGGGCTGTTGGAGAAATTGTATCAGGGATGTGCATTTACTTGTGATTCTGCAGGCTGTGGTCTAGGGCAGGCTCTTGTATGAGAAGCTAATGATAGTGTAAGGCCCCCATAGGCCTCTTGGCCAAAATGGATGCAGAGGCAGCAATGCCATAGAATAGCTTAGCTAAATTCTGGACACATACTTGACTCTTCCCTTTCCCATTCTATTTACTGATCTTATCAGTTCATGTTTTCCTTGGTAAAAATAATTTATAAATCCAAATTCTTGATATAAAAGCTTAGGCATCCTAGATTCATTTATGATTACTTATTTGTTTAGTCAACAAATTTTAAGCCTTTATTTGCCCATTAACTTTTTTTTTATTCATGTGTTGTTTCCTTTTAATAAGTATTAGTTTTTAAATGCTGATCATTGAAACATGAATTAGTTGCTTTCTGAAAATATGGATATGATGCAGATATTGACTTCTGTTGCAGTGAGCATAGAGATTTATTGACCTGGAAGATAAGGTCAATATTTGCCTTCAGGGGCAATAAATCTAGATGTTCAACAAAATGCAAAGTCAATATTTGTGTTAATACCTGTGTTTTGAATACCTGTCCATAATCTCTGGAAATTTCTTTATAGGTGAATTTCTCAATGCTTGAAAAGTGTGTGATTCTAAATAGAGCTTGAAAAGCTCTCAAAAGTTTGAAAGTAAGACCAAAATAAGTCAGTGAAGACTTCAAAAGTAGAGTGTATGAATTTTATAGCAGTCTATTTTGTGAAAGAGTAGCATTTGCTTTTAAGTGTGTAAACTTTAAAATATATGTGATTCATTAAAGTGTAATTTGCTTATTAACACTATTGCACTGAAGTATATTTTAATAGCTAAAAACATACATAACTGACCTAGAATTCTGAAGCACATAAATAAAATGTTGCTTCTCCTTGATTCAGATTGCCACCTTCTTTTGTCTCTTTAGACTTCTAGGATATTTTTTGCAAATATATCACTGGCTTTTTTAGTATGGTGATCATAATGTCATTACATTGTTTGTTCCCTTATGCACAGCCATTGTAGTAGTAAAGCCACATGATTGATTAGAGTGTTCTCTCTATTAAGAGATACCCAGTTATATATATAGATAGCATGGAAGTGATTTCAGAGGCAAACTCTTCAGAAAGAATTTGAATCATGAAAACAAAACTAAGAATCTTCCATCAAATATCCCTCCTTTTTAACATACTGACAGTGATGTGTCTACCTTCCAAATCACCTGAGCCAGTCATTGCAGAGTTCATTGACTTTTTCTGACTTTAATCTTCTGTGTTTAATTCACAATGAATGTCTGAGCCCATGCACTGAACTGTTTTCTCCCTCTGTCAATGAAATAGCGAACACTTATTTTAATAGAAAAACAAAACAACAGTGCCAGAACTGGAACGTAGCATTAAAAACAAGGCATTGAAGCTGAAAATAACAGGGACTGAAGACAAAGATAAGCCGTGAACAATTAATATGAGCAAGTGTTGATCTTGCAAATACTTTTGAAAAGTACACTGCTGCATAGCCCATAAGTAGTGAGATTTCTGTGAGTACAGCATTCCTAGTTTACATTTGTCATGGAGGTTGTGCTGAGTGAAGGAAAGATACTCCTCAGCAAGGATTCCGAGGTAGGGGACATGCTGGTTCAGAACAGCCTATCTGCGCCAGCTTTCAGAAATATTATTTAGCATAGCAGCTAGGCTCTCATTCTTACTATTTGCCATGGCAACTGGACCTGTTATCTTTCAGATTAAGGTTCTAAAAAACAAAAACAAAAAACCCTTTTCTTCTGAAATCTGAGTCTGGTTGGTCATGAACATTATGTGAAAGAACAATCTTGACTTCCCAAACTGGACGTGCATTGATCACCCTCTACTTGTAGCAAACAGAAAAATTTCCATACAAAAACGATTGAAAAGATGAAACCAAAGTTTAGGTTGTAAGCTGTCACAACACAACACAACACAACTGTTATATAAGTAATAAAGAGAACGTAAATCATCTCTAATTTGTATTATCAGTGCAATTTGAGAGGATATTCAATCTATGAAAAGGAAAACAGTCTGATATCAGAAAATATTGCTTTTAGAAGGAGTAATGGATTTTTGGATTTAAAACTACACAACTAACACCTCTGCTTTGAATTCTGTGATTTGTATGTGAGAGACTCAATAAAAACAAGTAACTGAGAAATGCTAAAGGAAAAGTGATGAGCAAAAATGCCAGGAGAGTGGATTGAATGGGAAATGCCAGTAGCAGTATGACTTTCAGATAAAGTTGCATTCGAGGGCAAAAGCATTAAATGAGGCAAAGATTACAATGATGATCCAGCCTAGATTCCATTATCCCATTATTATAACCAGTCAATTGCTCAAGTTCTCAATTCTTTTGTTCATTTTTCCTTCTATGTTACTTGATAACTTTACCCCTGGTTAAATCCAATTATCTGTCTGTACCAGACCTAAAAACTTGTTGCTGAATATGGCTAGAAAACCGACATAATAATACTGTCTAATCTCAATCTCACATTAAATTAATGACCACACACTTCAAAGGAGCCTTTAATGTTGCCAGGGAATAGAACCTAATTTGTTCTCATCTGCTCCCTGTCCCATTCTCTTATTCTCATAACTCCATCACTTCTTCCTTGTTCCTCACCGTTTGAGGATGACTTTGCTTCTTATGTTTGCTGTGAACACAGAAAAAATAAAAGAGAACTTCTACTTCAACAAATGTAGTGACTATTTTATCTAATCCCATGTCCATATACTCTGCCGGTCCTCCTGCTTTGGTGGATATACCATCTATGATCCTGTCTCACATAATCTCTCCAATTAAGCTTCTCTGTAAATCTGGAGCTTAAATGAGAGGACCAGTGGAGCAATGACCTTTGAGAAGTGTCAGCATATAGATGGTATTTAAAATTAAAAAAATAATACTGATATGGTGGTAGTTAACACTTATGTAGAGGTTTTAATGGCCCAGATACTTTCCTGAGTACTTTACGTATGTCAACTCATTTAATGTTGACAACAGCCTTACAAGATAGGTATTATTATTCTCATTTTACAATGATGAGCCTAGACATAAGCATCAAAGTTGGTAATATAAAGAAAAGGTATCCAAGGATTGAGATCTGCTACATTCCACCCTACACATCAGGGAGATAAGAAAGAACAAGCAAAGGAGACTGAGGATGGTAAGCCAATGAAGTAGAAAAAAGCTACAGAGAGTGAGTTATCTGGAAGCCAACAGAAAAAGCATTTCAGTGATGAATATTCTGTCAAATACTGAGGACTGAATATAGACTTTTGTAAATTGATGATAATTGGTGACGTTGAAGAAAGCCATTTGGGTGGAGTGATAAAGTTGAAACACAAATAGAACTAGGTTCAAAAGAGAATGGAAAGTGAGAAACTGGAGACAATAAATGATTTAGTCTCATCAGGCTGCTAGTAAAATACCATTGATCAGATAGATGGCTTCATCAGTAGAAGTTAACTTTCTCCCAGTTTTGGAGGCTAGAAGTTCAAAATCAAAATTGCAACAATTTCAGCTTCTGGTGAGGACTCTCTTCTTGGCTTGCACATGGTCACTTTCTTGCTTTGTCTTCACAGGGCCTTTCCTTGGTGTGTTTGCGTGGGATGGGGGTAGAGGAGAGGGAAAGAACGAGCTCTCTGCTGTCTCTTGTAAGAACACCAGTTGTGTTGGATCAGGACCCCATGCTTATAAACTCACTTAACTTTAATTGCCTCTTAAAGGCCCTACTTCCAAATATGGTCACATTGGGGTGTAGGGCTTCAGTATACAAACGACTTTGTGGGGGACACAGTAGAGTTGATAGCAAGGAGTATGGACAACTTCGTAGCATGTTGACAACTCTGTTATGTAGAGAATAAATTACAGAGGACAAAAGTTAACGCAAGGGTAATGTTATTAACATTACATCGAGTCTAATTGTGGTATAGTGGTATGAGTTTGTGTATTAGTACTGGAAATGGACTTTGGATTGATTAAAGATATGTTTTTAAAAATGAGAAAAACACTTTTCTTAAGGACTGAGTGCAGTGTAGGGAATTGCATCTTATGCTTTCCAAAGATGGCCACATCATGTCTCATTGCACATGCTCTTTTGCAACATGTCACGTTGCCATTCTTCCATCAAGAACTAGAATCTGTTCTCTCCTGCTTTATGTTTGTGTTGCTCTGTGACTGCTCCTATTTAGAGAACAGGGCAGCCCTGATACTGTGACACTTCTAGGAATAACCTTTTGCTGACCTGGCAACTTTGGCTTCCTGCTTCTTGGAAGCCAGCTATCATATAAGACCACAGTTCTGTGAGAAGACCATGCTGATGCGTGAAGTAGCCCTGGAGAATGAAAAATCATAGGATGAGGTGTGTGGGGCATGATGGGGAGGGAGGGAGAGACCACACAGCAGACATGTATGTAAAAGCATCAGACACGTATGTAAAGAAACCATGTTGGATATTCAGTGCTGTCAAGTCTGCTGGCTCCAGTCCTAGCTGCTATCTGGCTATAATCACATAAAAGACCCCACGTATATTTATCCAGCTCAGCCTAGTCAACCTACAGAACACTGAGAAATAATAAATTATTTTGAAGTGATTTACCAATATTAATAGATAACCGAAATGAGGATGGGTGGTGGTAGAGGAAAGTAAATTCCAAGAAAGTATCTATGTTTGGGCTTATTGGGCGAATAGTGCTACTGGCAACTGAGAGGGGAAAATTGTGAGAATAGGTTTGAGCGTCAGAACCAAGAGTTATATTTTGACCACATTAAGGCTGAATCACTTTTACATATCTCTGTAGAGATGTCAAGTATGTGGATGAATATACAGTGAGTAGTTAGAGCTGAAGATATAACTTTGGGAGTTATTGGCATATAGGTGATATTTAAAGCCATGTGGGTGTATGACATCCTCAAGGGATAGTGTGCAGAGAGAATATGAAGTGGCTCAGGAAAGAGAACTACATTAGCATTAAGAGGCAGGGGAGCAGTAACATTATGAAAATTAGGAAGGTCCATCTAATCAGATAGGAAGGCAACCAGGAGAATGCACCATTCAAAAACACAACAACAACAAAAAACCAACAATAAAACAATAGAAGAATGTGGAAGGAGTGGTGATAAACTATGCCAAATTTTCTGAAAAGTTAAATGAGAAAATAACACTGCTCACTGGATTGATCAACATGGACATTAATGATAAGTTTGTGTAGGTGTTTTTTCTTCCCTTCCTGCAATCTCTACACCAATCAAGAGAATCTCAGTATCTCATATCAAGAGCAGCTTTAACTATTTTCCCATTTTCTGCTCTCACTCCTTCCAGGCATTTTTTTTTTTTTTCCCTCCAAAAGTGGTATTGGAACTGACATCTGAAAAATAATTACAGCATAAGTAGGGAAAAGAAGTGAGCTGGGAGACTATTCCAAGAAGAAGAAATCTATTATTTAAGACCCTGAGGTAGAGAGGAACATAACTAATTAGAGGAAGTGAAAGAAGGGCCCTGTGGCTGGAGTAAAGTGAATGAGGAAAGAGACTGAAGGTGAGGCTAAAAAGCAGATAGGGAAAAAAAATCATTCGTCCATGATGTCCTTATAGTGTGTGTAGTTTTTCTCTTTTTTCCCAAAGCAATGTGAAACCTCTAAAGCATTTTAATCTGGGGTGCAGCAAGATTAATTTTGCAATCTTGAATAAACTTACTCTGTGGAGAATAGATTAGAGGAGCACATGGGTGATTGTGGAGACCTAAGGTAGGAGGTCGATGCCCTAGTCCATGCTACAGATAATGAATTGGACTAGGATGGAGATGGAGAAAAGTGGATGGTTTGGAGGATTTTTAGGAAATAAAATTGGTATTATTTAGTGGTTTATTGGACTGGAAGGTGAATGAGAGGGACGTGTCAATGGGTGACTTCCTAGTTTTGGGCCTGAAGAAATGGTGGACTAGTTTAGAAGAAATGAGCATGAGTACTATTTGGGACATGTGGAGTATGAGATTGATTTGAGACAGTCAAGTGCTGGTGGAAGTTTGATAGATGGGTTGGTACTTATGGAACAATTCCAGGTTGGGGATAGATACAGAGAAAAAACTGATGGTTACTAGATGGGAGGGGTTCGGGTATAGGTGAGAAAGGAGAAGGGATTAGGAAGCACAAGTTGGTAGTCACAAAATAGTCACTAGGATGTGAAATACAGTATGGGGAATATAATCAATAATGTCGTAAAGACTGGCCTTATCAGGGGGATCACTTCATAGATTGTGTAGGTGTCTGACCACTGTGCTGTACACATGAAACTAATATAAAATAATATTGAATGTCAACTAATTAAATACGATATATATAGTCACGGATGTAAAGTATAGCATAGGGAATAGAGTCAGTTGTATTGTAATAGCTATGTATGAGGTCCGATGTGTAGTAGACTTGGTGGGATTATCACTTTGTGAATGGTGTAAATGTCTAATCATTATGTGGTTTTGTACACCTGAAACTAATAACAAAATAATTTTTAAAAATGTGTGGATTAAAACAACTGGAAACAAACAAACAAACACATACACAAACAAAACAAAACAAAACAAAACAGTAGGAAGAGGAGACTAAGATCAAGCTTTGGAAATTTTAAACTTTTAAAGGATGAGTTTAAGAAGATGAATTGAGAAAATAAATTTAAAAAGTGGAGAAAAATGTTCCATAGGATTTAGTAATAGGAGGCCATCGGTTGTCTTAGAGTGATTTATTTTGATAACATAGTGGAAGGGAAGGCATTGATATGTTGGAAGAGTAAATGGACTGTGAGGAAGTAGAAACAGTAAATATTAATAACTACGTGAGAAAGTCAGGGATGTTCCTAGTGGGGAGCCTGTGCATATTGTAGATGCTCCATAAAACATTTGTTGAATGAACAAATGAACAATTATGGCTTTTTTACACAATTTTATCCAAATGATTAATATAACGTAAGAAGGAATCGACATTGAATTTTTGCAACTATTAGGAATTTCATGAAACTCTTCCTAATCAATCCTGTCAGGTAGATGATACTATTCCAATTTTTTATATCAGAAATCTGAAATTCATAGAAGTTATGCAGTTGCCTAAGTTCATACAACTAAGGATGGGCAGAGCAGGAATATGAACCAACTCTGTCTCAGAGTCCATTCTCTCCTAGAAAATGACAACTTATTTGACCACAGAAGTCTATTTTCTCATAGCTAGAGGTAGTCCTAGGAATATACTCCTTGGACTTAGTTTTGTCTGGCCCAATAATGTATGTGTGGAGGTTCACTTTAAATCAGAGTTTCTCAAAGATGGCTGAGCATTTATTCACCAGGAATGCTTTTCAAAAAGATGAATGACTATACCCTACTTTAGCAATGTCTGAGAGTACCAGGCAATCAATATTTTTTAAAAGCGTCTGAGGTTATTCTAATGTACCATCAGAATTAAGAAAAATTGTTTTGGATTGACATCAAATGACTAATTAATAAAAGCCTGTGGGCCTAAAGTATAAACAAGTTTATTCTGATGATATCTTCCTAGTTTTGATTTTGAGCACACACCAGGTGGACAAGAACAGCTGAGTACAGCTGGCAGTAACTGCTAAGAATCAGGACGACACTGAAGGCCTCATAAATCTTGGTGCCTCCTTTATGGATCATCTTGATGCATTGGGAGCATGATCTGGACTTATTGGTATGGTACATATTTGAGACATGCTGATAGAGATACTTTTCACCAGAAGTAAAGAAAAAAGACCTAGTCCTAACAGAATTATACTATGCTGAGTTGAGCACCAATTGCCACTCCCTCGCCTTTATTTTCAATTAGTGTGTGTGAACTCTTGGAGGGGCAATATTGTGAGCATCCCTTCTGGGCAGAGATGTTCCTTTATTTTCTTTGATTGCCCAAAGGATGATAGAAGTTGGCAGTAATAAACTCTTTAAACTGCACATTTATTTATTTGTATTTTCCTAATTGTTAGACAAAAGTAAAACTAACCTCAAATAAACTGCAATACCAAAACAAAACATATTTTCAATCTTCATTCAGAATTCACTAGCCACAAAGGGATAATTTTCATAGGGTTATGTAGGTGAGATTAAAGATTTCCCATTTTCAGGGGCCATTCTCTTTTACACTGCTGTGCACTGCAGAAGCTGCTTTTGGGACTAGAAGCTACAAAGTTTTTTACTTTTCAAAAGATGGAATATATCTGACATCACAACACAGCAATCATTGTTAAAATGGGAACTTAAAAAAATTGTCGTCATTCTTCCTTACAATTTCAGTAGATTTGGGTTGTAACCCACCGTGAGCTTGGTAAAAAGATAGCCCATACATAATTCACTTTTCATAGCAAAAATATCTTTGATTTCCTTCTTCCATACCACTAGGCTTTTAATACACTGTGCATGTACCTTTTGAAGTAGCTGCTACTCTATTGTCAAGAGAATTCTTTCTGTTCTCTGGGACCAACCAAAAATAGTGCTCAGTTCTTTCTTACTTTTTTTTTCTCGTTATATATTGGCTTCCATTTATTGTAAATAATGGACAAGTGAATCCTGTACTTTGGGGGGGAGGCAGTTTAGAAAAGATCCATTTTATATGTTTCTATTCAGTTCTTCTCAATTCAAACTTAAAATTTTTAACCCTACCACTAAACTTTATCAGGATTTAATGAATATGAACATAAAACAGTAGCATTGTACCTTAAAATTATTTACCTTAGATTGGTAAAACCACATAAAGACAGTGGAACAGTATTCACTTATAATTATAGCTTAAAAAGTGAAATCAAGTTAAGGATTTTTTTTTCAGGGTGAGAATTGTCAATGCTAAAATAAGCAAAGATAAGACTTAAAATTTTTTTTGGTCTTTATGAGTAGAAATATTTGGAACTAAAATAGAATATTTGAAAATCATATCATTTCTTCCCTCTCCCTTCACGTTTCTCAAGATAATAAAGAATGCTTAAGAGAGAGTTTCCTTTTATATGTCAGTAAAGATTATTATGTGCCAGATACTCTGTATTATTTTTAAATGATTAGATAATATTTATTTTGTCAAAATATTTTTTCCACTACTTTTTTATCTAGTATATAAATTCGTATATTGGTATTATAAAAATAACATGCCAAATATTTCTATTTAAAGTCACATTGTTTAAAGCCTCAGAAATTTGGCAAGGCAGGGAAATTTCAGTCTCACTTTTAGTAGTTGTGGTTCTTGGAATCACTACTATAGCAAAATACTTGATGAGAAAGGAAGGAATTTCACCGGGTTGTCTGATTAGTGCTTTGGTTTCCCTCATGCTGCATCAGTAGTTACATTACTCCCGGATTTTCAAGGTTGCCTTCCCTGCTGGCATTGACTTCCTCGGCAACCAGCCAGTCCTCTGCTGTTACTGCTGTTCTCTTGACCAGAGCTGCTGGTGTCACTACGTCTGCTACACAATCTTTCCTCTTGTGTGGTAAATGGGTGGATTTTTTTTTCCTGCTCAGTCAACTTCAGAATCCTGACATCTTGAGTCCCAACTAGTAGACAGATTCTTTAATTCGAATCATTCATCAAAAGTTTTTCATATGATTGCTTTGAAAAGTTTTATACTTTACACTTATATCTTAGATAATTTAGATAATTTTTAGATAATTTTTATATAAAATGGCAGTTTTAGTTAAGAGTCATTTCATTTCCATTTGCATATTTTATAGTTCCCACATTATTAGTTGAAAAGCCTATACAATTGAATGCGTTTGTAGCTTTGTAAAAAAGTAATTCGCTATATTAATATGAATCTATTTCTGAACTCTTCCATGGATCTAAGTGTCTATCCCTTTTTCAACAGCATGCTGTCTTAATTACTGCACTTGATTCTTCTGACTTTATTTTCTTTTTAAAATTGTTCTAGCTAGACTACGTCCTTTAACTTTTTACATAAATTTTAGAATCATTTTGTCTGTATTTATAAAAGAAAATTTTTGGTTGTATTTGAATTCAACCTATCACTCAATTTGGAGAGAATTGACGTTTTTACTATGTTGAGTCATCCAATCCATAATCCATTTAAGTTTTCTTTGATTTCTTTCATTAGCATTTTTAGATCCTACACATCTTTGTTTTGCTAGATTTAGACTTAAGCAATTCATTCTTTGGAATTGTCATATAATATATATGTAATATATATATTATATATATGTATATATACATATATATACACATATACATTTTATATATACATACACACATATACACACATACACACATATAAACTTGTTTTTTGTTGATCTTATATCCTGTAGCCCTGTCATTTTGCTAAAACTCATTTATTAATTCTATGAACATTTTTGTAAATTACTTGGGATTTCCCATGTGGACATTCTTTTTTCTATGAAAAGGGAGAGTTTTTATTTATTTATTTCCAATCTATATGTCTTTAAATTCTTTTTCTTCTCTTATTGCACCAACTTAGATTTCTGTATCATGTTAAATTAGCTAATATTTTGCTGAAGATTTTTATGTCTATGTTTATGCAGCAAATTGGTCTATAGTTTGCCATTCTTGTATTATCTTTATCTTTGTTTGGTATGAGAGTAATGCTAGTCTCATAAAATAGGAACAGTTGTCTTGTATTTTTTGGAAAAGCTTATTTAGAATTGGTATTGTTTCTTCTTTCAATATCTAGTAGAACTTATCAGTAAAGCAATTTAGGCCTGGAGATTTTATTTATGGAAGGTTACCTTTTTTTACTACAAATTTAATTACCTTAATAATTGTGTGACTATTCAGATTATCTCCTTCATTGCTGTGTTTTGGTTTTTAAGTAATTTGTCCATTTCATCTAAGATGTTGAATTTATGTTTATAGAGTTATTTATATGATTGACTTAACTATTCCCTTATTATATGCAGAGTTTGTAGTGATATCTCTGCTTTTATTTTGGGTATTGGTAATTTGTATTATCTTTCTGTTTTTCTTTGTCAATCTTGTCAGAAGTAAGAAGAGATATAAAAAAATATTTTAATAATCGAAAAGACTGTAAGAGATAAAACCCCATAAAAGTAGGGTCAGTAAACTTAGGAGACAATAGAACACATATAGAAAAAAGATAGATTTAGACACAACCGTAGTTTATTACATTAATATAAATGATCTCAACACAAAAAATTCAGATGGCCACTATACGAAAAAGCAAGTTCCAACTATAAACTTATTAAAAATAAAATTTTAAAGACACATATAAGTCAAAAGTAAAAGAGTTAAAGATTATATTCTATGCAAACACTAAGTGTAAAAACACTTGAGTGGTTATATCAATATCAGATTAAGTAGACTTCAGAATAAGAAATAAAGAGACTTTTAATAATGATAATAGGACTACTCCAATAGAAGATATAGCAATCATTCATATTTATGCACCAAATAAGAGAAGCAAAACCTGGCAGAAGTGAAAGGAGAAATAAATACATCCATGACTATTCCTATTTCAGTAATCGGTACATTAATAGACAGAAAATCAGGAAATATATAGAAGACTTGAATAACACTATCAACCCACAGTTGTAAAATGTTATAGAACATTTTACCCAGCCACTGCAGGATTCACATTCTTACCTATGTATATAAAATATTCAGTAAGATTGTTTATAAACTGATGAGTAAAACAACTCAACAAATTTCAAAATGAACAGAATCATATAGAGTACATTCTTCGACTACAATGCATTGAAATTAGAAATAAAATACCAGAACTATTTCTAAAAACTCACCACTATTTGAAAATTAAATAAAACACTAATAAATAACCCATGGTCAAAAAGGTGCATAAACAGAAATAGAAAATATTTTGAACTGAATGATTATGTAACTCCACACATAAAAATTTGTGGGATTCAGCTATAAAAGATCTTATAAAATAATTTATAATTTAAGATATTTATAGTAGTAAAAAAGAAACATCTAAAAGTCAATAAATAAACAGCTACTTTGTGAAGTAAAGAGTATATTAAATCATAAATGAATACAAATATAAGAGCAGAAATTAATAATATAAGAAACAATAAAAAAATAGAGACTCATTAAAATTAAATGCTGATTCTTTGATAATAATCAATAAAATTGATAAACCACTAGCTATAATGTTCATTATAAAAAGAAAAAGACACACAATTACCACTGATAGAACATGACATTAAAGTGATAATAAGAGACAGTTACCAACATTATACCAATACATTTGGAAACTTTTATAAATTAAAAAAAAATCCAACAAAAGAGTAACATTATAACAAAATTCACTTAAGAAGAAATAGAAAATCTGAGCAGCCATATATATATATTAAATTAAATTTGAAATTATATACATTCCCACAAAGAAAACACCACACAAAAAAAATGGCTTCCCTGGAGAATTCTAGAAAACAATTAAGAAAGAAATAATATCCATCTTATAGAAATCTTTCCAAGTATAGATCAGGAGGAAACACATCTTACCTTGTGAGGTTAATATACCTTCTAGTCTGATAACAAAACCAGATAAAAGCACTAAAACATAAAAAGAAAAAAAAAATATGAAGCAGTATAGTTCAGGAACGGGTACAATAATTCTTATAAAATATTAACAAATCAAATTCAGCAATATGTAATAAACATAAGTACTCCATAGTCTGGGGTTTGCATGAGGAATGCAAGGTTGTTTTACTGTTAAAAAATAATGTTTTATTGATCACAACAGAATAAGAAGAAATTTTAATAATCTTAAATGCTGAAAATGTATTTCACAATTAAACGTTCATATTAAAAACACTCACCAAATCAGCAATAGAAGGAAATTTCCTTAACATGAGAAAAAGTTTCCATGTAAAACCTACAGCAAATATTACATTTTACAGTAAGTCTCAATGTTCTCTAAGATTGGAAACAATCCGTTGTTTTCTATCATCACTTTTCTGCATTGAATTGGACGTTCTGGTCAGTGCAGTAATATCAGTAATGAAATTACTGAGTAACTAAATAAAGTGCAAGACTGTGTAAATAGAGTGTTTAAAGAATCTACAAAAAATAAATAAATGAGATAGGAAGATTACAGGATACAAGGTCAGTGTACGCAATCAATGTATACTAGCAATGAAAACTGGACATTGAAATGAAAAACAATACTTTTAAAACAGCATTCATATTCATAATTAGGAATAAATGTAATAAAATATGTCAGATCTGTATACTAAAAACTGCTAATGTGGAAAGTGAACCTAAGTACATGGAGCTTTAAATCATGTTCATTGACCAGAAGGCTCAGTATTGCTAAATGACAACTCTTCACAGATTAGTCAACTTATTTACTGTAATAACAATCAAAATCTCATCAACGTTTCCTGCATAAATTGACAAGCTTATTCTAAAATTTGTATGGAAATGCAAAGCACATAGAATAGCCAAAACAGTTTTGGAAGGGAAGAATAAATTTAGAGGATCTACTACCAAAGTGAAATCTGAAAGGTGGTAGGAAGGAGATAAACTCGTTTGGGAGGCTGATGACTAGAAAAACAATACAGTAGTAGCAGGCTGTCTAACATTCTTATCCCACCCAACAGATAGCTATCCAGACCTACATTTCTTGAGCCCCAAACTTGTAACAGAAGGTAGCTCAGAAAAGTTAAAAAAAAAAAAGAAAAGAAAATATGCTCAATAAAAAAAGAAAATTACAGGTAAACTGAAAGCTGTATTGGCAGCTCATTTATTTTACAAAATATTTTAGGACATGCACATTGTATATTTTATAGCACAAAATGTATTTGTATACTTTGTTGAACAACTCTATATTCTCACTGACTATTAAGGAGTAAACTGATGATACAGAACTTTACCAGTGACTGGTTTGTGTGAGAATCTATGGAACAAAAAGAAAACCTACTAGGAATATCATCTTCAGTTTGAGTGTAGGCTTTAGGAAAGCTACAATTTGTCTCATATACAAATTTTTCAGACAGATCAGTTTTGATTGAATAAGCTTCTATTATATTTATTTTCAATAATACTCTACTCTTTTACTGGAAAACAAAACTTCTAACCTTAAATTTCATTGCCCTTGAGTTTAAGTTGGTCTTAAATTTTTTTTATTTATTTTATACTGTGCTCATCACACATATACATAATTTATAATTTGTTGTATGTTTCTAATCTTACTTGAATTCTAATGAGACTTTTGACATTTATTATTTCAGATTTGTCTAATGTTTAGTTTTTATAAGCGATACAGTGATGCTTTAAAGATTTTGAAAGTATATTTTTGCGTTTTTTACGAACATTTTTGACATTTCTTATCTTTTCTAATGTTTTACTATATTTTTTCCACAAATAAATTTGCTATTGAAATTTATTAATTCCATTTGTTTAAAAAACTAGAAACATGAATTCAAAGTTTAGTTAAAATTCTTAAAGATAACAGAGAGGTGATTCTCAAAAGAAACCTAATGAGCGTGGGTTTTTCCACAATTTTTGGTTATTTGTCTCAGTGTTTGAATGCCTTTATTTGAAATTTGTTTTAAAAGGAATCAAATTACTAAGGAAAAGATGGAATGCCAAGAAGATTTCATTGTGCATCTGTATTATTAAACTACAAGTATAAGGTGGGCACGTACATAGTGAGTTTAAGGTATGTTGTTTTTTAGTTTAGTACCTGGTCCATGCACAGTTACTGAAGTCCATGAGAGGCAGAAGGAAGAGAATATGGACTTCCACATCATTTCTCTTGGCACCCTTGTTCCCTGCATTCCCTCCTTTAATTGGGTTAATGATAGGTTAAAAGGAAAATTGTTCCCTGAGAAAATGTAACATGTAAAAAGTGATTCGGGGGCTTTTTGTAGTCCTTAAAAGATGAAAAAGTTGTTGGCTGTATCCTGTCTTAGGAAATGTTAACTCGTGTATGTGGAAGAATCCCATGCTAACCTGAGATTTGTCCCTAAATCAAATTCTACCCAGAAAGAACTGGAAAGGATTGCTGAGAGGAATGAAACAAGCAAGTGACTTGCTGCCTTATTAGTTCCATGGCCTGATTCTCTCTGGTTTAAGCAGGATTTTTCTATCTTCTTTTAAGAAGAGCATTCTTCAATAAACAGAGCACGCTGAGCATAATTTACCCTTTTCTTGATGACTCAGACTCATAATAATGAACACTGGTTCGTATACTCAACTGTATTGAAAGATGCCCCTAAGAGCTATTAAAATATGCAGTAATGTTTGTCCTGACTAACTAACTGCTCCCAGATGACCTAAATGTTTCAGACTGTAGTTGCTTCTCAGTGGAATGTACACCAAATAAAAAATATGTTTTCGTGGACTGCAGGGAGATATCTGTGTTGTGGGGATAGATCTGAACATGATGTTGGTATACCTGCCTTTGTTCTTTGAAGTAAAATCCAGATTTTACCTGTGTGTGAAGCTCTGCCCTTACCATTCCAAATTTATTGGGGGAGCCATAAATGACCCTTGCCATGGGCAATAAGAAAATTGGGTTTGAATGCCAAACTTAACCTTGGTGTAGGGGGCAGACTAAAGACAGTGCTCACAGCTTAGGGAGCACTCCAAATTGTGGATCTCTGTCCCTCAAATCATAAATCTCAGTTGGAAATTTAGTTCTCCAATGTGACATATTCTCTGAGAAAATCTTTGCCAAAAAATTCATCAGGATGTTTTTGATTCCTCTTTAAATATGAAAATATTATAGGGAGGGTTAAAAGTCTCATTTATTATTATGAAGCAGATTAATATTCATCCTGATGCCTTTTTAAAAACAAATGTACAAAGCTACTAGAATTTTTGATGAATGGCAAGGGTAGAGGAAGAAAGGTTATTCTGAAGATTCAAATATTTTGAGAAGGTGAGTAGTGTCAGTAGAGGTGTCTTAGTGGGAAACTCTGCGCTTTCATAAGAAGGTGCCATGAAGACACTGGGCACTTGAGAAGAAAAAGGAGTAGAAACATAGGATGGAGAAAGCAAGAAAAAATAAGCAAAATCTCAGTGTACTTTTTCTTTTGCTTTCAACTTACTTTTGGAAATAAAGACTTATTTTAGTGTATACATTTTTTATATGCATATTTGCAATTGAAAAAATAGATCATATTAATTGCATTAAAATGTTTGTTCTTTAAAGGAACTCCACAATTTATTTTTATAAATCAATAATTTAATTTTCTAGTTAAATAAGTTTTCTTTGGAATGTCAATATAAGATTTTTATGTATGGTACTTTACATAGTTCCTATTTCACAAACATTACATACACGTATGTA
Organism: Rhinolophus ferrumequinum; assembly: GCF_004115265.2. Lineage (NCBI taxonomy): Eukaryota > Metazoa > Chordata > Mammalia > Chiroptera > Rhinolophidae > Rhinolophus > Rhinolophus ferrumequinum. The sequence continues at coordinate 43,200,634 of NC_046291.1, read as the reverse complement.
TATCTTATTAAATTACTCAAGGTGGTCTATATTTCAAATTGACTTTTGTCATAAGCTTTTCTGATTATTCTTTAATTTTTCAAATGCATCTCTGCCGTTAGTTAGAAAAGGATGGGTAAGGGTGGCCGGTTAGCTCAGTTGATTAGAGCATGGTGCTGATAACACCAAGGTTGCTTGTTCGATCCCCATATGGGCCAGTGTGAGCTGCAGCCTCCTTAACAATAAATGAATGAATAAATAAATAAATAAATAAATAAATAAATAAATAATCCAAGTTATTCAAAAATATAATAAATGAGTATTTTGGTATGTTGAACATCAAAGCTTTAAGGAGAAAAACATAATTAAAACAGTGGTTAGTATACTAATGCATGGTAATAAAAACAGTAGATTATTGAAAACACAGTTTAACAAAATCTTACGTTTGTATAACAGTTGTTTTTAAAGTAATTTACAAATATGTTTTTATTTTCATAAAACCCTGTGTTGTGGGAAAGGAAAACTTTTTCTCCCATTTTGTAGGTAAAAGTAATTGAGGCCCCCAAAATGAAGTTTTGTTAAAGGTCACACAGCTAGTACATTGTAAATTTAGAACTGTAATTCTTAGTTTTAGAAAACTGATTTTTTTTTTTTACTGAAAATGAATCAAAAGACTTGACATCCAGATAGAGCATGTCATAGAGCATGCTACTACCTGTAAAGCCAGTAACACTGGTACATTATTTGTAAGGCTTTGAATGTGAAGAAAGCAATTTAAATACAAAATAAGAAATGTAAAAAAAAAAAAAAAGTCAGAGGATTATTTTCCATCTCTTGTTAAAAATACAAATTGATTGTTACTATTATAAGTTTGCTAATTACTCTAAATATTTTAGGTAGCTTTACGTTTGACATATCTACTAACAGAAATAAAATAATTGTTTTCATTTTTCATGGAAAAAAGTAATTAGTCTGTGTTTACATGCTGTTCATGTTACTTTTTAAAAATCTATTTGTAGCTCAATTCTTAGAAACAATGGTGATAACTGTCATTATAATACTAGTAAATATAGTGGTCTATTTGTTATTCATTCCAGATGTTTACCCATCGCTCTTTCATAGTCCACATTTATAATATATATTTTTCAAAGAATTATACCATTAAACTTCTAGTGCTTTTGGCATAACTAAAAAAAACATGTAAAATTTGAAAATTGATTAAAACCCAGATCCAAATATATGCTTTTTATAAGCGACTACAACAACAAAAAGGAACTTTATAAAGCTAAAAGTAATAGGATGAGTAATGACCTGGCAAACAGACATAATAGAAACCAATGAATATAGACAGAAAATTGAAGCAAAAGAAGGTAACAGGGCGAAGTTTTTCCTTTTTGTATCAAGTGTTAATTAGGTTCGTCCTTTTATATTTTTGAAGAACAGGTATTTGCATGTAGTATATAATGGTTCTAGAACAGGAATTGGCAAATTATGGCTTGTGGGCTGGCTACGTATATTTGTAAATAAAATTTGTTGGATCACAGTCACATCTACTCATCTATGTGCTGTCTGTGGCAGCTTAGCTCTCCAGTGAAACAGTTGAGTAATAGTGTGACAGAAAACATATAACCAACCTGTAGTCCTACAATATTTACTCTCCGCCTTTTAACGTAAAGAGAATAGAGGACTAAGCGAATTTTTGTATTAAGAAGTTGTATCTCTGATAAGAAAATCTAGTTAAATAAACATTAAAAAGATTTGACCATAGTGGACATTTATCATTTATGGCTGGCCAACACCTTTGCATGTCCTGTTATTTTTCTGGCTGTTTCTCATAAGGATAGAGTCTAGGGTCTTATTTTCAGCTATTGAGTCAGTTCTATCAATCTATTTAGATCAATGTGAGACCTGATTGTGAAAGGACTTTGTCATTTACAACTAAGGGCACTATTTGATAAATAAAGTGATTCTGCTTATGAATGTAAAGGAAAAATCCTAAAGCAAATATGATTCAACATATTATTAATGCATAATTACAACTTTATCAAGTGTTGCAGGAATCAAGTGTGGTAAGATTAAATGTTTCCAAAAATCCAAAGATATTTTAATATCAATACAAACTAGAGAGGGAAAGATAATGACTTTAATATGATAAAAAATATACTTCGGGCCAACCCAGTGGCTCAGGAGGTTGGAGCTCTGTGTTCCTAACTCCGAAGGCTGCCAGTTCGATTCCCACATGGGCCAGTGGGCTCTCAACCACAAGGTTGCCAGTTCAACCCCTCGAGTCCCACAAGGGATGGTGGGCTGTGCCCCTTGCAACTAAGATTGAACACAGCACCTTGAGCTGAGCTGCCGCTGAGCTCCCGGATGGCTTAGTTGGTGTGAGCGCATCCTCTCAACCACAAGGTTGCTGGTTCGACTCCCACAAGGGATGGGGGGCTGCACCCCCTGTAACTAGCAACGACAACTGGACCAGGAGCTGAGCTGCGCCCTCCACAACTAAGACTGAAAGGACAACTTGAAGCTGAACGACACCCTCCACAACTAAGATAGAAAGGACGACAACTTGACTTGCAAAAAAAAGGCCTGGAAGTGCACACTGTTCCCCAATAAAGTCCTGTTCCCCTTCCCCAATAAAAATCTTTAAAAAAAAAATATAGCTCAAGGCAGGGAAAAGCTGCTTTGTAGTGAACACTCAAGGCATCTCTACTGTAATCATTAAAGACATAAGAATTTACATTATTCTTGTACTTTCATTAAACTAATATGAGGATAAAATAACAGGTACATATATAAGAAAGTAGGTACTGAAGCATCAAGCTGGTAATGATGTTTCCATTGGATATCAACAGAATTAGTACAATAGTAAAAGTGTTTAATGAAGTAGGAAGTCGAAAGGTGAATTTAAAAACATGTATATTTTCCATGTATTGGAAAAAGCAAAAAAAGGTAACAGAGCAAAGTTTGTCCTTTTTGTATCACTGAGAATTGTGTCATGGAAATAGAACCACTACAGTTATGGAAATACAATATTTAATTTAGGAATGAGAGTTTACATAGTGAAGAAGTTGAAGTTGTAGAGGAGGGTGCCGGTTAGAGAAGCAACAAATAACCACAATCCCTTTAGCACTAGCTTTACAAGGATGAATGGGAGCTTGGGGGAAGTCTGAAAAGTTGTATGTGACTGGCTACCAAAGTGGGTGGGCTAAGGGGGAGCTGTTGGAGTTCTGAAAACTGCTGCTTGCATAGATGTCATTGCCCCTTTAAAAACATCTGTCTTTGGATGAAATGCTGCTTCTCCGTGGCATCTGCCTTCTTTGTGGGCTTGTGTCTGATGGTAAACACGAGGCAGTGGGTGGTTGGCTAGGTAAGAAGTCAAAAGATGAGTAGGGACAGAACAAAGCAAAGCTACTTCTCTCAGGGAGCAGTCATTACTGGATCTGTCAACCATGATACATTTGTGAATAATGGCGAATGCCTCATTTCTGCTTCCAAATTCAACTTATGGACCTTATCTTTGGAAAATTTTAGTTAGAATAGTATAAGAAAGTGGTATGGGAAAAGTATTTCCCAGCCTTATTTCAAGGCAGTAGTACCAGGTTGACAAGAGACAATCCAGCACAATCAGCAATTACAAATGGAAAATACAATGAAACTAATTTTTCTTCCTATAAGGAAAACTGCTGGTCCAGAAGGATTTACTGGTGATGGGTATCAGATATTTTAAAATGATATGAGAGTAATCATAAATATTCTTTCAGAAAATAGAGATAGAATCAATATTTCCAATTAATTTTTTGAGTCATTATTTTGACAACAAAACCAGACAGAGATATTATAAGGGAAAAAGGAAAAGAAAAAAAAAACTACAAATTAATATCTATCATGAACACAGGAACAAACATTCTTAACATATTAGCGAATTCAACCCAGCATTATAAAAAAGGATAATACATCATGCCCAAGTAAGGTTTTTTTCCAGATGAGCAAAACTGGTTTAACATTCACAAATCAAGTAATACAATTCATCTTATTAACAAAGAAAAAGAGAATCTTTTATTTTCTTTTGGATTATATCCTGGATTTTTTTAAATTAAAGTTTATTGGGGTGACAATTTTAATAAAGTTACATAGATTTCAGGTGTACAATTCTGTAATACATCATCTATGTCTCACATTATGTGTTCACCACCCAGAGTCAGTTCTCCTTCCATCACCATATATTTAACCTCGTTTACCCTCTTCTAGGGAAAAAAAAAGAGAATCTTTATATGATCATCTCACTAAAGTAAAAAAACATTTGTCAAAATTCAACATCCATTCAGGAGTTTTTCTAAAAAAAACTCAGCAAAACAGAAAGAATAGAGAACTTTCTCAATCTGATTAAGAAAATTTACAGAACATGATTTACTTTATCTTACATGATGATGAAAACCAATGATTCACTACTTTTATTTGACATTGTATTAAAGTCCTATTAGTGAAAAAATGGCAAGAAGAAATATGAGGCATATTAATTAGAAAGGAAAAAGAATTGTCTTTATTCACAGATGGCATAATTATATATATAAAACAATTCTAAAGAACCTGTAAAAATTATTAGAACTAATTAATTTAGGAATGTTTCAGGCTATGAGATAACTATAAAAAAAACAAGCCAATTTCTCCATACTTAGCAATAACAATTGAAAATAAGAAGAAAATACTATTTACAGGAGCATCAAAAATACTTAGAATTAAACTTCATATAATAATGTATGACCTGTACACTAAACATTAAAAAGTATTAATGAACAAAATTTACAAAGACTTAGGTAAATTGAGAGACACTACTTTCATAGATTAGAAGACACAATATCGTTCAGATATCACTGTCTCCAAATTAATGTATAGACTTAAATCAATCCCATTCAAGATCCTGGCAGGCTTTTTGCAGAAATTGCCAACCTGGTAATAAAATATGTGGTAATGTAAAAAGAGCCCTAAATAGCCAAATAATTTTGGAGAAAATCAAGTCAGAGGACTTACACTACCCGGTGGCAAATTTGCTATAAAGCAACAATGATAATATTGCTTTTTTATAAGGATAAATTGACGAATAGTTCAGGGAAACAGAATAGAGAGTAAAAAATAATATACATGAAGTCAATTGATTTTTGATGAAGGCACTGATTTAGTGGGGGAAGGGGAAGTCTTTTCAAAAACCCATTCAGGAGAAACTATTCACATAGGAGGGAAAAAGAGAAATAACTTGATGTCTGTCTCAAGCCATAAACAATATTTATTAAAGATGGGTCATAGATTTACATATAAAAGCCAGAACTATAAACTTGGTAGGATGATACATTCAGGACCTTGGGTTGGTCAAAGTTTTCTTGGGATACACACACATACAGAAAATATTAGAAACAGAAGAAAATTGATAAATTAGATTTTATGATAATTAAAATCTTCTCATCACTTTAGAAAATAAGCCCACCACAAATTGGAAGAATTGAATAGGGAAACCATAAATTTGTATCCAGAGTATTTAAAGAGATCTTATAATTCAGTGATCAAAAGACAACCCAAGTTCCTAACTACGTATGGTACCAGGTGGATACTAGATTTATCAGGGGCATCGCTTCATAAATTATATAAATATCTAACCACCTGCTGTACATCTGAAGCTAATATAATATTAAATGTCAACTGTAACTGAAAAAAAATTAATAAGCAGACAATAAAATACAACCCAAGTAAAAATGGATAAAAGCTTTGATATATTTCACAAATAAAGATAGTTGCCAAGCATATAAGTCATCAGGAAATGAAAATTAAAACCAAAATGAGATTCTAATACACAGCTAGTGTTATTTAAATTAAAAACACAATTCCAATTATTGGTGTGAAGGTGGAGAAACCAGAACTCTTGTACATTGCTAATGGGGGTATATAACTGTACAATTTTTTACTTAAAAATTCTTTATTTTTTGGAGCAGTTTTAGGTTTACAATGAAATTGAAAGGGAGATACAGAGGTCTCTCATATATCCCCTGTCTTGCACATGTGTAGGCTTCCCTCTAACCAACATCCCACCACCTCACCAGAACAGACTTATTTTTTTAACCAAAGGTGAACCTACCTTGACACAATATAATCATCCAAAGCCCATAGTTTACCTTAGGGTTCATTCCTGGTGTTGTAAAACGTATAATGATGTACATCCATCATTATATTAGAAAGTAGTTTCACTGCCCTAAAAATATTCTGTGCTCTATTTATTTCTCCCCTCCCCTCCCCACCCCAGGTAACCACTGATCTTTTAATTGTCTCCATACTTTTGCGCTTTTTGATTGACATGTAGTTGGAATCATATAGTCTGTAGCCTTTCAGATTGGCTTCTTTCAATTAGTAATATACACTTAAAGTTCCTCCATGTCTTTTCATGGCTTGATAGCTCATGTCTTTTTAACATTGAATAATATCCCATTGTCTGGATGTATCACAATTTATTTATCTGTTTACTTACTAAAGGACATTTTGGTTGTTTCCAATTTTAGGCAACTATGAATAAAGCTCCTGTAAACTTCCATGTATATCTTTTTATGTAGACATATTTTTCAACTCCTTTGGGTAAATACCAAGGTACTTGATTGCTGGATCACACGGCAAGAGTATGTTTAGTTTTGTAGAAAACTGTCAAACTTTCCTCCAAAGTGGCTGTACCATTTTGCATTCCCACCAGAAAAATGTGAGAACATATTGCTCCACATCTTCATCAGCATTTGGAATTGTCAGTGTTTTGGATTTAGGCCATTCTAATAGGTATGTAGTAGTATCTCGTTGTTTTAATTTACATTTCCCTGGAGACATATGATGCGGATCATCTTTTCATATGTTTTCTTGCCATCTTTATACCTTCTTTGGTGAGGTTCCTGTTAAGGTCATTAGCCTGTTTTTCAGTTGGACTTTTTGTTTTGTTATTGTTGAATTTTAAGTGTTGTTTGTACATTTTGGACAACAGTTCTTTACCTGGTGCGTCTTTTGCAAATATTTTCTCCTAGTCTATTAATTCTTTTTATACTTCTCTGACTGCTACTCTTTTTTCCCCCATAAGCTTCTCTTCCTCTTCTAATGCTTAAAAGTTCTTTCAGAGATAGATATATGCACATATTCTGTCACTGTAAAGGATGGGTATCTGTATCAAGGGACTTCATATGGTTTCATTATTCTCTATTTAGCAGAATGTCTTCCTTCCAAAGTCTGTGAACTCATTTAGAGAAGGTCTGTGTCTGACTCCTGCACAGTGTAAATGAAATAAAATCAGGGCATATAGACTTCTCTCTCATCTGCAAGCTGAGAGGCTGGAAGCCAGAGGACAGAGGAATGATCCACAAACCACTAAGAGAAAAGATTTATAATCAAAGACTACTAAACACAGCCAAATTCTGCATACACACACACACACACACACACACACACACACTCACACACTCACACACACACACTCTCACACACACATTACATAACTAGACTACTGTTTTATTGTAAAAGGATATAAGTCAGAAACAGCCAGATGGAAGAGATGCACAGGGCAAGGCATGGGGAAAGGTGTAGAATATCCACGCCCTTTTCAGGCTCCCCATTTTCCCAGCACCTCTACTTGTTCACCAATCTGGAAGCTCTGTACAACTTTTTGGAATGCTATTTTGTCCGCTGCTTTTAAAGTTAAATATACCTTTTCTCTGTAACCCAGCTGTATCAGTCAGAGTCCAATCAGAAGACAGAAACTGCACGGGAATTTGAAGAGGGAAAGCTTACTAGAAAGAATGAATGGGTTTGGAGTAATGGGGTTTGGCTAGTGAAAGGTACAGATAATTTAAAAATATACAGGAATAGTAGATATACGGAACAGCCATTACACATAGGCTGAAATAAAGCACCCACCAAAGAACCCCTGTCCCCTCTCATCTCTGGGCTGAGATCCCAATTTCATTGGTGAACACAGTTGTGGTCAGAGGATGGCAAAGTTTAATGAGATTCTGTGCTAGGGGAACTCAGTGGAAATATGCCCTTTGTAGTGCGGGGGAACCCTGCCCCAGAGAGGTTCTGCATTTTGGAAGTTTGCTGGAAAGCCTCCTAAGGAGTGCTGGAAGGCACCCGGGAATGTGTTCACTGGAACCAGAGAGAGAAACCTTTCCTTTTTCAGTATCTTCTAATGACAAATTTGGTGCCAAATGGTTAAAGTCAAAATATTTGCAGGGTCCTGCTATATTATTGCTGATCTGGAAGTGAAGGACAGATTTGGAGCTGTGTTGATAAATTGATAACTAGGACACCGGCCATTTCGCTTCTAGATATTTATCTAAGAGAAAGAAAAAGATGTCTTTACAAAGATGACTTGTAGAAGAATGTTTCTTTCAACTTTATTTTGAAAGCTCCCAAATTGGAAATGCCACACAGTGGATCACAACTCAGAAATATAAGGAAACAAAATTTTAATGTTCAACACCATGGACAAATCTTAAAAATATTGTGTTAAACAGAAGTGACCAAAAACAAAGTATATAGGCTATCTGACAAACAAAGGATAGAAGAGGCAAAACTTACCTGTGGTGAGCAATTAGTAAAATGGATTTTGCATTTATGGCGATAGGAAAGACTAAAGAACAGGATTTAGGGATAAAATCAAGAAATATAGATAAGATGTGACTTCTGGGTAAGAGTATTTTCTGAGTCCGAAGACAATGGAAGAAATGGAGGAAAATATGGATAGATTTTACTATATTTGAATTATTTGGGGAAAACACATTTCTTTGAATTTTGTGGGATCCAAATTAGCAGGCACGCATTTTGAGAACTCTTACTTTCTCTTGCTATAGTCTTTCTTTAGGAATTGTGCGTGTGTGTGTGTGTGTGTGTGTGTATGCATGTGCACATATGTGCATATTTTTTGTACACATCAAAAAAATTGAGATATTGTAATGAAGGGCACGTTCCACTTATGACATAGTGAATTTAACATATGTCTCATTATTTAAACGAAACATTTAAGTATCTTTCCAAGAACATAATTCTGCTGCGTAGTAACTTGATATTTGGTGCACATTTCAAATCATCATTATTGTAAGGAGAGCTTTTCTTCAGCTCTCCTTGTAAAAGTGGTGAGGTATTCCTATGAATTTACCCATTTGAGATATGCCTGCCCAGTCCAGAGCCTTAACCAGAGATCTTTTCTGTGAGCTGGTTCTTTGTTTAACGATCTGTAAATGAAACTGTTATTGCTTCTTTGCCTGTCATTTATGAGCACCATTATTTCTCAGAGTGGGTTGTCTTTGTCAGACAATAAAGGTAGAAAACGTGTTTAAGCTTGGCAGGGGATTTATTGATATAAATGAGAGAGAAGTTGGGTCAAAAATTAATGACAGTGGTTTTCCATGTAGGATAAGGAGAACAAGTTTTAAAATGCGGACTCATTTTAAGATATATGACTCTGCCTTGGAACAATATCTTCTGTCTACTACTGTACTCTAGATTTCAAGTTTTTATACTCATTTACTGCAGTTTTATGCTATGTGTAAGACAAGTAATAAAGTTCAGCTATATAAACAAGCAAGGGCCATCAATCTTGAAATTCAGCATTTAAAGAGTTTTGCAGGTATATTCTATGATCATCAACACATTACTTAGATTTAAAAGTCATTCTGTTCATTATCAAAATGAACAATGGTGGAAGGCATGGACATGATAACATGAGTGATTATCAGAAAATAATGAGATTTGTATTGTTCATAGTAAATTTAGCAATTACACAACTTGAAGGCTTATTGCTCCCTTGTCTCCCATCAGCAGAGAAGAAGGAAATTGAATCTGTAGAAAACAAACGTTTATTTGATACCTTAAATTTTAAAAAGTCCCTCTGGAGTAATTTGGGTGATAATAACCAAGTTTCTCTAATTGGAGAAAAATCATCACTTATATAGCTAATTAGTCTGAGAAATATTGTTGATGTTTGAGTTGAAGCAGCAAATATTGACTGGAAGAATCATGCATCTGCTAACACAGAAATACTATAATCCCTAGAATTTTAAATGAGTTTGCGACCTACATTTCACATTTATTTTCAGTGTTACTCATGTGATCCAATTCTAAGTTATTTATTTTATCTATGTCTCTTATTTCCCTGGTTTATAGAAAAACTTTTTGATCCAGACTTTAGAATTGACAGAATTATAGCTTTTAATGCTTTAATACCTTTCAAAATAAGAGAGGAATAAAAGTAGAGCCAAATGCATTGTTGGCTGAAAATGCCACTTTAGAAAATAGAGTTTGATTTATTTCAAGGATAGATTTAGTGAGAATAAGGGAAAATAGTTTAAGAGCTGAAACTATTTTAATGACTCTTTAGCAACTCTTATTTCTTAGGAAATGATTGCATGATGAGGATTTTTATAACTGATCCTGCCATAAAGAACTTTTGCAAATTTGGGTGCCTAGAATTCTTTTCCTAGCTGCTAAGGTTGCTGTCCCTTACTTTGCATCCACTCTGATGTTTCTTATCAGTCTTGACAAACATGCTTCTGAGGCAAACTGAGTGTTAAGAGTACAGCTTAGATGACTCACACATAAAAAACTTGGAAGCTATAAAATACCTTTACTTGCGTGTTGTGTGCTTAGGGACTTAAATTTCCAAGATAATTAACTTCAGGTAACAGTAAATACCAACGCACATTTTGTGTTAAATTTTGTTCACCCAGTATGATTAACCAGTGAAGTATTGAAAGTGTTGGAAGATAGATTTTTAAAACAAATTAAACTATTTGATTAGCCAATTGACACTTTATAAAAATGTTAATATCCAAGTTTGCGGTAGAGATAGAATGAGATTCTTTATTATGGGAAGCACAGAAACAAGGAGCCGATTTCCTAAGTTTTAGCCAGTGACATGTGTTCATGTAGTAACCCTAAGCAATTGATCTTATGTGGTTTGTCTCACCCGTAATGTTGGCAAATTTATTTTTATTAGCTGATCCCTAGACCTCTAACATAAATTTGATAACTTCATTCTACTTTTGGGAAAAGACTGATGACATTACTTATAACTGAAAGAATTATCACATATTTGTTATCGTTAGCATAGAACAATGAAGATGTCAGTAGCAGTTTCTGAATCTGTCCTTTGTTAGAAACATAGGTTCTAAGTTCTGACCTTGGGTAGTTTTCACAAAGTGAAATTATATAATGGATGTTTTGGTTTTTAGACTGAAAAGCTGTACTGATTGATTAGATGTTCCAAGTACTGAGCATTGACCGTCCTAAGGGTTTTAATCTAAATTGTCAGTTCAGAGTCTCTACCTCAGACTCCAAATCCCTAAATATATTCCCCCAGTGTCTACTGCTTTACAGAAATAGAGGTCTCTGCTTGGAATTACTAGATTGTCCTTGGGCAGTGAAGACTATGCAGATGAGAATAAATGAGGTTATCCTATTATGCTTGGCAATTCAGCTGTTGAATTTACCATGAAGTTCTGTTCTAGGTGTTTTTGGTGCCCTTCTTTGAGTTTTGATACTTGAATATAGTTTTATTAATCCACTACAATGGAATATTGTTTTAAAAGGTATGTTAATGTGTATAAATTTGCTTTGTTATCCAATTGCTGTATGTTTCTATTCATCCCTTTTCTCTTCCTGGTTTTAAATTTCTTATGTGACAGGGATGTCCTACTTAACTATAAAATTCTGTTTAATCAGAGAATATCATCATTAATTTTGAAAAACATTACTTTATAAGAATTTGAACATTTTAAATTTTAGTGGCAGCTATGAAAGTGTAGAAGTTACATTTTGAAACTATAGATTCTTTAAAAGATCCCCATGAAAACAATAACATATGTGCATGATTTTTTACTTTTTGCTATATGTCATATCCTAAACAAAAAAGTCACTCCTCTTTTACTTAAATATATATATATATATATATATTTTATTTCTAAAAGTTAACATGTGCATTATAGAAAAATTGAGAAGTTATAAGAAGCAAAGAACACAAAATCACAATTGTAATTTACAATTGAGGTTTTCTTGTGAGTCCTTGTATGTGTATGTGTGTGTGTGCGTGTGTATGTACACACAACTGAGTATATATCTTTATGTGGTTGAGATTGTACAGTATGTGTCATGCTTTTTCACATCATGAATATTTAGTAATTCAAAGTCCAAAATCCACTAGTACTTTGATAGCCAAGAAACACTTCACCAAATCAAAAAAGAAAAAATAAAGTAATCTTGCCTTTTGTGGGGACAAAAGTTTCTTAAAAGACAAAAATGATAACAGGACTCTGGATAAAAATGTTGATAGAGTTACATTAAAATACTGCAATCTCTTACTGCTCAATTTAAAATAATACATAAAACAATAGAATACAATAAGTGTAATCCTGAATTCATGATCATATCTAGATTATTAAAATATTAGCAAGAAAATATTTCCATCAAATTATTTAAAAGTGTATTCATCTATTACAATCCATAGAGATACACTCATACATCAGTGGACATAATCAAACTCTAAATATGAAAAGTACTGAATAATCCCTTTCCTTGCACTTCCTTCTAGCCATCTGCTACCGACCCAATGAAAAAGCCTTGAAATACGTTTAGAGCTGGCTTAACAGTTCCATGTCCAAAGTGCTTCTTTTTGATTATAACAAAAAGATAGCTATACATTTGTTAATTCACTAACTCTATTTTGTCTCATACATTGTTACCTTAAGATATCCAAAATCTTAGATGTTAGAAATAAAGAATGGACGTTGTCCATAATAAACATAGGTACTTTTAAGATACCCTTATAGAACTGTGGACTGTGCTCTCTTGTATATATAGACAGAACCTTTGTTCTTCTTCCTCTTCCATTATCTGAGTGATGAAACAGAGAAATATGTCTAGCTCCCAAAAGATAGTCCTTCCCATCAGTAAACAGAAGTATATTTATAGAGGAGTTATTTTACTACCTCCTCTTTTAGGCACTTGGGACTTATTTGTCCTGTAAATACACACAATATTAACTAAAGTGAATATAAAGAACAATGGTTAAACCATCTGATCTTCAGCTCTGGGCATAGAACACTTCCCTTTGTGCTTCCTTCCCTTCCTTCACTCCCGACACCGGGTGAACAGTCAGTATTCTGCTCCAAAAGATCAAATTTAACAGTCTCATGCTGAAAAGACAGTAATTTCGTATGAATCTGTAAAGAAAAAAAAAAAAACAGTTATTGTACATCCTCTACTTCTAACATATGTTGTGCACTTCTACATGTCTAAAAATATTAATTTAAATAGGACTTAAGTTTGCCAACTACACATACCATAGCAATAAACTTCACACTTGAAATAAAGATTGTAATATAAAAACGTCTTGTAAGTTGAGCTATTATGGCCTAGATCCCCTTTTTTTTCCTTACCTCTATCAACCCACTGCATAAGTATAAGCATCTGTAATGCTTAGAGGCAATTTTAATAATTTCACTTCCACAAGTTATTTTCAGAAGATGAATTTTAACACAGAATATATTAGTTTACTAACTTTTGTCAGAATGGCAAACTCTTTAATATCTAAAAAGATGAGATGTTGTAAAATTACGTCTAATTTTCCCATTATATTCGCTATATATACAGCCAACAACATAGGCTTATGGGGCAATGGTTAATCTTGCCTCACTGTAAACTACTGGCATAGAGCCTTTCGCACTTCCTTTTCCTTCCCCCTCCCTGGAAACCAGTACACAATCACAATGGACTGCTCACAGAGATCGTTTGACTGTTCCATTTCCAAAAAATAGTATTTCACATTACAAAATGTGTTATATTACTACTGGTATCTCTATTTTTAATACAATCTGTGCACTTTTAGCCATCCAGAAAGGTTATGTTTCAAATAATTACTTACCTTTGTCTATTATTTGCCCAGTTGTGTTAACTAAACTATACATGTGATAATGGTCATATCTGAAAGTGTCTTCTAAATAGGAACAGTGTAGTCTAGAAACATTTACTTCTCCAATTTCTTCATGTCACTACCAACCCAGTGTTTGAGTATAGGCACATGTATCACTTAGATGTAGTTTTATCATTTTATTTATGAAAGTCATTTTTAAAAGATGACCTGTCTGTGAATTTGAACATAAATTGTACAAAATGTGTTAGTTTACTAACTTTACTTTGGTCATACACTGGCCATCGTTTTAATACCAAAGACTATATACTATAAATTTAAGACTCATTTGTCCAGTGCATACACAGTATATACAGTATAGCAAACTTATAAAAAAATCACATAATATATAGGGCACTGGATAATCAGAAATTTTCTAGTATACAATAGGAAAAGAACTTTTGTAATTTCTTCCCTCACATTTCCTTCAACCCACTGAACAATGTCCTGCTCAAAGAGGCTGTCAATTCCATTTCAAAGACATTATTACTCTTCAATTAAAAAAAAAAATCGATAAAGTATTATTTTACTACCTTTATTTTCAAATACATCTTGCACTTCTAAACATCTGGAAAGATTAGATATTTCAAATAAGAACTTGTCTACTCTATAAAAAGTACTGCTAAATAAAACTACATAACAATGGTTCTAATTGGCAGTATAGTCTAAATATTCCCTCACTTCCTTCTCTCCACCACCAACACAGTGGACAAGTACAGACATCTGTAATGCTTAGAGGTAATTGAGCAAATTCATTACTTAAAGTCATTTATAGGAGACAAGCTTTCCTATGATTTCAAAACAAAGTGTACAAAATATGTTCATTTTATTTTTTCTAAATCTACTTTGTCATACCCTCGCAAGTTTTAGACCATCTAGAGATTAGATGTTGCAAAGTCAGTACTCATTTGTCCATTATATACACTACATACATAGTAAAGCAAAATTCAAGTAACATACAGGAAAAATGGTTTACCGAAACTGTCTGCCTGTGAACATACGAGCAAATTATCTTTTGTAATTCTTTACTTCCCACTTCCTCCAGACCATTGAACAATATCAATAGTAGTATTATTGCTCACATAAGTGGTTTAGTAACTGTATTTCCAAAAGACAGTATTTCCTATAATTTTGGGCTATATATTTAGTGAGGTTTTTTTTTTTACTTCATCTGCTTTTAACATAGACTAGTTATTTTACATAAGAAGTTAGTTTGTTCACTGTATGTAAAATAGCTTTGAATAAACTGCACACATGTAACAATAGTTATTATATGAAAGAGTTCAATATGAACATTCTGACTGAAAACACTTCACTTCTCTCACTCCTTTACCAATCCAATAGACTGTGGGGCTCACATTTTCAGAAAACAGGCTTTCTATGAATTTTAACACGAAAATGTACTAATTTTATCATTTTCCTTTTGTTGAATCATCTAGAAACACTAGATGTTGTAAAATTAGGACTCATCTGTCTATTACATGGACTATATATACAGCAAAGCAGAACAAAATGCACAGCCATATGGGACACCAGTCTTACTTCACTCTAAACACACTGGTATAGACTTCATTTTCCTGCCTCCTCTCCTGAAATCTGTGCACAATGTATACTGCTCAAAGAAGTGGTCTGACCATTCAACTTAACAACAATAGGATTTCAGATAAATTTAATAAAATATTTACATGCTGTTTGTTGTTTTACTACATACTTTTTTTTAATTTATTGGGGTGACAATTGTTAGTAAAATTACATAGATTTCAGGTGTACAATTCTGTATCACATCATCTATATATCACATTGCGTGTTCACCACCCAGAGTCAGTTCTCCTTCCATCACCATATATTTGATCCCCCTTACCCTCATTTCCCACCCCCCATCCCCCCTTACCCTCGGTAACCACTAAACTATTGTCTGTCTTGTCTATGAGGTTTTTTTTGTTTGTTTGTTTGTTTTTCTTAGATGTTTATAATTTATATCCCTCACACTGTGGACCCCCCACCCCCCATACACTTTCTCTCTGACATCTCACCGAGCCATCCCATTTCCACTATCTCCACTCCCAATGCTGTACTCTGACTCTTGTAAATGTATACATACCTATATATACATATATATATATATAATATTATAGTTGGCATTCATTATTGTTCAGCTTCAGGTGTACAGTGCAGTGATCAGGCATCTACATCTTCCCTGAGATGGTCTCCGAAATGGGACACATGTCTATCGGATACCCTACAAAATCTTTACAAAATTATTGATTACGTTCCCCAGATTAATTTTCAAAACCCTGTGGCCATCTTGTTACGTACTTTTAATATAAAGCACTTCAGAACATCTAGAAAAACTGACTATTTCAAAAAAGTATTTAGCACTGTCAACTACATAAACAGTAGTATGGAATAAAATGCACCACAGAAGAAAAGTTATCATATAAATATGACTTATACATATGTGCAGTCTGGCATAGTACCATTTTCCCTCTTTTCGTGGCAGAATCATCTTTAAGGATTCTTTTTTCTTTTTTTTTGTCATTTATGGTTCTGTGTGACACTGGGATATATATTTTTCTTCTCTGGTGTTTATACTTACATACATTTTTATGAACCCAGGTATTACCATTAGCTTTTAGCTCTTTCACATATAAATTGAGTATATTAGGGATTCTTCTCAGGTAACATACACCAATTATAGATGAAAAATTCCTTCAATTTTTTAATCAGCTTCTTCACGGCCTTCGGTTCCATTTCTTCTCATCCAAACCTTTGATCAAATGTGAAAGTGTCACTTCTAGACACTTGGTCTAACAATTGCATTTCCAGAAGTCATTCTTACAAGGAACTTATTTTCTATGATTAACCTTTTTCCTTACTTCCTTCCCTCTTTCCTTCCTTCCTTCTTTCCTTCTTTCCTTCCTTCGTTTCCTTCCTTCTTTTGTAAAAGGATATTTACAATCCAGGTGATTTTTTACTCAGCTTTATTATACATATGTGACTTCTTTACATTTCTGAGGACTAGATATACAAAAATCAGTTGAATTTTAAAAGGTTGGCAGGTCAAGTTTACAACAACTTTGTTTGTATTACATACACAGGCTTTCTACAAAGAGTAGTGAATCCTCCCAAGTGGGGGTGCACACTTCCTGTTGGCCAAACATGGTGCATTATCCTACCTTCTCTTTCGTTCGTTTTTTTTTTTTTTTTAATTTATTGGGGTGACAATTGTTAGTAAAATTACATAGATTTCAGGTGTACAATTCTGTTTCACATCATCTATAAATCCCATTGTGTGTTCACCACCCAGAGTCAGTTCTCCTTCCATCACCATATATTTGATCCCCTTTACTTTCATCTACCACTCCCCTCCCGACTTACCCTCTGGTAACCACTAAACTATTGTCTGTAAGGTTTTGTTTCTCATTTGTTTGTCTCGTTCTTTTGTTGTTTTTGGTTTATATACCACATATCAGTGAAATCATATGGTTCTCTGCGTTTTCTGTCTTATTTCGCTTAGCATCATACTCTCAAGATCCATCCATGTTGTCACACATGTTCCTATATCATCTTTTCTTACCGCCGAATAATATTCCATTGTGTATATATACCACAACTTCTTTATCCATTCATCTATCGAAGGACATTTTAGTTGTTTCCAGGTCTTGGCCACCATAAACAAAGCTGCAATGAACATTGGAGTACACGTGTCTTTATGTATAAATGTTTTCAGATTTTTTGCCTAGATACCCAGGAGAGGGATTGCTGGGTCATATGATAATTCTATTCATAATTTTTTGAGGAACCTCCACACTGCCTTCCATAACGGCTGCACCAGTCTGCATTCCCACCAACAGTGTATGAGGGTTTTTTTTCTCCACAGCCTCTCCAACACTTGTTACTATTTGTCTTGTTGATGATAGCCATTCTGACTGGGGTGAGGTGATATCTCATTGTGGTTTTTATTTGCATTTCTCTGATGATTAGTGATGTTGAGCATTTTTTCAATGTCTATTTGCCATTTGTATGTCCTCTTTGGAGAAATGTCTCTTTAGGTCCTCTGCCCATTTTTCAATTGGGTTGTTTGTTTTTTTGTTGTTGAGTTGCATGAGTTCCTTGTATATTTCAGATATTAGCCCCTTATTGGAGGCACTGTTTGCAAAAATCTTCTCCCATTCAGTTGGTTGACTCTATTTTGTCAATGGTTTCTTTTGCTGTGCAGAAGCTTTTAAGTTTCATATTGTCCCATTCGTTTATTTTAGCTTTTACTTCCATTGCCTTTGGGGTCAAATTCATAAACTGCTCTTTGAACCCAAGGTCCATAAGTTTAGTACCCATGTTTTCTTCTATGCAGTTTATTTTGTCAGGTCTTATGCTTAAGTCTTTGATCCATTTTGAATTAATTTTGGTACATGGAGAGAGATAGCAGTCCAATTTCATTCTTTTGCATGTGGCTATCCAATTCTCCCAGCACCATTTATTGAAGAGGCTGTCTTTCCTCCATTGTATGTTTTGAGCTTCTTTGTCAAAAATTATCTGTCCATATTTATGTGGTTTTATTTCTGGGTTCTCAATTCCATTCCATTAGTCTATGTGTCTGTTTTCTGCCAATATAATGCTGTTTTGATTATTGTAGCCCTGTAGTACAAGCTAAAATCAGGGAGTGTGATACCTCCAGTATTGTTCTGTTTTCTTAAGATTGCTTTGGTTATTCAGGGTCTTTTGTGGTTCCAAACAAATCTGATGATTTTTTGTTCTATTTCTTTAAAAAATGCCATTGGGATTTTGATGGGGATTGCATTAAATCTGTATATTGCTTTGGGTAATATGGCCATTTTAACTATGTTGATTCTTCTAATCCATGAGCATGGAATATCTTTCCATTTCCTTCTGTCTTCTTCATTTTCTTTCAAAAATGTCTTATAGTTTTCAGCATACAGGTCCTTCACATCCTTGGTTAAGTTTATTCCTAGGTATTTTATTCTTTTTGCTGCAATTGCAAAAGGAATTTTTTTTTATTTCTATTTTTTGAGATTTCATTGTTAGTATGTAGGAATGCAATGGACTTTTGTACGTTGATGTTGTAGCCGGCAACTTCATTTGTTGGTTGTTTGTAATAGCTTTTTGGTGGAGTCTTTAGGGTTTTCTATATATAGCATCATGTCATCTGCAAAGAGTGATAATTTAACTTCTTCATTCCCAATTTGGATGCCTTTTGTTTCTTTCTCTTGCCTGATTGCTCTGGCAAGGACTTCCAACACTATGTTGAAAAGCACAGGTGATAGGGGACAGCCCTGTTGTGTTCCTGAACATAGAGCAAAGGGCTTCAGTTTTTCACCATTAATTATGAGATTAGCTGAGGGCTTGTCATATATGGCCTTTATTATGTTAAGGTATTTTCCTTCTGTACCTATTTTATTAAGTGTTTTAATCATAAATGGATGTCGTATCTTGTCAAATGCTTTTTCTGCATCAATTGATATAATCATATGATTTTGGTCCTTTATTTTGTTTATGTGATGTATCACGTCGATGGATTTGTGGATGTTGATCCATCCTTGTGCCTCAGGGATGAACCCCACTTGGTCGTGATGAATAATCTTTTCAATGCATTGTTGCATTCGATTTGCTAGAATTTTGTTTAGGATCTTTGCATCTGTATTCATCAGAGATATTGGTGTGTAGTTTTCTTATTTTGTGTTGTCCTTACCAGGTTTTGGTATCAGGGTAATGTTGGCCTCATAAAATGAGTTAGGGAGTATTGTCTCTTCTTCAGTTTTTTGGAAGAGTTTGAGCAGGATTGGTATTAGATCCTCTTTGAAGGTTTGGTAGAATTCACTAGTGAAGCCATCTGGTCCCGGACTTTTGCTTTAGGGAAGGTTTTGGATGACTGATTCAATTTGTTACTGGTGATCGGTCTGTTTAGATTTTCCAGTTCTTCATGGTTCAGCCTTGGAAGGCTATATGTTTCTAGAACTTGTCCATTTCTTCTAGGTTATTGAATTTGGTGGTATATCATCCTTCATAGTATTCTTGGATGATCCTTTGTATTTCTGTGGTGTCCATGATAACTTCCCCTTTTTCATTTCTGATTTTGTTAATTAGTGTCTTCTCTCTTTTTATCTTAGTGAGTCTAGCCAAGGGTTTGGCAATTTTGTTAATCTTTCCAAAGAACCAGCTCTTTGTCACATTAATTTTTTCTATTGTCTTTTTGTTCTCTATTTCATTTAGTTTTGCTCTGATTTTTGTTATATCCTTTCTTCTGCTGACCTTCTGCTTTCACTTGTTCTTCTTCTAGTTCTTTAAGTTGTAACATGAGGTTATTTATGTGTGATTTTTCTTGTTTCTTGAGATAAGCCTGTAATGATAAAAATTTCCCTCTTAAAACTGCTTTCCCACGCAGCCATCCCAAAACTTTTGGTAGGATGTATTTTCATTGTCATTTGTTTCTATGTATCTTTTGATCTCTTCTCTAATTTCTTCTTTGACCCAGTCGTTCTTTAAAAGTATGTTGTTTGATCTCCATGTATTTGTGTTTTTTTCCTGCTTTCTTTTTGCAGTTGATATCCAATTTCAAAGCCTTGTGATCAGAGAATATCCTTGGTATGATTTCAATCCTCTTAAATTTGTTGAGGCTGATTTTATGTCCCAGTATATGGTCTATCCTTGAGAATGTTCCATGTACACTATAAAAGAATGTATAGTCTGATGTTTTAGGGTGAAGTGCTCTATATATGTCAATTATGTCCATTTCATCTAATGTGTCATTTAGGGCTGCTATTTCATTATTTATTTTCTGTTTGGATGATCTATCCATAGCTGTCAATGATGTATTTAGGTCCCCTAGTGTAATTGTGTTTTGGTCAATTTCTCCCTTTAGTTGCTTGGTATATTTCGGTGCTCCCTGATTGGGGGCATAACTATTGATGACTGTTATGTCTTCTTGTTGTATAGTCCCCTTTACCATTAAGAAATGTCCATCTTTGTCTCTTGTTATCTTTTTCACCCTGAAGTCTGTTTCATCTGATATCATTCTGGCTACACCTGATTTTCTCTGGGTACCATTTGCTTGGAGTGTCAATTTCCACCCTTTCATTTTGAGTCTATGCTTGTCCTTGTAGCTGAGATATGTCTCTTGGAGACATATGGTTGAGTTTAGTTTTTTGATCCAATCAGCTACTCTGTGACTTTTTATTGGTGAGTTCAGTCCATTTACATTTAGGGTGATTATTGATATGGGAGGATTTCCTGTCATTCTATCTTTAGTTTTCTGGTAAGTCTGTGTCGCCATTGTTTCTTTGCCTTTTAGTTTTTGTCTATTATTTCTGTGCAGTGGTATTCTATGATGTTTCCCTCTGTTTCTTCTTTTATTGCAGTATATATTTCAGTTCTAGATTTTTTTTGAGTGGTTACCCTTAAGTTTATGTAAAAGAAAGTTTGATATTTAGAATATTCCATTTTCTTCAGCACGCTTACTTTCTCCATTCCCATATTCCGGTTCAGGCCTTTACTCTCACTCTTTTTATGTTTCGGTTGCCACAAATTGTCCCTGTTGATGGTGGTCGAATCCTCCTTTGGTATTTCTTGTAGTGCAGATCATGTATTAGAAAATTCTCTCACCTTCTGTATGTCTGGAAAGGTCTTCATTCCTCCTTCATATGTAAAGGATATCTTTGCTGGATATATTATTCTTGGCTCATAATTTCTTTCTTTTAATAGTTTGAATATTTGGTTCCACTCCCTCCTGGCTTGTAGAGTTTCTGCTGAAAAATATGATGATAATCTAATGGGCTTTCCTTTGTAGGTTACCGTCTTTTTTACCCTGGCTGCCTTGAGAATTCTTTCTTTGTCGTTGATTTTAGACAGCTTCAATACAATGTGCCTTGGAAAAGGCCTGTTGGGATTGAGGTAATTAGGTGTTCTATTTGCTTCTTGGATTCGAGGATCCAGTTCTTTCCAAAAGTTTGGGAAGTTCTCATCAACAATTTGTTTGAATATATTCTCTGTTCTCTTCTCTCTTTCTTCTCCTTCTTGTATGCCCATATTCTTATATTGCTCTTTCTGATGGAGTCAGAAAGTTCTTGTAGAGTTCTTTCATTTCTTTTAAGTCTCAAGTCTCTTTCTTCTTCCATCTGGGTAATTTCCAGGTGTCTATATTCGATGTCACTGATTCTTTCATCCTTCTGGTCAATTCTTCTACCTAAGCTGGTTATTTCATTCTTAATTTCTTCTATTGAGTTCTTAATCTCCAGAAATTCTATTTGGTTCTTTTTAAAAATTTCAATCTCTTTCGTAAAATGCTCATGTTGTTCTTTGATTGTGTTTCTGAGTTCATTAAACTGCCTTTCTATGTTTTCTTGCATCTCATTGAGTTTTTTCAGAACTGCAATCTTGAATTGTCTGTCATTTAAGTCACATATTTCCATATCTTTAAGTTCCTTTTCTGGAGACTTTTCACTTTCTTTCTGAGCTGTCTTGTTGCCTTGGTTATTCATGGCAATTACTGATTTAATATTTCTCTTTGTAGACATCTACAGGAGTGGCTTCTGCAACAGATTGATAAGAAGAGGTCTTTCTTTTGTTTTCCAGTACTTGTTGGTAGAATGTTTTATTTTTTCTCCGACTGTAGCCTTTTTTTTTGTCTCTCACACGGTAGTGCTATGTTTTCTATGCACTATTCCAGGTTCTCACACAATGGGGTGATTCCCTGGGAGATGGGCTTCTCCTCTGTTAATAGTTCACCTGGGTCACAGGGCGCAGTGTCCTAGTGGATATGCTAAGAGCTTTTGAAGTTCCAAAGCTCTTCCTGCACCAGATTCAGAGCCTGTATGTTTCAGCAGTTCTGTTTAGTCCTGCAGGGATCCGCCCAGATAGGTGAGGGTCAGGGGCGGGGTGAGTTGTGAGAGGTGGCCCACAGCAATGGCGGTGGCCACCACCTCAGCCGGTCCTGCTTCCACAGCTCCCTCCCCTTTGTTGGAACTAATTGGGCTGCGAATTTGTGTCTGCGGTCCTCAGTTCTCAGAACAGCAAATATTCTGTTCTTTTGATCTGACACTGCTACTGTTCCACTTCTAGCACCAGGCAGGTGGGGGCGGGGTGAGCTCTGGGAGGGTAGGGAGGCGGCAGCGTCTCAGTACCTGAGGCTTCCGTTCTCTGCTTGGCAGTGAGGGCTTAAACCACCGTTTTCAGCCTTCTTCCCTCAGTCTTTTCTCCGAGGTCTCTGCCGTGAGCGTTGGGTTCAGCCGTGTTACATGCTGCCCCCTCAGCCCTGTGGGCCATAAGCAGAGCCCTAGCAGTCCGAGTCCTTCCCTCTCCTGCAGCTGCGGTAGTTCCGGGATGCAGCGAGCTCGGAGCACTGAGCCAGGTCTGCGTCCTGCACCCGCACGCGCGGCTCCGTCTCTGTACTTCTCCCTTCCCTCCTTCCCCGTTCCGCGATTGGCCCATTTTTAGGTGAATTCAGTAGTGGGCCTCTTAGTCTTGCCTGTCTGCTGTGCAGGGAGTCCTTTGTGAAGTTATTGTTGTTCGATTGGTTGTAAATTCCAGGGATGCTTTACAGAGGCTCACCTCACGCCGCCATTTTGATGACGTCCCTGAACCTTCTCTTTCAATACCAAGGTTTATCTGGTCGCTTTCCTACTTCCCATTGTCTTCCAAGCTCCCCTGCTGGGCCATAATGCCTTTGCCCATCATTTTCAGGATGGGTGGCATCTGATCCAGGTGGGACACCTCCATCACCCAGATCCCCAGATCTGGGCAACTCCTGCCTGAGGTAGCGGAGCGCTCCTCCGTACCACCACATCTTCCTGGCTTTCAGGGGCTGCTAGTCCTCTTGCCCTGTGCCCAGAGCCAGAGCCAGGAGTGTAGTTTCCAGGCTCTTGGCCTCACGTGGAAAAGTGCTGGCTCAGGTAGTAAATGGCCATCAACTGTGACTGGATGGCCGTCAGCTGTAACCAGTGAGCCATTGGCCACTAATATAACTGCCGTGGCTGTGCTAGCAGAGAATGGGGGCTAGCAAGAAGATGGTGGCTGAGTCAGCAAGAGCGAAATGTAGTTAGGACGGCAGGTTGCGGATAGTGTGGCTCCTGCTTCCTGTGTCTCCAGCCCAGCTGCCAGCAAGACTATAGTGGTATGACGCCCCTACCTATGGCTCCCTGGATGTTCCTTTTTGGCGTCACCATATCCTGCGTTCTTTTGCGGGGAGCGGGAGCAGAGACCCCTCAGGCCGCCCCACGTGACAAATGGCGCAGCGAGCAGGGTCTCTCGCACGACACCCTGCCACACTGCTGGCATCCTGTCCCAAAAAGGGTCATTATGGCCTCTTGGGCAGGGCGGGTGGTGGCTGTGGAGGGCTTGCTCCTACTCCAGGTCACCCACTTGCCTGGCTGAAGGTGGGAGTCATTGGGATGGTGGGGTAGTCTGCTTCTTATCTCGCCTTATCTCGCTCTCTCACTAAACTGGCCTTCCCTCCCTTTTTTATTGAGGTCCCCCAAACACCACTTCATTGAGGTATAATTATAACTAATTAACACTATATATATAGTGTGTGTATATATATATATATATATATATTATGTACAATGTGATATTTTGATATATGTATGCATGGTGAAATGATTATCACAATCAAATGAACCTACATATCCATAACCTTACATAGGGGGATGTGTGCTGAGAATTCTTAAAATCTATTTTCTTAGCAAATTTCAAGTATACAATACAGTATTATTTTTATAGTTTCTGCTTTGTTGAGTTATAATTGACAAAGTTGTAAGGTATATAAAGTGTACATGGTGATGATTTGATAAAAGTATACAGTTTGAAAGGATTCCCCCCATTGTGTTAATTCATCAGCTCACATATTTACTTTTTTGTGGGGGCGCTTTGTTTTGGTGGGAACATGTAAGTACTATTATCTTAGCAAATTTTAATTACTATACAATACAGTGTTATCAACTATAGTCACCATGTTATGCATGAGATCCTCAGGCCTCATTCATCTTATAACTGAAAGTTTGTACCCTTTTACCAAGTTGTCCCCATTTTGCATCAGGCTCTGGCAACTACTTTATCATAACGCAGTATATGTCTTTGTCTTGGGTTATTTTCACTTACGTCTTCCAAATTCATCTATCTTGTCA
Source organism: Rhinolophus ferrumequinum (assembly GCF_004115265.2). Classification (NCBI taxonomy): domain Eukaryota; kingdom Metazoa; phylum Chordata; class Mammalia; order Chiroptera; family Rhinolophidae; genus Rhinolophus; species Rhinolophus ferrumequinum. Next base: position 43,175,542 of record NC_046291.1, on the reverse strand, counting down.
CAAATGGCAGGGTTTCCATTTTTATGGCTGAATAGTATTCTATTGTGTATATATATCACATTTTGTTTATCCTTTCATTTATTGACTGCTACTTAGATACTTTCCATATCTTAGCTGTTGTGAATAATGTTGCAACTAACATTGGAGTGCAGATGTTTCTTCAAGATACTGCTTTCATTTCCTTTGGATATATACTCAGAAGTTGGATTGCTGGATCTTTCAGATTGATTGTAGTTCTGTTTTTAATTTTTTGAAGACTCTCCATACTGTTTTTCATAGTAACTGTACCAATTTACAGTCCCATAAACAATTATAAGAGTTCCCATTCCTCCATATCCTTGCCAACATTTGTTATCTCTTTTTGATAACGGCCATCCTAACAGATGTGAAGTGATATCTTATTGTGGTTTTGATTTGCATTTCCTTCATAACTAGTGATGTTGAACACCTTTTTTGTGTAGGTGTTGGCCATTTGTATGTCTTATTTGGACAAATGTGTTTTCAGGTCCTTTGTCTATTTTCTAAATCAGGTTATTTATATGTTTGCTATTGAGTTGGAAAGGTTCCTTATGTTTTTCAATATTAACTCTTTATAGGATATGTTTTACAAATATATATATATTTTATTTCATAGGTTGCCTTTCAATTTGGTTGATTGTTTGTCGTGCTATCTTCCTTTTTACATAAACATCTTAGGCATGCAGACATCCATTTGGTAGAGTTCTTCAAATAATAAACACATTAAAAGCGATTGATTTAAAAAGACTAAACTTTTTTATTTTTCTACTTATTCACAGTTTTATTTTAATATTATATGGCTGAAAAAAGTACTTAAAACTTTGGAAAATTTCATGACAACTAATCGTTTAAGAAAATGTATTAAGAAAATACCCATCAGAAAAATATAATGAAATATTTTCAAACCTGAACATAACATTTTGATATTTTGTGAAGTAAAACTTAGTGTCCCTAAAAATGTGTGATCCAATATTGTATGCAGATGGCTTACGTTCTTGGTAGTTCCAGATTAAGTAAACCAAGTTTAAATGACACATCATTTAAGCTGTATGATAAATGTACCTGGGAGGGTAGACATTGGATAGTCTACAGTATAGTGTTTAAAGTCTTATTACGACTTTTGAAGATATTCAGTATATTAGTGACATTTGAAGAATCTATATATTTGTTTTCAACAGTCTTGCAGTATCAGTGGTCCTGTAAGCCAGGCTTTTCAATTATACCAAAGATGTAACCAACAGAAAATGCAAACATTCATTAGTCCTTGAATAATATCTAAGCTACCACCTTAATAGCAGACTCGTATTTAATAACAGCTTAGAATATTTATTTCATTAATTGTGGAATGCAATGAAGACAGTATTTGGGGTGGGAATAGAGAAAATTAGCAGTTCATTTTGTCCTAAGGCCAGTTTAGAGAGTGCTAAGACAGAATATGAATTGGATATACGGGGGAGCAGCAGCTAAATCTCATAGGAAATACAAGGCCTGCTCTCCAGACTGGGTGACTTCTATCTCAGCAAGTTTATAGGAAGGGTAAGACATGGTTAGATGAAGGAGGTTGTAAATTCTGGCTCAGTAGGCAGTTTGGAGTATGGGAAACAATTCCATGAAGGGTAATATATCTTGAGAGGTTAGAAAGGATACATATTGGGAATTGGCTAAAAAAATAAAAAAAATAAAACTATGATTTTCGCGTTAAAAAAATAAAATAAATTCAGTTTTGAATGACAGAGAAGCATTCATTAAATCAGAAAGAAAAAGCTGCATTTTTAGTTGTAATCAGAGCTATAAAGGAAGCATCTCCATTTTGAGGTGCTACAAAGTATAAAGCAAATTCAATCACAAGCTTTGGATGTCGAAACGTTAGCACAGGAGATGGACATTAGGACCCTTCTGGAAGCTCTGCATTTCATGATTAAGCTTCCACTTAGATTGGGGCTCCTAGTGCTACTCTGGAAATCTTGAGGCAACACTTTTTATGCCATGAAAATCTCATGGCCATCTTTGCCCTTTATTGATTCTCTATACACTTGGAGAAAACACTCAGAAAAATCACTGAGGTCATTCATTTTCTGCACTTTACAAAGTAGTACTTTGAGACTGTAGTTTGCTTTTATTTTTTTTTTAAACATAAGGGGAAATTGGCTGGAAGGAATATTTTTGCTCACATGGTCTTAGAAAACAGAGACAGCTAATGTATTGTTTATGGTTCATGGCTTTTATATTATAAATTAAAAGGTAATTCCACATAAATATTGTCATTTCTGCATGAGTATGTATGTAAGGTGGAGGTGGCGACTTAGCATTTGCAGTATTATAATGAGGAATTCACATTGTAGAAGTAATATAATTACATAAACACTTCAAATATATAACCAGAATCTATGAAAAGAAAAAATTAACAATTTTTCATTGGTGAAATAAGCAGTGCTTAGAGTACATGGGTGGTCACATACTTGTCTGGGACAATTCTGGCTTATATTTTTGTTTCAGCACAATTATTAATAGTCTCCCATTTCACCCTCAGAAATCTCTTTCTCTCTGGATGATAAACTACATGGTGCATGTAGTTTCTACCACGTCCCTCCTCCCCCACACACTCTAATGATATCCTGAGACTTCTCAATGTTTAACAAGGGAACTTGATAAGAGTTGAATAGCCACATTGGTTTCAGTCTATGGACAACCCTGAAAGTCCAGATCTTTGATGGATACAAGAACTAGCGGAGAAGAGATTCCTTACTTTATAATATAGGTTCCAGTTTATCTTGGCCATCCATTGGTCAGGATGTTACCTCAGGTTGGAAACAGTTTTGTCTTTGCTTCCAGCTGGAAATAGTATATTATCCTGTGAAGATAAATTCCTTAAGCATGACCCAGTTTCAGGGTCTAGTCTTATCTTCCACACTATATATAAGAATGACTTTTCTAAATGGGACATGCAACTATGTCACTGTCTTGTTTAATGATTTTTAAATGTCTCACCGTCTCTAGGGGGGATACCCCCTTCCTTCAAATGTTCAAGTGTCTCTTTAACATTCCATTATACAGAAAATGACAAACTGATCTGTCATCATTTCTCATAAACCTGTTCTTCCATCTGTGCTATTTTAGATGTGGGCAACACCATTAGTCCATATTCAAATATCTGGTTGTTCTCCTTTAATGTTGTTTCCTAAAGATATCTTACTATAACAACAAACTCCAATGTGCATAATTACTCAAACATGATAGAAGTTGGTTTCCCATTCGATAGTGTTATGGATGGGCAGGACCATCTCTCCCAAGAGGTGATTTAGAAACTAGTCAGGGTTTCATTATCTTCTATTATCAATGGAAAGAAAAGAGCATGGAGGAGCAGGTATGATAGGAGTGGCATGGAATAGGGCATGTCACCTTTGCTCATATTCCATTGACTAGAGTTTAGTAATATGGTTACACTACAAGCATGTAGTCCAGCTGAGTGCCCAGGAAGAAGAGAAAATAGGTTTGGTGAAGAGCTGGCTAATAGTCTTTTCCATATTTCTCTATAATGATTACCATGCCCATTACAACTTTTTAGTCATATCAATTTTATTTCTTAAGTATTTGTTAATTCTGTGTGTCTCTAGTCTTAACCACTACTGTCCATCCTCATCTCTCCTCAGTACTGGAACAATAGTCTCCTAAATCAAACACTCCAAAGTTAATATTCTGTTCAGCATGGCCTTCTCCAGAAAGCTTTCCCTCAGAAAGCTGATCCCTCTGACTCAGCTAAATGTACCTCTTTCTGCCTCCAAAGCACCGTATGCATGCTTTTATGATGTACTATACGGTATTATAATATATATGTATATGTATATATGTATATGTATATATGTATATGTGTGTGTGTGTGTGTATATATATATTGCAATGAAGACACTGAAATTAAAAAAAAAAATAATCAATCCACTCTCTTTGCTCAAGTCACTCCCAGGCCCTTAATACTGAGTGATATGATGTCTACAATTTTTATTAAAACATTTCAAAATGGATGTTCTGAGGTATGTTTTAGGTGTTTTAAATTTGTTTCTAAAGACATGCAGTTGGGCTCATCATTTTATGCACTCTAGCTGTAATCAACTTGTTTTTAATCAGACCTAGAAGCCATCCTACAAGGGCTTCAACTATCTTTAGCCCCCATCACCATCAGAGATGTGTTCATGTTCATGATGAATGTTAGAAATAGGTTTTCATTGGTGAAAGAAATGACTTGGATTAATTAGCAGAATAGATATCAGAAATGAGATTTTATTGATGAGGTTAATAGGTCGGCTACAGTATTGTGTGTGTATGTGGGGGGGCTTGGGGTGGGGGTTACTCTTCCTGCACAGAAGAGTATAAAAACTGTCATATGTCCTACGCTGTATTTTTTAGGATGGATCTCTAGGGTTAATCCATAAATGGTCCTATAATCCTGCTCCTACTAAGAAGGTTTCTTGATCCCCTACACACAGTTGACTGCATCCGATACTGGAATATTTCACATTTTCCTCAGGGAAAACTTCTATTTTTACAGCCACAAAGGGACAGGAAGCTGAGATATTCAAGATTTCAGTGTACAGCTTTTTTTGTGTGTATCCTAGTTGCCAGTAAGTTGTGGCATATGTGGCAAAATTTGGGCTGAGATTTGCTTCCATTATCGGGGAGCAGCCAATTCTCAGTTATTTCTATTGGAAGCCATCCAAATTTAAACATGGGTATATACAGATTAAAGTGGACAAGTTCTCTACATTAGGCATTGAAAATTCTAAACCCAAGAATTGACTCTTTCTTTTGTTTGTTTCTTCTTTGTCAATCTTTACTTAAGGCAATTAATGAATTTTCTGGCACCTTGAATGGAAAAGAACCAGATAATAGAAGGAAATACCAAGACCACAAGTTATTGCTTAATAATTTCAAAATATAACCCCAATATAAATGTTTGTAGACTTAAATCTTATGAAGACAACCCACTATATTATTTATCTTCCAAGTAAAAACATTTTCAATCTTTTTTTATAAAAATAAATTAAAAGGTGTAATAACTTCTTATGCCAATTCTCAACCTCTCCCAATTCTTATTCTTAATGTTTGGATGCCTAAATCTTTATAATAGGTAACTTTAAATGAGGAAATATATTTCTGACGGACTCTCTAATTTATTTCTTTAGCATTCTGAGAGACATATAATATGTGAGTACTCTCACTCTCCGACCTATGGTTTGGGTTTATGCCCTGCAAGCATTATGGGAACTTTTGTTTTATACTTGGCCTCCTTTACACATTCACATTGCTTGCTTGGTCCTGGTAGATATTTGAATTAGCATATTTGCTCTGGAAAGTTACCAGGCATTTCAAATATATGACAGTAATTTTTAACTGTGAGCTATTATTCATTTTTAATTTGAAATAAATGTGCACTAAACAACATAGGGCAAGAGTTGAGAATGGGAAGTCACTTCCTTTAGCTACATATATATCTATTTCAGGCAATTCTTTTAAATACTATTCCCAGAAGTAAGGAAATTCTTCCCACACATTGAACTTCCCAGCTGGGAATCCCAAACACCCTGCCAGGCAACACGATATTTTTTTTGTTGTTGTTGTTATCATAGTTTTAATCCTGTATGCAATATTCTGTTATTCAGTATTAGCCCTTCTTTCCTAATTTAGCAGAAGGTCATGGTTTGTGTTATTCCTTTTAAAATTTAATATATAAACCAAGCAACCTCCTGCTGCTGTTGGCATAAATTTAGATTTTTCATGCTTATTTCTGATACATGTGCTGTTAAAGCACAAAGGGTGAGAAAAGATTCAATTTCCTCATCTGCAAAATGAGGGTGATGGTATTAGGTGATCTCTAATGTCCCTTCAAACTAAAATTTAATGATTCTAATAATGTAAGTTCAAACCACATTAGTAAGAGTAATAGTTTTTTTTTCTTTTTTTTTCTTAGCCTAGTCTGTGGCATAGTTTTTGTAAATGGCCTACCTTACTTAGAAAAAATCCACAAAGTTCTTTTCTTACCCACATTTACTTATAGTGTGTTATTCTAACTCTCCAACCCTGAAATTCCATTGCTATATAGGATATTGAAAATATTATTTATATGTATAGCTGCCCTTCCCTCCTAGTAAGTAAGCACCTTGAAATATAACTTCTGTGTAATTCACCTTCAGCTCTTGTAGTATATTGTGTTGTCACTAGTAGATGTCTGATAAAGCCTTTTAAGTGAATGAATGAAGATAACTTCTGCATCTCACTTTACAATTTACAAAGTGCTTTCATTGCTCATCCTGTAATATAGAAGTATGAATTGTTAAAGTTAAAGGGACATTAGAGTTAGTTCTAATCCATTGGTTCCCAACTGGGCTGATTTTGACCCCAACTAGATTTTTGGCAAAATCTGGAAACATTTTTTGTTGCCCTGAGGGATGGGTGTTTTTGGTATCTAGTGGGTAGAGACTAAACATCTATGTGTTTCACTGCACAGTCCCCGTAAGAAGAAATTATCTATCTGATATGTCAATAATACTGAGATTGAGAAACTCTGTCTCATTTTATAAGTGAGATAACTAAAATACTGAGAAGTTAAGCACATTTTTCAAGGTAATCTTCAACGCCTTGCTTTTGCCTAATAAGTTGATTCTCATTAAATCATTCAAAGGAGATGGAGATATTTTTCGCATTTTATAAGTGAGAAAACTGGAGAGTCAGAAAAGTAATAGTCAATAATGTCATACAAATAGCAGAACTGAGACTTGGCACTACAGTATGTCTGCTATGCATTTAGGAATATAGTGGGACCAAAGTGACTCGTGCTATGCAAAGGAAGAAACTTTACAGTATTTTACTTTTTCTAAAGTCAATACTTACAAAGCCCAGCGAAAGTTCAGTATCGCTCATTGTTGGTGATTTGAATCAGTAAAATATAGAATAACTTCAGGGCCAGTGGAATCCGGGGAAACAAGGTAGGTAGAGTTGCATTAGTACCAAAGTACCTGGCATGTAGAAAACACTCACTAAATAATTTAGTGAATGATGGTCAGTTTCCATTGTTCTTCAGCTATCAGTTACTGCTATTAAATTACAGTGCCTTGCCACCTGTGAGGCATCGGTTCTCTGGAATGACTGCGCTGTGGCTTCATCCCAGAGCTTCGCAGCCCAAGAAAGCACAAGATTGGTCACAGAATTCTTTATTAAATGACTGTGCACAACATGTTATTGACCAGTTCTCTTGTCTACCCATGTAGGTTTTCCATTGTAGGTCTTAGCTTTTGAACAAGAATGTGTCTCAGCAGGGACCTAGTGGGCCCTTTCCATTCCCAGCTTCAGGGAAACATTGTATGGGGACATACTCCCTTAGTAATACATTTCATTCTCTCTTCATTTTCTCTATTCCTGCTTTAAACCTCTTGCATAAATGCTTTTGAAAACATAAGATCAAGGGAAACCCAGATCTCAAAGACATAGCCCTCCTGGGATAGGCACTAAGGGAAGGGAATATTTGTTATCTTGCAGTGAGTACCCCCCACCAAAAATAGATTTGGACCTATTTTTAGCAGATTATTTTGTCACATTCATCTTTTTAATAAATCACGGTAGAAATGAATTTAAAGGGAAAAAAATCTTGTCAATTCAAGGTTGTTTTTTTTGTTTGTTTATTTTGTTTTTGGTTATTTAACATGGCTGACAAGCTTAAAATTGTACACTTCTAAATGTATAAACCTGACTACATTATACTTAGTGTAAAAACATGTGTTATCTACATGGGTAGATATGTATTCTCAGACTGCAAAATAAAGTTATACTGGTTTTCAAACTAGCGAAATGACATGAAAGAAAATAGTACATGAAGAATGATAAAGTAATTGAACAAAAATTAAAATAAACTTTTGAAGGAGATAGTAAAGAGGAATATTTCACAAATATTTAACTTTTCTATACACACTGATTTATTAAGAAACTCATTTTTATTAGATCTAAGGAAAACACCACTGCAAACAACCTTCCTGAAAGTACGTTAATGCCATTCTTGAGCTATAAAGAAATTTGGTCCCCTGGAACAAATATATTATCTGTCCGCTTGTTTGAGGATAACCATACTTATCCTCAAATATTGAGTAAATGGGTTTCTTTGTAGCCAGATGGCTTCATGATACTAGTTTCAATATATAATTTTTACACAAGAAACTATGTTAAGTATCCAATAGTTTAGATTTTATAATCAGTTTATAACCAGAAATTATTTATTATCCATCTTTTCCTCATAAATTCATTTAAAAAGGAATAAATATACCATTTCCCTAATTTTTAAAATTTTTTAAAAAACATTTCCTCCATCCTCTTTTTCCTGTCTCTGTAACTCGTGCTTATTTTTTTCTTCATGCATTTTATACAGAAAATCTTTTTAAAGTTGGCAATAAAAGAAAACGGAAATACAAAAACATAGGAAGCACATTAGAAGTGAATAATGTTCCACTCTGTCAGCAATTTGATTCTTCTAACACTTTTCTAGGGCAAAATTGAAGTATTTAATGGAGACATAATTATATATTATTGCCACTAGGGACAAGTTGACATCCGTCTCTTAAATTTTCATGATGGTTACAAGTGGAGAGATAGTCAACACTAAAATAATACATTTTATTTGTTCCCATGTTTCAAAACTCCTTTACTATGCTTTGGTTAATAAATACTTAGCATCAAATAAGCTGGGCTTCAACTAACTATCGATTAAATGACAAACAAGTGAATTTTTTCCTTCTCTATTTCTCCCAGGACATATCATTAAAGTATTGCTTAGTATTTACCAAAATATCAGACATGTTATATCACAGGGAATATGTTAGAAAATTTTTTATCAAAGGCAATAAAAAAACTTTCATCCATAATATTAATTTTAATATTTTCTCCTTATATTCATATCATTTAAAAATTCAGTCTTTCACATAAGAATGAAGATTGTTTAAACATTATTTTTACATGCATGATCTTTGAAAAAAAGCAAGGACAGCTGAGCTGTATTTCCACAATTTTCCTGGGTCCTGCCTGATTCCACAAGTTGTATAGGTATGTATATATATATATATATATATATATATATATATATATATATATATATATATATATATCTTTCAGCATAATTATTTACAATCTATGTTTTGAACTACCTTTCCCAACTGAAAATTTCAATTTAACAGGACTTAAAGAATCACTTAGAATTTGAATTTCAAAACAGTGCAATAAAGCTAAGATTTCTCTGTTAGCTATCAAAATGTTAACTAGCAGTTATGGCAACATCAATGATAAACAAAAGCTCAGACATGCATATATTAGTCAGTAAAGCTTTTTATTAAAAATTGTTGGTGTATTGTCCAGCTTCTATTATCTCCCTACTCACCCTCACTTTCCTACCTGTATGTAAAAGATTTTTTCACACAATCTCCCCTTATCCACTCAGGCCAAGTCTCCGTTACCTGGGGAACCCCATTTTCCTTTCCACCTAGGCCCACACCTATCTGAGCGAGGAATTTTCCTGACCTCAAGATGTTAGTTCAGGAATGGGCACATACTTTTTTACATGAGTTCATGAATTTCAAGGGAACATATATTGGAGGCTGCTGTCAACAGTCCTTCACTCTTAGGAAGAGAATTATTGGAAAAGATGGTTTCTGTTTATTGCTGGACATTAATGCCTCCAGATATGAATCCTAGATCTGCAAAGGCCATCTTGCTACTGGTTGGAGAACAGGGGAAGGCTAAGAGGCTTCAGAGAAGTAAAATCAGTACACTTATTAAATCATGTCTGATTCCAACCCTACCCCTGGATTTTTTTTTTTTTTCAATCTCCACGAGACAATAGTTTTCTTTTATGGTTTAAGTTAGTTTGAGTTGGGTTTCCCATTATTTAAAAACTGATATCCAAAGTGAAACATGTGGGAACATTTAACTTTTCTAGACATTTCCCAACACTTGGCTGAATTAATTTCCTCATTGGTTTGTAAGTGGATTTTCTGAGGACATGAGACAGTGCTAACACCTGAGGGTAGCACTGCTGCATATCAAACCATGGAAGCTGGACTTGAAGCCCGTGGGGGCAGAGCAGGCTTTGTGCACATGTAGCCTGGGAAGTCTCCCAGGGACCAAAACTTAGAAGAACCCCATGCTTGCTTTAATGCTTTGCTGTCATCTTCTTGAAATTACCTTTTGAATGAAAGGTCCCACATTTTCCTGTTGCGCTGAGCTCTGCAAATTATGTATATGACCATGCAGGAGGGGATACCTAATGAGAGATTCTAGGGGGAACACAGATAATACGTCTTGAAAATACATTAAAACAGAAAGATCTGAAAGATGTGGTCGATTGGGAAGTGGCAGGAAGTGCCTCTTGAGGTGACTGCTTGAGGAGGAGTGAAGTTTGGCTGATTTCGCTGCTGATCTCAGGCATAGGGTTCTTCATGTTACCATTCAGAGCCCAGATTGGTCTCAGAGACTGAGATTGTAGGAGATTAAGATTTTTCTCTGAAAACTAGAGAAACCTGAGAAGAAAAAAATCAGGTAGCTCATTAAAGAATCATTTAGAATGTATATTTTGCAGTTCAGAACAATCTACACTGAAGCATGGGAGAAGAACGTAAAAATTATCTGTTTCTTAACTAAATTTTACCTTGACAAAAACTATTTTTGTAGACTTAAATGCCTATATACCTTTCTTCTTAAAAAATTATATACTTACAGTATTAAATGGACATTATTTTAAAAGTATGTGGCAGTAAGCTTCCACAAGAGCACACTATGAAGTTTTTCCCATTAAAAAAGGGTTTTTGATGGGTATGTGTAGTGGGCCAAATGGTAGCCTCAAAGATACGCTAATAGCCTAATCCTCAGCACCTGTGAATATTATCTTACATGGCAAAAGGTGTGATTAAATTAAGGATCTTCAGAGGAGGTGCTTATTCTGGATTATCCAGCTGGGCCCTAAATGCAGTCATATGTATCCTTAAAAGAGAGAGAGAGAGGGAGTTTTGACAAAAACACTCAGAGGAGAAAGCTATATGAAGACAGAGATGTAGCCACAAGCCAAGGAATGACCTCAGCCATTGGAAACAAAAGAGGTAAAGAACAGATTCTCTCCTGAAGTCTCCAGGACACAGTCCTGCTGACACCTTGATTTTGACGCAGTGAAACTGATTTCAAACATCCGGCCACCAGAACTGTGAGGATAAATTTCTGTTGTTTTAAGCCACCAAGTTTGTGGTAATGATTTTATGGCAGCCACAGGGAACTAATCTAGTAGGCTATTACTAATGATGCACAGTCATGAAATTTAATATTTTATTAAGAAGAAGATAAATGTGTGCGGTGTAGGTAAGGGATAGGTGTGGCAGATGAATGAAAGGTATCATTAATAGGTCAATACCTCACAGGAAGCCTGGACTATATTAAAAGCATTCAATTTAAAGTCTGGGAGAAGGTTTTACTAAAGGTAAAAAACTACCACGTGCTCAGCTGAGGGATCCAGTCCAACAACAGAAGCTAAGCCTGACTCATTGTCCATGGCAGTGAGCTTATCAGATGTGGTAAATGTTTTCAGGACAACTAAACAGGAAATTGATAGTTATTAATATTTAATGATTCATTTTATGCTTGGCGAGCTACCTACCCAGGTACAGACAAGTTCACCCACAGAATACTTTCTTGTGCTCCTGGAAATATTTTGATTGTTCAGTATATGGGTAATAGAATTATTTTCAACCTGCGCATTTGCAACTGTGACTTTGTATAGACATAGCTCATCTGAAATATTTATATCAGGATCCATTCTTATAACCTCAAAATAGACAAACATAATTAAATATTTATATTTCACTTTATTACATCATGAATTTGAAATGAGAGATACAATAAAATCCAATAGTTTTTTTTTTTTAAACTGGCATAAAAAGAATGAACTTATAATTGGGAAAGCGGGATTTATTTTCAACACTATGACAGTTTATGTGACATGAATGCCACAGCCATATAGCTGATTTTTCACACTTTCTTTTACACCTTATCCAATTGTTCAATTAGTTAGTATGTTATGAAACTAAACTTATTTCTGTGTATATTGCTGCAGTTCTATCAGACTTTCATTTTTTTTAAATTTTAAAGATGGGAACTGAAGATATTCCTAAAATATCAAGGGAAATAATATTCAGGTAGCTGGATGGGAAATAAGAGAATAGATTCCAATAAAATATCCACTTGGTTGTCTCCTAAAAGCAAAACAAAACAAAACAAAAACACAAAAACAAACAACAAACAAAAAATCCGTAAATATTTGTTGAACACCAAAAAAATGTAGACCCAGGAGATAGAGGAATGAACAAGATGCAGCTACTGCCCAAAGTTCATAGAGACCCAGCGGACCTGGGAGAGGTGCAGAAAATCAAACATCCTGGTGTAGATGCTTGGGTTACCTCCGTGATGTTGTTTCTTGCCTCACTCTTCTCTCTTCAGTCACACTAGCTTCCCTGTTTTTCCTCAAGCAGCTCAACTATATTTCTTTATTGCTTTTGTACTTGCCCTTTCCTGTGCCTAGAATGCTCTTTTCCCACATTGCTGGTCAGGTTCTCCCAGGAGTAAACCCAGAGCAAAGGAACCAAGTGCAAGTAATGCCTTAGAGGGAAGGAAGACACCCACTGGAGCACGAATTACATCTGAGGAAGGGAACTGGACTTTTGCATCTTTACTTTTGCACTCAGACACTGGCTTTGGATGGCTGAGGAAAGGGAAAGACCATTAAATAGAATCTCCTAGGCACTTGGCTCTCTACACCTGAGAGAAATCCCCTAAGGAAGACATAATACAGTGATTTATAATAAAAAAATGTGTATTTGGTCTTTCTACCATTCCTGGCACAGAGCTCCTAAACTGGTGAAATTTCTAAGTTGTAAGAGTGATAAAGGTGTCTTGATATTCATAACAAACCTCTTAGCACACCTACAGTTTTGTTAGTGAGGCGACTTTTGGAAACTAAGGATGGGGGCTGGTCAGCAGAAGACTCAACCATGTGATTAGAGAGCTGGAATTTTTAGTCCCCCCTCCAGACCTCCAGAAAGGAGAGGGATTGGAGATTGAATTCCATCACCAATGGCCAGTGATTTAATCAGTCTTGCCTGTGTAATAAAGCCTCCATAAAAATACAAAAGGAAAGGGCTCAAAGAGCTTCTGGGTTGTTGAACACGTGGATATTCAGGAGCGTGGCATGCTCTGAGAGCTCTGAAGCTCTATGCCACTTCCCACATGTCTAGTCCTGTGCATCTCTTCCATCTGACTGTTCCTGGATTATATTCTTTTATAATAAACTGGTGATCTAGTAAGTAACATGTTTCTCTGAGTTCAGTGAGCAGGGAGTCATTAGAACCTGCGATTAATAGCTAGTCAGAAGTACAGGTAAGAAGCTGGACTTGTGATTGGCTTCTGAAGTGGGGCAGGGGGAGCCAGTCTGGTAAGACTGAACCCTTAACCTCTGGGATCTGAGGCTATCTCCAGGTAGACAGTGTCACAACTGTGTCAATTGTGTGGTGGTGTGGGGAAAAAACCAAAAACAAATGAACAACAAAAAATTCATATCAGAAATGCTATCAGAATTGAAGTTCTCTGCTGTGAGTCATTTGTGGGAAAGTACTAAGAAGCCGGATCTGGGCCCTGATCCAAGGACACCACACATGTCTGTGGGCACACATTCTCACTGTCTCTGGTTTCTGCTCCATGCTGCACATCATAGAAGACTTCTTTTACTCTCCTGCTGAAGGGACCCACTCATACTTTCCACCCATTTACCTTGATTTACCTTTTCATCATAGCACTCATTAATCTACAGCATTATGTATTTCTTATTTTATATTCTGTGTTTCTTCCAGCCCCTACTGCCCCCACTGTAATATAAGCTCCGTGAGGGTAAGGATGTGTTTTTTTGTTTGTTTGTTTTGTTTTTAACTGTTGTATATACAGCTCCAGGGTAGGTCTGCTTAAAAATTGTTCAAGAATTATTGTTGGACGTATCAACTTAAATAAAAAAAGGTAAACTGAGGCAAGTTCAAATAACCATAAATGGGTAATTTGGGAATAGCAGACATTGCAAAATTTGAACCATATCCTATAGCAAGCTACAGGCGAGTCATTGAGGGTTTCAGGTGGGATATATTTATGTAGAAACAGTGCAAAGAGGGGGAGGTCCAGCCTGAGTCCTAGCAGGAATTTCATTGGCTTTAGGATGAGGAGAAATTACTTAGTGGATGTTAACTTGTCAGGAGATAAATCATGGTCTTCTGTAATTCAGGCATTTATGGGATATCAGTCTCTCAGTTCTTAAGTTCCATTTTTCTGAGGGTGCATGCACGAGAGTCTTCATTTCATATCCCCTGGTTCCATTTGAGATCGAAATCCTCTCACAGATGAATAAATAAAGGGACGATAGAATCACAGAAAGTGGCATGAACAATTTTGGGGGTAGATTCAATGTTGTTAGCGAATACTTCCAAGCTTATTCTGAGTTTAAGGTATCAGATATAAATAGTGAATTGTACATTTAACTTTAGAGAGAAATAAGAGCCCCATAGAGTTATAAATAGTTTGGCATGAGTAGAGTTTAGCATTATTTAAGTTATTTTTCCATCTAATCCACCATCAACATGTATGTATTGAGTATTTATTATGTGCCAGACTCAGTATTTTCCTGTACTCAAAGCCAGACATGGTCGGTCCCTGTCCTCTTGGAGCGTAACCTTTAGTGGCACAGGTGTTACCACTGATCATTATGTTAATACAATTTGCAAGGCAGTGAGCACTATGAAGTGTAGGCTTTTGATGAGAATGTGTAACAGAGAAAACTAACCTAAGGCTGGGTACTGAGGTGTCCAAGAAAGGCTTTCATGAAGAAGTGTCATTTATAAGGAGGTATTTTCACAAGTCTTGGGAATAAAGTAGTAAATAAAAACTACAAAGTTTCTCCTGTTTTAGAGCTTGCATTCTAGAGGGATGAAGGGCTCAAAGCATATATACGTAGGCAAGCGTAATACTGTGGCATGTCAGTTGGGAATAATTACCATGGAGGTACACCTAGCCGACGGAGTGAGAGAGGGAATCCCCGAGGGTAGGGCCTTAGCTGGCTTTATCATTTAGTCTGGTGACAGAAGACATTTGAAGAGAAAACAGAAAGGAAATAAAGAATGATTCCACAGTTGAGGGAAAACGTAGTAAAAGATCCAGAGGTGAGAATTTGCTTAATGTTTTTGAGGAAAAAGCAAGAAGGCCAGTGTGGTTGAACTGAGAGAGAGAAAGAGAATGACAAGGGATTGTGTCCATGAAAGTAGAGGTTTATAAGCATTTATGTAGTTTGAATAAAATGGAGCATTTTGAGTGGCGGAAAGACATGGTTTGACTTATTTAAAAATATTCGGCAGCTGTTGTGTTGAAAATATTGGGGGAAAGGGTGAGTGCAGGGGACTTCTTAGAAGGATATTGCAAAAATCCAAGAAAGATTTGAGGCCTGGGTAGTGGCAGAGTGAGTGGTGAGTAGATAAGAAATTCTAGTTGTTTGTTCATAGATAGTTGCAGAATATGAGAAAAAAAGAGAATTCAAGGTTATCTGCCAGTTTTGGCCTGAGCAACTGGAAGGAAGAAGTGGCCATTAACTGCGATGAAGAAGGTAAAGGTTTCTGGGAGGACATCAGGAGTCTAGAAGTAAGTCCCCAAATTAAAAGACTAAAAGAATCAAGCCTGTTCCATAAACCATAGGTCAGGACTAGTAATACTGAAGCTTTGGGAAGAAATTCCAGCTGGCTGTACAGTGTTCCTCAAGGATCAATGGGAGAAGGTAATGTAAGTCCATAATGTACTTACTGCTTGTCCCTTATGATTCCAAAATTAAATGAACAACAAACTAGAAACAGCATTCAGGGGATGAGTCATCTTCTGGGTTTGATTTCAAATTACACAACCCACCCACCCATGGGGGATAGACAATATGAGGCTATAATTTACCACTGGATTATTGGAATAACTGGCCTCACTTTCTGATTTGATGATTGGCAGCATTTTGACAATAAGCTGTAGATAAATGTCTGGTTAAATGTGGTCAAGCTGACATGTTTTCAGATTAGAACAAAATGCTCCTTCTCTGTGTGAATATTTGGCATTATAGAAACACACCATAAAAGTCAGCACCACCCAAGGTTGTGTTGTTCACGTCTGCATCTGCAACCAGAGAACACTCTATTTGTTTGATTTGCAGTGAGTAATTACCCCGCCTCCCCTTTTTTGGCAATTGCAAATGGAAATAAAACAAACGATTTTTATCATTTTTAAATTTTAATTATTGCTCTGACTCTTTTCTGTTTGCTAAAGGGAAACCTTGAAGTGTCTGAATTTTTGCTTGACAAACAATAAAAATTTCTGTTTAAATGGAGTCATATACCTCTATTTTTAGTGGAACTTGTATTTGTACTACTGTAAATGTACAAATCCACTTATTAATGGCGATGAAATAACTTAGTGACAACTGAATGGTAACTTGACAGAGAACTCTTTATCTTACTAAAGCAGAGTACATCATGGGCAGTCATCTTCCTGCCACTCCAGCTGAAGGCTTAACTGTCTCAGAAGCCAGGCTATGCACTGGATTTTATTGACTCTCTCAGTTCTTTCCATAACCACACTTCCCTTTGCTCAGTTCACCACTGTTTGGTCTTGTCCTTTTTTCATCCTATTAACAAGAATTGTTCAAAAGCATGTCAATAGACAATAAGTTTATCCTTAACATTCATAACTCTGTTCTTTAAATTCTTTCTGGTGGATCCATAATTTGCATTGCCTTTAATCTATCTCTTTGTTCTTATCTCTGGTCTATTCTATTTGATTTTTAGTCATTAAGATGTTATTTATATTCAAGAATAATGGTCCTAAGAAATTAGAGCCAAAACCTTTCTAGTAGTCAAGTATGGCTAGATAGATTAATACAGTCATATCTTTAAAAAATATTAAAATCAGACTTATTCTTTTTTATCATTTACTTTGAAGTAGTTCAAAAATCAAATCTTAGAGTCAGAATTCAGAGCTTCTAGGAAGGATGGTGTGGAATACATGCACTGTACTTAATGCCACTTCCCCGTATCATCTGAAATAGAAAAGAAAAAAAAAAACCACAAATGACTAGAAAATAAGAAACAGTAGCCTCACTATTCCATAGACTACAAGTATCTATTAGACATACTCTTAAAAAAAAGAAAGAAAGAAAGAAAGCGAAAAGAAAGAAAGAAAGAGGAAAGAAAGAATGTAAGACTCTGGTGGCATGCCACCAGAAAAAAAGGCACATATCTTGGAGTTGATGTAGTGTGGCAGTGGAAGAGACATAGGAGTGTGAACCCTAGCCATGCAGCTGCTGACCATCATTACCTAAGCAGAAAACTCTTGAAAATTATTAAAAACAAACAATCAAACAAAACCAAAACACGTATGTCCTCTGAGATTCACACTAATCTAAACCAGTGTAAGAGTTAAATTCTGAGGTAAGAAACCCTTGGGACGACATTCTTCTGAAGACCAAGGTACAAATAAAATTTAGTGACAAAAGATAGGAAAATAATAAATCAGAATTGGAGCTGCTCAGTTTACTTAGCACACTAACCATTATTTCCTCCCTGAGCAACTGGAAGATTCAAAAGTGATCAAAAACCAATAATCTCCTGTTCCACAACTTAAATTTCAGAGATAAAGTTAAAACAGTGCCCAGTCTAAAGTGAAGGATACTCCAGACTCCCTTCATGGGACATATAGCCAGACAAGTATAAGTAATAGAAAGTATCAAGATGAAATATATTTGTAAATAATTTTAAGAAAGTAAAAGACATAAATATAATAAGTGAAAGTTAGATCTTAGAAACAGACAATGGGACACATAGTGCTCCAGAAAAATCAAAGAATATTTTAAACGAAATATGAAGAACAATCTTTGGGAAGTGAAAGGAAATATGAACTTTTAGAAATAGAAGATCAATTAAGGGGTAAATAAAGAGATAACGTACAGGGGATAAATAGAAGTTAAAAGTGGAGAAACAGAGTAATTTGATGACAGAATATTTAAAAATGCTTTAAACGATCAAAAGTTCTGTAAACAAAGTCCAGTAGGCTCACAGAAATTCTCTTTGCCTCACATACGGCACAACATTAATTTCACCAGTAGATATAGAAATCTTACAAATAAAAGTGAAAGAGATGAAAAAACAAATGAAAAGCAATGAATAACGCATGGAAGAAGAACTATAGATGACTGGGCAACATAAAATTATTTAGCATCCTGCATCTGCCAGGATCTCATGGAGATTTAGGGGTCAGATATAGGTGGGACATACTATCTCTGCCAATGTTTCCTTTCTCAGAATTGGTCACTCAACCCCACCCCAGATGCATTGGAGCTATAAAATTTCATATTTTTGTATGCCTAGTATGAAAATACATGTTTTGATGGTTATATAACTTTTCATATGCCTTTTCATTGTTGGGAAATTTTCCACATGTGAATAAGGATTTATATAAACAATGGTAGATACAGAATTTTTAACTTGATCAATTGAAATAGTTTTTATTAATGATTAAGTACTAAACCTGAGTATTAATATATCCTGGTACACTATTTAGCAATTTCAAAGACTGCAATAGATCTGACATAGAATATAGCCAAGATAATACTGAGAAAAAAAATAACTTCAAAACAATGTCTACTACATGATCTCATTAAATTAGGACTCTGGTAAGCTAGAGAGACACTTTTGCAAATTAAGAACTTTGTCTTTTGTGTCTTTGATAACATCTTTTCAGTGAAAGCCCTAGTGATTATTTTGTATAAAATACATATAAAAATTAGTCTAATTCATTCTCCTCTTTGCTGTCATCAACATCATCATGATAATGACAATCTTAACATTTATAGAGTTAAGTTTTTCATTGATGTAAAACACTTTTTTTTTTTAGTTTATTTGAAATTTGTTGGAGGAAACAAGAGAAAATATTTTTATAATACATGAGAACGATACTTTTACATTTGAGAGAAACAAAGTGACCTTCTCAAAGTCACATGGTTACAATTGGTGATAATTACCCAGCTTTCAGAGTTTCTAATTTAGGTAATTTTTTGAACAAAGAATAATGATCAGTCATCTAAGAAGCACCTACAAATACCGATTGATTAACATCTTCAAGTTTTTAGATATTATCACAATCAGAAAGTGTATTTCTGAAAAAATAAACTCATTAAAACAACATGAATGGCAAACGTATATTGTGATAGTTGCATTAATTGTATCCCTAACCCAACCCAACCACTGTGAATAGATATAGAACCTTTCAACTTTTCTAAGGATTGAGTCCTGCTGGCTTTATCTTTTTATTTAAAATTGTTAGTGTTAGGAACTACCATGCTGATTATTTTGATGTATTTTCAACTCTACTAATTACATATCTTTTAGGCAAATCAATTACAGTTTAGAGATAAAAACCCTGTTTGTACCAAGCACTTACTCTGCCACTTTTGAACAATTTCAGTTATTTGCTAGGACCATATGTCAACATTATCATTCTATCATTCAGAGCCTTTTAAGCACCTACTTGCAAATGATTATATTTGGTGCTATTCAAAGCAAGTTAAAACTTAATGGATCTTGCATTTGGGGAGTTTAAAAACAGAAGATCAAACAATAACATAGACAGAAAGTAAGAGTTAGAAATTTAAGAGGGTGACAACTGTTCAAATACAAAACAAAAACAAAAACAACACCCCTCCCCTTCCCACTTTTAACAAAATATAGGTTTTCAGAACATTAGGGGCAGGTCTAATGCTTCAAAATTGGGGGGAAAATTATTTTGAAAGCTTGTATTCCTGAGTGTAAGCCAAACTAAACTTGCGTGGGATACTTTTCCTTATGTAACTGTGTCCTAAACTATTTCAAACAGTGGCATATCTATACAACTATTCATTAGCTATTCTAAAGACTAGAAAGATTTCTAGATATATGATTAGTAGGTGGAATATGTTTATTACAGTTGCTGAGAGTTTAGATGGAACTCTGGGGAGCTTTACAGCTCCAGAGCTGTGTTTACTTCTTTTCAGCTCTGCCAAATTCATCTCTCTCCATGTCATCAGCAAATTGCCTCTTATGCCTTGCTCTGTACTTTACTAATTTTGATAATAAGATGATTTCACTTCTAGCTGGGATTTTTGCCGATTACATAAAAATATTGTTTCCTGAAAAAAATCTTGCTGTTTTTAACTATACGACGTTTCATACTTGCAAAATTAAGAGAACTTATTCAGAGACAATTCTCTTGTAATTTTGCAGCATTTAATAATGCGTTCTGGGCAATTGAATTCCCAAGATTGAGTAGAAAAAGCAGAGGTAGTGATTATTAACTATTTGTTTTTTTGTTGTTGTTTTGTACATGGGAGATCTTTCCCTAAACAATCATTTTATTTAGATGTTCACTCCCCAGCAAGATATTAGGATTATCTTGAATTTAGCCTAGTTTTGTGAAATGATTCACAGGCTTTCTGGCAACTCTGGATCAGTTTATCCAGATATCAGCACTTGCTGTAAAGAAAATACTGATACATTGAAGAACGAGGTCAAGTCGTCTCAAAATAGAAATGAATCCAAGCATACATTTTAAAACCTTGCCAGTCATTAAATATTTTTTCCAAACACCCATTTATATTTTTAGGACCATTTTCTATTGACACCTTTGTTTATGTGAAAGTCAATGTAGAATTAAAACAAACTGGTTTAGTGATTTATTATATTATTTTTTCTAATTATATACTAGAGTTTCTGGAGTTTATTTTACGTAACATTTAAATTTATGACTCAGTAATTAATTTTCACATTTATTATGAATGTTACTTAATAATAAAGGGGTGATAAAGTCCTTAGAAGCCAGATGTGGGATGTCATGTCTCAGAACTCTATCTATATGGGGTTCAGCCTACAGCAATAGAACTGGTAGTGGGGCAGTGTTATGGTCTATTGGATCTGGGATGATGTAAGACATAGATTCCCATTGCGAACAATGTCACTCCCAAGAGAATAACAATTGGTTCTTTGTGGGAGAGAAAGGTTAAAAAATATTTTTATTACGATAGTCTATGACCCTCCAAAGCTCAATTATACCCTACAAAGTTTTATTTCTTAGTATAGGCCTACCTCAGAAATATTGCAGTTTAGGTTCTAGACCATCGTAATAAAGAAGCAAGTCATAATTTTTTTTACTGGTGAAGGGTCTTGCCATCCATTTGTAAAACAACAGAAAAACATTTGTGGAGTGCAATAACACGAAGCACAATAAAACAAGGTATACCTGTATTTAATTTCTCTCATGAGATTTTCTTTGTCTCACCAGCAGCATTGACACTGAGTTCTTGGAAGATACACATATGTTCGCAAAATTATAATGAATAGATAGCTGCAATTGGAGGACTTTCTTTCAATCGTTTGCTCAGTCTAGAAGTCCTATCAGAATAAGTAGCTTACAGGTGAATATTGGCTGCCATTGTCTGCCTGTTGGATCTGTTGGTTTATGTTTGATTGTCAGTGTTTTTGTGTGTGATTGGCTTTGAGAGTTAAATAAAAAACAATATATATTTTGTTATTCTATAACATTAGTCAACCCAGAATAATGTCAACTACTAAAAAGAAAATAACAAACTATGTAATACCTGAATGATTACCTATCTAGCAGTTAACTGTTCTTTTCTCATATAAAGCAAAAGTTAAACGTTAAGTTCACTAAAAGTATTTTTAAACAATTAATTTAGCTTTTCTATTGTTGAATTATTTGTAAGTTTTGAATTATTAATTTAAAATTTTTGATTATTTGCTATTACTATTATATGTTTATATACATTCCATGATTTGCATATATAATTTGATACAATTTCTTTAAGTTAATGAATTACATTAAAAGTTACTCATCAAAAACAATATTAAGTTATTAGCCTTTACATTTTAAACACTTTTACTTGAAAATTTAGTCACCCTCGACACTGCATTGAATAAAAAGAGTAAGCTTTTTATCTATTCTTTTGAATGTATAAAATCTCCAGAAAGTCTCTAAATAAGGTGATAATGACAAATATGTTGGGAAACATAGATGTGGAAACACAGCCACTAGGTGTTAATTTTAGTCATAGAGAAGATCTTAGGTAACAAGGAGTATATTAGGTCAAAATAAACACTGTACCTATGGAGAGACAAGGCAGGAATTAGGAGTAAAAAACACAACTGAATTCCAAGTAAAATAGAAAACATCAACAACAACCTGAAGATAAACCCAGTAATGGTGAGTAAAACCATTTAAAAGCCGACAGAGATTTCTCTGTCTGACTTTAATTACTCTGTGTTGACGACTCCTAAATATATAGATCCTAAATCTCTTTTCCAAGCTCCAGACTAATCTCAGAGACTTTAATGCCTTAGAAACATTTCAAACTTTCAGACTGAACTCTTATCCTGTTCGTTAACCCCTTCACTTGTTCTTCCCCTGACTTTCTCTTCTTAGCATTTTGTAAAAATAGTCACCCAATTGCTCGTGCTGGGTTATTGAGTCATCTTTGATTCTTTCTATTATTTCATCCCCATTTCAAATTCAGCAGCAAGTATTTTTGTTGTCCAAATACTTTTCTCAAACATCACTACATCTTTCCTGGTTCACTAAAAAAAAGAAAAATCAGACTAGTTTCCCTCCTTTCATTTGCATCCACTTGCCATCATTTCTCCATGAGAGTTACCTGAGTACAATTTAATAAAGATTTATTGTTCAAAATGCTTCAATGGTTTCCCATTGCAATTAAAACATATTCTAGTTCCTTACCATGTGCTGTGACTTCCTTCATTACTTACTTGGTCCTTGATAATGTCTCCAAGTTATTACCTTCTCACCCCCAAGTTGCAGTCAAATGTCATTCTTTCTGCTCCCTGCATAATCCCAGTTCTTTGTTGGTTTAGGGTTTTGATCAGGTTATTTCCACTGCCTGGAATGTTTTTTTCTGCCACCTTTTTTTTTTGTGTGTGGAAATATCCATTTTTGTCCTTGAAGTCTCAGTCAGAAAGTCACCTCTTGAGAGATCTACCCTTCCAAATTATTATTGACAGCAATTCCCACCTGTACTTTATAACCTTCTTATTTTCTTTAGATTGCCATCCAGTTTGTTCTTTATATCACTTATCACAATTTGTCATTTTTAAATTTATTTGTTTACTTGTTTTTTAATATATGCTCAACTAAACTGTGAGCTTCATGAGAGCGGGATTCTTTTCTGTGGTTCACTTTTTATTACCAGAGCTTAGTTCCAATTGTGCTCCGTAGTAGGAAGCCATTGAATATTTATCAAGAAATGTCATCTCCAGACAAGAACCATAGGGTTCATATAATTCTATCTCATAAAATCTTATAGAAAAGAGTTTGGAATTATGAGGCCTCTTGAATTATCTGAATTGTTAGAAATTGATGTATTTAAATCAAGCAGTCCTTGAAACTCTCCTTAAAATTTATGAAGGTATCATGCATGATTGAGATCAAAAAGAGTTATGAGCTCTCTAGTTTTCTTTTCTCCGAGGTGCAACCATGTAACAAAAAATTCATTATACAAAATTTTATACAATGAATTGGCTTCGTTATAAAATTTTAAAAATCATCTAATTTGCCTGGTTTCAAATTATGTCAGTTAATGGCTAAATGGATTTTTATAAAATTTCAGATATCAACTTTCAGTAGTCTGAATTAAAATATAGGATGCATATCATATGTGATTAATATGGTGCCTTGGGGCACCTTAATTATAAGAACTGTTGTCCTTAGAACCGCTGAAACCAAGGTATCAAGATAGGCACACACAGCAGCGAGTAAGAGATATAGGCCTGACCAACAAACACAGAGTGGACAGAGGGGAAAGTTGGCTTCAATATAAATGCTACATCAAGAATAACAAGAACAAGTGCTCCAAACAGCAAGTTTTGATTTGAAATCAAGCTGTTCCTAACATGGACCTGGGTAGCACCAATAGGGTTATCAATTTAATCATGATTCTGTAGAATGAGGCCAGGAAGCCTATTCATTTATAATACTGGAAAAATGTCTAAGTTGATTTCGTATCTGTGCTGTTATTGTTTTTGTTATTTTGCTTTTATGATGGCTATCATTAAATAGGAACTTTGATGTATTTATTCCAAAGAAACATGTTTTATGTAAACTATTGAGAGAATGTTTAACCATATTCAAAGAAAATAATGTACCCATTTTTAAAATTACCAAATGAAAAAAACAGTACTAGAAATTTTCTTTAAGCTTGAACATTTGTGTACTAGTTGTTAAATACAGGTATGTTAAAGTCAAATCTAAATAGGTAACAATCTTTTCTCATAAGTATTTGTAACAGCCTCTATTACCTATATTTCACAATATCTCCAACAGTTTCTATGGTTTAAGCCATATAAACTTGAGCTTTATTTTTTTAAATAAGTATGAAATTATCCATGACAGATAAAAGTCTAAGGAGAAAATAACAGTATTTAGTTGGACTACTGCTACTTAAAGAAAAAAAAGGAAGCAAAATTTTCTTGTAGGCTTTCCAATAAAATTATTTTTATTTTATTTTTTAAAGGTTAGAATTCAAACATGAATTGCATTTGAATATCCTTTTCCATAATATAAAATTATCAGTGCTTTAAATCTCTAAGAAGGAAGCAGTTTAATTGTATGATGAATTATTTTATATGTGATCACTATTTTAAAAAGCAGTTGTATTCACCATTTATAATATAGATAATCATATGTATAAATACAAGAATATAAATTTCTCCCAGGATATATTATACATTCCTGAACATTTCTTAAATCTCTTGAACTAAGGAGTCTGTCAGTGAAACGGAGAAATTCTCTGACATTAAGAAAATCAAGAGGATATCTGCTAGTAAAATAAATTCACTTGTAGACAGAGGTATAATGTAGCCACTATTTTGGCTATTAATCTATTTTATTTTCATTAATGACCTTCTCGTTTTTATTTGGCTGCAAGTTCATGCCCTTCAACTCATCTTTTCTAATTACTTTCTGTACCACGCTCCATTCTTAGCTTCCCTATGTTATATTTTAATCTCTTAAAAATCATGTTTGGATTGTTTTGCTTCCTATCTATTTTTTTGAATAACTTCTCTCTAATATTTTCATAACTGTGTTATATCATATCTAAATCTTCTAAAAGACTAGAGTTATTTTTGGATTTTTGATCCAATAATTCTTTAAAATCTAGTACAATGTTTTGTGCAAACTTAAGATGCCATCAGGGCTGTAAGTGACTACAACCTTGTGATTATAGATAGTCCCGCATTTAGCAATGCATTCATTTGTTCATTTTTAACTACTTTGAATATTTTTGTTTTACAAAGGACCAAACATGACAACCTTTTCCATAAAACTAGTTGTTGTATGCATCAAATACAGACTGACCTTTTTGCTCTTAAGAGTAATTTTTGTTCCTTTGGCAAGGTAAACAAGATATTACTCCTCTATTTTCTTTCATCATTAGCAAAAATGTCCTCTAGAAAAGCATCTGGGGTAGAAGAAGATAAAGCAGTTTCGCTGGGATCCATTCCTGTTCCCCCAAATAAGGACCCAGTTCTGCAGAAAGAAAGAAGGAAGATGACATGGTCTATGATAAAGGAACGTTAGGGCAAATTTTACACAGACAAATTTGCCTAGATTTTTGCAAAAAGGAGAGCCTTTATCAAAGAATAATCTTAGCACTGATGTCCCTGATTTAGGGTTGTTTATGCTAAATAACCTTACATTTTATGGCTATACAAATAAATACTCCAAGAAGTATACCGTGCAACTCTGTAGGGAATACAATGGAGATGCTTCATAATCTGAACACTTACAACTCTGTGTGTTAACATTCCAATCTCATCAAAGATATACTCTGTAATGCTGGGACAGAGACAGAGGGACTGTTGCCGGAATGAAGGACTTGGAGATGCATATGAGATATTAAAGACTGTTTTCTGCTTTGCCTGAAGTTCTTAGTTGCTTATATGCTTAAAATCAGTAGCAAAGGTTGATATAAGATCTCTGATTTGTATGAGTCTGATTAACAACTAAATCATTTGTGTTAGCTCTGTTGTGTGATGAGTCAGGTTGTCTTTTAGACTCATAAAGAATGGCTAAGGCAGTTATTGGGGGGAAAAAAGGGGGACATGAGAAAATCTGATGAAAATCTGGTGCTTGAATAACTGCTCCTCATTTTTACTATTAAATGGGAAAACATATTAAGGCAAATTACAAGGAAATGTCTCATCAATGAAGTTAGGAGAAAACATTTAGAGTGGAGGGATTGGCCAGGTGGATTGACAGGGAGTGACATACAGTGGAAAAGATAGAAAAGAAAAAAAAAATTTTTGATTCGTGTTGATAGCAGTGTTGAAAACAAGATACTTCGATGAACAGGAAATGATAAAAATAGGAAAAGCTTTAAGACTGAATGTTTCTGATAGTGGAAGGTTGCTTAATGCATATGTGGCTATGTGGTGAGATGCCCTATTCATATACATAATAGCACCAGTACACCATTGTTTAAGTGTAAAACCATACAGACAGTTGCAGGCTACAGCCATGTAACTAAAAATACCAGAAGTAATCTATTGAAGAACTCGGGCATTTTGCAGAGAAATTCTAGACAAAGGCTGGTAAATTATTATTGGTACGATTAATAACAAAACAAGGAATGTTTTGTTCAATACTGTCCCTCCAAAATTCATGTCTATTCAGAACCTATGAATGTGATCTTATTTGGAAATAGACTATTTGCAGATGTAATCACATTGAAATGAGGCCAAAATGGATCAGGGTGGGCGCTAATCCATTGACTACTATCCTTGTAAGGAGAGAGAAACTTAGACACAGGTACCCAGGAGGGTAGGCCCTGTGATGATGGAGACACAGGTTGGAATGATTCATTAATAAGCCAAGGAACGCCGAGGGCTGCTGACAAACACCAGAAACTAGGAAGAGGCAAGGGAGGATTCTCCTTCTAGAGTCTTCAGAGAGAACCCAACTTTATCAACACCTTAATTTCAGACTTCTAGCCTCCAGAACTGTGAGAGAATACATTTTAATTGTTTTGAGCCACATTGTTTGGGAAAACTAAGCCTGAGGAAACTAATATTGGGCGTATATTGCTAGTTTTAGATTCTACTAAAGTGAAGGGATTTTTTTTTCTTCTTTTTTTTTTTTTGTCTTGACCAGTGATTCCCAAGTGGTTGTAAACTTTTATAAACAGATGCTCCTGGATGTTGTTATAGTTAATTTGCTGCAGTGGTTTATGGCTTTAGGGTGTGTGTATGACAGAACTACCCTTAGAAGAATATCTGACCTACTTACTCCCCAACTCATAAATGGAATAATCCTTCTGTAGTGATTGGACTTCTACAGGTACACATGACTTTAACTGGTTTTATCATGACCAGAAACACACAGCTAATTAAATGCCACTGATATAGATGATGTTAGATGCACGATCTGGAGTGCTTCCTAATCTTGGGTGCTTCATGTAATCTAGTTCTAAGGAAGTCAAGAGAATATTCAGGAGGAAGCATATGACTACCAGGCTCAGTTGTTGTACATGGGATGCAAGATGGATAAGAGATCTGGGCCATATAAGGAAAAGGGCACAAGAGGAGAAATGAAAATATGGAGAAGGAATTAACTGGAGGAATCTGTTCAGATGACTTCTGCAAAACAGTGTACCCGTCATGGCAATTTCACTCTGTCCTACTCTAGAGAAATTAAAATCCCCTTATGAAAATTGCTATTTAGAATAAAAAAAAAACTGGAATAGGAGGCTTAATTTAAACTCAGAAAAGACTAAAAACTCTGAAAAGGTTGTCTAAAAGGCCGAGATTGACTTGTAAAACCTTCAGTGAGAGATCTTGGACTTTTGAGATGGTCGGTTATAGTTGTCCGAGGTCTGGTATACAAAATTTCTTAGGATTGCCAGATAAGGGTGCCCAATAAATAGCAGTAGTTCTCAACTGGGAGTGATTTGGCAGTTCAGAATCATTCATTCTGCACTGTCTGGGGACATACTTGGTTTGTCATAACAGAGTGGTTGCTATGGCAACTATTGGCTAGAGGCCAGGGATACTGCTCAACATCCTACAATACACAGGACAGCCCTTCACAGAAAAGAATTATAAAGCCCCAAATGTTAATAGTGATGGGATTGGGAAACCTTGATATTTAGTGCCGTGTTTCCCTGAAAATAAGACCTAGCTGGACCATCATCTCTAATGCGTCTTTTGGAGCAAAAATTAATATAAGACCCTATATTATATTGTTATATTATATTATATTATATTATATTATATTATATTTATTATAGACCTGGTCGTATATTATATTAAAATAAGACTGGGTCTTATATTAATTTTTACTCCAAAAGACTCATTAGAGATGATGGTCCGGCTAGGTCTTATTTTCAGGAAAACACAGTAATCCCTATGGGAGAGATGGATGGTGCTATAAAAGACCTGAAAGTGAAACTGAGAGAGTAGGCAACACTATCGGGAGGCATTCAAAATAAAGGTGATGTTATGAATGGGAAAGTTTGACCAGATAGGTCACCCTGTTATGTAACTGTTTTCCAAGTGAATAATTTGGATGATTATTGTATATGAAAAAGGTATGTTGCCTTTTCCTTTTTTATGAGAGTTATCAATTAAATTCCCCTATCATCCAATTTTACTTCAGCTTCACCTATTAATCTAGACTAAAGAGCTCATACCTCATGGAGGAAGGAAAGACCTGGGGGAACCAGGTGGGATGCCCCACTTTCTCCATGATTCGCTTGTCTTTTCCTTGCTTGTATCTTTGAAAGTACTAGTAAAGCTCTAGTATTTTAAAGGGTAAGGGTTCTGATTTGTGAGTCTGATTTGATGATATGACCCTTTATATTAGCTCAGCAATCATGATAGTTTGTTCCATTGTGGTACCAACCATTTCAATATGAGGTTTGTTCTGTATCACTGACATACTGAAATCAAAATAAATTACTATTAGAGATGGGGATGGGAATACATGCTTCTGAGAGAGATTGTGAACTTTTAAAAGCAAAGAGTGGCTAATTTTATGTTAATATACAGAAAGTTTGGTGAAAAATGAATGGTTTTTAATAGAAAATAAATTGCATCTAATACTTATACAATGCTTTTATTATTTTAGATTTATGAATTTTTTTAACAAGTAGAGATAGATGCAAAACTATCATTTTAAGAATTGTCCTGTAGTTTGTAGAAGTTATTTTATGCATGTATGTGTATTTGTAGCTCTCTATATATTTTATAACTCTTGTCTTTACTGTGAGACTTTGTGTTTCCATTCTTATTCCTAGATATGGTTTGGAATAATGGGGTGGAGACAACATTATAAATGTCTTACTCACCACACTTTTCTATCTTTAAGTCTTTGCCTTCAACCTACCTTATAGGTGAATTGGATAGAGGGTATTTACAATTTTTTTTGTTTGTTTTTTGTTTTAAGAGAGAAGGAAATTTATCTTGTAAGATGGTAAATAATTTCCAAATTTACCCATTTCAAAAACACTTTGTAATGTAAAATTATGTAGTATGAAATAAAAGTTATGTTTGTGTGGGATTTTTGCAAGATTGTCAAAACTAGATTTTTTTTTTCAGTAATTACTTCTGGCATATCATTTTAATGATATTTAAAATTTCTATTATGAATAACTGAGATTTAATTAAAGTCCTAATCTAATTAGTACTAATGAGCATAACTTTGATTTACACATTCAGAAGATAGTTTTATTTTAAAGTATTGAATTCCCTATGCAGACATATGATTAGAATTTAGATTAGGGTGATCACATTTTTAATCTGTTCTTATTTTGCAGTTTTTAAAAGCCCTATTGAACTAATGATAATTATTTAGATTTACTAAGACTCTATTAGATGCTTAGGCCAATAATTAAGAGATTTTAAAGAAATCAAAATGGTGACTTAAACATTTTTAAAGACTCCCATGCAGGTGATGTTTATGTTTCTAGTCATGTATACATATAAATTATTTTTCATATCAATGTCTAAAATAAATTTCAGGATTTTTTTACTCTTGCTAACTCCAAGGTTCATCACCATCATAAATTGGTTCCCTTAACTCTGCTTCCAGTTCTATAAATTGTTTCTTCCTTAAACTTTTTTCAGGTAACATTTTTAGTGTGCCATCTCTTTCATTGTAGGACTCTGAATGATACAGTAATTATACTTAATGTACTTTTAAAAAATAGAATCTTTACTATACAGCAGTGAGCTCAATTTTGCCACGCTGTCTACATTTTTATAAAAATATGTACATTCAAAATTTTTAACAAACAGAAAAGTGCTCATATCATATATGTACAATGTTATAAATTTTCGCAAATATTATATACTCATGTAACCAGCACTCAGATCAGGAAGCAGAGGATTACCAGACCTCCCAAAACCCCTTTGTGACCCTTGTAGTTACTACTCTCTCAAGCATAACAAATATTCTAACTTTGAACTGTGTGAATTGGTCTCACATCTTTTTGAACTTTATATAAAGGGATTCACTGAGCATGTACATGTTACTATCTGGTTGCTTTGCTCAACATTATGTTTCTGAGTTTAGCTTATATTGTTAATTATAGTGTATTCATTCTCATCCTTGGGCAATATTTTATATAAATGCTTTATCCTTTTATTTTGGGGTTGGGGATGGACTTTTTGCTTGCTTCCAATTTGGTGCTATCGTGAATAAAACAGTGATGAATATTCCATGCTTATCCTTTTGTAGACATGTATTCTCTTATCTCTTGGATATAAACCTAGGATGGAACTGTTGGGACATGGAACAGGTATATATTTAAGTTAAGTAGATATAATTGAAGACTTTTCCAAAGTGTTGTACCAAGTTACACTCACATCAACAAGCTACGAAAATGCCATTTATTTCATAGGCTAACCAATATTTGGAATAGTCAGTCTTTCTAATTAAGACCTCTCATGTGTAAGCTCGATAAACCCTATTATCTAAAGATGACCAGTAACACACCTAAAGTCAAAGTAGATTTACTAACTTGCTGTAACATGGGTGACTACACAAATGGGTAATTGTGGGTTGTCTCAGTAAAGGATAGCATGGGCTTGTTACAATGTTTTGGTTCATTATCGGTGATTTTTGAGAAGGATTAAGGAAAGAGGGATCAGTTCTGGATACGTATTTGTCATGAAAAGATGGAAAATTAGTAATTGCATATTTTAATAATTTTTAATTTAAGAGGTAAAATGGAAAACTAGAGTTAGAATTGCCTTAGTTAAAGAAGAAGTTGGTCTGTTAATTGGCCTGAAGAGAGGGATATTTGGTAATTTTTGTGATTGCATTATGTCCTTGTGTTCTGTGTTATTCTATTATGGTCATGGAGTAATGCCATCAATTGTTGATATTCTGTTAAATCGTTTAAATTAAGCAAGGAACACCATGGACTACTGTTACTTGCTAGTTGTTAGTTATCAGGGCTGTTTTTTATTTCTCAGTTCACAGTTATAATGGAATTTAAATCTACTGTCTTGCTCTTTTTTATTCCTTTTGTTTCATCTATTTCTTTGTTCTTTTTTCTATTTTTTTGGTAAATTTTACAGACTTGATTTGTGTGAATATATTTTTATGATTCCATATCATCTCCACTATTGAATTATTCAGTAAACTATTTTGGTTTTAGTCAATATTTTTAAATGGCTTTTAAAATGAAAAAAAAATGTATTTTATATTTATTGTGAAATTATGACTTTTTACTTATCTTTATTCATTTGTATGGATCCCAACTATATATAGTGTATTTTTTTCTTCCATCGGGAGAAATTCCTTTAAGATGCTCTTAGGATAAGTATATTATAAATTATTTATCTCAGACTTTGTTTTTTTAAAAATGTCTTCTATTTTTAAAATGGTCTGTTGAATTCTGAGTTGCTAGTTAACTTTGGTTTGTCAGGATTTTAATGATGTCATTCTATTGTTTTCTAGCTTGCATAATGTCTGATGAGAACTCTGCTATCTTCTTAATCTTTCTCTTCTGTACATAACATGTTCACCCTTCTTTATTTAATGCTTTTAAGATTTTCCTTGATTAGTTTTTCATCAATTTGATTATTACATGGCTTATTATGGTTTCCTTTATATTTTTTAGCTCAGAACTTGTTGATAATTTTGATTTGTGGCTTTTTACTTGCATCAAATACAAAAAAAATTTGGCCATGCTTCTTCAAATATTTTTTTTCTGTCCCCTACTCTCTTTCTTCTCCATGTACACTAGTGACACAGGTTTAGACTGCTTAATAGCATCCTGTAGGTCACTGATGCTTGCTTGCTTTATTTATTTATTTACTTATTTATTTATTTGGACTTTTTATCTCCACATTTCATTTGTATAGTGTTCCCATTAGTCCCATTTTGTTTTGAATCATTTCTCTGCATTTCACTTTAGTTGTCTTCAAGTTTGCTAACCATTAGTTTCTTCTGCAGTGCCTAATATGTTATTAATCCCATACAGTGTATTTTTCTTCTCCCACATTGTATGTTTTGTCTGTAGAAGTTTCATTTTAGTTGATATTTTGCTGTCCTCTATTTCTTTCCTCATCATATTAATGTGTTCTTCTATCTTCTTGACATATAGTTTGTATTTGTAACAGCTAATTTTCCTTACTTGCCTGCTAATTATTTTATGATCTATGTCATTTCTTAGAATATAATGACTCATTTTCCCCCCTGGTTTTAAGCTATAGTTCTTGTTTCTGTGAATGCTCATCAGATTGTTCTTTGATTTCAGAATCATTAATTTTACATTGTTGTATTTTAGCTTTCATTTTATTCCTATAAATATTGCTGGGCTTCATTCTGTGTTACAGTGAAGTTGCTTGTAATCAGTGTGATCTTTTCATGATTTGTTTTAAATCTTTGTGAGAATGAATCCATGTTAGTCTTCAGTTTAATGCTATTTTGGTCTCACTCTTAAGGAAAATGTGTTCTGAGGACTTACCCAATGATGCTTCCTCTATTAGGTGGGTTCTTTGCTCTAGCCAGGGAGTCATGAACTCTTCTCAGGCTTGTGTGGTTCCATTATTTACACTGCTGTTTTTATGGTTGCTATTTGTCTGATTTTGCATCATTTTTTGTATATGTATGCACCAAATAGTATTCAGACAAAGGCGTAAGGTGATCTTTCTGCAGATCCTGAAGTTTTTGTTTGTTTGTTTGTTTTGTTTTCTTCTCTCTTTCTTTAGCACCTTCCTACTGGGTATTTTGTCTCTCAGATTCTAGTCAATTTGTCCACTCAGAACTCCAAATTGTGCTTTCATAATTTATGAAGTCGTACTTCTACTGTGTGCTGTGCCTGAAAATTCTGTGCAGGCAGTAAGTTGAGTTAATTGTAGCTCTCACCTCATTTGTTTCTCTTCTCTCAGGAAACACTTTGCTGCCGGTTATTCAATGTCTTACGACCATTGTTTTGTATGTTTTGTCTGATTTTCTAGTTGTTTAGAATGAGTGTTGCTTATTTCATCATGACCCAGAATGGAATTTTCTAATGCTATAGGTGGATGGATATCAATTTCTAACTAAGGTCCAGTGTATTCATTTGTTTCTTTTACATTAATGTTTTAGTGTCCTGTTTTTTTAAAACTTTGTCTAATCCAAGATGATAGAGATATACACATATGTTTATTTCTATAAACTATATTTTTCATATTTAGACTTATGATTTATTTCCGATTAATTTTTTTTCTTTTATGTTAGGTTATATAGTGATTCCATATTGGATTATTTTCTTTCAGCCTGAAAAGTATCCTTAAATTTATACTTTTTACCACCTTATGAAAAATGAAAGAATTTATAACAGTTTATCTTCATTTATTCTTCTGTTCTGTACATGAATAGGTACTATTAGAAACTTCTACTCTTGGCGATATTGGGTAACTAAAACTGGATTTACCCTCCCACTTTACACATCTAGGAAATCAGAGAAAACATAAGTTAATTAACTTAAAATAATAAAAGGATTGTGCTTATTGTCTTGATTACATTTCTGTCATATTCTGTGTGGGATTAACAGTTACCTAGATCTAAATAGCATCTTCTTTTACTTTAAGACTTTTTTTTTCCTTAAGATATTTAACCAGAATTTCATTTGGCAGTGTATTTCAGTGGACCACATGGATCTTCCTAATGCATTAATTGTTCAAATAAATCCTATTTATTCTCCTATTTCTATTAATTTTTGGTATTTTACTTATTGATATGTAGTAACTATCTATCAAAGACAGTAGCTCCTTGAATATGTTAGTTGTTAACATTATTAACTTTATTATTTATATTTTGACTTTAAGTATGTCTAAAATTATTGTAGGATAAAATGAAAGTAAATAAAAAGAATTGAAGACAAATATTAAAGGTCCCAAAAAGTGAGCACTAACATCATAAAATGTTTTTTAAGATAGGTTCAAGGGCTTTAGAGTCAGACTTTTCAGTCTGGACTCTACTTTCATTACCTTCGTGGTTTTAGGTAAGTTGCTGAAGTTTTCTGTTTCAATTTCATTGTCTATAAAATGGGAAAATAATTGCACAACTCTTTTCAGACAATTTGTCTTAGACAAATCTCAAGATACTACTTAGAACTGTATGGGGCTCACGGTGAGTGTTGTCTTAGCTATTTATAAATCTGAGGGCAAAAGCCATATTGTATACAAAAGCTTCACACAGGGGATAATGTCAGAGACATAAAACCTTAGATTTTAAAATTCTGAAAACCTCTTTCAGGAGATATTTTTGAGAGCCGATTATTAAACTTAAATTGAGTTGAGGCTACAAAAATGCTTATTGCAAAAGGTAATTTAAATTTTTTCTCAACTAGATCATTGTATGATCTAATTTAAATGTCTGACTCTTTTACCTCAGGGTTTTATTAGCATAAAAAAGATCCTGATTATCATCACTCTCATTATTATTGGCATTGACCTTCTCTGAATAGTCATATTAGATAAGTAGAGAAATAAAGAAATATCACTGAGGACTTCAATTTAATTGTGGGTTATTCATAACTTATTAAAAAATATTTTTCTTTGTCTTCATAATACTCTTTCATAATCAAAAATTGAAAATTAATTTTTAACAATAATATATAAAAATTATGTAGCATATAATACCTTTTACTTTGGAAATTTTTTTTCCACAATTGTGGTTTGTAAAATATGTTATTTATCAAGCTAAATGTCAGATGAATCACAAAGACTGGCCTTAGACACAGGTATTATTAATTCAGGAAACATTCAACTCCTTTTGTAGTAAATTCCTTTATTTTTTACATTCAGCATTAAAGCAAGAATAACTAAAGAATTGTTTTCAGTAACTTTTTCACTGTTAACTTAAAAAAATGTTATTAAAATATAGCTGCTGTGTTTCCCCGAAAATAAGAAAGACCTAGCCAGACCATCAGCTCTAATGTGTCTTTTGGAGCAAACATTAATATAAGACCCAGTTTTATTTTAACATAAGACTGGGTCTTATATGATATGATATGATAATATAATATAATACTGGGTCTTATATTAATTTTTGCTCCAAACGTTGCATTAGAGCTGATGGTCTGCTAGGTCTTATTTTCGGGGAAACCCAGTAGCATACAATGTTATATTAGCTTCGGATACACACTGTAGTTATTCAACATTTATGTACCTAAAGAAATGACACCATGATAAACCTAGTAACCATCTGACACTGCAACGCATATCACAATATTATTGGCTATATTCCCTATGTTGTACATTACATCCCTGTGAATTGTTTGTTTTATACTTGGAAATTTGAACCACTTATTCTCCTTCAGCTCCCCCATCCTTATTTAACTTTCAATTGCAATTGACATTCAATATTACTTTATATTAATTTCAGGTGTACACATAGTGGTTAGACATTTATATAATTTAAGAAGTGATCCCCCTGACTAGTCTAGTACCCACCTGGCACTTTACATAGTTATTACTGTATTATTGATTATATTCCCTATGCTTTATTTTACATCTTCGTGACTATTTTGTAACTACCAATTTATACTTCTTAATCTCTTTATCTTTTCCACCCTGCCCCCTAATTCCCTTTCATCTATCAACCTGATAGATCTAGTACCCATTAGATCCCATACATAGTTATTTGCCATATTATTGACTATATTCCCCATGCTTTACTCTACATTCCATGATTACTTTGTAATAACCAATTTGTACTTCTTAATCTTTGCCCCTTTTTCACCTCCTCTCCCAAAACCCCTCTCATCTGGCAACCATCAAAATGTTCTCTGTCCGTCTGAGTTTGTCTCTGTTTTGTTCTTTAGATTCCTCATATACAAGTGAAATCACATTGCGTCTGTCTTTCTCTGTCTGACATACTACACTCAGCACAATACCCTCCAGGTCCATCCGTACCACCTCAGATGGCAAGGATCTATTCCCTTCCATGGCTAAACAATATTCCATTGTATATATGTACTACCTGCTCTTTATCTATTCATCCATTGATGGACACACAGGCTTCCTGTATATATTGGCCACTGTAAACAATGCTGCAATGAATATATGGGTACACATGTCCACTCAATGTAGCATTTTGGGTTTCTTTGGATAAATACCCAGAAATGGGATTACTGGGTCCCTCTTTGTCTCTTGTTATAGCCTTTGTTTTAAAGTCTATTTGACTGGCATAAGTATTGCTACCCCGTCTTTTGTTTGTTTTGATTTTTATGAAATATTCTTTTTCATCCTTTACTTTCAGACTATGTGTGTATTTTGGTCTGAAATGAGTCTCTTGTAGGCAGCATATGTAAGGGTTTTGTTTTCTTATTAATGCAGCAATGCTTTTGATTAAAGCATTTAATTCATTTACAATTAACATTTTTGTTGATGTATATATATGTAGTTTTTGCAATTTTTTATTATTTATGTTTTTATCTTTTTGTTGTTGTTGTTGTTCTTAGAGAAGAAGTACCTCTGAGATTCCTTGTAAAAGTGGTCTGATGGTGATGAAGACCATTAGCTTTTCCTTGTCTGAAAATCTCTTTATCTGTCTTTTGATTCTAAATGATAACTTTGCTAGGTAGAGTAATCTTGGTTGTAGGTCCTTGCTTTTCATCACTTTGATATATTTTCTGCCAATCCCTTCTGGCCTGCAAAGTTTTCTTTTCTTTCTTTCTTTTTTTCCTTTGAGAAATTAGCTGACAGTCTTGCGGGAGTTCCTTTATAGGTAACTGCTTTTCTCTTGCTGCTTTTAAGATTTTTTCTCTATCTTTAACGTTTGACGTTTTAATAATAATCTGTCTTAGTGTGGATCTCTATGGATTCTTTTTGTTTGGGATGCTCTGCGCTTTCTGGGCTTGTCTGTCTATTTACTTCATCAGGTTAGGGAAGTTTTCTGTCATTATTTCTTCAAGTAGGTTTTCAATTACTAGTGCTCTCTCTTCTCCTTCTGGTACACCTATGATGTGAATATTGGTACTCTTGATATTGTCCCACAGGCCCCTTAAACTATCCTCATTTTTTTGGATTCTTCATTCTTTT
Source organism: Rhinolophus ferrumequinum (assembly GCF_004115265.2). Lineage (NCBI taxonomy): Eukaryota > Metazoa > Chordata > Mammalia > Chiroptera > Rhinolophidae > Rhinolophus > Rhinolophus ferrumequinum. The sequence continues at coordinate 43,137,797 of NC_046291.1, read as the reverse complement.
TTTGATATTCTATTTGCGTGTTTTCTGTTACCTTATCTTCCAAGTTAATGATTCAAACCTCTGCTTCATCTACGCTACCGGTGATTCCCTTTTTTATTCTTCATTTTAGTTATTCTTTATTTCTGACTGGTTCTTTTTCATGTTTTCTATCTCCATTTTTAATGTTTCTCTTTGTAAAGTTCTCCCTGAGATCACTGAGCATCCTTATAACTATGTTATAAACTCTGCACCTGGTAGGTTGCTCATCTTCATTTTGTTGTTTTTTTCTGGAGCTTTGTTCTGTTCTTTCATTTGGGACCAGTTTCTTTGTCTCCCATTTTGGTTGCCTCGCTGTGTTTTTTTCTATGTATTATGTAGGGCAATGTTTCCCACTCTTTGTAGAGTGGCCTTATGCAGTAATTGTACTGTAGGGTCCAGTGGCGCAGTCTCCCCGGTCACCAGAGCCGAGTGCTCCACGTATGTCCCTTGTGGGTTGTGTGTTCCCTCCTGTTGTCGTTGATCCTTGATTGCTGTTTTCACATCAATAGGAGGCATTGACCCTCAGTCTGATTGGTTGTGGAGACTGGCCCTGACTACAGTGGAGGAGCTGTTGTGCAGAGGGTGACCCGATAGAACAAGATTTGCTGTAGCAGGGCTCTGGTGCCTCCCTAGTCTGCTCTTTGTGTGTGTCTTCCTTGGAGGCAGTTGAGTGATTCTCCTGTTTGGCTCAGTCTGAAGCTGGCACCAGGTCCTGCTGCAAGCCCCAGGGGTCCTTCCACAAGCCAAGTTCAGCTACAGCCTGTGCCCTGCCCTGGGTCACCTGGCATGAGCCACAAAGCAATCTGCATATGGCTGACACCCATACTCAACTTAGAGGTGCCTTTAGAGGCCAAGCAATGAACTGAAGTCTGCTGCTACTAGCATAGACCTTTAGGCTTCTTGGCAAGTGGTATAGGACATGCTGAAGCCAGATACTGCTTGACTGGATTTTGTGAACGTTTGGGAGATTTTTAAGAAAGTTTATAATATGAGCCAAGACAGGCTGTTTGTATGGAAAAGCTACCGGAAGTGGCTTTGGTGGGCCTGTAAGTTGGGTGGAGTGCTGTCTCAGGGAATCACCATGGCAGAGTGAAAAAACGATGTTAGCCAGGTTGATGGAGACTCAGATATGATGTCCATCTGATTCTACACATTGGGCGGAGGGAGGGCTAAACAAATAAACAATACATTCTGCCATCACTTCTCTCTGGGAGAGAGCTGCCCTTCCATCCCTTGTTCTGAGCCAGACAACTCAGTTCCTTCCCATACATGAGTCCCTGGCAACTATTGAGCTGCTGCCCCAGCACTGGAGTTCAGAGTGAGTGAGTCTGTCAGTGAGTATGTCCATGCATGGTCCCTTTAAAAGCAATGCCTGGGACTACAGCAGCCCTCCATATCACTCATCCACAATCTCCACTGGCTTACACAGCCAGAAGTTATGGGCATTTCTTTCCCTTGCACTGGAAATCTAGGCTGGGGAGTCTGGTGTAGGGCTGGGATCCCTTGGTCCTCTTGGGGGACGTCTGCATCCGAGATATCCCTCCTGATTTTCAACTATCACACGTGAATTTGAGACAAACCCATTCCGCATCTCTGCCCCTCCTACCAATCTTGAGAACACTTCTTCTGTATGTCCTTAGTTGTGGGGCTTTTGTTCAGCAAGACTTCAGGCAATTCTCAATGGTGGTTCTTCTGCAGTTTGGTTGTAATTTTGATGTGGTCATGAGAGGATGCAAGCACAATGCTTACTTGCTCTGACATTTTGACCACAAATGTCTTTCTCTGTTAACTTTCAAAGTCTTGTAAGCTAGTTACTACTACTTCAGCAATACAGTAATTCCTTTCTCTTGTGAGAAATACTTGTAATTATATATCTGACAGCTAATTGTGATCTTGTTGACTGCATATTGTAGTTATTCACTTAAATCACATATACTTGATATATATATATTTATACATACACAGTATATAAACACATATACTATGTACGTATACACATATATATGTATATATACATTTATTTATATATATATATATATCAAGCATATGTGTATAGGAGTACATATGTGTTTACATATGCATTTATAATGCATATATACATACATAAGCTGTGTATTTGTGTATGGATGTATATATTAGATAGGTAGATAGATAGATTAAAAAGGCTATAAAATACAAGTCTGCAAGCAAAATGTAATCCATATCTCCATTTTCTTCTTAAATGTAATTTTCTCAAGGATACCTGACTCTTCATTGCTGTTGCGCCTGCACAACATGGTCTACACTTTCTTCAGTGTGCACCCATAGAGAATGGCTCAAGGGATGTGTGCCAGGTGTGGCTGTGGTTGAAATAACTTTCCTTTTAGTTGCAAGCATCAGTTCATTTCACATAACCTCTATATAGTAAAGTTATTTTCTGTATGTTTGGGAAAAAACTAAATGAGATTGTAATACATACCGTGTTTTCCCGAAAATAAGATGGGGTCTTATATTAATTTTTGCTCCAAAAGACACATTAGAGCTGATTGTCCGGCTAGGTCTTATTTTTGGGGAAACATGGTACATTGACAGATTTATAATAGGGGCTGAACATACTCGAATATGCGGGTACCAGCAGGAAAGAAATGGTACCTGGAATCAAGAGGGTCTTTTACTAGTCATAAAGATGTAAATTAATCAAGAGAACATAACAATTCTAAATGTTTATATGTAACAAAGTTTCAAAATATGTAAAGAAAAAAAATGTTAGAAGTTCAAAGAGAAATAGACAAATCCATTATTAAAGTAAGGCATTTCACTACCACTTGCTCAATAATTTAGATAATATCTGGATATAATATCAAAATGGCCTAAATTCAAAAGGACTGATTAAACCAAGTGTTGGTTAAGGTGAGATGCCACTGAAATTGTCATACACTGGTGGTGGGAATGTAAAATTGTACCATTTCGAAAAAGTTTTTTATTTTCTTAAAATGTTATACACATCCCTACCACATGTCCCAGCACACCTAATCCTAGATATTTACCAAAAGGAGAGAGAAAGCATATGTCCATACAAAGACTTACAACTAAATGTTCGCAGCAGGTTTATTTGTAATACCTGTAACCTGGAAGGAATCAAAACTTTTCAACAATACATGATGGATGAACAATTTAGGATATATCCATACAATGGAATATTACTCAGCAATAAAAAAGAATAATCAATTAATACATGCCAAAACACGGATGAATTTTAAAATAATTATGTGAAAGAACACAGTAAAAACTCATACAGTGTAATTTTAATTGTGTAAAAATCTAAAAAACACACTGATTTATAGTGTCAACATGCAAACCAGTGCTTTGCTTGGGAGGAGAGGGATTCAGAAGGCATGGATTACAATGTATCATGAAGAGGTTTTTGAGTGTGTTGGAAACGTCTGTCATCATGATTGTGGTGATGGTTTCTTTGGTATATATATTTGTTAAGTATCAAATTGGTACTTCAAATGGATGCAGTTTTTGTATGTCAATTATATCTCACTAAAGCTGCTCAATTAATCTGAGCAGTTTGTTTTTTATTTACAATGTACTAATGGATCATTGCGAAGAAAATTGACATCTTTATTATACTAATCTTTCTATCCATAATCATGAGACATCTCTTGATTTATTTACATTTCGTCACTATCTTCCAGTCAACTTTCCATATATTTTTTTCATATGAGACATAATAATCTCATAGATTTACTTTTAGTATTGTGTTATTTAGAATAAAAATTAAGCTGTCACACTCGAGACTAGCACTACAATGACATAAAGTACAATTACATTTATTTTTCCTACACAATCTATGTGTGAGTCATTCATCAAGAAAGGGTGTTGGAAAGTATGCCCTTTACTGGGGCTATTTTAGTGATCAGAAAATTATGTTTTTTTTGCCAAACAAGCCCCTTCCTTCTTCCCTTCCTTCCTTTTTTTTTCTTTTTTAATCAAAGTACAGTAGGTCCTCAAATAACATTATTTTGTTCAAAGTCATTGTGTTATAACACTGAGGGAAAAAAACAACAACATAGATTACAGCCAGGGCCACTGTCTGTGTGGAGTTTGCACATTCTCCCCATGTCTGTGTGGGTTTTCCCAGGTACCCTGGTTTCCTCCCCCATTCCCAAAATTTGCATGTGAGATGAATTGGTGTGCCTTAATGGTCCCAATATGAGTGTGGGTATGACCTTGTGATGGAATGGCATCTTTTCTAGGGTTGATTCCCACCTACCACCCTGAGCTGCTGGGATTGGCTCCAGCCACCCATGACTCTGAAATGGAATAAGTGGGTTAGAAAATAATAATCTTCACTTGCTTTAATTAATCTTCCTTAAATGTATGTATGAGATTTAACAATTAAATTTGAAACTTGTTGCAATGATGTTGCTAACCTTTTTTGATATCAGAGGACTTATTCATTATGAATTTGTACCAACTGGAAAATAAGTTAACCAACTTTACTATTTGGAAGTGCTTGATTGGCTGCGTGAAAAAGTTAAGACGACCTGAAATTTTCACCCGCAATTCGTGGCTCTAGCATCACGACAATGCACCTGCTCACACTGCACTGTCTGTGAGGGAGTTTTTAGCCAGTAAACAAATAACTGTATTGGAACACCCTCCCTCCTCACCTGATCTGGCCCCCAATGACTCTTTACCCAAATATAAAGGAAATATTGAAAGGAAGACATTTTGATGACATTCAGGACATCATGGGTAATAAGAGGACAGTTCTGATGGCCATTCCAGAAAAAGAGTTCCAAAATTGCTTTGAAGGGTGGACTAGGCACTGGTTCATAGCTTCCCAAGGAGAGTACTTCAAAGGTGACCGTAGTGATATTCAGCAATGAGGTATGTAGCACTTTTTCTAGGATGAGTTTGTGAGCTTAATTGTACAACCTTGTATAGCTTTCATTTATTTCAGTGTTTAATATTAGAAGTTTTTTTATTTGGAAGTTTGGTGATGTTTTTGTGACCAGAAATATGCCATAGGAACTTAACTCTTGTTTATGTCAATTTACCTATGCTAAAGTTGGTTTTATTATACATCACTTTGCTTAAAGTTGCAGTTTCCAAGAACTTATCAGTGATGTTGAGGACTTACTCTTAATTCCTTCAAAAATTTAATTTTCTGAGACATTGACTTTTACTTAGTACCAGTTTCTGTACCCCTTGTTCTTATCATGGATCTTTAGCCTTTGTATTTTTGGCTTTTGTGCTTGAACCAGCCGAGTTAGCCTCATTTTATTTTTGACTACTGTACTGACAAGAGTTAACTCACCAGGCCTGGGCTGTTCAAACCCTGTACATTGCCAAGAATAGCTTGTCATCAGGACTGGCCCTTGGTCAGCTCCTGGGAGATGAGCTCGGTGCCCTTAGAATATTTTGCCTGTTAGTGCTTTTGTCTTCCTGAGATTTGAGGCCATGCGGGGCCAGTGCAAGTTTTATCAGACAGTTTATGCTAACAATATTACTCATAGTGTACACCTGTTTTTGTATGCTGAGGCTTTGTGCCATGCAGTGCCAGTTTGATCGGATAGTTTGTACTAACAATGTGATTAATGGCAAACTCCTGTTTTCACTTCTGGGGATTTACATCTGAGTATCTGATGTCACTCACAAAATTGTCACATGCCTACATGATTCATCTCCAAAAGACCCCCCAAAACCGCTAAATATGAAGGCTTGGGTGATCTTCCCTGGCTGAGAGTACTATGCAGATGTTGTCGTTGTCAATATTAGGAAAATAAAGTATGTCCATGGAACTCTACTGGGGAAAGATCTCTTCTGGGGAAAGATCACTTAGAAGATGACACCTGGTTTCTCCTGGAACTTGCCTCATGCACCTTTTTCCTTTGCTGGTTTGTATCCTTTTTGCTCTAATAAGCAATAACAATAAACATAACAGCTTTTCTGAGTTTTATAAGTCCTTCTAGCAAATCATCTAACCTGAGAGTGGCCTTCGGGGTCCCTGCCACAGCTACTTGGAGGGCATTTCAAACCACAAGTACAATAGGAAGACAAGGTCCTTGCTACGGGCCTTTGATTATTGGCTCTGAAGTCTTAATTGGCCTTTGGGAAGGATTTGGGCAACAGTCATACCTGTTGCTCCTTGGTATTTGCAACTCCCAAGGCCCTCTGAAAGGTTGGTTTCATTAATGGTTTCAATCAGTGGCCCCTCTTATCCGTATTTTGCCTTTTTGCTTTTCAGTCTCTTCCCACTTTGACTCTAGACTTGTTCACCTGTGTTGCTTTGGCCAATGAGAGCTTAGCAAACATGATATGAACAGAGACCTGCAAAAGCCCTCCCACTTTTCTGCTTTCTCCTTTGTAACTCTGCTGGCATCATGAGATCCAACCTAGCATAGGTTGTGAGAGAATGAGAGACCAGGTGGATGCTCAGTAGAGACCCTCTTAGCCCAGGAAGCTCTCTGCTGACACACTAGCTGACTATGAATACTTGAAAGAGCCCCCAACTGATCTACAGATATTTGATTAATAAACACTTATTATGTATAATGTAGGATTTCTGAGGATTTGTTAGGCAGCCAATAGCTAACAATTATAGACCCTAAATAAAATACTATTTCTTGCAAATTTGTCAACTCACACTAACAATCTGACCATGTTTTATCTACTTCCCTCAGAATTATGGGCTGTCAGGGCACGTGGTCTCTGCCTTCCAAGTTATCAAAGGCTGCAGCTTTGTCAAATGTTTTTCCGTGATATAGCCTACCCTCAAAACGTACCTTAAAGTTGGTGACCACTTCTCCATAGCTCCGGTCCTTGTATCTTAATCTGCACTACCATCATGTCTCAATAATTCATGATAACTTTTTAACTTGTCCCCTTGCTTATTTATTTTTTTGCCACAATACTCCAGAGTGATTCTTTAAAAAAAAAAGGTAGATTATTTTATTCTTTTGTTTTTACTACATTCAGGAAAAAAACAGCCAAATGCATATGCTATGCTTGCCTTATTGGTTCAATAAGATCTGGCCCTCACTTATCTCTGTGACCTCCCTCCTTTTACATTTCCTTCCGTCACTCAGGTTCTTGCTGGTGCTCACACTTATCAAGCATTCAACAGCCCTAAGGTCTACGTATTTGCTGTTCCCTGTGCCTTTCTGACTCATGCCCTAGATATCTACAGGGATCATTCTCACATCATTTAAGCTTTCCTTATACAGAGATGGAATTCAGTTATTACCAGTGAAGCCTGCTAACTATCACGTAGCAATCTTGTCTTCATGACGCCATAGTAATCTGGCGTCTATGCATATCTATAGAGGAAATTATCCTGTCTTAGAGGTAAATATTTTATTATTGTTAGTGCTTGTTTGTCACCTTATCTGGGAGGTGATGGGGTTCAGCACATGCTACCCCAAAATGTGGCACTTTGGCATTAGTTAGTTTCAGTTGAAGGAGTTAGAGAAAACAGCAGAAGCAGGAAGATCTGACCTTCCCCGTACCTTTCTCCCCTGAAACAGGTCATAAAACTCTCATTTGAGAGGTGCCCTCCCTATACCTGGAGGAGAACAGCATCCTTAGCTCTGAAAACAAAGGGACACTAAGAAGTCAAGTAAAAAGCCTTACTAAGTCTTCTCCAGTTTACTTCACATAACTCATACTTACCACATTTATCTAATTTAGCACATTTCTCCATGACTGTCCACTCGTCATCAAATGTAGCATAAAAAGACTCATATCTAACCATTTCTTCAGGTCTTCATTTCCTTATGAAGGCTCCTGTGGCACATAAAATATATGAAATAAGTTTGTATCCTTTTTTCCTATTAATCTCTCTTTGACAGTTTACTTTCAGACACAGCCAGGGACCCTAAGGAGATCAAGGAAAACTTTTACCTCAGGAGTCCTTCCCTATCCACCCTACATACAATAGCATCTGAAAATGTCCTTCTCTATATCCCTTTTCACTATTTTTAAATTCATGCCGTCATGTTGAATGCATCTCCCAGAGTAGAATATAGTCTTATGAATATAGTAATCTCTATTTTAGTTTTGTTCTGGTCATAACAAGTCCTGAGAAGTCATTTGTTGATCAAATGGATGAACCTCTGTCTACTCCCATCCCAACGCAAATTTTCCTCAAAGCGAATTAGTCACTTCAGAATATTAAACCCAGACAGTAGGTCATTCTGTAGTATTCTTCTACAGTCTAAGTTCAGGGGAACGATCCAGGAGTGGTCATGAGCTCTAGTAGACTCATTGATCATTCAACATTTTCTCAGCTATGTGAGTGACAGATATGACTGTATTTTTTCCAGTATCCAATGCTTGACTGTTATATCAAACATATGTGCACACCACGCACACACACACAAACACACACGAACACATATACCTACACTTACATTCTTACCCTCCAAAGCAATAATTTTCAGCAGTAGCACATTATAAACTGATAAGGAGGAAGAGAAATACAGTAGTAACTTTATCTAATCATGAAACATATTTCTATAATGGAATTATAACTTTACGTATGCAGAGGAGTTTCAGTTCTTTTTTGCATTTCCCTTTTTCCTACTCTCAAATGATAATTGAAGAGACTTTTGTCAGTTCTTATGGTATACCTCTTATAGCCTCTTGTTATTGGGTTCACCTTGACTTCACATGTAGACCCTGTGGGCCGAATCTTTCAAAGATGTTTCAAACTCTGCTACTTTCCTTGGACCACTGTTCTCACAGAACTTGTTTGGCTAAAATTACTGGAGTGAGGGCTGCTCCCAAAGTAGGCATCCAGTAAGGTTTGTACCTTTATATATTTTGGGGGACATTAGATCCTACTTCCTTCAAATCCAGGTGATACAGATCAAGTGCTGCTTGATCTGCTCTCCTTGCTTCCCTTCTCTGGGGTTGACAAATCTGGGGCCACTCACTCAGCAAGGTCCGCATAGACTATCTAGTGACTGATGTGGGGAAGTAAGTTAACCATTGTTCTAAGTTCACTGCTTGAAAGGACAGGAAACTTATAATTTGACATCTCATTAAGATGACAATTAAGAGCATTTTTAATTTGTAAACCCCTGAGTAATGATTTAGAAACAAGTTGTCAAGTCATTATAGCATAAACTGTTCGAATTGATTACAACAAGCTAGATCACAGTAATTGAGGGAGCATAAGTTTGTAAAAGATTCATCTCTTTACATTACTTTTTTACTCATTGTCAATGTTATTCGTTTTTTCCCTTTAATTTCACCTATTTTTTCCTTGTGTTTCACTAAAACTATTGTACCATGTTGATTAATATGATTACATTATTTTGAAAAGATGGGAATTTCTGTTTTCTGAGATGCTATGATTTACATGAATATCCCTTTGAGATGTAGATTCTGTCTGGCAATTTACTACATATATTAATACAAAATTCATCTTCCATCAGTCTTATTATTTATTATTCACACTGTTGATGAAAAATATATTATGAATGATTGTTTCATGAAAGACACTGTATTAGGTCCTCAAAAGTAGGTAATAGAAAATCAAAGGTATTGTTCCAGATAAACCACATATGAAAGCATCTTGTACAGTAATATACAAACACAAGTGTAAGAGCAAAATAAAAACAAAGTATTTTAGTTTTGACGAGAGAGTTGCAAGCAGTTAGTTTTACTAAAGAAAATATTCATACTATCAATGAGAACTGCTGAATGAGTCATATATAAGGAAAAGGGAAGAAGAAAAGTCAGAAAAGTTCTTTACAGTTTACAAAAATAGAAGACAATTTTGATTCTTTAATGTTGGAGAATGATAACTGCTGTCGATTTCTGAGTTGGCTCGTAAATGTCTGATATTACAAAAATTGTTCTGAATCAAATTTAAATTTCAATTTTCTCTCCTCCAATTAGGAATTTGATGATTAAATTTGTGGCAAAAACACACAAAGCATATATCGGTCTGGTTTTCTCAGTTGTAAAAATAAAAGTAATACCACCAACATTAACATTGTACATTATAATATATTTTCTACTGCTTAATTTATGATATGGACATTTAAGGATAGTGTTAAAGAGTAAGGTATTATGTTACTGTTTATGTTCTTTCTCAAATATTGAGAAAATTTACCAATAATTTTGCACCTTATTTCCATTAAAATTCAAATTGAAATCCCATTACTTCTACTTAACTTGGAATGTACTCAACATACCATTGGGGAGGATTCTCAAACTCTAAAATTTTAAATACTTATTACATTTAGAGCTCAGAAATTTTAGTATTTTCCTTGCTTTCATTTTTGTTCTAATAAGTTCAATTGCATATCAAATTTGAAGTATTTAATGTTTTTCCGATGCTTTTCTGTAGTTGGGATATTAACCTCTGAGACCTGATAAAATGTTACTATTCACTAATTATTCTTCACTACAGTTTAAAAGGAAATATTCCACCTAAGTATTCTAAAATACATTTAAAGATGAGTTTATATTTTTAATTATATTAGAGGCTATCTCTCCTTTAATTTTAGGACATGTATTTATAGTTATGATACACAGTAGAACTTTGTATTTGAAATAGTCAGATTTTAAATGTAATCTTCATTTCATTGATTTAAAAAGTACGGCTATTTAACACCAGCATAATTTTATAAAAATTGATGGATTTCTTTGAAATATTGATTGGTATTTAAGCTATATTCCTATTAAACTCCAACCAGATAAGCACTTTAGTAGAAATGTATGACTAATTCTGTCATCAAACCAAATTTTTTCAAAATTGAAAATAGAGAACCAAATAACAAACTCTTGTATTTTAGAGATTCATATTATTACAGATAATAATTTTAATTTTAATTTAATAACATCTATAAAAATCATAAACTGTATTGTCTAAATGCCATCACTGTTATCATTGTCATGTTTGTTAGTCTGGATCCTCTGAGCAGCACATACCAAGACAGTGTAGGAGAGGAAATACTTTCTATCTTCCTGAGTTCTATAGCTGGGTCTTTGAAGTGAACTGACAATAGGCAGATTAACAAGAAAAAATGTATATAAATTTATTAATTTTTAATCTTACATCATGGGAATAAAATGGTGAGATTTGAGAGCTTATATACTGTCTTAATAGGGGAAGAGGACTTAAAGGAAAATAAGCAAGTTTTAGGAAAGATAATGGGCCCTTAGAAGAATAGGTGGGAGATGTGATAGTTTGTAACAGTGTTTGTCTGGGGGTGGCGTTGATTTCTAGTCTCTTCGCCCAGGGGTGAGAGTCAATCTTTCCCAGTTGATGAAACTTCCAGGGAGGGGATTAATGACAAGTGAGTTCCCCTTGAAGGATCTGTCTTTAGGCAGGTGAGTGGAGTTCAAAGAAAGCTTCTCCCTGCATTTGCTGTTTTTCAAGTGCCCTCAGCTCAAAATAATCCTTAAGCCACAGAGGCATATTTTAAGGTGGCATATTCTACCACCCTTCAACAGGATTCAGTGGGCAAGAGAATTATTGGGAAAAAATTCTGGGAGGAAAAATGAAAGGAGTTAGAAAGGAACACATCAGAAGGCAAAGCAGGAATGACACCTGGGAAGGAGAAAGGGTAGGGAGAATAGTGGGAAGAAGACTCTTTATTTGGTGTGCAATTCTAAAACAGTTTTTGCCAGCCAGTGGAGAATCCTTGAAGCCAAAGTTGCTCACAGGCATGGGTTTGCCTTAGTACCCCTGCTGCCCTCAGTCACTTGTTGGGAGGATCCCATGGGAAGCATGGCTTCAACACTGGGGTGGGATACATTCAGCGGTTAGTAGGCAATCATTCTCCCTAAAATCAGAGAACTCTGAGGCAAATTTTCATGGCCAGCTTATGCCATTTTCAGTTTATTAGCAAGAATCTTCTTAATTTGTTAGGACATCTCTAGAATTTTTCAAACATCTATTTTTCCTTCTTATGGAATAGAATTCAAACTATAGCAAGGCTTCTTGGATAGGTGGGCATAACTTGTAGGAGATAGCATGAAAACCTGTCATCAAAGTTATATATTTACTAGAAAAAAAAAATCAACTTCATAGGAGATAATGTAGTTTGGTGTGATATCAAAGGCCAGAAAAATACCGTCAGGGGTGGTAATCTTCACAAAGAGACCATGCCAGCAATTCCTAGTGTCAGATAAACCACAGAAATGGGGCACTCAGGAATAAGAAGTATGTAAGGCTTAAGGGAAGCATCAGGTAGCTGACCCTCTTCCACTGGTCTAGGATTCAAGGATAAGATCCAGTCCTTAGGAAGTTAATAGGTTGAGTAAAGGTAGGACAGGATACCACTACTACAAGGAAATAAGCAGTTTTCAATACAGAGATTCAGAGTTCCAGGCACAGGGAACAAAGTTAGAATTCAATAATAACATTTGGGGTACAGGATAAACAAAATCTATAACAAATCAGAAGCCCAGTTATACAAACAGATAATTTAATAAGAATAGTCGCAAGAGTAAGTGATCATTTTTCCCATCGTGTTGGGCTAGAATTTCTTAGAGCCTTCCTGCTTTGAGTTAGTAGTCTAAGAGACTGGGCCAGAGATGAATTATATTGGATTTAGAATTTTCCGGTTACTACAGGGGCTGAAGCTTAGGAATGAAGTAAAACCAGATGCCTCCTTCCTCTAGTTCAGGCTATTGCAACCTTATTATTGTTCTCCATGCTTCCATCTTGGAGTCTATCATATTGTTGCTAAAAATCTTGGATTTAAGGTCAAGATACACACGCAATGGTATTCAGTGCTTTTGCAATGATAGTTGATCGGTTCTGCTTAGTGCTACAGAAGGCTCTTTAGGTTTTATATTTCAGCAGTATTTCATAGAACTCTTTTCTGGGCTAATCTTGGAAATTTTCAATCAAGAAGTTCTTAGTTTTTCTCCATTAGTTATTTAATATCTAGAACTATGAAGTTCTGTGGCTGTACTATCTACTCACAGAGCTTTCTAGAAATATTCAGTTTGTGGAGCATGGTTGGAAAACATTATTTTATTAATTATTTATATTTGTGGGATCTTGAACAAAGAAATTCAGCAGTAATAACATTAAAAAAGTTATTAGTATACGAACTTCTGGTTAACATACAATTTCTTATATAGTCTCATCATATCCAGTCTTCAAAAATGCTAATATGTTATTATAATGGGAAATACATTTTAGAAATCATAAACCATTTTACTAGTTATAAATATAATTTAAAATTTTTCAGATAATGTCTGTATCACGCTAATTATTCCTGTATCATTGATTAAATTATCCTCAAAGAACTAGATTAATCCTGAAAGTCTCCTCTCATATATTTAGTAATCTGTTGATATAAACACAGTGAAAAATGTTAACATCAAACCCTTGTTTATTACGAGCTATAATAAACATATTTTTAAATTTTATACTTAAAAAGTGATTATTATAATTTCTGAATCAGATAATAACTACCTTCAGACTTTAAAAGTGGTGTCTGCTCAAGTAAAAACTGTTTGTTTTATTTTTCAGAATTCTCATTCTGTAGATAGCATAACGCATTTTCACCTCTAGAGTAACTTTCTAAGTTTAATATAACCTCCATTCTTACAAGTAAGTAGAAAATGATTTATGTTCTTTCATTTCTAGCTTTACGTAAAGCACAGAATTACTCACAATAAAAATGCATTATTCAGGAAATCTTTACTGGAAAATTTCCAGGCGAATATCTCTACCAAACAGGAAAGGTTGTTTAATAATGGATCCCAGTGCATTATCATACAATCTGTGTAAGTATTTGCTATCTGAAGATCAGCCCATTGGGTGCAATTGATTTAGAAGAATGTACTTGGATTGATTTCTGAGCTCTCAATATGGAAGCCTCTCTTTAATGAATATGGTGGATGGACTAAGAAGGAGCTGAAACACAATTTATTAAAGATGATTACTACAGCTTGAAACTTTTGGAAAGTACATTTATTATCTTTTGCTAAATCCTCAGGAAATAAGAAGTTCTGACAAGATCTTTTATTATAATGTGTAAAACCTACTTAAGAGTTGCAAGCAGAAAATGAGAAATTAAACAGCTTAGCTGTGAATTATTTTCTTTCATAGAGCATTAAACATTAATAGGATAATATTTCTATTTAGAACCAAGAAACAGTATCTAATTAATATAGTAACATATTTATTCATGTGCTTCATCTAAATGTATTAATAACATTTTTCTTGATCTCAAAAGAAAATGCGCTATTAGCCAGTATTTTCTACAAAAAAAGAAATGAAGCATTTTGATTTGTGTAAGCTTGTGGTATTTTCTTAGGAAATGTTTTATAAAACATTTAAGTATTGCCACTTTAAGGTCAAGATGTATATTCTGTTGAGTCCCCATTCCATTACCCACTCAGGGTGATGAAAAGGGCAGGAAGAATCACTTGTATGCATTGAGTGCTAGAGATTAGATTGCTGAGAACCAGAACCAGCCAGTCCTCGGGCTACAATGGGAACTTCTGTCTCATTCTGGTCTTGCTTGACTCACAGGCATCAATGCCAAGGTGTAGAACAGATGAGACAATAGAGATAAGTAACTACAAGTTTTGTTGCTCATGCTGAAGTGACCAGAGTCAGTAGCAATTAATCAGTAATTCAGAGATCCTCTGTGCAGCATTGTTTCTCAGACTTTAATGTGCATACAAATCCCCTTGAAATCTTGTTAAATTGTAGATTCTGATTTGGTAGTTCTGGGGTGGGAGGTGGGGCTGAAACTCTGCAGTTTTAGCCATCTTCTGAGAGTGCCCATCGTGTTGATGCACAGTCCACACTTGGTGACTGGTCTGGAGCACTGCACACTCATGATTACCCTTACCTGAGGCACCATTATATCCATTAACACCCCCCTAAACTTTTCCACGTGATGGAGCTAGCCTGACCATTTGAAGTTTGTTGTCATTATAACTTTAATACTGTAGGTGGAGGTCTTTTGCAAGGGCAAAACAGATATTTAACTTTATTTGCTCAGAGAACTATTTTTTGGTCAACCCCTACTATTTACAGTGCTATCTATACATTTGTTCTTTTTTCCTGCCCAAAGTTTGGCCAAACTGTAAAAACTTCAATGCTTTTTATTTCTACCTAGCTAATTCTAATGACCTTCCCTTAAGCTATCCAATAGATTCTCCTGCTGATCAATACTTCAAACTCAACTTAATCCATTAAGGATTTGGGAAATATTATGTTCATTTTTAATATAAATTCTATGCATTTACCTTGATGGAATAATAATAATAAAAAAAAATCATGATAGAAGGGAATAAAACTCCCTCAAACATTTCTAAGATAATATAGAGACACAAAATAAGCTTAGGTGAAATATAAAAAAACAAGTCACTTTCTAACCCTCTGTAAACTTGCAAAGGGACTTCCAGTTTGTTTTGCTATGTATACCTTTCTAGATGCAGAGATAACTTAAATTTTCATCACAAAGAAACTTTATATAGATTATCTTTTTGGTTTGAAGCAATTGATGAGGAAAGTGAGAGCTATCATTGCTCTCAGATGATATACTTTGAATGATACCGAAAGTTAATTCTGCTTCCATATATTTGTCTTTTCTAAAGATTTCCAATAGGACCTAAAATGCCACTATTAGATAATTTCTTTGAATAAGCCATGTAAGTCTTGGTAGTTATTATTTAAACATAATTGCAAACTAAAAAGCACCTTGAGAATTTATAAAATTCATTCTAGTTATGACCTCCAGCCAGTTTTCTGTATTCTTTCCTTCCTGTTTATTATTCTTTCTCATATATCTTCTAAATGTGACAAGTCTCCAGGACTCTCTTCTTGATTTTCTCTTTTTCTTTTATTATTTTAGCTGTTATTAACACAGGTTCATTTTCTTCAGCTGGAAATTGTTTAAGTTCTAAAGAGTACACATTACACTCTGAATGCTTACTTAGGCTTAGTTTTCTTTAGCTCCAGAAGTATATTTCTACTTACTTGCATATATCTACAAAATACGTAAAAAGCTAAATGGGAATTGGGTACGAGAGAAACTACATTAAAGATTCTAATAACATGTAGATATAACATGTTTAGGTTAATATGCTTCTTATTTTATAATCTATTTGTTATGTTAGTTTTATATATCATTTTATATTTTACTGTGTTTCCCCAAAAATAAGACCTAACAGGAAAATAAGTGATATGACATATAAACTCTGACCCTGGATATGGCACATGACTATATAATTTGGCTGGCATTGTATTCTAAATTTATATTTGATTTGATCAAACATATACAAGTATGCCTTCACTCACTATTCCGTTGAGAAGAGTTTAAAGGAAAAATAGGACACTAAGTAATTCTAAAGTAGTTATAAGGGTGTACCAAAACTGTAAAGGGTCTGAGATTTTACCAAATTTGTAAGCTGACATGTTAGACTGCCACAGTAATCATGGATGCTGGCAGAAAGCATGTGACTCCTGGGTCAGAGATGAAAGATTTTATTAATCACAATCTAGCAAGGAGTATAAGCATCAGTATACTGTTTCCATTCCCCTTGTCTCCATTTCCATAGAGGTTATGTGAATGGACCCAAATGGATATCTGCACAAACAATGGATTATGTTATAGGGAAACCAGCTTAGGAGCCCAAATATTTTATAATAGGCAGTGAGCACTCCTGCACTTACTCTGGAGGGAGTCACTATTTATATCTTTCAGTGCAGAAACTGCACACACACACACACACACACACACACACACACACAATGGCAATAAGTGCCTCACTTACAAGACATGTAGAAATTCAAGAGACTCATGGAAAGTTGTCTCCCAACAGGAGACATAACATATTGTTATTTTAAAGCAATTGAATCCTTGCCCCCCATCTCATTTACATCAACTTCTCCACCTTTGACTCTTCCATAAACCTCAATTATAGATCAAGGGAAAATGCATTTTGCAGTACAGATATAAAAAGATATGTCTAAGATTTTGTAGAAATTTGGAAAGTAATATAGCATATTTTATAAAGTGATGCAAGGAAAATATGGCTATTAGATGTAAGGAAACCCAAATATTTTACCTGCTTTCATGATTAAAAACTGCTGGCCAGGGATTCTAGAAAGTAAACAATTTAAAAGACTTGAACACTTAAAATTTACTAGTAGTCAATTGCCAAAATTTATTTTTCAAATTATACTTAAGATCATATCAATAGAACTAAATTTATATTATTACTATATATTTGAACAAATATTTTGTAGTCTTTCATAATTTGTTCTTACATGTTTGATGCCATACAACTTTAAGTAGTTATATCAAAATTAAAAATAATATGCTTGGTTTCAAGAATTTTTATTATGAAAATTAGAGAAAGCCACTGGATGAATTGTCTACATAATATAAATAAATGAAAAGGCCACTAACAAAAAGTTAAAAAGTTGGATATTTTGAAACTTAACCTAATAATTATAACAAAATTCTAATTCTTAATTTTTAAAAGAAAACAGACTTTTGAATGTTACATAATTCTTAGTAATTTTATCACTTTACTGTCACTTTTCTTACTAATGTTTTTGATTCAAAAGCAGTTAATGTTAAAATTAAGCAATCATGGATAATCCTGATGAAAATCACAGAAAAATGTTATCGTACATAATACATATTTTGGGTTTTATGCCCCTTCTGAACCAATACCAATGAAAGCAAGTAGAATTTAAAGGTGTTAATGACATTGTTAAAAATGTTAGTGTGAAAATACAAGCTGTTAGAAACTCTAAAGCTTGACAGAATATTTTTATACCTTTGAAAGAAAGGAATTAATGCAAAGCAAGGGACAAAATGGAATTAAGCATAATATTGGTATTATTAGGTTGTCTCTAAAATATTCTTCATCAACATAGAAATTACACATTTTAATTTACTTTTTTCAGTAAGTTCTGCCATGAAATAAAGATTTTCATTGTTTCAATGTCGTTTTTCTTCTATCAGTTTGGATTGTTGTATGAGAAGTTTCTATTACTGAGAAAGAATTGAAGAGTAGTTGTTGAAAGATTCTCAAGATTCTTAACTCCCTTTTACTATGGGTACTTTATAACTGCTTGACAAGTTAGCTCCAGCTACACTATTTTTCCTTGCGTTTTCAATTCATAACATTCACAATGTATTAAATGCACCCAAGGTTACTTTTTCATTACTTCCTTGATCCACTTAAATCTGTTTTCTACTGTTTTCCCTATTCCAAACCCCATCCCAAACACTTCATAGAAACTCCTCCTTAAAAATATTCAAGGAAATCTACTTACTAAATTAATTAAAATTTCTCCGTCTTTGTTTTATTCTCATTGAAACTTTACACTCTGCCCCAACTCCTCCATCTTGAACTTCCTCTATCCCTTAATGTTTTTGAATACACTTTTATTCTCCCTTCCTTCTCTTCCATAACTTTAAAGAAACTATCCATTCTCCTTTCAGTCAAATCACCTGTCTTTAGGCTGCTATCCATTCTTTTCATTTCTGAAGCCATGAATAATCTTTTATCCTTTATACCTAGCCACTCTATATAAAATGGGTAACTCCCAACAATATTTATGTTGTGTTAAGCAGAGGGCCTTCCAAGATGTCCACACCCTAATCACTAGTGTTTGTGAATGGTGCATGGCACGACAGAATAGATTTTCAGATGCAAGTAAAGTTATGTACCTTAAAATAGGGAGAGTGTAATGCTATCTACTAGGTTCAGTGTAATTGGAAGGAATCTTTTGAGGGAGAATTACTGAGATCTGGGAGGAATGCCATGACCCTTAGTGAGAGTGTTGAAATGCCAAGACAGAACTAAAAGAGCAAGCTGGATTTTCAGAGTGGGGCCTGGGGGCGTAAGGGAAAGGAAGCAGCTTGGGTCTTCTGTATATAGAAACTGGGAAAGAATGGAAAGACCCATAAGGGGAAAGATTTACTGCATGGGCCTCAAGCAGAGGCTAACACTTTCCTCACAGTATTGCTAACCCCTTTGTGATTTACACCTTAATGGTATCTCACAGTGAGCCCCAAATAAAGCCAAAAAAATAAATGCATAAGTGAATAACTGCTCTTCTGATAGTCTCTATACACACACACACACACACACACACACACACACACACACACAAAAGGATCAGATGGAATAATCAAAACATATACAAAGTAATGCAGAATTACTAGGAAAAACTACGAAATCTTGAATTACAAAAAGAAAAAAAACAACACAAAACTTCATAATACTTATAAATTCTAATGGCAACATTATCAAGTGCTCCTGGAGCATATACACCAGTCAAATTTAGAAAATTCAGATTATAAATTACACGAGTGCATGATCAGGATTGAAAGCTGAATTAATATCCTAGAAGATGAGATGCAAGAAATATTTCAAAGCACAGAGACAGGTAAAATAAATAAAAACGGAAAGACTTATAGAATAGATCTGAGAGACTAAATGTGAATAATAGGTTTTCTTAAAGGAGGAAAAAGAACAGGAGAGAGAGAGGAAGCAAACAATACCAGAAAATTTCCTTAAGCTGGGGAAAGGTTTGAATTTTCAGATGTAAGATTCACTAACTTATAGGCTGCATTGAAGAAAAAACAAAAACAAATAACTAATACTCCCAGGCATATTCTGATAAAAATTATAAGCTCTAATGCACAAGAAAATAAATTATACAAACTTCCCGAAAACTGAAAAAAGGAAAAGCCTATCTATATCTGGGGGGTAGGGGTGTGAAATTAGACTGTTACTGAACGTTGCACCAACAACAGTAGAAAGCAGTTAGTGTTGATAAACTAGTGAAAAAAAATGACTGCAACTTGACAATTATTTAACCAGGAAAGAATTCATTTGCCAGTTAAAGGAAAATAGAGTACAAGAATTCAAAGAAGATACCATCCAATTGCCTCTTGGAAGTTAAGGGAAAAAATTACTTTACGATAATCTACATAGCAAAAAGGAAAACGTGAAGAGAGAGTACAAATTCTTTAGAAAATACTGGGATGATATTAGTTCCTATGAAAACATATGGGACACAGCAAAAAATATTCTTAGAGGAACTATTATAACTTTGGATTAATTAGGTACAAAATTACCCCAAAACTTTCCTTCTTAAAAAAGTATCTCTCGTAGTTTCTGTGGTTAAGAAATTTAGGAGTGTGCTGGGTGCATGGTTTGAGATTGCTGTTAGATGTCAGCCAGGATGAAGTCATCCGAAGGCGTGGTTGGAGTTGGAGAATCCATTTCCAAGGTGGCTCTCTCACAGGGCTAGCAAGGTGTTTCTGACTTTTGTCATGAAGCCTCAGTTTCTCTCCATTTGCACCTTTACACTGGACTGCTTGAAGCCTTGTGTAAAAAAGACATGAAGGGAACTTAAATGCATATTACTAAGTGAAAAAAGCCCATCTTAAAAGGCTGCATATGTCCTTCTGGAAAAAGCAAAACTGTGGAACAGTAAAAAGATCAGTGATTACCAGGGGTTAGGGTGGGTTGAGGGAAGGCAGCATAAATATGTGGAGCACAGAGGTTTTTGGGACAGTGAAACTACTCTATATCCTAATGTAATCGTGAATGCATGTTGTTATACATTTGTCAACACACATAGACTGTACACCACAAAGAGTTAACTCTAATGTAAGCTATGAATTTTAGTTAATAATATTCAATATTGGCTCATTAATTGTAACAAATGTGCTACACTAAAGTAAGATGTTAATGATGAGGGAAACTCTGGAAGAGAGGGAGTAATGGGAAAGGGAAAGAAGATGTACGGAACGCTACATTTTGCTCAAGTTTTCTGCAAACTTAAAACTGTTCTAAAAATGTCTATTAAGTGAAAAAAAAAAAAAGCAAACGTAGAGAGAATGGGCAAATGTTATGGCCAAAACCCCTGAGTTGACAAAATGGTCAATATGAATGTTCAAAATCGACAGTAGCATAAGTGGAACATTCATACACACCAATTACCATAGATAGCTTCATATGTGGATGTCATCTAATCTTTTGAATTGGTAATGTAAATGCTCTTTAAAATATATGAAGGTATAGAAAATAGGGAAATCCCTATGTTTAATAAAGAATTTATTATTCCATCAAAACTTAATATTGCAAAAAAGGAAACTATAAATTAATCTCACTTGTGAATATAGATCAAGGTGATCACATTAATCATTAGCAAATAAAATAGAGAAAATTATTCAAGGAATGATATACTATGACCAAGAAAGATTTATATCACAAATAAAATAATGGTTTAATATGAGAAATTCTGTGAACACGTAATAAAGTTGTTTTTATTCCACAAGAGACAACACAAAAATTCCCAAGGAGTATTAGGCAAACGTTTTTGCAGAAAGATGTAACTTTATGGTCCATCATTTTATTCTGTGGAAATTCTTGAGTATATTCATCAAAGAGAAATAAACCTGTCATAATTAAGCATTTATGTCTTATCCAGTTAACGTCCTAATTCTGCCTCTCTTTTTCCCGCTTCAGTTTCTATCTTCATTCTTTTCTTCCCCATTTCACTCCAACGTCCTCACATGAAGGACTTTAGGCAGTTGCAAAGACTTCTTGTTACAGTTAGGATTACATTTGGCCATAAATAATAGAAACCTAACCATATTGGATTAGACAAGTACAGTATTTATTTTTCTCACTCTAGAGGAAGTCTGGAGGTTTGTAATCCAGGTCTGGAATGGTCCAACAGTGCTATGGGGTATCCAGATTGCTTCTATTTTTTTGTTCTACCCTTAATGTGTTGATTTGGTTTTCATGATCCCAAGATACACTGCTAGACTTTAGAATTACTTATCAATGGTGAATAGTGAATGCAAAAAGTTTTCTTCACTTGAAGATTTGTCTTTATAATGGAAAGCAGAATATTCTAATAAGGCCACATTTGTTTCATAACTGTTGGAATGGTAATAAATATTCTGTTCATCAATATTCATGGTACTTGTACTCATCAGCCATTTGTAATAACATATAACCCCAAATCTCAGAGGTTTACATCAACAAACATTTATTTCTCATTGATATTATGTGCTGGTGGTTGTTTATCTGCAGCACATGTCTTTTCACTCTGCGAGTCAGATAAGAGAAGCAAACCGTATTTGCCACCTGCTATTCTCAAGGCAGAGGGAAAAGAGCAAGTGGTAGAAACGTTCAATATCTCTTAAAGCTTTTGCTCAGAAATAACATATATCACAGATGTTCACAGTCCATGGATCAAGGTGAGTCACATGGACAGCCTGACACTTAGGAGGGCAGTGCATTTTGTCTGTAAGGGAGCTGCCGTAAGTCACATAGCAATGGATATTGTTACTTAACCCTCTCAGAGGGAATGAAAAGAATAGTTGGGAAAAATAATTTTCCTCATTAGCATAAGCCTATAATTAGGAGACAATTTACTATAGTAAATAAAAGAATTGGCTTTGTCCCTGAGCCAGAGCCAATTGTGGCTCTGTTGATTGCAGGTTGACTCTAAGCCTTAGATTTCTTATTGATGAAATATGTTAATTTCTATGGTTAAATGTTTTATTATAAAACATTTGTATTTTAGGTTGTCTTAAATATGACTGCCACATAGTGACTGCCCAACAACTTGTTATTATTTCTTAGTCCATATGAAAATAATCTATTTTATTTTCCAATGGGAATCTCAACCAACTTGATGTGAATGATAGATGTATCTATAGACACCCTAAAAATTATCTGAATTTTTGTACACTTTGTTTAGACAGGAAAGAGTGAAGCTGTGACGTTTCTATGTGAGATTGGAAGCTAAATGAGCTAAATAGCAGTATAAACAAGTCGTGTTACATTCAGAAAGCTGAATATTTTGTGCACTCATATTTGGCCTTACAAAAGTACATATAGTTTATGAATTTTCATGAAATGACTTTATCTCAAGAATTTGAAGATTTATTACTTTGTTTCAGATTGTTAATAATCAGTTAAATATATGTTATCATATCCAGTCATTCTCTGGTCTTGGAGAGGATATCCAAAACCTATTAATAAATCTAAGAAAAAAGATGCTATTGATTATGCAGGGTTTTAGCCATTTATTCACCATAATGATAACAGCCCTCTATAGCTTTTCAAAGTACTCTTAAACAACTATTGACAAAAATTAGATGAGATTCAGTTCTGTGGCTTTGCTTTTGGAAAAGAACTAGACTATTGATTTGTGTTCTTTTAGTTTTTTTTATTGATTAGTCCATTTTGCCTTAGCCCATATTTTTTTAGAGAAAGATCAATCAAGAGCCACCTATATTTCCAGACATAGTCAATTATGATTGTTAACTTAAGAAAATATATTTTCAGTTACAGTTGACATTCAACATTATTTTATATTAGTTTCAGGTGTACAGCATAGTGGTTAGACATTTATGTAATTTATGCAGTGACACTCTGATTAGTCTAGTACCCACCTGCTGATATACATAATTGTTGCAACATTACTGATTATATTCTCTATGCTATACTTTACATACCCTGACTATTTTGTACCTACCAATTTGTGTTCTTAATCCGTATACCTTTTAACCCAGCTCTCCAACCCTCCTCCCCTCTGGCAACCATGAGTTTGTCCTCTGTATCAATGAGGCTGTTTCTGTTTTGTTTGTTAGTTTATTCTGTTCTTTAGATTCCACATACAAGTTAAATCGTATGGTATTTGTCTTTCTCATATGATATATTTCACTTTGCACAATATCCTCCAGGTCCATCCATGTTGTCACAAATGGTAAGATTTCATTATTTTTAAAGGCTAAATAATATTCTATTGCATATATTTCGTATATATGTACCACATCTTCTTTATCCAGTCATTTATGGATTGGCACTTGGTTTGGCTATTGAAAAAAAAGCTGCAGTGAACATATGGGTGCATATATCTTTTCAAATTAGTGTTTTGGATTTCTACAGATAAACACCCGTAAGTGGAATTACTGGGTCATGAGGTAGTTCTGTTTTTAATTTTTTGACAAACCTCCATACTGTTTTTCATAGTGGCTGCACCAATTTGCAATTCCACCAACAGAGCAAGATGGTTCCTTTTTTTCACATCTTCACCAACACGTGTTGTTTGTTGATTGATGCTAGCCATTCTGACAGGTGTGAGGTGATATCTCATTGAATTTTTAATTTACATTTCTTTGACATTAATGATGTTGAACATCTTTTCATATGTCTATTAGCCGCCTGTATGTCCTCTTTAGAGAAATGTCTATTCAGGTCCTCTGCCCATTTTTCAATTGGATTGTTTTTTTTGTTTTGTTTTTGATGCTGAGTTGTATGAGTTCTTCATAAACTTTGTATATTAATGATTTATTGGATGTATCATTGGTGAATATCTTCTCCCATTCAGGAGGTTGTCTTTTAATTTTGTTGGTGGTTTCATTAGCTGTGCAAAAACTTTTTAGTTTGATGTAGTGCCATGTATTTATTTTTTCTTTTGTTCCCCTTGCCTGAGGAGATAGATCAGAAAAATATTACTAAGAGCACTGTCAGAGAGTTTACTGCCTATGTTTTCTTCTAGGAATTTTATGGTTTCAGGTCTTACATTTAAGTCTTTAATCCACTTTGAGTTTATTCTTGTAAATGGTGTAAGAAGGTGGTCCCATTTCAGTTTTTGCATGTATCTGTCGAGTTTTCTCAATACCATTTATTGAATAGACTAACTTTACCTCATTGTATAGTCTTGCCTCCTTTGTCATAGATTAAATGACCATATAGGTGTGGGTTTATTTCTGGACTCTCTATTCTGTTCCATTGATCTATGTGTCTGTTTTGATGCCAGTACCATGCTGTTTTGATTACTGTATCCTTGTAGTATAGTTTGATATCAGGTAGGATGGTACCTCCAACTTTGCTCTTCTTTCTCAAAATTGTTGTGGCTATTCTGGGTCTTTTGTGGTTTTATTAAATTTTAAGGTTACTTGTTCTAGTTCTGTTAAAAATGCCATTGGTATTTTGATAGGGATAGCATTGAATCTATAGATTACTTTGAGTAGTATGGATATTTTAATGATTTAATTATTCCTATCAATGAGCATGGTATATGCTTCCATTTATTTGCAACTTCAGTTTCTTTCTTCAGTGTTTCATAGGTCTTTACCTACTTGGTTAAATTTCTTCCTATGTATTATTTTTTTCTTCGATGTAATTGTAAATAGGATTATTTTCTTAATTTCCCTTTCTGATAGTTCATTATTGGTGTATAAAAATGCAACCAATTTCTGAATATTAATGTTGTATCCTGCTACTTTACTAAATTGATTTATCAGTTCTAGTAATATTTTGGTGGAACCTTTAGGGTTTTCTCTATATAGTATCATGTCATCTGCTAATAATGAGAATTTTACTTCTTCCTTTCCAACTGGATGCCATTTATTTATTATTTATTTATTTATTTATTTATTTATTTATTTATCTGATTGTTGTGGTTAGGATGTCCAATTCTATATTGAGTATATGTGGGCTTTATTGTCTTGTTCCTATCTTAAGGAGAACATTTTTATCTTTTCCCCTTTGAGTATAGCTGTAGGTTTGTTGTATATGGCCTTTATTATGTTGACGTATGTTCCCTCTGTTACGTCTTTGCTGAGAGTTATATCATAAATGGATGCTAGATTTTGTCAAACACTTTTTCTGCATCTATTGATATGATCATAGGATTTTTAGTTTTCATTTTGTTTTTGTGATGTGTCATTTAGTTGATTTGTGGATATTGAAACAAACTTGCACGCCAGGAATAAATCCCACTTGATAATTGTTTATTATTTTTAAAAATATTTTGCTGAATTTGGTTTGCTAATATTTTGTTGAGGATTTTTGTATCTATGTGCATCAGGGATAATTGGCCTATAATTTTCTTTTTTTGTAACGTCTTTTTCTGGTTTTGACGTCAGGGTAATGGTGTCCTTGTAAAATAAGCATGGGAGCATTCCCTCCTCTTGAATTTTTTTGGAATAGTTTGAGAAGGATAGGAGTTAATTCTTCTTTGAATGTTTGGTAAAATTAACATGTGAGGCCATCTGGTCAAGGACTTTTGTTTGTTGGCAATTACTTGACTACTGATTCGATTTCATTAATAATATTTGATCAGTTCAGATTTTCTGTTTCTTCTTGACTCAGTCTTGGAAGATTGCATGCTTCTAGGAATCTATCCTTTTTTTCCCAATTGTCCAGTTTGTTGGCATAATTGTTATAATATTTTCTTATAATCCTTTACATTTCTTTGATGACAGTTTTCACTTCTCTTTCATTTCTGATTTTATTCATTTGGATCCTCTCTTTTTTTTTTTTTTTTGATAAGTCTGGTTAAAGGTTTGTCAATTTTATGTATCTTTTCAATGAACCAGCTCTTGGTTTCGTAGATCTTTTGTGTTCTTTTTTTTTTTTTTTTTTTAATCTTTAGACTTTACTTTGTTTATTTCCACTGTAATCTTTATTCCTTCCTTCTTCTCACTTTGGTCTTTCTGTGCTATTCATTTTCTAGTTTCTTTAAGTATAAGTTTAGATTGTTTATTGGAAGTTTTTGTTTCTTGAGGTAGGCCTGTATTGCTGTGAATTTTCCTTTTAGAACTCCTTTTGCTGTGTCTCATAGATTTTCAGTTATTGGGTTTCATTTTAATTTGTCTCAAGTTATATTTTATTTCTTTCTTGATATTGTTGAGACCCATTCATTATTTAATAGCATGTTGTTTAGCCTCCATGCATTTGTGTGTTTTTCAGGTTTTACTTGTGATTGATTTCTAGTTTCATATCATTGTGGTCAAAGAAGATGCTTGATATGATTTCAATCTTCTTAAATTTATTGTGGCCTAACATGTGGCCTATCTTGGAAATTGTTCCATGTACACTTGAAAAGAATGTATATTCTGCTTTGGAGGGTGGAATAAGCTAAAAAATCAATTAAATCCATATGGTTTAGTGTGTCATTTAAGGTCCCTATTTCCTTGTTGTGTTTCTGTCTGGTAGGTCTGTCCATTAGTGTCAATGGGGTGTTAAAGTCCCCTACTATGATGGTATTACTGCCAATCTCTCCGTTGTTGATCAATATTTGCTTTATATGTTTAGGTGCTCCTATGTTGGGGACATAAATGTTTTCAAGGGCTATATCCTCTTGTTGGATTGATTCCTTTACCATTATGTCCCTCTTTGTTTCTTATTATAACCTTTGTTTTAAAGTCTATTTTGTGTACTATAAGTGTTGCTACCCCAGCTTTTTATTTTTCATTTCTGTTCACATGAAATATATTTTTCCTTCCCTTTACTTTTAGTCTCTCTTTCAATCTGAAGTGGGTCTTTTGTAGAGAGCATATGTGTGTGTCTTGTTTTTTTATTCATTCAGCTACCATATGTCTTTTGATCAAAGCATTTAATCCATTTACATTTAAAATGATTATTTATAAGTACATAGTCTGCCATTTTATTATTCATATTTTTGTTCCTTTTTTCCCCCATTCTTCTTCTTTAAAAAGTCCATTTAACATTTCTTATAATACTGATTTGTTGGTGATAAACTTTGTAGCTTTTTTCTGTCTGGGAAGCTCTTTATCTGTCCTTTAATTCTTAATGAGAGTCTTGCTAGGTAGAGTAGTTTTTGTTGATTGTCCTTGCTTTTCATCAGCTTAAGTATTTTGTGCCAAGCCTTAGCCCATATTTTTTGACATTGTTTCCTTAATTGAAAAAGACTTTGTAAGGAAACATAATAAAATTTAATTAAATTTTTAATCAGAATTATTTTTATCATCTTTATTTTTCCACTCTGGTCCAGAATTATTTTATTCTATTTTTGCAATTCATTAGACACTTAAAAGTTTGTTCTTTGCTTTATCAGTACAATAGTTTAAAATTCCAGATGTATGCAGCCCCAGTTATCTATCTCAACATATCTAGCTCATCATATTAGCATGAAAGTGAAATGTAGAATTTTTAATGAATGTGATTTTTTTGGTAAGAATGTAAACCTCTAGACTATTTAGAGACTGACTTGTGGACGTGTTTATCATACACATTATAGAGAATTATTTTTAAAAAAAGCATTTGGTATGAACAAGCTGATTTCATATTTTAATGAATATCTCAAGGGCCACAATGTAGATATTATATTTGACTGTCAAGTATATTTGTTCTCTCATTTTCTTTCTTTTGAGATGTGGATTCTAGGTTTGGCCAATTGTAGTAACTCATCTTCTAGGGAATAATAAGTATTCTAGAGTTTTAACCTCAGACCCAAGCTTCTGTGATTGCTATGCCAACATTAGAAGAGGAAACTCTATTTCTCCTAGGATTGCCATGCTGAGAGATGTGTGTTTGAAATTTTTGGCCCCTGGCAAGATCCTTGTTCAAGACTTTAAGGCCCTGGAACTTGTACCACTTCTTTAGTTTTTGTGCGTCACCATCAGATCTTTCGCAAGGAAGAGAACTAATATATTTGTCTTTATTGCTTAAGCTAATTAAGTGTCTGTCATTTGTAAACAACATATTTATTTCTTTAGTAAATAATAAGAGTGTTTACTTTGATAAAATTAAAAGAAAATTCCATAACATTAAGAGTCTTTCCTGCCCTTGTAATTTGAGAATGATTGTCTCATAGACCTGGTCAGGGCAAGCACCGCTGTGTTGATGGTAGGTGACCCTGATGTGTTTTGCATTGTAAGTAGAGAGGAAAGGATTCACATGCATAGTCTTTGAACATCTTAAAAAAGATTTTATTGTTCAACTAGAAAGAATAAATATAATATAATATAGTAAAACTGTGTTGTACATTAACTTACGCTGATTCAAATATACCTGTCTCTCCACTCTTTCCTTCCTTCTTCACGCATACCAATACCAATAACTAAGGCAGGAAGGAGGGAGAGAGAGATGAGCTTTGTTATGTGTTTGTCTTCAAAAATTTTAAACCCAGAGAGAAACAAAGGTATCATTAATTCAGGCAGTTATACAGATCCTGAACTTTTTATCATACCATTCTTCTGTCTTTTCTCCTCCCTCTCTTTTTCTTTAATGTGATACAATATACTTTAATGTTTATTTTGTATTTTTGAAGACTTTACTAAGTAGGGTTGCAGTCTCAGTTATTGAAGATGAATGTTAAAAAATTACCAAGGAGAATTTTAACTCTGTCTTATGAATGAATTATAGAACCTAAGTGGTATATTAAAAGTGACTCCATTATGTTTTAAAGTTCTTGAATTTTTCCAGCTACATGTTGAAATAAAGCATGGGAAAAGAAAGGAGTGAAAGTAAATGTATGGGAAAGAAACATTAAGTTTTTCTTTACAGAAGTTCGGCACATTTTTATAAAGCATTGCCAACTCACTGCAGAGACGCTTGGTGTGAACTCTTTTATCTTGATCCAGAGTGGTAGAAAGACATTTAACAAGGAATTCATTGAGGAATACTTAAGGTATCACAGTTTGATTTAAAAGTCCACTATTACCTAATGAGAATTCACATTGTAGAAGAAATTAGGGGTTTTTTTGCCTTATGATCTTTCCAATCATATGTTTGTTTACCAGCCAGGAGAAAAGAAGAGGGTGAATAAATAGGTTAGTTATATGTTGTATTGTTTACAATTTTACTAGATTGATAAATTGTCTGAAAAACCTTTAAAAGT
The DNA here is from genome assembly GCF_004115265.2 of Rhinolophus ferrumequinum. Lineage (NCBI taxonomy): Eukaryota > Metazoa > Chordata > Mammalia > Chiroptera > Rhinolophidae > Rhinolophus > Rhinolophus ferrumequinum. Next base: position 43,108,150 of record NC_046291.1, on the reverse strand, counting down.
TTTCAGCAGAAAGAGGTTTGGATATAGCTTCTGGTAAAATAGAAAGAGGAGTAATAATCTCTTTAGTATTATGGAAAAATTTAAACATTCACTTGAGAAGTAGTAAAATGAAACCTCATGAAGACATGACCCAGATTCAATAACTATAAGCATTATGCCAGGAGGAGGAGAGAACTAGAGAAGTGGGACACTTAGCAGCTAGCTGTTTTGAGCAGAGAAAGTAGCGTCAAGCTTTTACCTCATGATCCCTTCTAATAGGCCTAATGCAAGTCAGAATCACTAGAGACAATTTGGTCCATATTCAGGCCTGTTCATGAATGTAGGTAGAGAGTTAAGATCAAGATAAAACTGGAGACTGACTAGGTCTTCAAGTGCTGTCCTTTATATTGTGGAAAAAAGTCATTCATTTAGGATTAGGTGACCTAATTCAGAGTATTTTTTTGTCTCTGACTATAGATGCAAATCATTGTGAAAGTTATTAGCAGGGAAGAGAGTAAAGCAGAAATTTCAATGGAAACTCAGAGAACAGTACTTAATTACAGAATGTCATATAAAAGAAGAACTGCAGAAGTTAGAGTGTCATTTTCATACATTTTTTTTCTTCTCTTGCTTACTCCAGAGGGTTTGTTTTTTTCTTTTTCCAAGCTTGAATTGCAATTTTGAATTGTATTAGAGAATCTGGGTTATAAAAAAGATTTTGCTTAAACTCATTAAACTATGAAACTACTTCTATGCTGGTATCTTCTTCAGTTTTCAATCTAAAGATCTAAAAAGCAGATCTTGCACTAAGAAAAATGAGTAAGATTACTGATTAAAATTTGGGCATTTTGTTCCTAGACCTCGAAAGAATCTGCACGCGACAGCAAAATGAATATTAAATGCCTACACTTAGGTTCTTTTATCATCTATACTTCTTGATACTTCAGTTCACTCTGTTCAGTGTTCTTGCACATGACAGTTCTGTTCAAGGTGTAGCATAATAACCTTATTATGAGAATATTTTCCTGTGAGAATATGATGATTCCATAAACAGCTTTAGTTATGTCACCATAAAGACACAACAAGGAATTATAATTTATTTAGGACTATTATTAGTGCTTTGACAAATTTGGGTCTTTATGTCATCTGTACATTTCATATTATGATTTTTAAAATAATAATGTCTTACTATTTATTAAGATCCTGCATATATACTAAGTGCCATTCCAAGTGCTTTATATCTAATCATTTATTTAATAGTCACATCAATCCTATAAGTATAATACTGCAATTTTCCTTCTTTGTACCAGTAATGAAATACTGCTAAAGCACAGAATTTTTCACTTCCCAAGAGCATAGAATTAGTAAGTGGCTGAGCGGAAGGTCAAAATCAGGAAGTCTTGTTCCAGGCCCTGTGCCTGTAACCACTCACCTAAACAAACAACACAAAGAAGCAACCGAAGAAGGGAGAGAAAATCAAATTTTAAAATATTTTCAATTGATAGTTTTTTTAATAAATATGACCATTGGCTTTTAATTGTTCCCAAATTCAAGGTAGTGAGATGGGGAATTCAAATTTGCGGATGCAAACATGTATAGTTTTTTACTCTTTTGTTGCAGATAGTAGTACTTTGCTTTAGGATTTATAAAAGCTGATTTAAAAAAATTATAAGAACAATACTAGAAAGACAAAAAAGGAAGAACACATTTAAATAAATATAAATTCAGAAAGTTCTTTTGAGTTCTTCAAAAATATAAAAAGTGAATACTGGGGATGATTTCATGAAAACAACAACAACAACAACAACACTGGAATCAGGATAAGCAAACTGCAATTTTGTTATCAGAAAGAAGGCAAAGGGAGACCTGCTAAAGCACTTTACATTTATGCAGGACGGTGGCAGATGCTATCACCTGTGTCTGTAGCTCTTGGGATTTACCACGTCAGGGTGACTACTGCAGGGTATACTGGCAATCAGAGAATTAATATTCGACCAATAGTGGATGTATAATTACCATAGCTCTCTCCTCCTTCAGGTGGGATAACTCTGTGGTGTGTTTGACACTGTTTTCTAGAATGCTCCCATGGGATTAAGCTTCATTCACTCACAGTGATAGCAGGCTTCATGACATGATGCATTTGGCTATTGTTTGGAGTATTTACTGCTGTCTAACAAACTGCTCCAAATGTTAGTGGCTTAAAACAACAGCCATTTTATTATATTTCATAATTTTATGAATCACGAATTTGGGTAGAGCACACAGATATACTCTTCTTGTGATTAAACAGCATCAAGTGGGGATACTCAGGGGTGTTCAGCTAGTGGCTGTGCTAATATGGAGGATCCAAAGTAATTTTGCTCACATGCTTAGTGACTCAATAATGACACCTGCAAGTCTGAGCGTAGCTGTGTCTCTCCCTCCTTTCCATGAATTATCCACCTCTCCACTTGCTCTCTCTGGCAGGTAGTTGAATTTCATACACGGCAGCTTAGCGCCCTAAGACCAAATATTTCAGGAAGTGGAAGCTGCCAGTTTCTTAGGACTTCAGCATGGATAGTGGAACAAGCATCCTTCTGCCATACTCAGTTGGTCAAAGAAGTCATAAATTTCGGCTGTCACCAGATTGAAGGACTAGGGAGATAGACTTCATCTCTCAATAATAGGGTTTTAAAAATGGTGGCCATCTTAAATCTATAACACGCTCTTCTCCCCTTCCCTCTCTCACTTCTTTCCCATTCTCGTATTTGTTTTTGGTTTTAGTTGCCTCACCCAAAATGGCCCTCTCTAGAATATTTATCTCAGCATTTGTTTCAGAGGGAACTCAAACTAAGGGAGAAATTTTATATTTGGCCAAAAGGAGGGTTTTATTGGACGATATGTATTTTTGATAAATACTGTGTTCAGATAGCTCTTATTATTACTTCTTACTCTTAAAAATGTCATGGATGAGAGATGTGAGCTGATTAGCTTAAAACATGGTTTGGACTGGAATGAAGTTTATCAAACTCTAACTCACGTCTTTGCCACTGTACTTAAAAATGAAATAAAGAGAATAAACCTAAAAGGAGTCATTTAGAGAAAAGTAAGATGGACATGTAAATACTAAGCAGTATCTTTATTTATTTTTTTATGCGAAGACAAATTCAACTCAATTTAAAAAACTTTCATTTCTGATACTTTATCAAACGGTTCTGTCAATTGACATGAAGTCAAAGAGTTTGCTAATTAGCATACTCAACTACATGAAAATAGGTACACAGCATCCCTGATGTGCATCTTCAATAGAAAAGGATGGGGAATTAACTTTTGATACACACCTTCACTGTTCCAGGCTGTGCCATTGACTTTGACTGTTATTTTATTTAACCTCACATTGTAGATAATATCTACATTTTGAGAGTAATGCTTGGTAGCAAACAGGGATTCTAATACAGTCTGTCTGGCCATAGAGCAAGACCGATTCAACTACACATCACTTTTTCCAAGGAAAAGAAAATGTTTAGTGGTGATTTCCCTGTGGGGGAAGTGAATTGCAGGCCTGGGAATACTATGAGATTCTTTTGCCCTGCAACTAACTAATGCTTATAGTACCCTGTTGGGGAAGTTGAAACAATTTTCTTCTGCATGATAGGTCCCTACGTTTTATTATTTTTAAACAGCTGCTATTGAGGACAAATTTGACCTACTCCTGTTATGATTGCTTCTCTGCATGTCCATTTTTTTCTGTGGCTCTCTTTATTCTCATCTGTTTAGTCTTGAGAATCACTGTTTTTTGTTTTTTAAATACAATCTAGCTCTTCTTGATCATGCTTCCAAGATTATTTTGTTTCAAATACCACTTTAGAACCTGAACATTCCACATAAATATGGTTGAAGAAACAAAAGAAGCTTAACTAATCATGCTAAATGATTTTATCAATTTTTAAAATTTCTTACTAATATTTTGGATGAAAAAATGTTATTCACTCTTTCAAATGGCATTTACTTGATTACCAGTAAAATTAAATGACTATTTATTTCCCAATATTACTTCTTTTTTGAATTATATTATTTTTTTTCTTTTCTCCTTTTCCTGTTTTTTTTTTTTTAATTTATTGGGGTGACAATTGTTAGTAAAATTACATAGATTTCAGGTGTACAATTCTGTATTACATCATCAATAAATCCCATTGTGTGTTGACCACCCGGAGTCAGTTCTTCTTCCATCACTACATATTTGATCCCCCTTACCCTCATCTCCCGCCCCCTTACCCCCCTTACCCTCTGGTAACCACTAAACTATTGTCTGTGTCTATGAGTTTTTGTTTCTCATTTGTTTGTCTTGTTCTTTTGTTGTTTTTGGTTTATATACCACATATCAGTGAAATCATATGATTCTCTGCTTTTTCTGTCTGACTTATTTCGCTTAGCATTATACTCTCAACATCCATCCAGGTTGTCACAAATGTTCCTATATCGTCTTTTCTTACCTCTGAATAGTATTCCATTGTGTATATATACCACAACTTCTTTATCCATTCATCTATCGAAGGACATTTTGGTTGTTTCCATGTCTTGGCCACTGTAAACAAAGCTGCAATGAACATTGGAGCATACATGTCTTTATGTATAAATGTTTTCAGATTTTTTGGGTAGATATCCAGGAGAGGGATTGCTGGGTCCATATGGTAATTCTATTCGTAATTTTTTGAGGAACCTCCACACTGCCTTCCATAATGGCTGCACCAGTCTGCATTCCTACCAACAGTATATGAGGGTTCCTTTTTCTCCACAGCCTCTCCAACACTTGTTACTATTTGTCTTGTTGATGATAGCCATTCTGACTGGGGTGAGGTGATATCTCATTGTGGTTTTTATTTGCATTTCTCTGATGATTAGTGATGTTGAGCATTTTTTCATATGTCTATTTGCCATTTGTATGTCCTCTTTGGAGAAATGTCTCTTCAGGTCGTCTGCCCATTTTTCAATTGGGTTGTTTGTTTTTTGTTGTTGAGTTTCATGAGTTCCTTATATATTTTGGATATTAGCCCCTTGTTGGAGGCAGTGTTTGCAAAAATCTTCTCCCATTCAGTTGGTTGCCTGTTTATTTTGTCGATGGTTTCTTTTGCGGTGCAGAAGCTTTTAAGTTTCATATAGTCCCATTCGTTTATTTTAGCTTTTACTTCCATTGCCTTTGGAGTCAAATCCATAAAATGCTCTTTGAACCCAACGTCCATAGGTTTAGTACCTATGTTTTCTTCTATGCAGTTTATTGTGTCAGGTCTTATGCTTAAGTCTTTGATCCATTTTGAATTAACTTTGGTACATGGTGACAGATAGTAGTCCAGTTTCATTCTTTTGCACATGGCTATTCAATTCTCCCAGCACCATTTATTGAAGAGGCTGTCTTACCTCCATTGTAGGTTTTTAGCTTCTTTGCCAAAAATTATCTGTCCATATTTATGTGGTTTTATTTCTGGGTTCTCAATTCTATTCCATTGGTCTATGTGTCTGTTTTTCTGCCAATACCATACTGTTTTGATTATTGTAGCCCTGTAGTACAAGCTAAAGTCAGGGAGCGTGATACCTCCAGTATTGTTCTGTTTTCTTAAGATTGCTTTGGTTATTCGGGGTCTTTTGTGGTTCCAAACAAATCTGATGATTTTTTATTCTATTTCTTTAAAAAATGCCATTGGGATTTTGATGGGGATTGCATTAAATCTGTATATTGCTTTGGGTAATATGGCCATTTTAACTATGTTGATTCTTCCAATCCATGAGCACAGAATGTCTTTCCATTTCCTTGTGTCTTCTTCAATTTCTTTCAAAAATGTCTTATAGTTTTCAGCATATAGGTCCTTCACATCCTTGGTTAAGTTTATTCCTAGGTATTTTATTCTTTTTGCTGCAATTGCAAAAGGAATTGTTTTTTGTATTTCTTTTTCTGAGATTTCATTCTTAGTATTTAGGAATGCAATGGATTTTTGTACGTTGATTTTGTAGCCAGCAACTTTACTGTATTCGTTGATTGTTTCTAATAGCTTTTTGGTGGAGTCTTTAGGGTTTTCTATATATAGCATCATGTCATCTGCAAAGAGTGATAATTTAACTTCTTCATTCCCAATTTGGATGACTCTTATTTCTTTCTCTTGCCTGATGGCTCTGGCAAGGACTTCCAACACTATGTTGAAAAGCACAGGTGATACGGGACAGCCTTGTCGTGTTCCTGAACATAGAGCAAAGGGCTTCAGTGTTTCACCATTAATTATGAGATTAGCTGAGGGTTTGTCATATATGGCCTTTATTATGTTAAGGTATTTTCCTTCTATACCTATTTTATTAAGTGTTTTAATCATAAATAGATGTTATATCTTGTCAATTGCTTTTTCTGCATCAATTGATATAATCATATGATTTTTGTCCTTTATTTTGTTTATGTGATGTATCACATTGATGGATTTGCGGATGTTAAACCATTCTTCTGCCCCAGAAAAGATTCTGAATAATCTTTATAATGCATTGTTGCATTCGATTTGCTAGAATTTTGTTTTGGATTTTTGCATCTGTATTCATCAGAGATATTGGTGTGTAATTTTCTTTTTTTGTGTTGTCCTTATCAGGTTTTGGTATCAGGGTAATGTTGGCCTCATAAAATGAGTTAGGGAGTACTATCTCTTCTTCAATTTTTTGGAAGAGTTTGAGCAGGATTGGTATTAGATCCTCTTTGAAGGTTTGGTAGAATTCACTAGTGAAGCCATCTAGTCCCGGACTTTTGCTTTTGGGAAGACTTTGGATGACAGATTCAATTTCGTTACTGGTGATCAGTCTGTTTAGATTTTCCAGTTCTTCATGGTTCAGCCTTGGAAGGCTATATATTTCTAAGAACTTGTCCATTTCTTCTAGGTTATTGAGTTTGGTGGCATATAGTCCTTCATAGTATTCTTGGATGATCCTTTATATTTCTGTGGTGTCCGTGATAGCTTCCCTTTTTCCATTTCTGATTTTGTTAATTAGTGTCTTCTCTCTTTTTATCTTAGTGAGTCTAGACAAGGGTTTGTCAATTTTGTTAATCGTTTCAAAGAACCAGCTCTTTGTCACATTAATTTTTTTCTATTGTCTTTTTGTTCTCTATTTCATTTAGTTCTGCTCTGATTTTTGTTGTTTACTTTCTTCTGCTGACCTTGGGTTTCACTTGTTCTTCTTTTTCTAGTTCTTTAAGGTGTCACATGAGGTTATTTATTTGGGATTTTCTTGTTTCTTTTGATAGGCCTGTAATGATATAAATTTCGCTCTTAAAACTGCTTTCTCTGCATCCCAAAAATTTTGGTAGGATGTATTTTCATTGTCATTTGTTTCTATGTATCTTTTGATCTCTCCTCTAATTTCTTCTTTAACCCAGTTGTTCTTTAAAAGTATGTTGTTTAATCTGCATGTATTTGTGTTTTTTTTCCTGCTTTCTTTTTGCAGTTGATATCCAATTTCAAAGCCTTGTGATCAGAGAATACTCTTGGTATGATTTCAATCTTCTTAAATTTGCTGAGGCTTATTTTATGACCCAATATATGGTCTATCCTTGAGACTGTTCCATGTACACTAGAAAAGAATATATAGTCTGATGTTTTAGGATGAAGTGCTCTATATATGTCAATTATGTCCATTTCATGTAATTTGTCATTTAGGGCTGCTAGTTCATTATTTATTTTCTGTTTGGATGATCTATCCGTAGTTGTTAATGATGTATTTAAGTCCCCTAGTATAATTTTGTTTTGGTTAATTTCTCCCTTTAGTTCTGTTAGTAGTTGCTTGGTATATTTCGGTGCTCCCTGATTGGGAGCATAAATATTGATGACTGTTATGTCTTCTTGTTGTATAGTCCCCTTTACCATTATGAAATGTCCATCTTTGTCTCTTGTTATCTTTTTCACCCTGAAGTCTGTTTCATCTGATATCATTATGTCTACACCTGATTTTCTTTGGGTACCGTTTGCTTGGAGTGTCAATTTCCACCCTTTCACTTTGAGTCTATGCTTGTCCTTGTAGCTGAGATGTATCTCTTGGAGACAGCATATGGTTGGGTTTAGTTTTTTGATCCAATCTGCTACTCTGTGACTTTTTATTGTTGAATTCAGTCCATTTACATTTAGGGTGATTATTGACATGTGAGGATTTCCTGTCATTCTATCTTTAGTTTTCTGGTAAGGTTGTGTCTCCATTGTTTCTTTGCTTTTTTGTTGTTGTCTATTATTTCTGTGTGGTGGTATTCTATGATGTTTCCCTCTGTTTCTTTTTTTATTACAGTATATAGTTCAGTTCTGGATTTTTTTTTTCAGTGGTTACCCTTAAGTTTATGTAAAAGAAAGTTTGATATTTAGAGTATTTCATTTTCTTCAGCACACTTACTTTCTCCATTCATATATTCCGGTTCAGGCCTTTACTCTCCCCCTTTTTATGTTTCCGTTGCCACAAGTTGTCCCTATTGATGGTGGTCAAATAGCCTCCTTTAGTATTTCTTGTAGTGCAGGTCGTGTATTAAAAAATTCCCTCAGCTTCTGTATGTCTGGAAAGGTCTTCATTCCTCCTTCATATGTAAAGGATATCTTTGCTGGATATATTATTCTTGGCTCATAATTTCTCTCTTTCAATAGTTTGAATATTTGGTTCCACTCCCTCCTGGCTTGTAGAGTTTCTGCTGAAAAATCTGATGATAATCTAATGGGCTTTCCTTTGTAGGTTACCATCTTCTTTTCCCTGGCTGCCTTGAGGATTTTTTCTTTGTCGTTGATTTTAGACAGCTTCAATACAATGTGCCTTGGAGAAGGCCTGTTGGGATTAAGGCAATTAGGTGTTCTATTTGCTTTTTGGATTCAAGGATGCTGTTCTGTTCACAAGTTTGGGAAGTTCTCATCAACAATTTGTTTGAATATATTCTCTGTTCCCTTCTCTCTTTGTTCTCCTTCTGGTATGCCCATGATTCTTATATTGCTCTTTCTGATGGAGTCAGAAAGTTCTTGTAGAGTTCTTTCATTTCTTTTAACTCTCAAGTCTCTTTCTTCTTCCATCTGTGTAATTTCCAGGTTTCTATATTCGATGTCACTGATTCTTTCCTCCATCTGGTCAACTCTACTACCTAAGCTGGTTATTTCATTCTTAATTTCTTCTATTGAGTTCTTAATCTCCAGAAATTCTATTTGGTTCTTTTTTAAAATTTCAATCTCTTTCATAAAATGCTCATTTTGTTCTTTGATTGAGTTTCTGAGTTCATTAAACTGCCTTTCTGTGTTTTCTTGCATCTCGTTGAGTTTTTTCAGAACTGCAATCTTGAATTCTCTGCCATTTAAGTCACATATTTCCATATCTTCAAGTTCCTTTTCTGGAGACTTTTCAGTTTCTTTCTGAGCTGTCTTTTTGCCTTGGTTATTCATGGCAATTACTGATTTATTGTTTCTCTTCCTAGAGATCTACAGGAGTGGCTTCCGCAACAGATTGATAGGAAGAGGTCTTTCTTCTGTTTTCCAGTACTTATTGATAGAATGTTTTATTTTCTCTCCGATTGCAGCGTTTTTTTCCTCTCTCACACGGTAGTGCTATGTTTTCTTTGCACTATTCCAGCTTCTCACACAATGGGGGGATTCCCTGGGAGACGGGCTTCTCCTCTGTTAATAGTTCACCTGGGTCACAGGGCGCAGTGTCCTAGTGGATATGCTGAGAGCTTTTGAAGTTCCAAAGCTCTTCCTGCACCAGATTCAGAGCCCGTATGTTTCAGCCGTTCTGTTTCCTCCTGCAGAGATCCGCCCAGATAGGTGGGGCCAGGGGCGGGGTGAGTTGTGAGAGGTGGCCCAGAGCAATGGCGGCGACCACCACCACAGCAGGTCCTGTTTCCAAACAGCTTCCTCCCCTTTGTTGGAACTAATTGGGCTGCGAATCTGTGTCTGCGGTCCTCAGTTCTCAGAATAGCAAATATTCTGTTCTTTTGATCTGACACTGCTGCTGTTCCGCTTCTAGCACCGGCCAGGTGGGGGCGGGTTGAGCTCTGGGAAGGTAGGGAGGGGGCGGCTAGTCTTAGTGCCTAAGGCTTTCGTTCTCTGCTCGACAGTGAGGGCTTAAACCACCGTTTTCAGGCTTCTTCTCTCAGTCTTTTCTCCGTGGTTTCCGCCATGAGCGTTGGGTTCAGCTGTGTTATATGCTGCCCCCTCAGCCCTGTGGGTCATAAGCGGAACCCTAGTAGTCTGAGTTCTTCCCTCTCCCGAAGCTGCTGTAGTTCCGGGATGCAGGGAGCTCGCAGCACTGAGCTAGGTCTGCGTCCTGCGCCTGCCCGCGCGGCTCCGTCTCTGCACTTCTCCCTTCCCTCCTCCCCCTGCTTGCGCGATTCACCCACCTTTAGGTGAATTTAGTAGTGGGCATCTTCATCTTGCCTGTCTGCTGTGCAGGGAGTCCTTTGTGGAGTTATTGTTGTTCGATTAGTTGTAAATTCCAGGGAAGCTTTACAGAGGCTCACCTCATACTGCCATTTTGATGACTCCTCTTGTTGTTTATGAGTAATAGAAATTCATGGTACAATGTCATTATATAAATATGAAAGAATATTGGAGAAAGGAGAGCAGAAGATGGCAAAATTAATTTTCAGGTTTCACTTTGTAACTTGAAAGGGAGGTGAGAGAGGAGGAGGCGAGAGACCAACTGCACGTCCTCTCACTCCTTCCAGAAGTAGGTGAGTGGCCCCAGGGCTGCAGGCGGTTCCGGCGTGCTGCCTGCTGGGCTGAGTATCCCTGGGTGGGCTCTGGGGTGCACCTCGCTCTGGGTGTCTGCCGCTCTGGCTATATGGGAAGGAGAGTTGAGAATGAAGCTCTGCCCTGACTGCTGTTATATTATTTTATTAATATTTTAAAATGAATTTTTAAATTATGTGTATTAAATGTATCTGCATTTTATCTGAGATTTATTGCAAATCTTTTCTTATACTCTGTCATTTGTCTTGACATTGTTTATAGTATTTTGTCATTAATTTAAAATTTGCATGGAGTCTAGTTTATCAATGTATTCTTTTATGGATACTGAGTTTTGTATTTTTTAAAAAATAAATAGCAATATAATACAAATATTCTTTTAACTTTATCATTAAATTTAAATATTTAATGTTATATGATAGTAATATAACATATTTTTTTCTATCTGTAGCTAATTTGGCTTTATAGATAAATTATCCTCTGCCAATAAAATCAAAATTTTAAAATTATGTCTCAAATTTCTCTATATCCAAGGATATATTTGCATATCTTTCACTCTATTTCTGGTTGGTAATCTGGTCCAATTACTTGTATATTATTACACAAACTGTGTGTGTATGTGTGTGTGTGTGTGTGCATGTGCGCATACGTATGTGCGTATAGTATAGAGAAGAGAGTAGTCTTATAATAATCTTCATTTTTAACAGGGTAATTTGCAACTATAAATCCCTCAAAAACACTGTTTTGTCTGATCTCACAAACTTTTATATTTGTATTTTCATTAGATAACGTGGTTCTAAATATTCAAATATTTCCGTTGTGATTTCTAATTAGGGGTTGTTTACAAGTGTGTTTTAATTTCCAAATTCTGTTTGGTTTATTTGGTCAGAGAAATTATTCTGTATGATTTTAATCCTTTTGAATATATTTAAGCTTGTTCTATGGCTCAGCATGTGGTCTGTCTAGATGAGTGCATTGTGTATACTTGTTAAAAAACGTGTATTCTGCATTTTTTACATATAATATTCTCTAGATTATTCATTAATTCAAGATGGTTGATAGTCTTGGTGATTTTGTCTATCTTTACTGATTTTATATATTTGTCTAGTTATTCTGTCATTTGCTGACAGGATGATGTTAAAATACATTTTTATGCAATTATCTGTTTTCCTCACTTATTCTGTCAACTTTTGTTTTTGGAAATTTGTAGACTTGTTCTTAGGCACATAAACATTTATGATTGTCATTAATTCCTGATGAATTAAACTTTGATCATAAAATGTCCCTCTTTATCTCTGGTATATTCTTTGTATTAAAACCTATTTTATCTGATATTAATATTACGACTTCAGTGTTCTTATGTATTCTATTTGTGTATATATATATATATATATATATATATATATATATATATATATATATTGTTCTACATATGCTTCTGACTTATCTTTGTCTTTATATTTAAAGTCAATTTCTTATAGACAGTAGCAGGTTGGGTCCTGCTGTTTATTCATTCTGATAATGATTGCTTTTCAATGGGAGTGATTAGACAATGTAAAATTTAATGTAACTGTTATGATCTGACTTCAGTCTGCAAATTTTACTCAGTTATTTTTTTCCCCTCTATTTTTTGTTTTTGTATTCCTTTTATCCTGCCTTCTTTTGGGCTAATCAAATATTCTTAAGACTTTTATTCTATTGGCTTTGTAGTTATATCTCTGTATTATTTTCTTAGTGTTTGCTCTATGGATTATAATATACATACTTAATTTTTCCCAGGCCTACTTGAAATTTATATTGCATCATTTTTCATAAAATATAAGCTTGAAACTATATTTCCCACCTCCATTCTTTGTATATTATTTTTGTCATATGTATTGCATTTATAGACATTATAAACCACACCCTATGGTATTTTATGGACATACCTCATTTTATTGCTTTTTGCTTTATTGTACTTTGCAGATGTTCTGTTTTTTACAAACTGGGGGCCAGACCCTTCACCAACAAAGAGATTTTTGGTTCGCTTTATCGTGATACTTTCTTTATAACAGTGGTGTGGAACAAACTCACAATATCTCTGTGGTATGCCTCTAATTTTGGCTTTAAATAGTTATATGTATTTTAAAGATATTAAGGGTAAAAATATTCTTTTATATTTGTCTTCAGACTTATAATTTTTGGTTGTATTTATCTCTTCCTCCAAATTCATGTTGCATTCTTATATTATTTCACTTCACCCTGAAGTGTTCATTTTGCAATTCTTGTAGAGCACATGCTAGTGACAAATCTCTTTGTTTTCTGTTATCTTCATTTCATATTTTATTTTTATTTCGCTATTATTCTCGAAGGGTATTTTCTTCCAGTACTTTAAGCATGTCATTCCTTTGCTTGTAATGTTTCCCTGTATGTAATTTGTGGTGTTTTTTTTTTTCCCTAGCTACTTTCAAGAATTGTCTTTTTATAGTTGGTTTTTAGCAGTTTCACTGTAATGTTCTTACGTGTAGACTTTTTTTTTGTATTTATCATAACTGAGCTTCATTAAGCCTCTTGAGCCTGTTCATTTATGTCTTTCACCAAAATTCAGGTTGTATCAGGCATTATGTTTTCAAAATAATTTTTTCTGCTCCTTTGTCTCTTTCTGGGGATCTAACTTCATTTTTGTTAGACCTGTTGATAAAGCCCCAGAGTCCCTGAGTACATTTCTATGTTAAAACAATATATTTTCACTATTACATAGTTTCTATAGATCAATGTGCAAGATTTCTTGCTTTTTAAAAGCAATGTAATACATATACTCATAATAAACACATAAGAAATCTATTACTCAGCTGAGTAACAGAAATTATTTTTAAAAAGTTTGTAAAGTTTTGTATTTTACCAGTAATATATATTATGTTTTTAATTATTTTTCAACTGTTTTTCAATACATTAGTAAGATTTTAGTTAATATAATATGTGATTGCAACAAAACAGACTGTAGAACATGTAAAAAAACTAAAAATAGTTAAAACTGTTTAATATTCAATATTTAATATTGTTGTATCATTTTGTTTATCAGTAACCCCAAGAGAATCTATTAAAAACATTGGAATTAATAATGGAATTGGTAATATTTTTAAATATAAAATGAATTTGCATAAATAAGCTGTTTTTCTTTATACTAAGAAAAAGCCATTTGAAAATGGCATTGAGAAATTAACTCATTCACAATAAAACTTAAAAATATAGTGCCTCAGAATAAATTTAAAAATTAAGATATGATTTATACAAAGAAAAAAGGAAAAGAAATTAACATAATTATATTGAAGATATAAAAGCTAAATAAAAGATACCATGTTCTTATATGGAGCATACGTACATTTTTCTTCCAGTAATATTCATTTAAGACAATTTTAATCTGAATCTGATGTGTTATATTTAAATTGGACAAAATGACTGAAAATGTTGTATGAAAGGCCAAATGTGGTAAATTGTCAAATTTGTCAGAAATAAGAAAAGATAGCTACTAAATTTTTAAACATGCGTAACGTTTGACCCAGTGATGTCACCTTTGATAATCCTCTTAGAGATGTAAGTAAATACACTAGCGCTTAGGGACATATGTTCAGGTTAGTTTATTTCTGCATTATTTTTAATGCCAAAAGCACCTACTGAAGAATAATCTGAATGTTCATAAGTAGGAAAACAGTTGAATAGATTGTGGTATGGCAATAATGTGAAATATTATGCAGTCATTAAAACTCATTACATCTATGGTTATTCACTTGGAATGATGTGCATTTTATATGGTAAATCAGGAAGTTGTAGAGCTATGTGTATATTTTTACTAGTAGTTGTAAGAAAATAACAGTATATGCATGCATTTTCAAATGTTTACATCCACAAAGAGAAATATATGGAATAATATATACAGGATTGTGATTATGGTTACATTTGACAGGGTATCGAATTGAAGGCGAGGAAAGTTATTTATTTTTTTCTTTATATGCCACCACATTATTTGATTTAAATGCATTATTTTGGTAGTTCAAATGTCAGTAAAGTAAGTATAAACCTAAGAACATCTTTATAAACATACAACATTCAATCAGGAAAATAAATCTTGAAGTTAGATTACGTTCCTTATTTTATTTTCATAGTTCCCTTTTTCTAGCTTTTGTGAATATGTATTTCTAAATTATTTTCAGGTGAATCCCAAATTAGCCAATTTATGTAAAGGCTTATTTGAATAATATAAATTATTAAGAATAACAAGGTATCTAAAGAAGACAGTGCTACCTAACAATAGAACACATTTGGAAAGATTGAAAATTCATGTAGCCATATCTAAAATACACAGTATTATTTATCAATTTTTGAGCTTTTGACTGATTAGCTGCTGGTAGCTTCCCATGTGTCACTTTAATATTTGACCATAGTGTTTGTGAAAAAAACATTTACAATAGCCTTAAATTCAATGCAAGATTGATTTTGAAATATTTCTGGCAGATGTACGAATGTTCATTACACTTGACTGTTAATTTTGAATACTACCTAAACAACACTGGCCTTCCAGCTGCTTTTGCAATTAACCTCTAGCTTATTGACAATAGCACTTTTAATTATTATGGTCCATATTTATGAAATAGACTATGTCCTCTGAAATAATAGGCTATTGATTTAAATAGTCATTTGAAATGAAGTTGAAAATCCAATCATTGTTTGTAAAGCTACTGAATATTCATTTACTATACTTTTGTGTTTCATCAATACAGACCTTGCTTCATTCTAGAAGAGTTTGACAGTATTTTATTCAGTACCCGTAAGACAAAAAACTTGCACCATTTTGCTATTTCAATAAGAGTTGAAAGAGACTGCCTTCCTGGAATATATTATGCATATGGTTTATGTTACTCTTGGTATAATTCATCAAATTATATTTGAAAGTGACAGATGATGGTAGAATATATATCTACTTAATGACCTAGACTCTCCATACTCAGTTTGATTCAGTACTTAAGGGATTAGTTATTGGTTTATTATAATTATTTCATATGGTATATTAAAGATATTTTATTTGGGTAATTTAGGAAGTGGCTATTTGAAGACAAATGATTTCTTTTGTATGTTCTCTAAGTTTGTTATAGAATTTTTAACATAAACCCTATGATCACCTTTTACTTAAAAAAATAAGCCTGAATTCAATTAAACTTTAAGAAATTAAAGTTTTCTGTGTACCCTTTTAAGTGATTGTTATTACTAGATTACATTTTTTTAATAGCTTACTATGTGTCAGAATTTGTGTTAAGCATTATATGGATTATTTAACTTAATTATAATTTAAATATATTAATTATAATAATATAAATAGAAATATCCAGTATGCTTTTTTAATCTCAATAATTTTAAGAAATATACAGTAAAATTAGAATAAAACTATTGTTTTTAAAGACAATTAATATTGTTTAATTTTAAAGAATGGGAAACAAAATATATTTATGATTATTTATGGCGGTGGAACTGACACAGATTCAGTTTCTTCCTGCCCATATATTGAAGTTCAGAACATATGACAGTTCTCACCCATATAATCATCCATTTCTACATTTATTCAATAAATATTTACTGTGTGACTATTATGATATTTGCAGGCACTACTTAAATGAAAATGAATCTCGTTCCATGATCTGATGGAAGTTTATATTCAATAGTGTAAACAAAAACATCATTATAATTCATTTTGAGAAGTGACATACATTAATATGTGTAATGGTCACAAAAAACGAAATAATAATATGAAATGACCATTTGTGATTGTGGCCACTTATAATGAATGAATTCCTGTGTAGAGAAAGGGACAAAAAGAAATCTAGATATAGATTTACCCAGAGGTGATAATAAAATGGGCTTAAATGTTTGTTTGAGGACTGAATGAAATATTGTCTGCAAATTACCTACCATAAAGTCGGCCACATTATAAAGGTTTTTCCATTAGTATTATCATTACCATCTTGATCATTTTCCCAATCGTACAATATTCTTAATCTGTTTTAGTGCATGCTCAAAATTCACTTTTTATGTAACAAAGTCTTAATACTATTAATGTTTAACGTTACTTCCTCTAATAATCCTCTCTCAAATACTTATTATTTATAATGAATTCTTTCCAAATTAAGAACCAGCCCTTTTCTTTTCCCCCAGAAAATTATATATTTGAGTAAAATCCCATTCAGTCTAAATGTACTCATTTTGTACATAGTTTCTCTATCAATTTGTTTTGAATGGAAGCATACTATTTTTCATTAAAATTTATTAGGGTGACTGACAATGGCTAGTAAAATTACATAGGTTTCAAGTGTAAAGTTCTGTAATATATCATCTATATATTACATTGTGTGTTCACCACCCAGAGTTAGTTCTCCTTCCATATATTTGACCCCCTTTAATTTTGGGCCTCTTTTTTTTTTTATCATTCTTTGACTGTTTCCAGTTTTTCAGTTTCCTTGGAGGTATGTCCCCTCTGCAGTGGTTCCCTATAGACTTACGTGTTGGATGGAATGAATAACTCTTAGATTGTACCTGTTCTTAAAGTAAACTCTCTCATGCTGGAGAACCATGGTTGTCTTTGTACTCCTTGTACTTCAACAACACAGTTTCACTGTTTAATCACTTCATATTTATAATAAAATAGTCTGCATATGCAGCTCATGTAAAATACTGTTTCAGCTATGATTTCTTCATTTTAAGATTTTAATGCTTTTTATCTTTCAGAAACAACATAGGAGAAAGAAGATGCAGAGACAGAGAGGAGTGCACAGTGAGTGAGTACAAAACTATTTTCTCTCTTTGTCATCTATATGTGGCAACACTGCTGTAGTGGCAGAGTGTATTCTTCTTCTTTTTTGGATTCTGGATTTTTCTGGCAATGATATTGCTTTAAACTCCTTAGGGGGAGAGGACTATTTTATAAGGATGGTGCTTTTACTGTATAGCAAAGGAATAACCAGACCGTCACTCTAGACATGATTGACAATGGTCTTTTAAGGAGGAACCAACATTTTTAGTGAGAAAAACAAACAGTGTGACTTTCCACTGGCTGCTGTAGCTGGATAAGCAAATTATTTGACAGGTTGCATCATTAGAAGTTGTTGATTCTCATGCAGAAAAAGGTTAAGAGTTTTGGCAGTTTCCACATAAGGTAAGTAAAATGGACATGTGAAAATTTTTGAAGCTAAATAGGGTTGTTTTTTTTTTTTTAATGGGGGAAATGGAGGTTACATCGAAGTTTGAATGGTCAAGTTGTTTAATAATAAACTGACTGGATTTCCTTGAGTAGACATAGGTTGGGTTTCACCTATTACTTTCTTTTTTTTATATTTCCCTTGGACAGTACTTGAGTACCAAAAAGAAATTTTAGTCAAATATAACTTTTCATAGATGCTGCTTCTAAAAATTTCCCATGAACGTTTTCTTATTTAGTGATTCTCAGCCATCATGAAAATGGGTTACTGTAATCAGAAAGAATATACCTCAGTAATTTATACAAACAACATACTTTGTCCGATTACTTATTTAATAAGAATTTTTAATCTATTGATATTGTAGTGCTATATACTAGCAATCTAAGGCCTGCTAGTCATGAATTCATTTTTGTATCTATGAAACAGTAATCACATGGACCTGTTTTCTATTACTTGTTAATTAATATAAGTACACATTTATTTCTTGTTTTTTTCATATTCAGTATACAGTATTTTGCAAAGGAGATAATGTCTTGAGCAAATTGCCTTGTCTTAACAAAAGCTACCTGGAAAAAAATTATCAGGAAGATTAATTAAAAAAAGCAATGCTATATGTAAGATTTTTATATCTAAAGCATGTCTTAATTGTATGTATAGTTTTTTTTAACTGTAAGAATATGCCCACACACATATCGCCTTGAAACTATAATTAGAATAACAGTAGGAGATATATTTGTTAATATACATTTTTATAATTCCTATCACATTCCAGCTACTAGTCTTTACAAATCTTTAAAAATGTTTGTTAAAATGCAAATATTAATTCTTTTAATCAAAATAGCAGCCCTAAGAGGCTGTGAGTCTTTTTACGTATGGGAAAACTGAAGCATCCAGAGTTGAAATAATACACCTAGTAACGTCATACTCCTAGTAAATAGCAGACCAGGAATCCAATGCTGACAATTTGGTTACAGACTCTGTTCTTAACCACTATGTGGTATTGCTAATACGTACACTAGGCTGAAACAGATTTTTGGAAAATAGACTAGAAAGGTGATGTATCAATTTTGCATTCAGATGTTTCTTTGTTGAGATACTTGTCAACTCTCTGAATTGATGAGAAAAGCAAGGTTTAATTCTCTCAAAACTATTGTTAAACATTGGAGGTTTCATGTTCCACAGAAAAAGAGAAATGGGATTTGTGACTTCTGTATTCCTTCACTAACCAGCAAGGGACTTCCACCAATTTCAGTACTGCGTAATTCTGACTTTGTAAAGTGAGGCGGTTGTTTCTCCTGTGTGGTGCTGGATCATTCTGAAGGCACATTAGGACCTTGGATTATTAGGAGAAAACCCCAGGTCTGAAGTTGTGCCTCACATAGTGATTCATCTTGTGCTTGAAATCTCCTGACTAATGACATAGGACTTTTTGTTTTTGAATTCAGTGATACCACTGATGGTTTTCTTTGACTCAATAATGGCACAGTGAGTGCCTCTCCAGACTCTCGTGTGTCCATCTTCTCAGGGCTTGTTCTGTATGGACTAGATCTTACTTTCCCAATGACCCCATGTCCAGACTTCTGCTGAGTATTGAAAAATGTCTTTAAATATTGGTTATTAACAGAGGGTAATGGTTCTTTTTAAAACATTTGTATGTTATTATTCCTTCAACTAGGAGAACAAATGATACAGCTGAGTCAAGGGGAGGAAATAATATGCCAAAATATAAAACAGCAATTATCAAACATTTTTAGTGAATCAGAATCACTAGGAGGATTTGTTAAAATATAGATTATTGGTTCTCCCAAATTGATTTCTAGCAAGTTATCGGGTGATGCTTATTCTTCCGGCTTGGGAAACTACACTTTGAGAACCACTGATTTAGAGCTTCATACATTATCAAGACATAAAATGGGGACTGCACCTCCCTCTTACTGTTTGTGTGTAATTGAAGAGGATTAATTGTTGTAGAGCATCTTATTTCTATTTTGTGGTAGCACAGGCAAAGTTCAAACAACTTCAAATATTAGTTTTTGTCTGCTACTTATCTATTATTTTCAGCCATAGACATTTATTAAAAAGAAAAGAAAATGAGGTTTTGAGTGTGGCAGAAGTGAGTCAGAGGTGAAACTGTGGGTAATGGTATCTCTCAGGAGTCTTTAGAAGTTCACTGAATTAAAATGTATTCCATGAGTAAGAGATTTGCTGGAAGTGGAAAAGATGACTTCTTAAGACTGTTTCATTTATATAATTTTCTTTCAGAAATGGAAATATGTTTATGGATTTCCCAAAAGTAATTTTGAGAAAATAGAATAGGGATAAGGGTAATATTTAGACTAAAAAATTAAAATGCTTTTTTTTGCTCATAAAATGATTTTATCATACTTCCTATATTGAACAGTAGCTTAGAAAGTAAAGGAATTAGTTTAGCTTCTGTTGTTTTCAAGAGTCTATTGTTATCAAATTTTGACAAATTTTAATTTTAATTTATATTATTCAATAAATAGTTTTGAACATCCACTCTGTCAAGAACCATGGTAACTTCTGGGTCAGTATGGTCACAGCATTTGGAATCAAACTGTTGTATATTGAGCACCTGGAACAGTGTCTGAACCAGGGTAGCTACTCAGTAAATATATTTCAATGAAGTAAAGAATAAGTGAATGACACCAATCATTTAAAGGAAACTGATCGATTGTTTAAAGGCAACTTATTATAGAGAAATATTTCTAAAATAAATTGTTTCTTTTCTTGGATCCAAACATACTGGAGCAGAATGCTGCTGCAGTACCTGACAGGCTAACTAGCCCTCGTTGTTTGCAAAGTTATGTCATTCCAAAGAGACGTCACTCAGATACCTCACACCATCTAGTTTCAGTGAATGTCTACATGAATTCGCATAGTCCTGGTGCCAGATTCCCAAGCAGGAACTACATTTTTTGCTTCTGTGTCAAGGCAGTTACTTATGTACCATTTCAAACTGAAAGCTAACCTTTTAAAAATGTCAACACACTTACTTTACCATCGTTAACAATCACCAGAAATTTACATTTATTCAGTAGCTGCACGTCTTCAGTGCTGTGTAAAATTATTTTATTCTTTGAGAACCTATGTTCCAAGGAAGATCCATCTCCTTCATATTTAAAGCAGTTACAGACAACTGGTAAATATATCTGGACAAATATTGCAGTCTGTCTTGCAACCTGCTTTTCACCTGGGGATAGAAGAATTGTGTCATTTTGGTTGATAAATGAGTCTTTCAAAATGATTGTTTACTTACAAGTTAATCACAAGCATGTGAAGAGTTGACATTGCTTGAAGCTGGTATGCGTGTGTCTTGTTAAATACATATTCCTAAAATGGAGGACTTCCTGCAAAGATTGTTGGAAGAAAGTTAGAGGATCTAGTTTCTTGAACATTTTATAAAATGTGGTCATGTAATTCAATTAATGTCTCCTGGATTATGCTAGTTTGGATGTTTGACTTGTATAAGTATTGGAAAGCTAAATTATGTCAGGTTGCTCAGGCAGCAAGTAATTAAGACATTAGCAGCTTAAAAAGAATTTGACTTAGAATATTTCAGTTTTCCAAAGTGTTCAGTTTTACGGAAGACGTTAGGCATTGCAAGTCTTTATATCACTAAGAACCATACAAAACCCAGTAAAATGTGAGGATCATCTTTAAGATGTGTCTTCAAAAATTTTAGGACATGTTCTAAGAATGGAATTTCAATTACAGTCTTGTTTATATGTTCATTGAAAGGAAACTTGAATGTTTTTATTACCTTGATTTGAGGATAGCATTCACTGGCCAGTGTAGGAAAGGCTATGTACTTCTGCTTCAACTCAAGATCTTATTGGATGAGATTCAGAATAGACAGATGTCAAGTTAGTTCATTATCACACTCTATATTTTTTTACCCCAAAATATCCTTCTTTAGTCCTAAGAGAAGTATAAAAGTTAGATACAAAGCAAGCAATGTATCTGCCAGTATTGGGTGTTTTCTTGTTCCTAACGTCCATGACAGAACAGACTTTGGCTTTATCAGACTGGTTATCCAGCTACAGCTGAGGAAAAATAACTGTGGTATCAAAATAACTAAGTCATGGGGGAGTCTTTCCTGTAGCTGCCACACTGTTACACATACATTAAGGGCAATAGTGACTTCAATTTTCTGAAAATTTTTACAAAACTAATAGTTATTTAGTAGAGATACCTCGTTTCTTATCTCCTTTCCCCCTGAATTTAAATATGCCAATTAGCTAAAAAGAAGAAAATTAAAGGTAAGTACTTAGGTGATTATACATTTTATAGACATTCTATAAAATGTATAGTGACTTTGTTTTCCAAAAAGAAAGACATACAAAGATGTCATTTAACCATTTTCCAAGCTACTTAACCAAAAAGGAATGATTTGGTTATTTTCACATTTCCCATAAACTGAAAAAAAAGAAATGAAAATCATTACATAATATCTGCATAGGAGAATATCAGTCTGGTTCCTAAGAGCAGATATTGCTATTAATTTAACCATTCCACATCCTCCTATTTCCAAAGGATGTGCAATTAGCAATTTCTAAGATTTTATCACATTGATTGGTATAGAAATTTGCGCACACTAAAATTTATTATAATTAGTTACTGAATTTTAACTAAAAATATTCTCTTCCCTTTCTAAACTTAGCCTCAAGTATTCACACAATTTTGTTTAACTGCTTCCCTGATCTCACACATCTTTTAGTTGATGTAATATTTAAGGTTCTTTAGTGTCCAACCGAGTAAGTGTTCTAAGTCAAATTCTTAATCGATTCTTACGCAGACTTATTGATGATTCTATTTGGTGATTCTTATAAGACTTATTAACTCATTATTATAATATTGTAAAAGTGTACAATAATGGTCTGTCTGTCTATCTATCTACCATCTATCTAATCTATTTACCTACCTATTTAATTAAAACAAATGGGACTAGACTGTTAGGCTGTATTAAAATTAGCCTCTCCCTCATGCTTTATATGATTGACTCCAAAGAAAGTAATCAGTTTCCCTTTTTCCCAATATGTGACACAGATGTCTCAGAGGTTTCTAGAGCTGATTAGCACCCATAATGACCTTAAGGGTTGAGATAGAAGAAAAGAGATTTAAAAATATATATATGTCTATTATTATTCTCTGAGAAGCTGCCTTGACGAAAGTTGACAGATTCAGATACACACACAGGAAGGGGGACAACGAGAGGGGGACAATTCAACTAGAAGACTGTAGGGATCAGGAAGGAACACCTTCTCCCTATTTTAGATAAAAGTATCCCTTAGCCATCCTTAAACCCTGGTTGTCTTATATATTTTAAAAGTGGCACCAGATCAAAACCTTATTTTACTGTTAGATCTATTCACTTTATGAATTAATAAAGTAGCATACAAGAAAAACTATTTTAAACTCATGAAGGAAATTGCCATATATATCAATTTTTATCTGATTTTTAGAAAGTAGCTGCATTCTCTCTCACTGAGTTAAACACAGAGGAATTTTGGAATGTTGGGTGATAGCTCTTTTTCAGTTACAATTCCTCAAAAAGATATAGAACAAGACTTTGATTTCACTCGATTTTGTTTCCGCTGTTTCAAAAGTGAATACATGAATAGTAATACTTCTCTGTAAAAGTAATATAAGCTTGCATCAAAGTCAGTGCATTTGAGCTAGAGAGCCCCGTGGGTGATTTCTTGTAATATATACATCTGAATACCTATCTGTGAAATGCATGGCATTTCCTAGCAACTACCAACTTCTGGACAATAGTGCTATCAGTTTGGGCTCACTGTAAAAATCTGAAGTGTGAAGAAATATCCAAGGTCATTATTTCAGTTGATCTTTACTAAAATGTTACCTTTCCTTTTTAACCTAAACGAAGAGATACCATAGAGATGATTTTCAAGATAAGAATTCCTCCCTCTGAAGAGATATAAAGAAAAGAGCTGGAAAGCTGCTGTTCTTGTAAATGACCTCGTTGTCAGAAGTCTTACTGAGGTGGTGTTTGATGACATGATGCCATCCTCCTGTGTGCACTAAAAATGCTCTGGTAGCCTGGCTCTCACCTGACTGGGGACTATGGGAGCCATGCCCTTTAACATTAACATATCTTTCTGTTCAATGATAACAGCATTTACTGTGCTGAAACATAATTGGAAAAATGGAACTATCCAAAATTGTTTTTCCTATGATTAAACAGTGCTTTGTACAAAGCAAAACAAAAACAAAAACAAAAAAAAACAAAAAAACCCACAAAAAAGCTATACTAGAAAGCATTGATACCATGCTTTCATTAGCTTTAAAGCATATGTTATGAGTACATTCATTATTTAGTAAATAACATTATTGGTTAATAGTCAAATAAAGTGTTTGAAAACATTTAAGATGATCAGAAAAAATCAATAATTATATGACAACTGATCTGTTAAAAGAACAGTGACAATAAAAGAACAGAACCTATTTTTCAAATGGGAAATTATTCTAACCTCCAGTTTGAACTTCAGGCTTAAATTGTAAAATGACTCTTTTTGATATAATATATGTACCCCAAACATCCCCACTGAGTATCAAATCTAAATACCCAAACAAAACACCCTATAACACAGAGAATCACTCAGGTTCAGAGGAATGAATGATTTTAGATCCATTGTGCCACAAAACTCTATCGACTGTATTTCCTCATAGAGGGAATTAAATTTGAAAGAGGTGAAGAATAATAGAGAAAGCTATGAAAAATTGTTTCTGTGTTTTCAATTTCATCTTGTTCTCCATTCTTGGACTTTAAAGTGATATATCTGTGTGGAAAAAAAAAAATCTCAGATTCACATTTACTGACGCCCAGTTGAATTTTAGGGGCTGCTTTTCCAAATTCCAACAATCAAAAGCAGATCAGAGTAGCAGACTTTATCAAAACCAAATAAATATTTGAGATTAAAGGTGGTTTTACATGTAAAATTACATCCTTTTGCTAATCTTAGTGTCTATAGATTATAAAAGAAATATGTAGTTATTTATTGTTTTCCAAACAACACTATTTTGTTTTAAACTGGGGACAGTTTTTATTTTAGCAATGTTGAAATATTCAATACAGTATTATTAATTTTAGTCATCACTATAGTTAAATGGTTAGAAAGTGGGGACACTTAAAAGATGTTCTGTGTTCCCTGATATGCTAAGGGCACACCATTTATACACTCATATGTTTCTCTTGCTTTGCTTCTGCTGTAGTTATGCAACAAAAATCAGAGGGGAGGGTTCAGATTGCCATCATAATTTGCATTAAGGAAACAGATGTGGCAAATGACATTGCTTGACATTGGTGTTTAAGTCATTGTTTATCAGTGAAGATACAAGGTGTAGTCAGGTATGGTAAACACTGATTGCTCTCTGGGGAAAAAAATAACTGTCAGTGAAGTTGAAAGGAACAGAGGGAACTCAGAAAGGACAGAGATTCTATGGCAATAATGTAGAAGAAAATAAATAATAACAAAAGCAAAGCCAAGTGAACAGCTGTTACATATAGGTATATACATTTATAATTTTATATAGTATGCCATTAGGAGAACGGTTTCATTTATAACTGTGGAATCTAGCTATAAAATGACTCTGATTAGAAAGTGTTTTGTAAGAAAATGCAAAAGTCTGAAAATGATTCTTATCCATTTCATTCTTTTTGAACAACGTTCCAAATATCAAATAGCACTGAGGTGCTTCATTGATGGTATACCATTATTTTAAGTCTCAATGCACAATGAAAATGCTGAATGATTTAATCAAGTAGATAGGATGAGAGCATGTTCCTCAATAATGCCTCCCTTTAAAACTTCATATGTTTGCACAGATCCCTACTGTGGTGTTTGTCCGACTCTTCTTCATCTCTTAAAAACCTACTGATTTTTCCTGGAAGATCATATTGAGGTTGACACTCTTTGGAGGCTGATTCTGTTCTCAGCCAGATGTCAGGAGTGTCTACACAAGTGAGCCTATTGTGACCTTCTCTGGGAATTTTATTTTACATTAACATTACTTGCTTGATTAAAGTAAAAAATAATTTATGTGTTCAATACCTCAGCCTCTGCTAATCAGCAGTCTACCTAGTAACTCTAGAAGATGGAAGTCATAATCTCTTCTTTCAAGGGCTCATGTAAGCTTAGGGAATTGAAAAAACAAGAAACCATTACTATTTGATGAGAATCGTTTTTATATAAATGGTACATTTGTAATACTCTTCTCATTAATGGAGACTTGTTTTTGAAGGTTTAAACACTTATAGAATCAATATAGTAATTCAGGATATTTTTGGTATACTCCTAAAATATTTAAAATGTTTGTAAAAAATATACATGCTTGAATAGTCATATAGCTGAATGATAGTAATTTCGATTTGAGCATTATTGAGCATTTGATTGAATATGTCTATAGATATTATAAGATTAGAATACAATGCTTTCTTTTTACTAAACCTTCTAAGATATTTACAAGATTTTATACTATATATATCATCATATTAAAATTAATAAATGGGACAAAAACTAAAATAATTTTCAAGGAAGGAAACATTTGAAATGACATAGTTTTTCTGACACTTTACCCTATATAGTTTTGTGGGAATCAGCATGCAGCCTGTAATTATATACCCTTAAAATCAAGTATAACAAGAAATAATTGCCACACAGGTCATTTTTTTGTCATGAAAAAGTTTGAGCAAGAAATAGGAACATATTACCCCTGCTGTTTATAGAGAACACAAATACATCTAGAGAACACAAATTCAATTGCAGTTGCCAAAAAGCAGTGTGAGTTTTATTCAAATTCATTTTTCTTTGTTTCATAATGAATATTATCATGTGACTAATCAAGAATCAAAGTGTTTTTAGTAATTGCCACCTTGATAATTTCTGCGTAATGATTGTGGGTCAGCTCATTCTAGGTCATAGTAATCTTAGCAGAGGATAATGGTACATTATTATTATTTCATTTACTCAAGACTATAAATGGTTGGTTTAGTGTAATAAAAAGACTGTGTGCACTGAGAAAGAATCATGGTAAAGGAATTGAGTCATACTGTTGTTACCTGAAGGAGTCCCTGATACCCAGAATAGTAAAAGTAAAAATATCCAGTTCCTTCTTCATCTATAAAAAAATATGAATTTTGCAGGAAATTGATATTAGAAGACTAAGATAGTCTCTAGAACTCAATTCTAAGCTCTGTTTTGGCCAGAATTACATTTTATTTTAAAAGCTAGATAAGATAGGAAGATTTGCAAATACAAATAGATTAATGTGAGAATAGGTTTTCAAACTTCTACTTCATTTTGGCCAGGAGATCAGTGCTGTGCTGGCTTGATTATATTTTCCAGTTTCCCCTCCTACCTTGTATTTGTTGCATAAAAATATTTTAAGAAGAAGACTATTTTAAAAGGTGAATAAATTATTAAAGCTTCCATTCCCCTAACATGTTAACTCTTTGCTAATTCCTTTGTAAACTTGAACATTTCCAAACACCATATTATGATATTCTTTTCTTTTTCATTTTTGGACTCACAATGTAAAATGTATGACTTTCTGACTTTTACAAATAACCAAATTGATGTAGGTATTGTCTTCATTGTATCACCTCTATCTACCCATTGTCTCCTGTCTCAGCAGCCACAAGTTTTATCTTAGTCCTTGCTACCTGTTACTACAAAGATACCAGACATTACAGGTCTGTGTTTTTGGTCATCTTATTATCTGTAGTATATATTGTTCCTGATTTCTATAATAACCTTCTGTGCAACTTCGTTCCCTCTCTTCGGAACTATGAGCTTCTTCCTGAAACGGTTGTACCTAATAAAAACTTTAATTCCTTCAGGTTTGCTTTTAACATTGGGACACATATGTATAGTTTAAAAGAACTAAATATAACTTTCCTTTTTCATAAACTAGATTGCATATAAATACTAGATTACATATAAATACTTGGCTAGGCCTATGGTCTTTCAAGTCAATAGGAAAAAAAGCTACTTGCAAAATAGACCTCTTTCTTGATTAAAAGCATTATTTATCAGTTGGACCCATTCTACTACCTGTAAGTCATTAACTCATTATTTTTCTAAATATAATTAATCCACTGCAGTTTGTCCAGCCCTACTCTACAATCCCATCTTTTTTTCTCATTTGAACCTTAACTCAAAATCGTTCATTCTTTAAGTAAATATCCAAACTCTTTACCCTTTTGAAGCATAATGAAACAACCATTTTCTCTAAATGATCTTAAGATTTCTTCCGACTCAAGTCTCTTAATACTGCTTAAGTAATATTTCGTAGGATTCACTCCCACCTGTTTGCATATTAATTGATATTTTAATGTCCCTGAAATGAGAAACAGGAAAGTGAAATAATGAAAAGGGACTTACATATTTTTAATATTGTGATTTACAATAAGAAATATATATAATATTTGGTCTTTTTCCCAGTATCTGACACAGATCTCCTAAAACCATTGGCATTTCCAGTGATGAGAGTGATAAAAGTGTATTGTGTTATGTTAATGAGGTGACTTTTGGATCCCATCTAAGCACCGGGGCTGGTTGCCAGTAGAGCCAACCATGTGATTAGAAGGTTAGAACTTTCAGTCCTACTCCCAGACCTCCAGAGGGTAGACAGAGGCTGGAGATTGAGTTCAATTGCCAATGGCCATGATTTAGGCAATCATGACTATGTAATGAAGCCTGCATAAAGTCCCCTAGAGGATGGCTTCAGAGGGCTTCTGGATTGGTGAACACACGGAGAGTGGTGAATATGTGGAGATTTTGGGAAAGTGGCACCTTGGAGAGAACATGGGAGCTCCATGCCCTTCCCCCCTACCTTGCTTTATACATCTCTTTCATCGGGACGTTCCTGAGCCATATCTTCTCATAATAAACTAGTAATCTACTAAGTAAACTATGTCTCTGAGTTTTGTTATCCAGTCTTGCAAATCAATCAAATCCAAAATGGGGAGAGGTCTTTGGAACCTCTGGTTTATAGCCAATTGGTCAGAAGCACAGGTTATGACCTGGATTTGTGATTTGTGTGGGGGTAGCCTTGTGGGATTGGGCCCTTAATCTGTTGCTGTCTACAGGTAAATAGTGTCAGAATTGAGTTGGACTGTAGGACACTGAACTGATATCAAAAAATTGCTTGGTGGTATGGGGACCCTCCACCCCCAACACCACATACACACACATACACAGACTGGAATTAGTGATCAGAAGTGGGATCAGAGTCAGAATCCATAATATTTATATCCTAACTCCCTAGATCTTGAAGAAAACAAGTATCTACTTTTATTCCTGTTGTTTAACTGTAAGCTGATGGTTCTTAAACTTTTATTCTATGTAAAAATCCAATCCTTTAAGTAAGAAGATCTTTTTAAAGAGCAGACTCTGTTCTATCTCCAGACATTACTTTCTTGGACTCCGCATATTCAGTGTCACTGGGAGTAATATCTGTTGAAACCACTCTTAGAGAGAAACTCAAGGATGCTGGGTATCTAATGGAGGAAATGAGACTCAAAAATAGAAGAAACAACTTTGCATTCAATGTACATAAAATTTTTAAATGAACATATCATTTATGTATATACATTTTGACTGCTCATTTTTTAACATGTTGAGTCAGTTTGCCTCATTTCCCCTTATAAATTATATTTTCCTTAGAAATGGGAGATATTACTTAAACTCTGAAAGAAAATCTTACAATGTCACAGTGTTATTATGTACATGGTGGGCTTTAAATACTGTGATTATACTAGTGACTTTTGCGTTTTGCTGAACAACTCTTATGTACCAGACCTATTCAGTACACTTAAATATTTTCTCTGACATAAGAACACTGTAAGGTGAATATAAATTTGTTCCATTTTATAGATAAAGAAATTGGAGCCCCTAGCAATTCATGAATATAGCTCAGGTAAAAATATCTACTATGTGACTGAGCCAATATTCAAATTTGTCTCCTAATTCTATGCTTTTCTCCACAATATCATGTAGTTAGATGTATTCAATTCACTATTATATTACATAAATTATAAGTTTGTCTTAATACATTTTTAGCAATGGGGCCATGTATTTTAAAATTATTGAATCAATTTATTCTTCAGTTTAGAAAAATATAGACTTTTTAAAAAATAAGCATTGCAATTCATACCCAAGAGAATTTCACATACTATGAATTTTATTTTTGTGGTGATTCCACTTTAAGGTGGCTCCTATAAATCCTGCCTCCTGGTATTTATGCTTTTGTCCAGCACCTCCCCTTGAGTATGAGTGGAACCTGTGATTCTAATCAATATCATGTATTGGTTATGTATAGATGATTACATGAGATTGTGGTGCCTGTATTGCTGGAGTTTCTGTTGTTGGCTTGGGAAAAGTTTAAAAACTTTCTGTACAACTGTAAATAAATAAATTCTACAAATAATCTTAGGGAGTTTGGAAGCATAATGCTCTCCAGTAGAGCCTCTGATGAGAACCCAACTCTGGCAAGTACCCGAATTGCAGCCTTGTAAACCTTAAGCAAAGGACCCATGTAAGCCATGCCTGGTTTCTTGACCCACAGAAATGATGAGATAATAAATGTGTATTGTTTGCGGTAATTTGTTAAGTAGCAAAAGAAAACTAAAACAGGTTTGGTTAGTTTTTATCCTTTGAATCTAAACATCAATTATCTAATCAGATTTTTTGGGTTTTCTGTTGCAAGCATATACACTGAGAAAAACTTTTTTCCCCTATGTTCTAAAATCATTATCTGATTATTTCTGTTTTATTTGACTGCCACTCGGTATATTAAGCAATTAAGTTTTATGTCTTTTAGCTCCTTTCAGCCCCTATACATTCCTAATTAATTGAAAAGACTACTCATAGCTATATGCCTCCGTGAGCCTATTTAACATTAACTTTTTATTTACTTTGTTTCCCTGCATTTTTTTTTTAACAGTATTTCAACATCTAGTAAAGGTATTCATGTTACTTTTCTTTTTTCTCTGTTATTTAGGTTGGCAAACATTTCTTCATGTTTATTAAACTAAGGCTCGAGAGAGCTCTTGTTTTTATGGCACTGAATTTTATGATTATACTTTTCAAATGACTGAGAGAGAAGTGGTTACCACTAGTGAAATTCTTAACCTCTCCCAACCTTCTATATGTTCTCAAACATCTTTCCAAAATCTACCCAGAGGAGTATGACATTTAATATCCAAATAAATTGTGAGTAGGGCATGCATGTATTTATTATACATAAACCCTACAAACTCTTACATAGTCAAGTTTTGGGCTCAGGAAAGACTGCTAACTAAATTTAGGAAAAAGTTAAACTGCCTAGCACAGTGAGATAAACGCAATAATTCTTCGATGTGTTTTTTTCTCAACCATCAATCCCTTTTCTTTTTTAATATGCCCTTTTTATATAACCTTGAAGTTCTAGACTTCTCAGTCATAAAGTGACTAAAATTCATCCCCTAACCACATCATGGATGAAAATGGAATACTGATATATTAAGGATTTTAATGTAAAAACTAAATTATAAAGTAGTCAAAAAAAATTAAGGTGAGTATTTAGGTACTTTAGGAGTTGGAGTGTCTTCTTGAGAATGTCGGTGCACTCAGAAGACATTCAAAAATTATACTTGTTTGACTATTTGTTAAAATAGCAAAGGCTTGACAAAGTCAACAGACAAAGGAAAGCCACATGGCAAAAGGTTATTGTTAAAGAGGCATATATTTCAATATAAACATAGCAAAGCAATGAAAATAAATAATTCAAAGAGGAAAAAATCATGTGAGCAATAAATATTTTAAAAAACAATGATGAGCCGCAGTAGTACTTAGGGAGATGCAAATTAAAATAAATATGAGGTAATATTCCCCATAAGATTGGAAAGCTATTAAAATATTTGAAAACATAAATGCTCAGGGACATAAGAAAAAGTAGTCTATTGCTGGTCAGAATGTGAATTGCGATAACTTTTTTGGAAGACAACCTGGTAATATTTATTACAATTTAAATTTCCTATTTTTGACCCAAATTTGAGGAATGACATCCATAGATTTATGAGTATATAACAATGTATGTACATGGCCATGTTTGCTTTTTTCTTCATTCCTGCTGATTATTTCTAGCTAAAATAGATATTGCAGTGTTGGTAGTGTGAGAAAAGGGTTGGGTCGAGGGATGGAGATAGAGATTGTTAGCAAGGATTGATATGGCCCTAAAGTTTTACAGTTTAGTAAGATATCTCTTTCAAGTCACACACATAGCTGTTTTTTTTTTTTTCAGGGTATGGAAATGTATCCCCGTACAACTCCTCTTTATACCTAGAACCACCATAGCCCTGAGATCCTTAAAACTTGTTACCTAGCCTGAGTTACCAACCACAGTGACTCCCTTTGGAAATAACAGACTTTTTCTTTTTTTTTTTTCTTAATTTTTTTAATAGTTAGACATTTATCATTTATATTCCTCACACAGTGGCAGCTCTCCTCCCCCTTCTGACATCACACTACCCCTCTGACATCGCACACAGCCATTACATTTCCACTGTCTCTATTCCTAATGCTGCACTCTGCTTCTTGTAACTATCTATCTATCTATCTATCTATCTATCTATCTATCTATCTATCTATCTATTTATCTATCTATATACATCTATATCTATCTATATCTAGATAGATAGATAGATAATAGATAGATAGATAGCTGATTGATAGATTAGATAGATAGATGATAGATAGATAGATAGATAGATAGATAGATAGATAGATAAAATTGTAGTTGACATTCATTATTGTTTAGCTTCAGCTTCAGGTGTACAGTGCAGTTATCAGGCATCTTCATCTTCCCTGAGGTGGTCTCCCTAATGAGACAAGTATCCATCGGATACCCTACAAAATCTTTACAACATTGTCGATTACATTCCCCAAATTGACTTTCATTATCCCTTGGCAATATTGTGGTTACCGACTGTGCTTTCTAATCCCCTCACCTTCCCCATTATCCCCAACCCCCTCCCATCTAGAAACTCTCAATTTTTTTTTTTATGTCTCTGAGACTGTTTCTGATTAGTTCACTCATTTATTTTCTTTCGATTCCACATATAAGTAAGATCATATGGTATTTGTCTTTCTCTGTCTGACTTATTTCACTTTGCATAATGTTCTGTAGGTCCATCCATGTTGTTGCAAATGGTAAGATTTCATTCTTCTTTATGGCTGCATAATACTCCATTGTATAAATGTACCCCAGTTTCTTAATCCAGTCATCTACCGATGGGCATTTCGGTTGTTTCTAGGTCTTGGCTATTGTGTATAGTGCTGCAATAAACATAGGGGTGCATAAATTTTTTTGAATTAGAGTTTTGGATTTCTCCGGATAGATACCGAGGAGTGGAATTATCAGGGGACTTGTTCTTCCTTTCTGTACTCTGTTCTCCATCATATACACTATATGTTCAGTCTGACAGAGGTCTTATAGGCCATAATTTCTGATTATATGTCCAGTAAAACCAGAAACTGATTGTTTGGCAACGGCATCAGCCTTCTGATGGGCCTCTAGGTCTGGTTTGATAGCTGAATGACATTACAGATTTCTATGACTGACTGTTCACTGTAGAGATGCTTTCCTGTGTTTCACAGTGATAAGTGAAAATGTAATGATTGTTTATTTAAAGCAACCAAGAACTACCATAAACATGAATCATGTTACTTGAATCTCTTCAATGGTTTGCTGGTACTGTTTAGTATTGGGACTTCTTGGCATGGCACAGGGCTCCTTTGTGATCTAGTCTTTTTATATCTGCTCAGTTGCATCTTCTTCCACTCTTTTTTATTATTTTTCATCGATGTATTTCTGTTACTCAAATATTTCTCATTTTTTCGCATGTCTTTTAGTATGCTTTTCCTTCCTTTCATTGTCATCTTCTTTTTGAATGAAAACCCCCTGTTCTTCATCTAGACTCATCTAAAGCATATCATCTTTATGAGGATGTCAAGTTTGACTGTCTGTTATTTTTGCATACCACATGTTCCTCAAAAAGCATTTACCTCAATAAATTCCATTTATCTTTATCCCTGAACTACAAGAATCTTACATACAGGGTGACTTTTATGTTAGAACCCCTAGCATTTAGCATCTTCCCTGGCACATGTTAGGAATAAACATAAGCTTGTGGTATATAAAAGGAAGAACATTATTGTATTAAGCTTCGGGATTCACTATTGTTCAGAAAAGTTTATAAAGAAAAGAGGTAGAAGAATAGAAATAGAAATTATAAATTGAATTTTATCATCTTTCTGCACCTACTCAGCAACATCCATTGGAATCGGGGATAATGAAATATTTGAATTAAAGAGAGATCCTGATATTAAGTTAAGGTAACAGAGCAAATTGAGTAAAAGAGGCAAAATCGGCCTGCTATTAACAAAACGGTTCCTTCTAAATTACAAGGTCAGATAAATCTACAAAAAGCAATACTTAGGTCATCAAAGTCTCTTTTGTAGAATTTAAGTTTATTTGGAATATTTCTTTCTGGAGAATTTTAATTGTAAGTTTTCATGAAACTAAATTATGTAGTTTTAAATGTTTAGAAGTAATATATTATATTTATAATATTTCTAAGGTTTTTGTGTTTTGTTTTTACTAGCTTTTCTTTCACTTGAGTTCCTTCCATTTCTTCCTTGATCTATCTTTTTTCCTGTTATATGCCTCTATGTTATGTTGCTTTTCCCTTGTGTGATCCTCTGTTCTTTGCCACCTCCTAGCTCCCTTCTGTTTAATTCCCTTGGAAATCTCAAGATTCCATTGTTAGGGCTGTAGCTGATATGGAAGGAGTCATTATTATCGTCTCTCACACAGAACATGGCTATAGCCTTCTAAATGACCTCCCGTCTTTTTTCTTGTCTACTTTGGAGGATTGTGTTATTTTTCAAAGTATTTGCATGCCTTTCACGAGTCATTTCCCATTCTCTGTGTAATAATTATAGATCTCTGGTCTTTTTGATGTCATACGTGCTTGACCCTATGACGTGCTGTGGTCAATGAAGTAATTCAGGACACTCTTAAGCGGAAGCTAGAAGAGCCAGCACCTGATCCAGGCTGTCTATTTTTTCCTTTGCCATAAGACTGGCATTGCCCAGATAGCAACTGTTCTATCAGCCTGGGTCCCAGAGAGAAGGCAACATGGAGCAGAACCCTAGCTGACCCACAATGACTATGCAATGTGAGTGAAAAAAAGTTTTATTTTTCTTTGCTGTCTAAGCCTCTGAAATTTTAGTGTTGTGTGCTACCACAGTATAATTTAGTCTACTGATACATGTTCCCTCCCATCACCAGTCTTTATTCAACACAGTGACCAGAGTGAGCTTTTTAAAACTGTAAATCAGAACATGCAATTTACCTCATTTAAAGTCTGCTCTTTCTTGAATAAACTCCTACTTTATGAATTTTGTGCTGACTGTTCTCTCTTCCTTCTGGTTTTTGCCTTCCATCCTCCTTTATCTGCTTCCCATACTATCTGCTTCACATACTATTTTCTCATGAAACTCACTTTGCAACCTGTTAACCAATCCTTCCCAGGCTGCCTGCATATTTCATCTTCCCTTCGGCCTGATTTATGCTTCTTTTCTCTATTGTACTATCTCACAACTTTGAACCTAGTCTGCAATATGTAACTATTTGCATTTAGTATTTATGGTGTGCTGCCACTAAACAGAATATAAGCTTTGTGAGGTTAGGAATCTAGGTCTGTTCGGTTCACACAATAATGAACTAGAATTAGTGCCTGATACATAGGAAGCACTATTTGGTAATAAGCATTGGACCAGAAAAAAAAGAAAAAGTTCTGCTATTCACAACTTCTTTCATATTCGTCTCAGCTAACTTAGAAGTCCTAAACTTGGAAGTCCCATCTTTAAAAATATAGTTTCCTGGATAGGAGACTGTATGTAAGGCCATGATATATGGCACATATGTGGTATTCAGTGTTCTGAAGGCTGCTTTGATGATAGAGCCTTAGAAAAAATTCCAGAGGAGTGAAATTTGCATTTGTCTTTTCACCTCCTTTTCTAGATTCTACTTTTATTTGAATAAAAGAGGAAAAAATAGAACTATTTAGGCAACCAAACACAGGCACACATCATTTTATTGTGCTTTGCTTTATTGCACTTCACAGATATTGTGTTTATTATATAAATTGAAGGTGTGTGGCAACTGCATTGAGCAAGTCAATCGATACCATTTTTTCCAATAGCATCTGCTCATTTCATGTTTCTTTGATACATTTTGGTAATTCTCACATTTCAAAATTTTTCGTTATTATTGTTTATTATGGTGATCTGTGATCAGTGATCTTTGATGTAACTATTGTAATTGTGTTGAGGCACCATGAATCACACCAATATAAAACAGCAAACTTAATAAACGTTGTACGTGTCCTGACTGCTCCATTGACTGGCCATTTCACATCTCTGTCCCTCTCTTTGGTCCTCCCTATTCCCTGAGACACAATATTGAAATTAGGTTAATTAATAACTTTACAATGGCCTCTAAGTGTTCAAGTGAAAGAAATAGTCAAATGCCTCTCACTTTAAATCAAAAGTTACAAATAATTAAGCTTAATGAGAAAGTCATGTCGAAAGCTGAGACGACCCAAAAGCTAGGCCTCTTGCAACAGTTCGCCAAGTTGTGAATACAAAGGAAAATTTCTTAAAGGAAATTAAAAGTGCTACTCCAGTGAACACACAAATGATAAGAAAGTGAAACGACCTTATTGCTGATATGGAGAAAGTTTTATTGGTCTGGATAGAAGATCAAACCAGCCACAGCGTTCCATTAAGCCAAAGTCTAATCCAGAGCAAGGCCCTGTCTTCAATTCCGTGAAGGCTGAGAGAGGTAAGGAAGCTGCAGGAAAAACAAAAAAAAAAGTTTGGAGCTAGCAGAGGTTGGTTCAAGAGGCTTAGAGAAAGAAGCCATCTCTATAATATAATTGTGCAAGATGAAGCAGCAAGTGCTGATATAAAAGCTGCAGCAAGTTATCCAGAAGATCTGGCTAAGATAATTAATAAAGGTGGCTACATTAAACAAAAGATTTTCAAACATCCTTAGACTATAGATGAAACAGCCTTATATTGTAGAAGAAACAGAAGATGCCATCTAGGACGTTCATAGCTAAAGAGGAAAAGTCAATGCCTGGCTTTAGAGATTCAAAGACAGGCTGACTCTTTTGTTATGGGCCAATGCAACTGGTGACTTTAAGTTGAAGCCATTGCTCATTGACCATTGTGAAAATCGTGGGGTCCTAAGAATTATGCTATATCTTCTCTGCTTGTGTTCTAGAAATAGAACAACAAAGCCTGGATGACGTCACATCCGTTTCCAACATGGTTTACTGGATATTTTAAGCTCACTATTGAGACTTACTGCTCAGAAAAAAGATTACTTTCAAAGTATTACTGCTCATTGACCATGCACCTGGTCACTGAAGAACTCTGGTGGAGATGTACAATGAGGTTAATCTTGTTTTCCCGTCTGCTAGCAAAATATCCATTCTTCAACTCATGGATCAAGGAGAAATTTGAACATTCAAGCCTTATTATTTAAGAAATATATTTTAAAAGGCTATATCTGGCATAGAGTGTGATTCCTCTGATGGATCAGTGCAAAGTAAATTGAAAATTTTCTGGAAAGGATTTACCATTCTAGATGACATTTAGAGCACTTGTGATCCATGAAAGGGGTCAAAATATCAATATTAACTGGAGTTTGGAAGAAGTTGATTCCAACCCACACAGATGACTTTAAGGGGTTCCAGACTTCAGTGGAGGAAGTAATTGCAGATGTGATGGAAATAGCAAGAGAAGTAGAATTATAAGTAGAACCTGATGATGTGACTGACTTGCTACAATTCATGATGAAACTTTTAATGGATGAGGAGTTGCTTCTCATGGATGAGCAAAGAAAGTGGTCTCTTGAGATGGAAGATGAAGGTGGTGAAGATGTTGTGAAGATTGTTGAAATGACACCAAAGGATTTAGAATATTACATAACCTTCGTTGATAATGCAAGAGCAGGGTTTGAGAGGATTGACTCCAATTTTGAAGGGAGTTCTACTATGGGTAAAATGATATCAAAAAGCTTCACATGCTACAGAGAAATAGTCCATGAAAGGAAGGCTCAATCAGTGCAGCAAACTTTATTGTTGTCTTATTTTAAGAAATTGCCACAGCCACCCAGCCTTCAGCACCCACTACCCTGATCAGCAGCCATCCACACTGAACCAAGACCCTCCAACCAGCAAGAAGATGACGACTCACTGAAGTTTTACATGATGGTTAACATTTTTTAGCAATATAGTATTTTTAAGGTATGCACATTATTTTTGAAAAACATAATGCTATTGAACACTTAATAGACTACAGTATACTGTAAACACAACTTCTATATGCATTGTGAAACCAGAAAATTGTGAGACTTCCTTTATTGTGATGTTCACTTCATTGTGATGATCTGGAACTGAATCTGCAATGTATCCGATGTATGCTTGTACAGATGACGTATTTGATTTATTTTATACATGAGAAAATTAAGGGACGAGAAATATTAAGTGACTTTCTTATTGTCCTTCTTTTGCTCAATGTAGCTCAAAAGTCAACAAAATGAGTTAAGGAGAATTAGTGGGAGAGTGAAGTGGGGAAACTGAATGGTCCCTCCTGGACTAAAGATTTACCAGTCAAGGACAGGCCCAAGCAGAGAGAACAAAGATGCTTATAAATGAATGAGAAATGAAAGGCTTAATATTAGATCAAACTGGAATTTTACTACTATAGTAAATAATTTGGTGGGCTTAAAGGGTGGTAATAAAAAAAAATCAAGTTCTTGTCCTTGAATTCTATTGATTTCAATTCATACAATAATATGGTTACGTTACTATTTAAAATATATATATACATTAAATCTCTATCATTTTTAATGATGACTTCCTAATGGGTCTTTGTAAGTTAATCAATCACTGAATCTTTCTTTTACAGACCCTATTTTAATATCAAGTGTATTCTGTTTTAATGAATACCTTGTACTGTATAATTTTATATTTTCTTAACTTTGCTTCATGTTTGATAATCCTAGGTGAAACATTAGAAAGCATCTTTTTAATTAACCTTTTTTATTTATTTTTCTGTTACTTTACGAGAGCCATCTCTCAATCAGGTTACTTAAAATCCTGGAGCATGTCAAATAGGCTTTCTCTCAAACATGTATTTTACAATATCAGTCGCTACAGTACTGTCCTGTGCATTTAAGAGATTATTTTTGAAGATTAAGGAAATGTCTCTGAAAAAACAAGTTCGACTCAGAAAGATAAGCATGCAATTATAAAAGTAATTATAAAGGTTTCTGACTGAATGTGGCAGAGAAGTGCTATTTAGCTAGTTTGATTTAGAACTTTCTGCAGTGGTACTTCCAAGCCCTAGGGAAACTGGCTGTAGAGGATATAAAAATTACAAAAGCTTATATTTTTGTTGAAGAGAAGCTAGGGGGTTAGCTCTCTAAACCATTCTTTTGTGTAGAATCAGGGACTCTTCACATTTAAACACTTTTTATTTTATTAAGAAAATAGAAATGTTCTTTTGGTTAATGACAACATCTTATATTTGTCAAGTACCTTTATGATGGAAAGAACAATTTTACATTCATTACCGGGATTTGTTTCATAACAACCAGAGAGTGAATGGTTGTTTTAAAATTTACCTAAGGTCTAACAAGAACTCAGATAGTCTGATTTTGCTACACTTCACTATTCTTACTATTGGAAAGTTAAGTGGTGATCCCCAGTGTCCTGCATCTGGGGAAAATAACTCAAAATTTGGCTCTCTCAACCATGAAATTTGAGTGCATCTTAAAGATTAAAGTGTACTCTATTTTGCTTTAGAAATTCCACCATCTAACATCAGGCTTGAAGATAAAACCTGATTTGAATATTTCAATTACCTTAGGTCCTTGACTGACACACCATGTTAATGTGTTTTTGATTTCCAAATTAACTTCAACAAAAAGTCATCTGTTTAGGTCTTTCCTTTCATAAAGTAATAATTTAGATAAAGTTTGTCTTTGATTTACTCAATCTTCCTTTTTGCGTGTTTTATTCTAGTGAGTTTAATATTTTTAAAGATTGCTATTTAATTCATTTGTATTTTCTACATAAAGACTTTCATGTAAGATTTGACAAAAATATTAAAATAATATATAAAAGTCTACGAGACCTAGTGTGTTAGTGCTTCCTGTGATTTTTGCAATTACTTTAAGACGAAGAAATGTCAGGTATCAGCAAGCAGTTTAAGGATTTCAGGTGATTATGGAGTGTTTTTAAATTCCCTGAATTTGTTCTACAAAGTGGTTGCCTATTCTGCTCAATATCCCTGGTCTATGGACAGCACACATTCATTTCGTCCCAGTGGTTGGCTGGGGGGAGTCAGGAAGATCAGAAGCAATGAAGGAAAAGAATGAAAAGATCAAAGATCAAAATAGATCACACACACACACACACACACACACACACACATTGAAAAAGACCATATATAGCAAATTGTATAATTGACTCTAAGAATTTGTCTTCTCTTCCCTATAAGATTACATATTCTCATTCATTGGCTTTGATTTGCCATGGTAAAACAAACAAAAACATCTAGAAGCAACCTAAAAATTAAGAACAATTAATTGAATAATTTTTGATAAATATATAACATGGAGCATTATGCAGCTCTTTTTGATTAAAAATGAATTAGATTTAAACATATTTACCTGAAAAAAACGGCATTGTGTATTATATGTGGAAAAGAAAGCATATCTCAGATGAAAAGTGTATGGTGAGTTTATTTTACAGACAAGTAGTAGAAAATCTTGATATGTTTAGACAGATAAATATTTCAAGGAATATACACTTAACATTAGTAACTGATACGTCAGAGATAATGAGATTGAAGGAGGGAAGTTAAGATTATTTTCTTTTTATAATTTTGCATTGTTTAATTACCTAAAACTAGTACAATTCTTTTTATAATTAGAAATTCAATAAAAACACAGGAACTGAAAAAAAGAATAAGTTGAAATTTTTCTTATTAAGTGATGTTTGACTACTGACATGAACAGGATGGGGGTGGGGGGCTGCAAATATGCCCAAATATTAGTTTTGACCAATCACTTCTTTCCATTTAGTTCCCAAGGACAGTATATGGGAAAGTGTGGCATTTCTCTCCCTGCCAACAGCAGAGAATTCTGATTTGGCCTCATCTCTCCCACTTAGTTCTCCAGGGAAATCTTGTTTACCCAAACAATTATTTGATGCTCTGTCAATTAAATTAAAAGGGATACAGTATAGAATAAGCATTAAAGACATGAGATTAGAGTGAGGTGTGTGGGTTTGCGGAGGAGAATATTTGGTGTGAGAAACTCGAGGACAACTGCATTATTTGAGGAAAGGAGACAGAAAAGAGAGAAGGCACTATTAAAAATCTTGCATTGATTAATGTATCAACCTCAAACTGTTGGAGACACACAAATAAAGATCTTGAGTTAATTTGATCCTTCTTTGGCTCTCAGACTTAATTTTATTTTTCTTTAATACCATAGCAGTACTCTGGAAACAGACCACGTGAGTCATGGCTCTGATGTTTTAAAATAACATTTTTCTTATATTTGTCCCTGTTCATAAATCGCAATGCACACAACTTGTGTAATATGTTGTTTTAGTCAGCATTGCATGATAAATCTTCCTGACAAACAGCCCAGAAATCCTAGTGACTTATAAGGAGAGACATGGTCTTGCTTACAGGTCTGGGGATTGGCTGGATTGGTTGTTCTTTAGAATGCAAGCCAGCTTCATATCAGCTCCACATGTCTCATTCTGAGACCCAGGCAAGATCTGATGACAGATGGCAGAAGCACAAAAGCACAAGCCAAACCATGCAAGCTAATTTAAAGCCTCACACATTATACTCACTTACATAGCATTGGTCAAAGCAAATCACATAGTCACACCCAAAGTTGGAGTGACGGAGGAATATACTTTACCCCAACAGGGAGGCACTGCAAATTCCCATGGAAAATGGTGTGAACACATAATTTTATCATAGGGAGAGAGTAAAGAGCTGATAGCAGTAATCCAAGGTAGGACTGGATCACATGGAACACTCCCTTTTCTTCAGCTAGTCAGGACTAAAAAGCTTCAGCCTAACTCAATAATGTAAACTGCTGTCTCCTTTTTCTATACACCCCATCCACTACGACATCAAAACAGTTGCTTGGCTGCTACCATTATGATTTAAGGTAGCAACA
The DNA here is from genome assembly GCF_004115265.2 of Rhinolophus ferrumequinum. Lineage (NCBI taxonomy): Eukaryota > Metazoa > Chordata > Mammalia > Chiroptera > Rhinolophidae > Rhinolophus > Rhinolophus ferrumequinum. The sequence goes on along the minus strand of NC_046291.1, from coordinate 43,065,870 downwards.
GGAGAAACGGAATAGAGAGACGCTGAGAAAAATCCTGAGCAATTCAGGTCTTCCTCCATTTTGAAAGCAGATCTGCTATTTACCTTTCTGTCCCACGGACAGAGGGAGTTAGAGAGAGGACCTTGTCCATGCGAAATTTAGTACTATGCTGTGATTCCACCCATTGTGTGAATGTGCTTCCTGTAGTGTACAAGAAAATAATAAATCCATAACAGCTACTAAGGGGCATAAATAGGAAGATCAAGAAAAAAAGGAAAGAGGCCCCAAACTTCTCTCCCTGTTGAACAAATACACTGCAGAGGACATCTGTCATTTTTGGCCTATTCAGCATTTAATTTCACTTCTGGCAAAACCATTCTTGCTTTCCCCATTTACATTCTATGTATCTAGAGTTTGATTCAAACGCAGCATTTTGAGTGGCCATGTGACTCAGGCTTGAGCAATCAAAGCATCATATCCCAATGATTAATTGAGCGGTGAGCAGGTGATCAAGTCAGAGCCCTGAAGGCTATATTCTAAGACTTTCGTTGGAGTTATTGGAAATAAATTATCCCCCCATATGCCCCACTAGAGTTGCTATTAGGATAATGTAGAAACTGACAAGTATAGTCAGCCATCTTTCCATCAAGTGGAGGTAAGCTGAGAATAGAACCAAGATATAGAAATATGGAGAATGTAATGGTAAAAGCAAGAGTCCTTGTTACATTGTTTTATTCTTTGTATCCAGCCATGCTTGAAAATCCCCTTAGATTTTCAAGTTCTATGGAATCAATAAATTCATGGTCTTAATTAATTTTACCTCTTTTATCATTTGCTACCAAATGACTTTCTGCTTAGTTATATCAGTATGTACGTTTTATGTAGTTCACTTTAGTATTTAGAAAAACTTTGTAAAGCATGTACCTATGATAAATAAAAAGGAGACACACAACTAGGAAGCAAAAGAATTCCCTACAAAGTGGATTATTTCTTTGAGAGTTTTTTTTTCCTCTGTAATTAATTCTTACCCTCTTCCCACCCCCAATATAATTTAAGTTATTCAAGTTTCTTAAAAGAATGAAAAGTTCATGAGGGCCACTAATGAGGTGTGATAGTGATTGAAATACAAATCGCAGTCTTAAGAAGTTGTAAAATTCTTTGTGGCTACAGAATGCAGAGTAATTAGAATAGTTTTATGAGAAAATATATAAATGTGATTGTATAACAAGTATTATCTGTGATTAACTACCTTTATATTTTTATAGAAGGTGATAAAAGCATTTTGCTCAAAGAGGAATTGATAATTTAGCTGCAGATTTAGGCCATCAGAGGGCCTGGATTCTAACCTAATTCTAACGCTTTGCGGCTTTGGGGAAAATTACTCAATTTTATGGCAAATAGTATCTTCTATAAAATAAGGGGCCTATTGTAGATATACACAATGGAATACTACTCAGGCATAAGAAAAGATGAAATGCGACAACATGGATGGATCTTGAGATTATTATGCTAAGTGAAATAAGTCACACAGAAAAAGTCAAGAACCATATGATTTCACTGATATGTGGGATATAAAACTGAAAGCAACAAAAGAACAAGACAAATAAACAAAACTCATAGACACAGACAATAGTTTAGTGGGTTCCAGAGGGTAAGGGGGGAGGGAGGTGGTAGATGAGGGTAAATAGGGTCAAATATACGGTGATGGAAGGAGAACTGACTCTGGGTGGTGAACAGACAATGTGATATATCGATGATGTATTATAGAATTGTACACTTGAAAGATGTAACTTTACTCACCATTGTCACCTCAATAAACTTTAATTAAAAAAATAAAATGAAAAAGAATAAAATAAGGGGCCCAAATTAAATCACTTCTAAAGATGCTTCTCTCTTAAAAAATCTGTATGCTCTACCACACTCATATTGGCTATATTAGTTTCATTTAAATGTCAAGCTTTCCTAAATAAATAGAATACTACCTTTATATTTTTATGCATGCTTATAGTATCCATGGAGCAAAATCTGTCCTTGGTTTTACTTTTGCAGAAGTAACTACATTCTTAAGCTTATAGAACTTGTAAGAAAATCACAAAACGACAAAGTGGATTAATTTATATAATCCCAACTTTGTCTCCTAAGCAGAGCAGAGTGAATTTAATACTTACTAACTCACGATGCATGATGTATCCTGTGAATCTATGGCTTATGCTGACACGTCCCTAATATTTATCTGAGGGAGAGAGAAACAAATTGTTATGCAATGTGTTGATGCATAAGTATATTCTCAAGCATTTCAATTGCTTAATTATAAGGTAAACACTGAAAACATGGTAAAGAGAGGTGACTTACTCAGGGACCAATACAAACTTATAATGTTATTGAACAAACTGGAAAGGTTTGAAAGTAAATCACCAAGAGATTTCTTAAGAACTAATTTTCTGTACTGGATTAGTGAAGTTTCTTATGGCTTATTAATTTGTATCCCCTTTAGAAATCTTTTTGTTTATCTTATTTCTTACATTTGCTTGAAAAGCCCTTGAGTCTTTGAGCTAAAAGTAAAAGGATTTTTAAAGCCTTTTTTTTTTTGCCTAATCAATAGAAATTGCAGATAAGGAAAATACTATTAAATCAGTTTTAAGTGTGTCTTTATTCCCATACAAACTCAATGAGTATTAAAATATACATATACACATACACATATCCTTAAAGGATTTAGATAACAATAGACCAAATAGGAACAAAGTTTCCTTTAAAACCATCAAGCCTGATAAAGTAAACATTATTAATTGCTGCATATTTGTTTTACAAAGGAGTTGAAGCTGCTTAAAATCATGGGTACAATGAAAATGGTTAAAATAAACAGTTGAGAAATTAAGGAATGATAAAGGTAGGAAAATACAATAGGATTCATAGAGCAGAAATGCACATTGTTGTCCTACAGAGTTATTAGAAGTGGGCCACATATTTAGCTATAATTTACTTAAAACTAAATAAAAGTGCAAATCATGTTCTGGTAGAAGTTCATTATGTTAGCAAGATAAATGTAAACTTACTGCTTTTAAGAAGACAGATATATTTGGTACTGAGACGTGAAATAAATCTTTCATATGAAATCCACTGGACAATGCATGATATAAATAGATACTGTGGTATAATAGACAATATACTCAATTTCAGCCTTATAATAAATATAATAATGCGTTTCATAATATGGCTTTTTATAATAATGTTCTTTTGGATTGACTGATGACAAGACAACGTGATGGAGTCCAGTAAGAGTGATTCTATGTTAAACCAAAATAGTGGAGCCCATTTGTACTGATACACCATCAAACTATTGAACAACATACATTAAACTGTTATGACTTTTTGTTTTGTTTTGTTTTTTAGAGAATGAATTGTATGTTCTATTATAGACAATAAGCCAAACAGCATTCTACTTCCTTAACTATAGTACCTATAGCTTGATTTGTACCACTTAGTGAGTAGGATGCTATCTTGTATGCAATTAATTTCATAAAACACAGAACTTGCCAAACTTCTGTTAGGTAGGTAGTTATAAAGATGGAAAATGCTGGATGCTTTTGTCAGGAGCTCAAGCTCTAATATTGTGCCTAAAGCTTTCAGAAGCTGAAGGACTTGATTGTTGAGAGGTGCTGATTGGCCATTTTATGTCCCTTAACTATCTGTAGCCCTCTTTTAGAAGCTGATGAATGAGGTGGTACATAAAACAATCCAGAGGAAACTTTACTCCTTAGTGCTCTCTTTCTAAAACTGTATTAGAAGCTTTCTTGACTATGAATTAAATTATACACATAAAACACCCCTACCCCCAATTTAATAATCGTCATTGCTTTGGAAAGAGGAAAATGGAGACATGAAATTTGTTTTGGAGATGTAAATGTCATTAAGTGATGAAATATAATAGTTGGTCTATGAGTTCGTTTCATTCTCAGTGTAAGAGCTTAGGAGGTCAAAAAAAGGGAGCTGACAGTTTTCGCAGTGGCTAACTTGTGCTGGACTTGATTTCTGGCTGATTAATTCACTGATAATATAAATGTGGGAGAATTTACATATAGCTTAGGAGGAGCATTGAATGTAAACAAGTATGTGCTGGGGATGCAAATGAATCCTATCTAGATCTTATGGAGGGAACTACCCTCTCTAGACATCCAGTTTACATAGAAACAGTGGACTCGGAAAAGAAGAAACGCTTCATGCCCATCAGGATTCACATTACAGAGAACAGTTTTGACTTGTGTTAAATTGATTTTTTTTATCTCCATGTGTAATGACTTCTGAAAAAGTTTTACTTTAAGTAACTATTTTTTATACTCATGAATTACTTCCGCATTGCTTGCAGTCAATTCTGAATGCCCCCCCACCCACCACCACCACTCTTGTCTTTATGCTCCCTACCTCTTAAAAATACATTATGTTTTCTTCAGGATCACAGATATTTAGTAAATTGACATGCTTTGAATTTTTAGTTTTCAGGCTATTGCTGTATAGGTAATTGTAATACTACTAAGAGTAAACTTGGTTCTCTCATTAAAAGCTCGTCTAATAGGGAGGATGACACAAAAACAAATAGGAAACATAAACCATTCCTGAGGATGATGCACAGAACCTCCTATGAGACTCAGGAGGCTAAATTCTCAAACTAGAGATACAACATGAAAGGAGTCAATAAACTTTCTGATTCTTAGTTTCCTCATCTGAAAGATAGTAGGAAAACCAACACATTACTTCTATGGTTTCCTTTGTATCTGTAAATTCTGATATTATTGTAATTATTATCAGTTCATGTTTTCTGACTTGGACTAGTATAATGTGAATACCTGGTTTCGGTGTAAGGTTCTTAAAAATATAGGAAGAAGAAATGCTTAAAGTTGTAAATATCTTAAATTATTTTTCTAAAGAATATTATTCTAAATTATAAATAACACATGTTTATATAGGAAGTTTGGCAATATATTAAAATATAAAATGTTTAGATTCATCTCTAAGGCATCTAAACCTAGAGAAGCACTTGCAGACGATGAGTGTAACTATGTAATAAATAAACATTGCTGTTAGACATTGTTATTCTGCTTTTTATAGTTTATCTATAGTTCATTTAAAATATGTAAGTCAAAAAGTTGTCTTGACATTTGGTTTAAGAGCTTGAGAAAATTATGTGCATTTTAAAATTCAGTGACTACATTTTAGGAAGCAATATCACAGATGTAAAAATAAACCATTGTAAGCAGACACCTCAAACACTGTGTTTCCCCCAAAATAAGACCTAACTAGAAAATAAGCCCTGATGCATCTTTTGGAGCAAAAATTAATGTAAGACCTGGTCTTATTTTTGGGGAAACATGGTAGGCACAGTAATTACAACAGGGGAAAGCAGTATAGGGTTTTATTAACCGTTTAAATCCACTTATAAACAAAACAGAAAGAAAGTAATGAAGAGGAGAAATAAGGTAATATTCTTAGAATAAAAGCCATATCCTTAGAATAAGAAAACTTCTTGACCCTGGGCCAGGTCCTATTTTCCTGCATACTTTTAAAGAAAGTATATAATTATAACCTGGGTTATGCTATACACTCATCAAAAGAAGTCCTTGAAAAAACTCAAACTGTCAGAATAGACTCCAGGAGAATTTTAAGGTTGTTAATAAGCAAAGTTAGAAGAATTTCTTGATCAATTTGCAAATGTATTAGCATCAGGCCACATTAACCAAAATATTCATCTTGCTCAGACCAAAGAATACTTCTAAGTAGCTATTATTATTAATCATGAGCAAACACTGTGGAAATAAGAAAATGCAAGTGAGAACATAACCTTTGCTCATATGTTATACATCTAAGCACCTTGCCATTGGTTTCAGACTTAGTTGTTATAGGAACTATATTAAAAGGTAATGTTGATTTTATTGATTGTGGAAAAATTTTTCAGAGGAGACCTTTCCTACATAGGGCATTGAGAAGGTTCTATGCAGATGGTTGTCAGTAAATCCGGATGTTCTCAGAATTGTATACTACACCCTCGATATGGGAAGGGAATGGAAGAGTATCTGTTTTCTTCTGCTTTACCCAGTAGTCCTTAATACTTGAAAGAAGCGTACATGGAGTACGGAAATTAAATTTCCTTGCCCCCAAGTGAGTCAGGGAACTTATGGGAAGGAAGAGAAAGAGAGTTCCCCAATTAGGAATCATATCAGAGATTTCCAGAATTAAATACAGTATTCTTAGTGTCTTCATATATTATTCTTAACTGTATCAAGTTGTATAGTTTCCTTATTTTATCTAATATTATTTTCTTCTTTTCTTTGAATAATTTTTCATCTTGATTGCCAGATTAGCAAATATACTCTAAAGACTAATAATACACTAAATTGCCAAATGTACTAAATGTTAAATACTAAAAATATGTTTTTTTAGTCTAAGTATGTCCTAAATATTCTATGGAGCCTGCTTTGTCTAAAAAGACATTTGTTTATGCATGTTTTAAATTTAGATCCTATAGGAAGTCTAGCATACAATAGGTGCTTAATAAACAATAATATCTAAAATTTATATCATAAAAAAAAGACATTTGTTAATTATCTGAAATTGAAATTTAGCTAGTCATCCTGTATTTTATCTCGTTTTTTATTTAGTTGAGCATTTTTCTTATTATTTCCAGCATATGTATGAATCTATTTAACTTTACTTTGCCCTGTCATTTTTTGGCATTTGGAGTATGTTTGTGGCAGGGAGGGTATAGGTGTATGTCATGTGATTACTCAAAAATTTTAAATCCTATATTCATTTTCAATGTTTACTTATCTACTCTACATAAAATTCATTTGTGTGTGATATGAGATGAGGATTTATATTAGTGTTGTTTCAGAAGGGATAGCCAATTATTCCAACACCATTGGTTGAATATTCTGTCATGTTCTCTTTGATTTGCATCTATTCAGTTAAAAACAGTGACATTATCTTTGAGATTCCTCTTTTCCACACCCCTTTATCTAAGCAGTCACAAAGTCTTGTAGAATTTAACTATTAATTTGGTAACCAATTGAATATATATTCAAACAAGAAAAATATAAGATATTTTTAATCTCCTAAATTAATTTAATGTAAAAAGATGTAAGTGTTTTGACATAATCATGGAATAGAATTTTCAGTTTTCTGTGTGCACATTTTTATGCTTTATTGAGGAAAATCAGGAATATCTCCTTCCAGAGAGACAGAAAGGGAGAGAGAAAGCACAAAAAATATGCAATTGTAAATTCAAATATGAGTCTTAAAGAAAGGAGCTACACTGCCTTGTTAACTTTGATTCAAACACCTGGAAATATTCTGATAAGTCATCCGCCACATGCAACAATGATTTTACTCAATGAATGTTTAAAGAGGCTAAACAATGTATTTGGTAGTCCAGAGGCAATATACCAATATCTCCATCTTTCTGTAGGGTAATTACCACTGTCAGATGAACTGATCAGGTTTGTTCCAGTTTTAAACAGTTATCTTCATGGAGACAGAAATCTGCAGATATATGCATTTGAGCCTTCACTTTGGAATGTATGTATTAATAAATAAAAACCATAGAAAAAATGCATTTAGCCAATTATTTTGAGTGCTGCTCTAAGAAGTCTTATCTTTTTGATGAGGTCTGGGTTTCGTTTTTCTCTACAAAATCCTAATGCAGTTGGTATAATCACTCTCATCCTCCTCAGCTTTCTTAAGGAAATTCAATTCTGCTTTGTACATTGTACTTGCTCGTGCTTGAGTTGTATGTCAGAATTAACAAGCAAATCTCTGACGTCCCTAAAATATGGGACTTTAATGGCTAAATTAAAGAGAATTGAAGAAGTTAAGATAGTCATTAGTCTAGAAAGAGAAAGAAGTGATCATTTAATAATTACCATTGTGAGATACCATTGTTAGATGGAAGCTTAAAAGCCAGCTACCCAACTGGTGGTTGATTCCTTTATCTCATTCCTATAAAATAATTGCACAGTCTCTGAAAGGGGACTCTTCATTCATTGTGTAATCATTTATCAATTTTTTGATAGTTCTGAGCCTAATAAGCTTTTCCATCTTTGTGCTGAAACCCTTCTGTATATGGCCTTTACACACTTGCCAAAGTTCTGACCCAAGGAGTATGCTGATACTCTGCTGATTTCTGGCACAATGTGAGACACAGATGAATCCATACCAATAATTTCTATCTTATATGAAAAGGGGAAGATACAGAAAGTGTTATGTGGATTTCTCTTCACTCACTTCCTCAGTCTTTTCACACACTGGTGGATGACATCATTCTTCATCTGTCTACATGCTGGACAAATGTTTGTCAGTAGGCTTCCAGCTGCACTTGTAGCTTCAGATTTACCCTTTATCACTGAGCTTTTGTGATCAATAAATAGCATCTATCTTTCCTATTGTATTCAGGACCAGATGAGAGTCAGCCAGATGGCCATCAGTGTGTCAGCTTCATTGCTATTAAAGCTTACTTCTAGGATTTGGGGAGTACATAGTTTTAAGTAGGTAGGTAACAGTCTCCTTGTCAGTTTAGGTCTTTCGACAGTTTGCCTAAAGTCAAAGTTTGGGTTCAGGATTATTGCATCACATTAATCCAGCAGACAGAAGGGAAGGAAGTCAGCAAATCTCTAAATGCTTAAAGACTGAGAAATATGGTTAGCCCACAATTGAGAAATGTAGACAGACTAGTTTATCAGAAAGAAGAGTGAGAAAGGGGTTGGGCAAGAGTTTGCATGTGTTACTCCATGGAAAAACAGAGAGTGAGATTCTGGCTGTCCCCAAGTATCTAAAGGTACAGTATTTTACATCTTATTTTAAGATGAATTTCATTATTCTTGTGGATGTGTGTATTTACAGTCCTTTTATTTAAAAGTTTAAAAGTTAGTTATGATCGCTTATGAAAAGGAAACCGCCTATCCACTAATGCTGTCATAAGAGTATGTGATAAGTACAAGATAAATATGTCAAGATTCAAGATTCAGCCACTGTCTGTTGATTGCCATCTGGGTGTCAGACACCATGCTTATTGCTTTCACATTTAATTTAACTAGTTTGTGTAAGCAGGTATGATTTAACACATATTTCAGATAAGAGCTAACTTTTTTTCCTAAGGCCACACACATATTAAAACCAGGATTTGAACAGATGATATTGGACATGTTTTCTCATATTTACTCTGCCTTTTCTCTTCCTGTTTATAAAATGTCTAATAGCTAATATCCTGCTGTCTTCAAGGCACGAAATAATTGTCCATATTGGTAATTTTGTGCAGATTTTAACCATTGATGAGCAAAATGGCCAAATTTAACTGAATATCCATATTCACTTCTAAAATTTTCTAAAATACTGCCAAGACATTTTGTCCTCTTAACTACTGTAATTTAATGCTCTAAAATTTATCAAGCAAGGTCACCCATGTACTTGATTTAGGAATCGCTTTTAGGGTAAATAAAAATTCTGTAATTTTAAATGGTGGGCACAGATTCAGAGGCTTCCAAAAATTACGTGCAACTGTTTTAGATTGAAACCTGAAATGTTTTATACATATATATTGGGTCCTCTTCCAGAATGTAATTACAATGAAGTTCTTGTATAATGCTTTATAATTCAAATTAAGAGATGTTGTAGATATTTTACAAATTCAATCCAGTACAATCCTCTAAAATATTTAGCTGCCTTTCAAGAAAAACAGTCTTTCTCGAAGGCTTTGGCAGTTAAGTTATAGTCTGCTGAGATAGCAGTATTCAACATCCTGTATCCTGCTCAGCAGCGGCATGAAGCTTTGGCTGTGACATGCAATCCCATTTAAAACTCTTGTTTTTATATGTGTTAGTTATGACTTGGCAGCTGGCTGGAATAAACATTTAAATCTTTAGATCTGGGGATTTAATTAAAGTACTCAGTGTTAAAATGAAACCCTGGATTCCATGGTTTGTAAATATACATTTGTAGATAAAGAATTGTAAACATCTAAAATGTTGCTAAGTTTCCTTTGTTGTTCTAAATTGAACATTAGAGTGTGTTTTTATATATTGTAAAAACCCAAAGAAGTTTATATAGGATGTAATACTCTAAGTCTGGCCTCTTAAATGGCCTACTGCTTTCTTCAGTAAGGTCATTCACCAGAGTACAAAATGCAGAGCTCAGGAGAACTAATTCACAGCTTTCTCTTCCACCTGGAAACAGTTATAGCTCAGTCCTTTGCTGCTGGCTGGCTCAGCTTTGACCTTTCCCACTGTTCCAGTCTCTTAGAAATCACTCTCATGAGAATGGAGTAAAAATTGTCCCTGTTTAGCAACTTAAAGAATCAGGTGCTCTGTGACCTCCTGCCTTCATGAACTTGCTTTTCTAAAGGTATTACAGAGTTGGTAGGCATTCACAGAAGGCCCTGTTGGGGACAATCTAGAAAAATGTGTTGAAAGTTTCTCTGTGGTGTCAGCGTTTGGGGAAAGTGGCTGTTCTTGCCGAATTTTGGAACAGTGGAATGTCAAATAAGGACAGAACCTCGACTACATTTGAGGAAGCAAGAGCAAAGAAGAGAAAAATGCTGCAGCAGAGTGGGAAAATTGCTTTAAGAACCCAGATGCTCTAATCCCTAGTCCAGTTCCTTACCAAATCATAGCAAGCTGCATTCAAAAATAACCACTATTGTTTAAAAAAAAACAACTTGTTTTTTGGTTTTTTTTCAGCTAATTGAGGACAACTAAATCCCTGTCCATGTGACTCATCATAATTTCAGTATTTTTAAACAATTTATTGGATATTAAGGTAGTTTTTTCAGTGTTTACATTTCAGTATATAAATAAAACATCCTGCAGAGGAAAAGACTGGCATCTAGTCGTAGATATCCTAGGTGATAGAAAAGTGGTTAGGAATATGGAATGTAGACCCATATTCCCAGGGTTTAAACCCTTAATTTCCAGTTTGGGAGCTGGGACATCACTTAATTTTACTGTGCCTGTTTCCTACATTTGTAATAGGAGTAGTATTAGTAGCTAAGTGCTTAGAAAAGAATCTGACACATGGTAAGCTTATATAAAGACTAGCTATTACTAACCCTGTGATCGAAAAATACAGTGAATGTTTAAATTAAAAAAAATATTACAGTGAAAGACACATTGCCATTAATCCCTTTCAAAATACTCCCCCTTGCTTCAAACACACTTAATCCCATCGTCCTTGCCAGTTTCTGAAGCAGTTCTGGAAGGCCTCTTTTGTGAATGTCTTTGCTTCATCCTCCATCATGACAATGCTCCTTGTCATACACCGATTCTGCTACAGCAATTTCTGTCAAATAAAAACATTACGGTGTGTCCTCACCGCCTCATTCACCAGATCTGGCACCATGCGACATCTGGCTCTTCCCTAAAGTCAAAATGATTCAGGATATAGAGGCAGCCACAACAGTGCTACCGAAGACATATATATATATACACACACACACACACACACACACACACACACACACACACACACACACATATATAAAATTAGTTTTTAGTTTGAATAGGTAATAAATTTACATGGGTCAAAAGTCAAAAATTTCAAAGTTATATTGTAGTAACTCCAGTACTTAATCTCTTCCTCATATATCCAGTTTTTGTCACCCCCTACTATCGTTAATGATTTTTTACTGGTTGTATATGTATCCTTCTAAAGTTGTTTTATGAAAATATAAATACATATTTTTTTTAGTTTTCCTTTTTCTTCATACATATACCAAGCATATTACACAAACTGTTCTGCATCTTTTTTTCATTTAATATATCTTGAAGAGTTAGACATATCTGGAAAATAGAAAGCCCCTTTTTAAAAAATAAACTTACAGCTGCATAGTAACCCATTGCAGGGATGTACTATTATTTCACCAGTGCCCCACTGATTGTCTTTTGAGTAGTTTCCAATCCTTTGCTTTTAGAATCAACACCACAATGAGTAATTTGTACAGAGGTCACTTTTACAATCATGAAAGTCTGGCTATCTGTAGGGTTAAGTTTCCAGAAGTGAAATTGCTGGACAAAGTGTGAATACATTTATTATATTGTCTAATTCTTCTCCAAGAGAATTGTAAAAATTTATTCTAAACACTAAATATTTTATAAATTTTGAATTTTTCAAGTCTGAATACATGAAAATTGCTACTTCTAGGTATTTTTATTTGGGTTTTTCTAATTATGATAGTGAATAAGTATTTTGCCATTTTTTAAAGGTGATATATTCTTCTCCATGAACTTAAGATGTTCTACATTAAGATGTTGATCTTGATTTCTAGGAACTATAAAAATTTAGAGGCATGAAATCTTTATCTGTAATGTGGTTGGCAGCTATTTTTCTGAGCTCAACAATTATTTTATGATTCTGATTTTTCCCCATGTAGACATTTTAAAGTATTTGTATGTAGTTAAATTTATTAACTTTCTTTGTAGATTTTGATTCATTTTTGGAAACATCTTTCTTTCCTAGTCCAAGTGTATATAGGGATTCTTGTATTTTTTTCTTTAAATACTTTTATGATTTACTTTTCTTCACTGATTGTTTTCGATGAAAACTAAATCTTTTCTGCACTCCTTGTCACAGATATTGGAATTTGCATTATCTTACAATCTTTCAAATGGTAATACTAGATCTACTCACATTTAAAAAATGCTCCGTTCATATATGTTGAGTTGAATTATATACATTATTTCCCTTTACAAAATATTCTTTCTTCCACTCTAGGATCAAATAGGAGTCCCTCACTAAAGGCGATGCTTGTACTTTGCATGTTGTACTCTGCACAATTCTGGGAGCGCTGGTTACATTGTCATAGTGAATGGTATAGAACATAATCCACGTGGCCATGTATGACAACCAGCCCTCACTCGTCCAGCCTCCATCAGAGTACACATTACACTTGACTGCTCAGGATATCATGATCTCCTTAAAGGCAGGTATTTTGACAGTCTCACTTTTGATACATAGCATAAGAATCATGCTTCATATCATATATATGTTATAAATCACTGTGGAGATGTATGATCACATTCCCAATGCATATGTTTTCGTGGTTTTTTTTTTTTTAAGATTTAATTTTTTGAGAGCACTTTTAAGTTTTCAACAAAATTCAAAGGAAGATACAGAGAATTCCCATATACCTCTTGCCTCCGTACATGCATAGCCTCTCCCATTATCAGCAAAAGTCAGCAGAGTGGTTCATTTTTTACCACATCATAATCACCCAAAGCCCATAGTTCACCTTAGGATTCACTCTTGGTGTTGTATGTTCGGTGTCTTTAGTCAAATGTATAATGACATGTATCCATCATTATAACATTTTCACAGCCCTAAAATTCCTCTTTGCTCTGCTTATTCATTTCTTACCCCATCACCCCTGGTGACCACTGATTTTTCATTGACTCCATAGAATTATCTTTTGCAGAACATCATATTCTTGGAATCATATAATGTGCAGGCTTTTCAGTTTGACTTCTTTCACCTAGTAATATGCACTCAAGCTTCCTCCATGTCTTTTAGTGCCTTGATAGCCCCTTTTATTTAAGCATCAAATAATGTTCCATTATCTGGATGTACCACAGTTTAGTTATCCACTGACATATTGAAGGACATCTTCAGCAATTATAAATAAAGCTGCTATAAATATCTGGGTGCACATTTTGTGTTCACATATGTTTTCAACTCTTGGGTAAATACCAAGCACCACAATTGCTGGATGGTATGGTAGGAATACATTTAGTTTTGTAAGAAACTCTAATACACTTTTGAAAGTGAAGAAAAACTGTATTTGGTTCAACTACAATGTTATTTTTTTATTTAAATAAGGTATTAAATATATTTTGTCATTTCAATTAAATGCAAGAAAGGACATTACTCATTCATTACTCCCAGAGGCAAAGATTTCTCATGAAAAAAAAAATGCCTTCAAAATGACATATATTCAAAAAAGCATCCCCTGGTTTCTGGAGGAAAACTTACATTCCTATATGTTTTCCAATAAAGCACATAGTATTATTGAGTGTATACTATCTTTTGGGCACTGAATAAACTTCTGGCACATATACCCTTATAACAACACTAACGTCCTTCCCTTCCTGTTTCATAAATAGGGGCATTGCAAGTTTAACGTTTTAAATTAGAAATCTGAAGACTCCTACCCAAAGTCACAGATACATTGACGCAATTTGACTTTGACCCCAAGTAGTTCACATCCAGGGCCTGAGGCTCACAGCTATGCTGACCTGGTTTCCTCCTGACTTTGCTGAGGACTCATCATTCTAAGGCAACTCATGACTAGAAACACATAGAACTCCAGAGGAAAGAAAGAGAGAGAGGTCACCAGCGTTGCTTGATTCTTTAAACATTGGCATTTGAAGGAGCTACTACTATCTTTTATTACTTTCATGTTAAAATCCCGCAGAAGACAGTGGAGCTCTTATTACCTGTTACTTCCTGAAAACCACTGGAGAATGACCTACTGGTTGATAACCAATGCTCAGTACACAACCAAATGCATTTCAAGATATTAGGCTTCCCCATAGTGGTCAGGGATGCATTATGCTGTCTTCATTATAGAGCTGCAGGGCTCCAGGACCATATACTCTATTACTGAGACTGCCTGTGAGTGATAAAGACAGATTCTAATTACATTCACTCAATTATCAAAGTTAGATTTTCTACTGCCCTTCTGCTTGTAGCACAGTTTAAATACCCATCCCTTCCTTCTTTCTCTTGCCCTGACAGGTAAATCTAAATTGCAATTATTCAAAGAAGATTTTTTTTAACTGTTTATCTCTAGACATTCTTGAGATTTTTTTGTGGACAATATTCTGAATTGCGTGTTGAATAAACACTAGACTGAGATATAGGGAGCTGAAGTTTTCAGGATTTGTCTCACTGCAATGACCTGACACTCATTTTCCTTGCCCATAAAAATGAATGCTGCAGATGGTAAAGCCCACACATTCTGTCATAGTAAATCAGTGGTACGTGATATATAGTATGAGAAGGAAAGAGACCCCCCCAAAAAAATAAATAACAATAATGTTAATAAGTATGGGTTAAGTTAATTGAAATTGTTGGGAAAATAACCGCTATTTTTTTAAATGCATGTAGTAGAATTGCAGAAACCAAGACCAGATAATTCTGTCCTGAAATTTTAACTGCTTCAGGTCTGTGTTTAGACATTTTATACAATTTAGATTTCATTAATTGAATATCTATTCTTAATTTATATATCGTTATATTTAAACATATGGGAAAGTACAAGTCTACCCAGGCTGGAATAACAGATACAGGCAAAGTTAACTGCAGATTTAACAGTAAACAATATTACTCCCATGGACATACTGCAGCTGGAAAGTGTTCATAATGATTCCCTTATTTGAGTGAAGACTGTTTTGTGTTTTGTTTTGTTTTATATTTGTTGAGAAATTTTGTTCTCTAAAATCATAGATGATCAGAAAATTTCCTGTTTGAAATCACATCCAGAATTAAATGTACCATATTGCCTGGAGTACTTAAGTCATCTTGACCGAAAAAAATAAGCTCGATATCCAACACAGTTATAGAGCTTCAGATATGGTATTTCGGAACACAGCATTCTACAGTTATCTTGCCTTTGTTGTTCCCAGGGAAACAGGATACAGAATGCATTTTGCAGACTAAACAGCTTTATACACACTCTTGCTTTATTCCTATTAAAGTTCTGCTACATTTAAATTTATCTGGAACTCCACCTTTCCCTTCAATCTTATAAAACTCTACCTTTTCCTTTGTTTGATGGGATGCCCCAGATTTCTGTTGGTGTGTGGTCAAATTTGTCTCCGGTGGTTATATACTGATTAAGCTCAAACAAATGATAAAAGATCTGAAGACAGACCCATTTAATACATCCAGAGAATGAGTAATGCAACTGTTAGGAATAAGGGGTTCAATATGGGTGAAAAATGTATATAGGATCAATTGACAAAATACGTACCATGTTATTCTTAGCTTTTCTAGGGGTGGGCAGGAAACTTGGCTCTAAGAATGTAAGCAACAAAGAGAAAAACAATCATTTTCAAAGCTGTAGGACAGCCATTAAGTTAAAAACAAGCCAATTGCCTAGAAAAAGTCAAACCTTTCCTGCCACTGGGGCTTGCAAGAAATGTGTTCTCATAAAGAAACACTGTGATGAAGCAAACTACATTCTCAACTACATCTCTAAATTCAATAGAGGCTAGTGGCTCTGGTGGTTATAGACTGATTGGGCTCGAAGAAATGATACAAAGCAACTCATGTTATTAAAATTCCTCGGGACTTAAGAGCTATTTCTATCTGTGCCTACATTGATCACATCACTTCTCCTTCCCTGTTTGAATTGTGTGAGTCTCTATTGCCATTACCTTGCCCTCTGTGGAGTGAGAAAGGGCCTTGTTCAAAATGTGTGTCCCTCTCAGAAGTACTGTTGGGCTATTAACAGCATAGAAATTAAGGGAAAATTCAGAGCCAGCTGCACTCTGGCCATTGATTCTGTTTCCCATGATTTCTCATGGAGTCCTGGCAATGTTAAAGTTAGAAAAATAAAAATGTAACCTCAATGAGTCTGTGCGAACTTAGGCCATATATTCATAAAATTATCAAGGATGTAGAAAAATAAAAAGCAGCAAACTGTATGCTAAAGGATATGTTGGTTTTCCATTACGTTTGAAAGGACCTGCAAGGCCAAATAACAGTTGTAAACTCAAAACAAAATGTGCTCATAGTTTATTTGTGTTCTTGCTTGAACTTCCTAAGAAAGGATACGACACAAAAAAAGTGGGTTTTTTAACTCTGGAACCTTGTTCATAGTAGAAAATTAAAACAAAATTAAAAACAGAAACACGATCAATATAAATTCTTTAATGAAATCCCTGACAATTTCTATTCAGTCTGAAGAAAAAAATATTGTAACACGTATTAAAAATATTTTCTGATTCTTTTTATTTCTGTTGAGTCTCAACAGTGGTTCACAAACCAAAACATATTGTTGTAAGTATTAGCAAATTTATCTTGCAGGAACACTTTAAAAACATTTGAAAATTCTGATAAAATTTTCTTACACAATTATTTTTATTCTGCTAATGTTATTTTTGTTCTGTGAAACTCTTTGAAAACATTATGAATCAATCAATATATTCACTGTGTTTTGGTGTTAGGTATTGTGAGAGAGTAAGAAAATGGAAAAAAAAATGTATAAACTGTAAGTTGTGAGCCCCTGTCACAGAGGAGCTTGAAACTCATTTGGGGAGAGATTTATTTATTAGTTACTATTAAATGTAAGCACACATGTATTGAATCAGTGTTTACTATAGGCAAGCAATGTCCTAGGTGCTTAGCGACCCACTGGTGAGTACTTCAGTCAGTGTCCTGGCAACAATCAGATGGAACACTCCAACTGAGTAATCTAAAAAGTTATTGACAAAATTAGGGGTAGGTTTTAGCAAAATCATCAAGGGATAATGTAGTACAACGGTTGGCATCAAAGGGGAGTTATAGCTGTCCCTAGCAAGTGCTCTGTGGGTGGATGTAGTTTGGTAGATAAGAGAAACTAAAAAGTAAGAGACAGCATAATGTGAGGTGTATCTGGAGAGGTATGTAGAATTACAACATTTTTTCTTGTAGGGTATGCGTGTGATGTTGATATGTTCAATTGGATGTTTTTGGTGAGGAGAGCCATTTGTAGGACTAGATTAGTTCTAAATTCTGATGCTGTGTCAGTAGTGCAGAGGAGAAAATGGATTGATCTAAGACATTAAAGAACATTAAATGAGAATCATACTTAGAATATAATGGGAGATGCATAAGTAGGAGGTGTCACAGATGAATCTTAGTGTTTGGTTTTGTAGAATTAGAGATTTGCAATGCTAGTCACTGGGATAAATAATCATGGAAGTGTACTTAATCACATAGAATGGATCAATATTTCAGTCTTAAAAATATTTTTACTGATTCCCAGCCCAAAATTCTTCATTGCATTCTCTCATCCAAAATCATTGATTTGTTCTCTATTAGAACTTGAGATTTTGTATGTGTACCACTAAAAAAAAACTAGGTATAATCTCTAATCTTTGGGGAGTTTACAATTTAGTACAAATCAAGATGACAAATAAATCTTTGCTCCAGCAACGTAATCTTAAATAACTTCAAAGAACAGTAAAGAATGAAGCCAAATATTCAGTTTGGGCACTATAGTCATAATCTTAAAGATAAACAAAAACTCAATTTTGTAAATTATTTTAAATATATATATTCAATTTAAGGTTCTCCAGTTATATACTTTTAAAAAATAAAATGCCATGCATTGGAACTCAAAAGGGACAGAACCCTTTGTTTCAATTTAAGTGGCTTGAATCAACAATTTAATTATTTTAGTTCTCTCCTCTTGCCTTTACAGGGGCCAGGACTTCATATTGGTTTAATACAATTAGTTTCTCTGTGTGTTATTTTTATACTTTTATGTTTTGTGTAACTCTAATTAAAAATTATTTAGTGGAGTATAACTAAATTGTGGAGTATATCTAAATTAATTTAGGATTATGATATGCACAATGTTTCCATATCATTAATTTACTTAGGACCAAGGGATATTAAGGCATACTGATGCTCTCCTGATAAATAGACATTATTCCCAGATACTTGAAATACCTAGTTTCCCCAGAAGACTTCTTTGAACCTGGGCTGTAGATAGAGTTTATCATTTGGATAATGAAAATGCAACTTGTATTTTGCTGTGCAGAAGCTTTTTAGTTTGATGTAGTCTCATTCATTTATTTTTGCTTGTACTTCCCTTTCCTTTGAGGTCAAATTCATAAAATCCTTTCTGAATCCAAGGTCTATAAGTTTAGTACCTATGCTTTCTTCTATGCAATTTATTGTTTCAGGTTTTATGTTTAGGTTTTTTATCCATTTTGAGTTAATTTTGGTACATGGTGACAGCAGTCTAGTTTCATTCTTTTGCATGTTGTTTTCCAGTTTTTCCCAGCACCAGTTATTTAAGAGGCTTTCTTTTCTCCATTGTATGTTTTTAGCTCCTTTGTTGAAAATTACCTGCTGATATATATGTGGGTTTATTTCTGGGTTCTCAATTCTATTCCATTGGTCTGTGTGTCTATTTTTCTGCCAATACCATGCTGTTTTGATTATTGTTGCTTGGTAGTATAAATTGAAGTCAGGGAGAGTGGTACTTCCAGCCTTGTTCTTTTTCCTTAGGATTGCTTTGGCTATTCGGGGTCTTTTGTGATTCCATACAAATCTGATGATTTTTTTTTTTTACTTTTTAGAAAATAAAATGCCATTGGGTTTTGATGGGGATTGCATTAACTCTATATATCGCTTTGGATAATATGGCCATTTTAACTATGTGATTCTTCCAGTTCATGAACATGGCATGCCTGTCCATTTCTTTGTATTTTCTGCAATTTCTTTTAATAATGCTGTCTTACAGTTTTCGGTGTATAAGTCCTTCACATCATTTGTTAATTTTATTCCTAGGTATTTTATTCTTTTTGTTGCAATTGCAATAGGAACTTTTTTTTCATATCTTTCCCTGAAATTTCATTGTTAGTATATAGGAATGCAATACATTTTTGTGTATTGATTTTGTATCCTGCAACTTTACTGTATTTGTTTATTGTTTCTATACTTGAAACTTATATAATTTTACTAACCAGTGCTACCCCAATAAATTTAACAGAAATTTTAAAAACACATGGTGGAGCTCTAGGAAAAAGTCCTTCCTATATTGTCTTTACCTCACATAGTGCTTATATTAATTGGTATTGATTAAATGTTTGTCTAAATAGCTGGGAAGAAAAAGAGAGAGGGATTGATTTTGTGTGATGGTATTAAAGCCTCTAAATTATTTACTATGAGAAAAAAAAAACACTAATTTTTAGGAAAACTGCCACTAGATTTTATCTCTGGGAAACACACTCATACACACACACAGGGATCTTTACCTCTTACTTATATAAGCTCAGTGGAATCTATGGAAACTCCTTACATTATAAAGACATACAAATACTTTTTCCTAATGTGTTTGCACTGTTGTTAAAAGCAATGGGAAAAGTAAAACTATGTGTGAGCATTCCCTTGACATTTTAAAGGGAATAAGCCTTGGCATAGAGCTATTTATTATAATAAACAACATTTTTAATAGAATTTTTTTCTCGAATACCTTATTTAATGTATTGTAAACAACAGTTTTCAAGAAAATGTTCACGGCATCTTGGATATATTGATATTTCGAACATAAAGTTAGATAATACTCAAACTTTAAATTCATAATAATTAAAAATCTTCTTTAAACTGGCAGTTGTTTTGATCAATACATGCATGTCTCTATACCAGATATGCTATTTTCAGATTTAATAAGATCTGCTTTGATCTCAGCCCATAGAAAAATAAGGAACAAGGATGTCCAGGTGGCTCAGTTGGTTAGAGCGTGAGCTCTGAACAACAGGGTTGCCAGTTGATTCCCACATGGGCCAGTGAGTTGCGTCCTCCACAACTAGATTGAAGACAACGAGCTGCCACTGAGCTTCCGAAAGTGCAGCCGGATGGCTCAGTTGATTAGAGCGCAAGGTCTCAACAACAAGGTTGCCAGTTGAATTCCCGCATGGGATGGTGGGCTGTGCCCCCTGCAACTTAAGATTGAAAACGGCAACTGGAGCTGAGTTGTGCCTTCCACAGCTAGATTGAAGGAAAATGACTTGGAGCTGATGGGCCCTGGAGAAACACATTGTTCCCTAATATTCCCCAATAAAAAAAAAAAAAAGAGAAACAAATTAGTTTTAGGTTATATTTAAGTGACAAAATTCTGCTCCAGTAAAATATAATGCTCTCTGAAAAACCCAATAGACTTTCACAGCTTAGAAAAGCAAATCTTATTGTAAGTAGCCATGTCTTATAAATGGCTTTCAATTCATTTTAAATGCACTTAACCAACTCCACCTACTAGACTTCCTGGATTTTGTGAGTTTCTTATTTTCTTTATTTATATGGGAAAATTAACTATGAGATTTACAGATTAACTATTGACCATTCCTATCGTAGTGGATACTGTGATGTTCAACTCATATGCTTCCCCAGAAGTGAATGTCTTATCTCCCAACTTGTGTGTGCTGCCATCACACAACCCTGTATAGGAAGTGCCTTAAGTAAAGAAAGTCGCTTTCCTGGATCAATTTGCATCCAATAATACATTGATGTGGAGGTGTAAAGGTTAAGTCTCCTTCTCCCAAGTCAGGACAATTCTAAAGGGTCATCCCACTCGAGAGCTCCGAGGGGTTGGCTGAAGATATTCTTGAGACTGTATCACAGTCCAGACTATCCATCTACCCAATCCTGCTTCCTTCTCTTTTCCTTCCATGGGTGTTAATACCAGGACAGACCCTACTAAGTTCTCTTCATGCTAACCTCCATCTCAGAGCTTGCTTCCCAGGGCATACAACTTTCAACACACTGAAATGTCATGGCTTATCAGGCTACTCTCAAGGTTGCCATATGTTTTATTACCAGTTAACCATGTTTGAATATCAAGTGTTAGGTGTGTTTTCTCTATTTATTGTAATTTTTTTTGTATTTACATAATTTGATTAAAGAGTATATAAACAAATGAAGTATGAGTCTGAATCAGGTATGGGTAAAATACCTGTAAAACATTTTTTAAATTGCAAATAGACTAAAATTTTTACAAACATGATTGATTCACCTAAATAAACTCTGAGCTCTCTCTCAACTTAAAAGAAAATGAAACTGAAAGTTATAGCAGTGTATTCTGGGTGTTTTTTAAGTAAGAAAGATGAAAAACTCTTGTCAAAGAAAAAAATCTGGACATTCCACCAAAAGATTGTTAAAATGCATATACATTCATAATTTCATATTACAGTAAAATATTTATTATGAGTACGGATCATTTTTACACTTGTTTTTTCACTTAGCTAATAAAATATTGGCCTGAAATGCATCAGATTGTAAAATAAAACTGTACTGCATAATAAAAACAAGTAAAATTTGATCCTGCCATTGGTTTTAATCCATTTTTACAAATGAGTTTCAACATATAAGCAGAGTTTATCTTAAGGGGTTTTAAAGCTATTCGAAGCTAGGTGACCATAAAAAGGAAGAGCACGTAGGAACTTCTGGTCTAGGTCAGTACCTGTCACTTTATGCATGCAAAGAACATGGGGAATTTGGTGAAATGCTGATTTGGATTCAGTTTGTCTGTGGAGGGTCTGGACATTCTATATCTCTTACAAGTTCCAAGGTCATGTGGATGGTGCTGCTCCTAGATCTAGACAACTGGCTCAGTCATTTCATTATTATCCATTTTTTTTCTTGGTTCTGTTCTGAATTTGTACCTCATTTCTGACAATGGGGCTCCTATTTGTTCCTTGTTTGTTATGTACCATTTTTTACTTTTACTCTAATTTTTCTGTTTCTCTCTGTGAAAATCTGCGAATGAATCTTTTTGGTATTTGTATTAGGTTTACTATTAAGTCTACCCATGATGTGGTTAGAGTATAATTCTGAAGTGATTTTTTGATAACATCTGATGAGATAATTCTCCATTCCTGCAGTTTCTGAGTCACTGACAATAAGTCTATTGTAGATATGAATAGTTAATAGTGCTGAAAAGTAGTGTAGAAGTATTTGATGGAACTGAATGAGTAGTAGTGTTAAATAGCAATATCTGGCTGCAACAGAAAACATGTTTCAGTCTAGTGCAGATAATCACAGATAAAGTGGTTGTTTTCAGAGAAGACAGAACTGGATATGTGTGTCTGACAGAAAATAATTGTAGAGCTAATATTGCACCTTGGTTGAAAAGGAATCTAGTCTTATTTGTGACATTTTTTCACATGTTATGAAGCTGGCAATACAGGTATGATGGAAAGGCTGTCCTATTTCGGAGACATTTCACATTTTTCTATTTCTAGACGTATATATTGGTTTACAGCTATGACATAGTATGTTATAAAAGGTTTGCACAAGCTCATTCAACAAACTTTTTCTTGAAAATCCCAAAAGAGTGGTTTTGGTATTGTCTTTTAAAAATTCGGTTTTTTGTTTGTTTGTTTTTAAGTTGGCTGTAACAGTTTAAATAAATCATTTCCCCTATTAGTAGCATTTAATAAAAATAGGATATTTTTTCTTTCTTTTTGGCTTATGAGAAACAAAGTCCAATTGTTTTTGTATTTTTCTTAACCTTGTCCCACATTTTTAACAGCTTAAAAGACTCAAGAAAAAATTAATAGCTCTAATTAAATGACATTATAAAATAATCAGGGAAATAATTAGAAAGCATTTAAATATATTTTTTAAAATAGATATAAACAAAATTTTTATCAAACAAACTACAGAGAGCACGTGAGACTTTTATTATTATTAAAAAGGCTTATTGGTTTTTTTTTTTTAATTAAAGTTTATTGGGGTGACAATGGTTAGTAAAGTTACATAGGTTTCAGGTGTACAATTCTGTAATACATCATCTATAAATCCCATTGTGTGTTCACCACCCAGAGTCAGTTCTCCTTCCATCACCATATATTTGACCCCATTTACTCTCATCTACCACCCCCTCCCCCCCTTATCCTCTGGTAACCACTTAACTATTGTCTTTGTCTATAAGTTTCTCTTTCTTCATTTGTTTGTCTTGTTCCTTTGTTGTTTTCAATTTCATATACCTCATATCAGTGAAAACATATGGTTCTTGACTTTTTCTGTCTGACTTATTTCACTTAAGTATTATCATCTCAAGATCCGTCCATGTTGTTGCAAATGGCACTATTTCATCTTTTCTTATGGCAGAATAATACTCCATTGTATATATATACCCCAACTTCTTTATCCAATCATTTATCGAAGGATACTTTGGTTGTTTCCACACCTTGGCCATGGTGACATACTGGGTTTAATATTCTAAAAACATGTTTTTTATAATAGTTGGGACTCAAAAGATACCAGATTTATTAGTGGTTGTCTTAAATGAAGAATTACTCATTGGTCTTCTGTTTGCCATATACAATTGGTACTTTCTGGAAGAGACTCAGCAAATTCTTAATGACTGTATTATATAAAAGTATTCTAGAATGTTAAAAAGGCATCTTGTCTTCATTTAAGATTTAATTTCATAGATGTTTTTAATATACCAAAGTTAGTAGTATCAGGGTGAAAAAATTTATAATAAAAATTAAACAACCTTCATCATGTCTGAAGTTGTATAACTTCATTATAATGTTGATTCAGAAAATAGTTTTGAGATTTGATGTTGCCTAAAAGATAAAAAGTAAAAATCTAATAAGATTGAATGCATAGAGGTTAAAGGTATTTTCATGGGAATAAAAACCAATTCTTAAAGGTAAAATAACATACTTTTTGAGCTATAATTTCTACTCTTACTCTTTAAGACATATCTACTTTACAAAACTCAAATACTTGTCCTTTACCATAATATTCTTTCTCATTTATTTATTTTTTTACATATAAAAGAAAAAATATGGATGTGATACCACAGTTTATCATAGCATTTTTTGGCCAATACTGTCTAATAACCTCTACTCTGCTGATTAAGTTTGGTTGTAGAAAAATAGAGGTAGCCTGCATGAGTAGGTTATACCTAAGAGTTTTAAATTCAGGATCCTGACTTGGATTAAAATATTAGATCTAAAGGACTAATCCGTAGCATTTTCTTCTCATGTAGCTAGTATGGCTTATTACTAAATGTGTGTAAGTAATTACTAAATAATTACTAATTATTAAAGACAATAAAACTGAACCTTGCCTTGACATCATTATAACAAAGCACATTCTGTTCCACAGTAAGGAAAAAAGAAAGAAAGAAAGAAAGAAAGAAGGAAGGAAGGAAGGAAGGAAGGAAGGAAGGAAGGAAGGAAGGAAGGAAGGAAGGAAGGAAGAGAAGGAAGGAAGGAAGGAAAGAATTTCACATCCTGAGATAAACTAAAATATCCCCATCTAGCACTAGCCTCAAATCCATGCAGAATTACGCCCTTTCCTATAAATTGATAACTGCCTGAAATAAACAACTTTATCTTTGACTTTTGCAATACTGATATCTAAGATATGTGATTTTCCTTACAGATAAGAACAGATATGATAATAATATGAAACACTGTTGCTTTCCCCTACTGTGAAATAAATGACAAAAAAACTTACAATTTTATATTTTAAGTATCTGTTGTACCCTTTTATTAAAAAGTTGGTTCTTCTGAAGTCTGGACTCTCTTTCAAATGATTTGCAGGTAAAAATATAATTTTTATTAATGCTATTACCTATGAGTTTTCCTTGCAAAGATGGAGGTCCCATCAAACTGCTCAGATTGATCTAAACACTGGTGCTGATGAGACAAATATTGTCTCAGAGTTGTAGTTGTAGATGGCTCACAACCAAGTCAGCTTTTTTCAGATCCGGGCTAAATCTCTCCATTCAGAGATGGAAGCTTTTCTTTTGATGACTGTTAACTGTTTCAGATTCTGTATCTGTTTCTGAAGTATGTCTGGTCCTTGGTGAGGTCTGGTTCTTTTTTGTACCTGATTGGTTGCCAGTTTATGACTTCTGTTAGTGATAAAACTTTGGGAACTTAGTTTTGATTATAGACTCTGGTTAATTGGTCATTGTCAGGTAACAAATGATTCTATCATCTGTCTTTTGGAATACCCATATCATTGCTACTGGATTACAAGCATTATAGGGCGTAGTTATAGTTGGACAATGTCCTGTATCAGTTATGAGGCTGAAAAGTTGTTTGTGGTCAATTTTTGTCTTCAATACAGAGGCTATCTTATCTTCTGATTTTTTGTAGCATACTCTGTTGTTTGACTTGTTTTGTGTACCTTTAAAAGTTTACACTTAAAGAAAACTGAAAAACAAACCCCAAAACAAAGCTTTGCCCACAGGAGTGGAGAGCAGCCACTGGGTCGAAGAAGTGGTAACAAATGTGTTTTAGATAACTTTGTGCCTCCCTGACCGTCCTCTCACACAGCTGAAGCAATCAACTCATAAGTTTTTGTTGAAAAAGTTAATTGTGTGCTCTGCTTGCTCATGTCTAAACTTGTAAAACTGAATCTGGTTGATTTCTATAAGTCTATATATGTGTGGATGTTAAAAAAGAGTGTTTTTCTTCTCACCAAAGAATATTTTCTTTTTATAATTATAGCTGTTTTTTGGGGGTGGGTGGTTGTGGCTGACATATTCTCCCTACATTATTTGGGTCTTTTGGATACTAGCAGTTGGTCTTAATAATTCCATTGTTTTGCACACCATAGTCATATGTGCAGATTTTAAAGTCAGAACTCTCTGATTTTTGAGATACTGTTAGTTTTAATAACAATTGTATGAATGTAACTGACTGTGTGTTATAATTGAAATGTAGATTAAATGTGAAAGACCATTGCTGGCTTGTCCAAAGATTTTAGCCTAAGTGTAACATATTTTTTTCTCTCATTTCTATTGAAAGAAAATACATAATGAGATCAATAGAGATATGAACAAAATATTTGCTAGCAACAAGATGTGTTAATAAGAAATGTCTAATAAACATATTATTTAACATTAATTAACATTGATTTTTAATAAATAAATGTTTAATAAACAATAAAGTTAAGCCCATATCTCAAGCCGCAGTCTATTTGGATAAGAACTAGAGAAAACAATGGAGCACTATTCACTGCATATTAAATCTTTATCCTGCGGTTTCCTGGTGTACAGCCTCTGTACTCTGATCCCTACCTAGGGTTCAACGCAATGCCCAGTAACTTCCATCCTGCAGAGAGCAGCTATCCCCAGATTCCCATATCTCTCTGGGAGTTTGATGAGTCTTCTATTGTGTTTATGACATGTTTTTTGAACATATAATTTGCTTAACTCTCGGGAAATTAATAAATTAGATTATAAAACCCCTTGGAGTTCCTGTTCCGATTGACTGATAGAGACTAATAAGTAATCCCATAAATCAAAGCTAATAAAACAAAAACCAAACTCAGTAATCTCAGAAATAGAAAAAAATGTCCAAATGATTTAAAATTGCTGTTCTTTAAATTAAAAAAGAAATTACCTCAGAGAAAGGATAAAGTTGCAGATAAAACGGGTTGACAGGGAACAGCATATGAAGCAAATTAAAATTAATATCTAGTTGATAAAAGAAAAAAATGAGAATTTTGGTAATGTTAAATAAAATTTAAGGTTTAAAAATTATTTGTAATATTTCTAATCAAAGTGAATACCTGAGCAAATTATTCAGTGTACCTAATTTCCATTTCATCTTTAGGTTATCACAGTGCAAGAATATGTTAGTGTAACGTAATTTGTGCACAGTTTGGGTGATTTTCATAAATATCCTACTTAATTTAAACTTACTAATTACTTTCACTGGATATATGATTCTATTAAGTTATAATCTTTTACAAAAATATTAAAATAACACAGTAATATAAAACATGTTCAGCTATACATTGTTTTAGAATAGAAAATCCTGTAAAACATTTATTCCACTTACAATATATGAAATGAAATACAAATTATCACCTTACAAACAAAATCATGTCAATAATAAAAATGCTTCTCTATAAATATCAGTTTAAACATAATTCCCAATATTCTTAAATAATATAAAACTGTAGAATTATACTTAATTGGATTTACCAATGTATAACATTTGTCCGCCTACACAATTTAAATAGATTTAAATTCAAAATTATAGAGAATACAAAAACAAAAAACAAAAACAAAAACAAACAAACAAGACACTGGGTTGCCTAGCTACACATATATTTTCTTGTTATTTATTTTTATTTTTATATACTATTAAATAACCATTACCTAATAAATTGTAAAGGATGCATTGGTCATTGTGGCATTTAAAAATTGTAATATATATATATATATATATATATATATATATATATTTCATCTATAAATAAAAACAATATATATAAATATATTATATACATAAACATGTATATATATCACAAACACACACACACACACACACCATGTGAGGTGAGGGATGTTAATTAACTTGATTGTGGTGGTAATTCTTTTATACATTGCAAAAGGGTTACCACCATGATATATACATACGTACACATATATACCAGGTGCCAAAAAAATGTAAACACTTTTTAAGAAAGGAAAAAAATGTATTTAAAATTTTAATATTCAATATATACTAATAAAAGATGAATACAAGTCATGTGTATATGATTTTTTCTTGGCACCCCAGTATGTAAAATAATCACACATACAATTTAAATATACACATTTTTGTCAATCATACCTCAATAAGTCTGAAAAAAAATATGTACATGCATTCTGTGATACTCTTCTCCATGAGAAGTATATCATTATTTTCTTCTCCTTGAATATAGTAAGCTTGCATGGCAACAACTTGGAATGTGTTTTCTTTAAATACCCTGAGCCAGAACCATTCTGCTAAGCCATTCCCATATTTCTGATCTTCCAAAATTATGTAAAATAACAAATGTTTGTTGTTTTAAGGTGATAGATTTTGGGATAATTTGCTACACAGCAATAGATAACTAATACAGTAATGTTCATACACTATTTTTTTTTCACTTTAAGAAAATTAAAAGTAATGTGTAGTTGCTCATGTGACAAGGTCATCTCTAGAGTGTGTGGGCCCTGGACCCATGTGTTTTTGTGAGGTTTCTAAGTACACAAACAATTTAATTAAAAGTGAATTACAAAATTCATGGGTCCCTGAGAGGTATAGTATATGGTAATTTATCAACAAAGACTTAGATTAATGGTTTGAGAAAGTGTTAGTGTACGTAAATATTTGCTGATCATCAGATCAGTGAACGCGAAGATTCTTCGTATTGTTCTGGCAGCATCTCTTCCTCTTCAGGTCCAGGAATCATCTCTTTATTTTCTTTATTATCAAATGCGCATTCATAGTTCATTTCCTATCTCCCACCACATGAAAGTAGCAGTGCTGTTATTACTTACAAGGCAATGGCTCTTGGCAAACTGCTTGTATTGAAATAACATAGATCTTGCTTTTACAGTTCTCCAATACCATTTATTTAAACCTGGTTACATCATTACTCAAGGTGCTGCATCATCCATCATCCATTATGCCTCCCGTTAATGCTGGCTTCCAATAACTCTCTCTACGATTGTCATTGTGCTTCATTAATAATGACTACAAATGCAACACTTGCCCAGAATATGCAGTAAAATGTGAATGTATTTTGTTTTCTGGTCATGTTAAATTTATCTTTCAGAATTGTATAGTATGAATGCAGAATAGCATAGCATCCAATCACAACTTCCCTTGAACTCTTTAGGCTGTAGTCAGTGTATTATCGGAATGAGGAATTTTTAAATGTTGCCTGCACGCCCCATCACCACTGTTTGCACACTATTACTAGTAGTGGGTTAGGCAAGGAGGCATGGGTGGAACAATCAGAGTAGTACCATTCATTCAAGGTATGATTATCTCTCCTCAGGTCTGGCTTAAGTCCAACCTTGGAAAGCACAGCATTACCATTTGAATAAAAGCAAGAGTGGGTATCAATTGGAAGAGCCCTTGGTATTGCAGAACAACAATCTCAAACGTCCTTATGTCCTTGCAGGAAATGGGTGCATTTCCTGGATGACTACCTGACATGTTGCAATATCCCTGTGGAGGGGATGGAATGACCTATCTGAATGACAGTGAAATGGTGGCAGGAGTGGACACACAGGTCCAAGACATCTCCTGTCACCCCTGCTGCTCTTGGGTGGTATAAGCAAGAAGTGGTATTATACTAGGAACACTGACAAAATAAGCCCATACATGTGGCTTGAACCCAAGGTCTGGCAGTGGACTGTTTGTTTCCCAGAACAGTGAGCTCATTCCGTGTTTTCTGTGAGTGAGAATCGTTGCAAACACCGTTATCATCAATGTCAGTACCAGTCTGCTAGTCTAATCTTGTTTACTTTGTGAAAGAAATGCAGCACTGGCCTGTACTGGGGAATGAATCACCAGGGCAGAGCCACAGGGTTTGGGGATAACCACAGAAAATCAAGTTCTAGGGATCTGGAATCAATGCATCGGGTACAAGACAGGGGAGGGCTCTGAGGGGGAAACTGAGACTGGATCCCATAGGATCTGGAGCTAATGCAGGAGTAGATCTGACCTTGGGATGTCTTGGCTGTGAACAGCACTGCTGACCTCTGCTGGACCAAGGTGGAAGGAGGCAGGAGCTTCAAAATGGGGGTAAGAGGGTATCCTGAGGCCTGAGGGGTTAGAGGATAGAAGCATAGTAGGGCTGAAAGTGTACTAGGTTCATTAGTAGCAAAATAATGGACATGTTTTGTCTGTTTATTAAGCACCATAATAAAAACTTAGTATGATTAATTCCTGCATTATAGGCATTGTCTTGTATACTAAGGTTAATATATTTTAAACACTTTAAATTATTCATTTAATTATATGTAGATGTCTCTGTATACATATATAGAATATTTCAGCTATAAATCAAAGAAAACTTATAAATGATAAAGTAGAAAATAGTTAAGAAAAAATGGATCTTTCAGTATAAGGTGTTCTTAACAAGACTTAAAGTAAAGTATATTGAGGACCAGCTATACATAGTTTCATAATGTAGACATGCAAGTTTATGTCTCAGATTCTACTTTCTGGGCAGAAGCTAGACTAAGGCAAATAGTGTATAAAGCACATTTGCTGAGTCACATAGAAATGTAGTTATTTACATATATCCAATAAGAATCTATCCTCTTTCTCAACAAGATGTAACTGGGCAAATCAAATTTGTAACCAGTGGCATGACAGAAAGGTCACATTTAAATACATGTATCATTCAATTAGATATAATAATCTTGTTATTAAGGAAGAAGGATTACACAAGTTCCCAGGAAAATGACCTTATACCTGTTCTGTGGCTTATGAAATCCAAGCCTCGTAGGCTGCATGAGGAAATAATTACTCTCATACAGTCTGCCCTCTTGGAAGACAACTTCAAATTATGAAAAAATGTAAAGAACACATATCAGCAGTAATTTACATTGGATAGTACCCCTCAGCCATTTTCTAGTATGGTATCTTTCAGATATCTTGGTAAGTACAATAATTTACAAAAATAATTTTTAAGGATATTTATTCCATTATTGTTTATTATAGCAATAATCTGGATAAAACCTAAATATTCATCAGTAAAAACACTGACAATTTTATACACACACACACGCACACACACACACACACACGCACATATAAATATATGTATGTGTATATACAGAGGGTGCCAAAAAAATGTATACACCTTTTAAGAAAGAAAAAAACTGTATTAAAATTGTAACACTCAATATATACCGATAACAAAAGATGAATACAAGTCGTGTGTATACTTTTTTGTCACCCGGTATATATCTTTTTATTTTATATACATTTTACATGTATGTATATTTCATGTACATGTACACATACATATATAAAATGTGTATGACATAAAATATGTGTATGCATTCATAATTTACATAATTTTCATTGTTAATTTAATCTACTCAAAAATACATATGCATAGAAAGGTATTGTTGTTATTATCCATAAAGAATAAAAATTGGTCAAAATAATATATATATGTATATATATGTAGTTTTTTGTGTGTATATCTACATAGTTTGTATTAAAAATGACTATAAAATTATGTAAATATACTTAAGAACTTTTGAAGAAAACAGACAACACTGTTACATGCATTAGGTATATACATTTTTACTTTGTCTTTTCTTTACAGTCTGTATTAGTTGAAGTTTTTGCAGCAACAATGAATTAATGTCTTAGTCTTCGAAAAACCTGATAAAATTTCAATAAAAATGAATATCAAAGATAGTGTTTTGGAGGTGTGTTCACAGCAAGACAATCCTTTGTTTTATTATCATGTAAATATAGAAGGTCTACCCCAAGTGCATATATGGTTTAGGAAAAAATAAAGACACAAAGAGAGTACTTTTTCTAGGTGATATCATCTTGCTAATCCATTGCCAATGTGGAGTTCTTTATTTGTTTTCCAGTAGTGATAATGAGGTATGCTATCGCAGTTTGTTTTCTGCCTCTTTTGTAGATACTTGTGCCACTTTTTCTATGATACAAAGAGCTGTTTAACAAAATAACAAAAATCTTTGATCTTGCAATTTTGACTCTACAATCTCAGTATATGTTTTACTTTATCATATGGGTAAATTGAAAATGGTTGGTAGACATGCATTTTATATTTTTAGTGTCACAAAGCTGGCTCATATACACGTGAGACACCACACACATTTATCTATACACACACAAATACATGCACACCAACTTGGCTTTAGATGCCTTGAAAGCGATATAAAGTACAACAAAGATTTGCAGAAGAGAAAAATCATATTCTTTACTTTGCAAAGGATTTGTTTTCATTTTATCATTTTGTAGGTGATAATTCATATTCTTGTTAATATATACATTGTATCCGGTCCATGCTTGTCTGTGTGAATCTTTTAAATTATTTCAACTTATGAAAGTCCACTCAGTTCAGGCATGGTCTGTTTAGTTGCTTAAAACAAAGTTCCTGAAAAGGCAGAATTAAGACGATAAAGTTAATTAGGATACAGTTTGTTGCATGGCCACTGAACATATCCCTAACAGCAGTCGGTGAAAGCACACTGAATACGAAATTCACACAGTCTAACTGAACACTGGGGACAAATACTGGTAATATGGTAATGGCCACATTTGCTCCATTTGTGAGTTAGCGCTACAGAGTGGCCTGATATTTATGAAGAAATCTAAATTTCTGTTTCGGATGTTATCTACCAACAACATCACAGAAGCATAAAATGACAGGTGCTCTAGGCCTCCCTTGACTGAGAGATTCCTTTACTATTTTTTAATGCTATTATAAGCAATGAAAATAAAAGTCAAAGTAGAACTTGCTAATCTTAGTAGCTTAAAATTTGTAAGAGTAATAAAAATTGGTCACGTTAAAGGAATTTTTACTAAATGAATATGAGGCAATAAAAAGACATTACTTTAAAATATAATAGCTATAGTTATGTTGAGGATCCAGGAATGAAACCCAGCATTTTCACTATGAATTAGAAATTAATGATGAGTAACTGTCTGTAGGCAGATTGCATTTGGTGTGATTTATTTTTCTTTTCTCCAGTTGCCTTTTTTCCCCTGAAAAATGCACGTATTATCTTTATAAGAAAGTATGATATACTAAAAATATTTTTTAATCACAAACAAACCAAAAACGAATATCTCATTTTAACAAGTAAATATGTCTCTGAAAGATTAAATAACTTTCAAAAATATCAAAATGTATTTCAGTTGCAGTAGAAATCTGCTACATAATGACACCCAATTGTAAAACTTTCTACAAAGCCAATGATGTTTCCATTAGATAGTAGTCATTTTATAATTAATGTATAGATTTTCATATATTAGAGATAAAAGAGAGTACCATATGTAATGGTCTATTAGAAACAATGGTTCTGATAAATACATTAATGTGCTACCAAAAAAATGTATTCCAAATTACTATCAGTCGTAGGAAAGATACATTACTGTCAGCAGGTGCATAGAGATTTTGAATTCTATTAGATCAATTTTTATGTTTTTAGAAATATATATTTATGCATAAAGCAGAATAAAACTCCTTATCAAAATTTAAGCTCATGTTCTTGTTTGAAGCAACCTATGGACTCTTCGCTGTAATGTAATGAGACCTTATAAATGTTTTGGAGAGAAAACTTCTGGGTATAGAAGTATAACTCTGAACATCTAGACAAGTTAGAAACAAAAAACAAGTAAGCGAACCAAAGAGGTGAAGTGAAACAGGTCACGGACCATTCAGAGCTAGGTTTTGCGTATGTATGTTTAAAAGTTTTAATATGATGGCAGTCAAAAAGTGCAAATGGAGAAATTGAGATCTTTTTGTTTGTTTGTTTTTTACAAAATAAGTCTTACATTTTATTTATGTTGGTGGCACTTAAAATACGTTATGCTTTTCATGGTTACATTTTCCGCAACGAGCTTTAAACACCAGTGCACAATTCAATAGGAGTCTATTTTTATTGTGCCATCTCATGGAATTTTTATATAACAGTGAGAATATGGTAGAGGCAAACTAAATCAAATACCTTTTTGTTTCTGATTCTGGGCTCTGCTTTGTATATTACATTTATTCTCCTGTATGGTTAACAACCCCCTATCCCCAATTTTGATTTATAAGTGTTAGTGACTGGCATTTTTGTGGAGGATGAATACTTTTTAACGTTTTTAATAGTACCCATTCTTCAAGACACATTGCACTCTGAGATGAATGGGAGTGAATTCCAGTATCCTAGGATCAGTCTCCTGGTGTGTCTAAATACCAGAGATAGGACATTTGCATTGGTTCATGTTATCCAACTAAAGCTGACCTATTCATTCCAATGAAATCTTGCAACAGGAATGTTGGTGTGCTAGACATTGCCATTTATATATTTCCTTTTTATTATCTATGACTATGCTTATCGTGGTTCTCCTGGGCAATTATTGTTTTTCTTTTCCAAATTCAAAATGTTAGTTATCTCATTAAAATTTTAAAATACTGTCATTCTTTTCAATATGTTGAAATTTCATTTGTTATTAAGACTCATTATTCTTTACTCATTTTCTTAAATGAAAAATATTAGAGAATATTTAAGAAGGGAAGACCTAGTGTTGGTTTAAATCAATTTTGAATAGTCATTGAAGTCATGGATTCTAGAGTCAGCGTACGGGTTCTAACCCTGGCTCAGCTATTTGCTAGTGTTTGGTGTTGGTCAAGTTTCTTTACCCTTCAGTCCTGCATTTTTTAATCTGTAATGTGTGTGTTATACTGGTACCTATTTCATAGGATTAAGATCAGAATTAAATACGTGAACACAGAAAAATATAGTGTGTATTTGGAGCCTGTTGCACACTGTAGAACTGATCATTACTATTATTATTACCTAGTTTAATCGAATTATTTCACAGTTGAGTCAGAAATATGACCTGCCAATGGTCAAACATCTAGATTAGGTAACTAGGTTTCTATTGAAGACAAGGGGGAGGAGGAAGAGATGAAGGGGGAGGAGAAAAGTAACCTCCTTTGGGGTTAGATTCAAACTTTCTTTTTGACTCCAGGCATCAAAAGTATTGTGCATTTTTTTCTTATTGGTTCTTCTTCCATTTTTTGCCTTTAAAAGGGTAAAAAACATACATACACACTCACTTAGAGTTCTGAGCAAAACTTGATCTATAGATTTTCCAAAAAAACTGTCAATACCCTCAAAAAAGTAACATATTATGTAACAATCTGAAAATAAGTCAGAAAGCAGTTTCCACCAAAAGACTGAAGGCTTAAGCTGGGAGTGAGTGTATGGTCCTGATATCTAACTAGGAGCCAAACAATGACCTTGATCTCTTCACAGCTTTTTCTTCTGTGTCTGTGATGACACTTCTTCAGTGTCATCAAATTAGAAAGGATGGTAATTTGAAACTAACTTTTATGGGTTCAAGTCTTAGCATTATCATTTATTCCATGAAGGATGCCAGACAAGTTACTTAACTATTCTTAGCTTCTTTTTCCTCATCTATAAAATAGTAGGGATAACCCAAGTGCCATCCACATAGATGTGTTGTGAGAATTGAATAAACTGATCCATGTAAAGGGTGTAGTACATTATCTAGTGTGTAATGATTTCTCAGTATTTAATGTTGTTATTGCCACACACTAATGTAAAATAATCATATATTTTAGGTATTTTGACTTCTAGGAATATGTAGCCTTTTAAAAAAGGTAATCTTTTATTCCTTTGACTCGTTCAGCTTCAAAAATTTAAAGGAAATTTTAGCACATGCAACTATATAATATCTATCGGCATCACTACATTCTTAGAAAAATTTCCCTGGGTAATTAGTTTCAAAGAATATTGCTGACTTTGCATTTCACTGTCCTTCACAGCACTTTTGAGAATAAGTAAATACAGCTCAGAGACAGATTCTCTTACCACAGATATATATTAATACATTAATTAACATAAACTATCATTAATTTATTGCTTGCAAAATAACAGTAAGAACCCCCAATTTTGCATACTGCCAGACTTGCTCATCTCCTGGGTATTTCTCTATTCCTTATCAATAACTAAATATGGAGCAAGTCTTTCCTGCTCCTTAGGAATCAATCTTCTACTTCAAAGTAGGCTCACCTGACCACTCAGAAATCCAAAATTCAGGTGGGTAAAAGTTTATCAATTACCTCAGAGAAGGAATGATTTTTTTTTCCTTTCATGTATTAGACACATTTTCTTGTTTTTTTCCTGGGTGTCCTCAGCTATATTCCTTTCTTCTTATAATATCACCTGAAGAGCTTTCTGCCAACATGCTATCAGACTTCTTTTTTTGTGGCATCTCCAGAAGAACTTGCTTGTGAGTGTTCAGTTTTCTCCAACATAGGAAATTGAAGGTACAAAAGAGCTGTTTGAGATTTAACCCTTGAAATTCTACTCCCCTGGTCAATGGATACTCTATCACAAATACCAAAGAAGGTTGTTGTTAAAAGTCTTGGGAGGGTATGTGTGGTAACTGGGGTAAAACTTGGCTTTGGAATCAAGAGATTGGACTTTAATTCTGTAGTCCTCACTTGCTTCCTCTGTCATCATTGGCAAGTCATTTAATCTCAGTGAGGTTTCATATTCTCACAGGTTAAATGTGATAATGTTTACTCATAATAGTTATTTGAGGCAAGGATTCTCAAAGGGTAGTTTGGGGAACTCAGCAGATCTCAGAGATACCTTCAAAGGGACTATGAGGTCAAAACTATTTCCCCAATAACACTAAGACGGTATTTGCCCCGTTCATGCTCATTCTCTCACAAATGTACAGTAGAATTCTCCAGTGACTCTGTGAAATGTGACATCACAACAGACTGAAGGTAGAAGCAACTATGAGAACCCAACTGTCATCTATTTAGCCAGAAATTAAAGATATTTGTGAACATGTAAACCAATGTCATTGTTATTACTCCTTTAAGAAAAGTATTTTATTAAATTATGTGATACTTGGTGAAACCTATAATGAGTTTCTCATTGCTATTTTAAGTGAATTAAATGTTTTAAGCATTTACCAGTTATAATTTCCAATATGGTAAATATTAATCATTATTTAGCATTTAATTTGGCATTCATTTATTTATCCTTTCAATACACATATACAGAAGGTGCTAAAAACTGTATATAGATTTTAGAAAAGGAAAACTGTGTTAAAATTGTAATGTTCAATATATACCAATAACAAAGATGACTACACATAAGATTTGACTTCTGCAATTACAGGAGGTGCTCAAAGTGGTTGCCATCAGCGTCCAGACACTTCTGATTATGGCGAATTACTGTCTGAGCAACGCTGACCGAAGTGTCCACTTGTATACCTTTTTTTGGCACCCTAGATGTACATTGATTACCTACTGTATGAGAGGGATTTTCTGGCCTTCAGTGATGCACCTAGCCTAACTCCTGCCCTCCTCAACATTATAGTTAAGCTGAAAATAACAACAAAAGAAAAATGAGTATCTCTAAAGGTGAGCTCTAGTTTCTCTAACTTGCTGCTAAACCAAAAAGTAGGAGACATAGCTTTTTATCTAATCACACCTCCGGAAACCATGCATATTATGAAGCAACTATTATGGAGTAGAGAGAATGGGATGAGGGGAGGAAGAGTAGGATGATGGCAGGCCAGCAAATGGTGTGCTTTTGAAAAACATGAACATGTGAAATGCAATTACGATGGCAAAGATTCGATATGTTTGCAATAATTACCCAGGTGTGGCCCTGCTGATAATGCTTGGCAGAATCATCAGTAGAACAGAAATGGAAAGTTTGCAGAGGATTCTGATTTAAATAGAACATCTACTCTGTGCAGGGAAAAATGTAAATAGGGAAAAGCGTAAATAACAGCTGGCAGCAGTTATGGTGTCTCAAAAATCCAAATAGCGTTCTGCTTTTGAATATAAGTTAAAGTAAATCTGATATATCAGTGCTTTTTTTAGGATCTATAGTCCTAGAATTTGGTAGAAACAGACTCATGTGATTTTGTGCTCTGCAGAATGTAGGCGCTCTTGGTTTATGGATTTTGATAAAGCTACCAAAAGCCACTGGGAAGATGTTATTTCAGAAGCGTTTTACAGATTCAGCCTATTCCTATCACAATTTTGCAAAGCCTATCCCTGTTCCTGTTAGTAGGAAAAGTAAGTCTATCACCATGTCTATACCTCATCGAGTGATATTATCATATCTACTCATTCAGTACAGAATGACAGTGCCACCTGAAAAGCATTTGAAGATTTCGTGAAGATTCTCCTTCTACTTAAAATGAACAGTATTTCTGGAATAACAATTTCTACTCCATAAAAGAATGTGAATCAACATATAGACCACTTATTATTCAGAAGAAATATGCCACTTCAGGTTCTCCTTCGTGTATTTTTCAGGCATATTTGTGTTTTGTAGCTTCTCTTATTACAATAAAATATATGACTGTTAGTGATTGACCTATTTTACTTGCCAGTGTTCAGTTAGCAAGGCTTTAAGGATCTCAGGTTACTTTCGGAAACATCTTTAATTTTGATAACTTCCTAATTAAGAAAGAACAATGGGTATTATATGTGCTTACCTGTGGAAACCATGCTCGTTTTGCAGATTATAACACTCTGATTATTTCTGAAACCAAGTCAATAGTCATGCTGGAGTCAAAGATTCACAGCATTGAAGAGAAATTAAAAACCCCTTTAGCTTAACAACTCACATTTTGCTTGATACCATCCATTATTGAACACTTGGTGACAGCAAATTCAGTAATCTCTCAGACCCCTTGTTACATCCTGAGATGTCTTTGGTTGTCATACACAGCTTACGTACTCATTTGTTCACATTTTATCACTGACCACGGTGAGCAGTTGTGCCTTTTCTTTGCCTTCTCGTAGTGCTATTTCATCACTTCCCAAAAAGCAGTCCAGAAATTCTTGTGCTTTTTGATATTCACATAATGAAGAACAATATATTTTTCTCTTTGGCATTCTTTGTTGTTGTTTTGTTGGCATATAAAACTTTACTGTTTAGTTTTCTTGATACTTGCCATTTTTATAAATACATGCTAATCTTTTATAAAAGTCCTTTATCAGAAGAATGTATTATCAAAATTTGTCATTAAAAAAATTGTCCCACATGTTCCTTATCCATTCATCCACTGATGGACACTTAGGTTTTTTCCAAATCTTGGCTGTTGTAAATAATGCTGCAGTGAACACAGTTGTGTGTGTGTGTATGTGTGTGTGTGTATGTGAGTGTGTGTGTGTGTAAAATTTTTTATATGGCAAAGATATTGTTTTTCTTGAAGTTAATTTGCTTTTATTTTAATTTTCATATTCTTCAGATAAATCCGCAAAAGTGAAGTAGCTGGGTCATGTGGTAGTTGTATTTTTAATTTTTTGAGGAGCCTCCATACTATTTTCCATAATGGTTGATACTCAGCCATATAAAAAGGTGAAACATTGCCATATGTGAAAACTTAGATGGGCCTCGAGGATATTATGCTAAATGAAGTAAGTCCGATAAAAACCTTTTGATTTCACTCATATGTGGAATATAAAATAAAAAGCAAATGAACAAACAGAACAAAACAACAACAGATTCACAGATACAGACAACAGACTGATGCATATCAATGGGGAAGTAGGGTGGGGAGTGTTAAATGGGTAACGGGTGAAATGTATGGACATGTATGGACACTAAATCTTTGGTGGTGAGCCTGCCCTAAGGTATACAGATACTGAATTATGCTGCATACCTGAAAATCACATAATGTTATTAACCAATGTTCCTGCAATTTAAAAAAACTATTCCCAGGATATCTCTGAGTAACTCTACCACATATATTTTTAAAGTTACTTCTTTTCTTTGTCTTCCTTGGGATGAGTGATTTTATATTTAGAATTATAGGGGTTTTTTTGTTTTGTTTTTTGTTTTGTCTCCTATAATAGAAGCAGACCTTTCAAGGAATGCATTTCACATTTCAAGGAATGTGTCCCCCACCAGTTTCCGCTC
The DNA here is from genome assembly GCF_004115265.2 of Rhinolophus ferrumequinum. Lineage (NCBI taxonomy): Eukaryota > Metazoa > Chordata > Mammalia > Chiroptera > Rhinolophidae > Rhinolophus > Rhinolophus ferrumequinum. The sequence continues at coordinate 43,025,708 of NC_046291.1, read as the reverse complement.
ATACCTTTATCTGCTTATATGTCTGCTCCCCCTGCCCTCTTTTATAAAGGAATTTGTCTCTGTATTCTAACAGAATTATTAGCTTAAACAATCATTTCCAATGAAAACTTTTTTCCACTTGTAAGCAAATAAAAATATTGTAAATATACTTCATAATTATGACCTTATTTAGCTGAGATTCTCTAACATACTACCTTAATTTATTTTCCTGCTGTTTATGAGCCACTGGAATTGTATATCATGCCTGGTTACTTAAGAATGCTGCATTGGAGGATACAACATAACCTTTGCTAATCAGCTTTAAATGCAGTTAGATTCTTCCTGGGAATCATAATAAAAATACCAAGTAAGGGAACATTTTTTAAATTAAGTATGCAGTATGTTATTTTCATGGTGCAGCTGAATTTTGCATTTTTTTAAAAAATCAAATACTATTTTTTAGGTTACAAAAAAATGCCAACAGTGTGATAACTGCCCTTATTCTTGGTTAACTCAGCTTCCATTTTTCCTTTCTCCTGGCATGAAGAAAAATTTAACAAGTCAAAAGTTTAGAGATCTCATTTTAGAATGTGGTTCCTTCTAAGATAAAATTTAATGGGTCAACTCTGTATTATTTATCTTTGTATTTGTAGGTGTCAATCCCTAAATACTTTTATTTAATATACAAAGTAATTTCTTTGAATTAAACTAAGAAAATTAATTCAAAATCATAGTTTCTTTCCATAATACAATATGGACATATTAAAATATTAACAAGTTCATGGGTCTTTTAGTATTTTTTGATTATTTAATGGTTTATTGAGTTTTAATTATTCAGTTTATAAAGTATGTTAACAAGTTTATAGCAATATATTAACCTCTATTTGTTATTCTTTTATATAATTGCTGATAATCAACTTTGTCCTATAATTCCAACTTTGTTGGATTATTAGCAAAGCTGCAGTTGAAAATGACGACTGTGCCATTTTTCCTATGGCCACATGAAATAATTGCATTTGCTATACTTTCCAGGGAAAATATAATGTGCTTTTTGCATCTGACAACTCAAATATAGAATTGCTGTTTCTCTTTGATCTTTTATACAATTTCTACTTCCTTTCACACAATATTGCAGTTCCATCCCGAACAATCCTTAAACATAGAACAAGTGCTACTTGTAATTGTGTATGGCAAACACTTAAAGTGTTTGTACATGTCCTCTCAAGTTCAAAGACAAGAACATTGTTACTTACCTATCTGCCAACCAATGTCCACTCCTATGCATCCCCATCCCCAACATTTTTCAACCAATTGTAGGAGTTTAATACCCTTTCTTTCCTTTTGAGGTTTAGGCAGAAGCATAGCATGTGTCATAATCTACTGAAAGGCTTTGGGCAAGGATGTCCAGGAGAGAGGGAGAGGGAGAGAAAGAATGAGGAGTAACTGGGCAGAGAGGGAAGAGAGGAGAAAGGTCTCACTGGGAGGAAGCTAGGAGAAAATGGTTCTTTCTTTCTTTTTTCTTTTGTTTCCTTTTTTTACACGACATGATCATTTCTGTACGTAATACTCTGGGCAGCAGTGGCCATCTTCCATTTCTGACATAACTAAGTCAAAACGCTGAGGTGACAGGGAGAAAGAAATAACCTCTTTGGTAGCACCATTGTCATAATAACCCGAGAGCTGCTCTACTGTAATACTATTGTTTTGTGGAAAATAAATGAATAAATAAATCACTTGTTTTAAGACACACATTTTGATTCAGGGCTTGTGGTACAGAGCAACATTCAACTCTTTTCATCTTATGTATAAAGCCTGTAACTGCTATAACCCTATTCATTCACCTATGATTGTAGCTTCCATTTTATTTAAATTTCTTTCCCTTAAATATCTTCCTTTTTAACTTTAATAATTTCATTTTTATTTCCTGCTTTCCCTACTGCAAGTGGAGAAGATGAGAGGCACTGAAAAGTAAAAGGATGATAAATTGAAAGAAGGAATTTGGAGTGATTGTAGCACTCTACTGTTATATTTAATAGTGTTGACTCTGTGGAGAACATTATAGAAATCGAGACATAAAAAGCAGTGAATTTTTATCATTTTTCATATCATTGGCCAATATACTAAGGGCATATCATAGTGTATACACATTATCTTCTAAAAATGGGTATTATAATGTCCCAGAACTTTGTTTAATAAAAAAACACAACGTCTAAGAAGTATTTGAACTTTTTTACAGCCCACAAACTCAGTAATGCAAAAAATATTGCTTTTTAATTTTTTTCTGAAAACCAGTCTTAATCTTTGTCCCAGGCTTCATTTTACTTGATGGCAGAAAACTTTCTAATCTCTTCTCGGAAAATTTACTTCCAAGGAAATTCATTGAGAATACAGTTTTATTTTAGAGGTAAGCTTAGTCAAATTCAGGCTTTTTTCTTGTCACCTTTTCTTCCTCCCTGTGATAAAGGCTGTGTAACTGTGGTTTTTAATGGCATTGTGATATTACTTGAAGGAATATATCGATGCTAATTCTATGGTAGCATCTTGTGAGAAATAAAATTATGCCACCATAGACTTTAGTCAGGCATCTCTTCACACTGGCTCTTGTCAATATCTCCATCATCCTCTCTCACTCTTGGTGAAGCTCAGCTGCATTTCCTTAACATGATTTTCCAATCCATTGGAGCCTCTGGCTTGCCATCAATTCCTCTTATACTATTCTAATGGTCCAAGAGACAGTTTATTGCTTTTCCTTCATGCAGGATATTTGAGAATATCAACAAGGCCTCTCTGTAATATCTCATACAATGGTCTTATTTTAGACCAGGACTCAAGGTAAATAGGTGAGGCTCTCTCTTGTCCATTTTGAGATTGAAGATGATGTTTTAAGAAAGAAAGATATTTAATATGCTACTAGAATTTCAGAAAATTTGAAAGTAAAGTATGACATAGGAGGTGATATCCTTATTTATCATGAGTATATTAGCATACAGCTAAGTGGAAACTTTCAATACATTAATTTTGCCACTACTAGAAGCATTCACTTGAAATGTAATGCATATTTCCTAACAAGTAGAATGGCCTACAGTAGTTCTAGTAGAAATTTATTGTCCTTCTCTCCCTACTGCTGCTTCTCAATCTTCATCACCCACAACTTTCCCATCACCCACACAAATATATCTTTAAGATGCTTTCCATTGCAACCAGATCTCCATGACCAAACACTGCTTATGGAGAAAGCAGAATGTGGCTCTATTGTGATTATTCTCACTTGGACATTTAGAAGAGATTCAAATTTGCAGTTTGTCATGGTAAATAGATCAGAGTCCTCTATTTAATATTCTTTAGTAAGTAAAATATGATGCTTATGAATTTGCTTCTAACCTATTTTTAAAGTAAAAATTTAGAGTCTTAGGAATGGTCTAAGTGTTACATGTTACCTGAATGAAGAACCATTTTTGTAATATTCCTGAAGGTTATGAGTCATGATTCTAGAAAACTTCTGGTCAAATTCCCTCTTATAATCCTATGGTCTCTTAAAATTCATAATATTTTTATCTCAAGGAAAAATATAAGAGATTACTGTTGATTCCTGTTGTTTAGTAAATAACATAATCTGTGTGCTCATTCTCAGAAAGATATATTTCAATATATCTTACAATAGCATTACTTTGCAAATATTACAAATTCCTGGAAAAAATATTTGTTAAAAATTGTACTAGTTGTATCTTTATTGTTAGATTAATTAGGTTTGAATCCACTTTGAGAGAGATAATGGAGCCAGAATTGGACATCTTCACGCCAATCATTTCTGCCCCAGAGGAGAAAATTTTAAAGAACAAAGTAGCTCTTTCCTCTTTGAAGCTGATGTTTGATTTGAGGCACAACCTGAATTGATCTAGCCGTCTATAGTGGATAATAGCATGGTAATATTGGAACTTTGCTTAACAGTATCTTGAGTAGAGCACTTCACTTCCCTCTTAGACTCTTTGTGTGCTGAGATTCCTACCTTGCTGCTTGCTGGTCATAAACAAACAAAATCAGGTCTAGATTACCAAAGCTATTCCAGATTTTGACAAGCACCTAGTATACTCAATTACTGAGAATATTTTATTGTTAGAGCCCAAAATATTGAGTACATTTACCATCTGATATTTATCTCCCTATGATATATACCTGCATGGGTTTGCCTGTAGTCTGCTCTCTGGAGCAACAGAGGAAACACACACACACACACACACACATGCACACATCCACTCTTTTCTACATTAGTCTATTTCTGGAAAATTCTATTCCTCCTGGCTACCCTCCAAGAATTTTTTCTTTGCTAGGGTGCCATTTCTTTTTTCTTCAATTAGTCCTCATGTAAAAAATTTGCAGACCTCACCATTTTCAATACTCATTATGTTATTGACATCTCTGGAAATACTCTAAATGTATATTAACATAGAGACATCAAGTTAGATCTATCCTTTAAATGCAAACAAACCTTTCAAAATATGAAAGTGTTTTAATCTTTTCTGTCAGAAGCCTCTCACCTTTTCTCTTTCCATATCAAAAGAAAAAATACACCTGCATGCGTGATCAATTACCACAATAATACTGAATAACAAGCCACGACAAAACCTCTTCAGCATAGAACAATAAGCATTGATTGCTTGCACTTTTGGAGTCAGCTGGGGATTGGTGAGATGCTTCTGTTGATCAAAGCTGGGCTTGATCAAAATTCTAGAGGTTGGCTAGCTATTGGCGGATCTAGGTTGTCTTTGGCTGGGCATGGGGAGGCGATAAGTAAGAATGGTCAGCTTTACTTCCTAATTTATTTTCTTTTGAGATAAGCCAGGACTTGTTTTGGCTACTCCTGACAAACACAGAAGAGCATAAGAAGGCACGTGCAAGTGTGAAAACATTTTTCAAGCCTTTGCATGTACATTTACAAACATCCCACTGTCTAAAGGCCTAGAATCAGAATAGCGGGGAGCTATACAATTACATAACAATGGGAGAAGATGCAGAGAAGGGTGGAAATTTGGGATCAATTTTGCAATATTTATATACATGCTAAAGTCAGAAAGCATTGAAAGGGAGTCTGTGATTTCAACTCTATACCAGAAACTCTGGAGAGTTTAAAAGAAGAATAAAACATGGTTTCTTTAACAAACAAGCTCATAGTTATCATTTACGTGATGATAAAATTCAAAAACTGGCTATCGACTGCTTGCGTAAGCCACTGACATAGTCATATTACCTGCCTATAGATAGCTGACCTATATTTCAGCTTGCTTGCAACTTTGCAACCAGTCATTATGAGGAAGAAAGTGGAATTCAAAACTCCCAGTTGATCAGTTAAACACAGAGATGAAAAAAACGAAGATAGGTCTAAAAAACTGTACCATAAGAATTAATGAACCTGAAATTATGTTAAATGTCTAGAGTAGTTGTGAATCTCTTTCTAGTTTTCTAGATTTTCAGAATCTTCCTGAGATAAATCTATAAGCATAATCCCTTTCTCTCTCTCTCTCTCTCTCTCTCTCTCTCTCTCTCTCTCTCTCTCTCTCTCTCTCTCTCTCTCTCATTTCTTTCTCTCTACTTGTGGATTGGGGAAGAAGTCAGTCAGAATTCTTAAAAAGCTATAGGCAAGGTGACCTTTGAGTCTGTCGATGAGAAACATTCAGCCTAAGAGAAAGCTCGTAACAATTTATTTGAGCCAAACTGACAATTGTCAGGAAGCAAAATCTCAATGGATTGAGAAAATGCTCTGCAAATGGCAGTTTGCAGCTTATTTTACACATACAATCAAAGGAGGAGGGTTCCATGAGATCCATTGGTGGTAGATGAAGAGGGTGGGAGAAAGTAAAGCAGGGAAATCTCTGGGATTGGCTAAAAGTGAATTGGAGAGATGGGCACTTATTTTACATAGGTGAGTACAGGATAGTTAGTAGTTTGCTTTTTACAGAACCTAGAGATGGTAATCAGGGGACAAGAATCGGAATGAGGGATTCTATCGTTTTCTGCTCTGGTCTGGAAAAAAGGCATTACTGACATGTCAAGGGCATGTTATGCTAGATGCAAAAAGATAATAGATAGGCTCATTTAAGGTAAAGATTGACTTTTGTCAGGGAAGCTACAGACTAAAGATGTGCCTTCCTGCCATGGCCCACCCTAGTTAGGAATTTTTATGTTCATGCTATCCTCTGTGGTTATTTTCAGTCTCCTGAGCTTGTCGGGTTTAACATGTGGCCCCTTTTCCATCCACAAGCCAAAAGATACCTTATGCTCCAGAGTTCCAGGAACTCAGTGACATTTGTTGTCAGTCCTGTCTCCTAAAATTGAATTAGTCATCTAGGTTTCATTAGTTTCAAATTATAAGTAAACATTTCATCTTTTGTTCTCACTTTAGGAGTGAACTATACATAACTTACCAAGTGTTTCATCTCAAAGGCAAGCATATTTATGTAAAATTAGCACCAATTTTAGTTGTTCAGAAAGAATGCATTTTCCTAAAGAATGTGAGAATGTTTTATAGTTTTTATGTTTTTTGTTTTAATCTATGATCACTTTTGAGGTATTTGTTGTGATTATGTGTTTGATTTGAAGTAATGAAGTTCAATATTTTTTTTCCACACATCCTTGGATGCAATGAGAATAGCCGTAAAATATGGGAAACAAAAAATTTTACTTTGAATACAGTACTTGAAAGTGAGTGGATCGAAGAAAAAGTGACAATAGATGTCAAGAAGTCAAATATAGATTATATAAAAAAAGAATCCTTGGAAATAATGCCTTTGAAAGGTGTTTTTATTTATTTTTTGATATATAATTTTTATTTGGTCTGATCTTTATCTCATGTGTGATGTAAAAATGCCTGGCTATGGATATTAACCTGTAATATATGACAGATGAGAGTTTTAAAGATACTATTTCCAGCCCTTTAAAATGCTATATTAGTTGATTAATATGTTTTCAGGAATATAATTAATTAAAAGCTATATATCTAATAAATATCAACAATAATGGTCATTAAAGTAGCTCCAAATTTACAGTGTAAACTTTGCAGCTACTAATCAACTCTATTGAGGTATAATTTAAACGAAGCAATATGCTCAAATTTTAAGTATATAGATTGAGAAATTTTGACAAATATAGACACTCATGTAATCACTTAAATCAGTATATGGAATATTAATATCTCCCCAGAAAGTTCCTTCATGCACACTCACAATTAATTCTCCACCCAAAGAGAAGGATTTCTGTTTTATAGCTTAGAAATGTCATATATATATATATATATATATATATATATATGACATACATATGTCATATATATATATGATATATATACTCTTTTGTGTCTTGCTTCTTTTAGTCATATTCTGTTTTTGAGGTTAATCTAACTTTTTCCTTATCTCAATAGTTTATTTGCATTATGAAGTAATATCCCCATGTATAAATGTATCAATATTTGTTAGCATTTACTTGTTGATGAGTACATGGATTATTTCCAGTATTTTCTATTAGATATAAAGCTGGTATTAACATTCTTATATAAGTGTTCTGTGGATATATGTTCTCATTTCTCTTGGCTAAAAAACTGAATTATAACTCATATCTGAGTTATAAGAAATTGGCAAATAATTTTTCAAATCGGTTATGTGATTTTACATCTTCAGAAGGAAAATGTGTGTGTTTCAGTTACTCCCCATCCTCTCCAAATCTTGGCATTATCAATTAAAAAAGTTAGTGGGTATGAAGTGATCTATCACTGTGATTTTAATTTGATTTTCACTGATGACTAATAAAATGTATATATTTATATATACTTGGTACAACACATTTTTATTTTTTATCCAAATACATGCATTGTGGATATTTCCCCCCAGGCTGCTGTTTCCTTTTCATTTTCTAGTTAGTTGATTTTGAAGAATAGATATTTTTAATGTTAAAAAAGTTTAATATCTATCTATCTATCTATCTATCTATCTATCTATCTATCTATCTATCTATCTATCTATATTTAATTAGTCCTAAGAAGCCTTTCCTTGCCCCAAGGTTGCAAATATTACTTCTATTGTTTTTATTTTTTTTCCCTGGATGTTTTATAGTTTTCATGTTTTTTGTTTTAATCTATGATCACTTTTGAGGTATTTGTTGTGTTTATGTGTTTGATTTGAAGTAATGAAGTTCAATATTTTTTTTCCATATGGATATCTAGTTATTTGAGCATCATTTGCTCAAATATGAAAAAACAATATCTCCTGATTCAATTACCTTGGCACCTTTGTCAGTCACTTGACTCTATATGAGTGGGACTTTTTCTAGATAATCTATTCTGTTCTATAATTTGTTTGTTTGTTTTTTCTTCTGCAAATAATAGTCTTTACTCATATAGCTTTAAAGAAAATTTTGAAAAAGGGTAGTATAAACCTTTCTAATTTACTTTAATGTCTTGGCTATTTTAGCCATTTTGAATTTCTATATAAATTTTTAAAATCAGGTTTCAATATCAGTATAAAAGATTGTTAGGGCTTCCATTTTCAGATAAGTACAGGGAGTAACAGAACAGTTTTATTCTCCCACATAAAACAACCCCAAAAATGAAAAAAAATATGTGAAACAACAATTTGAAAGATGCTGGCCATTGGACAATGAAAAATAGTTCCTCTTCTCACCAACCAGACTGAAAAACTTCAAGTTTTATGAGGATCTGAGTAGAGTATATGAAAGTATCTTGCCTCAGTAGTGGGGAATAATTAGCTCTAGATTGAACATTGCTTCATTCCCATCTAACAAATCTAAATTCAAGACATACAGTAAATAAATTGTTTCTGTGTAACTTATTTTTGTCCCTGAAGAACACTCAAGGATATTTTTTTGGAAAACAAAATTATCCAGTACATAATAGATAAAATTCACAATGTCAAACATCAAAATTGATAAGACTCATAGAAAAGCATAGAAATGTGCTTCATAATCGAGAGAAAGGGCAGTCAGTAAAAACATACCTACAAATGCTTGCTATTTGAGAATTATCAGGCAATGACATTGAAACAATTATTATGAATCATTACAAGAGTTTTAAAAGATATGTTGAGATAAATAAGACATAAGGAAAGATCAAACTGAATTTAGACAAGTGGAAGACTAAGGATCAACATTTTTTAAGTACTGAGATATGCTATCTATGTAGAATTTTATACCAAGCACAAACGTCTTTTATAAAAGAAAGTAAAACACTTTTTTTTTGACATATAAAAACTGGAAAAAAAAAAGTGTCACCAGAATATCCACATTAAAATAAATATTTAATTGAGTTCTTCAGGAGTAAGGGAAATGATGCCACATCGAAGTACGGATCTATACAAAGAATGAAGAGTAGCATAAATGGTAATTATATGGATGGGTATACAATTTTATTCTTTTCATTTAAATCTCATTAGAAGATAATTGGCAGTTTAAACAAAATAATAATTATGGATTTGGGGCTTATAATATGTGTAAAATTAAATATATGATAATACGATACAAAGTAAAAGTGGATAAATTACATAATGGAAAAACAGAATAGAGTATAAACTATTTTAATATTCTTATACATAAAGAGGTGTAATATCATTTGAAGGCAAATTGTGATGCATTTAAGATGTATAATATTGACTATAAAGTAACCAGTAAACATACACACACACACACATACACACACACACACACAGAATTTTAATTAGTAAGCCAACAGTGGAGAGAAATAAAAGGAACAACAACAACAAAACCAATCCAAGACAAACCAAAAAAAAAAAAAAAAGAATAGAACAAAAAAGAAAACCCTGATGTGACAAATAGAAAACATATAGTGAGATTTTATGTGTACACCTAACCATATCAATAATCAAGCTAAATGTAAGTGGTCTAAATATAAAAATCAAAAGGCAGAGCTTGTCAGATTGGATAAACAAGTACTGCATAACTATATGCTGCCTACAAAAAAAATGAACTTTAAATATAAATATACATTTAAGTTCATAATAAAAGGGTAGAAAAGAATATAACATGTTAAAACAATTAAAAATATTTTTGGTGGCTATGTTAGTTCTTTTTCATGTGCTTCTAGTGATATGAAGTCTTTGATGGATAACAAATTTGGAGAAGTTGATAGGATGAAAAGTGTATTGAATATGAAAAAATAGTACATAGTGGGTTAGAGGGAGCTCATATAAAAATTGATTATAGAAGGAATATATTTTACTTTTAAAGACATTGATATATGACGACATGATACTTATCTAAAATTAGGAATGCAAAACAGTCCACTTGAAATTTGAATAACTGCCTTTGAAGAAAACTGAGTTTTCATATCTGTCCTCTTTAGATTCTTCAAGGAAAAGAAAGATTGAAAGTATCCAAGTTTTACTCCCTTTGCTCATTAATTTTTGAAGTCCTGTCTTTGAAACATTTGGCTTGCAATGATGTTTCACCTGATTGGTTATGGCAGACACATTACTATTATGTCACTAAACATGATGATTCAGAGTTGATTAATTTTGAATACTTGGTTAGAGACGAGAACAAATTGGTAGGTTGATTTTAGGATAAAGAATCTATGTGGAATTAATAATGTAATCTATAGTTCAGATACCTTGTTTCCTTGAAAATAAGACCTAGCCAGACAATCAGCTCTAATGCATCTTTTGGAGCAAAAATTAATATAAGACCCGGTCTTATTTTACTGTAATATAAGACCGGGTCTTATATAATATAGTATAATATAATATAACGTAATATAATATAATATAATATAATATAATATAATATAATATAATATAATATAATATAATATAATATACCAGGTCTTATGTTAATATTTGCCCCAAAAGATGCATTAGAGCTGATTGTCCAGCTAGGTCTTATTTTCAGTGAAACAGGGTAAAAATGGCCTATGTGCAGCCTTTATGTTAATCATTGAATTTCTGGGGTGATTTTCCCAAAAGGCATATTGGTATAGTAGCTAAATTTTTTCAGGCATCGGGGACATGATAATTAATGTTTCATTTATTTTCACCAAGCTGAACAAATTTTTTCTTATAAGACAATATTTGGACAATATGGGAAATGGGGTTTTACATATAAGTAATAGGTATTTTATAATTTTAGTTTTAACAGTAATCTTTCTTTTTTTAAACAATAAAAAACAAAAATAGCAATAGCATTTTATAGCTTTCAATATTCTTTCCAAGTATATAGTTTGCATGTATAGTAATCATCAATATTACCTCATAACCTTTATTGCATTTATGTATTAAAATATGGAGCTTTCCTTTGTATGTCTGTTAAATATATGTCATCATAGAAGACCAGATTTATTAGCAGGAATTAAGAAGTTGCTTTGGATCACAATATTCATGGTTTGTCTGTGTCCACGTATGTTAATGAAATGGTCTTGTTTTCGTCTGGATCTATCAAGGTCACAGTGACCTTACCTGATGTTGATATTGTGTAAAATTTTTTCTGTTCAATAGAGGAACACCAAGGACTAGCTGTGATGTTAGGTCAGAGTCTGAATGTCAGAGACTGTTTTTCTTTCTCATTAAAAGCATAGAGTCTTTTTCTTTGTGGCCTGGGACTTACAATTATTTTTCCTCCTTAATAATAACAAAGACACTTTGGTCCTACTATAGCACTGACTTGGGCAAATTTTATTAAAAAGAGAATAATAATAGTAAATAACAGTAGTAAATAATTAACATTTATTAAGCATGTATTATATTCTAGGCACTCTGCTGCATTGTCTATTCAATCCCAAAAACCTCTTTCAATAAAGAATTCTTTTAAGCTTAAAATTGAGATTTGGAGAGGTTAGTCAATATCCCAAGGTAATACAGATAGTAAAGACTAAACTCAAGATTCAAACTTAGGGAGGCCCTCTCTCAAGTCCTTCCATCTTCTTCATCCTTGATCTATTACATCTGTTTTCTGTTCCCTGCTATCAGTGCTAAATATACTGCTAATAGCTACCCAGTTGCCATATTCAGTAGCCTCTTTTCAAATGTAGTATTATTTGACTGTTCTACAGGTTTCAAACAGTACTGGATTCTCAAATCCCTCATCTCCTCTGTCAGATATGACATCTGCGTTGCTCTCCTCCAATCTCTTTTTTTCTTTCTATTTTTACTACTTATTAATGTTGCAGTTTCTTTGAGTTATACCTTCCATCCTAAGTGTTGGGGAAGGTCATTAAGAAGACTTGACAATGGGTTTGATCCAGGAACTGGACTCAGGCAATTGGAAGCTCCCCGTTCCCTCCTCTGTGCTTGGAATATATCTTCTGCTTGCTTTCCCTGGACTAGAAGTTGCCCAAGGACACGTCCTTGATATAGCAATGTGGAAATGAGGCTACCTGGACTGGATATGTTAGGAAGCCCTGTGTGTGTAACTAAATCTAGGTAAGGACTCCCACTGTATGTGACTGGACCAAGTTAGGGCCTCTATATAAACTTTAAGATTCTGGCAGGCGGGTATGGGAAACTACTCGTCTTGCAGCCACTCAAGACAAGTCTTGTAAGTTCTCTTGCTTATTAAACCTACCACATACCAATCTGGAATGGTCAGCCCTTTTCTTAGGTCTGTCCCTGCCCTTCTCATATGGACCTATTTCAGATTTCACCTGGAAGCTCCCAGGGAGGTTGCAACTAACATTATGCCTGCTTCATTTTATTCTCTCTTCCTGTATAATTCACTCCCACAATTTTAATTACTATTTATCTTTCCCATTCTTTATCATTAGATCGGATGTTTCATCTGAGTTATATTTCTCTCTCAGTCTTTCTGTTTTACCATGAAATTTCTTTTATTTCTATCTACCAATTGCACTTAAATGATTCTACATAGTTGCCTAAAACACACACTTAGAGCAATCCTCATTCTATCTCATTCCTTATATTCAATTGGTCGTCAAAATCTCTAATTTTTACCTCTTCCATATCCCCCTTCCACTGTTGGGTACTTATAAGAGCATCCTTACAGATTGTGATCTCTTTAGTAAAATTAACACTCTGTTGTATTTAAAGCACAGGTCTAATAATTCAGGTTTGTTCCCACTGAAGTCTAACTCTAGGCTAGCTTATTGTAATATTCTTAACCATTTGATCCTAATATGGCATTCAAAATCATTGTCCTCAAATTACACTGTCTGCCAAACTATGTGATTGAATAAACTAAGTACTTTTATTTCCTGTTTATCATTTCCACTGTATGGATTCTTTTGTCTTAATTTGGTCTTTTGAAAAATTCCTACTTCTGTTATAAACCAAGATTTATTGAATTCTTTCAATTTTTGGACATTGTGGTAAACAACTTCCATGTATTGTCTCCTCCAGTCTTCAAAATAATCCTATGAGGAAAGCACTTTTGCATTCCCATTTTACAATGTGGATAGATACCTTGCCCATGGATATACAACAACCAGGTAATGTAATGACCTGGTATTTGAACCTGTGCTTTTGATAGCAAACTGTGTTGTTCATTTCAGGTGCCAACTCATGTAACTTCTCCTCTGTGATTCATTTCATATTCCCCATCTTTGCTTACAGTAATAATTATCACCTCCTCTTGATCAGAACATACATATAGGCTTCTATTGTAGAATTTAAATACTGGAGTTGTGGTCAAAACTTACATATGACTGCTATGTTTATTAATTCAATTTGAGCCTCTTGATGATGGCCATTGTATCTTATTCATATTCAAAACCAATATTAGCATGTGGTAGATAATAAGTCTTATTGAATGAATATTGGATAAAGAAATGACCAATGATAAAAGAAAATACAGTACTTTGGTTGCTTAACATATGGTGGTTATTATGTAGGTATTTTCTAGTTTAAAAACAAAATGTTGAGATACTAGAGAAAAAAATATATTTTTCCTATACGGGTTTTTATATAAATTATCTGATTCCTTTTCTCCAACATTCTATCCTCCCGCTCAAATCCATCTAAGAATACAATTAATGTAAAATGAACAATAACAGTGCCTTAAAATTTTCTAGATTTCATTAATATTACTCTTTTTAGTAGTTTTTTAAAAATTAACGTTTATTGGGCTATCCAAAATATATAAGGAACTCATGCAACTCAACAAAAAAACAAACAATCCAATTAAAAAATGAGTAGAGGAACTGAATAGACATTTCTGCAAAGAGGACATACAGATGGCCAATAGTAGTTTTAAAATATAACCGTTTTGAATTTTTTTAGTACATTAATTTTCTTGACAAATAATGTGACATTTATGAGAAAAAGTACACAAGAAATCCAGAGTTGCAGTGTCAAAAATGTTTTAAAACAGCCATGAATAGATAGACAACCAATTATATCCTTGTAGTTCTTATCTACTGACCAGTGTCCATTACTACGCAGAGAGAGGATTATCCATGACAGAAATATCACTCTTTTTAATAACTTTTTTTTTAAGCCTTAGACATTTTTAGACTCTAATCACTTGGAATGTAGAAAACCAATTTTTCTTTAAGTTGACAGGAAAATAACTTCTGTGACAAGTTCAGGAATCAATATAGAAGTTATCACATAGTATACAAAGTTTATCTCTCTTTACTCACCTCAAAGTCTTCATTTTTGTTTGTATATTATTGAGTAGTAAAAAACCCAAAAAGTCAAGGGACCACAACTTTCACAAGACAATCTTATATGAATGTAAAGATTCTAAAACAGAGGTCCTAAAGTCTGGCTTACAACAAATTATCTAGGAATGTTTAAAAATACATACTCTGGGACTTCTTTCTATACCTAATGAATCAGAATCATCAAAGAGGGCATCCAGGAATTGTATGTAATTTTCTCCACCTCAGTATTTCAAGCTCTAATACACAAATGCCTGTTTAGTGCTGCTGTCCCACTGTTATTCATATGGGACAGAAAACTAATGAGAAATCGAAAGTACCATTACAGTGATAGTCAATATGCTGTACTTCTCAGTATGGAGAATATCTTTTTTTTTCAAGTTATCACAGTTTATTAATAGACAGCAACAAAACTCTGAAACTCTCTAATTCAAATGCACACGTGATAAGTTCTATGACTTCATCAAGGTATCAGATTTTAAGAACTCATTCCTATTTAATGCAACCTAAGATACAGGATTAAAAAAATAACAAAGAATTTTTAAGTTTTATTTTCTACATGTCAACATTCTTATTAATACAGACTTTAATCTGATATATTGTCTGACCCCAAGCATGTTGATTATTTCCGTTTGGAACTGGTAAATCAGAGAAAAAGTTTAATTTTGAATACCATCAAAAATATTCACTTAATGTGATTTATCTGATTATGATATCAAAAGAGTTTCTTCTCTCAAAATAAAGATTCTAAGATAAATTCAAGATTCCTATGAATGAAAATAAAACACATCTAAAACAGTGAGCTTAAAAAATAATGCAGCAGATTGTTAGGCACTTAGGGTAACAGGAAAGTATGTTCCCTAAAAAGGAAATCTGAAACATAAACTGTCATGGAAAATTATAACAAACCCTTTATTCATTTACTTTTTGCTATTTCATAAATACCAGAAGAGAAATTGGTCAGTTTGTGATGAAACTAAGAAAAATATATTTTTCCATAAAGCAAACTTATAAATATTTCCCTTTGGCTCCTTTGTCTAGTCCTCCTTCATTGTTCTGAAGAGATACCAAGTTCTTCCAGATTTTTGGTTAGGTGGGTGGTTTCCAAATTAACTGGACTCTCCAGGTAGGTAGTTCCTGCACAGGGTTTTCCCGTCACTGGATCTACGATTTGTCCAACTTTGCAAATGATCTCAGCCAGCTCATGTTTCACATGCTTCGTTTGTGGAACAGGTAATGCTTTAAGAAGTACGATATCCCCAACTGTGCACTTTTGAAGAGCATCATGAGCAAAGGAGGTTTTTCATTTATTAAAATACTTTAGTAAGTAAGGATCCAGAACAAGCCTGGTAACTTTCACTTTAGCAGTTTTTTGCATTGCTGTCCCAATCACCTTCCCCACGATCCATTTGGCATGGACAGATGAACGAGCTACTGACATTTCAGGTGGCTTTAGTCACCTCTGGCTCCACTGTCCCGGCGCACGACTCGCGGATTCAAGAATGTCTTGATATATTTGACAGAAATAGGTATTAAGTCCACTTCTTAATGCTTTTAAATTCTTAGCCAAAAAAAAAAAAAAAAAAAAAAAAAAAAAAAAAAAAAAAAAACAAAAAAAAACAAAACAAAAACCAACAACAACCAAAAAACCCAAAACGTATTTGTCCTATTTTCTGTCTTTGCCTGGAACGGTCTGAATTTGTGTTAAACCTGTTTAATCTCCTACTTGAGCATGTTTAAGAAACAGGTTAAGTGGGCATATTTACCTGGGTAGTCTAACTTCATACAGTTGTTAAGATATGAAGAAAATTGGTGAGAATTCTTTGAACAGTTTTGAGTGTGTTTGGAAGTGGTATTTTGATAAGCTTCCTGCTGGTTTTGTGGGAGGTGAGGAGGATTGGACTGATGGTATAATATACTTACAGGTAAAGGACAGTTTGATAACAATTCCTCATACGTATTCCAACTTGGCATCACCCAGTATTGCTTCTAAATAATAGTTTGATGTGCAGAAGTCTCGTTAATCAAAGCTGTATAAATTAGAATACAGGATAATTAAGAAAAAGCCTATGGAAAATCCTTTTCAATATCCAGAGTGTAAATATTTCAACTATCTAAAGTATTTACTTTTGTAACAGTAGTCATTTATGAATCATGTGTGCTTATTTTCTTTAGCCCAATTTACAGTGTGTCTATAAAATAATGTGTCTCATTTTGTTGGAGGAATTAAAATTGTTCAAGAAGGCATATTTTCCATGAATTTATAAGCACAACTAATCATTAAAATTACAGGTCGCTATGCTTTTATCATTTTCCTTTATCATTACTCTATCATCATTACTCCTTCAACATTCTTCAAAAGGATGGTAGAAACTCAGCCCTTGTTGAAAAAAAAAAAAAAGAATCTCACTGCGATACAGGCAGATAATGAGGCTAATTGCTTTACAAGACCCTCACCATAATTTAGAAATAATTGCAGTACTAAGAGATCTACGAGTAGATGAAATTCATTCATTCACTCATGAATACTAAGAATTTCCTCTGTGCCAGGTACCGTTCTAGAGACTAGGATTACAATAGTGAATGAGGCTAACGAGGTAGAGTATTTGCTCTCATGGAGGTAATCCTATGAGCTCCTACTATTGTGAAAATGGGCCCTCTGTCTGGCAGGGAGTTGGAAATGAGTCATTGGCAAAAATCCTTGAGTAATGAGAGACTAATTTTTTTGGAGATACTCCTTAGGGCCACTAAGGGAATAATTAGCTAAATACTTTCTCATGCTAACATGAAATTAACCAGTTTCAGGAAAAATCGTATATATAATTATGTTTTATTCTAAAAATGTGTATAAGGTATAGTTATCCCATAGATGTAAGGCTAATTACTTATTGCTGTTTGTAGCAACCTGACTTTATTAAAGGGTAGAAAAATATTTTTTTTCCTTATTTTGGAAGGTACTGGAACTTGAATCTAGATTTCGTAGGTATTGATAGGAATAGATGGTGGGAAAAAATGAAAGGTCTACATTTTTCTATATTGTTACTTGGCAAAGTATATTGAGTTACGTATGTGCTAGATACCTCCAGTGGGTATTAAATATGAAATAGAATATATGCTAATTCCTTATTATATTGTTATTCAGATATTTGTTTGACTTAGCAAAACTTTTTCTCACATGTCTGTTTTCTTACATGAATCCTCACAGAAGTTTTGAATAGAAACACAAGAAACCTTTTTTTCTCCATGTTCCCTCTGTACAATTTGTTTTTCCGATATGAAATAGCTGATTTACTACTGTCAGAAACTTCTGAGTAAAAATGATTCATTTAATGGAGTAAAAAAATGTATCAAAGAGGGTACTGGTTATTTAAGAGGGTACTTTGTTTTGAAGATGACCGACTTGGCTTCATTCTTTCATTTCAGTCCAACTGTCTCTCATTCTATTCTCATTCTTTTTTAAGTCAGTGACTTGTATAATGAAGAATAGGCAGAAGAGGCAGAAAATATATGGCCCCCCACCATCTTATAGTGGATCATCAGACCTTTCATGAAATTACTTCAGTTTTGAGCAGCATTAGATATTCACTTGAAAATCAAGATGCAACTTGAAACAGTCATAATGTGAATATCATCTTTGATCAATCCACAGATTTTTGTCTTTCTAATCTGTCAGTATATTGCTGTTGTTTTTGCTGTAGATAAAACTTTTCAAGGATTAAAAAAATTTCCAAGGGAAGAAAATATTTTCATCTAAGAGACTCAGAGCCCAATTAACTTAGCTATATATCACATTTTTGCATAATTCCTTATTAATTAAAGAATGAAATTTTCAAATGTTAGTATACATGAATATATATGAAAAACTGGGAAATTATGTGAATAATGCTAAATTATGTAATACTTCTGATATTATTTCTGTTAATCTTGCTGCTGACTTATTACTAAAATCAGTTTTAGGAAAAGTCACTTATTTTCTCCCTTGAGAGTATTCATGTTTACAGAAATAGTGCCATGCTCTTAAAAAGGGTGTGTGCTTATCAGCAGCACAACAGCATTGATTTTCCTAGCTACATTAATTTCTAAATTTTATGCTTTTTATTTTGATTAAACAAAAATTCCAGAAAATTTAGCAACCATGTAGGAAAGCCACGAGGGGGATAGATTTAAATGCTATAATTTTAGAGGTTGTTACTTAAGAAAATTAGGTGGAAGTACTTACTATATCTTTATTTATTTTTTATTATTTTTTTTAAAAGTTTATTGGGGTGACAATTGTTAGTAAAGTTACATAGATTTCAGGTGTACAATTCTGTATTACATCATCTATGAATCCCATTGTGTGTTCACCACCCAGAGTCAGTTCTCCTTCCATCACCATATATTGGATCCCCCTTACCCTTATCTCCCACCCCTCCCCCTTACCCTCTGGTAACCACTAAACTATTGTCTGTGTCTATGAGTTTTTGTTTCTCATTTGTTTGTCTTGTTCTTTTGTTGTTTTTTGTTCATATACCACATATCAGTGAAATCATATGGTTCTCTGTGGAGTTTCCTCAAAAAATTATGAATAGAATTACTATATCTTTAAAAAGGCTAAATTTCTTCATTCCCAACCTGAACATGAATGTAAAATGCTACTGTAAGTGTGTCTGTTACTTCTACTACAGGAACTCCATAGACTGTATGTGTCTTCAAAAAAATGAATCTATATGAAGAAACATTCTGCTAGTCATTTATAATTCCTGATTTATCACTTTGCTAATTCCAGATCATCCTTTACTGCCATTTTTGAAATAGTTTCTTTATTATTATTATTCTTAGCTTCAGGTGTACAAAACAATGTAATAGACATTTCACCCCTCATGAAGTGATAACCCCCAACTCCCAATCTATTGCCCCTCTGACATCGTATATATCTATTACAATTCTATTGACTCTGTTCCCTATGCTGTACTACATATCCCGTGACTATATATATATATATATATATATATATATATATATATTAAATTATAATTGACATACAATACTATTCAACTTCAGCTTCAAGTGTACAGTGGAGTGGTCAAGTATCTACACCGTCCATAAAGTGGTCTCCCTAATAAGACAGGTGCCATCTGACACCCTACAAAATCTTTACATTATTCATTATATTCCCCAAACTGCCTTTCATAGCCCCATGGCAATATTGTAGTTATCAATTTATGCTCTCTATTCCCTTCCCCTTGCCCTTCTCCTTCATCCCCATCCCTCTCTCATCTAGCAACCATCAGATTTTCCTCTATATCTCTGAGACTATTTCTGTTCACTTTGCCCATTTATTCACTTCTTTAGATTCCACATATAAGTGAAATAATATGGTATTTGTCTTTCTCTGACTGACTTATTTCACTTAGCATAATGTTCTCTGTTACCATCATTGCAAATGGTAAGATTTCATTCTTCTTTATAGCTGAGTAATACTTCATTGTATAAATGTACCAAGTTTCTTAATCTAGTCATCCACCGATGGACATTTTGATGGTTTCCATGTCTTGGCTATTGTAAATAGCACTGCAATAAACATAAAGGTGCATATATTTTTTTGAATTAGTGTCTTGGATTTCTCTGGATAAATAGCTGGTAGTGGAATTGCTGGGTCATAAGGTAGTTCCATTTACAGTTTTTTGATATACCTCCATACTGTTTTCCATAGTGTCTGCATCAATCTGCAACCCCACCAACAGTGCACCAAGGTCCCCTTTTCTCCACAACCTCGCCAGCACTTGTTGTTCTTTGATTTATTGATGATAGCCATTCTGACTGGAGTGAGGTGGTATCTCATTGTGGTTCTTATTTGCATTTCTCTAATTATTAGTAAGGTTGAGCATGGTTTCATGTCTGTTGGCCATCTGTATGTCATCTTTAGAGAAATGTCTCTTTATGTCCTCTGCCCGTTTTTTTAATTGGGTTGTTTGTTTTTTTGGTGTTGCGTTGTATGAGTTTGTTTTTTTTTTTTATATAAATTTTGGATATTAACCCCTTGTCAGATATATCATTGACAATTATCTTCTCCCATTCAGTAGGTTGGCTTTTTGTTTTATTAATGGTTTCCTTTGATGTAAAAAAAACGTCTAAGTTTGATGTAATGTCATGTTTATTTTTTTTTTTACTTCCCTTGCCCGAGGGGATATATCAGTAAAAATATTACTCAGGGTAATGTCTGCAAATTTACTCCCTATATTTTCTTCTAGGAGTTTCATGGTTTCAGGTCTTACATTTAAGTCTTTAATCCATTTTGAATTTGTTCTCATATATGACATAAGGAGGTGTTTCAGTTTCATTTTTTTTGCATGTGTCAGGCTATAGCTATTGTTCTATATAAATAAACTATGGTTTGCCTCCACCCCAGGAGTCTTGTATATGTACCAGTCTCCATGAAATTGTGGTAGGCTAACATAAGTATCAAGTAGAGTTAAACCTCTGTCCCTTCAGAGTCTTGACATAGACCTGCCTGAAGTTGGCTGTTTATTAATATTAGACATGTTTGACAATATGTAACCATTCTTCATTATTATCTTTTCCCAGTTTTGAGAATTTTCAAAGAGATGGGTAAATGTAATAATCCCTAACTTACATCTCTTAATGAAGGCATAATTACCAATAGAATTATCCACTTGATTTATATATATGTTTATATATAGTATATATATTTGATATATATGTTTAGATATATAAATATGTATATTTATAAATATGTATATTTATATATATATTTATGTTTATATATATTTATATATAAATATTATATATATGTATATTTATAAAAATTATAAATATAGACTGGTATAGAAAATTTATCATGGATTTGGATTTGAGCCAGATTTACATTTTTTCTGTGGTTTAAGTAAGGCAAGCAGTAACTATTTTATGTAGGTAATTGTAATAAGTCTGTTTTAACATTTTCAGTTAATTGCATAAGAGATATTTGTAATATACTTGATAAAATAAAAGTAAAGTGTTAAAATAATATGTTCTTGTGGTACTTTTTAAAAATCTACATATAGGTGGTATGATTAGGATAATTTTACTTAATTTTCCTTACTAAATTAAAAAAAATAGTAAGAAAGTATAATGAAACAAAGTTGTTTTCAAAGAGTGTCTATGCTGAGATATTAAATCTCCACATATTTAATGTTGCAGTCTGTAGACACAGAACATGGCAGACTGTCACGTTGGAATTGTGAAGCTAAACATTGTTGTGAATTACTACAACCTACCATATTTTTGTGACCTAGTCTCCCACCTCTAATAATAACCTTGTAATTACACCACAAAAGCATTAGTTTTAAAATATAACAATATTAAGACAATTATAATTTGATATTCTAAAGTTTTTTAATACTTAACAACATTCAAAAACACAAAGTAGGCTTTCAAATAATTTACCTTTCTTTTAATTTTATTTTAAATTTTCTTTTAAGAACTTTCTTTGCGCCTTCTTAATGAAATACTTTATAAATTGAAGCAGCAACTTTAAGAAAGCTTTGTTCAAGTCACTCTGTTTAATAAGTCAACAATACTACATATATTGTGCACACACTACATTACTTTCAAAGCCTATATTATTTATATACAATTAACACATAACCTATGTAAAATCAATCATGTAATGATGAATAAGACCAATCTTTGGGCTCTCTTTTTTGCATTTAAAGCTTTTTCCATTAGAATAGGAAAACATGGGGGCAGAGTCTAATGTTTATGGACTGCATAATCATTTTCCATATATTACCTTATATCGTGATATTGGGGATCCCTAAGACCATATTCAGGCTTAGTGTTTTACTAAAAGGACACACAAAACTCAAAAGCTGCTATACGCATGGTTATGGTTTATCACAATAAAAGGATACAGATCAAAACAGGAAAGGGAAAAGGTACATGGAGCAAAATCCAGGAAAAACTAGGAACAAGCTTCCAGTTGAACCCCCAATGAAATCATATATAGATGTGCTTATTTCTCTCAGCAATAATACATGACAGCCTGTGTGAGATGTCGCCAACCTGGAAACTTACATAAGCCTTGGTGTCCAGAGTTTATTAGTGGGATCAGTCACATACGTACATAGACTGTAGTCTCTGCATGGCTGACTGCTACCTAGACTCCAGTACCTTTACCTTCTGCCACCCCCACCTTGATGCCCTGAGCAAAAACAGGCATTCATCATAAATCATGTTGTTTAAACACTGTCATTGAGAGTTTAGATATGTTGCCAGAGTTACTTAGTGAAGATTAATTTATTGATATAAACTCATGCACAGCATAATGACATTTTGTTCAACCATGGACTACATATATGACAGTGATCCCATAAGAGTATAATGGAACTGAATTTCCTGTAAGAAACATAAGGATACGTGGTATAACAGGATTATTTTTCTATGACAGGAGCAATATCTGTGGGGCTTGGCAATAAATTCCCTCTCATTCATAGCACCTCAACTTTGAGTGCACAGATCAGTTAGTTACTGACCTGTTTCGGCTATCCCCCCAGTGCTGCATATTCAGAGGATGCTACAGCCCTCATGGATCTAGCTTTATGATCTTAAGAGGACATTGCTGTGAATTCTTTAAGTACCGCAGATCCTGTACAAGGACACAGGTCCACAGGCTCTACATTAACAAGTGGCACTTAATAAAGTATCACTGCCACTTAAGCCAACCTGTCCCTGTGCTTTAAAAATGTTTTCAGGTTGCGATAATGTAAAGCATACATAAGTTTTATTGCTTCTATCAATTCAATGTCAGAGATAGCTATTTGTGCCAAATAGGGTCAACAGAACTAGAAACAAATTTCCAAAGTCAAAATGTCGAGTCCTCAGTTCTACACCCTCTCCATGTTAAACACCCTCTTTTTTATGAATACCACAAAATTCCTTAATCTAACCACTGCTCCAACATGCAATAGCCAAAAGCACATTCCCATGATAACCCCTCATACTCCTTTATCTCTCCATCTTAATTTCTTATTTTTACTGATCTTCAGGCCACCTTTGACTTCATCCTGACAATCATTAGTACGGTGATTTATGTCTTATACAGCCAGTTTTTCCTTGATATTTCCAATCAATTCAGCAAACCTCCCTGTTCATGGAGCAGCACTGACAACTTTAATGTTCCATTTCTGGCCGTGTCTGGAGGAAGCAGGGGGAGGGCTTATGAGACGGGGTGCATAAAGCCTACAGAAGTGAACAGTAACGTCCTAGGCCTTTACATTCACTCACCACTCACTCACTGACTCACCCAGAGCAACTTCCAGTCCTGCAAGCTCCATTCATGGCAAGTGCTCTACACAGGTGGACCCAATCTCAACCATCCTCACATCTGCCCCCAGGTTCCTTTCAGGGTACAGAGGTGGCAGTGGTTTCTGTGTTGGGGCAGTAGAACAGAAAGAATGGAGGTAGGAGGGATGGTGGGAGGATGGAAAGCACATGAGCTATGGCTTCAAGTGCTTGACACATGCTCCATTTTTTTTCCACCAGACTTCACTTACAAAATACAAATTCAAAGGAAAAAAGTTATTAAGAATTTAATATAGACACTTCAGAGAATTAAACCCCAAGCAGGAACCTATGTATCTACAGTGGTTGTACTTAAAAGCCATCTGACTGACTGAGATCACTAGAGGAGTTAGTGTAGGGAAAGAGTGAAGAATTAGCATGGATCACTGGAGCACAATCGAGCAGAAAACAGAAGGAAGCAGCAGAGGAGACTGAAAGGGGAGGTGTCAGGGAGGAAGGAGTAAACTAAAACGTACAAAGGTCAGACAACTCAGTTCGCGAACTTTCCACCATATAAGTTCATTGTGCAAAGTTCACAAATTTAATTGTCTGACTTCGTATGTTATCTGACAAGCCAAGATCAAAAAGCTTTTGGTGATGAAGAGTGTGAACTGTGAAAAAATGCTGCTATGAGGCTGAGTAAAAATGAAAATGGACCTTTGGATTTTGTACCCAGATGCCGCTGATGTCCTGGACAAGAGTAGTTTTAGAGGAGCAATGACGGTTGAAAGCTTCAAAGGCGATAATCTGAGCACTATTGGGAGGAGAAGAACTGGAAACTGAGCATGGGCTAATGTTTCAAGAGGGTTTTCTGGAAAACTTAAAGAGCATAAGGATAGGCTATAGGTCAAAATACTTTTTTTAAAAAATGCATAATGTCATTAATACATTGCTATTTATTGTAATAATCATAAATATTGACAAACTTGTAGTAACCCACACATCTGCAAGGGGAAAGTGAGGCACTGAATGATTGACAAGTTGTAGTTAGTTGAATCTCTCTTATGCTTAGTTTAGAATATGGTGAAGAAGTCAAGGCAGCCAATTTGAGCATTCATGTTTAAACTCTTACCATCGACTTCAAATGAATACCTCATGCTTTAAATGACTGAATTCCTTTGTGGAATTTAATACAACAGAGGATTTTATTCAATGATGCGAGCACATAGCTGTGTTTTCTAAACATTTGTGCACTCTCTGTTTTAAATGAAATCCTTTGGACATAATGAAAGTGGCCAAATGAACCTAGAGGGTCTTGTGCTAAGTGAAATAAGTCAGTCAGAGAAATACCTTATGATTTCACTTACATGTGAAATCTGTAAAAACAGAAAACAAAAAACAATGAATAAACAAACAAAACAGAAACAGACCCATAGATATAGAGAATAAGCTGATGGTCACCAAAGGGGAGGCAGTAGGGTAATGGGTGAAAAACAGGACAGAAAGCTCAAGGTCATTAACCAATGTCAAAAAAACAAAATATGTTTAATTAAGTAGGTTAACAGAAATCTAAAGTGGGCTTCAGTGATTAGATAAAAGGAATAATAAAATCCTCTTCAAATTAATAAATAGTATTATTTTACTAAGCATACATTGAACATATGAAAACAATAACATGATAAATCATTTATTTTCAGAGTAGCCAAATAATGAATCTACTAAATTCTCTTTGTCCATCATTAAATGCAGTCTTCATATCCTTATTTTAAATTTTAATAGATGGTATAGTAAAATTATATGATTGAGATTTATATATAAATTGTTTCTTTTAATATTGTTAACATCGTTATATAAAGAGTAATCATTTTGATAGATAAATTCAATACACATTATAAAACCTCAATCCACTATTTCAAAGTCAATATCTTAATTCCTTATTGTTTCTTTTAAAATCTTATTGCCACGCTAGCAACCTTTCTAATTTTTATTACCGCTTATGTAACAATTTATTAATGTGGAAAGCCTAGAGTACAATAAACCTCACACGTAACACATTTATGCAATGATAATTATACTAAGAATACACCAAAAGGTCTCATTTCTAACCTTGCTTCATCACTATTGACTTTAAAATGAAGATATACCTTGTTTAAAAAAAAAAAAAACTATGCAAGGAGATGCATGATTAACAGCACAAAGTAGCTGCATGTTAGATTAAGTTAAGTATAAAATAAAGAGAAGTGGCTGTGTTGTAGAAGATAGCACAGTTATAAGCATAAATATATTTTCAGAAAATAGATTTCTTACCAAAGTAATTTCAAAATTAAATGTCTTTACTTTTAACTATGTTATAGTTAATTCTTCTGAGACATAAATGTAGTTTAGTATTTTACATTTTGCTCTGGTCTTTTAAGATGACAGTGACTTGAAATACACGTGAAATTTACGCAGTCAATTATATTATACATTTATTAGGTTTTACGTAATTAGTGATTTATATTTTAAATATGATTTTTTATATGCCAAGGAATGCTTTGATAGAAATAGTGATATGAGAGTCAATAGTGAAAATATGATATCAGCAATATTCTTGCATATTATTCTGGAGTCAGTATATGGTAAAATATGGTTCTGATTTAAGGAAGCTGACTTACTAAACTCACGCCAATCATTTTAAAGTTTGATTATATTTTGGAGCTTGATTAAGACAGCCATTTTATTAAAAACAAGAAAATAACCAAGACTATTTGCCCTTCTTTCCTTTCTAATTTACTTTCTTCCTCCCGTCCTTGCTTCCTTCCTTTTCTCCTTCTCTCCTTTGTTACGGTTTTCCCTTTTCCGCATTATTTTTTGGAAATATCAAATGTGTCTGAGAGATCTGTTTCCTGAATGGTCTTTTTATGTATTTGTATTTTGTTGCTGGCATATACAACATGGCATTACATGTTCATTTTAGTTTTCTTTCAAATTGAATCTTTTACTTTTCTTCAATTATAATTTAAGATAGTCTGCAAGAGGCAAAATTGTAATTGCTATTTTGTCTTAATGTACAAAAATTACAGAATATAAAATCTGAAAGGTTATGATGGGTTGTTTTGTTGCAAAGGAGAGAAGATACTATTAGGTTATGATCTGAATATGGTCATTCTTAGTAAATACTCCTCACTATTAGAGAGATGATACATATTCTGTACAATAGAAATAATTAATAATGGAATAAAATTATTTGGAAAAAACTTAACTGAAGTTTATGAGACAATTTATTTATAAGACAATTTTATTGGTAAATTATTTGGTGAGTCTGTATGGGTCCACAATTGCATTATGTGTGCCCCTTTCATCAGCACTCAGTGGCATCTCCAGATGAGTTCTACTTGTTCCCACGAAGAGAAGTGCTCGATAATTCTATTTCCAATGAAAACTCATATTTATGTACATGGAACAATTACGCCATATGTCCACATAAATATTTTCCAGTTTTTTCAACTTTTGGAAAAAAGAGAATATGTGTAATCAATCAGGGAATATGTTTTAATTCTCTTTAACATCTCCATGTTAAGTTAGAATTTCAGAATTCTCTAACAAGCAAGTTCTGACACTTCCATATGTAACTAAAATATTCCAGATTCCTAAGGCTTATAATTTAGGCTCATTTCCTCCATTTTCTTTTAAATTGAAAGTACTCAACCCTGTATATGAAACTCTCTTCCTTCCTAAGAAATAAAATCAAAATCATGCCTGTCTAAAAGTAGAAACTTTAGTTATATTGTGAGTGTGACCCATTTAAAGCAGTTCTATTTCATGTCTTGCAGTTTTAAATGGACCAATTTATTTAAGCATCTGAATATAGAGGGCCTTAGAAAAAAAACCTAACAACTGGAACAATGTGATGATGATATCTTGTAAATTTTTTCCCTCTGTGATCTATTGGCTTGTCTAAGCTTTATTTTTATTTTTTCCTCCTCTATGGAGGTTATTTTCTGTAGAAACAGGAGGGAAAAATTGGAAATTGTTTTATGTTTTTGCTATTAAAAATTTTTTGTTTTATTTTCAGTGTTTTGTTCTGCTCTAAGTATCTTAGGTAACATGTATATCTACTTTATAGGTATTGCCTAAAACATAACAATATAAAACAAAATTCATGAAATTTGTGAAAAATAGCTTTCTCTTATTTTTTTTTTGAAGAAAGTGTCAATATTTATGAAAATAACCATTGACTACAGTAGCTAGACCAATTCAAGTGTTTTTCAAATAGAATTTGCTGCTGGAGTAAAATTCTGATGCGAAGCATCCTCACTGGAGGTCTTCCTAAGGACAGCCTGCAAGTGATACCAAATTAAGAAGTGTAGGCTAATGTTCTGGGACCTTCTGTATACGACAGCCAGAAAATCAAGCCTCAGTAAAATGCCTTGTTCTTGTCAATGTTAGATGAGCTGTATAAGCTTTGTCTGGCCAGCTTGCAATATTATCTTTCCAAAAGAGACAAGAAGGGTGATGTTATTTAAATAAGCATCAAAGTACCCTCTGTTTAGTTATTTAAAGCCAAAAAATTAGCATAAATATCCTAGTGCTGTGAAAAAAAAAAGTGTACAATTACTCAATCAGTAATAGATTACTAAAAGCTTTAGATAAACAACTGGCACATTTATTCTGACATGAAAAATGAACCTCAACCAGAATAATGGATAGCACATACCAGCTGTGATACTTGTCTTCTCATCATGGTTCATAGCCTTGGCCTGGAGTCTTCAATTCCTCTTGTTGAAGTACCAGCACTAAGAGAAGCCGATATCTTGGGGCTTTCAGCTGTGTTCAGGTCTTAGTCATGGCCCTACGTAGGCAAAAATATGTCAAAGTAGTTGGCAATATATAATGACCCAGAACTGTTGTGCCCATTGGCAAAACTCAGGCTGGCATAAGGTTGCTCCATATGTGCTTGCAACTAAATGCTGATTTGCCACATTTGTCAGGCAACCACACACAGATCTGAGGGCCTATCCATGATCCTCATCAGCATAGGGAATTTGTAATGGTGGTAAATTAAATGATAAAGTAACTGTTTTCCCCTCACATTTGAACTTAGGTCATTCCAACGTCTCATTTTGAAATGCAGTCAAAATCATTTATAACTTAAATGATTGAGGTTTAGTTCAGGAGGAAGCATTTGACATAAATTCATTTTACATTTCTCGTTTTTGGATGAAAAAGCTGAAATGCAGAGGAATAAAACATAATGTCCATGAAACAAAGAACTTAAAATATAATCTATTTCCCTAAATCCTGGTTTAGGAACTCTTCTGATTGCACAAAGGTCACTTTTACACTGCTAGACATGGGAACCAGCAGTTCATGCATTTATTCAACAAATACTTTTTTTTGGGGGGGTTAACAATATATCAGGTATGGAACTAGAACTGAAGATGCAAAAGTAAATAAGGCAGAAGGTTTTATGGAGCATACATTCTGGAGTGAGAAAACACATAATAAGTAAATAAATAATTTCAGGTGAGGATAAATATTCCTCAGTCTAACAACCGATCAATAAAATAGCCAATGCAAAGACAGAATGGGAAGAAGTATTTTTGATTTAATGGTAAAAGATGGCATTCTTGAGATAATTTTGGGTTGATATTTGGATAATAAAAGTAGATCAGTGTATTCCAATATCTTGAGAACATTCCAGACAGAAGGAACATTCCAGACAGAAGGAACACAAAGTATTAAGGCTCTAAAATGAAAATGATTCACACATGTAAAGGAGCAGAAAGAACACAAGTGTGGCAACTGTAGAGGTGGATTCTACTTGAACTAGACTGTTAATAAAGGAAATAGAAAAGCATATAGATGGAGATTTTAGAGACTAATTTGCAGAATTTGTTGGATAAGATTTAAGGGATGAGGGAAAGAGAGGTATCAAAAATAACTTCTGGGGTGATTTGGCTTCAGGAACTAGGGAAGTAGAAATGGCATTTGTTGAGATAGAGAAGACATAAAAGCAGGAATTTTTGTAGGGGTGAGGGGACATAATCCAGAGTTCTGTTTGGTCTGTCTAACAACAAACAAACAAACCAAACAAACACAAACAAACACACACACACAAAACTGAGGTAGCCAATTCAAAACCCATGGAAAAATGTCAATGATACAGAATTCCAGAATTCCCTATTCTCCTTAATACACTTAATTGATACCGATAGCTCTTATTATTATATAAAATGTCATATTTAAAAAAAAAAGTACTATCTCTACCTCCAAACTGAATATTAGTTCCATGAGGGAAGGAATTTTGTCTGTTTTGTTCATTGCCATATTCTTTGTGCCTACAAGAGTACGTGGCACAGAGCGGGCACTTCATAAATCTCTGTTGAAAGAATGTATATACATGGGTTATAAAGCCGTAAGATTGTTAAGGCAGTGTATTTCCCAATCTTGCTGTATTTTAAAATTGAAATGGGTCTATTTCTTAGAAATTCTTTAATGCAGCCAGAACTTTGTATTTATGATTCTAGGGTGATTCTAGGATTTTCTAATATGAAGGATTGAACAGAGGATCTAGCAATGGAAACTGTAATTAGTTCTATTTTGTGACATCATCTAATGACTAATACCATTTTTTATATTACCTGTCACTGAAAATTTGTACAACTTGGCAATAAACTGGATTCCCATACTTGAAATTTAGTTTCTAGTATATAATGGATATAGCATTTATTTTTCATATTTAAGATAATTATTATTTTATTTTTGTCATTGCACTAGTTAAGCAATTAAAACAGACATATGATACTTAAACATGTATACAGATTAATATCTAGTAATTTATTTAATAGCTTAAAGTTTTATTTTAGTTAATAACTAGTCAAATGAAGCATTAGAAATTTCATGTATTATGAATCAGATTCTAAATTCAAACATGACCGATATTTACCTTTCATAATTTTTTCATTATGTCTTTATTATTATATTCTGGGTAGCTGGCTTTATTTAGAAGAGTATTATCTAGGCATTCAGAATAACATCCAGCACTCCAAATAGTATGCAGTTGAAAGAGTTTTTATCCTAACAGAAAATGAGAAGCCATACTTAAAAGAAAGGAAAAAGAGTAACTTACCTAATGTCACAAAGCAGCCTTGTAGATACAAATAGAATAATTATTCCTCTGAAATCATTTTCCATTTGTCACCCACCTGAGATTCACTGTCTGGATTTTTTGGCCATGAAATTATCTATCTATCTATCTATCTATCATCTATCTATCTATCTATCTATCTATCTATCTATCTATCTACCTATCTATCATCTATGTATCATCTATCCTTTTTTTAAAAAACTTTTTGCCATTTGTTTATAGATTATGAGAAAACGCATACAGTTGCCTGGCAGCTGAATCACCATAGCTCTATTGTAGGGTAAAAAAGTGGTGGTAGCAAGGATAACATTGCAATTCCAGTTATTCCATGTTTCCTCTTTTCTGTAAATTACAACTTAAGCAGTCCTCTCTTTGTCACCACAGCTCAAATGCTGATTACATGTCAACTCAGAAAATATGTTTCAAGCAATTTGAAGTAGTTCATTCACAGGTGCTAATTTTCTGTGATATGCAGGTGATTAAAAAATATAGACTTTGCAAAAGCCTTGCAAATATCTTCCCAAGGAATGGTGATGCATTAATTTTTTTACCAGGATTTCTTGCTTTTATTAATCTTTAAAAAATTAATACTCCGGCTGGTCTTTTATTTAAGTTTGTAATTATTTAAGTTTATTTAAAAATACTAAGCTCTCACACCTGGATCTTCTCAAAGTAATTTGTGGCAGATTTATTTGCTTAAATGTTCCTTGTAGAGAACATGATTACATTATCATCTACTCCAATTTATATTAAGCTAGAGAGTCTATGAAATAATACCTAGCTAGTTGTCTATCACTAATGATATTTGATTTGGGGGATCTTTATAATTCAGTTTTAAAGGCATTTGTTTAATTTTTATTTTAATTTACTATTTATGGATTATAAACTTCAAATAACTTCATGTAATCCATCAATATTGATTGAGTTTTTGACATTATGGGAAAGGGACTTGAATTTCCTCATATTCGTTATGTACTATTTTTTTTCCTTTTCTGTCATATATTGATGTCAGTCACTTTGTGGTATATTTAAGTGCACTTTTATTCATTTAACTTATACTAATGCAATATTTTTTCCTTATTCTTGTGAATTTTAACATCACAGGTTATATCTTTTTTAAAATTCATACTTACAGATGATATCCATGCATATAAAACTACCCATAATTATGGAGCAAACCACCTATATTTGAAGCATATCCTTTCACATGTAATTCAGAGCCTCAAAAGATACTCTAAAAAAAATATTTTCAACTCATGGAATAGTTTTTTACAGAAAAATCTTTATTCCTGGTAATATTTTTACATATGAGTATACATATCAGTATAAGCACCTCAAAATCAGTTGGTGAAAATAAGTGTCAGTAATATTATTGTCATGCGGAGGACCCTGCTTGCTGTGCCATGTGTCACGCGGGGCGGCCTGTGGGGTCTCTGGTTCCGCTCCCCACATAAGAATGCAGGACATGGTGAGGCCAAAAAGGAACACCCACGGAGCCATAGATGGGGGAGTCATACCACTATACTCTCACTGGCGGCTGGGTTGCAGGCTCAGCCACCGTCCTCTTGCTAGCCCCCATTCTTTGTTAGCATAGCCACAGCAGTTATATTAGTGGCCAGTGGCTCACTGGTCACAGCTGACGGCCAACTAGCCACAGCTGATAGCTATGCAATCACAGTTGATGGTCATTTACTACCTGAGCCAGCACTTTTCCACGTGAGGCTGAGAGCCTGGAAACTGCTCTCTGGGGCTCTGTCCCCACACAGGTGTACCCATATCTCCTCAAAACCATTAACTATTTTCACAACTCACTTTGTTGTGTTTGCTCTCAAGGACCCAACACCTGCATCTCTGTAAGAAGGCTGCCCCCAGGCTACCAAAACCTGCTTTGCCTACATGCACAGAGAACTACCCACTGACAGCTGGAAGTATTTTAGAATTTACAGTCTCCATACCAACTGTTAACCGATGACTGTATAAATACTGGTGCCTCCTTGTCTCCTATGTTGTAGCCCGTGCTTTCTTCAGAGTTGCTCCGCAAAACAGAGGCAAAGTTATTCACCTTTTAAAGGATTTAACTTGAATTTGAACCTAGTTCTAATATGCTATTGGGTTGGCTTTAGGAACCCTAGAATAGAAAGAGGCTCAGTTCTTAATGACGTGCATATCCCAGAGTTGCCTTGAAAGAATGTTGAGGAAGGAAATCAACAGGCTACATAAGAGAAGTACACATGTGAGATAAAACCTATTATATAGAAGTTATAAAGCTCTTGTTGGCTACCCAGTGGAAGTGTGAACAAAATCTCACTGCCCTGTTTTGCCACGAATCTATCACTCTGCACTTGCTGTCTATGAACCACCCACTTTCCCCCTGGACGAGCCCAAAGAAACCCTGGACCTGGCGCTAATCATGCCTGCCTCCTGGAGTTCATCCAGGACATGGGACATGAGTTCATGTAGTTCAACAACTGCAGAACAGGCAGGTCCCAACACTGCATGGTATGATTTTTTTTACTTCTGTGTATTTAATAAAAAAATTCACCAGTTAAACAAACAAAAATCAGAGATAGGTCCAGAGATTTCATTTACTAAGGCAATAAGGAATATACCTTTCTGTACAAGTTGCATCATCAGAACTGAGTTGCTCAGTAGTTGCTGTCCTCTTAGGTCATGATTGACAGTAGGAAAGTTTTTTTTTTTTTAATTTTTATTAAACTTATTGGTGTGACACTGGTTAGTAAAATTATATAGGTTTCAAGTGTACAT
Source organism: Rhinolophus ferrumequinum (assembly GCF_004115265.2). Classification (NCBI taxonomy): domain Eukaryota; kingdom Metazoa; phylum Chordata; class Mammalia; order Chiroptera; family Rhinolophidae; genus Rhinolophus; species Rhinolophus ferrumequinum. Next base: position 42,991,944 of record NC_046291.1, on the reverse strand, counting down.
TTCTAGAATACATCATCTATATATCACATTGTGTGCTCACCACCCAGAGTCAGTTCTCCTTCCATCACCATGTATTTGACCCCCTTTACCTTCTTCTACCACCCCCCTTCCTCCTTACCCTCTGGTAACCACTAAACTGTTGTCTGTGTCTATGATTTTTTTGCTCCTTTGTTTGTCTTGTTTATGGGTTGCTTTCAGTTTTATATCCCATTATGAGTGATGTTATATGGTTCCCAACTTTTTCTGTCTGACTTATGTCACTTAGCATGATAATCTCAAGATCCACCTATATTGTCGCAAATGGCAGTGTTTCACCTTTTCTTATGGCTGACTAATATTCGATTCCATTGTATATATGTATCCCATCTTCTTTATCCAATCGTCTATTGAAGGACACTTCTGTTGATTTCATGTCTTGACCATCGTGAACAATACTGCAATGCATATAGAGGTATGTATATCTTTATGGGATAATGTTTTCAGGTTTTTTGGGTAGATACCCAGAAGATGGTTGTTGGGCTATGTGGTAGTTCTGTTTTTAATTTTGAGGAAACTCAATACTGTTTTCCACAGTGGCTTTGCCAATTTACATTCCCACCAGCAGTGTGTGAGGGTTCCCTTTTCTTCTTGTTATTATTTGTCTTATTGATAATAGCCATTCTAACAGTTGTGTGGTGATATCTCATTGTGGTTTTGATTTACATCTCCCTAATAAAAAATGAAGGTGAACAATTTTCTCACCTGTTGGCCAATTCTTTGTCTTTTTGGAAGATGTGTCTATTCACGTCCTCTGCCCATTTTTAAAAATTGTGTTGTTTGTTTTTTGTTGTTGTTATAGAGTTGTATGAGTTCTTTATATATTTTGGGTATCAGTCCCTTATCAGAGATGTTGTATGCAAATATCTTCTCTTATTCTCTTGGTTGCCTCTTTGTTTCGTTGATGGTTTCTTTTGTTGTGCAGAAGCCTTTTAGTTTAATATAGTACTATTCATTTACTTTTGCTTTTACTTGCCTATGATTTGAGGTCAAATTCATAAAATCCTCTCTGAATCCAAGGTCTGTAAGTTTGGTACCTATGCTTTCTTCTATGCAATTTATTATTTCAGACCTTATGTTTAGGTCTTTGATCCATTTTGAGTTAATTTTGGTATATGGTGACAGCAGTCTTGTTTCATATTTTTGCACATGGCTTTCCCATTTTTCCTGCACCATCTATTGAAGAGGCTTTCTTTTCTCCATTGTATGTTTTTGGCTCCTTTGTTAAAGATTATCTGCCCATATATATGTGGGCTTATTTCTGTGTTCTCAATTCTATTCCATTGGTCTGTGTGTCTGTTTTTCTGCCAATACCATGCTGTTTTGATTATTGATGATTTGTAGGATAAATTGAAGTCAGGGTGGGAAACATTTTATAGAATTGGTCTTTTTAGTCTCAGTGAGGATGATAAGATTCCAGAATATCTGTGTTTTGCATTCATTAAAAAGTATCCTATTTCTGATTAAAGAAAATTGTGCTTTGGTATTTTGTTTGTTTGTTTTTGTTTGTTTTGTTTTTTGCCATTTAGACATGTCATTCTTTGTGTTGTAATTTCTATCCTTCCTGTTTACTTGTCTCTCATTGCATATATATTGGGAATTTTCATATAACCACATATAATTTTACATTATTTTTCGGTTTTCTGTCCCCTTTTGTTCTTCATATTTTTTGGATACTTTTTACTATTGGTATATCATCAAGTTCATAGGCTGTTTTTTACTATACATAATTTGCTGTTAATCCTGACTTTTAAGAAAAAAATATATTTTTTAAGTCTAAATGTAACAGAAGTTTTTTCACTGATTTCCTGTTTGTTGATGAACTCTCATTTTTGTCATCAGTTTTTCTTTTGTTATTGATTTCTAGTGTCATTTCCTTGTAATTGAAAGATTGCTTTATATAATTTCAATCTTTTAAAATTTATTAAGACTCATTTCATTTTGTGGCATAACATATGGTCAGTTCTGGAGGTTGCTCCATGTTTTTCCTGTTTTTAATAAATGTGATTATGTTATACATCATTTTATTTTACTTATCTTTTTTAATTGGAGGGGTGGGCTGTGCAGCTCACAGTGGCCCAGGTGGAGATTGAACCAGCAACCCTGGTGTTATCAGCACCACGCTCTAACCAACTGAGCTAACTGGCCACCCCTCTCCATGTGTATTTGAAAGGAATGTTTGTTATGTTTTGGGTAGAGTGTTTTGTACATCTCTGTTAGTTTTGTTTATATCACTGTTCAAGTTCTCTATTTTCTTCTGTCGTATTGTTCTACCCATTATTCAAAGTGGTGTATTTAGGTGTCCAACTGTCATTATAGAAACTGTTCTCCCTTCAATTCTGTCAACTTTTGAATCATATTTTAGTGGACTCTAATTGTAAGGTGTACACATGGTTATAATTATTATATGTTTTGTGAAATTGAAACTTTTATCAGTATGTAATGTCTTTCTTTGACTCTTTTAACAGGTTTTGACTTAAAATCTATTTTGATGATGATAATAAAGTCACTCAAGGATCATTTGGTTACTATGTTTAAGGAATATCTTTTTCCTTTCTTTTAAACTTAACCTCTTGCATCTTTGTATCTTATGTGAATCTCTTGTAAATAGTACATAGATTGATTATGGTTTTCATCTACTCTTCCAATCTCTGTTTTTTAACTGGAGAGTGAAATTTATTTAATTTTAAAACAATTACTGATAAGATAGAACTTGGTATTGTCATTTTGTTATGTGTTTTCTCAATTTCTTCATAATACCTTATTTTTTGGTAACTAGTTAATATTTTGTTTTCCACCATTTAATTCCCATCTTTTCTTTCATGTATATTTTTAGTTGATTTCTTAGTGGATTACTTGGGGATTATAATTAATATCTTGTAACATTGTATTTTGAATAATAACAACTTAATTTCAGTGGCATATAAACACTTTGCTCCTATACATCTCTACCTTTCCCTTTATATTGTTATTGTCACAGATTACATTTTTATACATAATATGGTGATTAGCATAAATTTACAACTTTTATTCATTTGGCTCATAAATCACATAAATAGAAAAGAGGAATTAGTAAAAGAGGCATTACAAAACAAGTACAATAATACTGGCTTATTAGAATTACTATATGACCCAGAAATTCCAGTTGAAAACTGGAATTAAACAGATCTTTGTTGTGACTATTCTAGCAGCATTATTCACAATAGTCAAAAGGAGGTAGCAACCCAAGTATCTATTAAAATATGAATAGATAAACATAGTATAGTATATATGTACAATGGAATATTATTCAACCATAAAAATAAAGTTCTGATATGTTCTACATGTATGAACCTTAACAACATGTGTGATAAGTGAAATAAGCCTGACACAAAAAGACAAATACTTTATGATTCCATTTACATGAAATATCTAGAATAACCCAATTCATGTAGACAAAAAGTATATTTAAAGTTGTCAGGTGCTGGTGGAAAGAAGAAATTGGAAGTAAAAAGAAATAACTAATTTTTAATTTAACTTTTAGAGTTGTTTATTGCAGGACCATTGTGCTGATACAAACTAGTTCTCATAGTCAGAAAAGGAAAAGTAGGTCAATAAAAATTTATGAATTTAAAAGAGATTATTTCATTATTTGTTTTTTCTTTTAAACTCAAGTGATCTTAGAGGGAAAAAACTCTATTAAACTTTTAAACTTAAGACTAATATAAAATAAAATAGAATGGCTTGGGGTAAGATTACTATGCCTTTTAAAAATAAGCTTCTTGAAGACAGGGAACATATTTATTCGCCATTATATCTCCTGAGACTTGTAGCATTTTGGAAATTTTACTAATCCTTAAAAACATAATAGTTAGATGGGTGATTGCCATTCATAAACGCCCATAATCTGGTTTCATTTTTTTTTTTTTTTTTTTACTAATGTGTTATTGGAATGCAGCCATCCTTATACATATTGTCCAAGCCTGCTTTCATTCTACAAGCAGAAACTATATAGCCTGGAAAATGTATACACTTTTTTACTATTTGATCCTTCACAGAAAAAAATTGCTGATTCTGTCCTAGTCTGCATGTTTCATGATTTCTCTAATATGCTAACCCTCCATGATTTTGTCACAAATTCATTTCTATCTTTCAAAAGTCTACTGATGGAATTCCACTTTGTCATATTGCTTATTTTCAATTAAAGTTACTTGAGAAGTAGCTGGTGCAAGAAGTATACCTTGGCTGTCTTCTCTGTCCCCTTGAAAGCAGGAAATAGAGCAACTTGTGAAAGGTACCCTTCATGTACTACCTTTATAAGAGGTAGAGAGGCATCCTTATTGCCAGAGATAGGGAATTCAGGACTGAGAAAGCTATGTAAACAAAATCTGCTTAGTTTCTTCACTAATTAGCACCGAAGTCCAAGTTTCTTTGTCTTGTCAGTTCTTCACATATTTGTTGTTTTTCTTTTTCTTTTTGTCTAAAGATACATAAACAGCCTGCTATGGTATTTCATAGGCTCCATATCTATGGTACCTCCTTACATACAAAACTAATTTTTTTCTCTTATTTCTTTCTCATGTCAGTTTAATTAGACCAATCAGAAGAACCTAGTAGAGTAAAAATTTTTCTATACCCACATTCTTCCAGCCATATTTAAATCAGTTCCATGTATTCCTGGTTGTAATTAACCTTTCCTTCTTTGTGTTGGCTTTTATCACACTTTGGCTTTTTAGTTTACTCTTATCCCAGTCGCTTACTATTCATATATTTCTTTTCCCTTGCAAATTACATAAGGTCAGCCTCCGGTTTAATTTATCTGGGAGAGCCCATAACACTTAGTCAAGTAATTTGCCTATAACAGACGCTCAATTCTGATACTTAAATAAAGAATATGGTATGCTAAAAATATTTTGAGCCTTTGCCTGGTATTTTGTAAGTCTTTGGTAATAAATAGATTGTGCTAAAATAATACTTACTGTAATAACATTTTATAAGTAATGTATTATAAAATTATATTAAAGGAATCATGTATTACTAAATAGTTTTTTGAAAAAGAAATTATGCATATCTTTGTACCTTCATGACATAGCTAATATCTTTCATTTATTTTTTTTATGAACATTAACTACATCTCTCAAAACCTATTTCTCTATAGAAGTTTTACTTTTTTTTCCCTCAATTTTGAATGAATGTTTTAAAAGGCTATCTAAATTTTAATACTGCAAACTATAGTTTGTTTTTAGTTTGTGGTTTTGAAAACTGCTTTCTTTTTAGGCGTATTTCTTTAGATACTAAGACTAATTTTTTTTATCACTAAAATGTGGATACTCACAGGGATTTCAGGGTTGCACTTTTCTAACTGACAGATGTTCGTTCTAAAATCATCCACTAGCACTGAATGAACTTATTACTTTTTCCTTTCTGTGTTGATACATGTTAACGAAATGGAGATTTTGGATAACCAAACCATTAAATAAAATATGTGTATACAAAACTGAAGTAATGAGAGTTTTTTTTAATTAAAATGATCTAGGTTATTATGTAGGACTTACTTTACTTTCATGTGAAAAGAAAAAAAATCTTATGAAAATCTCAAAGTACGAAAATTGATATATAAGTGAACAGAAATTATTTCTCCAAATTTATACTCCATGTGTATATTTTTCTGTTTTTCTCTGAATTGATTTTGTCTCATTACATTCTTACTATGATTATTAAGAGAGTAACACCTTTTGTAGTGACAAAAAAAGTTATTTATTCTTCCTATTAAGATTTGCAGATTTTTTTCACTCAAAAATTTTAGGTTGCCTAAAAATATAATCCATATGCTGTTTCAGTTTAGTGGCATTAGAAAAACATGTGTTTGAAGTGGCTGCAAGTATGTAACTAAAATTAGGTTTAAATATTCACTGTGTCTTTGGTAATACAGTGGTTCTTTTAATTCTATATAAAAATTCCAAATATGCTTTTATTGTATATATACTACTTTAGGCTGATGGACTATTTCTTTAGTATTTGTGGCTGTTGCTGAGATTAATAAAGTCCCTGTGCTTTTAGTGTCAAAATTGCGGATCTTAAATGTTGAACCAAAACGGCATCTTTCAAAGACTGAAAAATGGAATCCCTTAAAATTATATGTGTAGTCTTAAAACACTATAAATCATTCTCTTTCAACAAATAATTCAGTCTGATTCCATTCACCTACAAAAGGGAATACCCCAAACCATTAATAGGGTAATTACTTTTTTTAATGAACTGAGTCTAGAATATCTATAAAGCAATTCTTTTTCCAGTGAAATTTTAAGGTATGCTTAATTAACATTAACTGAATACTTTAGATATCATGTGTCATTTCAATAGTGGGATTGTACTCTTGGAAAGACAAATATATGCAGCCAGATTAGTAGGTAACAGAGATAGCTACCGTCAAGCTCTATATCAGTGATTTCTTGATAAAAGAGCAAATAAAAGACACCAAATATTCAAACCTGAAATGAGAAAATTGAGGAGAAATTCAAAGGGAAATAAGTGCTTCTTTGTTACAGTTCAATATTAGCAACTCAGTAATTTTTTCCTCTTCCTATTACAAGTAACAAATTCATCAACACTCTTTAGTACTTGATTGTTTACCTTTTATCTCTGATTTTACATCTACTGTATCTACCAATCAGAACTACTGCCCTGAATTGTAGCCAAGTGCCTCGTGTCATTAAGTAAGAGCAAATCACAGTGAATCATGACGAGATGTAAGTTTAATGGCGGTAGTCGGAATGAGAAAAATAATATTAGGATTGCATAGGAATAGAAGTGATGGCTAGTAAAAAATCTCGGCTTTACCCATTAAGTAGCTTTGTGAGTATTGACAGGTTAATTAAGTTCTTTATGCTTCAGCTTCTATACCAGTAAAGTGCTAATAATAGAGCATTACAGTGTGTTAGGAAAAAAACTCTATTTTAAGTGATCACTGTTATTCTTAAATAAGTAACTCAAATATTTGGTCAAGAAAAAGAATAAAAATTGGAAGGAGCAAAGCTTGAATTTAAATTAATATTAATGAGTTCAAAATTCCTCCAAATGGTCTTATCATAGTATACATCTAATTTCCTCATACATGTATATTTGAAATGGTCTCTAGATAGATGTGTATGAGTCCATTCATGCAAAAAGAGGCAAGGAAGAACATGGCATCATTATATCACTTTTTTAGAATTTTAGAGGGATTCAGTGGAAGTTTACACTGTGTCCGTTAACCGTAAATTATTTTCTTTTAGTTAACTGGCATTATTTTAGGATTTCTCTTTATTCCCTACCAGTGAATAACATAAATGAATTTTAGTTAATCACACAGGGCGATTCATAATACACTGATGTCTACATGGCTCACGTAAAATTTCTACAATAATTTCATTTTCTGTTATATTTTTCAACATTCTACGGCAACAGACTAACACTTCTCTGACACAAATTTTCTAAAAATGTTCTAAACTGTCATGCCCCCTTTTGTCCAGTCGTCTGATTAGAAAGCAAATGACTCTGTCGCTGGTGAGCCTGGCTAAATAGTGCCTTGTACTGAGTCAAGGCTGACTTCCCATGTGGGGGCTTTTGGCTGTGCTCTGATTCACGTCCACAGTTGCAATCTGTGCCACTAGGAGTCTGACAAATGGTATATTACTGGTCAAAAGAGAGCTCTGGCAAAGGACTGTGAATGCAATAGTCCAAATCTGCCACTCTCACTGAGGAGGAAAAGTCGCCACTCATGATTGTTACTCATATATGAGTATTATCATCTTTATTTGTGAAGGCAGCACATTTGGGCCCACATCCAACAGTTAAGGTTCTTTGGTGTCATTTGAAAAAACTGACTCACGAACACAATAAACCTTATGTTCTCACTCTCTTAGAAAAGGGAGAGAGAATATTAGTCTAAATGGTCCTCTATTCAATTCTCGACCTGGTTGGAGTGACAGATATTGGATCTACAATGAAGAAAGGCATTTCCCTTAGTACACTGATCTTTTAATGAATACCGGATCTTATGAAGAAGGCTATTAAACCAACTACAGACCAACTTCCAATTGCCCCAGGACTCTGCAGTATTCTTCCTGGGGAAGATGTGTGTAACTGTCTTATGTTGGGATATTTAGAAATCTCCGCATTCTTCCCAGATTATTTTTTTATTCACACACACACACACACACACACACACACATCTTTTGGTTTGATTTGGAACATCAAGGAAGACATTATAGTTGAACTCAACTATATACCTGTATGTACACACACACACATATGCTGATCTTAAAAAAATTTTGTGTGTATAGATACTGTGGTGTGCCCCCATATCTCCTATTTCTTCAAATGCCAGAAACGCTGGCTGCTGGTGGCTCAGTTCTGATTCTCAGTGATCTTATTCAATTATATGTTCCCTCCATGGGAACCTTGTCCTCAATGGCTGTTTGATACAAAGTTATGAATCCTGATTCCCTTTTCTTCACTTCAGGATATCTTTGAAAGGTCATGTCAGCTTAAGAACACCCAGTATAATTTTAGTATCTTTGGATCAGCTAAAGGCTTTTCATAACTGCATTACAGTTGTCTTTTTCTACCCATTCTGGCGTGGGTTTTGTTGCAGATAACAGACCTCTGTTCCCTTGCATGTTTTGTTGCAGGTAATACACACCAATAAAATTCCTACCAGCACATTTTAGAGTCTGCTCCCTAGGAAATTCCACCTAGAATAGTCTGTAATTTTTAAAAAATATTTTTTGAAATTATTTAACTTATATTTTATTTCCTCATAGCATAATTTTTAAAAGTCCCTTTACACTGGCTAAAATGAAGAACTACCTTGAGTTTTCTGTTGTGAAGGAGACACCTATTTCACAGAGGTAACTGAGGAAACAAGTTGTGTGGAGACCTAGGAGTGATTGGATATAACACATATCTACTCATCTTAATGGCTGTCACCAAATGGATCCATTCTGTTGCTGATGAAATGGAGGAAATGGTCTACATATATCCATCCCTATTATCATATGTACCGCCAGATGAGCTATGATTCTATTAGTTCCCAGAACTCATTAAGGTCAAGTCAGGTTACCATTCAGGAAGAAAGCATAATGGAAAATCATGCTGCTGCAGCAGTATTAATGATTCATTAGGTGACATTCTACCCTCTGGATGTTCTTGAAATGCTCTAAATCCAAAGTGCCATAGCAGTTACACCAAAGTCATGATGCAATAAAACAGAAGAAATGTTATGCTAAGTCATACCAGGGGACAATTAAGCCTAATGTTCTATGTATTTTTCTTTCAGTGGTAGTGAAGATAAACATAATTTTTGACAATTGAAAATTATATTTAATAGTCCATTATGAATCTGGCTGACATAAATTAACCTAAATTTCTTAACTTGATTTATATTTTCAGTTTATAGTCATAATGCATCACATACTGACTCCAGTTCTTATAAGGAAAACTATGTTACCCAGCCCTAACCTCTTCCTTCCAGTTACAATAGTTTCTTCTGCATTTCTTCAAATACAGTTGGTCTTCATTCTAATAGGACTAGCTATTCAGTAATAGTGTGTACAAAATGCCAGACACTATTCTAAGTCCTTTACATACATAAACATACTATTCTTATCACAACTTTACATACATGGAACCAAAGCTAAGAGTGCTTAGGAGACTTGCTCAAGTTACACAGCTAGTAATGGTCAGAAATAGAATTTTATAATAGGTATTCTAGGTCTATACTTTCTATTATTGTGAAGTAATCCTGTGCTTAATAGTAAAATAAGACTGGCATGAGAGATATAAAAGGTTAAAAAAAAAGGGGGGGGCTGAGAACTTAGGCTAAGAGCTAAACAAATCAACAATTAGCTAGTTCATGTTATAGGTATGCATGAATGATCGCATATCTTTGGGATCAGGAAATCTGGGAGAAGATGAGTTTTGATCTTAATATTAGAAGAAGATAAAAGGTGAGGAGTGCAGTTAGAAGGGTATACCATGCAGATGAAAGCCATGTGTAAAGTTAAAGATGCATGTCAACATATGACATTTGGAGAAATACAAGTAGTTTGGTATGGCTAGAATAAAGGGGCCTGTGTTGCAGTATGGGAGGTCAGGATGGGGGATGGGAACAATCATATTATCAAGGTCCTTTCACGCTATGTGGTAGGCCGTGACCAGATTTACCCATAGAAGTCTCTATAATCTTTGAAAGCACAAGTTGTAAACTTATAAAGTCCCTTAGGCCTGAAACATAGGGAGAAACTCAGTATTACAGCAGTGTTGTCTTACTGGGTCTCTATGTTATGTTGGAGTCCTATTGAGAAGAGATGGTAAAGCAGGCCCTATTATTGGAGTCTAGGAGACAGGTGACTAGTTCTGAGAAAACATAGGAATGAAGCTCTATGATTTGTACCTTCTCATCATTCTCTCTCAAGTTCGGGAGATGAGATAAATAAGCCTACCCGTTCACCTTCCTTCCAACTTCCTGAGACTCTTCTTGAGAATAAAGTAGCCAGAAAGACCAGAAATGTAAGTCATTGTCAACTTTCTCTCTTAGTTTCAATAGATACCTGCAGAGTCTCTGTCCCTTTCAGTTGAGTTCCCAACACTAGTTGCAAGGCAGCAATACAACCTAGAGAAGAGAACCCTGATTCTCACTAGTTCTAAGTTGTAAAATGGTCTCAGTACCTGTTTTGCTCTGAAAAGGCTGATAATTTATCATTAGTAGGGGGTGAGGGAGAAAGGGAGCCATGTTCAAGTCCCTGTGAATCGTTCTCTATTTATCTTGATTATTTATCTTATCAACTAAAAGAATATCTTATTTGTTAATCTGTGATTAAAGCTATCTCCCAATACATATTTATTTTTCTAAACATAATTATTCATAAGTAAAATATTATACTATTTTATTTCATGCCTGTAATAAAGACTGATAAAGAATAATGATATATGTATAATATGTTATATAAACTTTATGTCTTCACTATTCTAAAAAAGGAAGAGGCAGTATTAGTCCAAATAGTTAAATTTCAGTTTCTTTATCTGCAAAACAGAGTTAATATCTCCTTTCTTGTAGAGTTATGGTGTGTTGGAGATAATGAATATAAAGCAAGAAGATGATTAATATAAAGCAATACCTGGCTAAGAGTTGGATCCCAATAAATGTTGACTGGTATTTACCATTATTAATATTAGTATACACCATAATAAATGAAGGAATTCAAAATTCTACATATTTATAGTCACAGTGGAAGTAAGCATATAATATTTAATTGATTCACAAATATTATCAAGTAATAATTATGGGCCACGAAATGTGTCATATTCAATGAAGACAAAAGTAAACATTACAGGATTTTAGTTCTCAACAGTTTGATCTTTATGTTGAAACATACTGATTTCTAATTTAGAAGCATCTAAATTATTACTTACAGAATAATAGTTTATAAATTTACGGAGTTTATTACATGCCAGATACAGTTCTAATCACACTATGTATGTATGTATGTGTATGTGTACACACACATACACACACACACACACACACACACACACACACACACAGAGGTTGCCAAAAACTGTATATACATTTTAAGTAAGGAAAAAACTATTAATTTTAATACTCAATATATACTGATAACAAAAGATAAATACAAGTTACATTTGACTTCTGCAATTACAAGAGGATCTCAAAGTGTTTACCATCAGCATCCAGAAACTTCTGATTATCATGAACTACTGCTTCAGCATAGATAATATCTCTTAAAATGTGTATACATTTTTAGGAATGCTCAGCATATATATATATACACACACATACATATATATACACACACATATATATGTATGTATATATGTATGTATATGTATATGTATGTATGTATGTATAATTTAAATAATAAGTTCTAATATAACCTCTACTTTATAAGTGAACAAACTAAGGCACAGAAAAACATCACTTACCCAACGTCCATAGTTAAATGACAGCAAATCTGGGTTTTGAACTCAGATGCCTAACTCCACAGTTTACATTCTTAACCATTTTATAAAACCTTGTCAAAATAGAATACACATATACATATGAAACGTTTTAACAGATGCAGAAAGTAAGTCACAGAGAGTTCAGTTGCCAAATGTGACTCATCTAGTTAAAAGCTAAACTGCTGATTTTTTACTAGCTTGCTCATATTTGGCAATACATTGGTCATGATTCTTGAAGCCCATTATTCAATACCAGATCCATTGTGTTTTCAGCGATGGTCTAATTTAGTTGATCTCACTCTACTCATAGCCCTGGACACAGTATAAAGCAGAGTCTTCCTCTAGGTGAACTTTCTGGTATCATACTTAATCCTTGGGGATCAAGATAACAGACAATCCATTTGTTGTTATCATTATAAATGAGGGTTTTTTTTGCTTTGTTTTGTTTTCTGGTTGCGATGATAATATTTCTAATAGGGTCCCTGAAGAACTTACCTTAAAACAAGAGTATGATCTATTTCTAAAGAATACTAACATAAAATGGTAGTTCTAAATAATGTCGCAATTACCACTTTTCAACTAACTTATGTGAGAGATACACATTCACAAGCCTCTGCTTAGCAGTGAAGTTTCGATGAAGTTACTTTCCTTCAGATGGGGCACTTATATTGAGAGCCATTATATTAATAGATGCCACTGTATACTGTGTGTAAAAAACTGAATTTTAATAAAATTTTATAATGTAACTTTCTTTTTAAAAAGTGATATCGGTGAAACAAACTGCTATAGATTATTTCTATAAATTGTTTGCTTAACATAAGACTAATTTTCAGACAAAAAAATGTGTTAAAAATACGAAGAGGTTTTTTAGTCTCCATAGTTCCCATATGCATAAAGGAAGACCTACTGTATCTATTTCTCATAACAATTTTATTTATTCTATGGTGTGTGTGTTTGCACGTGTGTGTGTGTGTGCGTGTGTGTGTGTGTGTGTGTGTGTGTGAACAAAAAAACAATCCGGGAAGAATGTGGAGATTTCTAAATGTCTCAACACAAGACTGTTGCATACATCTTCAGGAAAGTATTGCAGAGGCCTGGGGTAATTGGAAGTTGGTCTGTAGTTGGTTTAATAGCCTTCTTCATAAGATCTGATATTCATTAAAAGATAAAAAGATAGATAGATAGATAGATAGATAGATAGATAGATAGATAGATAGATAGAAGGAATACAAGCTAGACATTGGGAATGCAAAGTTTCTATTTAATTACAGAGAGAATTAGGAAAGAAATGTCTAAGTTTTATTTAAGTAATAAATTGAATCCTACTTTAGCTTTGGAGATTGTCTACCAGGACTCGCTAAAACATCGTATTCTCAAAAGTAGTAAAAATTATATGTTTGCAAATTATTTATAGCCTTGTGAAGAACATTAATACGTTCTTTTAAACAGCAAAATACCCTTCACACACTGAAAGTACTGTAGTGATTCATTCAGCTAAAAGTTAAGTATATGAGTTTTTGTAGTAATTTGCAAATGTGATTTTTACAAAAACATCAATATTATTACTATAATTCATTTCTTCATTTGATAGAACACCCTTTTCATTTTTTTATGGTATTAGATGGTATTAACGAAGCTAAAATTGCTATTTTGTCAATTATGTTTTTCAATTAGTGAGGAATCTAGCCCCTTAAAGGTAATTTTAATATGGATCACCACTATGAAAAAATGAATCAAGCTAACTGAGCATGTCAAATAAAGTATACCAAATAAGATATAATAATAAAGTGTGCCCATTGATTATATCAGCCAAGATTTCCAAAACCTAGTTTCATATCACACTACACCCAAACTACATCAAGCTATTCAATCGAGCTGAAAAATGTGAAGGAAAGAAATGTAGCAGTTTTATTATAATTATAATTATTATAATTCAGAATCATTGGCCTATATTTCTAAGTTTGGTTGAGGGGAATCTGAGAGAGACACTTTTACCTGATGGAATAAATAACAAACAAACAAAAAAACCAAAAACTCTTGCAACAAGAATATGGGATGAAAATAATAAATATACTTCAGAAAAACAGCTTTCAATGCTGTGTCCTTCGTATATACTCTTGGATATATTTCTAATGGTGATTATTTTGTTCATAACTAAAATGAGTTTTATATTTCCCCGTTTTCAAAAAAATATTCAGTTGTAGAATTATATAATTAATATATTTGGTTATTGAAAAAAATCCAAAAATGAAGTGAAATAAAAAAGTAATATATGATATGTAATGTGATTCCAAGAGGTAATTGTTACCAATATTTTGATTTATAAATATCCACATCATTTTTCTATGTACATATACACACATATACACACATCTTTGTGTGTATATGTGTGTATATATGATTTATATATCAAGATAATCATAATGGTACTAAGGGTACTCTTCTGTAACACACTTTTCAACTTAATACATCAGACAGTTTTCCCAGTCAATAAGTGAGTAACGATTTTCATTTGGTCATATATGTAAATGTGTATAATATATGCAAATAGATACATATGTAAATATATGTAAATAGATACATATATGTAAATAGATATAATAAATATATGTATCTATTACCAATTTTTAGTAATCTTTTATTTAGTTGTAACCTTTTTTCTATATTGTCTATTAATATGATTGTTATCAGTGCTACAATAAACATCCTTGTGTTTATATCTTACTCGATTCCATATATACTCTCATAATGGATTTCTAAAGCTGACCATATTTTTTATGTGTTTTTAACAATTATTTTGATACACACTTTAAATTGGCCTTAAGAAAGTTCCTGCCATTTTCACCCTCACTACTAGTATTAACAAAATGTTAATTTCCTCCATCTTTTTTGTATCAGAGTATTCATATTTCTTTTCAAATCTTTTTTCCTGCACGTCTAGGCAAAAAAAGAAGTGGTGGAGGAAGGAAGACCCCCCCCATTAGCTTAATTTTTAGGCTTTGATTACTCCTTACGCTGAACATCTTTCATATGATTATGGGTCATTGCATGTCATCATTAGTAAATATAACTCACCCATTTTTCAATTGTAGTTTTGTCTTTCTCTTAATTATTTTTGAGTTTCATTTATGAAGAGGGTGCCAAATAAAATGTATACACATTTTAAGAAATGAAAATACTATTAAAATTGTAATACAATGAATGATGCTGGCATTCATTTGATTAACGCCATCTTTTGAGCGAATGTCATACTTCACATTGCTACTATAATTAAATTCAACTTCGAAAAGTAATAATACATAGATAACATCTCTTAAGATGTGTACATTTTTTTTTGCCACCCCTGGTATACTTAGGAATATTAAATCATTGATCTGTTGCTTTTTTTATATATATTTAATTTTCTACTCTTTTGCCTTAACTTTGTTTAAGGCATTCATAATATTTTAATCATTTATTTTTATCATAAAGAAATTTTTAATTATTTTATGTGGTCAAGTATCAGTATGTTTTTTTATATAATTTCTGGCTTTGTTGTTATGTTTAGAAAGATCTCTACTTTCTGGCTTCTGTTCAAGATTGATAGTAAAACAATTATGCATTATCTAATCTTTCTTTAAAATTTTCTTTTAAATGTCAGAAGAGTATAAAAATAAGAACACATATATTGCAATACTCTAAAATCAAGAAAAGCATCAACTACCTTCTAGAATATTGAAGAATTTCTTGAAAATATCAATCTAATGAGATCAGATTAACGTGAGATTAAACAGAGATGAGGAATCAACAAAACAAAAGCTAAAGAAAGATCTCCTACCTTCCATTAAAGAGTCTTCCAGTGAAAACCTTGGGATGATCTGAGGTTAGACACAGTAGACTTTAGAAGTAAGTGTGGGTTTGGGAAATCAATGGAAGAATTTGTCAAATGTTCATACAACAGTTGCCATTATACTTAAGTGGAAATTTTTGTATCTGAAGGACAACTCTTTCAATAAATTTGAGCATCTGCAGTGACAGCTTCATAGTGAGCACCGAGGCCACAGAGACAATTTTTATTGGGGCTACAGGCATTTTTTAACATCTTTACATAGAGTGATCTCTGTAAATTCCAAGTGTAAGATAGACAAAGTGACCTTGAACCCAGAATATAAATCCCTTTCCAATAGGAAAGAATTGGCAAGAAAATCTAGCTGGGGTTTACAACAGGCAAGATCCTTACAATCAGCATCTGCATTTAAGTTGTCCATACAGTAAATTTCACATTTGTTGAGGAAGCTTACCCAAGTTACCAGTGCTGCTGAATCCATGCCCTCATGTGAATCAGCAAGAAACATCAGTTCTTTGAAGAAAACCAACACTATGAAATAGCAAAACTAGGCTGCAGAAATAGTGGTACTAGAGTACAAAACATTTTTGAAATAATTTTTTCACATCAGAGAGATATTAGAGGATATCAAATCCAAAAAAATAGGCAATATAGAAGAAATCAAATATTTCAAGAATTAGGAAGACATCTCCACTCCAAGATTATTATTTAACAAAATCTATATTTCTCTTTTTGCTTTTTATTTTTTAACATGTCAGTCTTCAAATAACTCTAACATTTAGGTTTAAGTTAAAATATGAGATAGTCATCTAATAATATTTCATTTTAACTTGTTAGCTGGTTTGTATAATAGTATCTATATCTGTATTCCGCTGTTTACTGCCATCTATTTTTGTTAGTACCATAGTGGTTTAATTATTGTAGCTTATGTTTTACTATCTATTAAAAGAAATCCTTTATAATTGCTCTCTTTATTTAAATATATCTTCTAATTGCATTATAAGTAATATGTTATATTACTTACATATTACATATATGTTATATCATCAGTTGGATTTCTAACAAAAAAAGAAAATCCACTTCTTAGAGGTTAATATGATTATACTATATTTTTTATCAGTTGAACAGACATATTTCAATATCTGATATTCTAAATCAGCAATATGGCTTCTCTCTATTTAAATATTCAGGCATACACCCCAATGAAATGTTTTCTTTATTTAGGTATGTAATAATTATATTTTTTAGGTTACTGCTATTAATTGAATATTTATTTTTTATTATTTTAATTGCTTGTTTTTCAAAATATCCAAGTGCTGGTATATAAAAACGTATGCATCTTAGAAACAATAACAGTATTTAATACAATAGTACATTAGAAGAGTTCTTCAAAATCTTTCTGGGGAGGTGGATTTAGTAATATCTATAAATGTTTACAATTATTTTTCTTTTTTTCAACATATGTGTATTTCTTTCTCCTTTTGTAAAACTTGTAATTGGTGTTATTACCCAGCATCATACCTATAGAACTATGATTTTCAGATTTTCTTTGATTCAGTGAGCTAAATCTGTAACTATGGACTTTCTCACTAAGAAATGCACATAAATATCGGAGTTCATATTCTCCATTAAACCTATATTAAGAAGCCTACTTTAATGTTTCATTGTTAAAGATAACATTTTTTAAGTTCAGGTAGATCCCTTTGTTACAGTAAATAAAAATCTTTGTAATTCTTTCTTACAAAATGAACAACCATTGCGACAGAAATATAGGCACTCATAAAACATCTACTTTTGGTAAATAGTGAGATGTGACGGTTTCCTTTTACGTATAATTGCACTAGTAATATGATAAATTGCATTAATAGCCAACCCAGTATTGATTTATCCTTACATTCTGAAAATAAAGTATACAGAATCATGACATGCTAGTTTCTCCTACACTGCTGAATTCAACAAGCTTCTGTAGTGTTCAGGATGTTGGGGTTTGTCAGGTTTGGATATCAGGTTTACTATAGATCCGTAAACTATTTAGTGTTTTTCTTTTTTTGTGTATCGCGTATTACATAGATTTCATTCCCCCCCCCCCCGCCCCCTCCCCACTCCTACTAAACCCTTTGTGCCTGGCCCACCTTGGTGAGAAGGTTCAGGTTGTTCTTTAAAATTTTTACAATTTATCACATTGTTAAAAACGATTTCAGATTGTCAGTGTCTTGTTGAATCAATATTCTTTGTGTATACCTCGCAAGTCGTCATCTGGAGCATTGTACTAACTCGGAGGCTTTTGATCAGCACTGTCAGATCCTTCTCTGCGTTAGTCCCTCTTGTTCAGTAGTCCTCATCTGCAGTCTTTAAAAAATCAAGCAGATGTTAGTGATGTTTTAAGAAAGAAACTCTTTATCATTAGTTTAATTTCCTATTTCTCACTTTACTTTCATTTGTAGCAATTCCTCAGGAAATGACTGGATGTTCCATTTTCAGCAAAACTGTGACCCTTACCTAGTTTGCTGTGAGATAGAGAAGAATTTTTACTATTATAATGTTTGGGTTTGATTACTTTCAAAAACAAAACAGTTGAACTGGCTTATAAATTAACAAAATATTTTAAAGGATAAAACTGTGCTAAGGAAGTCAAAAAGATGGAAGGCGCAAACTGACTCTAAGTCAACACATAGCTCCAGATTTTATCTAAGGAGTTCTTCCCTCTGATGGGGGCAGCAGGGGACATGTATGAATCAGATGGCCTATTCCAGCTCTGGCATTGTATGCTTTTTGGCATTCTCTCCACTCAGTAACTCCTTGCAAAGCTTTAATATTTTTTGATGTTAAATCATTAACTTAGCGATAAAATAAATAGTATCTTTTGGTCAGATAGTCCATTTTTTTTTAGGTGCTCACTTTTAGGTGGTAGGCATATAATATTATTTTGCAACTTGAACCCATCTTTCTGAAATGATTAAGTTGGCATTAGCTGTACAAATTACTCTTAGAAGAATAACCAAATCCATTTAACACTGCATATTTATCTTCAGATATGTCTTTTGCTTGAATAAAAGATCATTTTCCACTATTTTTCAATTTGCTTCTATGTTAATTTGGTGTCCTTTTCCATTTCTTATTTATTTTTGATCATTGACTGACATGACCTTGCTAGGCTAATGATGAGCTTTTCTTTTAATCATTTTTATTATTAAGTGTGGGTGTTTAAGAGAGGAAAATCTGGAGTCTTTTCTTTCTTTTAATTTTCTAAGAAATGTGAATGTCAATGAAGATGGTAGTTTATACTCAACCCTTTCAACTTAATAGCAGTGTGGTACATGCATGCCTTTAGCAGAATTTAAATGTTTAAGTGGGTTTGTATTAGGATGAGGTCTCAGAGTTTTTAATTCAGGTGTCAGATGTTGGCAGCGATATCAATAAGAAGCCATCAGCATGGCCCTTATTCCTAATTCTCATCCTGACATGTTACAAAAATAAGCATGATAATTTTATGGTTTCTTTTTCTGCCTAAAATGTAACTACATTAATCTGAAAGACAGCTGATTTTTCAAGGTCAAAAGTGCTTAGTTACAAATTGATGAGCTATTATGTGTGTCTGCGGTTTTCTTGATGGCACTGTATTAATAATACGCATGCAGAACAGGCCATAAAAATTCCATTTAAAGGTATTAAGGCATACTGGGACATTTAATCAGGTTAAAATTCCTGTCAGTTGGCTCCAGGCACGATGTTGTTCAGTAAATGATTAACAAAGTGTGTGGAATATAAAGATGCATGTCTATTACATGACTTTAGATTTCACTGAAATGACCTTTTTTGTTTTCTGCATCTAGCAAATGATTCAACTAAAATGCATTACAGTGATATTCATTGTTTTAAGTAGCTCCTACTGTCTCTCCCAACCTGGATTGTTTTGATTAGAAAATCGGGAGATAATATACTTGTAAAGGTGCTGACATTCTATCAGGTAGGAAAAAAGACACTCAGTGATATAATGTTTTTAAATATGAATCTTGTAAGTTTTCTTCTGTGATTTATAAAAGCTATCTCACCAGGGGTGCACTATGCTTTTATAAAACCAAGAAAGATTAAATTAGAAACAGGTATGGAAAGGATTCTTCTGATAGCCTCTTACAGTATACATCACAAGTTCAAGGGGAATGTTATTTAAGATACAGATTATAAAGTAATAGAAATGACAATCTGCAGGAGTATTTGCACATTATAAAACAAAGTCATATTTTTCAGATAAATAGAATAATGAACATTTTTAGCCTATGAAAATATCCTTTTACTCTTTTTTTCCAGGAGGGATTAAAGAGGAAAATTATAGAAGTACAAGTTTCTAAGAACACCTTTGTATAACAAGCAAATGGCTGACCTTTCAGGTAGCAGTTATGAAGCTATATAACAATTACCCCTCCATTTGTTAATTATGTTAGCTAATATTCACATTTGTCTTTCATGTATGTGTTTTTATATCGACCTGTGTGAATATGAAATATTTTGGTAAGTACTAAATTAAATTTCCTTTTTGTTGTTGTCGTATTTGGTGTACTATCAACTTTTAGAGTCACAAAGTGTAAGGGTGAGTGGAAAATAGTTATGTTGCAAATAGTAATTTTATTTGGCTTCCTTGAAAGGGAGACCTCAGCAGATCTCTTTCTTTGAGTCTAACTACCCTAAGTACCGCCTCAAAAATGCATGGATAAATCAATGTGTCCAATGAAAATGTGGATAAAGGCAACTATTAATAAAACTTCTAAACTTTTTAGCACGAATTCGGTTTATACCAGAAGAATTAGTAATGTTTAGTTAAAAATCAGAGAATTTGCCAGAAATTTTAAAGTATGAACTATTTTACTTCTCTATGAATGCAGATGTTCTTTCCACGATACCTCTTAGAAGTTTGAAATGCTAAAATCAACCTTGATAATTTATGGTATGATTCAAATTCCAATAATTTTTTTCTTTATCAATATTTCATGATCTTTAATATAATATATTAATGTATTTTGGTACATTTAATAATATTTTATAAAGTTGATAGTTTTTAGTGGTAAATGCTAAGAAATATTAAGGTTTAAAATATTGGATTAATACTTCTATTCTGATATATTAAGCTAGCTAAAATTTAAAGGATAACTGTACTACCTGGTTATCATAAAATTTCAGTAGCAAACTTATGTTGAGCTCAAAGATGAACACAATATTACAGCAATTTTAGTACTTCATGAGAATAAAACAATTTTATAAGTTTATAGAAAATTTCAAAAGAAATGCACTTGTCATGTATTTCCAGAAACTAAATATATAATTCAAATTAGTTATAAAAATTGCACAAATATCCATATAGTGCCATGAACATTGTTTAAGCCATCTTATTTACCTAATTGCTCTAACATTTATCATGGATTAAATCTTATAAATATTTCAAAATACTTCCAAATGATAAATTCAAAGAGGAAAGAGGATTTTTAGGCAACTAATTTACTTAAATTTGCAAAGAATATAAAGTGAAAAGTATTCACGAAAAATATCTAACTCAGATTTTCGTAGTAAACAAATAAAGAGGATAATTACAAAATGTAGAGGATCTTTATATCCCTCTATTCTGAACACCCATGTTAAATTTCTTCCTCAGTGTTTCTGCCAATTGATATGGGCATATAAATATAAATTCATATAAATATATATGCCTGTTTTGTCATTGTCTAAATTATATTAGCTGCCCAATGTTAGTTATTAATATTTAACAGAGATATTACTTACAAGACACTGAAACCTCTGAAGTGTGAAAATAGTTGTTAATTATATGAGTGCTTGATGATACTATGCTTTACATCTGCTACTCAAAGTCTGCTCTAAAAATCTTAGCTAAAAGACAGTTTGGATGATGAAGTGAAGAACGGTACATGCACACACACACAATGGAAAAGTACAACATGAGAATATGTAACAAGAGAACCCAAGTCAAAATAAAGATACTCTCTACATACTAAAAATAGCAGCTAATAATTGATGAAACTTTACGATGTGCCAGGCATTATTCTAAGTGTTTTGCAGTTTGTTTGTGTTTTTTTTTTATCATTACAGAAATCCCCTGTGGGAGTTTAATGCTATCATCATTTGTAAAGGAAACTGAGACTAAGAGATTACGTAATTTGTCCAAGGCCACTAAACTAGTAAATGGTGAAGCCATAATGTAATCCAAAGAGGCTAATTCCAAGAGCTTTCAACTACTCTCTAACACATTATACTCTGTACTCTCAACATCTCATTTTCTATAATCTATGCATTTTGTACTGTAGGTCATCTTACATTCTGCTCTCTATATCTTATACTCTTTAACGTCATATGGTAAAATAGCAGAAGAAAGTGGGAGGAATAGTGGGGAGAGTAGATAATAATAAATGAATTTTAAACCAGTCTCCTGTTTTTATGCGTC
The DNA here is from genome assembly GCF_004115265.2 of Rhinolophus ferrumequinum. Lineage (NCBI taxonomy): Eukaryota > Metazoa > Chordata > Mammalia > Chiroptera > Rhinolophidae > Rhinolophus > Rhinolophus ferrumequinum. The sequence continues at coordinate 42,969,652 of NC_046291.1, read as the reverse complement.
TAACCTATATGAGGAGTCCAAAATACCAATTTGATGACATGGTGCATAGCTGGCAAGCTTGTATGACTTGGGGATAAATATAGTTTTGCCAGAATCACAGAACCCTGATATATGATTATAAAAATGATAATGGAAAACTGGATAGTATTAATAAGTTGTTTTTTAAATATAAAGTAGGCATAATGGATTAATATATCTCTCTCTTTCTTTTCTTCTTCCCTCCCTCTCTTCCTTCCATAAGCATTTATCAAATGTCTCTACTATATTCTAGACACTATGATATATAACAGTATACAATGAATATTAAATAGCTCCTACTCTCGAAGATCACATATTAGAATAAGTGAAAATTTTTAAAGTTTTTTAAATTCAAAATTTATTAAAACATTTGGTAATCAAAATTAATTATGATAAGAAAACAACAAGGAGATTGAAACAAAGACATTTATTTGTGATTTCAGGCCTTTATCTTCATCTGTTGTATGCATGGGATTTACCAATAAGAAGAGCCATTACCAGACAGTACACAATAGAGTTGGAACTATAAAATAATCTCATGTTTACAGTGTTGCATGATGTTTTAAAAAATTCAAGAAATGTGTCACACTGCAAAAAACAGTTATAATGCTGTGTCTTTTCAGTTGTCATGTAATTTAGAGGAAAGTTGGGAATCCTCTAACAATCAAGAAAAAGTCAATATAAGGGAATTTATAAAGAAGGCTGTATGCTTTCCTGTAGAGAACCTGGAGAAGTCTTGAGAAAAGGTAAATTATAAACTGAGTCTTTAAAGGGAGATAAAGTAGGCAGGTGGGAGAATATTTCCAAGATGTGGATAAAGACATGCAAAATACTTTAAAGGTTGTGGCCAATGAGACAATAGTGGGTATTTATTGGTGGCTGGATTGAGGGGTTCAGGAATGAATTTTTGAGTTTATGTTTGGAAATGTAGATTGGGACTTGATTTTGAAATACTCACAGTTCAATTTATAACTGGAATTACAAGAAGGTGTAAGGATACTACAAAACAGGGGACTGAGATAGATGACAGTTGTTTCACACATACAATGCTATTAGCTGTTTGGAAGACAGCTTGCAGAGGAGAGGGGCTGGCTATAAGGAGGGTGGTCCAGGAAAGAAATAATGAAGCCTTAAATTACATCAGTGGATGTGCAGATCATAGAAGAGGCTGGATTTTGAAGCAAAATTACTAAGAATTCATTGTGATTGATTTGAATAGGGTGAACTTTGGTTTTATCCTGAACCATTTAACCTAGAATTACAAAAATATTAATATAGTATTATGCAAGGGTGTTAATATTCTCTATTAACCTGAAATTAAAGTTTTTATTACCTTTAAAAATTCAAATGATAAATTTAAAAATTCAGTTTAATATTCAGATATATTGTTATTCTAAATGATTTATTATTGCCTGCATTAAGTATTAAAAATTATTCAAACATAAGAGAAAATCATGTTTTACTTCCTCAGTAATAAAGATGATAATATTATCTACCATTTACTGATTGCCTCCTAAATATGAAAAACTATTCTAAGTTCTTTCCAGTAATTATTATACCTCTTTCAAATAAAGAAAGCAAGATCAGGGAAGTGATTTAAATTCATTAAGGTGACATTGTGTGTTATCCTTCTGAACTGGGGTGCAAATGCAGGTCTCTCTGCTACCAAGCTTAGGCTTTTTAAAACTGGATGATAAGGTTTCCCTGTAATATTTTTTTTGGACTAAAAAGTGATTTTTATAATAATAACTTTGTTTTTAAAGATAGATTTGTGCATTTAGTTTTTTTATATTTTTGTCAACCACCCATGCCTTGTCTTCATGAACCTAAAATATAATAAACTTAAAAAAACATATTTAAAATCCCATCAGTAACGACTGAAATGTCTATATTGCATTAACATTGGCGGTCTTTTTTCATCATGAAAAAAGTGAAATTCAGCTTTTGCCTACCATCATCCATAACTGTTAAGCATAAAATCTCGCATTTCTAAAAGCTGCCTCTGGACCTATAAAGTTTGACTGCTTTTTAGAAAACATTACTTCTATTATTTTCTCCTGCTATGGGAGAAAATGATACAGTAAACATCTGCATGTTTTCGATATTAATATTAAATTTTTAAGAGAAAAAACTATTATACATTCTTTTAAAAAATTTTATATACTCAGTAAAATGACTGTTCTTTCATTTAGTGATGTGATTTCACTTAATGCTTTTTCTTTCCCAAATTATTTCGTATGTTTTTGTTCCATTGACAAATACAATATGTTTTGTCAAAGTTCAACCACTTATTCGGATAATTTTTTTTACTTTAAGCTATCCCTATTTTCAATATTTATGAAAGAATTTTAAGAAATACCTTTTTGAGTCTAATCGGTCAACAGTTTATGAAAATAACAAAAATGGACTTTGTGTAATTTATTTGAAAGCTGTGTAGGAAATGTCATGGTAAAATTTAGACAATTGTTTTGTTCAACAAAATACAATTTTCAGTTATAGGATAAGGCTGCTTCAACAGCTGAACATTTATGGTAAATGTTTTTTAATTCTTAAATAATTTAAAGGTAGCTTTATGGCTTTGATTGATAAAGTCAGTCAGTTGGGATAAATAACTTCAACATTTATTTATAATAAATGTATTCATTTAAAAACTTAGATCATGCCCCATGATAGGGGAGGAGTATAGCGGATTATCATACAATATAATTTTATATTCAGGTATATTTCAAGCAATTTTAGTGAGAAAGTATGGGCTTCTGATTTCATTCCTCTTTTACTTTAGTTCCTACATTATTATTTAACATTTTTCTTGCTATGCCATCTCTTAGAGTAACATGTCTAAAACAGAGTCTCCATGATGTATCTAAGTGGATAATGAAAATTGAGTCATATATTTTAAAAAAGTATTTGCTGAAAACAGCAGCAAAATGCAGAAAGAATAAGTTAACTAATCTCATGGAACATTCTTCTTTTTTTCCTTTTTAACCACCATGTAAAAGTATGTTAAAAAGACCACGTGCACATGTAGAAGATAGCATAAGCAGATATTCTATTTCAATTCTGACTATCCTATAGACTAAAATATTTTTTTCTTTTCTTTATTACACATCTTATACTTTCTCTTACAATTTATTATAAATTTATTGTCTAACATTAACAATTTTAATGACTCAATAAATTATTCCTTGTAAACTAAAGTTTCTTAAATTTCATTGACACAACAAAAATCTGTTTTCTTTATTCCTATGGCATATGGTTAGCTAAGAGTCCTTTAAAAGAGGCTTACATTTCTCAGTCTAACTTATTTCACTAAGCATAATATTCTCTAGTTCTATCCATGTTGTTACAAATGGTAAGATTTCATCCTTTGTTATGGCCAAGTAATACTCTATTGTATAAATGTGCCACTGCCTCTTTATCCAATCGTCTATCGATGGGCATTTTGGTTGTTTCCATATCTTGGCTGTTGTGAATAACGCTGCAGTAAACATAGGGTTGCATATATTTTTTCGAATTAGTGTTTTGGATTTCTTCGGATAGATACCCAGGAGTGGAATTGTTGGGTCATAAGGTAGTTATCTCACTTATATGTGGAATTTAAAGAACAGAATAAATGAACAAACAAAACAGAAATAGACTCAGAAATAGACTCAGAAATATAGAAACACACACACACACACACAAACAAGAAAAAACAACTGATGGTTACTAGATGGGAGGCGGAACGGGAGAGAAGGTGAAGGGATTAAAAAGTACAAATTAGTAATCACAATACAGTCATGGGGATATGAAATACCGTATGGGGAACATAATAAAAAATGTTGTAAAGATTATGTGGGGTGCCAGGTGGGCACTGGACTTATCAGAGGGATCACTTAGTGGACTGTGTAGATGCCTGACCACTGGGCTGTACACCTGAAGCTGAAGTTGAATAATATTGAATGCTGACTATAATTAAACATACACATATGTAGTCATGGGATGTGGAGTATAGCATAGGGAATCTAGTCAACAACCACTGTGTTTCCCCAGAAATAAGACCGGGTCTTATATTAAGTTTTGCTCCAAAAGATGCATTAGGGCTTATGTTCAGGTGATGTCATGCTGAAAAATCATACTAGGGCTTATTTTCCAGTTATGTCTTATTTTCGAGGAAATATGGTATATACGGTGTCAGAGGGGTATGAGATGGGGGGTTATCAGTTTGTGAGGGGTGTAAATGTCTATTATATTGTTCTGTACACCTGAAACTAATAAAAAATAAATAAACCAATAATAAAATAAAATAAAATAGGCTTAACTTTTCGCACCATTGAAATCACTAGTGAACAGCAACACTTGTGAGAACTGGTCACATATCGGGTCAAGCTGGGATAGAGTGGCAAACAGAGCATCAATAATCAAAACTTAAAAAATAAAGACTGAGACCTTGTTTTTAAAAGACCAGAAAGCAGTTGAAGAGCCCCAGTAAGGCTTCAAAGTGGGATGGCACTAGTATTTGGCAAAACTGCAGCATTCACCCTCTTGAATGGAGTTCCTGTGAATGGATTTAGCAGGACTCTTAAGTGAATTATAAAGCATGCTTGCTGCCAAGGATATTTCATAGTCTGATCCTCCAAAATTTTACAACAATATTCAAGATTGAATTGCATTGTTACGTCCTGTCATGTTGGATTACTTAAGTTCTCTTTGTCTTTCAGTGGCAAGATTTAATGGCACTTCGCATGTTACTTTTTGGAAATTCTGTGTGTTTTCAGTGCTTGGAAAAGTCCAAGGTTTTAAAGATTTTTGAAAACTCTGCTTCCTACAACATCCTTAGGTTAAGGTGAATGGAAGTTGATAATATATATTCCAACTAAAGATGGCCGAGTATTAAAATACTATTCAACACACACGCTAACACCAAAGGAGTAGGAAGAAACTTGGAGAATTTAGACAGCAGGCACGAGGACACTGGGTTAGGTTCTACCCTCTGGCCTTGGTCTTTACTTAGTCTCTCATATCATTGGGCAGCAAATACTCATGGGAATGGAGATCAACGTGCAAATGTGAGTTTGACTGTAATGAGTGGTTTTACTAAAAGTGTTTTCACTGAATTGACTTTTTTAATGGTCCAAGTTGATCTCTGGGCCAAGGAGTGTGGTTTAGAGAGAGGTGAAATAATGTGTCAGCAAAGCCACAGACTTCCTGCGGAACTGAAGCAGCACATACATAGTAATTTACACTCATTTGGGGAACACGTCTTTGTAAAATTCATACATTCACCAAATTTAGGCTGTACTTAATTTATTAGTGGTGGTTATTATTGGTGGTAATAACCTAATAAGTACAATTTCAGTTGCTATATCCTGTACCATCAGAGCTTCATTTTTCTTCCTTGGTTTATTTTCCTTGATTCCCACTACCATGTTTGTATTTCTTGAATTAAGATATATGTTTTTTTACCCACTTCAAGAAGCTATTTTCCACTCCAAAATTATACATGGTAGCAAGACTTTTATCCCCTTTGCCCTTTTTAAACCAAGAGATTTTAAACACATCAGAAATTCATGCATCTATTGTATCTTTCTCAGCATAAATTTATTCATTGTGTTTTGTTTCATAGAGGAAGATAGTTTCTAGATAAAAAAAAATAGCACATAGTTCTGAATGAACATGGACCTCAGGGAATAGCAATCTTTCTGTTTCCTCGTGAGACTAGAGATGGCATTTACTAATAATTATTTGTTATGCACTTATAAACTATACAAGTAGACATACAAGTATAAGCAATCACAAAAAGACAATAGCCTTTATCATTGCATTTTTGTTGTAATGGCTCTTAAAGTTTGAGAGACAATACATGTGCATACCCATGACAGTTATTATGTATGTATATATATATACATACACACATATGTGCCATTATTCACAATAGTTGATGGTTAGGACAAAACAATAGGTTCTATAAAATGATATACTTTGTGTTGGGATGTGAGCATGAATGTGAAAGGAGAAAATTTTTTTTAATAATTATTGAGAAATTTCTGAAACTTTTTGAATTCTGAATTCATATTCTTTCTTAAATTTTAAACGTTTGTTTGATTCATTTTTTATTTGAGATGATATTGTACAGATTTAGAAAAGTATTATTACTGTCAATTAAGATTTTTCAAAAAAATGCTCTTCAAATTGTATAATGTCACTTAAACTATAAATTATTAATTCAAAAGATATTTTTATTGAAGTATAAATTAACTATTTCCTTAACTAGTTTTTATTTTGGGGAGATATACTTATATCTGCCTTAAAAAAAGAATAATAATAAAATATATTTTAATTATTGCCACAAAGTTAGATAACATCCATCACTTCATAATATTAATAAAATAAGCCATGCTCAAAATACAGATAAGCAAAACATAAATTTATGGCATAAATGACAATGTTAAGTACTGAAAAAAGTTAATAAATAAGAAAGTTCATGTTATTCAGTTAACTTCATATAGACTACTAAAACAAACAAACAAACAAAATTTTCCTGAATAAGTTTATATTATTTCAAAATTGAAAGTCAAACTTGTACCAATATATTACATTTTTCCAGGCAGCATAGGTACAAAATTTAATTTATATAATCCAAATCAAATGCTGCATGTATTTAAATATTACATTATAACAGTTTCAAAAGGTAGACATATAAAAGTGAGTATCTCCCACAGAGGGAAGATAATTTAAAACTGTTTCTCTCTATTTATCTTTTTAAATGCACATTGAATTCTAATTTTTCTTGTTCCCTTGCCTTAAAAGTCTGAAAACTCAGTTTTGAGAAAAAATATACTAAGGATATGATAGTCTTTATTGATTGCTAAAACCGCAGCAACAGAGCAAAGATAGAATCTCAGACTTGATACTTTAAATGTGATAGATCTTCCAGAACTTCTTAATGAATTTTAGTTCGAGGTGTCTGACCTTGAAGATTATTTTCCTAAAAATATTAATTCATTGTAGCACCATTGCTCAGAATTACTAACTGAATTCTTTCCTTCTTTATTTTGCATTAATCCTTCTATATGTAAAAAGTCTTTTTCTTTATGTAATAAAATATTTGTACAAATGCTTATGAAAACTCGTCCTAAAATTATCAAAATGTCTGGTGCTTCTGGTAATGCAAAGAAATATTGGGAAACACAAATTACTTATGATAAAAAACACAAAAAAACAAAAACAAAACAAAAAAACGATAAGATTAAAACAAAAACATTTATTTGTGATTTCATCTCCTGTCTCAATATACTATGTGAACAGGATTTACCAGTAATCAAAGATATTACCAGGCAGCAGACAATATAGTTGGGCATGTAAAATTAACTTATGTTTAAAACATTGCATTATTTTTTTTAATTATACAAACTATGTTGCACTGTATCAGCAGTTACAACACTATATTTTTTCAGTTGTCTTATAATTTAGAGGAAAGTTGGGGATCTTATAACAATTAGGAAGAAAGCCAGTAAAAGGACATTAAGTTGAAGAAGGCATGGTTAACTTGAGAGCTAGCTCTCAAAATGTGTAAGGTAGAGAATAGATGAACTTCCTTAAAGAGAATTCTTTAAAGAGTGATCAAAATATTAAATATCATACGATTATTCTGCTTGTATTGGTGATATAATTTTAATTTAACATATTTAATACTTTCTAATCTCTTTTTGCTTTTTGTGGTAATTTTTTTAAAAAGCACTTAAGTGTGATAAAGCACTTAGAAGAATACGTGAGAAGAATAGATAGAAATAATATACAAAAATGAAATTACATAAAACCCATTATTTATAAAAATAAATATTAAATTTTATACTTTTCACTAGAAAAATACTGAAGTGAAACTAAAGAAATTGTTGAAGTTAAAATTATATTCCTCACAACAAGGGATATTATTAGGTTGGTGCAAAAGTAATTGTAGCTTAAAAGGTTAAGAATAATTGCAAAAACTTCAATTACTTTTGCACCAACCTAATATATTATATAACACATTTCTTCTGGACTTAGCAAAAAAGGATTATAAAAAAAAAAAAAAACTATTAGTTTAGGAGCTATGTTTTTGTTTTTAACTAGTATTTTCCAATTTTATAATATCCACTGTTTTTCTGCTATGAAAAATGAGCATTAAAAGAACACTTTTGCTTTACTTCCATCTTCTTGTTATTCTGCCAAATATTGTTATTCATATTTTTTATTTTACATTTTACACATTTATAATTATGCTATACATTAGTGCTCTTCATAAATGTCACTTTCTCTCTGCTTTCCAAGCATATGGTAAAAATTGTACTTTTTTCCTTGTCTTAGTCTGCTCAGGTTGCGATAACGAAATATCATAGACTGTTGACTTAAACAAAAATTTGTCTTCTCACAGTTCTGGAGGATGGAAGTCTGAGATCAGGGAGCCAGCCTTGTTGGTTTCTTGTGAGAACTCTTTTCCTTGCTTGCTCACAGCTGCCTTCTTACTATGCCCCTATGCCCTCGCATGGGCTTTCCTCTGTGTGTACACATGGTGAGAGATGGAGATCTCTCTCTCTCTCTCTCTCTCTCTCTCTCTCTCTCTCTCTCTCTCTGTCTCCCTCCCTCTCTCTCTCCCTCCCTCCCTCCCTTTCTGATGAGGCCACCAATCCTCCAGCAACCTCATTTAGTCTTAATTATCTTCTAAAAGCCTTAGTTCCAAATGAATCACATTGGAGGTTAGGGCTTCAACATATGAATTTGCAGGGCAAGAGGACACAATTCAGTTCATAAAAATCCCCATTTAAATTTAATGTAGCCTTATGACTTCTGGCCAAAAAACCATATAAATGGAAATTTTTAAAAACCCTGTATGATTTGCTAGGTTCCATTTCCACTGCTACAGTGAGTGTAAACATTTCCATGGAGACGAAGTCATTCCTCAGTCTGGTTCTATGATAAACTACTGTTAACAGAATCCCACTTCTGACCTCTCTCTGTACATAGTAGTGTATGGTAGAAATTATATTTGTTGTGCTAAGCCATTGAGACATTGTAGCATGTATTACTACATAATTTCTTAAATGCATGTAATAAAGTGCACAATTTGTGCTGTGGTCTATCAAAACACTATTAGCATTCCCGTACATGCATTCTAATGTAGAAATACACACATTTCTTTGAGTTTTGTACTTAGGAGAAGCATTGCTTAATTATAGATATGCATTTAGCTAACATTACTAGATAATGACAAATTGCTTGCTCAAATGTGCTAATTTAAACCCTCACTTGTGTGGCATGAGAGCCCCTATTACTCTACATCCATCCCATCAACATTTGTTGATTTCAGACTTCCGAAATTTAGCCAACATGGAGAGTGTATATTTGGTATCTCATTATGATTTAACTGGAATTTTGGACTAATGGTATTAACAGCATTTAGTAGTTAGTTAAATGTGTTGCAAATGCATTTCATGATATAATGTATATTTTTGTGATAGAGTACTTTTTATTCTGCAGAACTAGTGGTGAGTAGATTACTTCGTATAACACTGCATAAAAGTATGTATTGGATTTAGGATTATCTTCACTTCCAAAACTTCTGGTATCATCACAGTAAGGTGAACAAGAACCCACAGGTGAACTGTTGAGTTTTCACTGCTTTTAGGAAGAAATGAAATCTACTAGCATATGGTTATTATTGGTCTCTCCAAGTAGAAAGGGAGAGATTACTAATATCTAGAAAGCTGACAACATTTTTTAACCTCAAAAGTAAACCATTTTAAAGTGACATATTGTCAACAATATCAAGTATTCCATTTGTTTATTAACTGCTATTACACTCCTACCGGTAGTATATGCCAGGTCTTGCGCTAAAATCCTAGGGCTGGAAAGATAAATAAGAGATGTTACGTTCCCTGTCCTCAAGGAGCTTTCAATCTATGTAGAAATATAAGGCTCTATATTTTTTAAAATGTGAAAAGGGCAGCGTATAAACTGTATATGCTTTGAGTAGTGTCATATATTACCAGTACATGCTTGAGCAAGACTGTGCTGGAAGGGAAATGTGGAACTAGATCATTGGAAATGAGTAGAAGAGAATTCTCAGCCAAAAGACTAACAAGAGAAAAGTTGCAGAGGTGGAGATGAATAAGAAACTTCAGGAAAAGTAAAGTGACTAAATAGATTAGATGAGAAATTAATGGGGGAGTAGGACAAGCCAAATGTTGAGTATAGTTGATAATCAGAGTGTGAATCAGTGTAAAAAGCTCTGGGGAACCATCAAAGAATTATACAATTGTGGGGTGGGGAGGAAAGGCGTAATGAGAAAAGTCATATTTTAGTAACTTTAACTTGACATGTATGTACTGGAGGGACTGCTGGAGTAGATAAGGAAAGGGAGGAAAATAAAATGGTTTAATGAGATTATTAATTACCTGTCAATGGAAAGAAAGGAAAAAAATCAGTTGTTAAAAAATTTATGTTGGAAAAATCAGTTATTCTTCATGAAAATCTGGATAAGTCGTAATATTTGGAGGAAATGCTGAAAAAAATCACTCATGGTTTTGTTGTCAATGATATTGGAAGAGTAATTGTACCATTCAATCTTGCTATTATTTTCCTTCAACGTTTATTGTAAATTGTGTTTGTGTATGTATTTGGAGCCTAGGGAATAGAAAGAAAGAGATTAGCCTTAAAACATGAGATACATTCTTTCATGGGCAAATATGGAGGATTTCAATGTGTATATTGTTTTATTCTGAAAAAATACTTTTTTGACAATTTGAATTGTCCAGACAAACATTACTACTAAAAATAAGTTGTATGGTTTTATTTCTTATTAGAAGTGTAATATGACCCTTTTTCTTACTACAAAAATAAGGAATATTTTGTCATATAGTTCATGTAAAAGCATGCTTTGAAGAAAACAAACAAACAAACAAAACAAACTATAACTATGTAATAGAGTTTTTCCCTGAAGGACCAGCACCATATATTTATAAACAATCGAAATATGTTTCTATCTTTTTCTTGGTATTTTTTAAAAGCCTAAAATATATTGTAATTACTAAGAGAAACAGTTTTGGAATATACTATTAGAAAATGTCTGGCACATTGGTTTTTCCTTCATTATGAGAAAACATGAGATTAGTAGTGGAAAATACATTAAATTCTTCAGATGTATTTGGGACCTCACATTGTGATTCCAGAATTGGTGGTACAGGCTTTTAAGAGATGCCTGTTTTCTCTGTAATTAAAATTATAATTGTAGGTTTATATGTCACATAGATTCCATATGAATCAACTTTTTTGAAAGATGTGTTTATTATGATGTTAACAAATCACATACATTTTTCCTTGTTCAACTCTTCTAGAAAACATTAGAGATTTTTTTTAAGAGTCATTCAGCAAATCACAGAGTTTTCCCCCACATTTACTATACTTAGTGCCTTGAAAATTTTCTTTTCTCTCTGACCTTTACAAGAGCACAAATTTAAAGCATTAAATCGTGAATGTCAGAGTGCTTTCCTAGAGGCGTAAAGAACTCACTCATAGTGTAGTTATTACACAACTCACATACCTTTATATAGTTTCTGCTCTAGGAAATAAAAGGTTAAACATGCTTTTTATAATGCAAAAGCCAAACAGTGACAAATGGTAGGGCATGTTTTTTAACCTCATTTTATTCTCTTTAATGTTTAAGGAATGCTACAGTGAATAAAACATTTAAAGTAGAAAATTACATTCCAAGGATTGTGACAGACTCTCATGACATTTTTGTCCCAGTAGCAGAGATACAAACTTGGAAATCACTCTAACAGTTAAGGCGAGCACGGTGGAATATTAATTATAGGACACTATTTTGATATGAAGGATAAGTGGGAAATGAACAAATGGAATCTCTACTGCTAGACATATATAATATATACCTATTGTATATATTACATGCATTTCAATATTCAAATTGTATCTTCCATTTGCAGTCCATGGTGGCTGAATTCTTTCTTCCAACATTGAAGCTTTTCCATTCTAAATAATTACTTTCAGAGTAAAATACTCAGAATTTTTCTCTCAGATATTTCAGAGGCTTTGTTTTTTTCTTTCATCTCTAAAGAAAAACTCCCCTTGGAAGTAGCATTTTTTAAAGACAGAAAAGTATTGACTGTGACTCAATATTTCTGATGTTGGAGACTTTAGCAATGGTTCTTAGGCTTTGCGAAATCAGCTTGCAAAACAAGTTTTAGACTGCTTGTAAAGGATATACAGAATCAAATGTGAATCAATAAGGAAATTAAACTAGATCTGAGTTATTGATGGTTCCTCTGGGCTATCTGAGGCTGTGAAAGACAAAAATTGGCTAGTTTGTTAGAAACAGGGACATCTTAATAGAGGGCACAATCCACAAATGTTAAAAGAAACAAAAAAAGCAACAGGTCAGTCAGTCCTAGTGACAGAAGTCTCCACTCTCCCAGATCAGATAATTTCAGGTGCATATCTTATCAAAATTCCTGGTACTGAAGTTTCTCTCACACATCATAATGCTGCACTGCCCAACACAAATTTAGATATGAATATGTGTAAAATACATGCCAAATTTCAAAAGTTAATACAAATGAAAAAAATGTGAACTACCTCATAAATAATTTTAAATTGATTATATGTTAACATGCTATTTTGAATATCAAAATTAATTTCATCTGTTTATATTTGCCTTTCTAAGTATGCCACTAGGAAATTTAAAATTATATATGTGGCTCACATAATTGATAGTCAAATGTGACCCTATGGTCTTGAAGAATTATTTCTATTTTCTATAAACATTTGTGATCCATGAGTTGATTGAGAAACTTCATCATGTTTCTCCAGCAGTGAGCATAACTTCAGAAGACTCAGAAAGCTGATTTATGGTCACATTCTCCTGTAAATAGTTCACATCTCTCCTTCCTGTGGGAGGGGCCCCTCTTAAATTTTTTCAAGGATCTTCATATCAAACTTTTAAAATTTGGATGGAATCATTTATGACATTTGAGGTTCTTTGGATTATCTGTTTATTTTAGGGACTATGTTAATTTATATTAGAATCTTGAGAACCGTTTAGTTTTAAACATTTAAAACTTCAATGTAGTTATAGCCTTCTCTTTAAATAAATGTTTTCATATAAAAGAAAATACATTGAAACTCTCAAGCATCATGTTGACAAGTTTGTGATTGAGATTTTATAAATCAATTTGGTCATCGTTCTAGGTTTTTGAAAATGTTCCATATCACACTTTGATTTATATTAAAATTCTGTAAATAATACTGCATAATATCAAATACTTTTCAGATGTTGTACATTTAGAAGGTATGAATATGTTTCATTTTCAGCTTCTAAATAAAATATGTGGATGTAAAATTAATACATTTTATGTTTCTATAGCAATTGCCCTTAATTAAAATTTACAATGGTTAACATTTTCGAATAAAAATAAAGCCATATGTAGAGTAAATGTGGGAAACATTGATTACTGTTCCTTCACATTTTGGAACAGATTTGATTAAGAAAAATAGAATAGTTTGTACATAATTTAATGAAAACAAAATTGAGTGTTTATCAAGTGAAATTTGTGCATGTATGCTTCATAATCTTATATATGAGTATAACCATAGTATATACGTGCACACACAGATAGAGACATTTATGTAAGCATGCATGTTCATGTTTATACATTTATCACTTAATAAAAGAAGGCATTGTTTAATGGAGGGTAATATTAGATATTGAAACATTTTAATAAAGAAATTAAAATTAGTACCACTAGCACTATTTGGAAATGAATATATTCTTAAAAATGAAGGTCAAATTATTTTTATTGTTCATTGCAGTAAGTATTTAGCCAAGTCACAGAGGTTGGTTCAAAAAACAAGATGTTTTTCTTCCAAGACAAATTATTTCTCTAGGAAAAACCTAAACATATGTATATGTTGGCACCCTGGCATGATATGTACAATTGGTGAAATTCGGACAAGCTTATGAAATCTAAGCATGTTTCATTTACTAATGGGCAATAGTAACTAGAATCCAGTTAAATCATAGTTGCTAAGGGAGAAGGAGTTTTTCCTTTTAATGCTTTTGTTGTTGGTGTTATTAGATACAGCATTTACCTATGAGGTTATAAATAGATATGGATATGTACTATTTAAGCAACATAAAATTATGTAAGATGATAGAAACACACATTTTAAAAACAAAAACTATTATGCATTATATATTCTAAGTCTAAAATTGACTTCAACCCCCAACTCTATGTTTATCATATACAGTTTTGCCCTAATGCTAACTCGTCTTAAGGTTGTTTTGAAATGTCACATAAATTTAACAAACATATTCAGATGTTTCTATTTGCTACTTTCTGAGATTAAAATATTTCTTTTTCTGAGCATGAGGAACAAGTTAGAACAGAAGTTGTACATGCTGAATCTGCACATTGGCTTGTGCTTTAAATAGAGTAGATGTTGGCTACAGATAGTCGATGGCTACGATAGGGATTCCTGACCAAAGACACAGCCTATAGAATTGTAGATGGGAAGGAAAAGATCTGTGAGTTATTGACATATCAGCCTAAAACTGAAGAGAGTTAAAAATGTTCTGGTTTGCTTTTGAAAAAAATTCTCCTGTGTGTGTAATTATACTCTTCTAGAATAATTTTACTCATTTTGTTTCAGAAATCCGAAAAAGGTGGATTGTGGAAAACAAAATATATTATAAAACAATTGGTAAAATTTTATAAAATTTAAGTATGTGATATAAAATACAAAAACAATGCCGAATATTTTCCAATAAAAATGAGTAGAAGCAAATTAATTACCAAAGAATAATGAAGAAAGTGAACTTCCTGTTCAGAGGAGAATATATATTATATATATGTATTATAAAATATGTATATAAATATAATATATATAATATAATATAAATTATATATACATACATACACACATATGAATAAAACTGGCAATTATGGTTTCTTTTAAAGTACTGTGTTTCCCTGAAAATAAGACATAGCCGGACAATGAGCTCTAATGTGCCTTTTGGAGCAAAAATTAATATAAGACCCGGTATTATATTGTACCGGGTCTTATATTAATTTTTGCTCCAAAAGACGCTTTAGAACTGATTGCCCGGCTAGGTCTTATTTTTGGGGAAACACAGTAGTATATTTTGAAATTCACTTTATATCTTAGAATAGTTTTAGATTTACAGAAAACTTACAAAGATAGTACATTTGTCAGTTAATGAGTCAACTGATGCGTATTCGTACCTAAAGTTCACTCTTTATTCAGATAGCCTTGGTTTTTGTTTGCTGTCTCTTTTCTTTTCCAAGATCTCCTATAAGATACCACATTATATTTAATTGTCAAGTCTCCTTAGGCTCCTCTGGGTTGTGGGAGTTTCTCACTTTCCTTGGTTTTGATCGTGTTGACAGTGCTGAAGACTATTGATTAGGTATTTTGAAGAATGTCCCTCTAATGGGGATGTCTAATGTTTTTTTTTTTGGGAATAGACTGAAGATATGGGTTTGGGAGAGAAATACCAGAGAGGTAAAGTGCCTGTCACAGCTTATTAAGGGTATATACTCTCAACATGGCTTATCACTGTTAAAGTTGACTTGTCACTTGACTGAGGTGCTGTTTGTCAGATTTCTGTACTGGAAAGTTACTCTTTTCCCCCCTTCCACACTGTATTCTTTGGAAGAAAATCAATATGTGTAGGCCACTTAAGGAGTGGAGAGTTAGGTTCCACCATTTTGAGGGTACTATGAACATAAAACTATTTCTCCCTATTTATTAATTTATTCAGTCATTTACTCCTATCAGTATGGGCTTATGAATATTTACCTCATATGTTGGGGTATAATTCAATACTACTTTATTTTGTTACTCATATTTTTCTATCTTTGGCTATCATTAGCTCTTTCAGTTGGCATCTGTGCTCCTTTGACATACTATGATTATTGCATGTATGTGCACTTATGTGTGCACATGTGTAGATGCACATATGTGTGCTTGAGCAATTCCTCACATTATGATAGTAATAGGTGCTCCAGGCTCATTTGTATGTTTTCTGTCGTAGTAGACTCAGTCATTTCTCCAAGTACTCCTGGTTCCTTCATTTGGAGAAATATTTAAAACCCAAATTTGAGTGCTAGGCGTGTTTGTTGTACTGGGGTGTTGCTGCTCCTAAGCCCCCTCACCTGACACAGCCAGAAAATACATGTGTGCATACTACCATGTGTGTATAATAATATCAGTGTGTGTATATATAAATGTAATTATACATATTATATATTTAATGACCATATCCACATTATGCCAAACACGAGTTCATGCTGATGTCTCCAAGTCTAATCAATTACCACATGGGTAATTCTAGACTTCTCTACCTGCTTATATATAACCTCCCACTTGAAAACAGTGAGAACTTAGCTCCCACCATCTGCTGTTAATTTAATTAATTGTTTAATTCCAGGATATATGTATAACTCTTAACTCATGTCAGCATGGGAAACATCATAAACTAGAGTGCAGTGAGCTCTTTGGAGAATGGAAATGAGGGAAGTGCAATAAAGCAGGAGAAAAAACTCGTAACAGCCTAGTCTTGACTGGAGATAAGTATGATGAGATGGAAAAACTATTGGAAGCCAAGTATGACAAGAATGTTAGCTCACCTTGAGGCTGCTAGTCAGAATTTGCTACCATTACTTCATTGACTGAGGTCTCAGGGAAGGAGCATTAAGGTTCTCCTATTTGGCAGAAAGCAGTTGAGGGATGGGTGTCCCAGCTGGTAAAGATAATGCGGGTAGGACACCAGTTGTATCCTCTACACAGGCTTACCTGCCTGATGTTGCTACTTGTTCTTGACACTATTTCGCTGGTTCCAGCACCTGGGCTCAAAATCCTCAATAAATGCAACAGGTCTTGGCAAATTGGTTTGTGATTGGTATGTATGTTAAAGACTATTTCCTGTTCCAAGTTAAGACAATCAAAGTGGTGAAAGTTAAAAAGCTTCTATGCTTCTACTTTAAAATAGAAATTAAGACACCATTTAAAAAAGTTAAACTGGTTAAAATAGTCAAATTGCCTACATGGGCAGTATATGTGACTATGTGATATCCATTTATTATTCTGTGTAAAATGTTACCTGTAACATTCTTTATAAGGTATCTACACAAGGAATGACAGCTAAAATAAAAAAAAAATGAAAACAAAACCACCTCTGTTTTATGATCAAAATAGAATACATTTCATCTTTTTGGTTTCTGAAAGACATGAAAATTTTCTTTAGGTAAGAGCCTGATATAGAACCCTGTCTTTTCTGACATGTGCGGCGACTCATTTATCATCTAATCTTTATTGTTTTATTGATATAAAAATTAATTAGGGCTTAAATTTATAGCTTTTGCATGTTCTTTATGAGGTCATAAAGAAAGGAAACACTATGTGCTTTTCTTTCTTGAAAGTGTGGAATTCGATTAGGCAAGCCCTGTATTACCTGAGACATGCACATATGCAATGTAAAGAACCAAACATTATATTATCTGCAGATTTAAAAAATGTTCTTTGCCATGACATGAAGTGCTTGCTTTGAAAATTATTGCAAGGGTGATTTTTGACATTAAAAAATGTCTTATGTACTTTATAGCGTTTATAGTACCAAAAGGTATAGTGGAGGAGAAAATTCACTCCCTACAAGAATGCCTCTGTAGATCTTCAAAACAACTTGTAAATTCTCCTTTGGACTTGAACTACTATTATTACTCTTCATATTGAAGGGTATCCTTCCCCTTCCCCGCCACCCTGTTCCCATCTCCCAAATAAAAATAAAACATAAGCTGATTAATTTCCTTTCAGAAACAAGTAATCTTAAATTCATCATATACACTTGATTTATGTTTACTTTGTTGTATATAACTATGCATAGGATAATTATAATGGGCAAACTTAAAATGTAAATTATAGCTTTATCTTGTTCATAAGAATTCATGTGTCTAATCTATGTGTAACCCAAACTGGATATAGCCGTTCTGGTTGTAGAGGGGAACAAAAAATACTGTGCTTTTGTTTGTTTGTTTCTTTGTTTACTGAGAGGATATTTTAAATCTAAACAGTATTCTTGTTAAAGTCACATGGTCTTTCAAGGTTTATTCCAAAAACTGTAACTTCAGTTTTTCTTCTCATTTAGAATGCAAAAGAGAAAGAGTTCTTACACATCATTTGGTCCCACATTTAAGTGTCTTCTTTCTTCTAGAGATCTTTCAGAAGCATGGTTTGTACATTATAAAGTTTTCTCAAACAGAGCAGAACTTTGCTATTCACAATTTCCAACAAAGAAAAGGTTGGATAGTTATTTTCTAATAAATAGCAGAGTGTAGTGTCTTCTCTTTGGGAAAGTTCTGGTAGATTTTAAGCACTTTTCCTTCTGTGTCTGTGTTATTTATTTGTTATTGTAAAGTTAAAGGTAGACCCATCTCACAGAAGCTCTTTCATCTCCCCACGCTGGGAATCAGCTTGTATTTAAAACCTACATAGATAGATAGTAGCCATTTAAAAATACCACCCAGGACCCTGAGGAGGTTCTTATATACCTGTACATAATGCATTTTAAATTACTTTACTTTTCTTTGGAATTGTCCTAGAAATTCCACCTAAGCCCTGCCTTTTAGTCTACATCTGTTCAACTTTCCTAGGTTTTAGGGCCCATAACTCTCAGGTACAATTTGATAAAGTATACCAAAAATAGCTTTTTAAAAATATAACTAAAATATGATAACATATCATATTTTAAGTGTATAATGAAGCCATCACCACAATTCAGATAATAAATTGCTTCAGTAGGCTCAAATATTTGCATTTTTTTTCTACCTAGTTTGGGTAACTCTTCTGGTATTAGGAACGAACATTATTTTCCTAAATAAAAGTCAGTCTGGCTTCTTTTACTATCACACCTACAATTGGTGATACTTAGAATATTCTTACTATTTTAGTTTGTTGCATAAGTATCCTGTATACCTACGTAACCTCAGAGCAATGTGAAATATCATCACGTTGTGTTGGTAAGACTTCCGTGTTCTGAGTTAATTTAAAATAAGAAGACGAGAAAGAGGAAAAAATGTGAACTCATTCATTGATTTCACCTGATCTTGCCTAACTTCCTAAGATTTTTAAAGAAAATGTAAAAACAAATAACAGTACAACAGAAGTTTTCTTAAAGAAGTCACACAAAGAATTCCGTAGGGAAGACAGCATTAACATTCTCAAATATTTGTACTTCTCTCTAAGCCCTGTGCCACATGGTTTTGTATTTCCTTCCAGTAAAGAGATGTATCTTTCCCTGAGCTATTGATGTTCTCTTAGCTGTATAACTGCCTCTGGCCAATCCAAGGCTAATGGTCAGACAGTGAGCAAAGCATTTTAGGCGTTTATGAAGTTGAGCTTGTTCTCTTGCATTTCTCTCATCATCATGAGAACTTATAAGTTTTAAAAAAGAAGTCACACAATTAAAATACCATTTATAAATTTCAAAACCCACTATGTACTGCTTACAAATAAATACATACATAATAAAACAAAATGAAAAATGAAATTCAAAAGTTCTTTTCATTTGGGGGAGTAGGTAAAGGAATCCATTCAGGGAGGACACGGTAGGCGGCTACAAAATCATTGGTAATATTTCATTTCTGAATCTGGAATTTTACACATGGACATTGGTTTTATTATTCTTTTTCTACAAGTAAAATTATAGGTATGATTATAAATACAATTTTTATGTAGGAATGTCTTCACAAATCCAAACATAATGCATTTTTTTTTAAGTGGGAAACTTGCCAGTGTTCACATAGTAGGTCATATCAGGAGTCAAATTTGCATATTTCCACTCATCAGAATTTGTTGTAATGATTATTATTGCTGTTGTTGTTTGTAGTATAAATACTTTAAAGGAAATTCCATTCTCTTATTCCACTGTAGTAACCATGCACTGACCACATGACTGGAAATTAATAGATAATAAACACGCATTGCACTGAATTACAAAGGACAATAGTTTGGAAAGTAATTTGGGGCAGTGGCTACAACCCAAACTGAGATGCAGAAACCACCCCTTAACTACAGCACCAACCATGGCATCGTGAAAAGTGATAGCATACAGAATATTTTCCTTGGTATACAGGAGTTTACTCCTGCAACAGACATTTAAATCTGTCAGGAAGGAATTTGATAGCGTGTGTCTTCATAATAGGTGATAAGAAACTATTTGCAGGAGGGTAAGATTTACAGCCAAGGAAAAAGGCAAAATACAGACCACATACCCTGTGGATGCTCATTAAAATTTATTGCTGGCTTGACTGACTGACCTGAAAAATGACTTGGAGAACCCTGATCTAAGCATTAAGCTTCTAGTAGAGGTTGCCAATACTGGACTTAGCTTGTTCATATGTTAATAGAGAAATGGAATCCTGTTGTTAATTTTATTCGGTGAATTTTGTTTTTGTGTGGGATGGGGTAAACATCTTTGAAATGGTCAAACATTCTGAAATGTTTGACCCGTTGAAAGAGCTTTGTCAGGCTAGTGACAATAAGAAGAATGGCAGGCCTTCTAACACCACTCCAACCATACCTAGGAAACTCTTGGTGCCCCAGCATGAGAAGTGATATTTAAGATCACTGCTCGGTTAAGTCATTGATTGTTCTCTGGTATCACTGGTAAGTATTGACTAAATTCTGTAATTTATGATATCTGTCTATTATTTTTTTCAGTTTTGGCAATTTCTGTTCTGCTAGAAAATATTTATTTTCTTTAGATTTCAAAATTCATTGTCTATGTGACACTTTTTGGATATGTTCTATGGCAATGGTTATATTTGATTTCTTATTCTCAATAGTGTATTTTTTAATTTATTTTCTCTCTACCTAAATTAGGATTACCAAGGATTTATATGATATTCATTTTTTATAGGATCAAATTTTACGTTTTTGTTTTTGTACTGTATGGGGGGAAGAAAAATTTTTCCCTTTTCCCTGTTAGTTCTTCTGGCTGGTTGAATAATTAAAATGACATTAGACATATTTAAAAGCAAAAATCTAGTTTTAATTTGCGAGCATGGGAATTCACATAAACATGAATATTCCAAAGACAGTAAGGCAGAATGAGGTACAGGTGTCATTCTGGACTAAGGAGACGGAAGTAGGGGGCTGGGATTTCAAAGGGAAGTAAGATAATTCACATGGAGATTATAAGAGTTTATGTTTAGTAAAAAAATGTTTTCTGGATCATCTTGAAACAGTGGGACACAGAGAGGACTTTGATCAGTGGGCCTTGCTAGGTTCCTCCCTGTCTATTACATGCTGGTCCATGTTAAACTATAGTTATCTCTGATGATAGCTCCCTTCCTGGAGCAGGTCCTCTATTTAACTTCTTTAAGTCAGTGAGGGGGAAATCAATGTTCTTCCTTACTGAGGCTTCCATTTCTTAAAAATAACCACCTTAAAATATCCCAAAAGGCATATTTTGGGGTTGCCAAACTTTGCCCCTTTCAGCTGTCTTTTTCTTACATTTCATTAATTTAAACTTCAATAATTTCATCCTCCTATTTTCTTTTGACTTATGTCAACGTAAGAAACATCCAAACCTGCAGAGAATTTTTATGAGTTTATTTGAGCCAAACTGACAACATATGCTGGAGAGCAAGATCGCAAATGCTCTGGAGAATAAAGATACTACATTTTCATTAAAAATAAAGCAATGCTTATCAGTAACACTTTCTAAAACTGAACTAGAATACATTATCATTAAGAATATTAAAGGGAACAGCTGGTTTGGATATAGCCTCATGCAGTAAAACAAACAAAATATCACCACATTTTTTCTTGTAACTAAAATTTTCCTTGACTACTGCCCAACTATAGAAACTTGTTTCTTTTCAGAAGT
Organism: Rhinolophus ferrumequinum; assembly: GCF_004115265.2. Taxonomy (NCBI): domain Eukaryota; kingdom Metazoa; phylum Chordata; class Mammalia; order Chiroptera; family Rhinolophidae; genus Rhinolophus; species Rhinolophus ferrumequinum. The sequence continues at coordinate 42,947,694 of NC_046291.1, read as the reverse complement.
GGTTAAACAGGAAGGAAGGAGACTGAATGGAATAATAGAGACTTGGATAGTAATTGTTCCTAAAAACATCCCAATAGAAAAAAAAAAATCTGACAAAACAACAAATCTAAAGTAGTGATAAGAGGGAGACAAGAAAGGCGATTTGAATGTTGTCCTGCAGATTCATCACAAGGGATTTCATATTATTTACTTATTTATTTATTTTTGGGAGTGTAAATGCTTCAAAAAGAATTTTGTTCTTTTACTCAACTGTAGTAACCATACACTGAACACATGACTGGAAAGTAATAGATACTTAATAAATGCATATTGATTATCATGTGGACTTCGGCTACAAGGTTGTCATATGGATTTGGGACTCTCTTTCAGACTTCTTCCTCTCCCCTTCTCTTTTATTCTGGCCATTTACCGTGTTTCCCTAAAAATAAGACCTAGCTGGACAATCAGCTCTAATGTGTCTTTTGGAGCAAAAATTAATAAAGACCCGGTATCATATCATATATCATATCATATCATATCATATTATACAAGACCTGGTCTTATAGTAAAATAAGACCCAGCATTATATTATATTATATTATGTTATGTTATGTTATGTTATGTTATGTTATGTTACGTTACGTTACGTTACGTTACGTTACGTTACGTTATGTTATAAAGACCCAGTCTTATAGCAAAATAAGACCAGGTTTTATATTAATTTTTGCTCCAAAAGACGCATTAGAGCGGATTGTCTGGCTAGGTCTTATTTTCGGGGAAACACAGTATTTGCAGAACCATATACCATGATTATTACCGTATTTTGCCATGTATAACATGTTTCTGTATATAAGCACACCCACATTTTTGGCCCAAACTTCCAGGGAAAAAAATCTTTCGTTTTAATTTTTTAATTCAAATTTTTATTTGTTAACACTTAGGAACTTGTTTTTGTATTTTAAAGAAATTTTAGCATTTATTTTTTAACATTATGGTACAATAAATTTTATGTAACAAATAATTCAAAACGCAAGAACAGATACAAAGTACAAGAAATTTTATGTACTGGTAACAAATTTACAATATTTACACATCATAGAAGGCCAAGAACTCTTGCCTTTGCAGGTTTGTTGTAAGTTTAATAAAACTGATTATCATATTCCAGGGTATTATTTTGCATATGGATATCATTATTGATTTCCACCGTTACACTTTTAACTCATAAGCATTAGGAAAAGAATTAGAAACATTTATATAGATACGGAATTAGTACTACCCATGTATAATGCACATACTTATTTTTCCCTCAAAAATTTGGGCAAAAAAGTGTGCATTATATGGTATGTTCTTTGTTTTCATTACAACAACCAGTTAAAGTATTTATAACGCTTTCCAGGATTTTAAATTCTCTGACCTCACTCTCGTTAGTGAACTGTTTTTGCAACTAGATTAATTGAAGGCAGTTTTGACAATTATCAGTTAATACTTTCAGTATTTAAAAATTGTCTTCATATATAGAACAATGTATCATGTGAAATATGTTAATGGATATTTTATAATTTCCATATAAGTTAGAAAAATCTATAGTTTTAGAACAGGGTTTTAAAAAAATCAAAATTAGAAAAATAATTCACTGATAGTAAAATTTGCTTAAGTTCTAAGGGAGGAAAGTTAATTACATTTCTGAAAGTTTCTAAACATTGTATATTTTAATTTTTCTGGGATGTTTTAAGTAGAGTCAAGCCTAGAGACAGGAAAATGGATGAAAATTTTCTAAATCCATAATTTTATGAGATTAAAAATAATTTATACTAGACGCACCACTTTTTCAGAGTTCAAGTCTGTTTCCAGGCTAATATAATATAACCAATTTCATAGAGCTTTTCTGAGGATTCAATGAAATTGACCTTGTTACATGCCAAGCCCAGCAGCTGTCACAAAATACACCCTCGGTAAATGTTATCTATCATTACCCCTGCTTTTTAAAAAACATACTTAAATACAACTCAGAATATAAATGTAATTTACATTTAAACAATGACAGACACTGGAATTTTTTTTTTTAATGCTTTTCCTCCTGATAACATACTGTGGAACTATAAAATTAGAAATGTTCAGAAACAGTTTAGGTCAAGCAAGTAGGTAGACAATAAAGCCACTAGCTGAACTCTTTTTTCTTTTTTAAATCCTTCTTCTGTATGTTCCTTCATCAAAATTTCTAATTTCAGTTTTTATGATGGTGACCACAGAGGATCATTTCCTAATCCAGCTCTGGAAGAAATTTGATTACAGTGGAGAAGTTGAAGGGAATTTCTTTTCTATAGAAAGTCATAAAAATTCAAAATTGAAAAAATCATCTTTGTATAAACTTACTATAAATGCATTTTATGATACAAAATGTAAGGCACAGAGTACTTAAATAATTCATCAAAAGTCAGGTAGTAAGTTCTGAAAACTCTGAATAAAGAGTTCAGGTCACTTTTTCCCCAGTTTAAAATGCACTGGACACAGAAAAAGTATTATTAAATAGATGATTAACAGGATCAAAGATGGATCCTTTGATCTCCTAGCGTGCTGTATAACAGGCTGATAAAATACAACTGTAGCATATCCATGCATACACATACACATCTCATACACATACACAAATCACATGTTGTGTATATGTCCAAATGTATTTATATGGCTATAGTCACATTAAACGTGCAACCCACACTTACGTACACACATACTTGGACTAAATGTTCAGAACTTTTAAGATAATATGCAACAATCCTTGATATTATTGACTGGCAAACATTTTGCTAAACAGTGTCCCAAAACATAGTCTTATTAAAAGGTTGTTGGCTCCTTATGGTATAAAAGGTTATTTCCCTTCATTTAAAATATAACAAAATATCCAATTTCCTGGATTTTCATACCAGTAAGCTAGAATTCACATCCAGCAATATTTTAATTCTATTCTAGCAATCCATCACATCATGTTGGCTAGTAAGCCATACATTAATTAATAACAGCTTACTCAACTACAAAATAAGCACATATAATATGACTTTGATTTTTCTATTACCCACTATGTTAATCAATAATCCAGGCCTTCAGGGAAGAACAAAACAAAAACAAAAACTTTATTGGCATAACAAAAGTTCTATTTAATTATATGAAATGAGAATGTATATATGCATGTATTTGTCTGTTAATTAAGTAATGTTTCAATATAGCAAAATTTTTCCATATATATATAAAATTTCCACCGAATGCTTTTCCTCTTAACTGTATTATGAAATAGAAAATAATCCCTATGTAGTAAATGGACTGTTCAGTTTTTACTGTTTAATCTTGTTTAGCTAATGATTTATCTTCAAAAACATGATTTTATACATAGTGCTAATTGAAGAGCTGTAAATGATGTAAGTGAACATTTTAAAAAAACATTATTTTCTACATAACAAAAGTTCTGTAAAGAGGAAGTGCTCTTAAATAACTCTTTAATAACATCATCTGGCTCTCAGTTCTAATTATTCTTGTCAAAATAATGAAAGAAGAAAATGATACAAGGTAACATTTCTTAAATTACAGTAAGTTGACTTGGTTCTGCAGGATAGTAGATACTTGGTAGGTTGAAGAAAAAGGTACAGAAATTTGAAAGAAGATGTAGGCTTACTAGAAGAAATAAGACAAGACATGCCCAGTAAGATGAAAGAATGGCTGATTCCAATAAAATAGTGATAGATTCACTCAAAGAACAGCATCTCGAATAACATGAGTCATATTCTATTGGAATTATTTTACCTTTGAAAAAAAATGTTCTGAATTGTTGGTAAACAGAAAAAAAGTAAAGATTTTTTAAAACCTCTTACTTTGATAGATAATATCATAAGATGGCACTTGTAGTTGACATTTGGCCTGTCATTAAGCACCACTTATTAAGTAGCTAGTGTAGCCCTGGTATGTGGGTAGCTATCTCAGGAGCTAAATAGGAGTGAAATATAAATGACCCTGAAGTTTAAAAGTCTTGCACACAAGCTCTAATTATGTAACATATATTCACCTCAAAGTGAATATGTAATATACATTTTTTGAATAAAAGTTTAAGTGCTGTGTGCCAACTTGTACATCAAGTGCTGAATTGTATTAGTATTTATCCTTTTAAAATAATCCATTTTTATTCACTATCATATCCTCTCAATTTAGTTCTAATATCAAAAAATCTTTATCCACTAAAATAATGTTATTTATTCAACTGTATTTTCTGAGTGCTATAATTATATAATAATATAGTCCAGCCACTCAGAACTATTTGTCTGAATTTCCCCATTGCTTTGCTTATAGAGTCTTAACTGTTTGTACTATTTCATAAAACATTAGATTCAGAAGTACTTACTTCTATGGCTTTAATTTGAAAATCCATTGCCTTGAAATATTGCTGCTGTTCCCACAACAGTAAGAATCCTTTTTAAATGCTTATTTAGTCTTGCCAAGAATTCCACTCAAAGAGATTGTCCATTCAGGCATATCATCAATTCCATCTTGGTTTGTTTACAATTTGATTATGTTTTACTTAGAAACTTTAAAAAATCTAAATTCCATGCCTCTCATGTAAAATATATAAAGATTTTTCATTAATGACATTTCCTTTGATATATAAATATTTTTTTCTTTAATATAAAATTCCAAAAGGTTTGCTTGGAAACAAACTTTTCCTTCCTTTCCACTATACATTGAGAATCTCTTTATCAAAGTATAGTATGTATTGAGATTTATCTCTCACTTCCCCAAAACTTCCAGAAGTGAAGAGATTAAATTCTAGAGTGTTGAATTTAGCTGAGAGCTTGCAGAAGAGTTTAAATCAGATTAGAAGACCTATTTAGGAGAAGTTGCCCTGAAGCTTTCAAAAGGCCAAGCAGAAAGGTAGTAGATAAGTGATAAATAGAGAAACATCATATTCGTCTCTCCTAGCGGGCATGTAAAATTACAGGTGGATTATTCAGTCCATCCCTTGGTCAAGTGAGAGGTAACTTGGGGTTCAGATAGCATCACTATAGGGATGAAGGACAAGTACCAGAAATCCTGTCCTAATGTGATCATAGCTTCAATTGACCACTCATGCAATTTTTCCTGGGACAGTCTTGATTTATATTTCTTCTTCCAGTTTATTTAATACCAGCACTCCATTTCACTCTTTAAAATGACCTTGTTTGAGTAATAAATTATATGGGCACTCTGTCGAATCAAATATAATGATCAAACTGAGCCATCAGACCAGTGCATTCAGGTAAGAAAACAGAAGCCAAGTTACATCATCAAAGCAATGTAGCATGAGAAACCAGGAAATCTCAGGCGGAAGAATAGGCCAAGAGCAGTTGACTCGGAAACTTTCTATCGCCAGAGAGCAGGTATTTCCAATAGTGTTTTGTGCAATTGCATCTCAGCTTATTTTGGTTTTGACTAACATATCTGTGTATGAATTAATAGACAACTTGAAGGGAAAGGCTCTAGAGAATATATCTATCCTTGTCAAAGATAAAGGAATGCAGGTATCACTGCGAAAGAAAATAATTCTGTCTCAAGAGACAGGAATATATATTTCAGTAATAACACATATAAATAATAAAAATAAATTGCTATCAAGTAGTCTATTGAGTATAAAACAGAAAGTACATCCTATTCATACACTGAGTAGTGTTGTATCTCAAAATAGAATACTTCAAATGATAGTTGTGGTCTCAGTAGTTCAATAAAACCTATTATAACTGGATCTGATAAACAGGTAAAGGGACTATGTCTATCGGAGTTTAAGTTTGTCTCCTGATCATGGTGTAATAAAACATCCACAAAAAAACATTAAATATCGAATGTTAATTTTAAAATGCTTTTAACAAATGTACACTGTTGAATTACATCAAACAACACAATGGATTTGCAAAAACAATTTTTGTGTTTATTATCAAGTATTTCTTACTCAGTAATGGCTAACAAGAACATTTATGGCATAGAAAACATTAAGGAAAAGTTTTGATTCACAAGGGAATATGAAGACTGTAAAAGTAAAATAAATAAAGCAATAGGGTTTACTTTATTTAGCCAGTAGCATAATAATTCATGAGCAAGCTATGCATTTTCCAATTGATAAATTATTCTATATGTGAAAAATGTATACATATATATTTATTTTAACGTGCATTATGTTATTCATTCACATGGCAGAAATGATCAAAATTGTATGGTATACATTGTTAACTATTCTTTCTTGGACCTAAAACAGTCACAGGATTGGTTTCTTTTAATTATGTTTGGCTTATCCTGACAAATACACAAATTTGTTGTATTCCATAGATTCTACATGAATTTTTCCCTCAAAAGTAGCCTGCTTTACTGTTAGAGGTAGATAAAATTAAGCAAATTTATTTGTGTTTCATTAAGCTATGTTTTACCCAATATGTAGAGTAGTGATGCAGTGTAGTTTGAAAGGTGAACAGATGGGATTTTATTTTTAGCTTATATTAGTACATCCCATCAAACACTCATTTGCCTGATATACTGGCATAATACAGCTTACAACTTTAAAGTATAGATTTACCAGTCATATAAATTTCAAATAATAAAAGACAAATATGGACTAATTATTCAATTATAACTCTTATGACCACTCTGTTGCTAAAGCTATTTGTTGTAAACAAATGGTAAAAGGAAAACTTCTTTTATTGCTGGAATATACTCAGCTCAAGCAATGCAAAAGCAGGAAGAACTTTTTCATTTGGAATTATTTTCAAGAAAGATTTACAATGGGGAAAAGGGAAAAAACTTAAAGGTATGTAGATAACTGTTGAAGTAAATTAATGAAGCAATTTTCTGTATTTCAAGATTATTAAATTCTGGTCTCACTTTGTTTGAGGTATCATTTCTGATACAGAGTAAACTGAGTTTAAAAATATTAAAAATGTTTAATACAGATAGCTTTTAAAGAATAGAGTCCATTATCCTTTCATCCATACAAGTGTATGTATTATCTTATATTTAATATTTGTCCTAAAATTTTAAATGATACGTTAAATAGTTTCCTTACTTCAGTTTCCTTACTTCAGCTTTCCAAGGGAATTAATTGTATTCCTCATTAAGCACTTTAGTTATTGGTCCAGCTTCTCATTTGGGTACCCAGAGTAGGGGGGTTATAACTAATTTTTAAATATCAGTTTGATGGTTCTGTCTACTGTGTAACCCACTTAACTCTAGTCCACGCAGTCTCAGTAGGAGTAATATTGCCCCAAGCAAGTTATTGGACAGAGAGTACAAAAAAAAAAAAAAAAAAAAAAACAACCTCACTATATCATGTAGTAAGTACAGATACATGGGAAATATATAAATCAATGTATCTACAGTTTGACAATTTCGTGAGAGGACAATTAGGAAAAAAAGTCCAAAAAAGCTATTTATTCAGAAATGCTGATCTGGTCTTCCTTTCTTTTTCCCCCTTTCTTTTGAAACAGGGGTATATTTTACATATAATACAAAGTATTAATATTTTTCCCTACTGTATCAGTTTTATTTATTTATTTAGAAAAGTGTTTATTAGTTTCATATGTACAAAACACTGTAATAGTTAGACATTTATCATTTATAGCCCTCACAAAATGATAACCCCCTTCCCCCAATCTACTACCTCTCTGACATTGCATACAGGCATTGCATTTCCACAGTCTCTATTCCTTATGCTGTACTCCATTTCCTATGTGTGTGTATATATACATACATATATATATATATATATATATATATATATATATATATATATATTTTAGTTAACATTCATTATTATTCAGCTACAGCTTTGGGTGTACAGCACAGTGATCAGGCATCTACAGCATCCCTGAAACAGTCTCCCTAATAACAAAAATGTCCATCGGATACCCTACAAAAATCTTTACAACATTATTGATTATGTTCCCCCACTTGACTTTCGTATCCCCGTGGCCATCTTGTGGTTACTGACTGTGCTTTCTAATCCCCTCACCTTCCCCCTCATCCCCACCCTCCCACCCCCATCTAGCAATCCTCAGTTTTTCCTCTATGTCTGAGACTGTTTCTGATTAGTTCATTCATTTATTCTATTCTTTTGATTCCACATATAAGTGATATGATATGGTATTTGTCTTTCTCTGTCTGACTTATTTCACTTAGTATAATGTTCTCTAGGTCCATCCATATCGTTGCAAATGGTAAGATTTCATTCTTCTTTATGGCTGTGTAATACTCCATTGTATAAATGTACCACAGTTTCTTAATCCAGTCATCTACAGATGTGCATTTCGTTTGTTTCCATGTCTTGGCTATTGTGAATAGCACTGCAATAAACATAGGGGTACATGGATATTTTTTCGAATTAGCATTTTGGAATTCTCAGGATACTTAAGAGTGTCATTGCTGGGTCATAAGGTAGTTCCATTTTCAATTTTTTGAGATACCTCCATACTGTTTTCCATAGTGGCTGCACCAATCTGCAATCTCACCAATAGTGCACGGGGGTTCCCTTTTCTCCACATCCTCGCCAACACTTGTTTATTGATTTATTGATGATCTTAATTAAGAAGTTAAATGAGTCTGGCAAATGCACAAATCCAAAGCAAGAAAAAAAAATGTTCTTTCCTATCATGCCAATTCCAGTCTCTTTTTTCTGTCAGTCCCTTTCCAGGCAATACTCCTCCAGAGGCATATGCTTATTTGTATTTTTGTATTTGTTTAATTTCTATCACTAAAGTGCCCTGTTCTTGAACTTTATAGAAATGCTATACAATATTTAATCTTTTGTTACTCTTTCCTCCACATAGTTTCTGTGAAAATTAAATGTTATAAATATGACATGATTTGGTTATCCTTTCTTCTGTTGATGAACATTCAAGTTGTTTCCAGTCTAAAGCTTCTATGCACAAGTTGTATAAAAATTCTTTTGTACGAGTATGTTTTCATATCTGTTGGGATATACCAGGGCAAGTGTGAGATTTCTGGATCATATGGTAAATGTATCTGTAACCTCATTAGAAACTATTAAAACGTTTTCCAAAATTGTTGCGAATTTTAACATTCAGCAACTTGTGAAAGTTCTAGTTGCTCTACATCCTTTACAACACTTGGTATTGCCAGTCTTTTACAATTTTGTACATTCTACTGGGTATCTCATTGTGGCCCATACAACACATCCTATCTTTATTTGAACTTTTGATATCAATTGTTCATCATGGATTTTTGTACTGATTTTTTTAATGTTGCATTAAAACATAAAATATCAATGATCTTGATCACTGTTTTTTGCTACTTGCTTAATTCTTTTATCTTAACTGTTTTTTTTTTTTTTTCCTGGAGGATTGCCTCCCCTCACCTAAGTCCTGGCTCTTTAATTTGAATTTTCATGATGACTAATGAAAGTCTCTACATGCGCTTACATCTTGCCCTTGAAACATTTATCTAAGTGACAGGAGTCCTATTATTAACTACCACTTATTGACTGTGGTTTAACAACCTTCTGAATAACGCCCTAATGTCAAATATTTTCTGCTTGTTTATATTTCCCGTTGTTTAGGTAGGAAATCTAAGAGCCTTTTCTCTCAAATCTGATGTTTCCTTCAAAGTAAATTCAGTTCATTAGTTTATTAATTTTGGCATCTCTCCTTTTCCTCTTTCAGTCCTTCCTGGGGAGGAGGAGACACATATTCTAATGGTTAAGTTTAGAAGGAAAAACAAAAAAAACAAATAACCTATCCATATTGATCTCAGCCCCTTCCTTGTTGGTTTAAGCCAAGCTTGACAGAAATTATAAAGCAATGTACTCTGTGGGAGAGAGGTATATAGTCTTCTCAGTGACTGTGTGGGGAAGTGCCTAAATCAAGAATTTAGTATAAAAAGCTCATATGTCTACATAAATAGGTCCAACTGCAAACATAGGGGACAGGGAGATGTTTTGAATTTAATGCATATGCTGACGTAGTTGTTTTTACTTGCATTGGTTATGAAGGAAATTGGAGAGAAAAGGGGTGTGTGTGTGTGTGTGTGTGTGTGTGTGTGTGTGTTACATTATAGTATAGCAACAACAACAAAAACAGAAAGGAGAGAAATGATAGGGTGACATTTAATTTCAGACAAAAAAAGAAAAAATACTATAAAAATTAAGACAATGTCATAAGCCTTATCCATGTTATATAATGGCTCATATTCATATAAAAATTAAATTAATTTTAAGTCAAGAGAATTTTAAATAGAAACATATCAAATATATAAAAATCTGGAAAAAAGTGATTTCAGTGGAAAAAAACTCAACAAAAGATTCAGAGAAATGCAGCATACTATATTATTTGTTTTCCCCCTTTAGGCATATACTTCCAATATTAAAAAAAAATACCTAGACTTATAACAGTCAGACAAATGGTACACAATTATTTTTAATTCCATGTTGCACATAATTGATTAAGAAATAAATCACATAAGTTACAAATAATCAGGAAATTTTCAAATACTTCCTCACTGGCTTACACTTGCAGATCGGAGAAATAAAGCTTCCATTGAAATACCTTTTTCCTTTCTACCTTTCAGTTATTGATTAACTATTGATACAAAACCAATAATTAGGGATATTCTATTATAATACAAAGATGATAATTACATTTGTAACTAAGCAAAGTTAAATTTAAAAAAGATTTATTCATTTTATAAACAAGGTAATCTAAGTGACAAATCAAATTGCAGAGGCAGTAGTATAGTTTCCTAACGATTGTCTTTAAGCTTCTCAAAAATGTATCTTCCGATTACTACTATTAAATCTATTAGAGAGTGTGTCCTAGTTTGGGATATGGAAAAAAAAAAGAAATTTAAATGCCACAGTTATTGCTATGCTACTATATTTGTCTCTCAGAACCATTAATCTTATTTTTTTCCCTAATTCATCACTTACAATTTTAGAGTCAAACTAGTTAGTTTTACATTAAAATAGTAATTGTTAAATGATTGACCCTTCCTTCAGTGATAGGAAGCTCTTTAAAATAAAAATAAGAGAGTAGCTTTAGTTATTGACTTCTTGTCTCTAAAGAATACTTAGCCATACACCAGTGCAAGCTGATAAGTACAGCTAAACTCTATGCCTGTACAGTCATCAATCACTTGAAAGTCTGCTACAGACAACCATTACTGTCAGCCGAAATTTTACAATTGATAATAAATGGGGTAATGTTATTTACTAGGAAAAGGTTATTTTTTTCCAAAATATTAATGTTTTACTTAGCATCACATGCAAATTTTAAAACATGGATCATTACAACCAAATGTAATTTGTAAAGCCTAAAACTTCTAGAAAAAGCATAGGAGAAAATTTGATCTTGGTCAGTCAAGGATTTCTTAGATACAGCACCAAAAGCTTGGTCAGTCAAGGATTTCTTAGATACAGCACCAAAAGCATGATCCAGTAAAAATTATAAGTTGTACTTCATAAAAATAAAGAACTTCTGTTTTTCAAAAGACACTGTTAAGAGTGAGAAAAATAAAACCACAGGTTTGGGAACATGTTTTAAAATCATATTTCTGATAAAAGTTTCTATCTAGAATGAACTCTCAAAATTCAACAAATGGCAAACTAAAAATAGGCAAAAGTTTCACACAGATAAGTGACCAAGTCATTTTATAGATGGCACATAAGCACATGAAAAGATGCTCAATATCATTAATCATTTGTAAATTTCAAATTAATATATAATAAAATATGACTAAAACTGTCAAGAGTGGCTAAATTTTAAAACAAAATTTAAAAAACAGATAATACAGAGTTTTGCTAAGGTTGTGAAGCAATTGAAGTCTCATACGTTTTAGTGGGAATGAAAAATGACACAGTCATCTTAATTAAAATATAAAAAGGTAATGTTCTAATATGCTTCTTAAGAAAATATTTGTTCATAAAACTTCAGATGGCAAATGAGTGATAAATATCCAGTATTTTGAGCATAAGTATTATGTTTCTTTTTTATCATTAGAAAATCAGTTTTTCCTCAACTACTCTTAATGAGTATTGAGCCAATTTCCAAGGGGCACGCAATTATCAATCAGCCTAGGTTAGCTGTACTCACCTTGGTAGTTATCTGGATTTAGACCTTTCAAGTTCTCAAACACCCATGACACATTGCAGAGGAAGCAGAGATGTGGGAGCAACACTTTAGAGATTAGAAAATGAAGGTTCTACATTAGGCACAAAGAGCCTTAGCCATAGATCAGGAAAAATTCTGTTAGAGAATTATCACACATGGAAGTGTGTGTGTGTATACATCACATATTTTCAAATGTCCTCTTCCTACTTCCCTCTGTTTTCTCTAGAATTGCCGCTGGATTGTGGAGCTCATAAATCTAGCCTTTCTGTTTCCAAAAAGTTCTTCAATTATTCCTATGTCTTTGATTATAAGCTCTTATTTGTAGGCAAATTGCTCCGCTAGATCCTTGTGTTGCTAGTTTAATCTTAAAGGGATGCTTTCCACTATTATTTGTCCATCTTTTTAAATTTTTTTCTTTCTAAATTTTGGCAATTACGTTTATAATTTCCAGCACCCTCTAATTATTTGCTTTTTTTATAACAGCATTTTGGGGGGAATTCCATCTCTGTAGATATGCCTTCTATATTATTTTAAATGTTCTTCAATGTCTTCTATTATTTCTTCAGTATTTATCACCAGGTGGGCTTGATGCCCTTAATCAGTAGTGGGATCCTCTTAAATTTGTTGGATCTTTCATTTTCTATTAACGTTTCTTTTGGAAGATCTAAAATGAAGGTTACCTTTAACTGTAGTATATTTCCTTAGCCAAAATAAGCATCTCTTGTCTCTTGCAGTGACCGTCAGTTTTTGTTTAGAGGAGCTCTGCCTCTGAAAATTGTGTGGGGGTGTGGGAGCATGGAGAATGATAGTTAGTGATGATTCTTTTTGTCAGTATGGTAATATTCTAACCAGCCAGTTTTTTTGCTGGGTCTAGTGACAGGGTTCTCATTCTTCATGTGAGATTTAAATTGGCAGGGACTCACCTTTATTTTTATCTAATGCACATATGGAGGGTTTTGTTTTGTTTATTTGTTTGTTTTTGAACTCCTGCCATATAGATACATAAATTTGATGCTTGATTTGGGGTGAAAATATCATAGTCAATTGCTATAAATGTGGAGAAAGAGCCCAGTTGATTTATTTGTCTACTAATTAATCACCAAAAATGATCTTCATTCATTTTTCATTACCTCTGATCTTGACATTATTCCTTGAGAGGAAAACTCACTATGGAGTTCCTATCACTCACCTCAAAGAATTGGTGTAAGAATTAAGTATAATAGTGTACATAGAGCTTAACACATAAAGTACTGAATATATATTTTTCTTATTGTAGATGAAGTTTTTGTAGCTGTTATATTATTTGCTAACTATAGACATGGGAAATACTAATTTACCGTATAAAGGTGAGTCATTCTGCCTTTTAGTACACTGAAGAACAAGAACTTAGAACATACCTGCAAATAGCACAATCACTATTGAGAGCCTGAAACATAAATGATCTAACTTTGGCAAAGAAGATTATATTAATTGGGGTTTACACACATTCACTTTTCTGTAAAGAAAACTGACCAGAAAGTTAAATACGCATACTGTGTGGTCATATACACCTTAAATTTGTTTTCTTCTTTTTTTTTTGGAATCAGTATAAAGAGGCAATCTTCCATATGGACAGTTTTTATTTAGTAGTCATTCTTTTTCTTAATAACTTCCATTTTTGGGACATTCAACTTTTGGTTTCATTCTGTTCCTACAAACAATGTTTTAAGTCTTCATTTTAAAAATATATCAATTCTGGGAAAATGTTTATTTTTTCTTTCAGGCCCTCCAAATGTTTGTTCTTGGTGTATGACTCATATTAATTTTTACTTGAGGAAGATGCAATAACCAAGGAAGGCGTTAGAGAAAAGAATTCAGCTCAATCTCTATTTTTAGTTTGAACTGCAGCTGTAATGGGAAAAAAAAGAAATATAGAAATGTAACTTGGAAACATTAATGACTAAGCTTCAGAATCTATTTTGTATGTAAAGCACTTTTAGTTAAGTAAGTTTATCTTTTCTGTCAACATAAGTACACATATGAGGTAAGAGAGAATCTAAATTAACTCATCTAAATATCATCATTTTTACTAGTTTTATTTCTACTTATCTGAAAGATTGGTACAATCAAATGAGTATTCCAAATAGTGTACATAAAAAACCTAAAAACAACTCTTTAATATTCCCTTAACTTTTTAAAAACAGAGTAATTTAAGTACAATTTACATTCAACTGAAAAAAAATCACCAGTTTTCAGTTTACACTCCATTGGATTTCAGGAAATTCATAAGGTTGCATAACTATAATCACAACACTATTTTAGAATAATTAAATCACCCCCCACAAGTGTCCTCCCAACCCTTCGAGTCAATCTCAAATTCAAGTATAAGCTCCAAATAAACACTATCTGCTATTGATGTTTTAATTGAGCCCCTTTATCAGGAAGAGAGAGTTTGCTTTTATTTCTTAGTGTGAAAGCTTTTATCATGAATGGATGTTAGGTTTTGTAAAATGTTTTTTCTGCATCTATTAAGATTATCATATAGTTTTTGTTTTTATCCTTTAATGTGATGTATTATATTCACTTACTTTTGAATGTTAGTCCAAATTGCATTTCTGGGACAAATCTCATTTAATTGTGATTTTTTTTTTTACTTCTATGTATGGTTGGATTTGTTGTCTAGTATTTTGCTTATATTTTTACATCTATGTTTATGAGAAAAACTTCTTCAGTTTCCTTCTTTTGTTTTTGTAATCTTTTATCATGCTTTGGTATCTAGGTAACATTATCCCAATAGAGAAGGAGTTCTCTATTTTCCTGAAAAAAATATGTACATGAATGTTATTATTTCTTCCTTAAATATTTGATATATTTCATCAGTGAAGCCTTATGTGCATGGACTGGACTTTGTCATAAGATTTTTTTTTTTTTTTTTAATTGGGGAAGGGGAACAGGACTTTATTGGGGAACAGAGTGTACTTCCAGGTTTTTTTCCAAGTCAAGTTGTTGTCCTTTCAATCTTAGTTGTGGAAGGCCAGCTCAGCTCCAGGTCCAGTTGCTGTTGTTAGTTGCAGGGGGCGCAGCCCACCATTCCTTGAGGAAGTCCAGGAATCAAACCAGCAACCTTGTGGTTGAGAGCTCATGCTCCAACCAACTGAGCCATTTGGGAGCTCAGCAGCAGCTCAGCTCAAGGTGCCGTGCTCAATCTTAGTTGCAGGGGGAGGAGCCCATCATCCCTTGCAGGAGTCGAGGAGTCGAACTGTCACCCTTGTGGTTGAGAGTCCACTGGCCCATTTGAGAATCCAACCAGCAGCCTTTGGAGTTAGGAGCACAGAGCTCCAACCGCCTGAGACACTGGGCTGGCCCTTGTCATAATATTTTGAATTATTCAATTAATTCTGGTAGATGATATGTATCTATTTATATTTCGCTTTTATCTTGAGTCAGTTTGGGGATTTATCTTTTTTTTTTTTTTGTATCTTCTTAAGAGTTCACCCATTTCATATAGGTTGTTATGTTTCTTAGCATAAAGCTGTTCATAATAGTTCTTTAAATTCCTGTACAATCGCTAGTGACATCTCCTCTTTCATTTCTGATTCTAGTTAATTTACTTTTTCATTCTTTGACTAAATGTTCATCAGTTTGTACAAATAACAATTTTTATGATTTTTTTATTGATTTTTCTATCTGATCTGTATAATTTCTGACTATCTACTTTTTTGTATTTGATTATTCTTTTTATAACTTCTTAAATTTAGCGTAGACTACTAATTTTAGGCTTTTCTTTCTTAGTATAAGCACTAAGCTCTAAATTTTCTTCTAGATGTTGCTTAGCTATATCCCATGTGTTTAGAATTACATTTTCAGTTTTTCCCAAGCTTCTTTTATAAATTTTTTATGATTGCTTCTTTGACATATGGATATTTAGAAGTATACTGCTTAATTTTTACATTTTTGATTTCCATATTTGTTACTGATTTCTAACTCAATTCCACTGTGCTCAGAGAATATACTTTGTTTATTTAACATTTAAAAAAATATGTAGAAAGTTTTTGTGAAGGTTTTTTTATATGATCTTGCCTGGATAATGTACTAAGTTCACTTGAAGAGAATGTGCATTCTATCCTTGTTATTTGGAGTTTATGATATAGACAATTCAGTCAACTTAGTTAATAATCTTGTTTGTTTCCTATATTCTTACTGGTTTTCTATATTAAAATTTTGTCATAGTCATTGCATCATTTGGAGACTCTGTTGTCTTGCTGTTATTATGAAATATCTTTTTTTGTACATAGAAATTCCTAAAGTCTGTTATTATCTCATATTAATACATCCACTCCAGTTCTTATGGTTACTGATTGATTGCATCATATATCTTTCCTTTGCATCTACTTTCAACTTATTTATGACTCAGAAATTAAATTGCTTCTCTGTTATATAGCTTACAATTGTACCTTGACTTTTTAATTTAGTCTGAGTATCTCTGCTTTTTATGTGGAGTGTTTAGTACATTTACATTCAAGATATATGATAATTTTTGCAATAAGGTTTGCCATTTTTATTTGTTTTTTACATTTCATGTCCTTTTTATCCCTATTTCTTTCAATTTCTATTTTTTTATTCCTATTTCTATTCCACTTATTGCTTTCTGCTGTGTTAAACCAATAATTTTAGTATGCCATTTTATTTCCTCTATTGAATCTTTGTATTTTTGAGTATTTTTTAGCAGTTTATTGATGGATTGCAATATGTGTCTTTGATTTAATTATAATTTATTTTATTTAATGTCCTCTTAATTCTGGTAAATTATAGCAATTTTGTGCAGCATAGCTCTATTTTATTCTTGTTTCTCTGTGCTATCATATTTGTATGTATTTCATTTAAATACGTTAAAAATCCAACAATGTTGTGCTATAATTTTTACTTTAAACAGTCATGTTGTTTAAATAAATTAAGAAATGAGCAAAAGTGTGCATATATTTTTTGTGAGTTTTTTTGCGTGTTTTATAAATTTTGGTTGACAATTGTTCATTTTAGATAATATATTGCAGCAGCTTTTGATTCTGTTTTATTTTTCTGAGGGTAGTTTTTTCCTTGCTTTGACTTAATATTATCTTCCTCATAATATTCTGTCACCGATACCTCTTCTCAGTTTTTATAACATTTTTACTTTTCGTCTTAGTTTTTATAGGGTGACATGTGTGTCTGTATGAGTAATGATAAACCAATTGTTTGCAATGATTTTTGTATCTGATGTCTTAGTCAGCTTGGGGTACTATAACAAATACCATAGACAAAGTGTCTTAAACAACTGAAATTTGTCCATTCTGGAGTCTGGAAGCCTTCTTGCTGTATCCTCACATTATGGAGAGATAGTGCATTTTAGTCTCCTCTTCTTATAATGATGCTAATCCCATTACAGGGACTCCACCCTCATGAACTCAATACCATCACCTTGGGTATTCAGAATATGAATTTTGGAGGGACGTGCTCAGTCCACAGTATCATGCCTCTAAGGCTTTCATCCTCTGTCAGCTCAACTATACGTACATGGAAAAATTTATTCCAAGTTGCCGTCAGTTCTCAAGTCTCCAATACCTCGCATTTTTAAACCATAATACATCAGTTCTACCTATGTATAATTTAAGTCAGCTGAGAATATATGGAGTGTTCATTTTGGAACTTCTATGGTGCTCTCACTTCTAGGATCTCTACATTAAATTTCTGGTTGTTTGGCTGCTAGCCTTAACCTGGGACACAAAACTGTGAGTTCTGAGCTGCTTCTTCCTGTTGGCTCACCAAAGCCACAGGTCACCCATACCTCTTCTCAAATCAATTCCTTCAACTTTGGTTTTTGCAATGAGCCATGAAACTGTAAAGCTATAATATTCACAGAGCTAGGAGTGGAAAAAATGGGAGCAGTGCCAAACAAATAATTAAAATTAATTCTTGCCTAATGCTGTCACAATTTTTCAAGATAGAATCCTCATCATTTTTTTTTTGCAAACCTTTGTTTAATTTTTATAGAAATGGTTGGTTTTGACAACAACTGAAATTTACATCTTCATGAGCAGTCCAATAATAGCCCTATACTATTGTCAAGTTAGCAATAAACCAATGGGTTAAATTATAAGGGAAATGACACTTGGCAATACTAGAAATAATCTGAAGGGAATTTTAGCCTTTGAATTTCACAGGAGTTTTCGCAAAGCTGTTGATCTTTTGAGCAACCATGGCAAAGAATAATTTTGTGGGTAGGTTCAAATAGTTAGTTATTGGAAATGACATCAAAAATCACCAATGGGTTCATTAGTAATACAATGGCAGGAAGTATGTGTCAATAAAAAGAACTGTAATTTGAATAACAATGAAGACTATACTTAGCAGACCTTAATATGCAAAAGTGCTGACATCTGTATCATCCCATGTTTAAAAGAGAACATCAAGGGTGTCCTTTATCTAATTAATATAGAAATGAATATAAATTCTTAACCTTTATGCTGCCATACATAAATGTAAGAAATTAATAAATTTGATGCTGATATTTGTAAAACTTTGTGTGTTTCAAGTAAAAATACAAAGTTTAAACACCATGCAATTTTAGAATAAATATGGCCCAAAGAGATGAATTATAAAACGATTTTGAAACAAAAAGAAAATTAAGGCATTTTGGTGTTGGTCTCAGTTTGCTCTGAATTAATACAACACTGGGGAAAAGAGAAAGGGAGCTGTCTGATGATTGAAGGTAAGTGGAAGTAGATCAGAGAAATGTCAGTTCTTACATAAATAATGTAAAAGTGAGCTAACTAAAAATATTCAATTTGTCCAATGATCAAAACTTATCTAAAATGAGCAAGCTAAGTCAGTTTTTTTTTTTTTTTTTTTTTTTTTTAATTCTGTTAAGTGTGGCTCCCTGGAGCGGTTTGTCTGATTCTTTAAAGCACCGTACCACATTTTGTGAAACTGTAAGAGAATTTTGTAGCCAACTTTTTTACAGTTGAGATTGATGTAGACTTGTTTTGTCGATAACTATAATTTTCAGTTAAATTAGACTAATTGTTTTTGTGACATCATATAAACACATGTTTCTCAAAGGAGTAAAGTCATGTTTCATCAGATGCTTGTTAGGGCAAAGCAGGTGAAAATTTAGATGAATAAAAATTGCTGCTGCCTTTCATTTGTTCAGTTAAATGGGATACTTTTTTTTTTTTTTGCAGAGCAACTGAAATCAAAATTAATATAATTACTCGAGTATTTTCAAATGATGTAGTATAGACTAGACTGGGACAAGAGAGCCCTGGAAATAAACTACAGCTCTGATCATCAGTAGCTATATTTTTTGGCAATTTATTTATCCTCATTACATCTTTGTCCCTTAATCTATAAAATATGAATAGAAGTACTTACCTCGTGAAATTCTCATAGCAATTATTGAAATAATTAGGTTGAGTCACCAACTATATATTAGAGGTTCAATAAATGTCAGTTCACTTCTCCTTCTTCCTTTACTACTAAGATTCCAAAACTATAAAAAATTTAGTCAAATATTTAGTGAAATAACTTCATTTCAGCTATTAGAAATGCTCAAATAAGACAAAATTAAAGCAATCGACAGTTTGCAAAAGGTGCCTGGAATTATTGCAAATCTACTTGTACAAAACTACTGGGACCTGGAATGGAGTTAAGAGATTGAAGTTTTACAAGGGATTGGAGTTTATGGCTAGCAACTTGACTGATATGCAGGCATAGGCATATCAATTAAGTCGCTAGCTATATCAATAAGGGCTAGTACATGAAGCTTTTAATTTAAGGTTTATTTTACTTATTGAATAATTGGTGTTGTCTTGCTTTACTCCTGAGTAATTTAGGGTGACATCAAAAAATACATTACATCTTTTTAACGGTAAATTGCATGAAATGACCGAAACAGAAAATGATTGAAAATATATTGGTATTTATACCTAAGGCTTGTTAAAAAGAGAACTATGTGTAACATATAAGAAAGGTGTGTGGCGTGACACAAAATAAATTCAAATTCAATATATTTTCATTCTATTGGACTAGGTAGAGAACTTTAAAATATACCTACCACCTTTTTTCTCTCATGAAAATGTCAAATGTGATAGGAAAGAGCTCAGCCTCTGAGAGGTAACACAGACAATTCCAATTATCAATTTACTGTGTCATTATCTCTTGCTATCTATGGTCTTAGTCCTACATACTACATAAACTTAGTAAAATGATACGGCCACTTTGGAAGATAATTTGAAAGTTTCTTACAAAATTAAACTTACTCCTACTCTACCCAAGCGATCACACTCCTTTGGTATTTGTTCAAAGGAGCTGAAAACTTAACGTTTACACAAATACCTACATATGAATGTTTATAGCACTTTATTCATAATTGCCAAAGTTTGGAAGGCACTGAGATGTCCCTCAGTGGGTGAATGAATAAATAAAATGTGATACATCCAGACAATATAATATTATTAAATACTAAGAAGAAATAAACTATCAAGCCAAGAAAAGACATGGAGGAAATATAAATACATAAGAGCATTATTAAGTGAAAAAGCCAATGTGAAAAGACTGTATTGTTCTATATATATGGAATTCTGGAAAAAAGCAAAATTATGGAGACAATGAAAAGATCAGTAGTTACAAGGGTGAGAGAGCGAGGAGAGATGAACAGGCAGAGGACAAAGGACTTTTAGGGCAGTGAAAATATTCTGTATAATATTGTAATGATGGATATATATCATTAATATATATCATTATACTTTTATCCAAACCCATAGAATGCACAATACCTGAGGTAAACTATGGACATGGGTGATTATCATATGTGAATATATGTTCATCCTCAGTATATAAAAAAAAGTAAGATTCTGGTAAACGATGTTGATAATAAGGTAAGGTATGCAAATGTTGGGGCGAGGGATAAAAGGGAACTCTTTGTACCTTCTGTCCCATTTTGTTGAAAACCTAAAACTACTCTAAAAAATAATATAAAGTCTTTAAAATAAACTAACCTTCTAGGCTGCCATGAACTCCAGTGATGAAACAAAATTAGTGCCTGTAAGTGGTGACCCTTTACTGTAGTACTATGCCTGGTTCTGAGTTCTTGCATATTTTCCACGATGAAGCTGCCACTTGCAGACTCAGATCCACTTGAGCCTAGGCACAATTTTTGTACTGAGTTAGTGTAAATTCAATTAAATACTCTTGTAGTTTGCTATAAGTTCACAATAATAATGGACATTTTTCATAATTTAATGATCAGATAGTCCTAGGACCATATTGCTGTGTTAAGCTTCAGTTTCAGCAATTAAACCCCTTTCTTACTTCCATTTATCTTACCCTAACTGATGCATTATTGCTCTATTCGTATAAACTGCCTTTAGAAAAAAATTAAGCATAACCTGAAATTCAACAAAGCTTCCAACCCCAACATGACATATATCACTATGATTCTCTCATGGTTAGGACTTTCTATTCTAGATCTTCGACTATACTTGGCTCAAGAATTCTATTATACCACATCTACTTGCTGTTATTCCCTACTTTTGTTTACTAAGAGAAGCTTTCCTACTAGCTTTCAGTGACATCATGATCTTTTCATCTTTCACTCTTCATTCGTGTTTCTATTCTGTGACCAACAAATTCCTGGTTCCAAACCTGTTGACGTAGAGATAGGAAAGGAGAAGCTGGATCTACTTTTGCCATGCTAAGAGTTGTTTTCCAACTTAAGTCAGAAGTGACAAATTTATAGTTATCGCTGAGTGAACACAAAAGAGTAAGATTTAGCTGTGACTCTTCAATCTATAGTCTTCCAGGTGTAATGTGACCATATATTCTCATCTGGCTGGGACAGATCTGGTTAAATCCAGCTATCCTTGTGTAATTATTAATAGTGTTTTTCTTCACTCACAAAAGTGTCCCAACTTGAGAGTTAAATTATGGTCACCTGAATCAAAAGTGTAAACTTCAGTAAATAAAAAGAGAATATAATTGCTTAGACCATGACTAGAAAGGGAGCAGATTAAAGGTAAACATCATAAAATAAGAAGTGTGATTGCAAATGCCTGATCATAGAGAAAGTGCTTAATACATATTTATGATCCATCTACCTTTTATTGAAATTTAGAAAAAGACAAGTGGAGTCAAAGAAATAAGTTGCAATACGAGTAGCAAAATTAAAGAGTATAACTACTATAGAAAATATAAAGTAGCAGGAGGGCAAAGACAATATGATTCTCTATATTGGGAGAACAGGGATACAACTAATGAGAAAAGTGAAGTAAAAATGTACTGTTTGTTCAAGGAAGGGGACAAATTAGTTTTTAGAAACTTGCAGAAATTATTCAAAGTGCAATGAAAAGGGCACAAAGATAAAAGCCAGTAAAAACATTGAAAAAGTTGGAGAAATTTTATTAACAAAAGAAATTTTAGTTGAAAAAAAGAGTACATTTGAGATTAACATATATTGATAAGGTTATGTTCAATCTGAAATTTTAATTTTTGAGTTAGGGATATAATAGTTCAATTTAAATATGTCTTAATACAAAGTATTTAGGTTTCATTTTCAATAGTGACGTTCATTTATAAACATTTTCATTTTTCTAGATACTTATAAGAAATATGACCAAAAGTAAGAAATCTATAAGAAAATGTGTGATATTAGCTTAGAGAATTCCATTTAATGGTCAATGCTACAGAGGAGAAGTAACCCTTTGCATAACCCAATCTTTAATGATTAGGTCAGGGACTTCTAGAAAATACCTCATCTTATTTAGCATTAAAACATATAGTGATAGAGTTAGGTTTCTTTTGAGGAAAAAAAGGAAAAAAAAATAATAGCCTTAAATGTTTTAACAGAGAGAAGAAAGGGCAGGTGGGGAGGGACCTTCTGACTGCATTAAAATTTCACTGTGATAGCTTTAAGGAAAAATGTAATTAAAGAGAATAAAGTAATCATAAACAAAAAGTAAGAAAGAGGAATAATCTAACATAACTTTTATTGGCTTTATAGGAAATTTGTTTTAAAACTTTTATAATAAAAATATTAAATATATGTATATCCAATAAGCCAAAATATGAAATAATTTATTCTGTGGAAATCACTAAAATTATCTGGTGTCATTTTTTCTACAGTATCAACTTTATTAGATCATTATCTAGAAGGACCTCTTCTTCTTCTAAGAAAGAAACTGTAAATCATGGCTTTATTGAAATTGGATACAGAGCTACCGTGGTGCTTTGTAATAATTACTGAATCCATAAATTATAGTATTTAGAGACTAACAGAGCTGTGGCATTTATTTCCTGAGGAAACTTATGGAAAATCCGTCAAATTGATTAGTCTGTAATGATACTGAATGCTAATGCTAAATGAATACATGGAAAAATCATTTAATAAAAAAGAATGCGATGACTGTGTGTGATCATAATGACACATGGGCCATTTACAATTTAAATGATTATAGAGTAGGCTAATACTGAAGTCGACAAGAGTTGGTCTAAAATAGAAATACACACAGAATGAGCTTCTTAAAAACAGTGTTCTGTGGTAGATACTATTTACCTTTGAAAATTACTGCCCACCAATCCTTATGCTTAATGTGGAAGCATCGCTGATATTACTAAAGTGACAATCTCTTAAAATTTATATAAGTGGCCGCAAGAGTAGAAACGAACTCTATTAAAAAAGGACTGAAGCTCAATGCATAAAATGAATATTGCTTAGTTAACATCATTTTAAGTAGAAAGCATGTGACTGTTTTCTCATGAATTTATAAGTCATTGGATTAATTTCTTATGAAAAGAACCAATTAATTAATTTACAGCCTGTCAAGAAGGAAGTCACTCCTGTTTTTTGGTCATGAACTCCTGCCTTACAACAGATTCCACATATTTATAGAAATAGTTATATTTTTAAAATCAATTTCATTTATTTACAATAAATTTTGCAAGGATTCTTGCTACTTTATAGATATGACAAAATAAAAATTGACAATAATTAAAACTACACATCGAAAATAAGAATAATAGGTACAATATAGGTAACAGTTATGTATAATACATACACATTCTACACTATATGTTTATAATATTATATATCTAGTTGTATTCATTGACCTGTAAATTTAATTCATGATTTATCATGGCAAGTTCATTTCTACCTCTCTAAGGAATGGTGAGATACTCTTTTACCACAGGATCTGGAGATCTTTGTGTTACTGGATCATTTTCAATGAGTAACCCAATGGTTCTTTCATGCAAACTGGACTGTCACTTTTTTGCTTTAGGGACCTTATTAGTAAATACAAATGGCCTTAGTTTGCTAACTCTTAGATTTTTTATTATCTTTAGTTCCCTTCCCCTCTCTCTCTTTTTAATGCAATTGCACTGTATATCTGGTTGGTTTCTCCTGCATGATCACTACATACCAGATTATTTTTTTTCCGAAAACAATTTGTTTGAGCGGTAGGTTTGGGTAGCAATGAGAGATGAGAAAAGAAAGATCAGCCTCATAACAACCTCTTGTGTCCTTACATCTTCTCCCACTCTGTCTTGCTGCTTCCATGGCATACATTTTCACTTCTGCAGGAGAAAGGAAGTGTTAATTTTAAATTCAAATTTACTTTTAAATTCTGGCATGCCTGAGGGTTCCAGTTTCCCTTGGTGAAAATAAGCCTAGATGGGTAGGAGATAAAAGAGGCATTATAAACTCTCGAAAACATTTATTCTTTCTAGTAGTAAGATGTTGAAGGAGAGAAGTTAAAGTAATTTCATTTAAAAACCTACTTTCCAATTTATAATCTTAAATTAAGACAGTGTCTGCGCTAATAGAAGATCCTGACATTTGCTGTTGCCTTTCTATTTCCTCAGGCAAGAAGTATTACTCAGATCTTACACTTTCATCAGCTTAAGCCCAAAATTATGTGTGAGCTATATATTGTTGAGAGGTTAGAAAAGGCATGGTTAAAATATAAACATGCACAGGTCAAATGTATGTGTTCATGAATTATCACACCATTTTTCAAAGAAAGAGAAGCTGAAAGACAGTGCTTACATTTGAGGAGAAAAATATGCTGCATCAGTTAGAAATGGTGATGATTACTGAGGAAATATTATCTGGAATGTGTCATATGTCCCAAATAGTTTATTTTCCCCCAAGGAAACAATTTCTGTGTTTATAAACAGAAGGAAATGTCATCTATATTTTATATATATTAATTAAGAGTGAAGCTTGCACAGAAGATGGTATAAAATTTGTTTTGTTTGGTTTTATTTTTACTAAGTAAACATTCTTTTTAATAAATTTATGTGGTTTATCTCATCAAGATCAGAATTCTCTATAATATGATGAAAGGGTATCTTTTGCTTATGTATATAAATTGTTTTCTATGCTTTGGGCCAATGTGCTCAATTAAAAACAACAACAACAACAACAACAACAACAACAAAACTCAAAAAATTAAAATGTTGAAATAAAAGCCATAAAATATTAAAGATGGTAACTAATGCAGTGGTAAGAAAGATATAAAAGCATAAAATACAATTATTGAAATCAATCTACAAAACTGTTTTTTTCAAATTGTAGCCTATATTTTTAAATGATCATTGTCAAAAATCCATACTACAAAAAGTTAGAAAGCAATCGTGAAAAAGTAAAATAAATGTTAACTCATTCTCACTAAACAGAATTAATCACCTTACAGATACCCTTCTTATCAACTGCAACTCTTTATCCCATTTATGTGTATGCTATTTACTTATATACTTATATTCTTATATATTCTCTACCTAGAAAGCTCAGTAAAGGCAGAAATCTCATACGTGCCACAACTTGCTCTACTCTCAACACCCAGAAAAGTATTAGTCATGGAGAAGACACTCAATACTTAGATACTGAATAAATGTGTAAAGTTTAATACTTGGCTCAACTTAAGATATCCAAAAAAAGCAACTTCTAATTTTTCCATTCAGTCTGCTCCCAAATAAGTCTTTCTGTCTGAAGACAAAAATCATGGTGTCACCCTTATATATTTCTTTCACACTGACATCTAATCTTTCTGCAGATTTTATGGATTGTGTCTTCAAATTATATCTGGAGTCTAACCACCTTGCACTACATTTATTGCTACCACTCTGTTTTTCGCCTGGGCTGTAGAAACTAAAAAGGCTTCCATCCTTCCCCTGTCACTTTATCCAGTCTGTTGTTCTAACGACAGCTCTACAAATGTATACAAACCCTCCGATGGCTGACTATCTCAATGAAAACGTAAGTTCCAGCCTTTAGCATCACTTCCATTCACTTACCTGTTCTGGCTCCTTCTCCTTCTCATACTGTTCCCTTCCCACTCCCCGCAGGCATAATGAGCCCAGTCATACCAGGCAAGTGCTCTCTCCACAAACACACCAAATATAACTTGATTTCAAGTCCTTGATGTTTGCATTCTGCCTGGGCTGCTCTGTCCGCAGACATCCCCACTACTAGAAGTCCCACTTGACTCAGGCCTCCACACACTGCCACCTTTTCAGAGAGGCCTTCCCAACTACCTCACCTCAAAGAACAACTCTTCCCCTGGCTCATTGTGCTGTTTCCTCACCCTGACTTATCGTTTTTTTTGACAGTTATGGCCAACAGATATTTAATATTTATTTGATTAGCCTTTTATTTTGATCCCTACCTCTTGCCTGAGACTATATTCATTGCAAAATATATAGATCATAGAACAACAGCTTTTACATAATAAGCATCCAAATAAATATTTATTAAAATGAAGAAATACGTGGCTGAATTAATGATCACAAGAACTTCTCAAAGAGATCGCGCTGGTATTTCTGAGAGTTCTCCAGGTGTTGTCTCAGGAAAAAAAAAAAAATCTCTATTCTGATTGTCTAACTACAGCTTCTGAACATTAGATTCCTTTTCCATAGGACAGAACTTATTCTACTTCTGAATATAGTTGGCTGCTGCTACCACAGTAATGTCAGAGACGGGATGCCCCATTGCCATGTCAGTCACTCTTAACTCTACTTTTAAGCTTAACAATAGGACAGAGAGAAACCAGACTATGATATTTAATATTAGTTTACTGAAGGTTGGATGGTAACTACCAAGACATTTGATACAGAGAATACTATTAGACTCTGCTGAAAGTGAAAATTAAACAAATATTGTTTTATTACTATTTATACATTATTTTAATATTGCTGGTTACTTATAATATTTACTATTTATTAGTCTATACATAAATAATTGTACCATTTCCTAATCAATGCCAGAATACAATAGTTTAGGTCCACTTACCACCCTATTGATTTTATGCTATTTTTTTGTCAAGTATTTTAATTTTACATATATTTGATAGCCCATAAGAAGTTATTATTAATGCTTAAATGAACATATTAATTTTCACTTACCCTATTCCTTACCCTTCAGTTGTTATTTTCTTTCTTGCAACTGGAATTTAGTCTGATAAAATTCATTTAATATTGTTTTTATTACTGATTTACTGGCAATATAGTTTTTTTTTCCCCTCTTTCTGAAAACCTGTCTATTTTGCTTTTTTATGGTAAAGAATATTTTTTATGGGGCTAAAATTATGGGTGGGTCATTAATTTTCTTTCAGCAGTCAAAGATTTTTTGGTTTCCATGATATTTATTAAAAAGTCAGCTTTTCTTATTTTTCCTCTTTTGAAAATAATTCGCCTTTTAAACTCTGGCTATTTTTAATATTTTCTTTTTGTCTTTGGTTTTTAGAGGTTTTACTATGTGATGTTTAAAGGCTTATTTCTTTGAATTTACACTGCTTGAAATTTGTAATGTTTCTAACTATTTGGCTTGAAGTCTATTTTGAAAAATTGAAGTGAATATTTCCACAAAATTGCTGTTTTCTCTTTTCACTTTTATGTTACAGCATTTGACCTTATTTCCTATGTCACTTGTACCTGTTTATATTTTCCACCTTTTTATAATTTCTTTCTCTACATCCACCTGTAGAGAAGTGCTTTTTTCTGACCTCTTCCAGTTCCCTAATTCTCTCTCCTCCTGTGTCTAATTTGTTATTTGTATTGTATTTTATTGTTATCTGTATCATACTGTTTGGTTTAAGAATATCCATTTTATTCATGTTTATAGACTCTGGTTATCTGGTTAAATTTTCCATCTCTTCTGTTTTTTTGAACATATCAATCATGCTCATTTTAAATCATTGAAGTCTGATGATTCAGATATCTGTATCTTCTATGATTGTATTTGTTTATTCTATTCATTACTTGGATTCTGGTCATTTAATGCTGTTTTCTACATTTAGTGATATATTTTTTTGTATTTCAAACATTCTGTATGAGAAACTGTTAAAACTCTAAATGATGGTGTGTTCTGCCAGAAAGAATTTGATTTCTCATGAAGTTAGAATACTGGCAGATCATATTAATGTAATCAGGCTGGGTTTCAGACTTTGTGAGGGATGTTCTTTCTTTGGTTTGTGCTATGAAAAGGTCTCAAATGAAGAGTGGCTGCTTTCTAGGACTCTACGTTTTCAGGCTCTGAACTTCAATGCCTAGCTCTTCAGCATCAGTACATTGCAGGAATTTCTGCTCAGACGTTAGCACTTTGCCAGCTTCTTTCTTATTTGTGTCTCAGGTCACAGAATGCTTAAGAGTTGGCAATTATCTTGACAAATAATTACTGGCAGAGTACTGAGTAGAGATCTTGTGATTTTTTTCCTATAGAGTAGGTTGGGTACTTAAGATGCATCTGTGTGCTTTTGCACACAGAGCTCTAAACTCTGTCTTCCCATCTCAGCAAACCCTAAGGTATTCTTTTTGATTAGCCTCTATACCCAGCACAGTATATTGAAAGATGTCCTGAAGGGACATCACAGAGGTACATCACAGAGATACATGAAGAGAAGGGAAGCACATTAATGCTTTGGCCTATTCATTTATGGCTGTATTGTTTTATCCTGACACTTTCAAATAGCAGTTTTTGTTTGGTTGGTTGGTTTTGTATTTTGTTGAGACTTTATTGTTCTTCTCTCTAGGAGGGTTGGTCTGATACAAACTAGTCTTTTATTTCCAGAGACAATTTGGCTTTAAATAGCATTTTATGTAGGTCATCAAGTCTTCAGTCTACATTTTTCAAGGGAAATAACTAGTTGTGGTGTGATATAGCTCAGCTGAAACAGAACTCTTAGACATTTAGTCTAAACATTTTCGTTCTTTGACTCACTTATTTTCCAAACAATATATATTGAAAAATTTTTATATTTGTGTTGTTAAATAGCTAATATAGTGTTTTGTCAGATATATAAAGTAGATACATTTCATACAAAAATAATACTATATGAAATTTTAAATTAGTAGTTTTCTTATCTTACATTTATTAAGGCTTTAAATTATGGGGGCCTACTCTTACTTGAAGCACCCTGCTATATATATATATATATATATATATATATATATATATATATATATATATATCTCCATATTAATAATCTATGCTTTTCTCATCCTTTCATTGATACAATTTCTTCATAGAATTTAGTGAACGAGCTCCCAACCTCAGAGTCTCTTCCACTGTATTTTTTCCCTTACTTAAAGCTATCTCTTATTTTGGAACTAAGGTCAGGCTTGGGAATGTTATACTAACCTTTAGTATGACTTTCTCTCTGCCTGGCTATCTACTGCTAAGTAGGAAAAAAGCAAAGCAACAAAGCAGGTCAATAGCATTAGATATGAAAGGAAAATCCTCTTTGCAGACTTCCTAGAAAATCAGACACTATGTCAGGATTAACTTGATACCTGATAAAGGATAAAGTTATTGAAGTGAGCTTTGCACATACTATGTTTTTCTCATCTTCTGATTTCACTTTTTCCCCTAAAATAAAAGAACAGAATAGAATTTCACCTAAACAAGATTTCTCAACTCATTGAGAAACCATGAATCAAAAGTAAATGTTAGTTAAGAATGGCAGAGGAAGTACTGCTAATGACTAATATCTAGCTTTAGAATTATATTGCTTAAGTTAAAATTCTCAATTTGTAACCTACTAACATTAGTGAATGTAGTGTACCTTTCCATCTAAGCCTTAATGCACTTCTCACTAAAGTGAGAATAAAACAACATCCACACATAAGGTTTTATATTATTTAAATAAGTGAAGTCCTTAATAAAATACCTGGCACATAGTAAGCTCTCAATAAATGTTAGATCCCATTTTCATTATATATTTAATACCCAGTACTAGGTACTGCATGAGATATAAGTGGTATAATATAAATTTCTTGTTCTCAAAAAATTAAAGGAGCTTTTTGTAGCTTCGGAGTCTTTTTACATTCCATTTCCCAACTAAGAGTCTTGCATTAGATTTAATTTACATCTTCCCTTAATCTTTTTTTTTTTTTGAAAATTAAGTCAATAGAAGTAACATTTGATTTTGATTAAAGATGCAGTCTATTAAAACTTTGTTTTCTCTTTGCTTAGGCATTGATCATAATTATCTTGTCAGATGTCACTAAAGGCAGTGACAAGGTGGTAATAAAGCTTTCAAAGTTTAAAATAAACTGTTTTTTTTTATTATCAAGGCTGTGAATTCTGGGGCTTTCAGTCAAGCATAAACAATGTTTTAAAGAATAGTTGAAAAAGTAAAATTTAGTGTTAAAAAATCTGAAAAATCAAAGCACCTTGCTTTCAAAGTCATGGTGTTATTTAGGTGGGTATTAATAATTCCTCCCTATACTCAGTATGAGATGCAGCATATGGTACTCACTAAATGCCTGATTGTAAGATGTAAATTAAACAAGATTTCAGGTAGATGAAGCTGGGGTTATGGGTGACAATGAAATAGATATAAATAAGAGATTCCAGAAAGATGTATACATGTAAACAGGTTGGCTTAGGTTAAACATAGGTGTTAACTGAGGTGTGCTCAGTTAGAATAAGTGCTAGAAGCAGGGAAGACAGCCATGCAGGTAAGAAAGTTCAGGAGGTAACAACAGCAGCACTCATCTTAAAAATCAGATTATTTACTCTGTGCCCTTTCTTAAAATATCACTGATGGATATGGGAAACACTAGATCCAAAGTTATTGAATTCATAGAAAATACATGTCTAAATATTAGTTTTGATTGAGGTGAAAACAGAGAGGCTAATGTTACCTCATATATTGAAGCTTGTCTTAACTGGCAGAAAAGAATCTATTCTATCCAGCAGGGAAAGCTAACTGCTATAGGTTAAAGATCTTAGAAAATCTCTCTCATTTTATTTCCCTTTTCTTTTGATGCATGACTTAATCATGCTTTTGGTTTGGCTTTATGAAGCATTATAAATTTTTCTGATGACAAGAATAAGAATTATGGACTTAGGCTACAAGGAAGTTTAGTTAACTATGAGACAGAAATGTATATTGAGAACTTAAAAATTATAATCAACAAGTGAGTAGAGGAGAAAGAATGTCAAATAAGATCATCTCTTTTGGTTCCTTACAGCTAATTAGTCAATAAAAAGAAAATTTATTAAAATGTGAAGGATGTAATTTTCCCCAGTACATTAAAAACAGGTTGATACTAAATAAGCAGAGTTAATTAAACTTTTGAATCTATTTATTATATTAGACATCCCTTTTTACTTTTAAAGGTATTTTAATCATGTTTTCACAAGTAACTCTATTTTAATTAATAGAAAATTGAATTAAAAAGCAGCTGTACAATATAATAAAAAGCCCATTTTCCCAAACTGTTAGAACTGTACAAAGCTTTAGTATAAAACATGTTATAAATCCTGTGAAAGAAACAAAATTATCATTTATGTAAATGAAATAAATGATATCAAAGGATTTCAAATAAAATTTTAGAAAATAACTCCTTACATTTATATTGTGTCTTTTGGTGAATTAAATAACTTTGAAACATCTAATGAATTAAAAAAATATTTATCCTTGTAACATTTTCCTTAATTTGTAGACAGTGATGGGAGGAAAAAGGAAATCCTTCAGCAAATTTGAATCTTAAAAGAATCCTGTATTTTTAAGCTTACTGCTTGTGTCATTGAATAATTCTATAGAATGCAAAAGATAAACAAGGCAACAATTTGAGATTAGTCATTTTCACAAGTAACAGGTATGTTTTTTTGAATAATAATAACTTAAAATACTACCTTAAAGAAAGACACATGGATAGATGATGTATAACTAGATATATTGTACAAACTAAATATATTAACAAAGAAGAAGAAAGTGTTTTTATTGTTAACCTATTAATGAGCACAGGACTTTCAAAAATATAAGTTTCATTATTTTAATTTTAAATATAAGGAGAGGTTAAGTGGTCTGCCAAAGCTTACATGGCTAATAAGTAGTAAAGCTGATGAGTCTAAATCTGACTTTTTTAAAAGAGGTATTTATGTATTTATTTATGTATTTATAACAGATTTTATCTTTTAAGAAGATTTAGGATCACAGTAAAACTGAGTAAAAAGGAGAGAGTTCCCCTATTCCCCCTTGCTTCCATATATGCATAGATTCAACATCATCATTTTCACTCAATGGAGTGGTACATTTGTTTCAATCAGTAAACCCTAAAGTCTGTAGTTTACATTAGGGTTCATTATTGGTGTTGTACCCTCCACAGGTTTGGAAAAATGTATAATAACATATACCCACCATTATAGTTGCATACAGAATGTTGTCACTGCCCTGAAAATACTGTGTCCCTCCTATTTTTCCCTGTCTACCCACTAACTCATGGCAACCACTGAATTTTTCATAGTCTGCACAGTTTTGCTTTTTTCAGGATGTTATATAGCTGGAATCATACAGTACGTAGCCTTTTCAGGTTGTCTTTTTCACTTAGTAACATGTATTTGAGGTTCCTCCATGTCTTTTCACGGCTTGATAGATCATTTCTTCTTAGCACTGAATAATATTATATTATCTGGGTGTAGTAGAGTTTACTAATCTATTCTCCCACTGAAGTATATCTTAGTTGTTTCCAAGTTTTGGCAATTATTAATAAAGCTACTATAAACATCTGTGTGCAGATTTTTGTGTGGACATAATTTTCAACTACTTTGGGCAAATACCGAATTTTCAACAACTGCTGGATCATATGGTAAGAGTACACTTAGCTTTGTAAGAAATCGCTAAACTGTTCTTCCAACTTGGCTATGCCATTTTGCATTCCCGCCAGAATCAATGATGGTTTCTATTGCTCTCCATCCTTGTCAGCATTTGGTATTATCAGGGTTCTGGATTTTGCCTATTCTAATAAGCTTGTAGTGATATTTCATGTGGTTTTAGTTTGCATTTTCCAGATGACATATGGTGTGGAGCATCTTTTCATAAACTTATTTGCCATCTGTATATCTTTTTTTGATGAAGTGTCTGTCCATAAAGGTCTTTGAAACATTTTTTTTTAATTCAGGTTTGATTTGTTTCCTTATTGTTGAGTTATAAGTGTTCTTTGTATATTTTGGATAACAGGTCCTTATCAGGTACATATTTTGCAAATATTTTCTCCCATGATTTCTTTATAAGTAACTATAGACTTTCTTAATGTGTTTTTTCTTTCATCAAATGCTTGGGAAAATTAAGCAAACAAACAACTCTGAAATGACAAAACATCACCTCCTTATTTTGATTACCTTGGAACTTTTCTCTTTGGGTCTCTGCGTTCGTTTTTAAATTGTTATAAGAAATTACCACAAATTTTGTGGTATAAAACATTTATTTTCTTAAGTTTCTGGATGTTATAGGTCCAGAATGAGTCTCATGGGGCTTAAGTCAAGGAATCAGCAGGGCTAGTTTCTTCTGGATGTTCTAGGGAAGAATCCACTTCCATAACTTTTCACATTCTAAATTCTGCCTGCTTTCTTTAGCTCAGGGCTCCTTATGACTTCAACCTCTGCTTCTGTTATCTTACTACTGATTCTGATCTCCTGCCTCCCTGTTAAAAGAACCTTTGTGATTGCATTGAGTCCACCTGGATAATTCAGGATAATTTCCCCATTTCAAGATCTTTGACTTTATCATATCCCCAAATTCCATTTGGCATGTAAAGTAATACCACAAGATTAGGATATGGACATCTTTGGTGAGGGGGCTGCATTTTACATGTCACCACAGTCTTCTTTGTGGTAACAGACTTACTGAGATTATCCCCCAAATTTGGGGAAGGTTTTAAAGATAGGTGTCAACTGATAAGATAAAAGATAGAAAGCAGGATTCTCAGTAGCACAGCAATCAAAGAATGCAGAACCAACTAGACTTGAAAATTAGGAATCATAGTTTAGATTCAAGATGCTAAGAATGGACATTCTTTTGGAATCCAGGGTAGCTCTGTGGAGTCAGTATTTGAAGTTTGTGGAATCTCCACTTTAGAGTATGCATTAATGACACTTTCCATGTTGCTTCTAGTGTTCATAAGATTTTAAATAGGAAGCATTAATTTATAAAGTCTAACTTTTATCCATGAAACATGTAAAATCACATACCTATCTGCAATTCTAAATTCCAAAAGCTCTGAAAACTGGAAGCTTTTTGTAAACATGTGATACCCTCTTTGCATACAAACTTATTGCACTGATGTGAAACATTTATAATACATATTAATAATGTTTAGAGTAAATTTTCATGTTCTATTATAGAAATAACTCAGTGTTGATTACAAAATTTTATGTCAGGCCCTGTTAGGGGTTTTATGTGATATGTGGTAGATACATACTATTATATTTCAAAAATCTGAATATGAAACACAACTGGCCCATACCATTTATGGACTAGTACTAGGTATTGAACAACTAAAGAGTCTATAAAACTTAACTATAACTCTAATCAACGATCAATTTTGTAATAGACCACATTTTAAATAGTGAAAAAATACCCTTATACAATTATTTTTGAGTCAAAATAATAAATTTATGACCCATGAAATTCAAAAAAATGCTAAATTGATGGCGAAGACTCCTAATCCTAGGAGAAAATTCAATGCATATTTGTGTGTAAGGGATGACAGTTGTTTACTCACCTGGATTATAATACTGGCAGGATGGATGAAAATATACAGAGTATTATGGATTTATTAAGTTGGTAAAAGACACTTTGGAACAGCAGAATTTGCTTAAACGTTCATATTATAAAAGATAGAAAATTTGACACAGGGTAAAAGCACTACAAAATGAAAGTGATTTTATATATGAACAGAGAGAAAATATGAAGATTTATGTTAGAATGAACTCAATTATATAAAGGGAAATTTAAAATAATAAAAATTTAACTCTAATGATTTCATGTGCCAGAGTAACCTAATATTAGTGGGAGTGAGCTTGCAAGGTGGAAAAAGAATATACTTAAGAGTCTTATTGAGGGAAGGAACTGTGTCTGCATTTTTTTTTTTTTAATCCTTGATAACAGATGTTAGTTAACATTCTATTTCAACATTTTACTTCATTAGAATTTAATGTATTGTTACAAGTAGAGTATCAACAGCAACTTTTTTATTCTTTAAAGTTTCTATGGCCACTTAACCACTTAATTATGGGAATATTAAGTGTTTTGAAGAAATAATCAACAAACACAATTTTGTTTATCTGTCAAAAAGATTAATTCTTTTACTAGAAAATTTTAATTATACCAACCAGACTTTCTGAACACATTCTGTTAGCTGAATATAGGCTGATTTTATTACAACAGGAATCATTTAAAGTTGTCATAGAACTTGTGGATTACTCACAACTTTTATAATTTTTATGAAAAATGAATCACTTTTGTCCATTCTACTATTGCTGTTTGAGTTAACACAATATTTACAGGAACTCATTATACAATCACTTTTCTAGTAATATAATCTAATTCCTAATGCATTTTTATTCCTCCAGTGACTTTTTAACTCTTACCTCAAACTAAATGAGACCACCATAAAAAAAAAAAATGCCATTATTTAATCAATCTTTCACGTTGTCAACAGTTTCTGATTAACAAGTCAGTCACCTTGGTTTCATCTTGTAGTTGAATGGCTTCATAACGCATATGTTTTTATACATATTGATGAGAACATGCCCCAGATAGATAAGTAAAATATAAAGAACATTCCAAAGAAGAGAAATTGTGTTTAAAATACAGAGCTTTAGTGTTTTGGAAACAGCCCAGTGCGGTAGTAGTAAGCTCAATTCACTGACAAGTGACCCTGGATATTAGTAAGTATTATTGTCAATATCAAATCTTACAATTTAGATGAAATTCCTTATAATCTAGGTATTTTCATACAAGAGGGTATTGGTATCTGACGTCTTATTATATTTGTAAATATACTTTAAATATATGTATTTCTAGCAAGTTGACCAAAGCACTGAGCAATACAAACTTTAAAAAAATAAGCCCTCAAATCAGTTGCTATGTCCAGACATTCTGATTACTCTAGTGAAGTTCTTTTGGATTAAGGTCCTCTAACCTTGACTGGATCTTTTCAACTTTAATATGCATGCAAATCACCTGGGGGTCATGTTAAAGAACAGTCTAATTTAGTATGTCCGGAGTGGGATCTGAATGTGTATTTCTAACAAGTTCTCAGATAACTCCAGCGTTGTTGGCATGTGGGCAATATGAACACTGCATCTCAGATTCATGGATGCTGATGTTACACCTCTAAAAATTCTTCAGGTGACCGAATGGGTATCCAAGGACAGACATTGCAATGATTTAGAACATTTTACAAAATTTCTGAGAAGTTCTGATGACTAAAATTATAAAAGTTCATCAACTCCAGGGCTCTGGAGGTGTGGAACTAAAATACTTTTAATAGTTGCACACTCTGGGCAAATAATACTTTTAATTGAGACAAATTGACCCTTAAGATCTAGTTATTAGTCCTCATTGTCCCTTCTCTGTCATTAGCAGACACCAATGGGTGGATCGGTATAAGAGTAGCAAATGAATACTTTGTGCGGTAATAACTGTACTAACTCTGATTATTTCTTGAAACCATTTGCACAACTTTAATGTACCTGTGATTTAGTCATTTCCTTGGAGTGCAATTTTAAATTGTTGCTCCCTTGGTTTAGAAACCTGTATTTGCTTATGACCCAGTTAGTTTAAATTGATTCTTTCCCTATATATCCAGTTAGCAATTATGGTTTTCAGAGCCCGAAGGGAAAAGATGTGTGTTGGTGGTAAAGAATCAAAGTCATTAAATACAAAAACACAAAGACAAACAAAAACAAACCAACTTATCATTAGTCACCTCAGAAAACCTACTATAAATATTGTTGGTTAAATTATTCTAACATTTGTTTTTATATAAGGAAGTTTATGTTTTACAAACTCTGTACTTGACAATGTCAATCGACAGTGAGATGCTTAATTCTGTTCTTAACACAACTTCCTCTCCCTTTCTCTTCTCTTAGCTAAGTGATCCTTATATTTCCTTCCTCCAGGAAACTAGAACTTTATCATGCTTCTCTTGCTTGAAACCCTATTTTCTGGTGTTTTATTTTTTTTTTTATAAAATTGCTACTGATAAA
Organism: Rhinolophus ferrumequinum; assembly: GCF_004115265.2. Taxonomy (NCBI): domain Eukaryota; kingdom Metazoa; phylum Chordata; class Mammalia; order Chiroptera; family Rhinolophidae; genus Rhinolophus; species Rhinolophus ferrumequinum. Next base: position 42,910,089 of record NC_046291.1, on the reverse strand, counting down.
GTATGCCATCTAGAGATTGTTATGCCTTCTCATATTAGAATCCAGTGTCTTTCAAACAAATTAATTTCAATGAGCATAAACTGAAGCATCATTAAAGTCATAGAAACCATCTGGCACAGAGTGAACTTTTAGCATTATTGATTTCATACTTAATCCATACAGTTAGCTGGTCCCATCTGTGGTCTATATTTAACACATTGTGCTATTTGGGGGAAAACTTGCATATTCCTATTCTGGCTGAATTCCCCATTTTTCAGAACCAGCTTCTTTTCTCTTTCTCCCAACATAAAAATGTACATCTTGGAAGCTTCTGTCTCAGGGTTGCTGACGTAAAATCTAGAAAATGAGCACTAAGGGAAATAGGGTAACAAGATGTACTGGTTTTCTGTGGCTGCCATAACAAAGTACCAAAGACTGGATGACTTCATTAAACCACAGAAATTTATTGTCTCACAGTTCTGGAGGCTAGAGGTCCGAGATCAATGTGTTGGCAGAGGGCTATGAGGAAGTGTCTGTTCCATGCCTCTCTCCTAGGTTTGGTGGTTTGCCAGCAATATTTGGTATTCCTTGGCTTGTAGATGCATCACCCAGATATCTGCCGTGATATTCATATGGAGTTCTCCCCAAGTGTGTCTATCACTAAATTTCTTCTTTTCATAAGGATACCAGTCATTTTTTTATTAGGGCCCACCCTCATGAACTCACTTTTACTTGATTACCTCTATAAAAACCCTGTTTCTAAATAAGGTCACATTCTGAGGTACTAGGGGTTAGGAATTCACGATATACATTTTGGAGGGACACATTTCCACCTCAAATACAAAGCAAACTATTTGAGATCCTCTGATCCTAAGGATCAGGTAGGTAAAAATTCAGTTATGACAGCAAAAGGTGACTGAGAATTTCTTTCCGATTTTATTAGGAAATTACAGTACATACCTGAGCTCCGTTCGCACCTTGGCCCAAAAGATTAACTGTTAACTAACATTAAACCAAAACTTACTGTATGGTAGGCATTCTTCTAAGTGTTCATCATCTATTACATACAGCCATCCTCAGAGTTCATTGGGAAGAGAAGGAAAATAAGACACAGGGAAATTATGTAATTTTCCCAGGTCACAGAATAGGAGCAAGGCCAAAATTCGAATGCAGATAATTTAATCCTAGAGGTTCCATGCTCAGCCACAATGGGAGGCTGCAGTGTACTGATCTGTCTCTGCAGGGAGGAAACTCGGTGTTGATAGAACAATGAGTGATTTCGAAAGTTTGCTGCTACAGATCATGGTCCACTACTTCTGTTATGTTCAAAAGGAGAATTTTGCACTGTTTAACAGGTACTGAATACTGAACATTAGTGTTCAGTATTCAGTACCTGTTAAATCTTTTCTGTTAAGTGTATTTGGTGTATTGTAGATTTTGTCTGATTAATTTAGACCCTCGATTATATCAATTAGTTAAAGTAAAATGTGAATAACCTAAAGAACTCTACAGAAGTCAAACAAATACTTGAAACAGAGTTCTGTTGTTTTGAATTTAAAAAAAAAATGCATTAATGTTGAGGAGGAGAAAACAAAGGTATTTGCTCTCTTTTGAGAATACAGGCAATTGTGCAATTCATTGAAGGGGTGTTTAAGCCACTCTCCTTTGCAGTGAGGGCAGCAGACTCAGACAAGAACACAATACCCAAAAGGATCTTTGCTGGTTATGAGAAGAATTATTCTCCTTGCTGCACTGACAGTATTTTCTTCCCTACTGTCTGTAGTTCAGTTGGAATCAGTCATGTAGAGATCAGTTAAAGGGGCCACTGAGCACATGGTAAAGAGAGATTTGAAGACATTTCTTCAGAGGCAGGGAATCTCAAGACAGAATAACAGATGAGTTTCAAATGAAAGGGAGTTGGGAATTACCTAATTAGTGCCTTTCCGCAGATGTGGCAAATGTAACACCAGAGCCCTCTGGGAATCCAGGACTGCAAAGCAAGAAGAATATGCAGCTTCAGTAGTAGCAAAACTAGTAAGAAACATGACTAACCAAAATATAACAAGTAGCAAAATAATTAGGTGAATCCATAGAGTAATAATAATGATGTCTTTATCTTGCCCCAAGTGATTCATTCTTTTCTTCTTCTCTTCAATAGTATTGATTATAAGCATTTATGTTAATTCCTACATGGTGGTGGTGTTCTATTTTTTACTTACTCATAAGGTCAAAAAACCTGCATTAGAACCTTGGCTTCACAGTGTTCACAAACTGTGAGAAGAGGTCAGAAGCACAGTGTAGAAAAGAAAAACAGTATTTTAATAGATGAAGCATAGGGGTCAGGGGAGGAAACAGGTCTGTCTTACGTGGATAAGCTGGTAATAAACTCTACAGAGGAATGTTCCAGTTGGGCAAAAGGTCACAGATCACGCGAGTGCTTAAGAACCATGTGGTTGAAAATCCTGCAAATAGAGAAAACTTCTCTGTCAAGTATTCTGTCAAATAGAAACCTGAAGATCTCTCAGCAATGCAGGAGAAAGGCAAAGCAGCAGGAGGAAACAGGGACTGATCATTAACAGAGAAAGGACTTGGTAAGTGAGGCAGAGGCCTACTTTAGCTGTGAATTTGCATTAGTTTCCTGTGGATCAGGAACTAATCTGCAAGAATAGCTGGCCTAAGGCTTGAAGGTGGAGAGAATTAAAAACATTATGTTAGTAAAACACTTGAGAAAAAATACCTGTTTGCAAACTTTGTATTAAACAATAAATAAAACACATTCTCATGCACTAGACTCTCTTATCCTTTATCCAAAGATATGATTTGAGTAGGGGGAAAAAAAATTACATACTTTCAAAAGGTCATGTGTAATTTAGACATTTGTTTTATGGGGCATATACCCTCAAATAAAAAATTTAAATATAAGGTAAGACTCCATTCTTTGCATTTTGGCTCTTCAATGGGTAGACGCTGGAAGCAGGATGTTACATGTTGGGTTGCTCTTGTCAGCCTGAATGACATGGTGAAACACAATTCACGGTTTCCTCTACATTCATTTTTGTATATGTTATCTTCGGTCGCCCAGATGTTTCACTGAAGTGAGAAACTAATTCATTGTAATCTGCTTGTATGGGAGAGGAGGAGCAGGTAGAAATATGATGAGAATTTTGTAAAGGCATAGTACCTATGGATATTGATTTTAATAATAGAAAATTGTAAGTCACTCTGAGGGTGGGAATCTGGAGTTGAGGTTTTTCAAAATCTGGTATCAACATACCTCTGCAGTCTGATCATTGGTTATTCATTGTATTAATTCAACAATAACTAGTGCTGTTGCAGAAACAAAACTGACAACTTGCCTTGTTGTCCTTAAGGGTGAGCATATAAATCATAACCCACAGCTAGGAAGAAGTTGTGCTTTGTGCCCTGAAATGAACAACTGCAAAAAATGAGTCACTCTGTCTTACTCCCACTGCAAAAAAAAAATGACACTTTGTCATTCCTCATGGTTACTGACTCCCTGATGAAAACACTTATTGCTGACTTTTCAATTGTTAATATCTAGAGAGAGATAATGATCTCTGTGAATATAATAATTGTGTGAGAAAATCCATGTTTGTCCAACATGACAAGCTATAGACTGTAATATTGATGGCATTGTGTTTCTTGATATTTACTAACTACTAGTATATTTAAAATACATATTTGGCAAGTCAATTTCTTATTGTAAATTTACTTTATACATATTTTGTTGTTTCAGATACTGAGACTTTCTTGAACATTATTCTGTTTCTCCTGGGTTCCCAGTCTATGACCCATATTTTCTTACCTCAGTGTTTGGCTTATACTGTTAACTTTTTCTGAATTTTTTTTTCCCCTCTGATTTTCCATCTAATAAACTCCTCTCCTTTTTTCATGGCCCAGATTAAATCTTGCCCTTCTATAAAATTTTCAGACTGCCTCATATTAATCTCCTCTTCCACTATGTTCTAATACTATTTTGCTAAGCCTACATTATCTGATGATTACTCAATTATCAATTGTTAAATAGTTATACCCTGGGATTTTTACCTGGAAATTAGCAGATATTAACAAATACTGATAAATGATAATCAATGGCCATGTAAAGAAAACTTTGAACACTCCATCAAATTTAACATTTTGATAATAACCTATTCTGCCCATATGTTAGTCTTGTCTTCCTCAAATCTATATAATTCCCATAAGATTATCTTTAAAGTAAAATATATAGTTGTAAAATAAATATCTTAAATATATTAATATTGTCTTTCCTTAGCCTAAAAATATAAACTTTTAAAAATGTTATAATATAATAAGTATTTTATCTTTTATTCAATTAGAGAGATTCCTACTATTGCCTATAGGCTTAGTAATAGGAAAAGTAAAATTAAATGAGTATAATAGTTGTTTTTTGTTTTGCTTTATTGTATCTGTGTGTGTGAAAGGGATGGACTAGTTTACATAACACTAAGGAACTTGGAAAATAAATTCACCTCTAATAAGAGATAAATTTGGGGTGCATGCTTAATATTTATATAAAATATAAACATTAATTCATATAAAATGAACGTTTGACTAACACGTTCCATAATTTCTTGGTGGTTAACTGTGTTTCCATTATTACTGACCAAGAAATAGCACTGTCCAACTCAGAATAAGAACTCAGCGGTTGGATAATACTTTATTTGGGCTAAAGAAAGCATTGAGTGAATAAGGCCATGAGTGCAAGCGTCAGATTACCTGCTTCCAAATACTAACTTTATTTCTTACAAATTATCCGACCTCAGTTAGTGATTAAATTTTGTTTTACTTTACTTTCACCATATTATTTTGGGAAGAACTTAGAAGTATCTGACACAAAGAAAGTCCTCAATATTAGCTATTATTATTTTAATAAATAGAGTCACAGAATATTTATAACAAAATATTCAGGGAATGGTTCTCTGCTTTACTGGTGATGGCATTTTTTTTATACATTCTCCACATTTTGAATCAAAAGCCAAGTCTGAAATCTTCAGAACTGATGGAATTTGGGGCAAGATACTCCTATGTTTGAGGATTTGATTTTACTATAATGATTTTCCAAAGCTCCCTGTTAACCACTACATATTACAATATTCATAACTAAAATTCCCGTTTTTTTAATGCTTTCATGATAGTATTAATTAAAAATTTTTATAGCATTAATAGAAACTGAATGATGTAGTTAGTGTCTGGATTTCACTGAACAACTATTAAGTCCGTGCAACATTACTGATTATATATATATTTCAGTGCAGAGAATTTTAGATTCAGTCTCCAGATCATTGATGATAAATGCTTAATTTTAATCTTGCTTTTAAATATGTGTCTAATATCAGTCACAAGAGGCTAATAAGTATGACTTTACAATTTTCAAACTTTATCACCTAAAAACAAAATACATTGTCAATGCATTATCTTCATTTATATCTATCACAAAATAGCACACACACATCTAGAAAGCCATCAATGTCAATTCTTCATCTTATCTAACTTATGTTAGTTGTTATTTTTTCCTTTATAAGGGGTTGGAAAAAACAAATCATTTTTAAAAAGCACAAACAAAAATGAGCACTAGAAAAAGTGGTAGTTTTCAATAGTAAAGTGCAAGGTCATTCATTAGATGGGCAGAACTACCAAGAAAACCAACAATGGGCACTTTGTATTTTTACTAAGACTATAGCAGTCTATCTAGAAACACAACTTTGTTCATGTGGCTTACTATTATAATTGTGAATTGTCTGTGGCAGTATCTGTTCCCATGTTTCAACTACAAAAGTGAAACATGACCACTGAAGAATCTCTCTCTCTCTCTCTCTCTCTCTCTCTCTCTCTCTCTCTCATCTCCATAAGAAATTTCCACGGTTTCACTTATTCTTCACCCAAGATAATGGTGAAGTCTTTAGGCTTTTTATTTCTGCCGATGAACTATGACTGTTTATAAGGAAAGGGACTAATTCTAGTTTGATTTAGTTTAATGAAGTACTATTCATGTTAATGTTACTTGAGAAGGGATGTGACACCTTGAGATTCCAACTAATGTGACAAGTTTGATTCACTGAATTTAACCTGAGGTCATGGTTCACGGTCATCCCAGCAATGCCAAAAGGGATGGCCTATAACAATACAAATGTTTTCAAATTTGAAGTTGCTCCAAGTTCCACTTGGAGGCTCTCAGGAAATGTGTCTCTACACTGGGCCCCAGAAAATCAGAAGTTCTTTTAAAAATATTTAACAACTTGGCCAGAGATACAAAGCATCAAAGAATACTTAATTTAAAGAGAATATGAAGTAGAAGCTAAATCCAAATTAGTTTTTTGGCAATGGAATGGAAAGTTTATTGGAATATAATAAGGTCTAGACAGACGATGTATTAAACTTTCGGAAAATAATTGTGACTGTAAAGCACTTACTCAAGAAGGAAAACTAAACTAGAAAATTAGATTAACTCCAACTTCCACATAATCAAGAAAACTATTTAATCTGATGAGATAGGAGTACATTTCAAAAACCACTGAAATCCAGCCTTTAAATCTATTTTTGGAAGAGAAAAACATTTTTTTTTTCCTGAGAGTTTTTCTTGTTTAATTTATTCCCAAATGAACCTGGCATTGTAGTTATCCCTACAAGCAGTTCTGGCTTAATGTCTAAAACTTGTTTTTGAATTTGCTAAATATGTGTGTTTTAAGCTAAAGTATAGCCCTACCCCATCCCCAATCCCCAACTGAATCAGGACTTTTCTAGAAAAATGTAATTTGAATAAAATATTTCATATCATGATATTGGAGTTTTAAGAGTTAATTTATCTATTAAGGTTATAAAAATCTAGAATAGGAAATGTAGATAAAGAACTATCAGTGTAAGATGTATTCAAGAAAGCCATGTCCTCGAAACAGAGCAAACTATGTAGTGCAGCATGATTGCTAGCAACTGGCAAAATATTAAAAAAGGAAAGTAGTACAGGAATTAGCATATTAGAATCACAGAGAAAGAAGGTTTGTAGTGATATTTTTCATAAGTCTTATTTCATGAAAGTAGCATCATGAATACATTTTCAGTTTACCTCAAAATAAATGCATTTTTAAAAATTCTTACAATATGGTACTAAAGGAGAAAAACAAATTTAATCACTTAAGTATCACATTTTAAGCACGATCAGCAACAGTTTATTATTTCAAATATCTCACTATGTTTATATACATATATACACATGTATACTCCATCTCTGTCTCTCATACACACCCAAATACACACACACAAACACAAACACACACACACACACACAAACACACACACACACCTGTGGGCACAAATGGAACCGACAATACACATTGCTTCTTACTGTATCTTTTTTCAGTCCCTTCCTATCCTCTCACCCTTCCCACTCTCACTCCTTGAATTTCAAAAGGTCATCTATGCTGTGGATTTGTTTCAGATCTATTGTGGATACCTTTACCTTGTTTTCAGTGATGATGTGATTGTATTTATATATTATACATATACAAACTTTTTATTATTACAGGAACAGTATAATCTATATTCTTCTTTCATATTGTGCTTCATTGTGCTTTTTAGTGAGGGATTGCTCGAACATGTATTGTAAAAATCACTCCCTTTCAACTGGCATAAAAAATTTTTGGCTTAACAATGTTCTGTTGTATCAATTCATCAATATTTATTCAAGTAATCTCTATAAAATAACATTCTGATTTTCTCTCTCCTTTCTTCACATATAAATATTTCCATATTTACCCAATAGGAAAATTGTCTCATTTAATTCCAATTTTAATATTTATTCCCAGAATGACTTTCAAAAAAATTGTTTAAAAAAAAACAACACATTTTTATCAGTGCTCTAATGAGAATATTCCATTCCCTGAATATAATCCAACAGTGGCTGGTATTCTTTTTTGTTTTTTGTAAGAAACAACACATCATTTTTACTTTCAGTTAACTAGGTAGTGTGAAATTAAGCGTCTTTTTATCATGGTTTCAGCTGTTGGATTTATGTTTCTTTAAATTGCATTATAATAGGCTTTTTCAGTTTTCCTATTGAGTTCTTTGTCTTTTAATCTTTGAAGGAGATTTTTGAATATTATACATATCATTTTGATTTGTTATTTGTGCTAAAAACATTTTTCTCAATATGTTATTTAAGGTTTTTTTCTTTGCTTTTGTTAATTTTTTCAATTTTTATATTTTTACATATTTCTCTTTGCCTCTATAGTTTTGGGCTTTCTGACTTTCTTAAAAACTCTTGTAACACCTAAGATATATATTTTTTCACTCTTCTAAAGTATATTATTGCAAACATTTTATTGTATACATGTGGATACATTTATACATGTATACACATGGCTTTATTTATACATTCTTCTAAAATATGTAATGTATAAATGTATTAATTTATTTAAATATACTTGTAAATTAAGGTTCAACTTTATAAGGTTTAATAAAATATAACCATTGTTGTCATAGATTAACTTTATGTAAATATTAAGGTATACTGCAAGAAATCTGTTTTAATCTATGTGTCTACTCTCCATTCCTGAACCAATGTCATCTGTTCTATAGCAAGTGCCCTTGTGTGCATGTTTACGCACGCGCGCGCATGCGCGCGCGCGCGCACACACACACACACACACACTCACACACACACTCCTTCCTGGCATAATCTATGATCAAGAAAGTTGGGTTCAAATCCAGGCTGGATAAATTACTGCATGTGTGACATTTGATAATTCATTTGATAATACAATCTGTGTTTCAAATTCCTTATGAAGTGTAATATTAACATATACTATTAATATATTGCATTAATAATTCAATAATATATTGCAATAATAATGCAATTAATAAAATAACATAAGAATACATAGGCTTGTATGGAGATTACATGAGTTCATGTATATACTTTATACATTTATAAACTGAAAACACTTTATACATTGCCAGAGTTATAGTGCATCTGCATGTTTTGATCTTTCACTTTTACCTTTGCCTACCTCATAGATTTCTAATTTTTCTCTCTAGGTAGTGTAGTGGATGCTATGTTGTTTCACTCAGATATGCCCGTTATGACAGAAGCACTCATTTTCCTCCCTTGCTGGGTCTGTTAGCTGGCAGTTTTTCTTAGCTAAGTCCTTCTCTGGGACTTGCTCTAGCTGAAAAACTACTTCACCCAAGGCCATGCTTCTTCCAAGAGGCAGTCTCCTTCCAATGATTGTTTGACAAGGGAGTCTAAAAGCTGGGTTACCTTGCCCAATTTAGAACAAATATTAAGGGTCATTCCAGCTTCACAGCTCCCTATTGGATTGGCTGAGACTTTTGTTACAAAAGTAGTAAATTCATTCTTCTTTGCCCAATTTTGATTCCTTAACTTCTTAAAGATGCTGGTCCTAAAAATGTTTATTTCTATACTTTCTGGTAAATCTCCATTACAAAATTTGCTTCTCAGGGATCCCAATCCTGAAATAAGCAGTTTATCATTTTAATCAGATGGCTTGTGTTAGTGATAGATGTCCTGAATCTGTCAAAATCTTAAAACATCTTTCGTTTGTCCTGACAGAAGAATGCACTCTTTGCTGAATATAATATTTTTAATTCATATTTTTTTCTTTTTTGCATTCTATAGATATCATTCTATTGCTTTGTAGCTTTTTATATAGTAGTGGATGAGAATTGTGATATGTTTGATTACATTTCTTTATTAGTTAGTATTTTATCTATATACTGTGTTTCCCCGAAAATAAGACCAAGCTGGACAATCAGCTCTAATGTGTCTTTTGGATCAAAAATTAACATAAGGCCCGGTATTATATTGTATTATATTATATTATAATATATTATATTATATTGTGTTATATAAGACCCGGTCTTATATTATAGTAAAATAAGACCGGGTCTTATATTAATTTTTGCTCCAAAAGACGCATTAGAGCAGATTGTCTGGCTAAGTCTTATTTTCGGGGAAACATGGTATCTGTTACATATTTTACAATTATTACTAGAATCAGGAGTACATAGTAGGCTAAGTCTTTCTGAAATCTATTTTGTAAGGAATATTTATTGTTTAGACTTACAAGTTTCCTCAAGTGAAGGAAAGACTTATATTAATTTTTTTTTGTTATGTCCTATGACTTATCAGTTCTTTTTGCTCCCTTTGAAGAACAACTATTTACATACTTGACATCCTACATCTATTTGACAAGTCATGTTTTCATTGCCTTCCTTTTTTTTTTTTTGCATTTTGAGATATTTTTCCACTTAATTTTCAGGTTATCATTTTCTCTTTAGGTTCACATTTTAAATCTTTAATTAATATTTATATATATAAATTATATATATGTATGTGTGTATATATATATAGTTATATATATATAGTTCTTCAGAATGTTTATCTTCTTTTTTTTTTTAGATTTTTAAAAAAAATTATTTCCAGGCATATTGTTACATTAACAAAACATTTTTGAGTCTTTCTGTTTAAAAAGACACATACAGGAATAAATCCACAGCAAAAATAGCTTATCATCTTCAATAATTAAAAACAGAATATCTTCAATATGCTGTCATTATTTTTGAAATTTGTTTTCTGTCCACTCCAGAAATTTTATTTCCCTTAGAGCGGGCTGTTTTAGTGGATCCACTTAGGTAAATTTTATTTTCTTCTTGTACTCATGTTTCTAGTCACTCTGATAGTCTGAGTAGTAGAAAATCAACACCTGAGGGGTGAGAAGCAGAGGAGTCCATTTTCCTAAAGTCTTGTGATATTCTAAAAATAACTGTTGAAATGCTAGAAGAGGCCTCACTGCTCCTAGGATTTTTTTATTTGTAGCCTTTGGATAGAGGGATGAACCTAGGAAACCTGCGCTGCTTCTCTGAACATCTTTTATTCCCCAGTTACCTAATATGACCTGTTAGTATCACACACATAGGAATATGGCAGAACAATAACACAAAAGGCCAAGTGTTTCCTGAGAAATATGGAAGTCTCATCTATACACAAGTAATCCCTCAGTTGGTCCCTACTTTTGTCAGGAGAAGAGCCTGCCAACATCTGTTCCTGGTATACTGCCACAGTAGCTTCTTCTAGAGTGCATCATCATGATCATGGCTGATTTTTCTCAGGAGAGGTCTTCTCATCAGAATTTAGTTTGGATAGGACTTAAAAATGCTTTTTAGAGGCTGTTGTCTTGAGATCAAAAGTAAATAGAAAATATTTATATGCTCATATAATGGGAATTCTGATATCTTATTTCCAACATTTAGGTCCAATACATAGACAATATCCTAAAGAGTGACTAAGGACTACAAAGTTGTCTACCTTAACAGTATGAAAGTAAGGGTGTAGCTTTCTTTCATAATGTGGAGGGAAGTGTAGACGTAGAGGCAGAGGTAGATGTTAGAGAGCCTAATAATAGATTCTGGAACTTGGGTATATCTCTTTAGTGTTGTGCTAAGCTGGGGTATGGGAATCAGATATCTTTAGCTACAGCAATTTCTGTAGAGGTCTGACAGCCAAGAGCAATGTTCTAGAAGGACTTCCAACACCTGAGGCAATGTCATTATTCCTGAAGAAGGATCGGAATGACATATCACCACAGTCAAAGCCTTGTGTGGTTCAGATTCAGTCATGTTTATTTTCTAATCTTATAAAGGAGGGAATTTAAAGATATAGGAATAGTGCTTGGAATACAAAATAAGTACTTACGTAAATTAATTCAAGTTTCAAGAACCATATGTGGGGACATTAACAATAGAGCTATTATCATCAAAAGTTGGAAGTTGAAAAGAGGAGCAAGAGAACTATATTTTCATTTTTTCTTAGGAAAAATTCTAAAGAGAACATAAAAATTTCAAATATAGAAGTACCTCAGTAAGATTATTATAGTGATAGAAAGTCTCCATCAAAACCTTAAAATTGCAAATTTCTACAAAGTGACCTCTGTGCAGTGGTTCTGTGGCATGGATTTGGCAACAGTTGCTTTTCTCTTCAAGCTCTTCTGTACTTATTCATGTGTTAGTATGATCAAAAGAAAAAAAATGCTTTGTAAAGATTAATGACAATTTTTATATCAAAGAAATATTTTTCTACGGTGGAATTTCAGAAACCATGGCATCTAAGTGGTGGAGGTGATCGGGTTGTATTTATAATTAGATGCCTTATCTGACATTTAATTTCGTAGTAGAAAATCCATCTATATCATCATAAAAGTTATCCCATCATAGGTGAACATCATGCTAAACCTCTTAAAATGTATCATGAAACACTGAAACATCTAATGGAGTTGGGTTCTCTAGAAATCAGGTGCTGATATGGTGAATCATATGTAGAATATTAGAAAGGGTGTGGAAGGAAGCAGGGTCATGTAGAGGTGTATCTGACCTGTGATACAATCTTACAGAAGGCTTAACGATGGGTTCAGGAACTTGGATGTACCTCTTTAGTGTTGTGATAAGCTGGGGTAAGGAAATCAGATATCTTTAGCTACAACAATTTCTGTAGAGAGCAGACAGACGAGAACAATGTTCTAGAAGGACTTCCAAAACCTGAGGCAATGCCATTATTCCTGAAGAAGGATTGAATGACATATCACCACAGTCAATGCCTTGTGTGGTTCAGATTCGTTTTTTTTTGGGTGTGTGTGTGTGTTTTCCATGTAGGTTATGCAAGCAGCAACTTCATGTTTCTGGTGAACATCATTTCCAGGGAGAAACTTTGAAGTGGAAATTTAGTGGGTCCCCTCTCACTAAAACTGGTCTCAAGGATGCAAATAAAATGCTGTATTTCTCCTACCCTTTCTAGATTTCCCTCACCCTCAGATAGTGTTCTGCTTATCTCACTGTTAGCCAGAGGCATAACCCAGATACTCTTTCCTGAAATTCTAAGCCATTATCAAACACTAATCAGGTCTGGATTGTTACCATTATCTATAGACAGTAAAAATTGGGGGAAATGTACCAGTATGTTCTTACAGATCAACGGGATGCTAAACAATTCATCCCTATTTCCTTATATGATAGTGGTCTTACCTCCTACTAACGATAGGGACAGCTATCTCTGCCAATATGATTCTTCTTGCCTATTGGTCTCTTGGTATGAGGAGTCTAGGGTTGTCACATGGATATTGTAGTTTCAGTCTGATAGAACTCTTGCTAGTTCTCCTAGTGGAAGTGTTTCTGCTGTAGTAGACAGGATCTCTAAATCTGCAGGGCTTAGAGTTGCAAGGACAGAAACAAATTCTCCCAAGTAGGTCACTTGTTGTGATGGTAAGCAGAACCACTCTTGCTTCTGCAATTTGATTTCAGTTTTCTATCTACTGGGGATACAGCATTATACAACATTCTTTAAAGTGTACACTACTGTGTCCTAGAGAATGTCACTTCTTTTTATTGACTCCTTTCAATAACCTGTTCCATAACTTTATTGGGCCATTTACGGGTGGTCCTATATGTGATGTAAAAGTGAATTTTATGTCTTACTCAATGTTACATGGATTCCTATGTTACATGGATTCTTATTTTGTAAGCCCTCTGAGGTGGATGCTGTCTCATGTGCGTTAACTTGTGATTCATAGATTTTCACATGCTGTACCAATGCTCCTATGTCCACCTATATATAATTACCCCAGATGTCCTTACCTCTAATCTTGCAATCTTTTTTCCTTCCAGGTTCCTGATTAAGTTGAGTATCCCTATCCATAAGTATGTATATATTCTATTCCCTTCTCTTTCCACTCAAAGTGGATTACGTAGTAAAACAGTTCAAGTTATGTTTATTAGGAGAACTTTTCCTCACTACTTTCTTTCAAGGCCAATCCTGAGTAGAAATGCAGGGCAACTGTCATCGATTTTTGGTTTGCACCCACATATAGAGTCAGCCTCCGTATGAAGTAGCCTGGGGTTTTCCCTCGTCTCATCTGGTCATACATGGTCTCCCATTTGTGTTCATAGCTGTGCTAGATAAGAGAAGCTCAGCAGCTAGGATGGTAGAGGACATGGGAATCTGGGCTACGTGCTTATGGAACTTGCTTCTTCTCTCTGATCCTCAATCTACAGAAAAATGAACAGTCTCTCTTTAAAAAAAGGTATCCTTTAAGAATTGGAACCAATTAACTGAAAAAGAGCTTCAGTCACCAGGAGGAACGACCTTGTGTACCCATATATATCAGCCCAGTAAAATTAGGTTGTGTTCAAAGTAGAAAAAAAAAATAAAAGACAGCAAACATGGAATCCTAACTTGGGATAGAAAATGGAGAACAGCTGCATCTCAAAACTGGAACTGAGAAGAGTATAGAAAGGGAGAAAATACTCAAATTGTTTTTCTCAGTGGCCATATTGTCATTTGTGCATCTCATTGAAAATCTTGTCTCCTCTCATGTCATTCCTATTTACTTAAATCAACTATTTTTTCTTTTAAGCTTTTTGCTAAATAACCCTAGATGGTATCTAAGACCAATAGACTTTTATTTATATTTGAAAGAAAATCTAGGCCCTTTCAAGTAGTGGAAACAGCATGAACAAACCTGTTACATGACATTTTGTTCTTTTCAGACCACTAAAGAATGATAAACAGAAGAGCATAGATAAATTGTATTATTGTTCTGATCTGAGAGTCAGAAAAGGCAGAAAGAAGTGTGTTACTATAGAATATTCATCTCTGTTCTTTTAAAATTCCTTAGAGACTAAAATCACTTTCCAGATTATAGAAACTGGTAATTTTTACATTTTCTTTTTTTTTTTTTATGAGAAATTACATAAATACTACATTGAATTGGCAACAACTATTCTTTTGTCATTTTAGAGCTTTGGGACTGTGTGGGAAGTTGGATGTAAGTGGAGGAGTAAAGTGTTACAATTGGATGAGGCAATTAATACAAAAATTTTTTTTTTTTTTTTTTGCATTTCTAACTCAGGAAGAGGAATGTTATATTAGCTGTGAAAAACAAAGGAATGAAATTTACAGTAGGGATCTTTTCTTGTATTGAAAGACTCACTTAGAAAACATTTCACATTCATATTTTTCAAGCTGTGTGCTATTGTTTGAACAATGGAAACAATTATTTCTAGTAGTAACATACTTTATAATACAAATATTTTGCCTGTCTGGGAAATTCTGGGGGAGTGGGCCATTTTTGAGTGTGCATGCGCCGCAGTTTATCTCAGAAGTGTTTATGAATTAGATACAGTTACAATAATCCTTAGATGTAAGGCTATCAGATAGTTTTGTACTTACCAAAAGACCTGCAAAATATTTTTAGAATTATCTGTGTCTTGCAGACGTTCTTAAGCCACAGCAAAAATTGTTTAATGGCGAATTTATATTCCATAAAGGATTGTGCAGCTGAAAGTCAGATTGCGTGACTAACCACTGATGGAGGTAAAATCTAAGTAAAACCACATCTGTGTGTAATAATCTGCAAGTCCCTGGGGAACAAATGCATTTCACTCAGTTCTCCATCCCTGTTGGCTGGTGTGTTTTATCAGATGGACATATGTATATCCCATGGACCTCAATCCTAGAGTCCTGGCTGAAAGGAAAGTTAAAGACAAAAATGAATATTTAAGGTTTGGGAGCAGTCTTGAATTGGATCTCTGGCACGTTGGATTAAATGGCTTAACTACTGATTGAGTAAATTATTTTTTAGAAAAATAATCCCTACACTTTTTTCAGAGATTGCTCAAGTTTTAGAAAAGAAATCAATGTAATTACTATCAGATACACAAACAAGAGAAGAGAAAATAGTTTCCAATACTCTACTAGATCAAAGTTTTCCCAGCTGTGGTCTGTAGTTATAATTAGGGAGTACAGAGTTTCTCCAGATAACTAAAAAATATGTTTTTATTAAAAAAAAAAGTATATATATGTACACACATATATATACACACACACACATATATATGAAGAATTAAAAGCATATAAAATAAACAACAAAACAAATCTTTGATGTATTTAGGTTAAGATAAGCTTCAGAACACTTTATTTTAAATATGTGAAATTCAGAAAATTGCACTGATGTTTTATGGCGCTGGGAAACCACATAATGGGGAGGGGGTATTAAATAAAACAACACCAAATGTGTTTACTGTAACATAATTTTAAAGTACTTGACAAGTTATAGTGCATGAAACATAACTTTCATTAATTTTCACTATAGTCATTGTTTTATGATTTTATGTAATTATCTAAAACAATGTTTTACCTTCCTTAAAACTAACTCAAGCATAGATAATAATAAGCTACACAGCACATTCAAGTTTTCTTATCTTTTGGTGTCAGAAACTTGTTATGGGAGGCAAGGTAGGGAAGGTAAGGAATAATAGCATAGAGCAAATATGTAATGCAAATTGGATGTTTAATCTCAGCCTAATAAATCAATTAAGCAAGGTAATTTATTGAAGAGAAAAGCTGATTTCCTTCATAAAGAGTGAACATGTGTTTCTGATTTCATAAATTCTTTCTTAAACAGGTTCTCTTTCCACACACTCTCAATTCCTATTTTATTGAAACATAAATATTTATCATTCGAACTTAATTTTCCATTTTAGTTTTAACTTGATTAGTTTATTTTTACCTTATAAGTGGTATAAATTAAGTAACATTTCTACTACTATTAATCACATTATTACATAATTATGCAATCTTTCTTCCTAGTCATTCCAGAAAGATTGATATATGAATCAGCCCAGTGCCCAACAGAAAATAGCATACTCAAAATAGAATTATTAGATGAACATTTATTATTAGATAAGAGTTATTAGATAATCCTTCATTGACAAAGAATCATTTATAAAGGTGTAGCCTCAGGAGACTTGAAAGAGTAAAATAATCAGGAGCTAGTAGTGTCTGTTCTGTCACCATCCCTATGCCTGACAGGACAGAAGGAAACATTGTCAGAAACTGAAAAAAAGTTTTGTGTAGAGAAAGCCACTTTTTGTGAACCAAATCATTCTATTGAGGGCAAAGTCAGCCCACAGAGACACCACAGATAAAGAATAAGGTAAATTTCCTGACTTAATTTTCTCTTTCAGTCTTTCTTTAGGTCCTCCTACATTCTTTCAATCTCCTTCCTGATCTTCCTCTTAACTTCGTAAGAAAAATGACCCAAAACATTAAAAATGAAGTAAGAGGAACACTGCAGGTCTTTTCAATATCACATTGGGGTATTATTTAACAAGCTCTCTAAAGAATTATTTATTTCTCCAAGAACACAGAGAAGTCTTTGACCTTGGTGTTCATTATTAATTATAGGCTGAGACTATTTGAACTTGCATGTTAAGTTGCAGATTTTTGTCTGGTAGAGATCAAATTATTTCTGTATGGTAGAAAAGATAGCCTATATTGTTTCACCCTGTAGGACAGCCTCATTGATTTCCACTTTAATTAATGAGTTGAAAAATATCATTGACACCCTTTCAATCTATTCTGTATGAGTCTCATTTTTTAACTGAAACTGGTTAGAAGTTAGAGGATACCAGAGTCTGTTAATGAAATCCATACAGGTGAGCATTGAGGCAAAAATTAAAGTGGAGAAGGATGGGTCATAACTCTCAAGGAGCAAATGGAAGATATTTTACCCAATTACAATCTTTGATCTTTCATGCTGTCTTATTTATTTCCCAATATGACTAGTCAAAATATGAACACATTTTAAATTACTGTGCTTATACATGTATTATTATTATTATTATTATTATTATTATTATTATTTTACAACAAGGACGCTTTTGTGTAAAGATGTCATGGATACAGACCACTAAAGCCATGTGGGACAGATGAAAAATAGGATTTGTTGGAGGAAAACCTTATAAATACAAAGATAGTAGAATCTCTATTATAATATAATCATAATACAAATTCCTCACATGTTCAATTGTGAGGAATTTGCATTATGAGCCCCTTACAAAGACAAATGTAAAAGTTTTCTTTCAGGATGTCTGTCCATAACACAATACCCTTGACCCCACCTATATCCTTGATTTGGACCTGGGATCCAAATTTCTAGCTTACTGAACTTGAGGCAGAGGTGTCTGTCCTTTGTCCAGAGCGATGAGTTCCATAAGCACCCTAGGATCACCATTTTGTAACCCTAAGCAACAGATATGGCAGGAAAAGGTGGACCTAATGCCATCTGGCAGTCATTGTCGATGTTCATGTCTCTCCATGTGTCCTCTTTCAGGACACTATGTTCATGCATCCTCTAAGGTCATATGAAGTGTCCATTAATAAGCTGCAGTCACAGCAGGCATTATATGAACTATTTATTGATTCCTGAGACTGAAGTAGGCAAGAAAAATAGTAGGTAAGTAAGTATACTGTTACTCTGAAAAAAAGGAAGGAGAAAACATTTTCTTAAATTTTTACAGCACCATGACTCCTGGGTATCTAGAAGCTCAGTCAAGGAAAAGATAGGTATGTCCAGGTAATGTTTCATATTTTTTAATTCTGTTTTATTTCATTTTTTTTTAGATTAACAGGTAGTTTCTATATGCATGGAAAATAGGATATTTGTTGGGCAGCCCAATCCTTTGTTGTGATTCATTACCATGGAGGCATTGGCCATGGATATAGTAGGCTATAATGGAGACAACAACTGCTTAAACTTGGTTGGTATTATTAGTCTCATGATTCCCTTTACTTGTGCTTGCTTAATATGGGCATGTACATAAGCAACATAACATTTAAATTATTGAACCAGCTTTAGAATCTTTTCTATAGAGAGGTACCTACATGGAAGCCTATTTATAATCCATTCATGGGTAGTCCAAAGTCTACAGTTAGGACATACAGTTAAGACAATTGCTGGTTCATGAGTTTGTGTAAATGTGTATTTTAAACTGTTTTCATGTCTCTAGAAGCACTTATACTGAGTGTCCAAATGCTGTTTTATCGGTAATGTATTATCATCTATGAATGAATGTAGCAATCCATTGGATTTGCCCACATTGGAGGCAAGCTGATTTATACGTAAACCATAGGTACCGAGTTTTGTGGGTGAGGCCCCCATTGGGCCACTAATTTGGGTGAAGAAGTAGGTAAGACTATCTTTTTGTCTAACAGGTGAACACTCGAAAGTAGCTAAAGTATTTTATCGAGGACCTGGGTTGAGGTTTTAACTGGAAGTGCCATTTTCATTTTTCAGTGAGTTTATTAAGTATCGTCTCATAGGATTTTTTTTCCCATTCTTTAATAATTGTGGTAATATATACAGCAATAAAATTTAGCATCTTAACCATTTTGAAATGTACAGTTCAGTGGTATTAAATACCTTATAATGTGCTAGCATCACCACCTTTCATCTCCAGAACTCTTCATTTTGTGAAACCACCACTCTACACTCATTAAACAATAACTCCCCACTTTCCCCTCACCCCAGTCTCTGGTAACAACCATTCTACTTTCTGTCTCTATGATTTTGACTAATCTAAAACCTCATATAATTGAAATATTACAATATTTGTCTTTTTGAGATTGGTTTATTTCACTCATCATATGTCTTTATGGTTCATCAATGTAGTAGCATATGTCAGAATTTCTTTCCTTTTAAGACTGAAAAATATTCCATTGTGGAAAGAGAACTGACTCTGAGTGGTGAACACATAATGCAATATATTGATAATGTATTATAGAATTGTACACTTGAAACCTCTGTAGTTTTGTTGAACATTGTCACACCAATAAATTTTAATAGAAAAAATATCCCATTGTATGTATATACCACATTTCTACTTATCCATTTTCTTGTTATTGTTGGATATTTAGGTTTCTTACATAGTTAAGATATTGTGAATAATACTGCTATAAACGTGGGTGTACAGATATCTCTTTATACACTGCTTTCATTTCCTTTAGGTATATAACCAGAGGTAAAATTATCATATGATATTGTAATTCTATTTTAAACGTTTTGACGAAACACAATACATTTTCCACAGCTGCTGTACCATTTTATATTCCCGCCAACAGTGCACAAGTGTTCCAATTTCTCTACATACTCACTAACACTTAATTTTCCATTTTCTTTGATACTAGCCATTCTAATGCATATGGGGTGATAGCTCATTGTAGTTTTGATTTGCACTTCATTAATGATCAGTAATGTTGAGCTTTCTTTCATTTGTTTATTGGCTATTTGTATACCTTCTTTGGAGAAATGTCTATTCAAGTCATTTTCTATTCTTTAATTGGATTGTTTGTTTTTCATTGTTGAATTTTAAGAGTTCTCTACATAGTCTGCATAATAATCCCTTATTAGACATATGACTTATAAATAGTTTCTTCCATTCTGTATGTTGCCTTATCACTCTGTTGATAGTGTCTTTTGATGTATAAATTTATTTTTTTAATTTTTATTAATTCAATTAGTCTATTTTTTTTCTTTTGTTGTCTATGCCTTTCTGTCATATCCAAAAAAAATCATTGCCAACTAATAATGCCATGTAATGATATGTGAATTAGGAATTATTAAGGATAAAATCTATAAGCAAAAAAGTAGAAAGCACACTCAACCCTTTAAAGTTTCAAAAGTTCACAAGTTAGGCTGGGCATGGGTATATGTGTCCAATAACAATGTTGCAGTAGTCTCACCTGTAATCATTCAGTTGATGCGAACATTGGCCATACGTATATACCTCCCTCACTGGCTAGGATAGGATTTATAGCCATGATTTTGTTAAAACAAAGTTATTAAAGTCACCATTTGCACTGTAATTAACTTACGTAATGGAGTTGTGCTTCTTATAACTTGCTTCAAAATAATTAGCTAGTATTAAGTCAAAATAGCCTTGCTGATGTCTTTCAAGGATCCTTGTTTTAACATGGGTTGTAAAAAATACATGAAATACCAATATTCTATTTTAAGATATTGGGGAGCTGTGGAAGCAAAAAAGACAAAATGTACTAAAAGTCTAAAATAGGAAGAGCCCTTTCCTTTTTAGATTTCAGAAGCTCAGCAAAATCCAAGCAAGATAGATACAATGAAAAACACACCTAGTTAATGATAGTCAAATTACTGAAAACTAAACGCAAAAAGAAAAATCTTAATGCAGTTTCAGCAGTATAAGTATAAGATGGAGAATTGAATTTTTAATAGATTCTATGGAAGGCAGAAGCAAATTGCCTGACATTTTAAAATTATGGAAAAACAATTTAAAAACCCAGCTAACAATATTCTCACTCAGAAGTCACCTTCAACAATGAAGGTGAGATAAGATTTCAAAGAAATGGAGATGAGAGAATTAATTGCCAATAAACAGGATCTATAAGAAATACTAGATAGGATTTTTTAGGCTGAATGAAAATAATTCCAGATAGAAACATGGAGCTGCAAGAAGAAAAGAGCTTTGGAATGGGTAGTATGTGGGGAAATACAGGACTACTCGTTGTTTAGAGCAGCATGAAAAACATCTTGAGGGATTTAAATCTGTGTAGAAATATCTTTTTTCCTCTTTTTTCTTCCATTTTTTGTTCCCTTGTTCCCCTTTTCATAGCATCTATTATCTAAATAATTTTTCCACATTCTATTTCAATTTATTTCTTTGCTTCTTAGATATATCTTCCTGCAAAATTTTCAAATGATTGCTTTAAAATTTCCATATACATCTTTAGAATTACTTTGCACAATTTCATATAAAATATAAAAATCTTTTATTTACTGCCCCCTTTCTTTAGGCTACAGTTGTCATATGCCAGCAATTCTGCTATAAGCAGTCATGTGGATTTTAAAGAAACTAAGATAAAAAAGTGTTAAAGAAAAAAAAAAGACTGCTTTATAGATATATACCATTTCTGAATTTCTTCCTTCTTCTGAATAACTGAGCTTGAATCTGTTATCATTTCACTTCAGAATACCTTGTAATACAGGTTTGCTGACAACAAATTATTTTAGATTATTAATCTGTATTTTTTTTTCATCTTTATTTTTGGAGGATACATTCATAGGATTAAAAAATTATTTATTTCTTTCAGCTTTTTGAAGATGTCATTCCACTGTCATCCAGCCTTCATAGGATCTGATGAGAATTCTCTAGTGATTTTGTTCTCTTGTGTGTAAAATGTCATTTTTCTTTGGTTGTTTTCCAGAGTTTTTCTTTATCTATGGTTTGTAGTTATTTGACCTTGATGTACATTAGCACACTTTCCTCCACATTTATCCCATTTGGACCTCTATGACCTAGAATTTTTAATTTTATATCTTTCATCTTATTTGGGAAATTTATCTCCCATTGTTTTTCCAATTATTTTTTTCTGCCTCATCCTCTCTTGTTTCTTTCTGGGACTTTAATTAAACATATATCAGACCTTTTGCTATTGGTCCACACGTCACCATCCATATGTTATTTATCTCTTTTCTGTCTTCTTCAAATTAGATAACATAAATCTACCTTCCAGTTGTTTCCTTTCTCTGTCATTTATATTGTGTTGTTAAACTCATCAAATAATTTGTTTTATCTCAGAAATTTTACTGTTATTTTAAAGAGGTTTTTTTTTTTCTTTTTTTCTTTTTTTGGGGGGGCAGGTAACAAATTAACTTTGTCTGAATCAGATTTCAAACTGTTTTATCTATGGTAGTTGGCAGCTCAAATTTCATTTCAGTTCTTTTGCTCAAAGCTTCAGGCTCTTTTGTGTCTGCCCCACGTATGCATGGTTGAGGAGTTAGGCAGAGACTTGGAAAGATTTTATGCACAGAATTTTAGGCACTGTCTTTGGCTCTCTTTGTTTTGGTATTTGCCTCTCTTTTTTTTATCACTGCCTATTAATGCCCAGGGCTCTGATTTTTCAGTCCAGAAAGACGGTAGTGTTTATATTAGAGTTTTAGTAGTTCTAGGACTAGTTATGTGTATGGTGTACTTTCAGTTTAAATTCATATCATATTCTTCTTCCCTTTTGAAAGTTATATATTTCAATTTTCATTAACTGGTACTAACACCTGAGTTCTATATACATATATTTTACTTTATTTTCTTCAATCAATTTCTCATTATTGAATAACATTTCCAAATATTCTGATTAAACAAAACATGCATGTGACAAGAAAAATCCAACATTTTAGGATTATTTTATTCTTTTCCTTTCTCTCCTGACCCCTGCTCCCCAGTCTCTCCAGCCATCAACTCTCCATTCCAACCTTTACCAAGTGTACTTCAGCCTTGAATATGTGTAGATTTTTTGTTTCTTGGAATGTGTCTCTTTTTCTTTCTTTTTTTTTAAATTTCTTTTTTCCCATGGGAGGGGTATTTTGCATTATTTTAGACTACCGTAAATTTTTATGAGTTATTAACTTGTATATACTCCTTTTGTGTCACTGAATTCTTCTGAATATTTTTCTTTATAAAAAATATTTTCTGCAGAACAATTATTCAAAGGTTTGTGTTTAGGAAAAATTTTTAGTTCATGTGTGCCTTGGAATACATTTATTATAAATACTTATTTATGTGATAGGTAGATATGAAACTCTAGATCCAAAGCTATTTTACTTCGTAATGTTGTCATGTTATTTATTTTCTTTTTTATTTTAGTGTCACTGTTTTGAAGTTTAATGTCAATCAGATTCTTCCTTTTTTGTAGATAATGTACACTCTCTCCTAAATATTTTAAAACTATTTTCTTCTTGCATTTTAATTTCTATATAAACATGCACTAAATACTTTATAGACCTAACATTTTGTTTTGTCACTCAGTTTGTAATTCTATTAGTCATTTATTCTGAAATCAGCCATGATTCAATTAAATATTTCCTCCTACAACTTATCTTTTAATTTTCTTCTATTATTTAGTTATGAGTTATTATTTTTTACTTCTATTCTTTGTATTATTTAATTTTTCTCTTGTCTTTTTTATTACCTTACTTATTTGTAGTGGATATGTTTTCCTAGTGAGGGAGCTGGGGTAAGTATTTGTTTTGGTTGATCCAGGTATCTTCTGACCCTCTTCTTTGAACCAGGGAAGAAATGACTGTTCCTAGCATATATGCCCTCTCCACTCCATTCTTGCCAAACTCATGATAACTTGCTACATAAATTATGAGTAAATTCTATTATAACTCCTGTCTCTCACATCAAAGTATGCTGTATTTTTCTTCTGATGCATCATAAAGTGGATTAGAACTGTAGCTTACCATTATTGAATATTCTTTTTAGGTCGTTTTGTATATACTTTGATATGTATGAATATAATTTGTTGTTATAAGTCATTAATTATTGATAATATTTGTAGCTATTATATATAGAACCTATGCCTTGGACAGAGATGGCCTCTAGGTTGTTCGTAGAGACTGACATGCATTGTCATGTAACTGAGGAGGGACTCCCATTTTTCTGTATGTCATAGATTATTTTTTTCCTTATAAGAAATTTGGAAAAGGCACACATACATTTGGGATTACATTCCACACAATTACTTTTTAAAGAAAAGTTTATTTTAATTCCACTTTGATAGCTTACAGTATTTGCTAATGTTGAATCTGTTTTGCTTTCCCAACTTGTGACACAATTCAGCCATTAATATGAGTGTACCTTTTACTCCTGATGGATACAGTGTCTCAAACCTCAGAATAGCATTTATCATAACATTTTGGGATAGACAACATGTTAAATTATAAATTACAATTATAAATCATTGTAATCTTAACTAAGACACTCTAACTATGTGGTAAAAATTAAGTTTACAGAGACACTAAATTGTCTCTGCCTAGAGATGCTTTAAAACATTTTCACCAAAGTAAATAGAAC
The DNA here is from genome assembly GCF_004115265.2 of Rhinolophus ferrumequinum. Taxonomy (NCBI): domain Eukaryota; kingdom Metazoa; phylum Chordata; class Mammalia; order Chiroptera; family Rhinolophidae; genus Rhinolophus; species Rhinolophus ferrumequinum. The sequence continues at coordinate 42,885,342 of NC_046291.1, read as the reverse complement.
AAGGGAATAATTGAGTTTTATTTAATGAGTTGATTTAAAATAGTTGAGTAATTTAATGGTTTACCCTTAAAGATATAAGTGTTTCTATTTCAGCACTGATGACTTCAGTTTGGATATTTACAAAATATTTATAGACAAGCCTAATTTAAATGAAGAATAACCTAATAAATATCAGAGTAAAATTTCCAGAGCTTGCTTTATTCATTTGTTCATTCAGTCAGTTTTTCAGCTACATCCATAGAAGTTTGAATAAAAAAAACGGGGTTCTGTCTATTTTTTAAACATTATAAATTTTCAAATTTAAATCAAGTTAAATCTGAATATAAGTGTTTGGCATATCCTATGTTACCAGACGTTCCTTTTGCATGTTGAATTATAAAATGCACTATTTTTTCTAACTTTTTAAAATTTAATTACATTTATTTGGGTAACATGGTTAATAAATTATATAAGTTTCTGGTGTATAATTCTATAATATATCTTCTGTGCACTGCATTTTGTGCTCACCACTCGAAGTCTAGTCTTCTTCTGTTACCATATATTTGACCCTTTTTCCCCTGAAAGGGAGTCTTTATAGTGAAGGAGTTTATCATATTTTCGAGAAGATTGTAGGTTAGTGGAAAAATTATAGAGATGACTTGAATGGGAAGGATTTGACAAATGCAAATTTCTCTTTAATCGTCAGTTTGTAGAGTTATTTTTATTTATTTATTTATTTATTTATCTGTCTATCTATCTATCGATCTATCTATCTATTTATTTATTTATTTATTTATTTATTTATTTTGATGAGGAGAGGTGTGATGACATAAAAATGAATTTGGTGGTGTCACTCTTAATTTTATCTGGGACAGTACATGGTGTAGCGTATCTTTTTTATAATTCTTTTATAAACATTCATAATTTAGCCTTCAATAAACAGTAAAAATACTTACATTGAAAAAATGCATTGTATAGAAATGGACATTTGGAACTTAACTGGCATGTGTTGGACAGGTGGTTGTTAAATAGAGCACTGTAAGTTAGAAGGGGAAAAAGAAAGTAAAGGATGGGAACAAAAAGAAACAACAAATCCACTTACTTTAGAGGAATTATGTGGTTTGATTGTCTACAGAAATATAATAAATATTTGTAGAGGGATGTGGGTTGAACTTTGATGCTATATCATTTCGAAAATAAAACTCCAGGGATCGTTTTATTTATTTCTTTATTCCCATCGAAATAAATTGATATTTGTGACGATAACTGTTGTAGTTTAAAGGGCTGTACTTATTCCATGTTTCCCCCAAAATAAGACCTAGCTGGACCATCAGCTCTAATGTGTCTTTTGGAGCAAAAATTAATATAAAACTTGGTATTATATTATGTTATATTATATTATACCTGGTATTATGTTATATTATATTATATTATATTATATTATATTATATTATATTATACCTGGTCTTACATTATATTAAAATAAGATCGGGTTTTATATTAATTTTTGCTCCAAAAGATGCGTTGGAGTTGATGGTCCGGTTAGGTTATATTTTCGGGGAAACACGGTATGTCTCAGTATTAAATGATTGGTAAAGTGAAAAAAATAATAGTTGGATTCTGTCTCTTTAAATAGTGGTACAAGCTCAGATATGTTCCTACCTAACCAACAGTAAAATTAGTTTCCACACAGAAGGTATTAAGCAAAGATGCAGCAAGCTGTTTGCCTGAGATTAAAACTCTGGTGAGCCAAGTCCAGTAAATGTGAATGTAAAGAACAGTCTTCATTGCTGGTCTTTAAAACTCTATCTGGTTTTCTGCCATCACTTTCGGGAGACTTGGTCAGTTGTTTATAGTCCAGATAATTGCAATAATAGCAATTCCGCATTGTGTTTTCTCTGTGACTCTTTGCTTAATTATTGGTGTGGTGGAGTTTATAAAATATACACTCTACACTGCAATTCAGAATTAGACTTAATAATCACCCTACATACTTTAAGAAACAGTTTCAAGCAAGTACCAAATCCTCATTCACTGCCAGATATAGTAAATCGGTCTCTAATTTAAGGCAGGGACTATGGAGTGGGAGGGGACACACTTTAGCTTAAGATTTTCTTTTTTCATTTTCTGAGGGTACAGATGTTGGACGGTTGACTAGAACTGCTGCTTTTGGGTTTGTAGTTGTTTAAAAATTGGTAGGCAGCCCACTTTCTCCTTTCTTCAGGTGCTCCTGTGATAAAAGACCACGTGGGAAATAGCAATTAACTCTACAAATCACTTTCAAGCATGATAGGAGAGGAAGTATATTCCATTAAGGTGATTGTCTTATTTTTTAAAATATTCTTTACAGATTTTCTACTTTACCTATACAGTTTCTGACCATTCATCTCCTCTCTTTCTGTAACTGTTTGTTTTTTTTTCAAAACTTCATTCCTAGCAAATTTATGCTTTACAGTAAATCCTAGGAAACATTCAATTACACATTCCCCCAGTGATGTTGTTGTACCCCAAATTTAAATCTCCTATTCCTCTGCAGTCCTTACTTTTTATTCTGTTTTTTCAACAACCTAAAGTACCTAATGTCTTGCCCAAAATGATCATATTCCAACATGAAATTCAAGTATTTCCTACCCAAATTGGCTTTATTCTCCAGTTATCCATTGCTTAATTCATTGCTGTACATTTCTTCCTTCGTTATTAAAAATTAGAGAGCTTTGCATCATTTCTTCCTTTAATTCTTTTCATGTAATCTTTTTCAAGAAAAGTGAAATGTTTTTCCCTTCAGGATTTTCTTGGATTGTACCTTACTGTTTGTGTTGTTGTAAGTACTGATTGTGCTTAATTCTCTCTTCACCATCCTAGCTCTTATTTTCATAACTCCATCCTATGGTGATTACTCTACATGCTTGAGGATAAAATTTTCTTAGGCCATTTTATCTGAAACCACTAGCAAATTTTCTTTTTTTTCCCCCAAAACTTGACCGTGTCACTTCCTGTGTGAAGATGTATGAACCCTGTTGTCTGGCATTTAAGACTCTTCATAAATTTATTCCTAGGTATCTATTCACCTTTATTCTGTACTATATTGGAAGTATTTTATTTGGAGAGATTACTTAGCAATACATCTGTTTTTCTCAGTATGTACATTCTCCCCATTCACAATTTGCCTTTTTTAATTTTAAGCTTTTAGATTTTTTTCTTTGATTAAAACCTTATTCATTCTCTAGGTCCCAGATTAATCTCTAACTTCACATAATCTTCTTGAGCTCACTGTTTTGTTTTGTTTTTTATCATTTTGCAACCCTCATTGCAGTTATAATCAGTACTGAATTATATTACTTCATTGCTCCTCATTTCACAATATTTCCTCAGATTGATGCCTACATTAAAATAGAGACTATGTAATTTATTCTTTTGATTCCCTTATAACATATATCATGTGCTATATGTATGGACTCTTAAATACTTTTCAGAAGATTAATGATTTTGCTATTTATTCAGATACCACTTATCTACAGCAGAAATCCCTAACCTATTAAAGCATCTTGGAAATTTTAGTACAAAGGACAGTCAGTAGATGTGTTAGAGAGAAAAGAGCTCTCCGGTAGATTATAAGTGACATTCTAGTTTATATAGTATATTCTTAGGTGGAAATATGTCCTTGCAGAAGAAAAATGATGGTGAGTAGGAGAGACCAAACTGAAGGTCAATATTCATATTTCTCTCCACTTCTTTTTAACATAATACATCTTTAAATTATTGTAGCATTTTTGGTAAGGTAAGGGTCGCTAACGAGCAACTGAGTATGCCACTAGTGGCCATTGTATTCCAGAAGATCGAGGATGATATATTTATCAGTAGTTTTCACAATGTGTGAAGATTAATATGAATTATTGGTGCAGAAGCAATAGATTTCATGTAAAAATTTCTTCAAATCTTCAGTCTAGGTAAAACAAGTAGAAAGCAACTAGGTAATGGACCATATAAGGAAAGGGATATTTCTACCCTAATTTTCCAGGCACAAACACAATTTTGGACTTAAAAATTACCATGCTTCTCAATATTTCTCTATCCTCAAATAACATCCTTAAATTAGTGCATGGGTACAAGCAAGGCTTTGTTCACTGTGGTGGATGCATATTAACAGGTTAATAGACACATTGGACAAATTGGATATGAATATAATTCTCAATTTGGTTTATTGGTGCCTGCCAGAATTGATATAGCTTTCATGACACCATTAGAATGTATGACCAATTGTGGCCAGTCGATTCTCAAATCTTCCTACGTGCTTATTAATAAGTCTGTCATTTCACAGACACTACCAAGAGGACATTTTGAGAATGGAATTTTTAATCTGTCACATTGCAGGTAGAAAATATTTTTGTATGAATCCTAAGGAATGCTTTTTACTGTGAAGGTAAAATTAAAATCCAACAACTCAAGCAAAATTGTGCAAGGCATCTTTTTGGCAAAGGCAACATAGAATATCCTTGCCACCCTCCCTGGACAGTCTGGGGCTCTTGCAAGCCCCTGAATACTGTAGGGCTTACATGAGTTTGCACTGTGAGCATAGCCAACGAAAGTATTCGAGACAGAACTGATTGGTTTCTCTTAACTACACTGCTTCAGTTTTGTGCATCTGGCACACAAGTAGGTATAAATAGGGCTACTAAATAACAAATATATATGCATTTTTTCTGCCTTTTTATTTGCAAAGCATTTGAGAACAGGAATGCATGTACACAACTGGGAAAATAATTAAATACAATATTTATAGCTCTCTCACTAGAAAGAGAACCAGTACTATTGTATTCTTTATGAAGGAATCTTTCCATCTTTAGAAGTCAACTTTCTGCTAAGCAGGACATACACAAGCAGAGCTAACTATGTTCAAATGTATTCTCAAACGTAAAGTGAAAGCTTCAATGACCATATTAGACACAAGTTATGCCCTATTTCACACCCTCTCAGCTTACCTTTTTTTATTATTATTATTAGTTTCAGGTGTACGAAACAATGCAATAGTTAGGCATTTCATCCCTCACAAAGTGATAACCCCTCTCCCGCAATCTATTGCCCCTCTTACATTGTATATATCTATTACAATTCCATTCACTTTATTCCCTGTGCCATACTCCATATCCCATGACTAGGTACATTAAATTATAGTTGACATACAATATTATTCAACTTCAGCTTCAGGTGTGCAGTGCAGAGGTCAAGCCTCTACACTGTCCATGAAGTGTTCTCCCTAATAAGACATGTGCCTATCTGACACCCTGTAAAATCTTTACATTATTGATTATATTCCCCAACTGTCTTTCATATCCCCGTGGCAATATAGTAGTTGTCAATTTATGTTGTCTAATCTTTTCCCCTTCTTCCTCATCCCCGACCCCCTCTCTTCTAACAACCATCAGTTTTTCCTTTGTATGTCTAAGACTATTTCTGTTTACTTTGCTCATTTATTCAGATCTTTAGATTCCACATATAAGTGAGATCATATAATATTTGTCTTTCTCTGACTGACTTATTTCACTTAGCATAATGTTCACTAGGTCCATCCATATCGTTGAAAATGGTAAGATTTCATTCTTCTCTATAGCCGAGTAATACTCCATTGTACAAATGTACCACAATTTCTTAATCCAGTCATCTACCGATGGGCATTTCAGTTGTTTCCAAGTTTTGGCTATTGCAAATAGTGCTGCAATAAACATAGGGGAGTATATATTTTTTTTGAATTAGCATCTTGGATTGCTCTGGGTAGATACCTAAGAGTGTCATTGCTGGGTCATAACGTAGTTCCATTTCCAGTTTTTTGAGATACCTCCATACTGATTTCCATAGTGGCTGCACCAATCTGCAATCCCACCAATGGTGCAGAAGTGTTCCCTTTTCTCCACAACCTCACCAGCACTTGTTTGTTGATTTATTGATGATAGCCATTCTCACTGGAGTGAGGTGGTATCTCATTGTGGTTTTTATTTGCATTTCTCTAGTGATTAGTGAGGTTGAGAATTTTTTCATATGTCTGTTGTCCATCTGAATGTCCTCTTTAAAAAAAATGTCTCTTCATGTCCTCTACCCATTTTTAAATTGGGTTGCTTGTTTTTTTGGTGTTGAGCTGAATGAGTATTTTATAAATTTTGGATATTAACCCCTTGTCAGGTATATCATTGACAATTATCTTCTCCCATTCAGTAGGCTGCCTTTTTGTTTTATTGATGGTTTCCTTAGTTGTGAAAAAAACTTTTTAAGTTTGATGTAATCCCATATGTTTATTTTTTCTTTTACTTCCCTAGACCTAGGGGATATATCAGTAAAAATATTACTCAGAGTAATGTCTGCAAATTTATTCCCTATATTTTCTTCTAGGAGTTTTATGGTTCTGGGTCTTACATTTAAGTCTTTAATCTAGTTTGAATTTGTTCTCATATATGGCATAAGGAGGTGGTCCAGTTTCATTTTTTTGCATGTGTCAGTCCAGTTTTCCCAGCACCATTTGTTCAATAAACTGTCTTTACCCCAATGTAAATTCTTGGTTCCCTTGTCATAGATTAAATCACTATATATGAATGGATTTATTTCTTGGCTCTCTATTCTGTTCCATTGATCTGTGTGTTTGTTTTTATACCTGTACCATACTGTTTTGATTACTATAGCCTTGTAGTATGATTTGATGTAGGGTAGCATGATACCTCCCACTTTGTTTTTATTTCTCAAGATTGCCGTGGCTATTCAGGGTCTTTTACGGTTCCATATAAATTTTAGGATTATATGTTCTATTTCTGAGGAAAATGTCATTGGTAGTTTGACAGGAATTGCATTGAATCTATGTATTGCCTTACATAGGTAAGTAGTATTCAGCTTACCTTTTACTCTAGGAAATGCTATGGAAACTAGCTGTATGCAAATATAATCTAATTGCAACTTGCTGAACTGAATCGGGTATCTCTAGCTTTCTACATTGTGATTCTTGTCTACCACCATGTGAGATACCTATAGGAACCTGCAAGCAATTCTGACATTTATGCAAATCTAGAATGGTGGAACTATCGATAACTCACACTGCAACCTTTGCCTAATAGGCATCAGGATCTGAAGAGTACCCACTTCTGTTGTCCCTGAGATTATTGGTATAAAGACCCTCAGAGTTTTCCTAGCAGGAATGAGACAATTTTCCTACAATGGTGGTCAACTTGAAAATTTACCCTTGGTCGGCTTTTTCTTCTTTGCTGCTTCAGTCTTTGCAGTTACCCACTACTGTTACTCAAGATCACTTCCCCAAATAGCATAGCTATATCCAGCCCTTGCCTCAGGCTCAGTTTTTAGAGGGAAATGAGAATATACATTACTAATAAAATGACCGCACTGAGCAGCCATAAATGAATTTAAAATATAATTTTAGAAAAGAAAAATCTTATCGCTCTTCCTGGTATTGCTTTATGTGACTGATTATGGGAAATCTTTTCTTAAAAATGACCAAAACAAATCTAAGTATCACTAAAGAAGGAATAAATGTGCAGAATATGATATTGATTTTCAAAAGTATGTTGACCCTATTTCAAAATAAGAAGACCCAATGTCTTTCTTACCGCACTGTAATGATAAAAATAATGACGGAAGGTTGATAGATCCTTCAGTGCATAAACTGCCTGTTACTAAATTTGGTCTCCTGGATTCCAGATCAGGAAATGGCATGTAGCAAATGCTGAATCCATCAGTACTATAAATGAACTCCAGATTATAAATCAATTCTAGTTAGGTTAGCTGTTATATCATCAGTGTCAACAACTCCTTCAGTCATCCATTTACTGAACTGATAGTTCACAAGGAAAACACCAGTACTGCCATTTTTCTATGAAGAAAACTTGCCATTCATCTGAGAAGGGTTCTTAAGGATCTTATGAAAATTCCAGGAATTAATGTATCTGTTTAAAACACATTATTAGTATTTGTGCTTTTGACTATCAACTACCAACTTTTAAAATTCCACTATAAACTCAGAAATAACACAATAATTTCTTGATTTTAAGATAAAAAGAGACATCAAAATAGTGCCATTTTACTCATGTAAACAGCATAAATGTAGCTAGAAAAGTTATTTCTTAAATTTATTCTGCCATACTTTAAGAAATTATGTTACAAATGATACGTTTGTGAGATACCTTCATATATTTTTGAAAGTAATGTCCTCCTTCATTTATTCAATAATATTTATTTAATGCCTAACTGTGTACTGTCATTGTACCAGAAGCTGGTGACACAGAAATGAATAAAATATAGTAGTTGCCCTCTAGAGGCTTGTTATCTAGAGGGATAATGTAAGCATAATTGCAATAAAAATAAAGAGTGTTTAATAGTTCTCTGAAGTGTGATGTGGGAACACAGATGTCTTGCAATTAATTCTTATCTTTTTTTATTAATTTGATTTCATATTTAATTGAAATTTGTTTTGTGGTTACTGACTAGAATGGACCTAGAACATATCCTGTGAAACATGAAATGCTAAAGCAAAACCAAGACCCATTATTAGTTTAGTTCATATTTTTCCTGCTGTTTACATTAATGTTTATTCTAGTTTGTTAATTATTGTCATTATTATTATTATTTTGGAATACTGTATTTTTGAGGCATTCGTAGCAATACTAGGTTTTGTAAACCTCCAAATATAAGCATATCATAGTGGAAAGGGCATGGATTAGAACTCAGGAACCCCAGTTTCTAGTCATGGTTCGACAGCTAACCCTCAAGTTCTCTCTCTGAGTTTAAATTACCTCCCACTTAAAATTGAAAAAAAATAAAAAGTATATATTAGCTTTTAATGGGTTTGTCAAGATTATATTGCAATGATTATGAGAATTTTGACAGAGTTTAGCAAGCTGAATTTTGGCCAATTTTATTACAATGTTGATAGAAACAAACAAACAAAAAACTTTTTTTTACTTTGTAAAAATATTCTTCTGAGTTTAAAAATCGCTGATGAGCTACACATTTTTTAATCTACAGTATGATAGAGACTTTAAACACTCATTGGTTCAGTTGGAACTCTAATTCAAGCTTTGAATGTCTTCTATTTTCACCTTTATTTTATTTCTGATTCTGCTATTTGTCTTATTTTTCTTTTGACTTTTTCTTTTAGAGTATCTAAATAAAATATGTAGATAAGGAATTAGCTATGATGTCCTTTTCAACTAAAATGTATAAATGACTTTAATAAAATGACATAACATCCTTAAAGTAATAAAAATATCAAGAAAAGTACTAATTGGTTATATTTCAGTTCCGTCCACTTCTGTTTGGAATATTAACCAGAATGATTCTCCTTTTCTTTTTCTTTTATACACTTCACAAATGCCATAAAATAAAAACTAAATTATGTACTGAGAATTTTAATGACTGCCTTCAAAATTAATAAAAAGCTGTATCCATTTTAATAATAACAATTTAGTAAATATTGTATAGTTATAACTTAAATATGCAGTAAATAAAGCTAACAATTTTAGCCTTAATTTGAATTCAGAAATACTTAGACAAATTTGAAAAAATATGTCCTTTAAAATAAACATATATGTTATATAGGTCTATTTAGCACACAAAAGGCTAGTTAGATAAAAATACACTTTGTGCATTAAAATTGTTTGTAATAGCAGTCATATATTTTAAATCCTTTCTCATTATATTTGCTTGCAGAAACATATATATAACCCTGTTATCATTGCTTAAACTCTTTGAAGATATGAATATGTTTAATCAAATATGAAATTTAGATGAAATACTAAGTTTGCAGAAGAGAAAAAAATACCAATTAATCAAGAAAAAAACTTAAACATATAAATGATGAGATGCAATGGAATTTGTGTAGCATTTGTTTATCTATAAAACATATACACATGGAAATTTGTTTAGAGAAATGATGTTTACTTTTAGGAAAGTAAGATAACACCATATCAGAGGTTTAGGGTAAACAGAATAAACTGGAAAATAGTGGAAAATGAGAACATGTGTGTGTACTGTGTCCGCTACAATTATAAAGTGTTTTTCCGTTTTATTCACAAATGAGATCCAAGTGCTTAGAACAGTGTCTGGCACACATTAGAAGGGGAAAAAATATTTTTGTGAGGAAACAAACAACCAACCAACCAAACAAACAAACAAATAAATCAGGGTGTGAGAGAACTGTTGGGTAGATTCATATAAAGATAACTGACTGCTTTGACCAGTTCATTTGTGTTGATGCACAGTTGACATGAATAATTCAGCTCGTTTGCTGAATTATGACAGAGTTCATAATGTGCCGTTAGCATCATTTTCAGATGGGCTTGAACAAAGGTTTGCTCATGTGAGCCAGTGCTTTTGCAGGTACATCTGGATATCAGATTTTCTCTGACCACTTTAGCGAGATGTAACATATATGAGGTACTGTTTCTGAATACAGGTGTTACTTTTGCACAATCGGACACTTCTAATGCCTAAACTTGGGAGAAGTATTGGGGCTCAGCATCAAGCCCAGACAGTACTAAAGCTATTGTTTCATTTTTCTGAATATGGCATCTGTCTTGTGACTGGTTCCAAACTCAAAGGTTTAGATAATTATCACCATATAGAAACAAGCAGAATATAAATTAATTCAATGAAATGAAAACAAAAGACATGTTTTCAAGTAGAGAATCAATACTGATTATGTAACCAAATAGTTGTACTTTATATATCGACTCACAAAATATGTTCACCTACATTTTATTTAAACATTGAAGAAATAAATTCTATATGATATATATGAATACATCTGTTATTTTAGAATTATATAGACAGGAATCCCTGTGGGATAAAACATCAAAATTAATTTATGTATAAATATTTTCCAGAGGAATGAGTACAATACATTTTTAGCAGACAGTGAATGAGGATGTTCATTCACTAACTGGGGAGCCTGTAAACTGTTATTGGACAGACATGTTTTTCAATCTAGATTTTCATTTCAAAGTTGTATGATGTAAGTAATCTGCTCATCAACTTCTTCATTTCTGAAATAGGAATAAATAACACCTATCTCATAAGATTTTGGTTAGAATTAAATGATATAATATATGAAACATGAAACACAGCACATTGTAAGCACTCCACAAATAATAGTTAAAACAATACCGAAGTACTTCAAAATATTAACGATCTGGGGCAAAACTGAGCAACAAACAAACAAAAAGAACAACAAAAAACTCAGAGGCATCACAAGATTTGTATGTGAAATAAATTTATTTTCTTTTTCATACTTTTTCATCAAAATGCTTATAGCACTGTAAAAAAATTGGGAAATCTAATTTACATGTCCTTCACACTTTAATTACCCAAATATTTTATCCATCATAGCACTGAAAGTGATGCTTATTGCAGGGTAACTCTTTCTGATCCATTCTTGTGCACAAAGTTGTTCTTTGCTAACTCCTTGAGACATACAGTGCATTCTAAGTTCCCTTTTGTGTATCTTCTCACACAAGAATCTAACATAGGAATCAGAGATTTCATTTACTTGTGTAATTCTTTACTTTCAAATCTCTATATATTTGAAGAAAGAATAACATTTTGGATATAAAACCTATAATTTTAATTATTCAAAATGCATTTACTTTTTGAGATTGTATTTGGGAAGCTCAGAAGGACAATATATTTGATGCTAAGTTAGTAAATTTGAGCCCCAACATGAATGCTTATGGTTTTCTTGGTAGAGTTTTATATTTACTCAATAAAATTTTTACTACCTTTTAATAGCAGTAATATAAATTTGAGTCAGTCTTTTAGGAAAAAAAAATAATACATAACATTACTTTAAATTATTCTATGTTGTTTATTTTAGTGTGTAAGTATCTTAATGCGACACCAGCTCTGACTTTTTTATGAGACTAAATATTTCAATGACTGAAACAATAAGATTACTTCTTATTTTAATTATTATTTTCCTAGATTTATCTTTCTCAGCCTAAAGAATTACAGATAAAAATACAAAAGACTTTTAATGTAAAATTATAGCATTATATGGAAGCTATGAAGAGCTCAGTCTGATCGTCCTGGAATAGAATCCTGTGTATGCCACTTACTAGCACTTTGACATGGTAAGATGTTTTAAATCCTTCTAGTCAGTTTCCTCAGCTTTAAACTGGGGCTGATAATGGTATATACACCAAAATTTATAAGTATTAAAAAGGCACATAATATTCTGTATACAATTATTCACCTAAAATATGCACACATTAATTATATTCATATATAATATATAATGACATTTTTGGAACTCAAAGCCTGGAGTTTGTTTTTGAAGTAATATAATTGTTAGAAATGTCAAATCTAAGACATCTTGTAAGTTGGCCTCCTGCGAGGTAGTGTAAAAGTGAGGCTACAACATATTTTAAATTTGTGTGAATAAAATTTTGTTATTTTGCCATACCTTCTGACCAATTCTGTATGGTCCCTTTGATCTATCCAGCACACTTGTACACCATGTATTAGCTGGCAAATCTAAAACTGGACCACTAAAAATTTTTCTTGTGCTTATTCATGAAACCATTTGTCAAAATGTCTTTTATATGCTTAATCCTGAATTGTTACCCACATTCTGAGCTTTTGTCTTTATTTTTTTAATGTTGGTTTTGCCAACCTTACAGTCCTTACATTTAGGGTTTTTTTTCCACACATGACCTACTTTGCCCATGTCTACAACTTAGAAATTTCTTTCAGTTCACCGGACTTCTGCCACCCTGGGGATAATTTCCCCAGTCCTTGGGATGATATACTGTATTTTATCCCATAATAGGAGATACTTCTGCTGAGCAACCCATATAATTGTAAACATACCTTACATGTATTCCAATTACTAATATTTTATAAAAATTACATTCAAAAACCTAACAATTAGTTTGGCTTCTAAGCAAAAATCAGTGAACAACTATGAACAGCCAATACGTTAGCAAATAACTCAAATTCCACTGTGCACTATTCTACCTGAAAGACATGCCTATTTGCCCATAATTATATTCCCACTCATACTCTAATTGGGGTTCTGGAGTCCTTGAGGAAATTATATAATGACTTCTTGTTTCAAGAAATGCTGATCCAGTTTCAAAAAACTGTTCTTGTTACTGCTTCCTATGCCTTTTCTGGATCTGTGGAATGAGTTTCTCATCACAGCCCCTACTCTTTTCTTGGTTTATTAATTCCATTGCTTATTCTCTCATATAGATCTTCTTTAAAGAGGAAATTTCATATGTAATATGATATATAATGCTTACTATATAAGCATGCATTAATTACATAGACATAATTAAAATGCATGATTTTTTTTTCCTGTATAATTATGGAGTAAAAGAAAGAACCCTGGCCCCTGACATCCCAAACCTCATAACCAAATCTCTCTATTCCTGGATATCTGCTTCTCTCTATCACTCTATTCTGGATATCAACTTTAAATTATGCATTTTATTGTAATCGATTCATCCCTTATCTTCTGCACTTCCACCTAAGATGCTTGTATGGAAACTACTTTCTGCCTGACTTTTCAAGCTTATGCTGCTGTCCTACATACTTACTTGATCTAAGTACTTAGAATGGGTCTGTTTATGTGATTCCGTCTAACTATTAACACAGTCTTTCCACTTGGATTTGTGTCATTCCAGCACATTTCTTATCTGATAAGTTATTACACACTGTCTGTATCATCAATGATCTATAGGTATGTATGCTTGCTTCATTAGATTGTTGGGTTTGCTTCTTCCCAGATTGTCTGATCATGTTAGCCTTCATTATTTTTACATGATTCATGATTTCAAATAGAGTAAAACTGGGTTGAAATATTTACCATCAGAAAATAGCATTTTTTTCTCTTGACTAAAAATAGTATATTTCCATGTGAATACAGATATATATATATGTTAAGAAAATCCTATTTTAAAACCTACTTATTCAATTAGTGATGTTGATAGATAATTTTGCATTCCATGATTAGTTTGGTTTCCTTTCTGTAGTCGAGGCTAACTAAATTTTCTTTCTTTCCATGTAATTATTTTTAAATAAGCTTTAGATTTGGGATAACAGAACTGGTATTGTTTCACAAAGTAGGAAGATTATTGAAGAACTTTTTACTACCTTTTTACCCCTCCATCAAAAATAATGTCATCTTTATATTAATTAAGTATGCATTAAAACTGAGGATCAACAAATTTCAATTTTATATAGATTATTTGAATGTCTCTTTAAAGATTCCATAGTGAAAGGTAGCAGATATATTCCCTACTGCAAGCTATTGAATAACTTTTGAATTGTATCTGTACATTTTTCTGTATTAGTCAAAACCATTTTCTGTTGCAGCTTGTAATCAAAGCTTAGCATACTTAGAAAAAGCAATAACCACATTGTTTCTCTTAAAGCAAGCTTGACTATTGTCAAGAAAAATCTGGCCTGCATAATTTACATGAGAGACTTTGCATTTCATTGCACATTGGTAAAATAATGAAAGCATTCTTCGACAACCACTAACTTCCAAAGAAAGGTTGTCAGGTAGATTTTATACAATTCAACAACTTTGAAAAACTAAAGACTTGGTAATTCAAAATATAAAATATTAAATTGTGTAGTTTTTCATTGTTGGTTGTTACAGGTTTGTTTGTATTTCTTTCTTTCTTTTTTTCTTTCTTTCTTTCTTTCTTTCTTTCTTTCTTTCTTTCTTTCTTTCTTTCTTTTTTTTCTTTTTTTTTTTTTTTTTTTTTTGCCAAAGATGAAATAAAGGAAAGCCAGAATCCTGCAGATACATTTTCCTTGAATTTTGAAGATGATTATCTTATATTTGATGCATGTAAATCAAAGAAAAATCTTAGGTGATGGACAAAGAATTTTTTCTAGAAGTACTTTAATCATTTTAAATGTCATGATTGTATAAGATCGTTTTAATGGAAACAAAAACAAATCTTTCAGTGTGTTTATTCGTTTATTTTTTTAATAAGATGACCCTGGGAAAAACAGAAGTTTAATTTCCAATGGCAATATTTCAGGCAATTAAAAATATGGGTATTAACCATTTTGGTGAAATAAATACAGAAAACCTAACAGATTAAAAACTACCTAATAGAGTAGTTTTGAAGCTTAGTAGAAGTGTAGCTATCTGAAAGTAACCATTACGTACTCTTAATCCCCAAACTACAACACACTGATACTCACATTCATATACTCACACAGTATAATAAGCTGATGAATTAGACGGAATCAACTTTATTACCTCCTACATGAAGGAAAAAAACCCACTTGAGTCTTAAGAACAGTGTCACAACAGAAGGTTAAAGTGAGAAATTTATGGAGATTTGGGATCTAGTTTCAAGGGCCTTAAAATGAATGTTTCATTGTGGGTAATCTGAACTTGGCTGGGCAAATTGTATAAATTTCAGGTTGGAGGATGCTGCCCAGAATCACATTTGAATAAATAAAGAGTTGTTTAATAAGCAACCACCTTGCTCAGTTAAGGCAACTAGTGTCCTGAGAAGTAGGTTAATATCAACTGGCTATTTTTGAAAATTCAATTTTAGAAAATTGCTGACACACACAATGAAATTATTAACTGGTTTACAGAAGTATGTGAGGAAAAACTCTCTGGATTAAGTAGTAATCATGTTGATGTAGGTGGTCTTGGTTCTTAGTCCTGGTTATTAAGCTGGAAGTTTAATGCTTAATGCAGGACATTTTATTTCATGGTCACCCCTTTTCGGCATTATTCAAGCTGAACTGAAAGAGGTACCACAACCATTATATCAGGAGACGTCAAGAACTATGAAAGGCCTGCAATTTTAGCACACTTACAATCTTACAACTTAGCCTACTGCTATTTCATAGATAGTGCTGTAAGACACAAGCTCCATAGGTCAGAGACAAAGAACTATTATTCATGGAAAAAACAGTAATTAGAGCAGACCCTTGTGCCTTCCAACATCTACAGACTGTGGGCTGGGGACACAAATTGCATTGCAAGAGAGGAGCTTGGGGAATTTTACTACTTTTTAAAGCTAGTAAAGAAAGTTTTTAATCTGTTAGGTTTTCTATATTTATTTCATCAAAATGGTTCATATCCATATTTTTAATTGCCTGAGCTTGTTTTTGACCAAACTCAAACTTTCATTTGAGTGTGGAATTTTGTTGATCATTCCGATTAATCAACAAAGGTTAGGGGTATTTACTTTTACTCATAAAGTATTTTATTACAGACAATATCAATAGAATTATAAGCAGCATCACGAGGCTAAACTGCAACACTGACCTCGACATACCACCAAAGCCCCAGACTCAGCCAACTGTGAATACATTCTGGGGGCGAGGTGATATAATAGGCCTTATTTCAGAAAACCAAGATTAAAGTCTAAGGCGAGGCTGCCATCTCTTACAACCTTTTCAATTTTCTGTAATCCAATGAACTAAGAAAAAAAGTTACTCAGACTTTTCTGTCCAATATAAATACAACTTCATTTTTCAGTTCAAATGAATATCATAGTACGTGTCTTGTGGGCTACAGAAAACCACTGAGAAAAATATATAGAATATATTTTATAACAGACATTACTAGTATTTGTCAAGTTTAGAAGTATATTCATCTTATGTGATTAATTTGTTCATTTTATAGGTTATAAAAACATAAAATGATACTACTCACAATTTATAATC
Organism: Rhinolophus ferrumequinum; assembly: GCF_004115265.2. NCBI lineage: Eukaryota > Metazoa > Chordata > Mammalia > Chiroptera > Rhinolophidae > Rhinolophus > Rhinolophus ferrumequinum. Next base: position 42,868,665 of record NC_046291.1, on the reverse strand, counting down.
ATAAATGTAATGATTAGCTAAAACGATTCAAAATTAGCAATATGATTAGAGACAGAGTATTCTTGGATAAAACTGTGTGTATGTATCTGACACTGGTGTTTGATTTCTACTGATAATTCAGTAATTAAAAATGTAAATACATAAACAATTTAATTATACATCATAACTAAATATTTTTAATAATTTAATGAAAAAGGTATATAATAATACAAATTAATTGGTTCAGAATGAACATATAATTAAACCTTTCAAGATGAACTAATAACATAGTAATCTATTGTTATAATAAGTATTTCATAATACAGTTGGATTGACTAGCTTTATCTGCAGGTTTTATTCTGTATGTCTTGAAAGTATGATAGTTCAAAAATATTCCAGTTACAATTTTAAATATTACATTAACAGATACTGACTTAGGAACTAAAGAAGAAAAAAACAAGTGAATTTTAAGATTCATTCTTTCTCTATTCCTCTAAAATAACCATCTCTCATGATCTGAGCAGCAAAAGTATGGAATAGTAAAGAGACTACCATTCCGAAACCTCTTATATTACAATCTGAAATTAGAATATTCCAACATAGGTCACTCTGTGTTGTGCCAAGTTTCATGTTTCCTATCTAATGAAATGGTTTTTAAACAGAACAAGATAGCCTCATGCATGTACGGAATTTTGAATAATTCTATTAATAATCCAATAAACTGAATGCATACTTTTACCCATGATATATATAATGTTGATAATACTCTATACTCAATTTTTCTGGTAATCTGAAAATGCTTGAGAGACTCAGAGGTACAATTAAGATGATTAAGCTAAATTGCTAAATATGCTGGGTAGAGAATTAAGGAGATTGTTGAAAACTGGTCCTTACTATGAAAATTTCTCAAAAAAACATTTCATGTGGAAAGTTGTAACAAACTACAATAACTCCGGAGTCTAGTCCAATATTAACAGTTGTGGAATTTCCAAAGTCCTTGTCAAATGGTTAATCCTAAATTATGTTATATGAAATTATTAGCTCCTTTTTGTCATAGCTCATATACTGTAGATATTTACCATATACACACTTCAGGAATATTTTAAATTGAGAGTGCTACTTATAGTAATGCATTTTCAGATGGTGTAAAGTGGTCAATTGTATACTCTTACAGTTTTAGTTTTAAATTATAATTGTACTTTGTGAATTTTAAAAATAAGTCAAGAGTAATGATGAAAACAAGGTGGGATTAATATCATTGTTGTATACCCTTCAGCATTTCTTTATTACAATGCCTGTTTTTCCCTTCACTAGCAAAACTTCCAATTCATTTTAAATATTTTCTGTGAAATTGTTGCTTTTGAGCTTAACCTTCTACTGACAAATGATCTGATTATGAAAAAACATATAATCACTTACTTAAGGAAGAAATATTCTTCTGTAGACACCTAGTATAGACAAATGCAAGGACAGCAAAAGTCGTTTTCTAGAAATTCTAGTAACCCAGGAGATAATTTTATAACCTGGCAGGGAGCTCAAAATGGGCAATATACTTTTTGCTCTAATATGAGATCCCTAAATACATTGCCAAGTTTTGAGTCAAACACTTATTTTTTTATGCTTTACATTGCACTCCACGCATTTTCTACAGATCTTTCTTTTTGTTTCATGTACTATAAGAATTGATACTGCTTGTGTGTGATTACTTATCTTCTTCTTGATACTTCAGCTATAAAATGTTTAATAGGTAGCAAATATTTTGTCTCTCATGTAAAAGGGGGAACAGTGTGGTAACCTTTATTAGTTCTATACCAAGCTATTTGAACACTCAGTTGCAGATCCGCACCACTAGTGCAGGGTAGCTCACCAAACACACTTGCTTAAATTGCCCTCGTAGACATCATTACCTCTCGGTTATACACCTGCATCACTGGCTATTTCTTCTCAGTATCTTTTTCTGAATCTGACTGAACCCTTTGTCTTCAGTTCTTAGTGTACATCAATGTTACGAACTAAGTCATCATTGCTGTTTCGCAAACACTCTATTTAAAAAATGTATTGTTTTTGTTGTTTCAGTAGCATAACATCTAATTTCTTTGTAAAACTTTTAAGGAACCCACTTGGACTTAGCATCATCTCATTAATGAGCTGCCCTGTACTTTTTTATATAAGAATTATAGCCATAAATAATTTTAGGTTTAAATGCTCAAATATAGTTTTATTTTCATTACTGTTTTATAAGCATTTTTAGATGATTAATTTAATTAGTTTAATTACTAATTTTTCTTTTTTTTTTTGCATCAGGAATTAACAATTGGTTCTTCTATTTATCCATATGTTCCTAAATGAATCTTCTTATTCATTTACTTTTTTATTCATTATCCAGCAATCTTTTTTTAGTTATTTTATCAGTTTACACTTTGTACCTTTCAATGGTAACAGAAATTAGTAGATAAAAAAGAGATCTAAGACTATATCAAAGATACTAAGGGTGGGGGAGAAAACAGGGCTAGAATAAAATTTCTAGCTAGAAATTATTTTCATTTTCTTGATGATAATCAGAAATAGGAACAAGAAAATTTTGGGATAGATATATGAATTTCAGAGAGAGAGGTGAAAAGAAGAACTTCATCTGATTTTTGAAAATATAAATGAATATACAATTCTTTAGACTTCATCAAAAACATAATGAATATTTTCCAAAGTAATTTATAATAAAAAACAAATCACCAAGTGCTATGGAAGATGGCACAGTAGGACGTTCCAGGAATCAATTCCACCACTGAAACAATTAATGAGTAGGTAAGAACTGTTCAATTTGACTACTTAAGAACTTTGGAGTCTAGTTCAAAACTTGCAGTGTCCAAGAGATTGTTTGCTTTAAAAGAAGAGGCAGGTAAAATTCAGTGAACTTTGACATCTGACAGAGTGTCTGCAATGCCCTGCCCTGCCCACATGGCAGGTAGCTGTGGAGATTGCGGCCAACTTCCAAGTGCAGTTTACTGATGCCAGAGCGGACAATAAGGACCTGGTCCTTCAAAAATTGCATTGTGAGTTTTGATCTCACTGGGAGTTCACTGAGAGATCAACATAGGAAGATCTTGTTGATAGAATTTAAGGACAAAATACTTTCTTTTTTTCTTATTAACTGAATGTAGACACTCGAAAGAAATCTGTGTGAGGTCACAGACTGAACACAGAGATAATGGAGCATATGGCAATGAATATAGTCTTTACAAAATAGTTTGGAAAAGTCACTAAATAAATAGATGATTACAGTCCCTCAATAAGCAACAACAGCAATGTCTGAGGCGAAGGAAGAACCTTATTTTCAGAATGACCATATTACAATATTAAAATTTTAAAGATCTCAACAAAGATTACAAAGCAGGATAGTGTGGCCCATTCATTAAAAAAAGAAGAAGAAATCAAAAGAAACTGTACTTTACAAAGCCCAGAAATTGGACTTGCTAGACAAAGACTTTAACTGCCTTAAATATGCTCAAAGCATTGAAGGACAAAGAACTTAAGACAATCAGAAGGCTAATGTTACACACATAAGTAATATATTAAAAAAAAGATAAAAATTATAAACTTTTGTTAAGTTAGATAGATTCCTCGTGAGACACAAACTGCCAGGGTTCTCTTAAAAGGAAATCAATCACCTGAATAACTCTATATTTATTATAGAAAATGAATCCATATTAAAATATTTTCAACTAACAATACTTGAGGCAAAGATTTTGTCTTAATAAATTCTACCAAATATATAAGGAATAAATAATAGGAATTACATGATAATCTTCCAGAAAAATGAGGATGGGAGAATATCCCATAACTAGTTTTATGAAACCAGTGTTATCAAAACAAAAGACATTATGAAAATATAAAAGTAGAGAAAAATATACTTATGACATCAATGCAAATTTTCTTAACACAATGTCAGAAAAATTCTAGTAATAGATATAATAGATAATATATCAGGACCAAATGGTTTTATCCAATGAATGTAAGGTTGGTAAATATTTGAAGATTAATCATTGTAAAGTACCATGTTTGTATTTAAAGAATATCACACCATCGCAACAGATGTAGACAAAATATTTCACAGATTTAAATAATGCTTTATGACAAAAACACTCAGCACTCTAAGAATGGTAAAGAATTTCCTTGATCTGATAAAAGGCATTTATAAAGACTCTATATTTAAATTGTGTTTATATAGTGAAAGACTGAATTGCTTCCACCTAGAGCTATAAAAAAGACAAGGATACCCATTCTCATTACTATTACTCAACAAAAGAGATTCAGTGATTGGGTATCATGGTGGTTGTTTGTTTTTTCTAGCAGTTTGAAATGTGAAATCAAGGTTCTAGTTGACAGTGGTAAAGAGGTATTCATTCATGTTATTATGAATCTAGGAATTTGAAACAAAATTTGTGGTTGCCAAGTGTCTTGATTTTATCATGTTGAGCCATAGTAATAGACTAGACTTGTCTAATTATTGTCATTATTCTGCAGAAGATATTTATGTTTATTTGGAAAATCCATAGCCTAGCTCTCAGCTGCCAGCTGCCAAGGCATTCTTTACTTTCCCTTTGGACAATGATAAGAATATGTAATTATCCTCATACTGTTCTTTTTTACGGTAACAATAAATGCACATATAGTGTTTAAATTAACTATTTGACAGAAAACTGTAAGTATTTACAATCTTTAGGATATGCAATATTTTTTGCTAGTAATTCACTAAAAGCATAACCATATAAAACCACAGATTTATAAACATCTTTCTGGCCAATCTCTTGTGTAAAATAATGAAGATTTAATTTGAAATAACATTCAGGAAACATAACAAGTGGCCAGCACACCAATCTTGATGTGCAGCATTTAGTGCGTCATTCTTGGGTTCCTCTGCAATAGAAATAAATGGCATTTCCCTGTGTATCAGACGGCATATTCTGATCTCAATCTTCTCCTTTACAAATGGTTAACAGTAATCATACCATAATGGAAAACTTTGTGAGCGTATACTTATTTTAAGGATTTATAAAATTAATCATCTTTTTTTTAAGAAAAGAATGATAAGTCTGAGTTATTCCTTTTTAACAAGATGTAAATTTGGGAACACAGTCATTTTTATTTTTTAAAATGTAATGAAGCTTGAAGCCTATGCTCCTTATAATAAAAAATTATGCATATCAAGAAATTGAACTCAGGGGAAAATACACACATAATTGTTAATTTTTAAAAATTAGTGTCAAAATTTGATCCCCATATCCCTAGTCTTTAAGAGATATTCAGACCATCAAGAGACAGTAAAAGATTTTAAGCAAAGTGTAATTTGGTTAGATTTGTAATGTGAAATATAATAATAATTATACTAAAACTAATAATAATAAACAACCTAATTCTGACAGAAGTGAAAGATGGATTAGGCATGGCCAGAGTTTGCCAAGGAAATTAATAGAATGAAACTTGAGGTGAATAAATTCAGTCACAAAAGACAAATACTGTATGATTCCACTTATATTAGGTTTCTAAAGTAGTCAAATGCATAGAGACAGAAAGTAGAATGCAGGTTGTCAAATGCATAGAGACAGAAAGTAGAATGCAGGTTGCCAGATGTTAGGGCTTGGGAAAATGGGAAATTAGGGTTTAAAGGTACAGAATTCAGTTTTGCCATATAAAAAGGTTTTTGGATGTGGAGTGTGGTGATGGTTGTACAATAATATGAATGTGCATAATATCAATGAACTGTACATTTAAAAATCATTAGGATGGTAAATTTTGTTATGTGTCTTTTACCACACTAAAAATATTTTATCAACAAATATAGATAAATATAATTGGATGGAATAGAAATACTTCACTGAGGTAGTATGTTTAAAGAAAACAAAACAGAACAGAAAAATCCATTTATCCCATCAGCAACTATTAATATTTATCAAATACGAAGTAATTTAGTTTCAGAGGACAGAAGTACATTTTTCTTTGACACCACACGAAAGAATGGTAAGATATATAGTGTGTATAAAGATGAGGAGATGGAGAAAGAAGAGGTGCCTCATGTGGACAGCTTGATCTCTTTGAAGTACAAGGTGAAATTATTTTTTGCAGTCATGACAGGAGAGATGTAGGTTTCAGAATAGTTAATGTACAACCATGACAAAGAAACTTAAGCCCAGAAAAGTCTATAAATTAAATGTGACTACTTAATATAATAATACTTTTTATAAATAAAATAAGGGAGTAACCAGACTAAAAAGTTAAGGTCATCAATAAGCAAATTGTATTATATTTCCTTTTTTGGGGGAAAAAAAAAATCTCACTTAAGATGGGAGATTCTGAGACTCTGCCTAGAAGAGACTTACTAGAAGATACAGGTAAGAAAATTTTCATGATCTCGTTTGTGAGAACCAGAAAGAAAGATGAAAAGTAAAGAACAATAGTTGTAGTAAAGGACAGTAAGTGAGAGCTAAACAGATTTCTAAGATGTTAGTGAGACAAAGAATGAGTTATATGACCCTAAAGCTATCTCAGACCCATTAACTAGAGAAGACTATAAACCTGGAAAGAAGCAGCAATTTCTCTCTTCCAGTGTCACTTGCTGATATCAGTGTAATAAGGAAACCCATACCAGCTGTGCAGAGCTTTTTGACACAGTGTAACAAGCTTTGCCAAGGTATTTGTTATGTCTGCCACTCAAGTATCAGTAAAGAGAAGGAAAATTAAGCTTGAAGACAGATTTTAAAAGGGTAAAAGCAAATCAGAAGATAGACGTTTGGGGGACTGGGATGGTTAATTTTATGTGTCAGCTTCACTGGGTAATGGCACCCAATTTCTGATCAAACACCAGTCTAGGTGTTGCTGTGTAGATTTTTTTTTTCCAGATGTGATTACATTTTTATCAGTTGGTTTTAAATATAGCAGATTAATGGCCATAATATGGGTGGGCTTTATCCAATCAATCAAAGGCCTTAACCTCCAGGCAGTCAGCCTTCAGACTAGAGATGACAAAATTGACTCTTCTGTAGGGCATTCATCTGCGGGTCTGCCCTGCAGATTTTGAACTTGTCAGTCCTCACAATCTTGTAAGCCAATTACTTATGGTAAATGTCTCTCTGCTTCTCTCTCTCTCTCTCTCTCCATCTCCGTCTCTCTCTGTCTCTCTCTCTGAGTATACACACTCACATAGTATTGGTTCTATTTTTCTAGAGAACACTGACTAACACAAGGACCTGGAGTAATAACTTAAATAATGTGAAATTCTAATGTAAAATAAAAAGATTAAATATTATTTGAGTCAATGAAAAAGAATAAATTCTTGTCCTAACAATGAAATATCATTAATTAACTTAAATTACATAGGACAATATTTGCCAATAGTATTCCCATGCTATACTACTCAAACAAATAAACAAAAGACAATAAAAAAAGATAAAAAAGAAGAAAAAAAGCCTTAGAGTCTAATAAATTGGTAAATGTCACGTTGACTAGCCCTCATTTCAGACTCATTATGCATATTAAAATACTATAGGTGTGAGAAGTATTTCAGTAAAGACCATTGTGTGACCTTACTTACCCAGGGTTTCACAAACTCTTCTACTATCATATCCTTTGTGGTGTGAATGTGTATGTGTGTACATACATGTGTGCATGTGAAGATGTGTGTATGTGTGTGTGTGTGTATGTGTGTGTGTTTGTGCATGTGTGTTTGGTAAATCTGGTATGAAGCATTCAATAGGACTCAAAGGAAGAAACGGAGGGTACAAGTCACTTAGAGCTGCCAAAACAAAATACCATAGACCGGGTGGCTTGAACAACAGAAATTTCTTTTCTCACAATTCTGGAGGTTAGAAGTCTAATATCAAGGTGCCAACAATGGAGGTGCCAGTATGGAAGTTCCTCAAAAATTAAAAATAGAATCACCATAGATCCAGAAATCCCACTTTTGTGGATCCAAAATAATTGAAATTAGGATATCAAAAAGATATCTGCACTCCCATGTTGATTGCAGTATTACTCACTATAGCCAAGAGGTGGCAACAAGTATCTAAATGTCCCTCTGGAGATGAATGGATAAAGAAAATGTGATAGATCTCATGTTATGTTTCTTTAACATAAGCAAAAAAAATAACCTTACTACACAGAGGTAAAATGGTTATTGCTTACAGATGTATTATTTTATTTTCATTAATTTTCCTATTTGTGCTGAAAGAATTTATTGTAGGCAAACCTGCACTGTAAGAAATATTAAAGGGTGTCTTTCAGCCCAAAGAAAAATGACAACATATGGAAAATTATAACTACCCAAAAAAATAGACACCAGGGAGGGTAAATATGCGGATAAGTCTAAAAGATACCTTTTTGCTTTATTTTTTTAAATACAATAATTAAGGACACCATAGTACCTATGTATTGGAATTCCTATAACATTTGTTCAAGTAAAATTTATGATAAAATTGCACATTGCACAAGTATCCAAATTAGCTTTTTACATATTGGCGTGAAATTACTTTCTAGTCTAGTAGATAAGATACACGTTTTAACAGTAACTAGAATGCAATGTAGTGAAGAATTCTGAAACAGCCCATACAGGGATTTCTGAAAACAAAAGCAAAATTAACATTTGGGGGCATCAGGGAAAGTTTCAAAAAAAAAAATTAAGCTGCATATTAATGACTGCATAGATATTAACTTGGTAAATAATTGGGAAAAAAGTAGCAAGAGGGATATTTCTTGTGATGGAATAGTTCTATGTGTTGATTATGGTAGTAATTACACAAATATATGTATGTAATAAATTACATAGAATACACTTAGAAACACAGGGACACACAAAGAAGTGCATGAATAAATTGAAAAAGATATGTGAATTATACTAATTTTAAATTCCTTGTTTTAATGTAAGATTATCATCGAGGGAATCTGGGTGACAGATACATACTACTGAGGCTTCTCTACTGCCTTTGCAACTTCCTGTGAGTCTATAATTATTTCAAAATAAACATGTCTTTAAGGGTCAAAGAGCAAGAAGATAGCAAAGTTCTTTAACATTATCAAAGAAACTGTTTGTGAGTCTGATGAAGCTAGGTTTAGATTGATTCCAATTCAATAAACATTTATTCAGCACTTGTCTGACAGACTCTGCAATGCGTTTTACATATGTCACTTCTCTTAATTTCCACAACAAACACATCAATTAACATGTATTGAAGTTATATAGACTTACTGTTAAAAGGGAATGGATTACATCTTGCAAGTAAGCAGGAAGACTTTGGAATTCTCTACTTCTCAAACCACTTCATATCCTGCCCTCCAAGATACACATACGCAAACACACATATTGCCACTCAGAGTTTGACAGTTATCTAAAAGGCAGAATGTTTTGAATGCTTGGACACGTGCTGTCATGGGCTGAATTGCGTCCTCCCCAAATTCCTGTACTGAATTCCTAAACCCCAGTACCTCAGAATATGACTGTATGTAGAGGCAGGGTCTTTAAAAATGTAATTAAGTAAAAATGAGTTCATTGAGGTAGTCCCTAATCTAATCTGACTGGTGTCTTTAAGAAAAGGAAAGATCATATGAGGACACAGAGAAGGAGGTTATCTGCAAGCCACAGCGAGAGGCCAAAAAAGAAACCAAATTTGTGATGTCTTGATCTTGAACTTCTAGGCTCCAGATATGAAACAAAAAGTGCATTTCTGTAGTTGAAGCAATTCAATCTGTGGTATTGTTATGGCAGCCCTAGCAAACGAATATACTTGCTTATTGATTCTTCTTTTATTATTTCTTAGCTTTGCTCAGTGGACCTCAAATCTTAATGTGCACAAGATATAATTTATAAGGTTTTACACAGAAAACTGAAAATTTTACTTTATATTTAGGAGAATTATGAAATTAACTTTGATTATATAAAATACTAGTTTTATACTCTGACTTTACTAATTAACCTCACATTAAATATATTCTGCTATACCTCAAAGTATATAATTATCTAACGGTATAAGTAATACAGTTAATGACAAATAGCCCAAGTTTTCAAAATGTGTTCTTCATGTTTACAGTAAATAACATATATGGAAAGTATAAGTTCAACACTCACTGAAATAAAACCACTAGCCCTTTCTCTAGAAGTTTGCTGGCTTACAAAGTTCTTTAATCTAATGAAGTAATTGATTAATTACTTTAATTTAAAAATATTTTATGGACAGGTAACAGGTCCATAGAGTGGTATGCTTATGTAAGTCTTTGTCATCATAGACTTATATAAGCATACCACTCTTATACATGAACAAAATACATAGTTGCAGATCGTGGCGATTTGACTGACTACCGTTTAAAGAAAATGATTTTGTTTTCGTTATGATCTGATAGTGCTTTGTCACTTGTTCTCTGTATGTTCTCTCAGAAGCCATATAAATTTCTGACAGTTTGGTAGTATAAGATTGTTTGCAGACGAGTCCGTAAACAAAAACTTTATATCACACAAAACAAAAATAATTACTTACACTGTTTTACATATCTCTGTCTCCTTTAAGTGTCTACAACTTAATTGCTTTAGCATACTTGTTACTGATGTTAAAATAAAATAAATTGGAGACGAGGTTGAAAATCCCCCAAGCAGACAAAACCATTTAAGCCACTTAAACAAAATTAAGTGTAGCTTATTTCATGAGCCTAAGCAAAACTTCTTATAAATGCCTCTGATAATCATAAAAGAAACTTAAGTCATCTTCCCCAAAATTTGTATAAGACAATCACTTTTAACCAATTCCCTGATGCCAGGAAACCCCTGTTGTAAAAACCTATCATTGTGAAGGTTAAACAACTTCCTCATTTTCACTTTATAAGCCGTCCTGTAATGTATGTAGGCCCCTGAGCTTCATATCAGTTTTAGATTTGAAAGATCCTATTTCACAAACTGTTCTTATGTATAAAATAAACTCTTATTAACTTCTATGTTATTGACTGGTAGTTTTAATTTTTCTATTTCTAGATTTATGGCACTACCTTAAAAATTATTGTAACTTTTGCTTAATTGTAAACAATGATATAAAATGAAGTGCTTAACACACAAAAAGATTCATCAACCATTTAATTGACAATTATATAAACCAAATTACATTTATTTTATCATAGTCTTATAAATTGAGATGCAATTTTGAACTGAATGAGAAAATTTTCTACTTTTGAAAAAATATGTGTTTCAGAGTATTTGCACTTCTATTTAGCTTTTTCCCCCTTAATTTTGTTTTAGTTTCCTTGTCTCACAATTTCTTCTGCTGTGGTTTTGTTTCTATTACCATTCTGAGGAGAGCAACATGACCAAGAAGAAAATGTAGAAGACCCAAAATCAGCACTCTTAGATATTAGACATGGTATATCCCTAATTTGTTAAGGTGTGACCTCAGATAGGTCATACACCCTCACTGAGTCTCAGTTATTTTGTCTACATGTCTCAATCTAGATGATCCCTGTTATGCACTGAATTATGTTCCCCCAAAATTTATAGGCTAAAGCCCTAACTCCCTGTGTGACTATACTTGGAGATAGGGCCTTGAAGGAAGTAATTACGGTTAAATGAAGATATAGAGTAGGGTTCTAATCCAATAGGACTGGCATCCTTATGAGAAGAGGAAGAGATGCCAGCAATTTGTGTGCAAACCAAGAAGAAAGGCCTCAGGAAAAACCAGCCCTGCTGGCACCTTGATCTTGGACGTCTAGCGACCAGAACTGCGAAAAAATCAATTTTTGTTGTTCAAGCCACCTGGTGTGTGGTATTTTGTTATGGAAGCCCTAGCAGACCAATGACAATCCTTAAGGTGTCTCTACTTGTAAGAGTATCCCTTTGCTATGGATGTCCTAAACCTAAAATCACTTAGTGATAGGGATGACGATATAAGCCATTTAACATGAGCAGTAAGAGAAAGAGGTTTATCAAAATACTATTGAACATCTATTATTCACATGGAAAATGTCTTTATCAGAAGTTTCACATGCAATTTCATTTCAGCTATGTTTTTTTTTAATATTTCAAACTATAACCATATTTCATATCAGTTTCTTTTTTCCCTTAGACCACTGGAACCTAGATCATTCATCAGGTGGTGATAAAATTACTAACTCTAGCTTAGTAAGAAATTTACTTTGGAGCAAGATGGTTTCAAGTTAGTAAAAGAGGAAGATAATTATATATTCTAACTTAAAAAGCATATACAGCATATAAAACGCAGACAAAAAAGCAAGGATGGATACTGTTGACTCCACATACAGTAAAATAATTAGAGATATGAACTTACAAAAGTAATAAACACTAAAGACATAATATTTATCTCTGATTGGGGAGTAAGGTCTTGTAGGAACCTTATCAGCAGTATCACTGCCTCCTTTTCTAGATTTTCATTAGTATAACAAAAACCTTTAGGGAATCAAATCTGAAAGAAGCTGCTCTTTCAGCTTCTCTATCTTTGGCAGTGATGACCTAAGTAGCAAAATTAGAATGGAATAATTCTGTGTCTTGCGCTATTGAGGCCAGAGCTGTAACATGTTCAGACTCTCACTTAGCCTAGATGCCTTTTGTCTCCAATAGGAAATCACGAGTTCAGACAAGAGGTGGATTTTAAATGGTCTCAAGTGTCAGGAGAAGTTTGAATGAGCAGACTTTAAGTTGTAGTAGCTTGGAAAGATAAGTAAAACCATATAATATTAATTTAACATGATAGAATTTTAAGCATATGAAATAAATCAAAATCCAAGACATTTGTAATCATCTATAAAGTAGAAGATCTATGTTTAGTAATTGCCAGATGTAGAAATTAATAAGAGTAGACATATTATTACAAAAGTAAAGTAAATCTAAATTTTTTAACTCATGTGAGAGGAAATGTCTCTGTTTTCTAGCCTGTAAAATAAAATCATTTGTAGGATACAGTTAAAAGATAATTATAAAAACATCTAGATTTGCCTCCAATTCAATTTCATACAAAGGAATACTAATGTCATATGTAAAATAATAGCAGGTAAAATATTCTGAAAGAAGCTTAATTTTTTATTCTATTTAAAATTAAGTGTCAAGTCAAATAAATATGTATATTAAATTCAGAGTCAGAAAGTCTGCAGCAGTCATGATTAAGACAATTCCACTTACTTGATAGTCTTACTGCTGAGATGGTGAAGCATGGAAGCAAAATGCTGTTTACACACCTGTAAGGGCGTTTTATTCAACCTATTGGGGTCCTATAGAATGTTTCATGGTCATGGCCACTGTCTTCATTATCTCCTGTGAGAGGAAAAGTAGAGCAGCTGATGTTGGTAATACACTCGTTATTTCATCCTTGTCACTAGGAAGATCCTGTTTATAAAATTCTCTTTGATAAAGTATGGCATGTTTTCCACTTTTATTAACAGCAGCAATATTTAGACTGGCAAAGTTCTTTACAGTGTCACAAATATGTAAAAGGAAAGTCGGAGCTTCAAGATTGTTTCACATTTCTATTAACGTTTGAGTCTCAAGACCCCAATTGTGTGTTTTGACACTGGAATATATAGGTTTTATTTATAAGACAATTCTATTAGGTATTTTAATCTTGCATAGTTGCATGTTTTATACTTAGGCCATATACTGGCGTCTTCACTTAGGAAGAGACAGGACTACAATGAGAGAGAGCGGGCTGGTTACAGGAAAATGAGTTAGTTGATGGATGCCTGGAAAACAAGGCAAATAACAGAGTGAAAAAAAGTTGGAGGAGTAGGAGATCTATAAAAATAACAGACAGGCATCTCATATGCAGTGATTCACATTTTAAAAAATTGTTTTATCATGCTCTTGAACAATAATCTGGACAATTGGACTCATTTAAAAGAGTTTGGTGAAATTAACGACAAAAACATTTATAGGGAGAGGTTGATGTCAATAAGAGTTAGTAGTTGCCATATACAGTAGTACCTCGGTGTTCGGATGTCTCTATTAACGAACATTTCGGTTTATGAACTCCGTAAACCTGGAAGTGAATTGCTTCGGTTTTGGAACATGCCTCAGAAGTCAAGCATGTCATGCGGCTTCCGCTGATTGCAAGACCCTCAGGCCTACCTGTCGGCTTTTTTCGAACATTTCAGAACTCGAGTGGTCTTCTGGAACAGATTATGTTCGAAAACCGAGGTACCACTGTATTAGGTGATGACAACATGTAGCATTGTTCTAAGTTTGTTGCATGTACTAATTCACTTACTCATCTCAACAACCCTAGGAAGTAGGATAATTATTGCTCTTCAATGAAAATGTTACTTCCTCTTGCACTGAAGTAATGAGAAGGACAGGAGACGACAACCTACTCACCAGCTTTCATATACACATTCTCATCTTTCCTACCTGTTTCCATAGATTATTATTGCAGGCTATTATGAAAATCAAATCCTTCCACATATGACTAGAACTTTACAATAGTAATTACATTGTTTCTCTTCTACCGCCTCAACATTTCCTACTCTATTGGATCATTTTCATCAGCATACAACCATTTTATACCTATTACTTGGCAAGCTATTTTATACCTATTACTTGGCAAGCTATTGTCCTATTTATTTACTCCCTTTCTAAGCACAATTCAGTCAAATTCAACTGTTCACTCTTAAGGCCACACTTACCAGCCTCTATCTCCCACTCCACCAAAATAGTCTTGTTGCCTGCACTAGTCTCCATGTAGCTAAGCTTAATGGCCATTCTATTTGGGTATCATTTGTTATGGTTGATCACTTTCTTCTCCTTGATAGACTCTCAGTTGGCTTGATCACACCCAGAAATCATCCCCAGTAGAGCAATATTTCAAAGATGTTCTTACGATTTTTTAAAGAAAAATTTAGACCAGAACATATAATTTTCATACAATAACATTAGAGTTATATAGAAATATAGGTACTCAGGGTCACCCTTAAAATGTGTAGTGCCTGGGACAACAGTATCAGTGGGACCCTTTACCATAAGTGTCAACATTTGAAAGTCATAAATCAAGCCAAAAAGCCAATTAAATAAATAAAATATATTCTGTATTTTTATTTTGTCTTATATGCCCCCCAATTTATTGAGAAATAATTAACAATGAAAATTGTATATTTTAAGGTGTGTAGTATGATGTTTTGATATACATTGCAAAGGGATTATACCACAAACAAACTAATGAGCATATCCATCATCTCATAGTTATAATTTGTATGGGGGTGTGGTAACTTAAGATCTAGTCTGAGCAAATTTCAAGAACACAACACTGTGCTTTAGATTCAAAAACTACTCATCTTATAACTGAATGTTTGTACACTTTGATGGTAACTTCATATGGTTTTATACAATTTTTTTTGTTGCTTTATTTTTCTTCCCTAAACTGTGGTTTTATGTTTTCTGTTTCTATAATGCTTTTTAGTTTTACTCATTCTAAATTGCCAAAAGATTTGTAGCAACAGAAAATTTACTTGTATTTAAAACATATGAAATGTGAATGTGTTTTTCATCAAAATACAAATTGAAGACAATGAAAAGCTTCAAAAATATACACATTTCAAAAACTATTTTACTAGATTTTAAAACACCCATTACTTACTCATATTACATACTAAAATTGCAAAGTAAAGCAACAATTTAGAGTAATTAATGTTAAAATTTCAATCAAACATTTCAGTAAATCTGGGATTTTAATTTGGGAGAAAATTAAATATATGTAATGTATGAAAATATTATTCAGCATCCAATATTGTCCACTGACTTGTCAATATAGTAAACTATTATTATTTTTCACACACATTTTATCCGGACCTCCATTCATACAAATATGAGTGATTCAAATTGATTAATTTTACAAAATCCTCCTCAGTCACTATATAAAACTCTTGCAAATGTTACGCTAATTAGTGACTATCTCTGGAACTACAAATCGAGTCATAAATAAAATATGTTTATGTTTACTATAAATAGCTTATGTTTATTATTGAAAAATAATTATTATGTAAGAAACTACTGCATTCTTGCTGAGAAGAATTTGACAAGTTAATTTGTCTTCTCATTTATTCAATTCTGCTCAGATTATCTCTCCCTACACTTCTATGTGTTGTTTTTTTCAACATCAACAAAACACAACCCCCAAAGTACCCTAGCAGTTGAACCCAGTCACCCAGTTTTCCAAGGATATAAAACAAGCGATGTAGTACCAAGGGAACTGAAAGGTATTGGTCACAGAGAGGATGTGTGGGATTATAGGTAGTGTTGTGCCAGTTCTGAGTACCAGATAAGCAACACGTTTTTAAGTATATAATACATTTATTTCTGTACGTTTGCAATGTTCAGGGCCCTCTAAGGATGCCAGGGGAGGGGCCTTATGGATCTACAGTATGGATCTATGAAGTATTATTAGTTACAATTTAGTTCTATGAATTATTATTAGTTATTATTACATTAGGGTTATCATTCTGTCAATCAAGCATGGCTATGATATACATCACTAATTTACCAACTGTGTGTTCTGAAAGCTTCCATGGATGGGACTGTCACAGAGGAAAACAGAACAAATTGGGTTGTGGACATCCAATCCCAGTTAATAGCACAGCTCTAGCTTTATCTGGTTTAGAGAATGAACTTTTACTTAGGTTTCTTTTTTTTTTTTTCTTTAATATTGCTGATCAAAACTTTTGAAAAATGGTTTGAATACATCATAGAATGCAACTTGAGATAAACTAAATTAAGATTTACGTAGTGAAATGCATTATAGAAAATGTCAACTATATATTCATGTTGTTTATATTATAATTTTTTTTAAATATTACATTTACTACTTCAAGTTTTTTAAATAAAAAAGCAGTTTTTATGTTACAAGATTTAGAATTACAAATTTTAATTATTATTTGAATAGATAGCATAAGGTATCATTTAATTCCTTATCTTTCAAAGCAGCTGCATCTCTCTGAGCTCCTTGACTTGAATTGACATTTGAATCTGAATACAAGCGTTTAATTTCTCAGCTATTTCCATTATTCTTTGCTAAGAACCAAAGTTTTCAATGTAGGTAAAGAAACAGGTTTAAGTCAATTGAAATTTGTTTAAACCAAGAAAAAATAAAATAATGTATTAACTATTCATATGAGAATCTGTCAGAAACCAAATGTTTAGCTTTTATTGTTTAAACTACAGATCCTCAGAAGACTTATTTAAACTTGAAATAAATTTAGCATCTCTAAATAAATACTTATAACAATTGGGGAAACATTGTGAATGACATACGTGGGAGCCATAGCAGCAGAACTTAATTAGAAACAGCACAAACCCCTGAAAGCTAATGATAGTCTAGTTAATTTGGAAACATATAGGTCTGTTGATTAATCAAGAAATCAAATATTTTGCATCAATTAATGTAGCAATTTTTTTTTCAGTTGAAACATGAGAATATGGTAAAAATGGTGAAAAGGGAATAAAAAAATGCTTACATACGGAAAAGGGTCATCATTAAGAAAACAACCTCAGCCCATTTTATAATTATAAATTTCTCTGTATTGAGCCATATGGGTTCTTTATATATTTTGGATATTAACCTCTTATTTGATATATGGTTTGCAAATATTTTCACCCATTCCATAGGTTGCCTTTTTTGTTTTTTTCATTGTTTCTTTTGCTGTGCAGAAGCTTTTTAGTTTGATGTAGTCCCACTTGTTGATATTTTGCTTTTGGTATTTGTGGGGTTTTTTTTGGTGTCATATCTGGAAAAACAAACAAACAAACAAACAAACAAATCATTGCCAAGACCAATGTCAAGAAGCTTCTTTTCTATGTTTTCTTCTGGGAGTTATATAACATCAGGTCTTATGTTTAAGTGTTTAATCAATTTCAAGTTAATTTTTGTGAGCGATATAAGATAGGGGTCCAGTTTCATTTTTCTACATGTGGTTTTCCCAACACCATTTCTTGCATTGAGTGTTCTTGTCTTCCTCCTCAAATATTAGTTGACTGTAAATGTGGAGGGTTATTTCTTAGCTCTCTGTTCTGTTTCATTGTTCTATGTATCTATTTTAGTGACAGTACCATACTGTTTTAATTACTTATAGTATAATTTAAATTAGGAGTTGTGATGCCTCTGACTTTGTTCGTCTTTCTCAGGACTGCTTTGGCTATTCAGGGTCTCTTGTGGTTCCATGCAACTTTTAGGACTGTTTTTCCTATTTCCATGAAAAATGTCAGTGCAATTTTGATAGGGATTGGAAATAATATATAAATGGCATTGGGTAGTATGGACATTTTAACAACATTAATTCTTTCAGTAAGTGAACACTAAGTGGACACTTTCCAAAGAAGACATCTAGATGGTCAACAGGTATGTGAACAGATACCCACCATCACCAATCATCAGGGCAATGAAAGTCAAACCACAATGAAATATTATTTCACACTTGTTAGAATGGCTATCATCAAGAAGAAAAGAAATAAGAAGTATTGCTGAGGATAATCCAAATTGGTCAAGCCACTATGGGAAATCAACATGGAGGTTCCTCCAAAAATTAAAAATAGAACTTCCATATGATCCAGCAATTCCACTTCTGGGTATATAACCAAAGGAAATGAAAACAGGATATCAGAGAGATATAGACACCCCATGTTTATCACAGCATTATTCTCAATAGCCAGGATATGGAGACAACCTAAGTGTCCCTCAATGAATGAATGGATAAAGATGTGGTACATACATATACAAGATGAAATATTATTCTGCCCTGAGAAAAAAGGAAATCCTGTCATTTGCAACCATATGGATAGACCTTGAGGGCATTATGCTAAGTAAGATAAATCAGATAGAGAAAGACAAGTACTGTATGATATCACATATATGTGAATCTAAAAAAGTCAAACACACAGAAACAGAGAATAGACCAGGGTAGGGAGGTAGGGGAATGTTGTTAAAGTAAAGGGGACGTTGGAAATATGTTGTTAAAGGGCACACACTTGAAACCAATAGATAAATAATTTCTGGAGATCTAATGCACAGCATAGTGATTATAAACAATACTGTATTAATAACTTCAAAGTTGCTAAGAGACTAGATCTTAATTTTTTCCCACCATAAAAAATAAATGATAATTATGTGATGTGACAGAGGTTTTAGCTAAAAGTGCAGTACTAATTGTATTGCAATATATAAATGGATCAGTTCAACCTGTCATATGCCTTAAACTTACACAATGTTATATGTCAATTGTATCACAATAAAAAAAAATACAACAGAGTTCTCTCCACATATTTGCCTTAATTGTCACACAAAAACAATCAAGATTGCTTTGGAATATAGCATTAAGGACACCTAGCTATGGATAATAATCCTCTTGTTAAATATTTAAGTATTTGATCATTTGTTGCTGTTGGTATTGAAACTCTATATATATATATATATATATATATATATATATATATATATATATATATATGTATATAGTTTCTCTCTTTTTAGCTATGCTTTTACCAAGCAGAGTAATCAATGATATCCATTCATTATCTACTTTTCAATTTCATCTTTATTTAAGAGAATATAAAAGAAATAGAAATGTTAAAACAATTAGACTGTAGAATGGTACAATTAGAACGAACTTGAGAGCTAATTTTGCCCAACATCCTTATTTGGTGTAAGAGAAGACCAAAAACCAGAAGTAGCAAGTTATTTGCACATACCATAGCAATTCTCCCAGGATCATTTCAGCAGCTACATTTACTGTGTTTCCCCAAAAATAAGACCTAACCGATAAATAAACCCTAGCATGATTTTTCAGGATGACATCCCCTGAACATAAGCCCTAAGGCGTCTTTGGATCAGAACTTATTTTCGGGGAAACATGGTAATGGCATTGGGGAATGGGTTTTAATTGAGTCAAGACCAAGAAGTGACCAGGAAGCTTTTAATGTTTCCATCAACTTGACCAAACTTTAGACAGGACTTTCCCTGCCTGTAGGCTCAGACCTCCCTTTTATTAGAACATTTACTTTATAAACTTTGTGATTATAAGTTCTTTCTTTGCCCCTTTGAGATGTAAATCTTTTACAAAGCGTCTTGCCAGTTTACAACTCAAGAGTATATTTCTCAAGAACTTAGGAGCCATCTCTTTGAAACACAATCATTAAGGAAGAAAGTACCCCTATTTTCTAGTTTCTGTGGAAGGATAGGACCCTAACTTCTGCCAGAGCCTTGCTTCAAATTGTAAAAGTACCTTTATCAAAAACAGAAAGTTTAGTTTTCCTTTGGGTAACGGCAGTTACAAAAACATATGGGCTATTATGATTTTCCTGCCCAACTCTTACAAACTTTCCAGTTTGTAGAAATTAAGTTGAGTTTAAACTGAATTTTTGGCCTTTCTTCCCTGTCACAATAACCTTGAATAAAGTCATCTTGTCTGTTTAACTTTGTCCTTTGAAATTTTTGCTTTGACAATAAGTTCATTTGGCCAAATACGTGTTAGAGCATAGCATAACTAGAAAGTATAGGTAATTTAACTGATGAAATATTAGTGTAGAGGTATAGGTTTTTGGGATGGTGTAAAAGAAACTACTTGTTGAATTTTGTTCTGTTTTTGGCTACAAGGGAAGGTAAAAAGCATTAAGAGTGGGTCTCAGCACTTCTAATGGAAATGGAGTATCATTAAGAATACAACAAAAGTTTTGACATACTTGTCTTGATTTTTTTCACACATACACAAAAAAATCGAGGTTGCTTTGGACTCTAGTATTATGGACATCTAGTGTCTCTTGTAAAATGATACTGAATAATTTTGTTGATATATCTATAATTATGATATAATTCTGATAACTAAAGTAACAAGGTCTAATTGTATATGACATTTAGCATAATTATTTGCATTTTTCTCTTGCAAAGTATTCATGTTGGGGAAATGCATAAGTTGTTTTTTTTTTAGTAAACATTATCAATTATGACAAAACAATATCAATTATGGTAAAAGGTGAGTTTTATACATGGTAACTTAATCACAAGGAATTCTCTGAGCCAGGCACTGTCCTTAGGTGGTACAAGTAAAATTTTCAGACACTTAGACTTCTCAAAAGTGAGTAATTTAACGAAAACACAGTTACACTACACACGTACAAATACACATACATATTTACCCTTTATAACTCATTTAGAACAAATTTCAAGATATAGAGATAATAAAGATAGAAAATATGGTCAATTAAGCCAGGACTCCTCATTTTGTATACTGGTAATGGAAAAAATAATAATAATACAACAAAATAAAACACACAAGCAAAAAACTGTCACCTGACATTAGCACCACATTTCATTTCAGTTTCTTTGCAATTTAGGATTATCATAATTACGAATCACGAGTCCCTCTTCTTGACACCAAGAAATGTGGATCTCTGATAAATTATAACAAAACAATAGGCTTGTCTTTTACTGTATTTGCCTTATTCCTACAACTCTGTCCTAAAACATTCTCCGTATACCCTGGGGAAGAGCAGAGTAGTTGCATACTTTAAAAATTACTTATCTAAATTCAGTATTTACTTTGGATAATTGACTTTATGACATATTTATTTAGCAGATTTAGATGCTATTCTTTTTTCTTGCAGATGTCAGTCTTTACTAAATACTGATAGCCATATTTTGTGTTTTGAAAACCTATTTTTTCCAAGTTTTTTATAATTGTGGATTGTGCTATCAATTAATAATAAATTCAGTGTGATGAAATGGAAATGTTGCAAATCTAGCTATCTTTAGATTTGCCTTATCTTTACACAGGGAATATTTAGACTACCACTACCTACACAAACTGCACATCTGTGTACTTAAATTCTCTCACATCCAAAAACTGAATTGGCGCTCAAGGATTTGTGATAGACATGAATTATTTTATTCCCTGTTTCTTATAGTATTACTATTAGATAAAAAGGAATTGACTTGAAAATTATGAATACAGCTTTATTTCTGTCATATGTTAACTAACAGTATCCAAACCCTTTTTAGCAAAGCCACATATATATGGTCGTAAAGTGATCATGTTGTATTTATTTTTAGAAGAAAAATAGAAATTCTCAAGCATATCTGTGGAAATCAGTCTAGGTTTAATAAAAGATTCTTCTGTCTTAATCTCATATCAGTACAAAAATTGATAGGAAGAAAGTTTGTTGATAAAAACTGGAGGTTCAGAGATGGACAATAATATATGGAAGGATACTACTTTTTACTCCTATGAATATTTTTCTAACTTTAATATGAATAAGTAATTAAAACTAAATGAGTATTAACTAAGTGCCTTGATTCTCCTGTCATGTTTTTCTGGGAAGAACTTAATTATTTTAAATTAAATATAATCAAAATAACTTTAGCTGTGTTTCAAGTAAGTCTGTGATACTAACCATCATTTTATATCACTAATTAGAATATTATCTTAGAGAATATTCATTTAATTGTGTTAAAGTTTTTAAACAAGCTTTTACTGTAGTTAAATACAACTTGCCATTGTACTATTATTCCTTTAAAAAAAAAACTATTTTTAAAGTAAGAGAGATAAAATTCTAAAGGAAAAATATAACATTCACTAATACTTTGTTTTATCAAACTTTTATAATTTGACTAATTTCCCAAGCATTAATATCTCCCAATGAATTATTTCATAAGAAAATTATAAACCTTTAAATGTTTTCTGATTAATTGAAATTTTCCTTTTAAATTTAGTATTTGTGACTTTAAACCCAAAATAGAACAAATTATGCTTTTATAACAAATTGCTGAGAGCTGTTACCATACTAGACAATATTATTATCTTATATTAGCTATGAATAACTCTTTGAACATCTACCTGAAGTGGCTATATATTTTGTACATTACACATACATTTATTGGTGGTAAATATATAAAAAGGAAACTTAATTAAATCTGCCTTTTCCTACAGGTTAAAATGTTTCTATTTGAAATAGTATGCAAATAAAGCCATTTCATGATAAATATGAAGAATCTTGTCAAAATAGTGTTCAAATTTTTATGTCTAGTCTTATGCAGCTTTTGCCTCAGCTTATTCTTCCCTCTATTCTGTATGAAGAAAGGGACTGGGATTTAAATTTTCTTAAAGGGCACTGGATTTTGGCATTCATTTCTTAGGATGCTGTGTTGCTCTTTTTTTGTAACTCTAGGGTGGTGGTTGTGTATAAACTCTGTGTAGGCTTGGGTGCTAAGATGGTCCCCTGACTTATTCACCTGCCTTGCCTGCACAAGGAGCTCTCTGAGATACTCTCACCACTGAGTCCAGTGTCCCACACACAAGGCAGTAGTAAGAGACATGAATATACTGTCTTAGCCCACTCAGGCTGCTATCACAACATAGCATAGACTGAGGAGCTTTTAAGTAACGGAAGGGTCTCTCTCATAGTTGGAGAGGCTAGGAAGCCCAAGATCAGGGCTCTGATAGATTTGGTGTCTGGTGAAAACCTGTTCCCTAGACAGCTGTATTTTCACTGTAACTTCATGGGGCAGAAGTGATGGACTAGCTTTCTGGGATCACTATAAGGAACCCATCCCAGTCAGGAGGATTCGCCCTTTGATCTAATCAACGCCCAAAGCGCCACTTCCTAATACCGTCTCACTGAGGTCGGATTTTAATATATGAATTTGGAGGGAACACAAAGAGTTAAACAACAGTATCGTACTATCAACGCCGAGTATATGAGCATTCTTTGCTGCTGGTAATATCCAAAGTCTGATCTGGAGAATTGATAAGTAGAGCTACTGAGCTCCCTGCCGTGAACTAATGCAATAGCCTAAGCACTCCTTATTTCCCAAGACCAGAGGCTGCAGCCTCGGCCGTCACATCAGACCCGAGGACCAACAGTCCCTGGTACACAGGACCCGAGGATGGAGGGAAACTCCACCCTTCCGGATGCTGTATCTCCTTCCCACCCACCTACCTAACTCTGGCAAATGAACTTTCCCATTTTTCTCTCTGTATAATTAGTTAGCTCTCGCCCATAGGAAACGCTTTTGTCTGGGTGAAAAGTCTTAGAGAATGTGAGAGTATAATATATTTGAGTACGTTGAAATATATGTCTTCTCATTTCTATCAAGATTTATGGAAGATAGTAAAGCAGACTTCTGAAATTCTCTGTGCTTGCCTAAGGAGACCCTTTAAAATGTACTAGTCTCCAATTATAATACTCCGCACAGAAGTTAATTTTACCAGTAAAGAGTGACTTACCAGTAAAGCACAGAGACTTAAATTTACCAGTAAAGAGTGAGATAATCTGTTCTCTGTTATCTATCTGTAGATTCCTAGGCAACAGCCTTTATCCAGCATTAAGATACCTTGGGGTGCCAAGGGAATGGCTCAGGCCTTAGATTTTCATAGGTGCCCTCCTAGGTGCTATATGTCACATAAAACTTATGCCCCAATATGTAAGGCTTTTTTTAATAATCAGAGCCAGATTTACATATCATAAAAGCAAAAGTTACTCATATAAAAGCAGCAGAGTAATTTAAGAAAGAACTACAAAGCTTAAGCAGTTGATATATTTTTCAAGTAAATATGCCAGGCAGTAGCGTAATGTTTTTAATGCTAATTTAATTTATATAATTGTAAAATAATATGAAAATTCCACATAGATTTTCTTCCACTGCTGTGAGTTAGCCTCAGTCAGTATCTTCATTGTTTGATACCATTTCAAAAGCGTGTACCTTTATTTTGATTAATTAATTTACCATGCATATGGGAAACATTTTTTAAAAATTGCTTTTATTTAAAAGCTTGCTGAAAAAAAAAAAGAAAGAAAAAAGAAAGAAAAAAACAACAACCTCGCTTTCATACAAAGGTTGCAAAAACAGTTCATTTAGCATGTGTATATTTATCAATATTCATCATTTTGCCATATTTACTATATAGTCTACCTCCCTCCATCTCTCTTTTGGCTGAACCACTTGAGAGAAAGTTACAGACATTGTGATCCGTTATCCCATAATAATTCAGCATGTACCTCCTAAGAACAAGGACATTTTATCACATGTCCTAGTATAATTAACATATTCAGAAATTTTACATTGATATAACAGTTACATCTAATACACTGTCCATACTCCAGTTTTTCCAATTGTCGCAATAATGTTATTTTATTTTTTCAATCAAGTATCCAATCCAGGATGATTTTGTTTACTTGCATGTCTCTGTTGCCATCTTTACCCGTGAATAATTCCTCAGATACAATTTCTTTGTATCTCATGACACTAACATTTTTAGAAGAGTGTATGGGTTTGCCTTATTGTTTTCTCATAATTAGATTAGACTGCGCATTTGGGCAAGAATTCTACATACCTAATATTGTGTCCTTCCAAGCACAACTCGTTCGGGGATAAGATGTCCATGAGTCCAATTATTTGTTTGTTACCTTGAGGTATTCAATTAAGGTTGCATCTCTCATATCAATACATTAATAAATAGTGTGTTTAGAGATACTTTGAGACTATGTAAGTATCCTGTTCCACTTTAAATTTTAACTGATGGTTTTAGCATCCATAAACAATTCTTGCCTGACTGAAGAATGAAAGATGGTTGCATTGAGAATTTATAATCTGTTATTCTCACACTCGCTTTTATTTATTGATTAATTTAGTAACTAATAATCACTATAGATTTATATTTAGTGGACTATAATCCTTTATATTTACTTTATAGTTTTATGCTGAAATTTTCCCCAAATTGGAGAAACTTCAGATTGACTTCTTTTTTTTTTTGGTATTTTCTTACATTTTGGCATAAAAGTTGTTTCAGACTTATTTTATATCTTCCCTGCACCAGCCTTGGAATCAGCAATTTTCTCTAAATTCCCAGTTCCTTTCGGTTAGCATTATACTTGGATTCTTTTATATACGTGGGAAGGGAACTATTATATACGTGTATAGGTTGGTAGGAATGTAGGTAGGCAGATTAGATAGATAGATGATAGATAGATAGATAGATAGATAGATAGATAGATAGATAGATAGATAGATAGATAGATAATAGATAATTTTATGCAATCATGAGTTTATACTGATATCTTTAATCCCAAACAAGCACCATAGAGTTCATCACCACCTCACCCATCCCGTTTCTATCACTGTCTTCTCATAACTTGAACACTGGCTTTTCATAACGTCAGTGTATTCACTTATTTCCTTAATTCTACAGTATGCATAAACCTGCTGTGCAGGAGAGAGTTAACATAGCAGGCTTAAACTTCTGTCCTTGGAAAGGCCTGCTTGTCAGGTTAGCCCGTGGCTGGCTTCTGGGAACATGGAGTTTGGAGGGTTCCTGTACCACTAGCTGATAAGAGTTGCTCACTGTGCCTAAAGTGTTTGTGCAGCAATATGGTTCATACCAAACATCTGCTTTCTTTCTCGGGGTCTGCACTTTTTGTACCTGCCAGACACATGCCACCTATTTGACCAGGCCCAATAAAAACCATGGGCGATGATTCTGTATGACCTTTCCTGGTTGGCAACATTTCACATGTATTGTCACAACTCCTTGCTTGGGTAATTAAGCATGTCCTGTGTGCGTTCACTGGGAAAGGACCCTTGGGAAATTGCTTCCGCTTTCCCCAGACTTCACCCCATTCGACATTTCTCTTTGTTGATTTTGCGCTGTTTCCTTTTGCTGTAATAAATTATAGTCATGAGTACAACTATATGCTGAATGCTGTGAGTCCCCTTAGGGAATTACTGAATCTAGAAATAGTCTTGGGGACCTCTAATACAGCTCCGAACAGAAAACCTCTAAGTGGAATTAAAATAATTGCAATTCTTTTGGTCTTTAGACTGAGATTATATACTCAAAAACCGTGTTTTTTCTTTCTCCTTTTTTTTTTGAAATTATTATAGACTTACAGAAATTACAAAAAGAGTACAGGGAGTGCCATGTACCCTTTGCTGTTTCTTCTAATAGTTATATTTCACATAAGAATACCACAATATCAAAAGAAGGAAATTGGCATTAGTATGTATATGTTTAGTTTTGTGCCATTTTGTCACATGTAGATTTATGTAACAACTACAACAATGAACATTCAGAAGGATTCTATCACAAAGATTCACTTTAGGTTGCTCATTTATAGTCACGTATGACCCACTCTATACTACCATCACTGGCCACAGCCATAATGATCTACTGTTTATAATTTTGTCATAGTAAGAATATCATATAAATGGAGTTGTGTAGTATGTGACCTTTGGAGATTGGCTTTTTTCACACAGAATAATTCTGATGAGAATAATCAAGTTACTGCCTATATCAATAACTCATTCCTTTTTTAAAAAAAAACCTAATAAATTTATTTTTTAGAACAGTTTTAGGTCCTAAGCAAAAACGAGCAAAAGTACAGAGTTCTCATCTACCCTAGTTCCCCATACATACGCAGCCTCCCCAACCTGAGTGGTACATTTGTTATAATTGATGCACCTACATTTACACATCATTATCACCAAAGCCCACAGTTTATATTAGGATTCACTCCTGGTGTTGTACATTCTGTGGGTTTGAACAAAAGTGTAACCACATATATCTACCATTAGAGTCTTTTACAGAATTGTTTCAGTCCCTAAAATTTCCTTGGGCTTTACATATTGTATTTATCCCTCCCTCTATCTTCCCTTAAACTTTGGTAACTATTGATATTTTTACGGTCTCCACAGTTTGCTTTTTCCAGAATGTCATGTAGTTGGAATGATATAGTATGCAGCTTTTCTCAGATTGGCTTCTTTCACTTAGTAATATGGATTTAAGTTTCCTCCATGTTTTATCATGGCTTGATAAAACATTTCTTTTTAGAACTAAATAATATTACAGTTTTTGGTTGTACTACAGTTTATTTGTCCATTCGCCTCCCGAAAGACATCTTGGTTGCTTCCAAATTTTAGCGATTATGAATAAAGCTGCTATAAACATACATGTATAAGTTTCTGTGTAGACATAAGTGTTTTTTTTTCTTCAATTACAGTTGACATTATTTCATATGAGTTTCATATGAGTTATAGAATAGTGGTTATATATTTACATAATTTACAAAGTAATCCCCCCAATTAGTCTGGTAACTGCTTGGAACTTTACATAGTTATTACAATATTATTTATTATATTCCCTATGCTGTACTTTACATCCCTGTAACTATTTTGTAACTACCAATTTGTACTTTTTCACCCTTCAGTTCATTTGGGTAAAAACCAAGGAGTCAGATTGCTGGATCGATTGGTAAGATACGTTTAATCTTGAAAGAAATCCTCAAACTGTCTTACAAAGTGGCTACACCATTTTGCATTCCCATCAGCAACGAATAAGAGTTCCTGATATTCCACATTCTTCTCAGCATTTGCTATTATTAGTGTTTTAAATTGTGGCCATTCTAATCAAGGGTGGTGGTGGTATCTCATTGTTTTAATTTGCAATAACCTGATAATACATGATGTAGAGCATATTTTCACATGCTTGTTTACCATCCATATATCTTCTATGGTGAGGTGTCTGTTAAGGTGTTTGGCCAATGTTTTATTCGAGTTTCATTATATGTGGAATCTAAAGACCTAAATAATTGAACAAACAAAACAGAAATGCACTCATAGATACAGAGAACAAACTAATGGTTACTAGATGGAAGAGAGTGTTGGGAGGCTGAGTGAGAAAAGTGAAGGAATTAAGAAGTATTAATTGGTAGTCACAAAAGAGTCATGGGAATGTAACATACAGTATGGAGAGTATAGTTGAGAATATTGTGAAAACAATGTATAGTGTCAGATGGGTACTAGACCTATTGGGGGTTCATTTCATAATTTATATGAATGTCTAACCATTATGATGTACACCTGAAACTAATATAAAATAATACTGAATGTTATCTATAATTTAAAAAGAAAAAATAGTCACAGGATTATATAGTATAGCATAGGCAATATATTATAGTCAAAATGTTCTAATAACTATGTATAGTGTCAGAGGGTAAGACTTATTGGAGTTATAACTTCTTGAGGTATATAAATGCCTAATCACTAGTTTGTTTTGTATACTTGAAACTAATAAAAAAAAAATCTTTAGGTTGCTGCTTAGATGATCATATCATGTGCAAAAAGGCTTGGTTTCTTTTCTTTTCTTGTATTATTGAATTGCCAGGACTTCTAGGGTGATGTTGAAAGTAGTGGTGAGAGGGGATAGTCTTACCTTATTTCTGATCTTAGCAGGAAAGCTCTGAGATTCTGACCATTAGGTATGATGTCAGTTGTAGAACTTTTGTGGAAGTTGTTTATCAAATTGAGGTAGTTCTAATCTATTCCTAGTTCACTGAGAATTATTATTATGAATGGTGTCAGATATTGTCAAATGCTCTTTCTACATCTATTGGTAAAAATCATGTGACTTTTTTTTTCTTTTAGCCTCTTGATGTGATGGATTACATTAACTGATTGTCAATGGTGAGCCACTCTTGTATATCTTATAAAAATCCCAGTTGATTTCAGTGTACAGTTTTTATACATATATGGATTAAATTTGCTAATATTTTATTAGGATATTTACATCTATGTTCATGAGAGACATTGGTTTATAGTTTAATTTTCTTGTGATATCTTTGTGGGGTTTGGTATTAGGGTAATATTGACCTTATAGAATAAATTACAAGGCAGTCCCTTCGCTTTTATCTTCTAAAAAGATTGTCGAAAATTGGATAACTTCTTACTTAAATATTTTGTATAACACACCAGTGAACCCATCTGGGCCTGGGGTTTTCTAGTTTTGAAGGTTATTAGTTATTGATTGAATTTCTTTAATAGCTGAAGGCCTAGCTGGATTGTCCATCTTTTCTTGTGCAAATTTTTGTAGATTGTGTGTTCAAGGAAGTGGTCTATTTTATCAGGGTTCTCATATTTGCATAGAATTGTTCATAAGATTTATTTATTATCATTTTAAAGTCTGTCGGATCTGTATATTGATGTATCTTTTTTACTTCTGATATCAGTAATTTGTGTCATCACTTTTTTCCTTAGTCTTCTTTATTGATCTTTTCAAAGAACCTCTGAAAAGAGGAATTTCAAAGATGTGTTAACCTAGAAGCACAGAAACAATGTACAGAGCTTGCTTAAGGCAAAGATAAATCTTTTACTAAAGAAGTTATATGTCTGGTGCATGACTACCCACCATGAATTTCTGCCCAGCTAGGAATTTATAATCAGATCACCCTGTGAGGTTACCTTCTGTAGAACCTCTTTTCGTCCGCATATCTTTGATCTATGAGTTACTTAGAAGTATTTATTTAATGTCGGAGTATTTGGGGATTTTCTGCCTATCTTCCTGTCGTGGATTTCCAATTTCCATTGTTTATAAGCCATTCAATCTATGATCTTTTTGTTATAGCAGCACAAACTGACTTAGACAATAGACAAGCAGATGTCTAAGAACACTCCTGTAAGAAGGAATAGACAGAAAGAAGTCTGAAAGTGGGGAATTCCTCGTTTATTTGAGCTACAACAAGGAGGTTAGTATGCTTGGAGCAGGAAGAGCAGAGTCTAATGTAGATAGAATAGTATATTAATGGGAATACGGATTATGTAGAGTCTTATAGGGCATTTTAAGGACATTTGAATTTTACTGTGAAAGAAATAGGGAGTTACTTCAAAGTTGTGAGCAGAGTGGTGGCAAGATAAATTTAGATTTAAAAGGATTACTCTGACAACTCTATTGAGACTAGACTACATGTGGATGGGAGTGGGAGGTAGGTAACCAGTAGAGAAGAGAAACTTGTTTAAATATGCTTGAATTAATCCAGGTGAGGGATTTTAGAGACTAAGGCAAAGGGAAAGGATAAGATGTGGTCAGAAATTGGACATATTTTGCAGGCAAGCCAATAGGATTTTTTGATAGATTGGCTGTGCACAGTGAGACAAGGAGGAAAGTCAGTATGATTCTGAGGTTTTTGGGAGATAGGTGAAAAAAGTACGTGAAGGAGAAGCAAGTGAACTCTGTCAAATGCTGGAGGTTAAAATTAGAAGATCATATGAGAATTGCTAACTAAACATAGTCTTATGTTGCTTAATATTAATTATTATTTTAAAATATTCTATTAAAATTATTTTATGCATACTTACTAATTTTAGAGATTATTCATGCCAAAATACACACATGTAGGAAGAAAATATTTTTAATGATATATTTCTGCACAAACAATTTCTTTTCTTAGGAGTCATCTCTTCCAAAATCCAAAACCTTTAATAAAGACCACTTACTTTGGAACATGAATAATGGTGTCTAGAATCAGTGATTTCTACTTGAGCTAAAAATATAAATGATACAGTTATTGCTAATAAGATGCTTGTTTGAATTTGGTAACACAATGTTTATTTTTATATTAAATAAAATATATGGTGTATTTTATTTTTTATCATTTACATCAAATTGTTAAATTTTATGGCTACAGTGCAATATCATTCTTTGTCCTCAGATTAATATAGTAAAAAATATCTCTAGCAAAAAAAAATGTAATATTGGAATAAAGTATAGGAAAATATCCTTTCTAATAAAGTACTCTTTTTATTAAACTTTTAATAAAGATCAACTAGAGAATGAGGCAATAACAATTAGAGTGGAATTACTAAATCAATAATATTTCAATGCCAAAGTCATAATTAGAGAAAGTTTTAAAATAAGACTAATCAAAGAAAGACTTCTTACTTTGGGAACTATAATACACACATTTAAAACAAGATTAAAAAATCATCAAATGACTGATGAAGTAATTATAAAAAATGTAGTTATATTTGAATGAATACATTATACCACAGGTGTTAAATTCAGACTACACTGGAATCATTAAAATAATATTTCTTTTTTGAAGTTAATAAGAAAAAGTTATTAAATCTGACAAAAAATATCTGTTGCTATACAAAGAATAGTATAAAACTTTAAAGTATAGTTACATCCCCCTCTTTTAAAACAACAGTGACTTCAATATTTTTGACATACTCAACAATACTATTATATTTTGTTGTTCTCATCCACAGTATAAATCACTCTAAGGTTTAGTATGAAGCTATACTTAGATGTTAAGAGGAACCAGTTGACAATCATGAAATTATTGTAATCTCTCACTCTTTAGCCATACAAAGCACTGTGATTTTAGATGAGAAAAGAAAAATAGGTGAATTTTAATCTACCAGTGGTGCCTATCCTTTTAGAATAGAACATTTTCAATATAAAATATTTGTCAACTTATTAAATGTCCAAACCTGTAGATAATTTCTATAAGAATTTATTTGAACCAGACTGATGGGATTATGGGGAAGGGAGATCGCAAATGCTTCAGAGAATGACAGTTTGCAGTTTCTTTTATGTATCTGGAATTAGAAAGGAAAATTACATGAAGGTGGGCGAGAGCAAGGTGGGATTGGGTTACAAAATAGTTAAAAGATTATTCACTCTTTTGAGGGTGGTTATACTTCTGAGGAGTCTGAAAAAGAGGCATTTTACAGGTATGTTAACCTAAAGTGTACAAGATCAATGGACAGAATTTGCTTAAGGAAAAGATAAACCTTTTACTAAAGAAGTTATATGCCTGAGACATGACTACCCACCATGACCTGCCTAGTGAGGAATTATGATCAGATCACCATAGGAAGTTACTTTCAGTTAGATTCATTATAGCACTCTTTTTTCATCCACATATTTTATGCTTATTGTGTTTATCCTGAATGTTTAGAAAGAGTTCTTGTTTAAATGCTCCAAAAGAACCTATCCTCAGTTTCTTCCTGTTCAAAAATTTGTTAGGTTTTTTTTAAGTGTCCTTTGTGCCTTCTATTAGTCCATACTGTTTTTCTCCCTGCAGAATAATCTTTTTAGTTGACATTGATATCTTAGAATAAACTTATTTTTAGGTCAATATAACATATATGTAATATATGTATGTGTATTACATGTCATATGTACAAATCTACATTTTTATTTACATCTAAAGTGGATTTAAAAACTGAGAGGTTAAATTTCCCTTAAATTGAAGAGATGGGTACAAGGAAATTCTTATTCTATCTCCACACCACATTTCTCAATAACAAAAGGTATTAAAAACTTTAGATTTTTTCCCTGTAAGTAACTTGTAAACTGGCTATATCAAGTGATGGACAAAGACAGATATAATAGATGCCATCATCTCAAATCTCACATGGGACATAGCACAGTCATTTTTTCTAACTTTTAGTTCATCATTCACCCCCATCTTTATCTGCGACTTATGAAAATATTTAAACTACTCCTAACCGTCCTTAATCTTAAAAACATCACTCTGTTTCATTGTGGTTTTTCGTTTGCATTTTCTTGATAATTAGTGATGTTGAGCCATTTACATGTCTTTTTTGCTTAAATGTCTACTACTTTTGCCCATTTTTAAGTTATTTTATTCATTATTTTATTTTGTTTCATCTTATTTTTAATTGCAGTTTATTGGGGTGACAATAGTTAGTAAAGTAACATAGGTTTTAGGTGTACAATTCTGTAATACATTGTGTGTTCACCACCCAGAGTCAGTTCTCCTTCCATCACCATATATTGTTATTATTTTTTGCCATTGAGTTTTATTTGTTTCTTTCATTTTTGGATTACTAACCCATTACCAGGAATATGGTTTGCAAATATTTTCTCCCATTCTATCAGTTGCCTTTTCATTTTGTTGATGATTTCCTTTGCTGTGTATAAGCTTAAATTTAATATAATCCCACTTGTTTATTTTTGCTTTTGTTGCCTGTGTTTTTGGTGTCATACCTAAAAAATTATCACAAAGACCAATATCAAGGAACTTTTACCCTATATTTTTTCCTAGAAGTTTTAGGTATTATGTTTGTCTTTAAACAATTTCAAGTTATTTATTATGTTTGGTATAAAATAAGGTTCTGATTTCATTATTTTCCATGTGGATAGCCAGTTTTCTCAATATCATCAGTCATCATTAATCCTGATAAGACCTCTTTCAGGAAGGAAGTCAGGATGAAAACCAGTCAGAGTCAGTTAGGGAGATAATGAGAGAATGAGAAGAGATGGTGATGGTAAAGAGCAAATTTTAACTAAGTAAATTTGAAGATCTAATTGGTTTTGTTAACCAATTGAGGCAAAATTCCACCTAGAAAGTAAAAGGGTACTCTCAGGAATTGTACAAAATTGAACCTTTTTATAGGAAGAAAGAGAGTGAGACTAAAAAGTTAAAAGGGAGGGAATGGTACCTTCCTTTAGGGGAAAGCAGTGGGTCTTATCAGGCAGATCACCTCCTCTTGATCAGGAAATTTTAGACCGATTGGTTTAGAATTTCACTCTTGGGAAAGACTAAAATTTCAATCAGGCTAGGTATCAACCTTTGGTTTGGTGACCTGGAATAGCAAAAGTGATTCCATTTTGGCTGGTTGTTTAATTTTTATAATAGTGGTGATAAAAATATATAAATATGAAGTTATGTATATGATAGATAAGGTTTTTGTTCTAAGGAAACTTTCATTCTACTGGTGAAAGAAAGGATAGAAACAAGTGAACACACAAATAATTTTAAATTGTGGTAATAGCTATTAAAAAAGAACACATATTGGAAAAGAAAGGATATAAACAAGTGAATGCACAAAGAATTTTAAGTCATGGTAATAACTATTAAAAAAAGAAAACATATTGGAAAGTAACTGAAGAAAATTAGCATTTTAAGATGGAAAAATGCATCAATGAAAATGTGATATTTGAGCTTAAGACAAACTGGACAAGAAGGAGCATTCCTGGACCATATGTTTCCTTGATTACTCTCACTGACATTTTCTATGTGTTAACGTCCTGGGAATAATTTTAAGCATGCCCAGGGGAAGTATAATTAGAAAGAGTTAACATGCTTAAATCATCCTTTCCTAAATTTAAGAAGGAAATCTTTAATTTTTTTTCTTACATATAGTTATGATGACCCCAGAATATATTCTGTTTTAGAGTTAATGTAATAGTATGGGCAATACTATTGATATGTAGTTATTATAGATATGTAAAGATTATTTGATATAAATGTTTAATTTCATATTATGATTACAGTTTTACACAGCAGATTACAATTTGCATACTGTGCTCATTCTAGAATTTGGCGAGACATATTGATCAAGGGGTAACACAGTATAATTTTTCCTCACCGGGAATATTCGATAACCACTGTCACTATTGCTGTCGTGTTATGAATTTGTTAAGACTTGTTATGGTACCTAGCGTGTCAGATGATGAGCTGTGATTCAACAACAGACCACAGGAAAATTGAAATATAAAAGTAGAAATTATTATACATAAAGTAGAAATACTTTAAGCAATACATAAAGAAGAGAATATTACAGATCCTGGAGAAAGTACCTGGCATGCCTCTAGGGACCACATGGGGAAATCAAGGCTGAGTGTAAACAGAGAAAGCAATGAGACCTGGGGCACATGCTTTTATTAGGGTCCACAGGTAAAGTGCTTTGAGGTTCCCTAGGTAAGGCCAGATTGGTCAATTCAAATTAAAAGACTGGTATTTTGGTAAACCCCATAAGGGTCTTATCTAAAGGGCACACGAGAGGAAGACATTGGGAGGCAGGAGTGGCTGTTAATCAAAAGGGCTATTGGAGAAGTCATATAGGATTTTATATTTACCGGAGACTCTTTGGGCTGCTATCTGGGGCATGTATTTGCATGAGAGACTAATGTCAACTTAAGGTCATTGCTGACTTTTGGCCAAACACAATGGATGCTGAGAGAGCAATACTATGGAGAAGCTTAGCTTATCTTTTGACATATGCACAATCTAAAAGTCCCCCACCTCAATTTTCCAAGAGATATCTCAGAAGTTACCTTGTGAATTTACATAAAATTGTGACAAGGCCTTTTAGATAATATTAATTTAACTGTCTTATGTTAGTAATTTTGATGCTTCATTTGACATACATGTTGTGATATGGGACACCATCATTTTATTTTTATTCATTTATTTTTAGATTACCAACTAGTGTGTGAAAGACATATCCAAAATCCATCTGTAAGCGACATCTAATTAACAAGTCCCACCCTTGGGACAAGGAATTAAAACAGAATCAGGGTATATTAGAATAATACTAGTTGCTATAATGAAGAAACCCAAATATATATAATGGTTAAGACATGATATAAGTTTATTTCTCATTCATGAAAATTCCAAATTGTCAATTGGTCTGTTCTAAGGGATGATTTAGGGACTCAGTTTCTTTATATATTGTGACCTCACCATGTTTAGAGTGTCTTCTAACATAATGTTCATATGCATCAAAGTGTTTGGAAGGAAAAGAGGGTGGAGAAGCACATTTCCTTATTAAGAACATCTATCTAAATTGTCACACATCACTTCTGCTCGTAATCCAATGTTGTCTAATGGGGACCTCTTGTATACACACACACACACACACACACAACAACAACAACAACAACAACAACAAAAACAATTCATGATGAGCTATAGACATAAATGAATAGTGAAATGATAAAACACTTAAAGGAAAATATAGGAGATTATTTTTGTACTTGGCATATAAACAAAATGTAAAATGGGGTACAGAAAGAAATAAGCATAAAAAAAACTGGTAACTAAACTTCATTTAAAGTAATAATTTGCTCATTAAATACACCATGAAGAAAATGAATATGCAAGGCACAGACTGTGAGAAAAATATTTGCAATATACATATCTGAGAAAGTACTGGTGTAAAGGATATATGGAGGACTTCCATTCTTATTTTTTTTAATTGAAAATAAATGAGGAAAATATATGAATAGATGCTTCAGGAATGCATGGCCAATAAGAACTTGAAAAAATTCTCAACAAGAACAGTTCTGGGAATTGTAATTAAAATTCACAATGAAATACAATTACACACCAACAAATAAATGACTGCAATTTAAAAAGACCTACAATATCTAGTATTGCCAAGGATATGGAGCAATATGAACTCTCAGACACATTTTGTAGGGATGTAAAATGGTGCACACTTTTGGGGAAAAAAAATGTTGACAATTTCTTATAATACTAATCATACATTTACCCAATGACATAGTGTGATGTTGTGATTTAAAATAAGAAATATATATTTGGTCTTTGTCTCCATTCCTTGCACAGAGCACATAAAACCCTGAGAATATCCTAAATGATTAGAGTGATAAAGGTGTCTTGATAGTCATAACAAACCCGTCAACTGTACTTGAGTTTATGTTAATAATGTGACATTTGGAAAACCCCTAAGGATGAGGGCTGGTTGCCAAGAGAACAAACCCTGTGGTTACAGGGTTAGAACTTTTGAACCCATCCCAGACCTCTGGGGGAGAAGAGAAGCTGGAGGTTGATTTAATCACCAATGGTCAATGATTTAATCAATCATGCCCATATAAGATCCCAACTGAAGGGATTTGGAAAGATTGCATGTTGGTGAACGTGTGGAGGTGCCAGGAGAGTAACATGCTCAGAGAGAGCAGGCAAGTATCTCCACCCTTTCCACAACTTGTGCTATGCGTCACTTCCTTTTAGCTGAGTTATATCATTTTATAATAAAATGGTAATCTAATAACTAAAACATTCCCTGAGTTCTGTAATCTACTCTAGCAAATAGCTGAAATTGAGAAGGGAGTCATGGGAGCTTCCAATTTATTGTCAGTCACTCAGAAGCACAGGTGGCAACTTGGACTTGCTACTGTTGACTGAAGTTGTGGAGAGGGGCACTCTTATGGGACTGATACCTTAATTAAAGGTATCAGTCCCATAGTAGGGGCACTCCTATGGGATTGATACCTTAATCAGATCATGGGATCTGATAATAAATCTGGTAGATAGTATTAGAACCAAACAGAATTGTAGGATACCCAGTCTGTATCCAAAGAGTTGGAGAATTGCTTAATGTGAGGGAAAACACACACACACACACACACACACACACACACACACACACACACACACACACACACACCTGGTGTCAGAATTTGGGTGTGAATAGAAAAGAAGAAACAGCTTTTTCCTTTAGTTGGTGTAGAGAAGGAAACAGTTGTTTTTGTTTTTTTTTCTTTTCATCCAGCAAGTCGACCTGTAGATATTTAGCCTAGAGAAATGAAAATGCGTATGCAGAAAAAGACTTGTGCACCAATGTCCACAGCCGTTTTACTTATTATAGCCAAAAACTAGAGAGAGCGCAGGTGACCATCAATGGAGAAATGGATCTGCAAACTGTCAATTCATGAAGTTCAACTACTCAGAAATGCAAAGGAATGAAATACCGATATGTTCAAAAACTTGGACAGAACTTTGAAACATAATGCTGAATGAATCTTTACACAATGACTGTATACTACATGATTCAAAAGACATCACTTTCTAAAATCAGTGAAACTACCTAATGGTAAAAAAAAAAAAAAATATTGGAATAGTACTTTCTTCTGGGAGATAGGAGCAATGACTAGAAAGGAGTATTAGGTGACTTTTTAAATGAAAATGATTTTTATATCCTAATGGAAATTTAGGGTTAAACAGGTGAATGCATTTGCCAAAATACAGTGAATTTGTGCATTTCATTGCATGTAAATTTTACATCAAAAGAAAAAATTCCTGAACTAACATGATTTTCATCTAATGACATCCATGCTGAAGTATTTAGAGAGGACTAAGACTACTGATACCTTGGTATAAAGAAAATGCAAGGTAAAATAATGGACAGATAGGGAGATAGACCAATACATGATAAAACAAATATTAAACAAAGTAAAATATTAATGGTGATAAATATAAATACAATGTGTTCATTGTAAAATTCTTAAACTAGGTTGTATGTTTGGTAATTTTCATAAATATTAAAAACAATTTGGATTGTTTCGGTTGATAGTCATATTGTTGCTTGTTTTAAGTAAATATTCTTAGTTGAAATCACAGGATTGCACAAATTTGAAGTCTTGAAACTATTTACATCTTCAAACTTATTCTAATGAAGTATTATAATTAGAAGAATGATTTATAAAAAATAAAAGTTTAGGTGTTTTATTAGTTAAAATATTTTAAA
Organism: Rhinolophus ferrumequinum; assembly: GCF_004115265.2. Taxonomy (NCBI): domain Eukaryota; kingdom Metazoa; phylum Chordata; class Mammalia; order Chiroptera; family Rhinolophidae; genus Rhinolophus; species Rhinolophus ferrumequinum. Next base: position 42,829,609 of record NC_046291.1, on the reverse strand, counting down.
TAGCCTAATACTTTATTTTTTCTAAAAGGAAAATCTCTATTCTTATGTCGTTTTCTACCTAGGTGTCAAAGATACTTAATACACATTTAGTATCTTAGACTCTGAAGTCTATAATTTGCCTCTCTATGGTGATATATAATTATTTCAGGAATTTAGCTAATACTATTACACATTTTCCAGATTTTCTATTAGAATCATACAGATTTGGGAAATCATTATGATGATTAATTTCCTCTTAAATATTAAAACATTTGAAAGAAAAACAACTTCACTTAAGACAGAAATTATTTCCACTTTATAGAAAGAAACCCAAGATTCAAAGATATCAAGGACTTTCTTCAGTTCAAATGACAAAGAGTATTTGATAGGAGCAATGGCATACCATAGTATTGTCAGAACAGCACTTAAAAAAGTACTGAAAGGTAAAATTATATGTTATATTTAAAGACATATACCAAAACAGATTATTGTAATCAATTCCCATTTCAAATTTAATTTGACTCTCTCTTAGTTATGCTATTACTGTTATAAGATTGACAAATTTTATGCTATTTAACCAGGAAGAAACAACATCAGTACAATGATGCCTTCATACAATTACAATTTTAGTGTATTTATTGGTCCTTCATTATAGAAATCCTGAAAATAAAATTCTATGCAGTTAGTATAATTACAATAAATTTCAGTTATGGATGCTTGCTTCAAATAAACTATGTGTTTTATTAAATGAGTATCTGTCTATCTATCATCTATCTATCTGTTTTCTAGTGAGAGAGATGGAATGATCAAGTTTTAATGAGAAATAAACTTAAAAGTTCAGAAACCTGAGTTGGCTTGTGAAAGACTTTTGTAGTAAAGAATTGACTCTTGAAGGAGGTCCTATTGTTTTGGCACTATTATGAATGGGGTCCACAATAAGAGAAATACCATAACAATTAAGCTTGAAATGGTGACCAAATAAAATGCAACTAAAAACAAAATCCTGGAGATTGTTGTTTTACATAGAACTTTAGTTGTGTTCCAACCTTTGGCTAGAGGAGAGCAGTATGGTGGACTGATCTAGGGTATACACAGTGGGGGAGATATAATACTTTAACAGGAAATGGTAATGTTCAGAATTGGAGACATGTCCTGGGTAATCAAATGGAAATAAAGTATATACATTTTATTTGGGAGCTAAAATCATACAATGCGACAAATTCTTAAAAGATTACTTCATATCATCATTAATATCTGTGATTAGTTTTTAAACTCAGAAGTATTATTTTTTACTTTGATTGAGGCCATACTAAGTTAAATTAAACATATTTGGAAGACTCAGAAAGATGAAATTCTAGAGAATTAATAAATTCAGTTGACATTGTGTGGGAGGATGGCCAATTTATTTCTTTTGTGGTAATTTAAGGTAGACTAAATTCTCATCTGGTAAAAGTAATATTATGTAGGACACGGATATAGAATAAAGAACATCTTAAGTCTCTTTGAGGTTCTATGCTCAAAGATTCTCCCAAAAATATGGGTTCACTTTTACAATATGTAGGTTCTAAAATAATGCTATAATGATTCTTAATGAAAGGATTTGATGCTTTATTTAAGGTCCTATGATATAAGCAAATGTAAAAGTCCTCCAGATTGTTATTTATACTCCATGCCTTAAAAATAGTATTTTTATATCAAGTGTTTTCTCCGAGAACAATAGCATTAGGATAAAAGTCACAATTGAAATTTTTTATTACAGTCTGTTACAAAGTCCTGAGAAGAGAGCCCCACTCAGCCCTCCTAAGGGAAACCCTCTGCCTCACTGGGCTGAGGGGTGCTAGAACCCTCAGCTCTAGCAACCACAATGAAGATCACTGGATGAGATTATCTGGCACTTTCTCTAGTCTCTTTTCCCATCTATTGTTTTTTGCATAAATTCTATCTTGTTTCCTTGTAGGCTTTAGCCTTTTTAATCTTAAAATCATTTTATTTTCTCAAAATGCTAAACTCTTACAGGCAAAAGATTTGGCTTTCAAACTATTGCCTGTTATGAATTAGAAATATTACGTAGAATCTCAGAAGTGGAATATTTTAGTTTCTCTATATACTTTTTCTGTAAAGTTTTGAATTATGAGATGGGTGTCTGAAACTGAAAGGAAGGGAGGCACTAAGGACAACTTAAAGAAAAACTTTGGTGGATGCATATATTTACCAATGAATGATGTGGATACCTCTGGGTAGTTATGATTAGAATATTAGTTCTTATATCTTTTTTTTTTAGCTTGGTGCTTTGATATAGTTAAAGAATCTTTAACTTTCTTTTGAACTCTAAGGGATTATACTTTTAATATTTACTGGTTCAGTACCTCCTATGAGGGAAAATAAAACACAGTATAATTTGGATTAGATTGTTACTAGTATACACACACATTACTTACAAGTCTTCAAGCACTCACCACCTAAACACAAAAATTGTATTCCTTGATCTCCAAGAATGACTTCCTAATAGGCTGATTTCATGGTCAGAATTCATTGCCGTGCAGTAGAATGATATCTTTTCTCTCAGTAGGATGAAAATTAGCTGGTATAGGGAAACACATAATATAGTACAAGATTATTTAGTAATATCATACCTTCTCAGGATACATATGGCCTAAATCAAATGAGATACTGATCTTAGTCTAATTCAGAATACACAGATATTCAGTGCCAATATCGTTCCATGTTATCATTTGAAAAGAAAATTAATGTTAAGTTGTATCCACATAAAGAACTATTATATATATATATGTGTACATATATATATGTACACACACACAGACACACATATATATATATAGTGTTTTATATCCAAATGTAGGCATATGTTCAGACTCAATTTTATTTATATTAATAAATAAAACAATAAGTCATGGATCATTTATGGAATGATTTTATTGAGTATATTAGTCGAGCCCTAGGTGGTGTGACAGAACCTTCATTCATTCTTGGTCCCAAATCTACTGATGTGGGTTGATTACAACTCTTTTACATTTAGACATGCGGGGGTTCATGTTTCCTTCATCTTCACCATGCATCTCAATGTCTGATGTCTAATTTTGCCACGATAGGAAAGTCATTTTGACTGACCCTATAAAGTTGGGAAAGAAATGAATACCCATGTTCTTAAGCAAAGATAGTAAGCAGTATTCAGTGTTTCTATCAAAGATATAAGAGTATAAATCACATGATTATATGTATATATATATATTTGTATGCTTGAGATAGTATATGTATATACATGTGTACATGTGCATGATTGTGTCTATATACATATATAACATACGCAAATGTATGTAGTCACATATATGTACTAAGTACATTAGTAGTCTTATATATATTATATATGTGTATCTATATTTTATATACGGAAATATATAATATATACACACACACACATATATACTCTATATATTCATATAAAATGTACTTATGTAGTGCTCAGGCTTTTATATCAACTATATATTATACCTTCATTTCTTTAATTAGCAATATGTATTATTATCTACCATGGGCTGTTAATGCATATATATTGCAAAGGTGATTTGCTAATGGATGGATTATTTAACCATTTCTTATTAATGCAGCCACAGCTACATAGTACTTAGATATATTTCTATTGTTATTTGTGTTACAATAATTCATTTGTTCGAACATGTTTTATGAGTGGACTACTAGGTCCTTGCTTCTTACATTCTATTTCTTTCTCCATAAATGTTTCAGAAGGAAGTATTAGAAACATATATAAATAGACACTAAAGAATTACTGGAGTAATTCAACACACTCCTGCTTTAGCAACTTTATTTGAATCTTTTTTTATATTTGTTATTTACAACACCCTGCATAACATGTAAATTTCCCCACAGTTTCTAAAAATAGATGTGTTTAAAAAAATTCTCAGGAGAAACATATGAATTGAATAACAAGAAGTTTTCCTTTTATAAAGCCTCTTTAGCATATTTCTTCTTGAAGCAATTCAGGCAGACTAAATAATTTTGACACAAATCAGAGCTGTTTAAATTGTAATTTAAAAAGAAGTCTTGAAATAGGTATGTCTCCTCTTGAGAAGAACTGATGTGCATGTAGTATGAAAACTCACTCCCAAAAGATAATTTTTCTTTTACCTGTGAGGTGATTCTTAATAATAAGAAATTGCTGTAATTTTAAAGATGAGGAAAAATAAAGAAAAAAAAATCCAAGTTAATTAAAATATATTGAATTAACTACCTGTCAATACAACTCTTTTATAAAGTTTTGTTCTTAAAAAATATCTTACTATGGCTTCTAATATTAGTATTTATATTCTCCAAAAGATATAAAATAGTCCCTAAAAGATTTCAGCAAGTTCTTAGATGTGTTATGAAACTTTAAACAATGGAACATTCTTCATTGAAAAGTAAATAGACTGTAAACTATATATTTTAGCTCAGCTGCCATAACAAAATGCCACAGACTTAGTGACTTAAAAATAGAAATTAATTTTTTCATAGTTCTGGAGGATAAAAGTCCAAGAAGAAGGTACTAGCATTGTTGATTTCTGGTGAGAACTCTCTTTACTGGCTTATCTCTGGTGGTCTTCTCCATATGGGGGAGAGAAAGAAAGAAAGCTCTCTGGTGTCTCTTTGTATAAGGGCACTACTCCCATCATAAGAGCCATACCTTCACGAATTTATCTAAATCTAATTATCTCCCATCTCTCGATATCATCACACTGGGGGTTATGGATACAACATGTGAATTTTGGGTGGACACAGTTGAGCCTCTAGCACATTATTCATAAAAGGGAAAATAACATTTACAGAAATAATTTAAATATATATAAAAGTAACTAAAGCTCATAGTGAAAATTTTGGAAAATAATAAAATAGTTAAAATAAGCCCCCCATAATTTCATCATCTAAAGAGAACTACTGTTAATATCAACATGTATATAAAATATACAATTCAAGAAAAAAATGAAAAATGCACAGAATGCCAATATCGATTGACTAGAAAATTTCTGGGTGATGAGCCGTGAGTTGAGTTAGCTAAAAAGATGTGTATGTATGTTTGTGAGACTGTATATATGTGTGTGAATTTGTATGTGTATGTGAATATGTGTATGCATGTATTTGTATATGTACTTTGTATTCCCTTTCTTCCATAATTGAAGAATGCCTATTCTTACATATGTATTTCTCCTAAGACTACTTAACTGGAGATCTCAATAATTTTGTAATTTCAAGAATGTTATATAAATGGAATCACAGTATAAAACGTTTGAGCATTAGCTTTCATCATTGGGCATAACTCTCTGACAGTTTATCCAGGTTATGGCGTGCATCCACAGTTCATGCATTTTTATTGCTAAGTAGTATACCATGGTGTGTATGTATGTACAAAAGTTTAACAGTTCACCCACTGAAGGATATTTGAGTCATTTCCAACTTTGTCTATTATAAGTAAAGCGACTATAAATATTCCTGTATAGATATTTGTGTAAGCATATTTGTTATCTCTCTGGGATAAGTATCCAGGAAGCAATTATGGGTCATATTGTAGTAGCATGTTATATAAAAAACTAACTGTCAAACTGTTTTCCAGAGTGGTTGTACCATTTTACATTGCTATCACTAATGTTTGAGTCCTCTACTTTCTCTGAATTCTCAGAATTATTAGCTATTGTCAATAGTTTTTGAAAATCTAATCTTAACCATGTATATATATATATATATATACATAGTGATATCTCTTCATAGTTTTAATTTGTGTTTCCCTGAGGGCTAATGCTCTTGAGTATCGTTTCATGTACTCATTTGTCATTGACATATCTTCTTCAGTAAAATCTCTATTCATGCCATTTGCTTAGTGTTCAGATTAACCAATTCCAAAATGGGGGTAGAGGGTGGTTCTCCACACCACCAAGAAATTATCAAATACCAGCAGGGCATCCTACAATTCAACTCAATTCTGACACTACATACCTGGGGTTAACATCAGATACTATAGGTGAAGGGCTTAGTCCTATAAGACTGCCCCTCCCACATACACACACTTTAGACCCCAATTACAAGCCCAAGTAATGCTTTTAATCAACTGGCTATAGATCAAGTTTCCAAGGAACATCGCTTTGTGTTCTATTAGTGCTATAGAGGCTCACAGGACTCAGAAAAATATTTTGCTTACTGGATTACTGATTTGTTATAAAAGGATATAACTCAGCAACAGCCAGGCCAAAGAGATGCATAGGATAAAGTATAGGGAAAGTCTGCAGAGCTTCCATGCTCTGAGTGTCACTCTCTTAGCATCTCCATATGATCATCAATCAGGAACCCTGTGCTTTTGGGCTTTTATAGAGGCTTCACTATGTAAGCACAGTTGATGAAATTATTGGTCATCGATTCAATACCCAACCCCCTTCCCCTCTCAGGAAATCAAGGGGTGGGACTGAAAATTCTACTTTATTTATGGTTGGTTCCTCTGGCAACCGGCCCTCCTAGTTAGGTGCTTTCAAAAAGGCACCTTATTAACATAAACAGTTGTTGTTGAAAGGGGCTGGTGTTGAATAAGAAGACACATATTTCATTTTTATGGCTATGAAGTGATTTCAGGAACAGAGGACAAGTGACCAAATATGACAAAAGATGTTCCTATTGCTCTTATTGCTGAGGAAAGTCCAAGGATTTGGGGAGCTGTGAGTCAGGAACTGAGGAGCAAGACCAAATATGTATGAGAAATATATTTTAGTTATCTGAATGACCAAATGAATATTTCTTATAAATTACATTATCCTATTTGTACATTTGCAATTTGATTATTTGATTTTGTTTTTACTATTGAATATATATTCTACGTGCTATTCCTTTGTTGAGTGTATGATTTGCAAATACATCTCCCCAGTTTATAACTTTTTCATTTGTCCTCTTAAAATGGTCTTTCATAGGGGAAAAAGTATTTAATGTTGATGAAATCAATTTATTAATTATTCTTTTATGAATTGTATTTTTGTTATGAAGCCTAAGAATACCTTGCCTAGCTATAGATCCCGAATATTCCATTTCTGTTTATCTCTAAAAATTTTCTAGTTTTACACATTTAAGTCTGTGTAAGATCACATTTAAGTCTGTGATCCATTTGAGTTATTTTTTTGTATAAGGCGTGAGGTTTACGTTAAAGTTCTCATTTAACCAATAAGTGTCCAGATGCTCTAATACCCATTTGTTGAAAATATTATTTTTTATTCATCAAATTACTTTTGCATAATTGTCAAAAAAACATTTGGATAAATGAAATAGGTAAAATTTTACTAAAATGTGTACTGGATCTATATGTAAAAAACTATAAAACACTGATAAAACATATCACAAAAGAACAATAGACATGTGGAAGATACTTTGTGTTATGAATTAGAAAACTCAGTATTATTAAAATGTCAATTCTTCCCTCTTTGCACAATATGTTTAACGCAATCCCTATCAAAATTCCAACAAGCTATTTTGTACATATTGATAAATTGATTTTAACATTTATATGAAAAAAAAAGAACTAGAATAGCAAAACAATACTGGAGAAGAGCAAAGTTCAAAGACTCACATACCTAATTTTAATACTTACTATTAAGCTATAGTAATAAAGTCAGTACAATATTTTCAAAAAGAATAGACATATAAATCAATGGACTAGAATGGAGAGCCTTGAAATAGACTCACACACGACAGTCAAGTGATTTTTAGTAAAGCACAAAGGCAATTCAATGGAGAAAAGATAGTATTTTATGCTAAAGCTATTAGATGTGCAAAACTTCCATGTACAAAACATGAGTCTATATTTATTAGGCTGTGGCAAAAATCATTGCGGTTTTTGCCATTATTTTTAACCTTTTAAACCACAATTACTTTTGCACCAAACTAATGCTTCATATAAATTACACAAAAATTAACTCAAATTGGATTGCAGGCCTGATGTGTGTGTGCGTGGGTGTGTATGTGAGTGTGTGTGTGTGTGTGTGTGTGTAAAATAATAAATATGCTAAGTCAGGAAAGAAGATGACTTTTTTTTAATAAACCAGTCCATTAAAACCAGAGAAAGCATAAAACAAATGGAAGACAAAAAAGAAACAAACAAAGAGCAATGGCAATGAATAAAAAACAATTACAAATGGTAGATAATGATACACCTATGTCAATAATCACATTAAACATCCATGGTCTAAATACAATAATTAAAAGACAGAAATTCTCAGAGTAAAAAAAAAAAAAAAAAAAAAAAAAAAGAGACCCAGTATCATTTTGTCTATAAGAAACCCACTTTACATTTAAAGACACACGTAGATAAAAAGTAGAGGGATGGAAAAGGTATACCTTTAATCACATCTGTAGTCTCTTTTTCTATGTATGGTAACATATTAACAGATTCCAGGGGTTAAATTGAGGACATTTTTGGTGGTCCACATTTCTGCCTGCCATACATACTATGGGATGGTTTAAGATAGTGAGAATACGTCTTTCTTAAAAGTTTAGAAAGCCATTATAACTTATGTGAGGTGATATCTCATTGTAGTTTTTATTTGCATTTCTCTGATAATTAGTGATGTTGAGCATCTTTTCTTATGTCTATTGGTCTTCTTTGGAGATATGTCTATTCAAGTCCTCTGCCCATTTTTTAATTGGTTGTTTGTTGTTTTGTTGTTGAGTTGTATGAGTTCCTTATATATTTTGGATATTAGCCCCTTATTGGAGGCATTGTTTGCAAAAATCTTCTCCCATTCGGTTGGTTGCCTCTTTATTTTATTGATGAGATATCACCTCGCACCAGTCAGAATGGCTGTCATCAACAGGACAAATAGTAACAAGTGTTGGAGAGGCTGTGGAGAAAAAGGAACCCTCATACACTGTTGGTGGGAATGCAGATTTCTGCAGCCGCTATGGAAGGCAGTGTGGAGGTTCCTCAAAAAATTAAGAATAGAATTACCATATGACCCAGCAATCCCTCTCCTATGTATATACCCCAAAAATCTGAAAACATTTATCCATAAAGATATATATGCTCCTATGTTCATTGCAGTTTTATTTATGGTGGCCAAGACATGGAAACAACCAAAGTGTCCTTCAATAGATGAATGGATAAAGAATATGTGGTATATATACACAATGGAATACTATTCAGCCATAAGAAAAGATGAAATAGTGTCATCTGCAACAACATGGATGGATCTTGAGATTATTATGCTAACTAAAATAAGTACGACAGAAAAAGTCGAGAGCGATGATTTCACTTATATGTGGGATATAAAACTGAAAGCAACAAAAGAATAAGACAAACAAATGAAGAAACAAAAGCTCAGACATAGACAATAGTTTAGTGGTTACCAGAAGGTAAGGGGTCAGGGAGGTGGTAGAAGAGGGTAAAGGGGGTCAAATATATCATGACAGAAGGAGAACTGACACTGGGTGATCACATAATGTGATATATAGATGATGTATTACAGAATTGTACACCTGAAACCTATGTAACTTTATTAACCATTGCCACCCCAAATTAAATTAAATTTTTTAAAAAAGTTTAGAAAGTATGTTTAATGGCAGAGATAATTAGGTGAAGTTAAATATTGTATTTGACTGTTAAAATTATAAAAATAAGACTCACAATAAGGAACATAGTCTCACTGTATTCTTTTTTATCAAAATATCTGCAATGGTAAACCCTAAGGAGATACTCTGATTTAAAAAATAATAGTCATTTGTTGTGAGTGGATATGAATGATGTACAAAGTTTTCATTTTAAGTAGGCTTCATATAAATAACATGTTATAATGTAAAGTCCATGAGGGCAATGAATCTCAATTTCTTGTTTATTGAAATATGTCCAGTACCTAAAACACTACCGCGTTTCCCCGAAAATAAGACCTAGCCTGATCATCAGCTCTAATGCATCTTTTGGAGCAAAAATTATTATAAGAACTGGTATTATATTATATTATATTATATTATATTATATTATATTATATTATATTATATTATATCCAGTCTTATGTTATATAAGACTGGGTCTTATATTAAAATAAGACCCGGTCTTTTATTAATTTTTGCTCCAAAAGACACGTTAGAGTTGATGGTACGGCTAGGTCTTATTTTCGGGGAAACACAGTACTCAAAACATAGCAGGCACTTAAAAAATATGTGTGGAATTAATAAAATAATGGATTACGGATTGGCAAGTGGAATATAATTGATAATAATTTAATACGGAATACTCAAATTTGATATTAAAAAATTGAACTTAATGTTACAAAGATCACTGACAACTGTAACCATTGTAATAAAAAGGGCTGATATACAACATTGCAAAGTTTGCATTACATATTTCCGCACACAAAACCAATATTGATACTGATTTTGCTATCAGTGTATCTTTAATAATGTCTTTTGTTGGTCCTATTTTTCACATGTCGCTAGCTTTGCTTTTTACTTGTAAATTATTGTAAGTACAATGTAATCCTCACCCACTTAGTTTAGTTTAGGCTTTTTATGTTTGTTTGTTTTTGCTTACTTTGCAGTGTGCAGTATTAAATATTTGATTCATAATCTTTAGCCTTTTATTTTCCATGTCCTGGTCTTTAAGATAAACATGCATTGCAATTCAAATATGAATCATTCATATCCTTACTTATAAAGCTAGTATATGCATAACTTCCTAACATTTGTTTGTAAAATATCTTGATTATCATGGAAAACTTTATTTTCTAATGGAAATAATAAAATAAATAGGAAAATAAAGTTTTCAGCCCTTCTTAATTGTATTCTGGCAAAAAAATTACCAAAGAACACTAGTTCCTTGTTCAGTATTAGATTTTACATTTTAAGAAAAACATTAACATATTTTAAATGAGACTTTTGTTCAATTTTTCACATAACAAACAATATGGAAAAATATATCTGATAAAGACATTTCTTGAAAAACAAACTAACAGAAGATATTCAATCTGGAAAAGACATGCTTTGAAAGAGAATGACACTTATTTAAATAGTTGAGAGGCTTTGGGTATTAGAGGTATTGGACTTTTAATATTAGCTCCATGAATAGATTTGGATTAGAACCAATGGGTAGACATTACCCAAGGACATGTTTTGATCATGGAAAGCAAAACTTTCTAACAACTTACTAAGTTCTTAAATTAAGTTAAATATAATACTCCTACGTAATGTAGTGAGTGTGCTATTATCAGAATTCAAGCAGAACTACCTACGTATTCAAGCCACAAGAGATGAAAAGAAATGATGATGCTATAGGACATAAAAGTATTTTGTTCCAATAGAGCTTGGAGATAAAGCAAAGTAAAATTCCATCTTCCCTTGCTAATAGTACATACTCATTTCAAAACTCATTAAATAGCAAATATTAAATCATGTATTTATTCAATTGAATTATTTTCACATGTAAATTATGAATATGTATGCAACATGGCATCATGATTCGTGGGTATATTATTTTTATTTTCTTCTATGTACTTCTTCCATTTAAAAAAGATATCCATGAAGTTTGTCATTCCTTGCCCCAAGAGATGTGCGAGGCCAAAAGCAATAACTAATTAAATATTATGCTGTCCTTTTATCTTTTAATGAGCATGAAAAAGTCTGTGTTGGTGATCTCCTGTCAAATGTCCTGTTTTTAGTCAGCAGAGTGAATAATTTTGTTATTTTTATTTTAAAAATGTGAACACATTTGGCATGCACTTTTGAATTCATCAGTCTCCACTCCTGAAGGTCTTATACCCTGATGCCTTCCACAATAAAGTTCCTTCTGAAGATATTTGAATTTCTGATCCCTGAGATTGAGGGAGCAATTGGGAAATCAGAGAAAAGCAGAGAGAAAGAGAGAGAAAGACAGAGAAAGAGAGAGAGAGAGACACCTAAGCCCTAAATGGGACAGCTGATCTGCAGATTACATGAGTTGTTATCTGTGATTTGTGCTGGGTGCTGGTTTGCATCACTCTAGGGAAGTGACGGGAGTTTGTGTAGTGGGATGGAGAGGGAGAAGTTGGGTCTAGGAATGAAGGTAAGGCACTGCTGTGTAGAAGATTGAACTTCAGACACTAGTGCTCTCAGTCTAGAAAAAATTTTCTATGGACCATTTAGCAGTGAGTCCTGAAACGTTGGACATTAAAGGATCATGCTGACTTGGATAATGATAAGTATGCAAAACTGTGGGCATATGGAATTTAAGACTAGAGGCTCTTTTCGTTTTCTGTATATCCTGTAAGCCTCCTAGAGTCAGATATTTTGATTTAGAAAACTAAAATAATTTATTCATTTCTTATAATCCAATTTTCAAATAAATATTATATATGGTAAATATTATATATCTATCCATAGAAAAGTCAGTTCATGATATCTTCCTTTAAAGAAGGGACTGCATTTCATGATATCTATGACCAGTGTTTATCGAAGGTCAGCTAGAACACTTCCAGTGACAGGAGCACACCACTTTGAGAGTCAGCCCATTCTCTTGTTGAAGTTCAAATGATTACAGAGGCACTCTACTTTGTTTTGAACTAAAATCTGCCTCTGAAAATTACCATCCATTGAAATTTCTTGTCATCTAAACCACACAATTGATTATAGTCCCCATTTCCTATCACAGTACATCAAATATTTGAATTCACTTCTATGTTCCTTATGTTTTGCCTTATGTAATCTCATCCTTTCTTCATGCTTCATCATATCATACAGCTTTAATATCCTTCACTCTCAAGAACAATCTTATGTTTTATAGATACTTATAAGTCTCTTTCTTTAAAATGATGGCAAGAAAATATAAATTAGACATTTCAATTTAATTGGGGCTCAGTACAGTGCAACTAATGATTATTTAGATCTGAACATTATTTTTCTGTTAATCCTGCTTTTCATTAAATTAGATTTGTTTTCCTACAAGCATATTACATTTTCAAAATCATGTGGAGCTTAATCATTTACTTTATTGTTAGTTTTGTTTTCTATTACTAGTGGTTAAGTCTTTCATGTCCTTTAACTTTGTAGTTGTTTCTTTGAGTATAACTAAAGAACGTCAAGTTTACAATTATTAATCTCAAAAAGCCGATTTGCTACATGGAACTAGCTTAACAATAACATTAACAGGATCCATCCTTTAGAATCCTGATTTTGCTAACTCATAGAAGAGCTTTCTAGCTCTTTTACAATTGTCTATGAGTCAACATTTAAGTAAGAGTGCCTTCTAAAAGGTGTTTCTGAGTTCATATTTAGTTGATATAATCTATCACAATCATCCCTGGTCTTTAAATCCCATCTGCTCTGATTGATCAGTGTTTGTGTCATGCTTATTATTAATTTTTTTTTGTATCACTTCTGTTTCATTTAAGGAATTGATTCAAAATTTTAATTTTTATTGGATGAGTCTAAGAAAAGAGTTCAGTAACACACTTCTAAAAAATGTATATTAACAACATTTTCTTGACAGTCATATTTTTCTAATTATGAAAGCATCTGTGTAAAGTTTCTCATGCATGCCAGTTAATAATGAAATGTTCTCAAAGAAAAGAGCACACTTAAACTCATTCCTTAAACCAAAATTCAACTAAAATTTATATTTAATAAATTTTAACAAGACAAATTTTGGTATGTTATACTTAATTCACTCATGCACATTCCATGTAATCACATCTTTCTTGTGTTTTCAGAAATCATCTGTTTAACGTAATCTAGAATTTTACCAAAATGTATACTTGCATATATAAATATTTATATATGCAGAAGTTGAACAATCAAAAGTTCACAAATAATAAATAGAAAGTACTGAAGTGTGAGATTAATATTAACAATCAATTTTTAGTTACTTAGCTGTTGATGAAATTCTGGCCAGAAGTAGTCTTTCTAGGGTGTTTAACTCCATTCTTATTTTGTATTATCTTGGCTGTAGGTCCTTAAACAACAAAATGCATTTCTACCTTTTTTTTTATTGATGTGGATAAACAAGTGTCATGCCCCTTATCTCAAATAAGTTATTTCCAGAATATTTTATGACAGTTTAACACCCCTGATGTTTACCTGCACAGCAGTTAAGAACAGCAAACACATTCTGTTAGATACATTACCGTACTAAACAGAAAAAAACAATAACAACAACAAAAAACAAGTAAATTCCTTATAGTAGAACAAAGCCTCATAGAAATGCTTGTTGGAATTAACACAGATATTTACTTGGAGGCCATAGGGTTTATGGGATGAGTTGAAACTAGTTTTGCACTGTACTGTTAGCTACCTGGGTGCCACATTCACAATTTAGTTCCTGGCCAATAGAATGTGTCAAATAGTGGGTTAATTTCATGACCTCCAGAGATCCACATTGCCTAAGAAAATGTTCTTACTATTTTCAATTATGACAGAAAACCTAAAATGCTTTTTCTTCCATGCTAAAATGTAAAACGTTTTCTCATTTTTATATGTATACATATTGGTATTATGATATTTTCACATAAGTGTATGCATTTCTTTTATATAGAAGATTTATTCTTTGAAATAGTCATTAAACCCTGAGGTGTAAAAATCAAGAAGCAAAGGGAGAGCATACTGTAGAGTACACTTTTTCTCTTCAGAGCCTCAGATTTCCTTTGCTATGTTTGATTATACATCATATCATACCCAAAAATGAACTCAACAGGGATTAGAGACCTGACTCTAAGAGCTAAAACTATAAAAGTCTTAGAAAAAATGGGCGTAAATTTTCATGACCCTGGGTTTAGCAATGACTTTTTGGATATGACACCAAAAGTGTAAGACATAAATGAAAAAAAAATAAATAAATAAACTGTATTGCATAAAAAGTAAAGTTTTGTGCTTCATGCATTGTTGACACGCAGCAGCCTACCCATCTGCCATCTGTCTCCTTGTACTTGCCCCCAAAGAAAGGAGAGTCTGTGAGAGGGATCCTTTCAGGGACTTTGCTAAACCTTTGTGTTTGCACATTATGTCTCCCTGTTTGGCCCCAAAAGGACGGCTGGTCAGGCAATGATGAGTAAGATTTCCCCATGGGGGGGAACAACTCAAGCCAGGAACAGTCCAGTGGGGACCAACAGGAGAACCCATAGGGTTCATAGAGGTGGGCACAGCCCACCACTTTCCCCCAGCTAAGGAAAGCCTCTGCCTCTGTGGCTGCATTCCTTCCCAAAACCTGCAGGGGAAGAGATTCAATGATGTGCTCTCCATCTATTCATATGCATATAGGTTTTGTCCCTTGGGGAAGTACAGACGTCCTGAGACTTAGGGTTCTGCTGCCTACAGGCAAGGGTGATTGGCTTGAATCAGTTTCCTATTATGATGTATGGAATTCACAGATCTTGAGATGGGCAAGCTTTATCTCCTTTACTTCCCCACCTAACTAATGAAAGCTAATGCATTGGCCCGATTAGGTACCCTAGCCCAGATTTCGAAGCTGCCAGTCCCTTGGCCCCTGCACTTAAACTCTATTCATGGCTACTGTTTTTTCTTAACCCTGCTCCACCCTCCTAGCTCCCCACAACCCTCATCCTACTGGACGTGACAATACATTACTATCAAGAAATGTGAAAAGACAACACAAAGGGGAGAAGCTATACATCATATACCTGATAAAGGACTTGGGTTGAAGATTTATAAATAAAAAAACCTAATAAAAATGGGCAAAAGCTTGAAATAGCTATTTCTCCAAACAAAATATAGAAATGGCCAGTAAGCACATGGAAAGATGCTCAACATCATCAGTAATTAAGAAAATTCAAATTAAAACCATAATGAGATATTCCTTCAGACCTATAGCATGCTTATTATAGCATGCTTATTATAGCATGCCTGTAATCAAAAAACCAGACAATAACAAGGGTTATGTAGAACAACCAGAACCTTCATACAACACTGGTGGGAATGAAAAATAGTGCCACCACTCTAGATATAATTTTGTACCTTCTTAATACGTCACACAAAAATGTACAATATGACCTAACAATTCTAATTGTAGATATCTACCCCCAAAACTATGACACATATCTGTGCATAAAAATGTGTATGTAAATGTCTACAACACCAGTTATTCAAAAGTGAAAATAATCCAAATGGTCCTGCACTTGGAATAGAAAAAAAGTGAAAACAATCCAAATGGTCATCCACTTGACATGGACAAACACTGACATTATACTAAAGTCCACATGTAGTATGATTTAATTTATAGAAAAGGCAAATACTTAGTTACAGAAAATAGATTGACATTTCTAGGGCTGGGAAGGTAAGTAGGATTGGCATTGGGGATCTTTTTGAAATGATGAAATGATCTAAAACTGGATTGTGGTGATGGTTGCATAATTCTGTAAATTTATTTAAAAGCTTGAATTATACACTTAAAATGGAAGAGTTTCATTGTATGTAAATTATACCTCAATAGAATTGTTTTAAAAATTCACATCTTCAACATATTGAGAGCTTTCTCAAATCAAGAATGAAAATATGAATGTCCTACTGCAAAATCTAGTAGCCAGAATGGACAAAATATATAGCCAATATGCATATAGAAACATTAATTCTCAGTAAGTTAATTAAAAGACACAATTCTATTTTATTTTACTTTCTATTTGCTGTTCTGTCAATAAATATAGAATTGGATATTTACAAGACTGTGGGGAAATAGTTCTAGCATAGGGGATGGCAAACTTTTTCTATAAAAGAAAATAGTAAATGACTAAATGATCTTATACAAAATACATATAATAAATAGTCTTTATCATAACTACTCTGAAAGAAGCAAAAACAATCTGTAAACAAATGAGTGTTGCTGTGTTCTAGCAGAACTTTATTTACAACAGATGATGGCAGGCCAGGTATGGCCCAGGGACAATAATTTTGTTGGAACCGTTTTTTCCCTACGAGCATAGCCCTTAGAGGCTTCCCATCCCCCTCCCTCCTCCAATATTTTATCAGAGCAGTTTTCCTGCGAGCACAGCAGTTAGAGGCTTTCCCGTCAAAACAGTGTCGAGCGATCACCACTATTAGGGATGGACCTCACCAGCACCCCGGCCAGATTTAACCAATCCCTTAGCGTTGCAATAGCAATGGCACGAATTCTCCCAAACCCGGAAGCCTAACCCTATAAAACAAAGTGCCCGACCCCAGTAAGTGCTCCTCTTTGGAAACAATCCCACTGAGCCCGCTGGCATAATAAAGCTGTGTTCTCCCTGATCTCTGTGTGCCGCTTGAGTTTCTCGGTCCCCGCCATTTTCTGCAACAATTTGTAGGCATTTATTCTCACAAAAGAAACTTATGGAGATTTAAACAATGTTATTCCATGAGACAAATTAGTCAAGTATCACAAGTTTTATTTGCCTCTTTTTAATACTTAAATTCCACTTTATGTTTTTGTCCCAAGGGAAAATAAGCAGAGCAATCAGATACACAGATATACAGATATAGATATAGATATATCTGTGTGTATATATATATATATATATATATATATATATACACACATTAATCAATACATGCATACCATGAAACTCTATACAGCTATATGTGTACTTATGCAAATAAATATTTATTGGCATGGAAATATATAAATAAAATAATATATAAACATATATTAAAAATATAGTTGCATAGATTGTAATGATTCCATTTTATGTAATTACATGTGTACATATCTATGAATGATTTATATACCTGTAGTGGCAAATATAGGACTATATGCTTCCAATTTTTAATGGTATTCTTATTTGTTGGTATAATTCCAGATAATTACATATTTTAAATATTTTATTTCCTATGTTACTTCTTACAGTAAATACATACACCAGTGCTTCAAATGAAGTATTAAAATAAAAATTTGTATTGGCACATTTTCTTCAATGACTAAAAATATAAAAATTTGTTCTTAATGATTTTGAAGTTTTACTTATTTGAAGTTTCTAGTTGATTAAACTTTTATGAATAACACTATGTCTTTACAAGAAAGTACTTGTCAACTATATGAAGTTCATAACACATTACTTCAAAATCAGTTAATTAAATATTCAAATTCATGTCTTAAGTTAAATGTTACTGATTAGAAGCAATCAATTTTTAAAGCCATTTGAAAAGCCCTATTGGATCATTCTTTGTAAAAACTGACCTGGATCACTAAGTTATACTCTTAATTATAGCAACAACTATATTTCTGCTACACATTATTTTGTACAATCAGTTATTAATTTCCCCCACTATCTTTCAAATGTCATTTGAACTGCCACATAAGCTGCAGAGTCTAAATCATTTTAATTGCTAAATTTCCTTCTCAGAACTACTTAAAAATAAAAAGGCAATTTAGGTAATTAATCTGTCAGGGAGAAAACAACATAGATAAAAGCCTTGATTAGCTAGAAGCCACCTTATCAGACACTTCAGTTAACTATAATTTTGGGAACATAACTTCAGGAGGAAAAAAAAAGGACAAATTTTAGATTTGGAAACAAAGCAAACAAACAACATCCCCCAAATCAAAGCTTTGGAAAACAACCTGGTTCTTCGCCCTTAAAAGCAAAGCTTATCATTTAAATACGTTTTAGTTCCTTTCCCAAGACTACGTGAAAGACGACTTTAAACTCTCCTGCTCCTGCTACTACAGGCATTCAAGATTAATGCCTCCAGTTCTTAGCTTTGATCCTTGTCATCCCATGACTGTGCTTCCAAACTATACCAGGTTCAGCACAGCATTGTTTCTTTCATTGTTTCTCCTTTCACTGTCAATCGAAATAAAAAGGTAAACTGAGGGAAGCTCAAAATACCAGAAATTTAGTTTATTTGGGAATAGCACAGGAATTGCAATTTGGGAAATGATTGCGGTATCATTCTACAGGTGTGACCGTTTAGGGTTTAGGGTGGGTTTTTTTCATGAGCAAGGAGTACAAAAAGAGGGAGGTCCAGCCAGAATCCTAGCCAGACATTCTTTGGCTTGAGCATGGGGAGAGATTCTTGCTGGATATTAATTGGTCAGGAGATAAGTCTCAGTCTTTTCTAAATCAAGCATTTACCGGAAATCAATCCCTCTGTTTTTAAGTTTCATTCATCTGTGAGTGCATAGGTGGCATTCTCCATTTCGTATCCTCCAGTTACATTTTAGATTGAAATTCTTTAACACACTTAAATTCTTTAACTATATAGTTTGGCGTCATCTCTTTCATCGTAAAAATTGTTCACTTCAAAACCAAAGTTCTCAAACTATTCAACTACATGTGTCTTCTCTACTGAATTACTCTGTGTCATTACTATCCTTTTCCCTGAAATCTATTTTCTTTCCAACCATTGTTCTAAAATCTTTCTCAGGTCCCAAATGACTTCTCAATAACCACCTTCAGTGCAAAACTATGCTTTTTAATTAGAAAAATCTGTTTCTTCCAAGGAGATTTATATAAGCTCATGCAAACTGTTTCACCTCTCTCAGTCTTAGTTTTATCATCTTTAAAGTAAGAGTTGTTATAGCTTTCATAGCTTTTCTGTAGAGAAGTTTGAACATTTAAGTCAGAAAAATGAATGTGAATCAGCTACTCCACAATTTGACATTATTAGAGCAGATATGGAATAAATAGTAAATATTATTTTAAATGTATTAGGTTTATTAGCATCTGAATGACTAGCATTTACTAAACACCTGTACTATATTTCACCCATTATTCTCACCTATGAATTTATCAAATTATGTCAAACCAATTTTGCAAGTAATCATTGAATTCATTGTGCCCCCCCACACCATTTTTGAGGTCTCCCCCTCAAAAAAGCACAATTACTCCACAACCTTTCAAAAATTTTTTTATCAACTTAATACAACACCCCTAAATCTTTAGCACCACACAGAGACATTTGTTACATGTTTTCAAACTAATAATCCTAAACCTTCACTTCAAAAAGTGTTCCATTGAAATGGGGCTACTCTCAGTTTCTCGATTATGGCAGCCATTCTTTTCCATCCTCTTTGTCCATGCTGCCTGGAATCTGTTTTTTCCCCTCCCCCACTTCCTGCCTGTTTCGGGATTACATTTACATACTGTCTCAGCAATAAAGTCTCCCTGAACCCTCAGAGTTACTCTCTTTATAGTAACCACTGTAACTTGAATATATCTGATTTTGTGTTACAATATTCTTCTACAAATGTTTAGCTCTCTCTGACCTTTTAAACGACACACAAACTGATGTATTGTCACAGTTGATTCATGGATGAGTCCACATCGGAGTCACTCAACAAATATTCTTTGAGAGAAGAAATGAGTCATTTGATATTCCAGTTATTTCTAATATGAATATGTGTTCTAAAACTATGATACTGAAGTAGTATATGATGCTAAAAAATGTAATTTTTTGTTGTTTATATGGTGGAGGAAGATTGCTTTAACCCCAACTTTTCATAGAAATCAGAAGATTGCATATTTTCAGAATTGAGTGAAAAACTGCAAACAGACGTTGTAATTGGCACAGTAAGAATATACAGTACTATGTAAAAAGAACTAGAAATGTATTACTTTCATTTTAGATGCTCCAAGAAATAGCCTAAACTGATAATTTCCTAAATTTTTAATACGGATCTAAATAAGTGGACAAAATTCTTTGGGTCCTCTTTTGTCTTTCCACAATTTCTTAAATTTAAAAAAGCTGTTTAGTGACACTTAAAGTTTATGTGATGAGATGCCATGCTTGAAGTTATATAGGAATGAAAAGAACATCTCCCTCATAAGTCTTCTATGTTTCCCTGAAATTTTTCTGATGCTGTGTTCTTTCTGAAGATCAGTTTATACAAATTTTATTACCCACCAGGAAAATTGCATAAAATTACTAACTTCTTTTAAATGATCTTAGCTTATAGTTTTGTTGTAATGGATGAGCCTTTATGAAATAGGAACTAAATGACAGAATGGAAACACATAGGCCAAAGGAGATATACAAACACACTTTCTAGGATATTGAAATTAATCTGTTGCCTATGGGGAGATCATGAGTGATTTCATAAACAGAGAAATAATATGATGAGATTAAGGAGATAATTCTAAATATGTGATACAAAATTTTTTGGAAGAGAGAGAGAGGGAACTAGGCAGCTTTATTGGTTTAAGGCTTTCACTGGAATTTCTCCAATTACTTTCTGTGACACCAATCTACTCACCTCACTCACCTTGCTGAAAACTCTCAGGGTCTCTCATTTTTGTTCTTAAGATGAAGACAGGTCTTAGTATAACATACATGGCTTCTCCTTTGAATTCCCACTCACTCATTTGAGCTAGTCTGGCATTATCTTTTCCTACCCATGATATCTCTACGCACAAAACCTTTCTGCCTCTCATTTCTTAGAATGTTTGTGGGGACAGAGCCAGGAGTGCAGTTTCTAGGCTCTCGGCCGCACGTGGAAAGGTGTTCACTTGGGTAGTAAATGGCCATCAACTGTGATTGGATGGCCATCAGCTGTGGCTAGTTGGCCGTCAGCTGTAACCAGTGAGCCATTGGCCACTAATATAACTGCTGTGGCTACGCTAGCAGCAAATGGGGGCTAGCAAGAAGATGGTGGCTGAGTCTGCAAGCGGTGCAGTGAGGGTTGTGAACAGTGTGGCTCCTGCTTCCTGTGTCTCCAACCCAGCCGCCAGCGAGAGTATAGTGGTATGACTCCCCTACCTATGGCTCCGTGGGTGTTCCTTTTTGGCTTCACCATGTCCTGCGTTCTCATGTGGGGAGCGGGAGCAGAGACCCCGCAGGCCGCCCCGTGTGACAATGTTCTTCTTTGACTCCCCTCCTCCCCCTCACTCCTAACACTGCCCCAATCCTTAGAATAGTTAAGTCTTCCTGTTCAGATGGCATGAAGGGCCACTCTAACCTCTTTAATCAGGTCAAACCCCCCATCACGGATTCTCAAAAGCATCATCATCTCTCTTTCTCTTTCATAGTGCTTGCTGCAGGAACAATTTACATTTGTTTATATGGTTATTTGATCAATATTTTTCTCTTCCAGTCTCATTGTTACCCCCACTAGAACAGGGATTGTCTAAAAATTAGGATTGCCAGACTTAACTAATGAAATTACAGGATGCCAGTTAAATTGGGATTTCAGATAAACAGTAAATAATAGGGAGTGTGTGTCTGTATGTGTGTGTGTGTGTATATATGTATATGTATATATACATATATACATATATATATATATAAAATATCCTCGATGTTGCATGTTGCATGAGACATCTTTTGCCAAAATTATTTAAATTATTTATTTGAAATTAAATTCAGCTTGGTGTCTTGCATTATATCTGAAAAACCTACTGGAAATGGAGTACATATTAGGTCTCAATGAATATAATTTGAGTTTATGAATGTGGCCTGGATCAATTCATAGGACAATTGACATGCCACTGTTTGCTTGATTCTAGTTTCTATTTTCCTCTACATGTTTTGTTATGTGTTGCCATTACTGATAGACTTAGTTACCTCACAGTCTTTGGCTTTTTACAAGAGTGATCTCAGAAGCTTGAATCCAGGGAAATTTATTTGGTTTTTAGTGACTTACCTCCTTGGAGAGGTCACATGCTCTCTATATGCTTTCTACGACTGTCAATTATCTTACGTCTAGCTGACTTCACCCATTTATAGTATATCCCTAGAAAGGTCTGTCTTACACAACAGAAATCTTATCCACAAAGCCTATTCCCATTTCAAAGAACTAGTAAATGTTTGTGACTTGGAAAAAAATATGAAAGAGAGGACATTTTTAAAGTCAAAATTAACAAACGTGTAATTAAAATGACAAAAAGTGACAGTGTTTCAGTTTCATTAATTTTTAAAGTTAGCATTGATAAGAATGTCATTGCATTTGAAAAGAATGTGCATGAAGAATGACTGCAGAGAAATCATAGTTCATTGTAAATTATAAAACACATGCAAAAATAGAAATATCACTTCAATTTTTTAAATACAATTTAAATTTAATGTGGGATATGAATTTATTTGATTTGTTTATATTATGGAATGATGTCTAAAAACTAGAGTGTCTATGAAGATCTTGAAGAAGATAGACTTGTGTCTCTCTAGAGGTCTAAACTTGAGAATTTTCAGAAACTTGTAGAAAATAAAGTTCAAAGAAAATATTTAGGAGTAAAGGTTATGAGCTCTGGCTACTAGTGCAGCCTTTATTTATGCCTTAAAGCGAACTGAACATTTTCATCACGCCTGATATAAAATTGTCTACTGAATTCTAGTTTCTCTAACTGGGTCTCTATTATCTCTTGTTCCTGAGTAAAGTTATCCATGGCCTGACCTAATATCCCTAATATATATATGTATATATCCCTAGTATAATAATATATTATAGTTTTATAGAACAGGTTGTTTGTTTATTCGTTTGTTGCTTATTTTTCCCCGCTCAGACCCAAGTTTATTATTTCTGAAACACTGTCTCATACTGAAATATTTATATAATACTGAATATCTGCATATCCACTCTCTTTTAAAATATGTTTTATTCACAAACACATGGTAGACACTCAATGAGTGTTTAATCAGTGAATAAAGAATATGTTTTAATACTAAAGTCAGTCAACATTGATTTATATGATCTATTATTTTACATTGGTTCTTGGAAACCAATGACATGACTGCAATTATTGCCTATCATCTACTGTGCACTACCTACCAATGTGGATTTCCCTCAAGAAAACAGCTGTAGACAGGTCAGTCACCTTGGAGTTAACTTTATACCACTAAGTTCCAGGTCTCTTCCATCTATACCTAACTGGGTCAGGCCTGGTTGTGTCTCAAGATATGTCATATTCCATGGAACTACTCTCCTGAAGACATTTTAAAATTATCCTTTCAGAGGCAACATAAGATAGCAGATGGATAATCTGCTTGAAGGCAGCTGAGGTCGTATATCATTAGACATCAGGGAAATTCTATATGTAACCAAACATCTGCATTTGCAAAATAGAGCTGAAAGCTTTCCAAAAAAATTCTCAAAGCTAATTTCTTGCCAATTTAACATCTGAAAAAAATGTAGAAAAGGTTATCGTAAAAACAGTGAGTGAATTTTTGAGCTGAAATGGCCCTTAGAGATCAGGTTTTCCAACTCAATAATTTCACAGATGGAAAAACAGAGCCAAGAGATGTTAAACATTTCACCGAACTTCACATAACTAGTTACTGATGAAAGTAGGATTGGAATGTACATCTTTTGCCAGCGCTTTATTACTGTGCTGCCACCCTCAGCCTATTCAGTTTATTAAATACTGTGGACATCGTATATTGTAGACATTAAGACTGCACTCTAAACGTGATACCAAAATTCCCAATCATTTTTAACACAGTTTCTGTAACCATATTGGAAAAATGGTAGTGAAATGTATCTCTAATAGAAGCCCAGAGAATACTTTCTCCTGAAGGAAATAATATCAAGTTAAGATAACAAGATCTTTATAAAACAAATGTTTCCACTTGCATAATTAAATATATAGAGCTTCCCAGAAATGTGTTGGTGTGAGTTCACCTTTGAATATTCCCTTTCCAGTTTAAAAAGAAACATCCTAAGAAATAAGGAAATGTGGAAAAGAGGTTCACCTCTCTCATCGCTGGAAATTAGGGTAGATCATTTTCTAAATGACAGAAGCTATGAAGAATGATAGATACAGGTTAGAAGAGGCTCTAGAAAGACTGATAAATAGTATGGCTTAAAGGGGAAGCGCGGGATATGATGCAGCACTGGGAGTTAGGTGAAATGGGGACTGACAAATGGATTGGTGAATTTGATTACCTTCTGTTGTTCCAGTGGTTTTGAACATGGGTGTTCTAGTGTGGGAGCATTATTGATTGAAAGGTCCAATTGATAATTTGGGTTTGTGCCAGAGATGCTAGAAATCTACTAATGCTGAAAACAGTCCTGTATAACAAAGATATGCCCCATATCCTGCATCTGTCTCACTTTGAACATTTTGTTGATTATTCATGTAGGTAAAATGGAATTATTAATATATGAGACTGGAACTTTAAGCCATTTTACCATAAATACAAAGTATTATTGAATAGTTTTAATACTCGATGAATTTTCCAGTAATGCCATTACTGTGTAGATCGAAAAAAGGTTGTATCTTTCAGGGGAGGGAATGAGTCATGTCTCATTTGGGAAAATTGTTTCTTGTGATATTTGGATGGCCTATACCATATAATTGGTTCAGTCCACATTTCTATCCATTGCATTTACTATGGCGCTACATTCAGATACAGTTAGGGTATAGTATTGTTTTTTTGAAATGTATGTAGTCACAATTTTGAATTTAAATCAGAATAATCTAGGGGAAGCATAAAATATTTGGTTAAAAATGGGGCATTGTATGTGAACGGGGGAGCCACTGTTCTGCAGAACTAAACGGCATCAGTGTTGGCAAAGCTCAGGAGCCCAGCATTGGCCAAGGAACAAATTGTGTCCTCTCTGGTTCCAACAGCAACAACAGAGGAAAATGCTCTAGATCAGGGATCACTGGCTCACATGCATACAGAGGCCAAGCAGGTGCTAGGGAGGGGTAACTTGGGCAAGTAGAAAACATTGGAAATGCTGTCCTATCACAGGGAGCCAACCACCCATCTACAGCTAATTGTTGCTCTGAAATGTATTAATTCACTTTGGTGAAGACGTTGATGCATCACCAAAATACCACATCAAGGAAGGTCTTGTGGCCCAGCTCTGTAGATAGCTTTTAGCTATGAACCATTTCAAGGATTGCCTCAGTTTTA
Source organism: Rhinolophus ferrumequinum (assembly GCF_004115265.2). Classification (NCBI taxonomy): domain Eukaryota; kingdom Metazoa; phylum Chordata; class Mammalia; order Chiroptera; family Rhinolophidae; genus Rhinolophus; species Rhinolophus ferrumequinum. The sequence continues at coordinate 42,803,851 of NC_046291.1, read as the reverse complement.
GACAGCTGCCTCCCCAATGTGATCCCACCTCAGGCAGTACATATGCAGAGCCTGTTTGAGGCAGAGTGTACATATGGAACTGTGTTTGGCCATTTTAGCTCTAGAGTACCGCAGGGGGATACCTGAGGCTGTCATTGGGCTTGCATCTAACTTGCCTTGGATTCTTCCCTTCCACAGGAATTGATCCTAAGGTCACGCCCTAAATGACATTCTGCCCAATAAAATCAGAGTCTGCTTCCTAGAGCACCAAACTTGTGACAGAAGGTGTTAATATCACATGGTAATTTTAAGTAAACTGTCCTGATTTTTAACTATTGCCAGCTAACTTAAATACTCTTCCTATTAACACATCTGTAGACTACATTTAGGTCACAGTTACAAAGACCATAATTCAAGATTTGCCCGAGGCAGTTGTCCCAGAATAAACATTAATAGAACCCCTTTTACCCTTGAATGTGTCCCAGCCTATATAACAAATGAATAGTATGATCACCCTTCTCTTAAACCATCAGCTTATCACTTCCGCTTGAGAGAAAAAGCTTCCTGAGGCAGCAGATTTCTACTAGGCTCAATTAGGTAAAATATGTTAAATCAAAGAATGGGTCACTGGCAAAAACTGTTTAGAATATATTTGTTCTTACAGCATGTTTGGCAGTCTGATGAAATTAGATGGAAAAGAAAAAGGCATTTCAGTGTCAAAATGATAGCCAAGCAAATCAAGTCTGGCACAATGTTTTGCAAAAACCACTTTCTCAACAAAAGAAAGATCCATATTTTGCTTTTGGGTTTTTTCATATTCTTGGCCTCTTCACAAGTCTATTCAGTCAGCTCTAAATCTTTTCACTAAGCTGCTAACAAATCCTCCAGTTAGACATCTTAGATTAAGTGTCTAATGGTCCTTTAGTGTCCTGGAAACATACAAAAATGATTATATAGTAGACCTTAAAATAGATATAAACACAAAATAAAAAAAAATCAAAGAAAACACTTCATTAACTAAAATATAAATATTATAGACATTTTCATAAAACTATGTATAAATAAAAACAACTTATTTGATAATTAGTCAATCAGTCATTAATACAATTTGAAAAAAATTCCAATTCTTGATTCGGAGAACAAGTAAAACTGCAGTGATATAATGCCTAGAAAATAATGGTGTTGACAGCACTTCATATCACAAAGTACGTGATGCAGATAAAGTAGAAATCAAAGCCAAATCTATACATTAAAAACATTTATTTTATTTTCTTTGAATAAGAATAAATGATCTAGAAAAAAGAATGAGAAAATAGCATAATGAGGAATTAATTTAAAAATATGTAATTTGTGAGCTCAAGAGTTGCTTCTTTGAGAAAATAAAAATGAAAACACTCATATAATACCCTGAATAGGAGCTACATATTGTAGATATTTGTGTGGGGGTGGTTTTTTGGGTGTGTGTGCTTGCATGTGTATATATTTGTACATATATATATATATTTTTGTATATGTGTGTGTATGTATATATGTATATATATGCATACACACACATATATTAGAAAAATTTATATATATATATATATATATATATATATAGTGGGACATTGAACTTAATCTAAGGCATGTTGAAGTAGCTGGCGTGTAATTATGCTAATTATACTGTTAGGGGCAACTGATAAAGATTTATGAATAACAGAACATGAGACTAAGCCTGATATAAAATTATGTGAAACAGGATATCAGAGTAAGCTCAGTGTAACTACTTTGCACAAATTCAATATCTGCTATTTTACTAAAATTGGGATGATACATGACAACTGGAGCTTTCATATAAATGGAGCTAAAAATCCCCTACAATTTTGTAGTTCTTTGCTGGCTACCTACATCCATTCAGGGTATCTTGTGTAAATTAGCTAAGTTCTATATTAGCTAATGATATACTACAGTATATGTTTTAGACCATCTTGGCTGTGTAAACATGCTGGTTCAAAATATTTTTTTGAAATTACCCTTTTGAAAATTTTATGTCAGTTTGATCTTCTCTCTACTGTTATTGTGAATTTTAGTAATTTGTTCTAATTAAGATTATCCATTTCAAAACAATTTTAGTTTTATTGGGAAATTATACATATCTTCCTCAATTTTCAATAGTATTAGCAATTATATTTATTTTTTCTCTCTCCCTGTCACTTTCTCTCATTGGGGGAAAAAATCAAGACTGAAAAGAAAGAAGCCAATTCATAAATATAGAGTTAGCTAATTTGCAAATTATTATTAGCTACCTAGCTAAGTTAATAAGTACCCAATAGGTATTTGCTATTACTAGGAAGAAAATTACCATGAATCATATCAATATACTTGTATCAAAGAAGAAAAGCCATAATATTATCTTGACAGATGCTAAAATATGGGTTTTATAACCATTGACATTTAGTCCTGATGAAGGCATTTCATAATGGCTACCATGTACTAAACCAAATGTCTGCCTGACACCATGCAGAGCTTGAAATATATTATCTCACTTAATTTGCAAAACAACTCTATTTGGGTGGTACTACAACACTGTGTACAGACAAGGACAGTAAGACTTAAAGAGGTGAATCCATTTGTCCACACTCGCATAATAAATAATCTATTTGGCAAATAATGGGATAAGTAGAAATGGAACAGGAGACAGGGATTGCTTTTCTTGTATTTTTATATACTTTTTTTATGATTGGAAAATCTAAATCAAATTAATGAATTGCATATATATATAATATCTAGGATCTACATAAACTGATATAAAAATCTTTATGGTCTAATGTAAGTGAAAGAGCAAGAATATGTAAGTTATGACACCATTTGTGTAAAGAAAATCATTTTTAAAAGAAAATTGACTACTAAAATGTGAAGAAGTTTATGTATTGGAAAGACTACAGAGTATTATCTTATTGAATATTATTGCCGTAAAATTTCTTTCAGCATTAAAGTCTTTTTTTTTTTTTTAATTCAAGTTTATTGGCGTAACAATTGTTAGTAAAGTTACATGGATTTCAGGTGTAAAATTCTGTATTACATCATCTATAAATCACACTGTGTGTTCACCACCTAGAGTCAGTTCTCCTTCCATCACCATATATTTGATCACCTGTACCCTCATCTAACACCCTCCTCACCCCTTACTCTCTGATAACCACTAAACTATTGCCTGTGTCCATGAGTTTTTGTTTCTTATTTGTTTGTTTTCTTCTTTTGTTGTTTTTGGTTTATATACCACATATCAGTAAAATCATACAGTTCTCTGCTTTTTCAGTCTGACTTATTTCGCTTAGCATTATAATCTCAAGATCCATCCATGTTGTCAGAAATGGTCCTATTTCATCTTTTCTTACCACTGAATAGTATTCCATTGTGTATATATACAACAACTTCTTTATCCATTCATCTATCAAAGGACATTTTGGTTGTTTCCATGTCTTGGCCACTGTAAACAAAGCTGCAATGAATATTGGAGCACACGTGTCTTTATAAATAAATGTTTTCATGTTTTTTGGGTAGATACCCAGGAGAAGGTTTGCTGGATCACATGGTAATTCTATTTGTAATTTTTTGAGGAACCTCCACACTGCCTTCCATAGCAGCTGCACCAGTCTGCATTCCCACCAACAGTGTATGAGGGTTCCTTTTTCTCGACAGCCTCTCCAACACTTGTTACTATTTGTCTTGTAGATAATAGTCTTTCTAACTGGAGTCAGGTGATATCTCATTGTGGTTTTTATTTTCAGCATTAAAGATTATTGGCTCAAATTCTATCCCAGGTACAGTTGGAAGCCTTGCATCCTTTCAAATACCTAATAAGGGTGTTTGGGGCCTTTTATTTCAACGGGTTACTTTAAGGCAGGATTGTAGCTTCTGCTCTATCCGAGAACTTTCTCATGTCTTTTGTCCTATACTTATTTTCTTATTTGCAACCCAAATATGAAAGTAAAATGGTCCTTTTTTTGTTTGTTTGTTTTTTACTCAATATATCACACAATGATCTTGGTTTTAAAAAAGAGGTACTGAAAACTGTACTTCATCACAATCAAGCATGTAATGCAAAATTAAATTTAGACATATTTAGGCCTTCTTTTTCTTAAAAGTAAATAACTGTCTTTTCCATCAGGGAATTTGCAATTGTCATCTCTTCTAATCTGACTCAAGTTTCTTGTTATATAAATGAGCTCTCTCTACCCTCTTCAAATTCTTCTCTTCTAGTTTGTACATACGTAACCCCACAATTTATCATTTTATTTTTCCTCAGAGACATTTATTCTTTTATTTATTTGAGTGCTACTCTAAGAAGAATCTTTCTAATTGAAATGACTCACAAGATGTTTAGTCAACAAAAGACATCTCTCTCAAGGAGAACTGTGAGGCCATCTCAGATTTTTCTTCCCACATTTACATTAAAATAGCCTGATAAATAAATAGTTATTTCAAACAATCACATTCTTGTCTCACGATATTTATACTGTGTGGTAATTTCATTCAAGTACTATGGGTCCAAGATGATTTATTTATCTTTTTTTTTTTTTTCCACTAATACTCCACGCTCAGGAAGGCCTGCTCTCACCAGACTTGTCAACCATTGGCAAGACATGATCTCTAATCACTTGAGTTTGCAGTAGTATTAAATGAGACAGTTGAACTATAGGTATTCTAAAGATATTTTCAGCTTAAATAACAGAGGTTTCTTTTTACATGTATCTGGTAAGCAAGGGAAAATGAAAAATAATTTACCTAACTAGTTACATTTATTTAATTTGCTAATAAAGCTTTCTTTATGATTTGAAATATGAATCCCCAAGCCCATAAAAATTCAGTGCTAATTGTATTTTAAGAAGTTCCCTTTTACTTGTTGCCATCTTGAGTTTTAATAAAAACAAGCTTTTGATTTTCAGGAGCATCTTTATAAGACACTTTTATTTGTAACAGTAATTCAGAAATTATATTTATCTGTATGTTTTATATCTATATTTATATTATTTATATACAGAGGGTGCCAAAAAATTTATACGCATTTAAGAAAGGAAAACTGTATTAAAATTGCAATACTCAATATATACCAATAACAAAAGATGAATACAAGTCACATTTGACTTCTGCAATTACAAGAGGTGATCAAAGTGGTTACCATCAGCGTCCAGACAATTCTGATTATGGCGAACTACTGCTTGAGCAATGCTGACCAAACTGTCCACTTGTATACATTTTTTGGCGCCCCTGGTATATATTTGTATCAAGTCTTGTGAATATAAAATCTAATCTACAGCTCTAAGCTGGGATTTGTTTAGGGAGAGTTTAGATGATGGTGCCATTTCATGAAATTGTGTGTCTCAGAGAACTCTTGGAGAAGAATTACAGTTCCTTGAACAAAAGTGAGATAGAAGAGTAAAGAGAAAGTAAAAATAATTATTTAATAATTTCAAAAGAAAGACTATGAAGCCTTTAATGGAATTAAATTAGGATTTTGAAAGTCACAAACAAAAAATACACTTTCAATAAGTTGTTTTTGTTCAAATACCAATATTCCTCTAAAAGAAAATGAAAAAAGAAAATGTACTGAAGAAGGATTAATAAATAAAAGCCATGTATTGAGAAAATTTCATTGAAATGGTAAAGATGAAGAAAGACAAAAGGAAAAATAACTGGAAACAAGAAAATAAAGTATTTTATTCTATTTTTTTCTACTGCTTAACCTTTTCACATGTCTATTTAATTAGAGGAGTCTAAATTCCTCCAACCTGCAATATCATATTTTAAGTACTCAAATTTGGTCACACACTATCTTTTCAAAACAGAATTTCCATTCCATCTTCCAAAGTTATATTGCTTCAATAGGATCTACATTGCACCTCAAATCTCTTAGACACGTAGTTTTCTTGTTATGACATATTCTCACATTTTGCCTCTTTCAAAAAAATTCTTCTCAAATACAGTGTACTTCCTTCCACCTTATGATAAAGATTCTGACTTCATTTTAATATTTGACTGCTGACAAATTTCAAATCCTTCTACTTCCCTTTCTTTTACTGCCCTCCATTTGGGCAAACTGATAAGAAAACTCAGCTACTCCTTCCTCAGGGAGGCTGAAGTTCAAATCAATCAAGCCCCAGCCCATATGTGGAAACCAGCATCCCAATTTACCCCCACTTACAAAAAATCTAATCAGTCAAATCTCTGTACTCTCTCAAGCCATTTATTGGATTTTCTTAGGGCCCATCCAGCTCTCCCAAGAAAGACTCATTCTGTTGCCTCTCGGTATGTGTGGGTGACATCCTTAGTACTGACATTCAAACTGAATTTTGGGTGAGGGGGTCCATCTTGTTTCTATGTGGTGATTACAACACATCTTCACTTTTGAAATAAGACTTCATTGCTCCCATGGTTGAAACAAGCACAGAAGTTTCTTACCTAGTAATTTCCCCAGATGTATCGCCATGTTAGAAGAGAATCTTATTTTATGATAAGGAACAGATGGAATTGTTCATTTCCATATAGTCCCCTTTATTTTTTCTTAAATATTGAACATAATAATAATAATAAAAGTCCCCATCATGATGGCTATACTGATTAAGGAAGATGAATATCAGTTTAGCATATTAGTTTTGTTTCCACTTTCTGACTTGATGTGTGTCCTTCCAGGAGCAGTGTTTGGTTGTTTAATTTTTGTCCCCAGGAATATTTGAAATGGATTAAACAGATATACTAGTTACAAAAATCTAAAGCCATATTCTTTCCTATATCCAAATTATCCATTTTTTCCATTCTCATCTTTATTTTTCCTAGGTTCAGGCTTAATTACGATTCACTGGAGGTTATACAATGATTCAAACGACCCTGTAAAATTAGTCTTAATAATATCTAATGTCAAAAACATTATGCCTCATATTTAATCATTATAAAAATTCTCCCATTTTAAATCCCTAGAAAGAAATTAAAGTAGGAAATAAGTAAAACTCCCTTAGAAACTAAAAACCAATGGAATCATCCTTGTTTTATATTAGAGTTATCATCTTAACAAGATTACATCACAGCTCCAAATAAAGCAGTCTTTTCCTATGTCTGCTTCAGACTCAAAAACACAAGTGAAAGCACACACACACACACACACACTCACACACACACACACACACACACAACATAGTCAAGAGAAAACTAGTGTTAAAAATATGACAAGTCAACATGTGGATAGAGTAATTTTACAGCACGGAGAGGCCAATGCTCATCCCCTAGGGTAACATTATGTCAGTATGTCATGTTATTATTACTCTGACAGGGTAACCCCAGGGAGATTGAGCAATGTCTGCATCTTAGGTAATGTCTTGGTTCAGAGAGCTCAGAGGACCTATGCCCTACCAGGTTCATCTGAGCACTAAATCTTTACAATAAATAAATATGCTTCAATTATAAATCCAGTCCTTCCTAAAAACATTAGTTAGACTAAAATACATCCCAGTTTCCTAAGTTTGCCTTTCATTGTAATTCCTACAAATGCAAAATATAGGAGGTATCTTCAAAGGCTCCAAACTCCCTGCAAAAATGTTCTCACCCAAGGAAGGTGCTTCCAGTTCTTTCAGAATCAATTGATGTAGGTTTATAGATACCGGTGCCATTTAAACCCTGCTAGGGTGATGAGACTAAAGCACTAAGGCCTTAAAAACAGTTAACACAGCACCAGTCAATTTAATCGTTGGATATGTTATTAGGAAATTCTCCATAAAACTCTATAATAAACTTCTATGTTTATTATGTTAAACATTTTGATAAACGTATTATTTTCAACAATGTTAAATGAAATGAAGTTCATTTCTCCATAATAAAGTTTTATGTTTTCCAGTATGCAAGCAAATGGACAGTTTGGTCAACTTGAATTTCTTTTCAGAGTTCTTTCATAATCTTATTCATAAACTTTGCTCTTAAAATTTCCAGAAGTCAGCAATCTGCATAGAGTTAACATAATTGAATAGGCCATTTCAGTCTTTTCTCACTCCTTAGATCACCAATACTACAAGTTTACAGACTTAGTGCCTTATAATCTTCCTTTTGTAGATGCAGTGCTTCTCTAGATCCTTTGGGTTTGTACATGAACCATAGTAGGCTTGGGATACACAAATACTAGTTTTACCTTCAGCAATCTTTCTTAATAGCATCCTTATTTTGTATCTAGTCAGGATATACACACTACAGTCCTTTTCTTTATTGTGTTTTCTTATTATGGAGTGAGTCAGTGCCTAGCTACCAGTGTTTCAGTGTTTCCAACATTACTGGGAGACACTCCTCCTCCACAGCTATGACCATGGGTAGACTAGATCTAGCTATGAGAACAGGATGTGATACTGCAAATCAGCATGCATTGTGTTGTGCAATTCTAACATAAAGGACCTATATTTTTTGCTGAGAAAAATACCCTTTACTACTATTCCATTGAAACAAAGTTAGATAGATTTCTTAAGAAAGTGTCAATGATAAGGAGTATCAGACAGTTTTGAATTCTTCTATTTTGATAGTTAGAATTGATGTAATGACACTAATTTTTACTAATCAGGTTTATATCTAGTAATGAGACTCTCAAAATTGGGCTAGAGCAAACCTAGCATGAGGGGAAAAAAAGTGTACTTTTATCACAGGCTAGTTTGACTTCTTGGATATTCATGACAGCGAGGTTTAAGACGTTAGGGGGGAAAAAAGATGATTCCAATGGTATTCTGATCTCCCCCAGACTTTGGGTCCCAAAGACCAAGAATGGTCATGAAACATCTTTAGAGGTAATGTGAGCCACTCATCCCCAATTACAGGCAGTTTTCTTATAGTTTCTCAGACCCCTAGACTTTAACCATCTGCTCAAAAGTTTTAAACCATTAAAAAGTTCCATCAGATGCCATAGTTAGAAGTTAAATATTAAAAATACACAGTGTATTTTAAAACAATTTTCTATTTTTATAATTTAATTGATTTTAAATGACTCTCAAATGATTTTATGGTAAAATAAAGTAGAATCATTTCACCAATACTTTTTTAAAAAATTATTTTTCTAAATAATTATAGATACAGAATTTGACAGTATTATATTACTTTATAAAGACTGAAATATACACTTCACAACATATAATTTTAAGCATTTACTTTCTTAGTCATCTTATTTTATTTCCAGAATAATCCTAAAAGATAGACATTATAATTACTTACTTTTCATATGTACATATGAAGTTATGGCATCATACCATTATGATTATGTTTGTCCCGTGAATTATCATGAACAATTATTTTAAATATAAATAATGAACTTACTGATTAATGCTGATTATTTTGTTTAGAATTTAAGTATTTTTCTTTTCTCTTTGTCTTGCCATCTGGTTATTCAAAGCTCTCAAAAAATGAGAATATGCAGAGACACAGGATACAAACTAGTTGGGGATATAAAACCAGTGGTATACGATATATTGACACTGCTGTTTGATTTCTTTTAATGGTTTTTTTTGTTTGTTTTTGGAAAGCTGGAAACAGTAATATTGTTCAGAAAATCTGTGCCGGTTTTTAGAAATGTTATCAAAATCTTTGACATGCTTCTCATTGAGGAGTGGAATCTATGTCCTCTTTTTTCAATTCTCTCATGCAGTTTACAGCCTTTAGTAATAAATGTTGAGGAAATAACACTGAATGACTTCCTGCGCTTGATCAACAAAGTAGACCATGCAGCTTTCTTCTGCGTTTCCTGTATTGTCCATTCATGAGAAGCTCAGCCAGGGTTGCTCAGTAGGTAGAAAGTCCAACTACCGTAAACTGGCCATGCTGAAATCACCTGTGTAGGCATTCCAGTTGACAACCTCAGCTGAGCTGACAACCAGCATCACTTAACAACCATGTGATTGAGTCTGGCCGGTGGCATCGGCAGGAAAGACGCCAAGCAACAACTGTCCAGCCTCGTCCTTCCCAAATTATTTTCCCACAAAATTGTGCACAAAATCAAATTACCGTTTTAAGCCAGAAAGCTTTGGGGTTATTTGTTACATAGTAATGTTAGTCAGATCATCTGGATACCAACTCTGCTTCCTTTACCAAGATGAGGATGTGTCCATGTTTCAGCTGAATTTGATTCAAGAACCAATGCAAACATTTCAGTAATAGAAATGCACAGGCTGCATGTGTAAATTCTCCTTATAAAATGATCCTAACATCATTAAGAAAAATTGAGAAAAATACAGAAATTACCAAAAGGATATATTCAACTTTGCAGGTCCTCTCTCCTCTAGCTTGCACCTGTTGTCATATGAGAGGTCTTATATGAACAGCTGAAAGAGAAGGAAAAAATCTACATTTGATTTACTGATGTGGTCATTAAGTATGTGGGTGCCAGATGAATAGCAAAAATGGCTGCATTACATCCATATTTGTGCTGGCCCTGAAAGAGTGCATAGTGGAGAGAGACGATGCATATCAGTTGCAGCCCTCAGAACAGCTGCAGTAAGAAAATGGTAGTTTATTCATGCACTTCTTTTATCTTTCAAGATTCTCTTCAGAAATTGGAGGCCTATAGGAACCATAGAAAAGTTGCCTCCCAAACTTGTGTGCAGAAATAGTTTTGTGTGTCTCAAGGGCCATGAGAATGTGCTTCTCAGATCTGTGACTGCAGGGAAAGTAATTGTCAAGGGTTCCAGCCACTCCTGGGCGATGAGGGACTCCTATGATAGGCATTTTGGATCAAGGACTCGCGCTAGCCTTCCCAAACCTTTTTTAGAACTGCACTGTAGTCCAAGTACTCTTTACAAATTATCCTCCGAGTTTTACAAAAACTTCATGTACTAGATAATATCATAATCATTTACTTTTACGGACAACAAAAGCTTAATGATATTAGGATCATTTTATAAGGTCATAAAGTTGGAAGTGTTATAGCTGAATTTCCAACCAGAAAGTCTGATAATAGAGTTAAATACAAATTAGCTAAAATAGCATTTCCCCAATATGATTTTATTGAATCATGTATTGTTTTATTTTATGTACCAAGAAAGCTAGAGTCTGTGCCCTAAGTGGAAGTTTAAACTGGATGGAAGTTTAAACGTTTTATGGCAGTGCTTAATGCAAACAGGAAGCCTATTAGAAGTAACTTATTTATGCATGTTGTCAGTAACTAAACAGATGAATTCTGGTATATGCTATGATGAAATAGGCCATACTCTCATGAAGCAAAGAATCATAGCTGTTTTAGAAAGAATATATTTAGAAGACATGTGTCAAGTATTTTAATTTTTGGACTGCATATTTTAATTTGCATAGGAATGTTCAACCTCAATCAATAAATCAGTTTTCAGTGATTCAACAAGCACCGAGTTCATAGTACTGTGTTTGTTAAGAAATCACGTTAGCATGGCCACAAGCAATTAATTCGCCACATATAATGGACACTCTTCATAGCACGGCCACATTTATTTCAATGCAGATAGCTATAATGCATACGCAGGTAACATTATATAGCATTTTTCTGGAGCACTGTGTCTTAATATTACCATCGTCTAAAATAAATAATAGGTTTAGCAAATCATTTTTAAGAGGCTCTTATAGATTTTAGCAATAAATGTTCTTTGTAATTTCTCTAGTAATAGTCTTTAAAATTTCTTTAGTAATAAATATTATTTGTTTTATATGTATAAGTTTTATATAACTTTACAAATTTTAAGACATAGACTCAGAAATTATACTATCAATATATTTCCAGGGATATAAAAATCTGTACTTTGGGAAGAAGAAAAAGATGTATTCATACAAGTTTGACATATCATCCCCAGTAACTAGGACACTCAAGATTTCACGAGGAATTATTTAAAATTAAACTAATAGAAGTTTTATTTTGGCTAGTATGCTAAGAAGATTAATGCAAGAAATTAAAATTCAGAGTTTTTTTTTCTTTTGTTTTTTTAATAAGAAATGACTTAAGGCAAATAGTTTTCATTTTTAACCATGAACCCATAAGTGAATCATGGGAAGAGGGTCACTTTTTTTTCCTATGAGTGACCTACCACTAAGTACCAAAGTTTCATCAATGTGCTTCCAAAATTGATACTATATTCTTTCTTTTATTTTTAATTAAATTTATTGAGGTGACAATGGTTAGTCAAATTACATAGGTTTCAATACATCATCTATATATTGCGTTATGTGTTCATCACCCAGAGTTAGTTTTCCTTCCATTACCATATATAATATTTGATCCCCTTTACCCTCTTCTACTCTTACCCCTCTCCTTTTACCCTCTGGATACTATTTTCTTTATGCATTGTTAGTTATACTAATGTGTTTTTTTGTTTGTTTGTTTTTTTATCTTTCTTCTTAAATACTTAATATGTCTGCCACTTATGGGTAATCCAAGATGTACTTTTTCCTAAGCCTAATTTTTTTAAATGAGAAACATTTCTTTGAAAAGCCTATAAAGTATACATATGTAAATGTACTGTGGCAATTCTACAAAACTACTAGACATATGTTTCTCCAACAAACACTTTTTAAAAACCAACAAAATTCATCTAATGATAAATATAAATTGTGATCTAAAATGAAAATAAAAATATAATCATTAATCATATGTTATTTAAAAGTCATGGGATATTAAAAATAGTGTTATAGTATTATTATTTCAAATGAAATTCCATAATAATACCTTTTAAATTAATATACATATAATTAGATGATTAAAATTATTAAACACAAGTATATATGAATAGTATTATTGTAATTTCAACATTATCACTGTAAATATAGCTTTGAGCTTCTTTCAGACAGATGGAATTAAAAAATAATAATCAGGCACAGCTTTTATTGCCCAATAGGAGGAAATATCAGATCACAAAGGAACAAAAGCTTTTATCTTAGTGTTTAAAAAACATGGTCAAGGACTTGATTCTGGGGTTCTAGAATAGAAAAATATCCTCAAATATGTACTAAACAGCAGATTTTGATAGCAATCTTAGCTGTAAGTTGGGGCACGGTGACATAATAAATTTGTGTGTACAATTTTGTAAAAAGAATCATGAATAAATCTAGAATAGAACTGGATTGCATGTACTTCAAACTTCCCTGCAAAAATATTTCTCTTAAACAGAATTTAAATAAGAGAAAGTAAATTTTGGGGGGTCACATTATATTTTAAAGGCCTGTCATTGCCATTAAAACTTATCCCTATATGTTATTAGGTTGGTGCAAAAGTAATTTTACACCAATTATTTTTGCAATTATTTTTAACCTTTTAAACCACAATTACTTTTGTACCAATCTAATATAATGTAAATATGCACATGAAATTCAGGAACCTACTGAAACGTTTGGAAATCCCCAGAAACAGTTATGGGTAACTTTATGATAAAAAAATCAAGTACATCCTCAACTCCTACAAAAAAGATTTACTATGGAGCTATTAAAATATCATTATTTGCCTTTGATATTTTAGTCTACACAAAATTGAAGACATTGATTTGTCACAGCATTAATTTGGATTAGATTTACCACAATTAAACCAGACTAACCTTTTCTAGAGAGACTAGGTAAACAACTTGTGAAAAATCACTATGATAGGGCAGCAAACAACTTTGATACTAGTTTGGCATGATATATACGTACCAGGGGTGCCAAAAAAAATGTATACAAGTGGACACTTTGGTCAATGTTGCTCAAGCAGTAGTTTGCCGTAATCAGAAGTATCTGGACGCTGATGGTAACTACTTTGAGCACCTCTTGTAATTGCAGAAGTCAAATGTGACTTGTATTCATCTTTTGTTATTGGTATATATTGAGTATTACAATTTTAATACAGTTTTCCTTTCTTAAAATATGTATACATTTTTGGCTCGCTTTGTATCTCTCTCTCTCTCTCTCTCTCTCTATATATATATATATATATATCTATCTATCTATCTATCTATCTATCTATCTATCTATCTATCTATCTATCTATATATATATATATATAGAGAGAGAGAGAGAAAGAGAGGTGGTAGATAGATAGATAGATAGATACCCTGTTTCCCCGAAAATAAGAACTAGCCGGACAATTAGCTCTAGTGCATCTTTTGGAGTAAAAATTAATATAAGACTCAGTTTTATTTTACTATAAGACTGGGTCTTATATAATATAATATAATATAATATAATGTAATGTAATGTAATGTAATGTAATGTAATATAATATAATATAATATAATACCTGGTCGTATATTAATTTTTGTTCCAAAAGATGCATTAGAGCTGATTGTCCGGCTAGGTCTTATTTTCGGGGAAGCACAGTAGGTAGATAGATAGATAGATAGATAGATAGATGATAGATAGATAGATAGAGATTATAGATGATGAGAGAGAGTTTGGGCTCTCAGGATTGGTTCTAGCAAAAAAAGTTTTGGCCTGACTGATTTTTTCTTTCTCAGAAATAATGTGCATCTGAAGACATTTAAAAATCATGTACACAATATTTGTCATGGTAGGAAGCAATTTCCAAATGTAACTATAAGAAAATCAAGAACATGATTATGTAGAAATGATTTTTACTGAGGATCACCACCCTAGTGATACAGAAATTTCTTTTAAAAAATCTGCGAATGTCAGTTTTTTTTAATACTGGGAGAAAAAATATTCTGTTGTGTCTCATGTAACATTTAGGTTGCCTTTCATGGAACTGATTAAAAAGATGAAACCGTCAAACAAAACAAAACAAAGCACGTGATCCTTATTTTTAGGAAATGTGTTAGGATTTGAAGATTTGATGGAGCAATAAAGGTGTGAGATGCAAAGTGACTACCAAAGCTTAGGTACTGAATAGGTGTGTGTGTGTGTGTGTGTGTGTGTATTCATGAATTCTATGAATGTATAAATTCATTTTTCTGCTTTTTGCCTTTATAGTCTCTTATTGAACACTAAGAAAGCATTTCTTTTTATCATAAGAGGTTTAACAAAGAATATTTCTCAATATTATTTCTATTACTTACTCCCTTCCGTATAATAAATGATTGACAATTTTGCTCAAAAGTGACATTAACTTTTGAGTAAACTTTTATTCTGTGAGGACCGAGGTAAATGTTAGTTTTCAGCATGCTGTCTTATCCTAGATATTCGTAATTTGGGTTGTAAATATTTTCTTTTTTAATTAAAGCTTTATTTATCTATTTATTTTCACTTTGGAAAGGTATTTATATTCTCTGGGGTTGAGAGAAAGAAATTGAGTTAAAGGGTATTTATTCTGATACATTGTACTTGTATTTTATAGTTATTTTTTAATTAGGCAATTTTATCTATATTAAAAATCAGAGGCTTGCATATGGCAAAGGATACCATAAACTAAACTAAAAGACAAATCATAAACCAGGAGAAAATATTTGCCATATAAAGGGAAAAAATTTGAATCCCTTACATACAAAGTAATCATAAAATATAATTTTAAAGCACACACACAGGTAATTCACAGAAGGGAAAATGCAAATGAATATTCAATCATTTATTTAATTAACCAAAATTCTCAAATGCTTTCTCTGTAGCAAACTATTCTAGGTGCTTTCAAGCTGGGGTTTAAAAAAAAAAAAAGTGGGGGTAAGGGTGGGTGTAGAAAGAGGAAAAGCTCTCGGATTCATGGAGTACTTACTGTTTATCAGGGAGGATTTAGGAAACAGACAATAAATAAACAATTGATTGTGTAGTGCTCTAAAAGATCAGAGTCTTGAAGTAAAATTGAATAGGGTGATAGGAACAGAGAAGGCAGAGGGGAGAAACATTGCTATTTTAAACAGTGTGACCAGATAAGACCATATTTATCAGGTGATATTAATTAGGGACCTGAAATAAGTGTGGGGGTGACCCATGTGGATGTCTGACAGAAAGCAGAAGGAAGAAGAAATGCAGAGGCTCCAAGGCGTGATCACGATTGTTTGTCCAATATGACAGGAAAAGAATAAGCATATGGAGTAGAAATCATAGGTTTTGTCAGAGGTAGCTGAGCCAAGATCTTAGTGTTTTGCACACCATGGAAAGGCTTTGCTCTTGACTCTGAGTGAGATGAAAAGTCATTGGAGGATTTTGAGCTGTCATCATGCAGGTGACATTAAAATGCACAAAAGTTTTTGAATAACCTGAAAGTGTGAGTATAGTAAAGAAGAGGTCTGAGGCCTGCCAACTATTAGAAGTCAGTGAGTGAAGGTGCTAGCAAAGGAGTTAAGAAGAAAGAAAGAGGAGTAATGTGGGAGAAACAGCAAAAGACACCGTTATGCCAAAATACTAAGCAAGAAAAGAGTTTCAGTGAGGAAATAGTTAAAATATTTCCAATTAAACTAAAATATTGATAGTTTAAGTAAGGTGAAGTCTGCTATGGAGTATGTGATTGGGCAATGTAGAAGTCATTGATGCCTTTCCCAATAGCTGTTTGAATGAAGTGTGAGAGTAAGAACCTTTTGGGGTCAGGAGGGATTAAAGAGCATATACCAGGGGATCAAAGTGAATGAAGAGAGACTACTGTTTCAGGGAGATTTCCTGTAAAAGGAAACAGGAATGAGAAGATTGCTAAAGGAGATATGATACGAATGGAAAGATTTTCTTAAGAAAGACAGTTATTACTGTTTATATACAGATAGTCCCCATGGGTCCAATAGACATAAAATAGAAAGGCAAAAAATGATGATGCAGCAGATAGAGGGGAAAATTGTTGGATGAATATCCTTAGGAAGGCAAGGAGGGATGGGAGCTAATGTAAAAGTAGAAGGTTGGCCTTAGAAAGGAGCAAAGTATATGTGTCAGGGTCCCTATAAGAAACAGATGATGTGTTCAAAATAGAATGATTCAAGGAAGGCGTGTTCATATATGTGTGAATATATGGAGACAACTAAAAAAATAGCTAAGCTGTTACCAACACTGAATCCAAAGTGACAAAATGAAGAAGGGAAATAGAGAATGCTGTCTAATGGAGAGGTGATCGATTCACAATGATCAATAAATCATAGCGAATACATGTATGGCCTCTTTTACTGCTTTTAAAATGCATGTATTTGCTCTATAGCAAGTTTTCTCAACCTTGTTTACACATTGAAATCACTTGGAAAAAAAACCTTTAAAAAAACTGATGTCTTGGGTGCTATGATCAGATTCTGATTTAATTGATCTGGTTCTGGCCAAGATGCAGGGATTTTTAAAAGCCGCTATGTATTTTTAACATGCAGCCAAGTCTGTGACCATCTGAAAGAAGCTTTGACCTTGAAGAACATCTATAATATTTTAGTCAAAAAGTAAATTGCATATTAACTCATAATATAATTTGATTTAATATTTGTAAATTATAGAATAATAAATGCGATCAATGTATCTATATATCACATATATATGATATATAGGTTAATGTGGGTGGAATGGTGATGAAAGTGAAAGTAGAAGAGTTTTGGCTTTTGCTCTTTTTTGTCATTGGAATTAATATGTAATATGTATGTAGTTTGAAGGAAAATATGTAATATTATACAAATGAGTATATTAGATTGTATTAAAAAGGTAATAAAACAATTAACCAATAAGACACTCATTGACTAATGTATTTTATTGGCTCTTTCTTTGAAAACATAAAATAGTTTGTTCAATACATATTGATCTGTTTAGAAGGGTAACTGATCATTTCATAATCTTTGAATCTTCTTACTTCATCCTAAATATAACGATCTTTCTTCCCATTTCTGTTTATATTTTTAGCAGTGTTCAGTTTGCTTTTAATTACTTCAAAGTAAAATTACATTGGCTTTGCAGCCTGTATTCCATTCAACTTTACATTTTATTTCCACTTGGTATTTCAGTCTCATTTTTAATCTCTTTTAAAATGCATATCTTTAATTTTTACTAAATTTTAATATAACAGAAAAGAGATTTATTCCATATTTCTATTTCTACTATTTCACATTTTCCTCTGTATTGAATATTTTCCCCCTGTTTTTTACATTGCAACTTAATATGGCTACATGTTGTACATACTGATGCACTGATGTGTGTGTTCATGTTTATATGTGGGTATGTCTGTTTATTCATATTTGATGTAGTCTTATCTGATGTTTCCTTAAAATTATGTAAATTCTCCTTGGTTATCCTCAGTATTCCACTTCTCCTTTTTATGTTTCTCTTCTGAGAACTTCAGCCTGAGCTCAGTTTGTGAAGCATTTGTACCTCTAGCTCAGTCATTGCTACCCAAAAAATTCTGTAACTGTGGCAATCCCAACATACAGACCTCCTTACTGGCTACTTTTTATTGATTATGGTGTAGCCCTTCTGTCAAGGGCCAACTTTCAGATACTGTAACTTCCTCTTTGGTCCATTGTCCATGCCAGCATCACAGCAGGCCCTGTGTCTTTCTTGATGTCACTGATCTCTTTGCTCTTTACTTATTAGCCAAATACTGGGCCATCACAAATGACAAAACATCCAAGGACTCCTAACCTGCTATGGCAAAATTCACTTGAAGTCATGTGGGTACAGGGTAGGATCCAGTGCTTCCTCCTCATATGTTCTGTATTTTTAAGGCTTTTATCCATTTTGTTGCTGGAACATTAGTCTATTTGGGTCTCCTACTGAAGTTGATTGATTGCCATCATCCTAGATTTGTTTCTCCAAAAGGTCAAGTTCTGCAAGGACTTTGACATTTACTTCCTGTCAAGGGCAGACCCTTAACATCTAACAACAATCTACTTTTTTAGCCATTATTAGGTTGGTGCAAAAATAATTGTGGTTTAGGGCCGGCCCGGTGGCTCAGGCGGTTAGAGCTCCATGCTCCTAACTCCGAAGGCTGCCGGTTCGATTCCCATATGGGCCAGTGGGCTCTCAACCACAAGGTTGCCAGTTCAATTCCTCGACTCCCGCAAGGGATGGTGGGCTCCGCCCCCTGCAACTAAGATTGAACACAGCACCTTGAGCTGAGCTGCCGCTGAGCTCTCGGATAGCTCAGTTGGTTGGAGTGCATCCTCTCAACCACAAGGTTGCCGGTTCGACTCCCACAGGTGATGGTGGGCTGTGCCCCCTGCAACTAGCAACGGCAACTGGACCTGGAGCTGAGCTGCGCCCTCCACAACTAAGACTGAAAGGACAACAACTTGAAGCTGAACAGCACCCTCCACAACTAAGATTGAAAGGACAACAACTTGACTTGGAAAAAAGGCCTGGAAGTACACACTGTTCCCCAATAAAGTCCTGTTCCCCTTCCCCAATAAAAAAAATAAAAAAAAAAAAAAAATAATTGTGGTTTAAAAGATTAAATAATTGCAAAAACCGCAATTAATTTTGTGCCAACCTAATATAAAACCGCTCTCATATACAAAAGCACCACTGCTTTAAAATTCTACTCATTAATGATATAAAACAAATTCTAAGTGGTGTGCTTAGTGCTTCCATCTAAAGTCTTCACTCCTGAAATGTCACCTCTGTGATTCTTTAAACATATTTACTGGTCACAAAGTTTCATAGAGGAATGGAACTTATACACCTGCTTTCATTATCTTTGTCAGTCTGGTTCAATGGCAACATACATCCTATCATTTCTGTGAGGGTTCTGTCATTTCTAATCCAATTTCTTACTTTTTGATGTTTTACTACAGTTATCCTCTTTTATTTACCCTTGGATATTTCAATACACTACTGAAGGAAGGGATTGAGGAAAGCAGTTTTACATATAGTATCATATAACTTGGAAATTTAGAATTATCTTCACAAAATTAGGTTGTTACTTTAAAATTCTAAATATGGATCATATTTTGAGACATTATTGAATCTTAAAGCCTTGCTATATTCTTAGTTGAACATCTGCATTAAGTTGTTTATAGCCTGCTGGCTCTTTTCATAATTTGATTGCATATAAATTAACAGGTCTATTCAGGTCACAACCAGAAGTAAACAGTTTTATTTTGATTTAATCACACTTCCTTAAATTGTGAAAGTGTTTTGGACTTACTTTCTACATTCAATAAAAGTTCTTCCTAATGCAGACATTAGCTGAGAAATCGTGTCTATTTTAATACATTTCTATACTGACTGACTAATTTTATAGGTAGGGTAGTGCTGCCACCACCTTTTCGATGGCTTCATATAGCAGGAGCACTTTCGTCTTTGAGGAATGGGCAATAGAGTTTGTATGTTTGGGGGTGGCTTTCACACAGACGGAAGTCACAAGGACAAAGATCCCTGCCAGCATAGTTTTACCATCACTTGGATCCTCGTTATCATCTCTTCCTAACTGTAGAAGAATAAATAGAATGTGGAGAGGACACACTTGCAAATGGAATATCACAACAATTGTACTCAGATTTCACCGACAAGGACAACTTCAAAGGACTGTTCATTGTCTTCTCACTGCAAAGCAGTAGTATCTTCACTAAAAAGCAAAGTCAAAATGAAATCAAAATGATAATACATCTGTATATAAGTTATTAGGTCATTGATGGCAGTAAGAGACTGCCATCTAGGAGGGTGAAATTTAACCACATCGAAGAAACCAGCATACTAGTTCTAGTACTCTCAGTAAAAATAAAACTGACCATGAAAAGAGAGTAGGAAGTATTCTGATAATGGAAGGTCTTGGTAAGAGAATGTGTATTTCATCACTCTTTTCATCTTGCACCTCTAAGGTGCTATGATTCTCAAAGAGAGATTATTCATGTCAGGAAAGAAGTATCCGTAATGACAACATTCATGTCATGCTTCAAAGGGCAACTCTATTAAGAAGAAAATATCTTGAGTTCATTTAGTTCTCTCCTCTACTTCACAATCTAAATGACTGAGAAAAGTGATCCTCATTTGACTAACCATTGTCACCCCAATACATTTTTATTAAAAAAAAACAAGGAAAAGTGATCCTCAATTTGTTTCTATTATATCAATTATCAAAATATTTCCTCCATATTTCAAAAAATTCTTCAGAGTGTAAAAAGTGGTAGCCTTTAAATATTGGTACTCATATACTGCATGCTCAATATAGATTTGACAGAATGAATCAAATATGGAGTTCAGTATTGTCGTACATTTGCAGACTTAAACAGAAGTGTGTCCACATGGTGTTTAAGTATTCCCTTGTTTTCAAAATGCCAGTGTTTCTTAACTTAAAATATTTGTCATATGAAACTTATTTTTTATTTTTATATTATTATTGTATTTTTGGAATACCTAGAGGAGTAAAAAGATTAAAAAGAGCTATTAAGAAGAGGAAAATAAGTTAACCTATAGAAATTGTTGTCAAATACACTATATTTTAATTAGATAAAATAAATAATAATTCTAATTTAAATTTGCAACTGTTTTCTAGATTGCAAGCAATTTAACAATATTTTACTTCTGACAATATTCCTTAGGGTATCTACATTTAAGAATTCCAAGTTTTAAAAAGTGCTTTTTAAACTATGTCATTTAATTAAAGATACTGGCACAAGTAAACAGAAGACAAATTGAAAAATACAACTTCCTCCCACCAATTTTCCTGAACTAGAGACATCTTTTTTATTATTCTGAGATAATTTACACATATATAAACATGTGTATGTTTTAAATGTGCCTTTTAAAAGAACAAGCTCATTCTTTCAAATGGCTCCATAATATTCCATTCTATGTAGATACCACTAAATATTGAATAAGTTCTCCATTGATATGTGGGTGGTTTTTTTTTTTGCCATTTTCAAACTTTGTGATTACAATGCAGATTAAATACTTCTTTTCAAAATGATCACTTTACACACGTGTGGATATCTATAAAATAAATTTGTCACAGTAAAATTTCTGAGACTAAGCGTTTATGCATTTGGAAATTTTATTGTTGTATTGTTTTCTATCAAATGTTAACTCTCAGACATATAAAGATAAGTTAAATAAACTAGACACAAAAGAATACATATTCTTTCATTTTATTTATGTAATACTCAAAAGCAGAAAAACTTCTTACACCTGTCAGCAGAAAACACAACGGTTAGCTTTGGGAAGGTTTGAAGGGGTTTGTTTGGGAGACAGCAAAATGGGGACTTCGCAGAGATTGGTAACGTTCTCTCTTAATTTGAGCGGTAGTTAAATGGGGTTGTTTCCTTGATGATACATCGAAATCATACTTAAAATTCTTTTACTGCATATGTGCTATACTTTGAAATGTTTATTAACAAGAAAATCATACAACATAATGAATTACATTAATTGATTGAGACAAAATTCTTTTTATACGCTTCAGAGCCATTTTGTTTGTTTTATTGGGAACTGTATGTCAACCTTCTTGGCTGATATTTCTGTTATTTGTAACTTATCGGCTAGTTTATGGTATTTATATATTTTTAAGTTTATTTGCGATATAATTTACATAATGCTATGCATATTTAAAGTGTAAAATATGATAAGCTCCAAGAAATATATGCACTCATGAAAATTAGTTCTGTGCCTTTTATGTGGAGTCCTTTGAGTTTTCTACGTTTCATCTGCTCCAGTCTTATGCCTTTTGTTTCTTTTTCTTAGATTATTACACTGCTTAGGACTTCCAGTATTGTGATGAATAAGGTTGGTGAGAGTGGACATTGTTTTATTGTATTAATCCCAATCTTAATGGAAAAAAACATTCAGTAAGTCAACATTAAATATGATGTTAGTAGTAGTTGTTATACTATTTGGTTTAAATGTCCTTTGTCAGGTTAGACACTTCTATCCCTAGTTGGCAAAGAGTTTATTATCCTTTCTTTACTTTTTTTCAATCATAAATGGATGTTGAATTTTGTCAATAATTTTGTACAAATCTATGGAGAAAAATCATAGAGCTTTTCTTCTACTCTGTTAATATGGTGAATTACACTGATTTTTGAATGTTGAACAATTTTTCCATTGCTGAAATAAATCCCACTTGTCATGCTGTGTTGTCTTTTCTATATATAATTTGAATGTTATTTAATAATACTTTGCTAAGGATTTTTGAATAACATTTGGTAAAATTTTCCAAAGAGAACATATAGGGCTGGAAGTTTCTTTCTTGGGATGCTTTTGATTAGACAATCAAAATTTTAATAGATATCTATTCTTCTGAGCTGATTATCTATTCTTCATGAGTGAACATTGACTGCATCTTTCAAGGAATTACTGGTTCATGTATTCTAAGCTGTAGACGTTATGGACAAGTTTTCTTTGTAGTATTTCCTTGTTACAATTTTAATATCCTTGGGATTACAGTGATATTTCCCCTTCCATTTGTAGTATTGTACAGTTGTTTTAACTTTTCTAAACAAATCAGCTTTTGGTTTGAGTTTAATTTTTTTGTTTTTAATTTCATTGATTTCTGCTCTAATTACTATTTTTTTTTTTTTTTACTTCTGTATGCTTTGCTCTTCTTTGTCAATTTTTTTCTTTATACCATAGACTCTTAGGTTACAATATTGAGACCACATTTCTAATATAAAAATTTAATGCTACACATTTCCCCCTAAGCTCTACTCTAGTTGTAGTCCATACATTTTATTGTATTTTAAATTTCATTAATTTCAAAATATTGTTTTTCATTTTCCTTAAAAATTCATCTTTAACCTATGGGTATTTTAATGTGTATTCTGTCATATCCAGATATTTGGGATTTTCCATGTTTTTGGTTTTTGATTTCTAATTTAATTTAATTTCTAATTTGATTCTAATTTAATTCTGAACAATTATGTTCTTGTACCATAACAGAAGCTTCTATTCTTTTAAATTTCGTAAGTTTTGCTATATGGACTGCATTCTATCTTCATGTTATCTTGAAAAGAATGTTTGTTATTAATTAATTTATTTATTTATGTGTGTTCTATAAATGCCAATTACGTATATAGTTTGATTTCATTTATTTGCAGATCAGTTGTGACAAATTGAATATGTTATGAAAGATATCAGTATAGGAGTTATCAATGGAAGATGGAAATTTACTAGAAGTTCCCATGAGGAAACTGGGTTGATGAAGTGTTCTGTAGTATGAATGATTGTTGTTTACATGGGTCTATACATTTTCAAACTTACCAGTTTTCATACATTTTGCTGTTTTGCAAATTTGTCTGATTTTAAAAAGAAAAAAAAGTTAAAGGAGACAAGTACAGGAATTTTCTCAGACCTACTGAGGATAATATATATAGTCTGCATAATTTTAAAAGGAATGGGATGATTTTTAACCTCTGTGTACTTATTAGTTGTTTAAATCTGTGATAGCATAAGTCAGATGCTAAATAAATATCAATGTCACACTTCCTAGTTCTGTTTTAAGTTGAGCATCTCCTTCTCTAAAAATGTTATGACATGAATTCAAAGGAAAAAACAGTGCAATGTTATCAAAACATAACAGGGTTATCAGCATCCTATTGCTACTCTCAGGTTGTCACAGTGTAATAACTTAACCATGTTACATTAAAAAAAAGTATTCTGATAATTACTTTTAGCATCAAATATATGTAAATGTGTATTAAGGGATTTATAAAAGTGAAGAGGATTCCTGAGAAATGAGATTTTAACAGTTATTAAGGAACCATTTTTGTGTTCTAGGTAAATATAAATATTAAAAATACCATTAATGTATGCTGGTAAAAGAGTTATTTATTTGTTGCCTTTCTGACTTTATCTTGTAAGTTCTTTTGATATGATATATGGCAAGACAAATGTGATTTATATGGCATTATCTGTTCGCCTCCCTATCTCTTAATCTATCATAAAATTTCATCTAGTTTACTCTTAATAACGCCCGATGCTTAAAAATAAAATTACATTTTAATATTATTAGTTTAGGAACTGATGTTTATTAAGCATCTGATATTTTGCTACCACTGTAGTAAGCACTTTTTAATTTTATCTCATTATATCCTCACAACTTTATGAGAAGTTACTATTATTCCATATTATAGATTATAAATTTGTGACTGGTGAAGGCTTAACTTTTCTACGCTTACTTACACTGTTGGTAATTTGAGGGACTGATATTCAATGCTATGTCAGTAAGACTATCTTGTGTATGTTTCCATTACATTAGAGTGCTACAAAATATTCCCATTGTCATCTTTTTACCAGCATACATTAATGGTATTTTTAATATTTATATTTACCTAGAACACAAAAATGGTTCCTTAATAACTGTTAAAATCTCATTTCTCAGGAATCCTCTTCACTTTTATAAATCCCTTAATACACATTTACATATATTTGATTTTAAATAGTTCATTAGTATATAAAATACTCATATAATTACTTGGCTAGATTTTATACTGCAGAAAGTCCTGATTTTATTGTGTGCATAATGAATTTCAAGTTATAACTGAGGAATAGTATGGACTCAATGTAGCATTTTAAAATTGCTTTCCTTCAAATTAAATAATTCCAGGTCTTCAAAACAACTCTATTTTCAGGTTATCACAAGGCTACTTTTAAAGACTTCAAGTATCTTATTAATATTTTGAGTATAATTTTTGTGAATCCACAAAATATGTGATTATTCAAAGCTAAAACACACAAGTTTCCAGTAAATTTATCTGTTCTATATATACTCTTATCATAAATTAAATCAACTTAATTAGTTCTAAATTACTTTTTCTTTAATAAGATTTAATTTTTCAGTATAGAGCTAACATATTAATATGTATTCAATGAAAGTTCTTATATCTAACAAATAATTACTAGAGCCAAGAAAGTTTTTTTCATTTTTTAAATTTGATTTACTTGAAATAAGTGAATATACAGATTTAATCTATAGACATAATGTTTACTCCAAACTAAAAAACATTGTTTGACTTTAAGTTTACTGTGTTATTGTGCAGCTGTTTTGACTTTTATATTCCTTAATGTGACTTTAAACCTTACAAAACCATGAATTTTAGGAACAGCTGCTGACTCTATTCTTCATCGTATCTACTGAGCCAAACACATAGTACTATGTTTCCCCGAAAATAAGACCTAAGCAGAAAATAAGCCCTAATGTGATTTTTAAGGATAACATCCCCTGAACATAAGACCTAATGCATCTTTTGGAACAAACGTTAATATAAGACCGGGTCTTATTTTCAAGGAAACACGATGGGTACTTATCATTTCATGAATTTATAAATCTGTTGTACTTGAAGCAATGCTTACAAAGATCTGAAGTCATATTTATCTGTTCAGCAATCTTGTTTTGTAGTGTATTATTCTATTACAATTACATATTTTTAAACTATTTTACCCACCAAAGTTATACTTCATATCAAAAAAAAATAATAATAATAAATTCACTATATTACTCTTGCCAATGTTTCTCCAGGCTTAAAAATCACTTGCAATTTGAATATACCTATATTCATGAGGATAGATGGCTTGCAAAATTTTTCTAAAGCATATTCAATAAGCTGGCTTTATTTCCATGCATAATTTAAGTGGAAAGTATTTGTCTACTTGATGGTATCATGTAATTTTATGATATTTTTAAGACTTTGTATCTAAGAAACAAAGCACTCCATGTATATATAAGACAACTGAAAAGATGGGTGAAATAAATTCCCCAATTGCAAGCAAAAAAATTTATAGTTATCTCCACAAATAGTGGGTGCTTTGATAGTCCAACAATACGTGATGATGCAAGACAATTCTCATATGACTGCTTTGTTTTTAAATACTTAAAATATTAGGTAAAAAGTATTACTTGATAAGACCAAATAACTGAAAGCATAATAGGAAAAATTAAAATTTCACAGGTATCTTTGTCTACCTGGTAAATAGCCACTAAAACATTTTTCTACTCTTCAATTATGTAATTAAACATGTTTACAGTAAATAGGAAATACTATCTATGTTTTCCTAAGTAGTGATCACAAAATATTAAATAAATATAATTTTGGTAGTGACATCCTTAAAAATGTACAATAACTCAAGTAAGTATAAATTAATTTATAAAATATGATAGTTTTATATTTAATATAAGTTTATTTACACTATTTGCAGGAATGATTTTTCTTTAAATATAATTTTAATCAGTCATTTCTTTTTTTGTGTGTGTAAATTTTTAATCTTGATCTAATTTAAGTTTTACAGTCCATAGATAAAATTAAAATATTTTCAATGCTTTGTAAATTCTATATGAAGGAGATGTAAGACTCATACTTGAGTAAAATAAATGTAATTACAATTTCACAAATGTTCACTTAAATTAATTTTCTATGTCAATCAATATTAACAATATATAATAAACATATGTGGTAAGTATAAGGAAACCATACAACAAATAGTCCATATAAATATATGAAGTCTTGAGAAATCATACCCATCTCTCAGAATACATATATTAGCCTGGAATTGTGAAGTTAAATAATATCTGGCAATATTAAGAGAAGAGTTGAGGCATAAAGGTGGTGGTGGTAGTCGTGTATGTGGAGGAGTTGGGGTTGGGGGTCAAATATGAAGGGAGTGGAATATCATTATCTGTATTGTATATAAGACACAGAATTAAGATGAAGTAATATTTTGCCTAATGGGCTTGTAGAACTAGTTTTTCCTTGAATCCAATTCAATGTTTATTGCAATTTTTTTTTCTATTTAATTGGAAAGTTTCCTTCCAACACAGGGATACAATTTCTTTCTCTACATTCCTGCACCCTTCCCACATAGCTTCAGGATATAGATTATACTTAGACCATTTATAAATAGTTAGATTTAATCAAGGTAAACATTCATATAGCAATTATTGCAAATTAGCCACTTTGATGTTAATCATTTCTGTTTGTGTTTCTCAGACTTCATTTTTTATGTCTTTACCAGACATAGCTTTACTATCCTTATAAGACGCCAGCTTTTTGAGTCATGAACATCCGTTAAAAATAAAGGGGATCACCTTGAGCTCCAAAAATGCAAATCAACTGGAAAAACACCAGCTGGCCTTAATCTTTCAACATTGCAGTTTAGTCTGCCTCATGTCAGCAGGCTAGCAGGTATTCTTTTTATAGAAACAGGATTTAGCAAGTGTAGCTGCTGTTTCTTTCTTGTCAAAAGTGAGTTTCTCCCTTCCCCAGCTGTATCTAAGCATACACACACACACACACACACACACACACACACACACACACACACACACACACACCCCACACACACTAATTGCAAACAAATACACTTTTGGAGAATAACAGCATGTTAGTGAGAGTGACCAACTAGTATATATTAAAGACCTACTCTTTGATTTTGTAATAAAAATGTCTTAAAAGCCGAAATGTGATTTTCTGTTTTTTCAATAAATTATCAGTAGGAATAAGATACAATATAAAAACACAAAGACTTTGTTAATTATATACTGTGTCTTTAAAACAAGTGAATGCCAGGTAATGATCATGAAAGTTAACCTGAGGTTATGCTCTAGTTCAAAAATATTCAACTGCAATTCACTCTGGTAAAAAACCTCAGTTTGTTCTGATTGTCTCCCTATCCATTCTTTTGTGTCCTTATTTTTAAACCTTATAATAAGTCACTGTCTTCCTTTCTATGTTGCTGTGACCCAAAAAAGAGGTAATATATGCAACCCAAAATAACCATTTCGTATAATAAGTAAAGGTTAAAACCATTTACATGGTGACTCACACAGACATCAAGTGCTGCAAATGTATCAGGCATGTGATAATGTCCACAATGTACCTGCACCTAAATTTGGGAAATAAATTACTTTAATTTTTTCCCCCATGAAATGAGACACCATATGAAACTAAACACCATAGAACAACGAAACCGTATCTTTAACTCCTTCTATTTTCTCTTTATACACTTATCTCCTTCTCCTTTGTTTATACCCTATGTTAAATCACCACGTCATAAATCAGATTGTTATACTGCTTCTTCCTCTCTCCCATTAATTTACAGTTGCCCCTTTTTGCTTTGTAATAACTCCCATGAAATATTTTGACAGTAGGTCTCTGAATTTTGTGGGGTTTTTGTTTTTTGTAAGATAGAGATACGTTTTATCAGTGAAGATCCCTAAATACTTGGTTTGTGCCAAGTCTGAGATGATGTGAAAATGTTATATCTAAGCCCCCATTGTATGCCAGGCACTTTTCTAACTACAGTGGAAAGTACTGGGATACCAGGCCAATTGGCGTGTGCTGTATTAGTTTTGCAACATTGTGTCCAATTAATGTATTTCCTAGACATAAAAGAGCAAGCCCTTATATGCAAGGAAAAAAGAACCTGTAACATAGGAGTCATTGTCTGTGTATATCCTACATTTGTTAATATTTCTAGTGAAGTTTAATCAAAAGAGGAAAATATGAAACAAAATATACCCATAGTAAATTTCATTTGATTATAATATACCATATGGAAGTAGACCATGAAGAAGCATGCCAAAATATGAAAATCAGATGTCCCCATATTGTCTCTTTACTCTATTTTTAAATATGTGTAATGTTTTCATAGTAGTTTGTTTGTAAAGTTTATGAAATATACCAAACAAAATATTAATTTTAAAGAGACATCTCTGTGGATTAGCATTTTTAATATATGTTTAGATATCTTTTCCTTATGAATTAAAACATTTTATGTGACTATAATTCCTTGAACATTTACCTAACCTTCCCCACCGAGTATAGTTATCACTTAAAGTATCTGTTAACTATCCATTAAAATTTTAAAACTTTGCTACATGCATATGTTTTTATAAATATACATACATACAAATTGTATAACGTCTCTACAATTTCATAAATAACAAATAGGAAACGTCTTTTAGCTCAATATTCATCCAAATAATTTTGTATTTATTTATATTACATGTAGCTCTTTTTCACTAGTATTAAACGCTTTGTACACCAATATGTTAGAAAAAAAAGTTTCCTTGTTTATTTACTACTAATCAATAATTAATTTGTTTATCCACTCTGCAGTCATAAATAATACTGCAAGGAATATTTGTATATGGCTTCTTGTCTACATATAAAACATTATAGGAAATGATTTTTAGTGGTGAACCCTCTCTCATAGAGTATAAACATCTCCAAATTTATTAGTTATTGCCAAATTGTCTCTCAACGTCTGTATAAAATTTCATTCCCAATATGAATGTACGAGTCAAATTATCCTAAACTCTGAATTCTTGATGTTATACAATTCTATAAATGTTAATTTTGCTATTTAATTGGTGAGAAGCTATGCTTCATTTCATTTTAATTGCATTTCTCTGATTTTAGTAATTTTAAGTAGCTTTTCATGTTTTCTTGTCTTTTAATTATCTTCTTCCACAAATTTTCTGTTTATATCATTTGCCCCATTTCCTATTGATTACCTATTTTTCCTTTTTGGCCTTTCAGAAGTTATTTAATGTACAAAATATTTATATTTTTAAAGGTTACATCTGACTTGTCTCTCTCTATGGGTTTTCTTCTCATTTTGACATAAAGAAGCTCTTCCTTAAATTCTTATGTTGTTAAACATATCAATCTATCCCTTTATGGTATGATGTTTGAAACTCAACTAAATCATCTTTCTTACCCTTGATATCATAAATAAATTGACTACGTATTTTTCTAAATGTTTCCTTTTTTTTCTTTCACTTTTAGATCTTCAATCCATGTGCATTCTTTACTTGTGTGCATGGCATGAAATATGAACCTCAATTTTATCTTTTAATGGGAATAGCAAATATCTTAGCAGCATATGTTGAATAGGCCATTGTTCCTACTAATCCACAATGTAAACGTATCTGTTGCTGGATTGTCTGTTTTGTTCCATTAATGTTTGTATACATCTTTTTGTACTCACTCTTTGATAATTAGATATGTAGGTTCTCCTGGGACTACATTTATCCTTTTAAGGTGTTTCCCCGAAAATAAGACCTAGCCAGACAATCAGCTCTAATGCGTCTTTTGGAGCAAAAATTAATACTCAGTACTATATTATATTATATTATATTATATCATATTATATTATTTTTATATAAGACCCGGCCTTATAGTCAAATAAGACTGGGTATTATATTATATTATATTATATATTATATTAAAGACCTGGTCTTATATTATAGTAAAATAACACTGGGTCTTATATTAATTTTTGCTCCAAAAGACACATTAGAGCTGATTGTCCAGCTAGGTCTTATTTTCGGGGAAACACGGTACATTTCAGGTTTTTGTTACCACTTCCACAGATAATACACATTTTGATGAAATGATAAGTTTGACATCACCTTATAAATTTATACATGTAGTTTATATATGTATTCAATTTTAGTGTGATTTTTTTCCAATTTGATTTATTTTATTAAAAACTGAGTTTTTTGAATATACTATTCAATGGATGTGCAAAGTATATTTAACTATTTTTATTATTGGGAATGTATGGACTGTTTTTGTTTTCTATTATAAATAGCTTGAATTTTTGAATATATGTCATTTTTGTTTAGATATACATATATAAATGTATACATAATATATATTTTTGTATATATACCATATATACAAAAAACTAAGAAAGTTACTTATAATGTAATTTTATATATGAATGTATAAGACTCTCTCTCTCTCTCTCTCTCTATATATATATATATATATATATATCCTATATATAAAATTATAGTTGTATAATTATTTACCTGTTACAGAATCTCCAAGTGGGAATATTAAGGCAAATGGTACATATATTTGATATATTCTGAAACAATTTCCTAATAGTTCTTGATATTTATAATACCACACACAACATATGTCAGTTTTAGATAAATTATATTGGCATTAATAATGAATTGACATATTAAAATGTTTTAACTTCGATGCATAATAGATAAGATATTGTGTGTATACCTACTCCCCTCTCCTCAAGAGGGACAAGTAATAGTCTCACCCAGTAACTAGATCCTGCTCAAAGCCAAGGTTGCCTGGATAAGTTTGGATGTGGCTTTCCAAGACTGAGAGACCTAAAAAGAAAAAGATGAATATTCTGCTTTCCTGCTTTCTCTTTGCTCCCTTGCTGACACTCACATAAAACCAATAGAAATAAAAACAAAAAGGATGTTCTTTCCTGTCCAGAACTTTTATAAACATTTACTCTTATTTTTCCCTATCTTTTCTGTAAGAAAAAGAAAAGTCACTTTTTACTTGTCAAATTAACAGATTTCATCTCACAGGACATTATAGTCTTTCAGGGCTCTTGACTATTTTTGGAAGCTCTTCCATTTCTCAGCATTGGGAAAACCATTCCGTCCTGGTTCTCTGACTTCTCTGAGAGACTACAGCTTAGACATCATGCTTCATTCTTCTTTCAGTATCCACCAATAGGTTTTTCAGGATTTTGTTCTCATTTCTCTTTTCTTCACATTCAAAGATTTTGGTGGCTTAAACTGCAATTTATATGCTAATGATTTTTTTTCAAATCTGTACCTTCTAGTCTCCTATGTAAAATGGATTAGTGGACATAGCTACTTGAAAATAACAATAGTGACTCAAAATCAAACATGATTAAACTTTTAAAACTGCGTCAATGTCTTTTATACTGCTTCTCATCTTATCATTCATTCTCTACCCCTGCCCCACGTCTAGTCACCATCTGCTCTGTTTATTCTACATTCCCAGCTTGGTGAATGATTTAACACTTCACCTTGTCGCTTAAATCACAAACTTGGAAGTCAGTCTCAATGATCGTTTTATCCTGTATTGCTCCATCCAATTAGTTACATTTTCTGTCATTTCTACACGTTAAATATCACTTCTGCTCTGACCAGCATCAGAGCAGAATAGCTAAAATTTTAGGTCATTTTTTCTCTTGTTTAATTATCTTAAGCTTTTTGTTTAATTTTTTTATGCTCTTTCCTATCCATCCTAATTGTACATGTGCGATTCTCAAAAATTCCAACTTAATCACATTACATTTTCTCTGCCTGAAGTCATTTAATTAGTCCAAGCACACAGGTCCTTTATTACCTAATTCTCTACGACCTTTATATCATTTTCTCTAAATGCATCTTTATTCCAAATACATCATACAAAATGCCCAAATCCCTGGCAGTTCAAAATCTTTGTTCTGGATTTTGCACATGGTTTACTCTGTTTAATATGCCCAATCTGATTTAATCCATCTCACTCATTCCTATTCTTCAAGACATGGTTAAAGCATCACTGTCCTGTAAACATTACTTGGAAACTTGTATTCAATTATCCAATTTGCTTTTTAGCTTCTGTATTGGTCAGGGTTCTCTAGAGAAACAAAACCAATAGGATGTGTGTGTGTGTGTGTGTGTGTGTGTGTGTGTGTGTGTGTTATTGTATGTGTATAGATATAGATAGACGATATAGATAAAGATATAGATATAGGTATAGATATAGATATATAGATATAGATATTGATTTTAAGGAACTCAGTCATGTGATTTTGAAGGTGCAAGCCCAGAATTTGAAGGGTCGGCCAGTAGGCTTAAGACACAGGGCAGAGTTGCTGTCTGAATCCAAAGCATTCTACTGGCAGAATTCCTTCTTCCTTGAGGACGGTCAATCTTTGTTTTATTAAGGCCTTTAATTTATTGTATTAGGCCCATTCACATAATGAAGGATAGTCTGCTTTACTCAAAGACCATTGATTTAAATGTTAATCTCATCCAAAAACAGTTTCAAAGAAATATACAAAATAATGTTTGACCAAATATCTGGGCATCCTGGCCCAGCCATGTTGACACAAAATAAACTATGCAAGTCCCCATTCTGTGCCTCTATTTTGTAATTCTGTACAATCCTGGCTACTTTTTTTAAAGAGATATTCTTACTTTTAAATAAAAGAAGTCCATAAACATAGTATAACAATTAAATCATAAGGAAAGATTGATAATGAAAAGCAAGTCTTCTGTTCTTCCTTCTCTTCTTCCGGTCCAACTTCCAAGAGAAAATCACTTTTGCTCTTTTCTGCTTGTAATACTACTGATAGTTAATTGCATATTATAAACAGTATTTTATATAGCTTTCTCTTGTTTCATCAACTTTAGATGTGGTCTCTTTGATTTCACACTTAGACTATCTTCAATAAAAATTAACCTCTCTCCAAAAATAATTTCAGATCCTCTTTATTTAATTTGTAATTAAAGCAATATGCTGGACTTTTATGTATTGGCTATTAATAGAGGCAGTGGCTGTTTCCTTGTGGTAAGTTGATTTTATTTAAAAAAAAATTCATGTACTTTCTATATGAGTATATCATATAGGCTGAACTCTCTTAGCTTAGTTAGCAGTTTGGGCTTCTCTGCTTAATTTATTGTGAGCTATTGCTTTTCCAAGCTTACTAGGGCCTTCCCAAAAGCTTATCAGGATGACTCAGGGCTCTTACCCTATGACAAAGAAGAGTGCCCCATATGAGGAAACTCTCCTATATCCAGTTTTGTGAGAGTTTCAGATGGAGGCTGAAAATGTTTTGAGATAAAGTACACATTTTGTAAATAAGGTATAAAACTCTGTAGGTCCTGAATGTAAGAAAGTGGTATGATACATATTATGGAAAGCAATAAATTAGATGGTGGTTTGAAGAGATGTTAGCTAAAATTCAAAAAGTATATATTTCTTAGTTTACTTAATGATACTGATTTTTAGCTTATGACATATAGGCTTTTTATTCTAGTTTTTTAGGCCGCTGCCTATTATTTTAGTATTAATTTAGTATCATTAAATAAAATTGATATTTTATTTCTCATTTCCCACTCAACTAAAGATTATTCTGCATTTATTAGAAAAAGAAATTCTGTTATCCCCCCCAAAAAAAAGGAAGAGTCTTTATTGAATTGGTCAGTATCACCTAATTTTAGATATTATATACAGTCATGATGTAGCCTTTCCTAATAACGAAATTTAAGTTATGTATTCACAATAAAAGACTCCAAGAATAGATTGCTATTTTTTTTTCTGTTTGTAAGGGCCCTTGATATTGAGTCTTATTTAATTATCAAAGAGCCATTAATAGTGCATGGCTGGTAATGGCTCAGATAATAGATTCTAGGATGTATGTATAAACAAGAAAATTATGCTTGTCCTCCTGATGTTTAATTATGCCACGATACAAATTTCTTCAATTACTGTTCATACTAATAACTGAGTACTTAAGTAGCCATCGTTAACTATTTAATAGTTTACTACTATTCTTATAAGGATTTAAGAAATAGAATAAACAATAGGTGGCTGGAGATGAACTAAAGAAAAGAAAATACATTAGAATTGGGGTGAAATTGCTAGTGTCAATCATATTGATGCAAATACTAAGTATGGAGATTAACTACCATAAGTCACATTCTTTTCTTTTTCTTTCATTCATTCAGTATCTAAAAGTGTCATATATTACATTCCTCAGATGAATTACATGTAAAATGTTTTATTTTGCTAATAAATTCTATTCACTAATTTGTATGGAAGTAATTTCAATCCTTATAAAAATAGGTGATATATATACATCACCTATAATAGGTGATGTATATATATCACCTATTTTTATAAGGATTGAAATATATATGTATGTATGTACACATATATATGTATGTGTGTATATGTATATATGCAATTTCATTTTTTCAATTTAATAGCATTTATTTTTAGATCAGTTGTAGGTTTACAGAAAAATTTAGCATATGTGTATTTTCCCCCATGAGTAAAGAGGCTCACTTTATCAAATTGTCAAAAGCATCAAAGGCTTCCAATGAGGTGCACATTTTCTGCTCTGAGATATAAAGAGCTTGGAAGTCATTACTTCTATACTAACAACAGGAAAATGCTATGAAGATCAGTAACTTTTCTTGGACCCATCAGAGAAATGAGGTTATAGGACAAATTGCCTACAACCTGAAATTCAAAGAGACCGGAAAATCCACAATTGCAGGTCAGATCTGCTTATTGAGAGCAGGAGCCACTGGTGACATGAACTGGTAGAAACACTTAAATAGTAATTTTTATGAATTGCTGGAGTCTGAGTATGGGCCAGCATGTGAGACAAAAACTCCCATGACTTGCAATCTGGTGGGACCCTCAACACATTCATAGGATTTTCTCCCATCAACCCCATCAGGTTCTTCTTGGAGTCAGGATCTGAGAAAAGTTTCCTGTGGCTCTGGCATAGGGAGAGGAAAAGTAATTATAGTGATGTATGCCAGAGTCTTCTCCATAAAAACGGCCTACATTTCAGTGGAAAGAATTGGTGCAAGACACAGAATCCCTCTAAAGGGAAGTCAATACGGAAGTCCAAAGTCAAGAGCTGAGGAAAAAGTAAGAACACTACAGAGATTAAAAGCCTCTGGAACCTATAGCTACAACAAATATTAAACAGCTTGATTCCTAGACAAATTAACGTCAATCTTCACACTAAGTCCTATTTAACTCAGTATCTATTATCCAATACCTGTCTGGCTTTCAACAAAAAAATTACTAGTCATGTCAAAAGGCAAGAAAACACACACACACCAAAGAGACAAAGCAATCATTGAAACCAGAATTAGATATGACACAATGCTGGAATTATCCAGAGGTCATTTAAAATAACTGGGGTTAATACACGTATGTAAAGGGATCTAATGGAAAAAGTGGGCAATACACAAAAACAGATGGGTAATGTAAGCAGTGAAGTGGAAATGCTAAGAAAATATCACAAAGGAATGCTAGAAATGTAAAACACAGTCACTAAAAAAATAGGATATCTTTGACAGGCTCATCAACAGATTAAATATAGCTGAGGAATGAATGAGTGAACTTGACGATAAATCAATAAAAGCTTCCCAAAATGAAATGCAAAGACTAAAATGAATGAAAAATAACAGAACAGAATATTTAAGAAATGTGCAATAATATAAAAATGTCTCACAACCTGTAATTGGAATTAATTCACAGGAAAAGAGACTGAATTGATCAGAAAAAATCATTGAAGTAATAATGGCTGAACACTTCTGTAATTAATGACAGACACAAATTCACAGATATAGGAAGCTCAGATAAGACTAAGCAGATTAAAGATCAAAACACACACACACACACACACACACACACACACACACACACACACACACCCTAAGCATATAATGTATGAACTACTGAAAACCAAAAGTAAAGAAAAAAATATTGACAAGATATCCACAGTCCTAAATTTAATATTGAGAAATATTTTTTTTACATTATTAAAACATGTATTTTGTTAATTGATATTAAACATCATAGGTACAGATATAGATGTATTTCTGTGAAAGTAAAAAGCAAATATGCTTGTACACATATATCCATGAAGAATTAAATTGAGAACAAGTAAATTTTGAGATTATAGTATATATTTATAGTGTATAGATTTTCCTGAAGAAGGAAGAATCCTGGAAAATAAGTGCTTGAGAGATATTTGGATATGTGAGAATAATGAATATGCTATTCATGTTAATCAAATTTATTTTTCTCTTAATAATATATCAAAACTATTTTAAAATTATATACATATATCTATGAATATATGTTCAGTGCAATTAGGACATGAATAAAAGTATCTAGTTTTAAATTTTAAAAAAGTTTATTCATATTTTCGGCTCTTTACCTTACACTAATTTGAATGCTTAGAAATAAAAAATGTTATGTGATTATAAACAGTTTCCATCATAAAGAGGGCATCTATTCTCATTAAAGAAATCAGTAATCCGTAGCAATATATACATTTCCAAATCTACAAATGCCTGATTACAGGGTATTAAGCATATCAAATTTTAAGTTTATTAGGCACCCGTATCATCAACATTTTTCATTTCTTAATTTGTGATAATTAAATTTTTGTACTACTATTCTCATTCTCTAAGCTATTGAATACTTTTATAAATTCTGATTTTTTTTTCTTTTCTTGGTCTATCAGGATACCTTTCCCCTTGTGTTGATAACATTTTGTTTCTGACCTTTCATTAGGAATACAGTACTTATGCCTAGCCCAATTCACTCACATATACATAATCCATTAAGTTTTCACCTAATATACTAGCTGATTGTGAGCCTCTAATACTTATAATTCTGGAAAGTATGTTAAGTTCCAACATACCCTTAAACATGGTTAGACTAGTGTGAAGAAAATATGTTAATGTCTCTCTGTTTTTGTTTTCTTTTATAAGATTATTTTATTAAAAGGTATTCTCTTTTCCTTGCATACATGGCAAAATAAAAAACTATTTAGATTCTTGAAATGTGGCAAATATCTTTCCCTAACAATAAGTTATTTCTAACACATAATCAATCCTGTACAGACTTACCTATATAGAAATAGAAATGATACTCTTTCTTGTATAGGGATGAGGGTTGGACCAATACCATATGACTAGAATAAATCAACTTTCTGTAAGCAAAATCTCTAATAGATAGTAAAAACATATTAAATATCAATAAACTATTACATTTTTGTTAATTAAAATCCTTTAGAAATTCTTCCAGAGTAGGTAAACAATTTTGTGAATAACAGTATGTAGTTAAAATACATTCCTAAATATATGGACTATGATTATATAGTATTTCTATTCCTGTCATGACTGAGAATTACTTCTTTAATAAAAGGTATTGGTTTAGCTGACTAGATTTTTATTGTGTTTTTTAAAAAAAGGACTTATCACCATTATTTATATTTGTCTAAGAGTGAGACATCAAAAATAACATATACACTGCCTTGGTTATCAGAGGGGAAGAATGGGAAAGGTGAGAAGCGTTTGGGGATTAATTTCAGAAAGTACAACAAGTAATACTTGGGAAAACCATTCAAACAAATTAATAATCCATTGACTAAGAGTTAAAAACTATATCAAAACTATTTCCTTGAAAATTTACTTCAACAATTAATGTAGTTCAGCTCCTACTCACCCATCCCAGCCATAGCAGCTCTATCTTCAAAATCCCCACTCTGAGCTATCTCTCACTGTCTTTTAGGTCGTTTAGCCTTCTATCACCAGTGAATAAATTCTGTACATTAAGTCCCTTATTTTGAAATAGCTGGTATGAGTTCTCTGTTACTGATTGGATCCTGACTGATCTGTGGACTTTGAAGCATTTACAGTGGAGAAATTAGGCCTTTCTCCAGATGCGTAGATGGGGCCACATCTCACCATCTGGAGCACTGTTGACCTTCATAGGCAGACATGCTGAGTTTCCCAAACTGCTCAGACATAAGGCAATTTCACCAGCAGAATCTGATCCCTAGTGAGGAGACATTAAGGCAAGTAAAATTCATCTATGGGACTCAGCAGCCACAGAGAGAAAGATCAAGTGTACCACACAGAAGAGGTGGTTAATAAGAAATAAACTGCTAGAAGAGACAATGATGTTGCTCAGATATATATGAGAATTTAGGAGACTGCAGTAATGTATACACACATAAAAAGACTTTCTGATTCTCAAGCTCATGATTATGATCTATAAAAATTTAGTATTTAGCATGTTAGCT
Organism: Rhinolophus ferrumequinum; assembly: GCF_004115265.2. Lineage (NCBI taxonomy): Eukaryota > Metazoa > Chordata > Mammalia > Chiroptera > Rhinolophidae > Rhinolophus > Rhinolophus ferrumequinum. Next base: position 42,764,497 of record NC_046291.1, on the reverse strand, counting down.
GATAGGGAAGAAAGTTATAGTTAACTTGAATTAGCAAGCTAGAAGACAAAGGGAGATTAATCAAAATACAGTGCAAGGGGAACACATGTGCATTTAAAACAGATCTAGCACAATTAATATTGAGGTAATAGTAGTGTCAAAAACAGAGGAAGTAACAAGTTAAGTAATATGATTTAAATTGCTAACTGAATGAAATATAAAATGTTATTACTAAAATACTCGAAGAAATTTTCCTACACACAAAAAAAGATATTTGGATCTATAGAAAGCAAGTTTTCACCAATGTATAGACAAGATATATATGCTCATAACTAGATATATGTATATATTGGGGTAATTCATAAATTCAAAGACCAAAAAGAATTTTTTACAGCCACTTAGGAGTTCATAACAAGTTACATAAAAGAAAGAGACTGGCATTAGATGTTTTATTTCTAAATTAAAAGGTGAATAATAGTGGGGAGAAAAAATCTTACAGAGAATAGTATAGCATTGTCAGAATCTCATACCCAGCTAAGACATTATTCATCCGTCCAGACGAAAGAAAGTTCTGTGAGTAAATATGAGGATACTAAAAATGTATTTCCCTTATATCCTTTCTGAGAAAGATACTTTAGAAAAAATATCAGACTAAGTTGACACAAACAAAAGTAAGCAAAATTTACAATTATTTATAGTTAACTTTAAATGGATTATGTTAGTACCAAAGAGAATGTGTAATTGAAGAGATACAAATGACTTACAAGGGAAAGAAAATATTTCTTCTGGTATTTGTTAGTATGCAGTGAGAATGGGGAAGTAAAAAGACTCAAAAGTTGTCATATTTTAAGACACTAGCAATGCAAGAATGGAAAAGTCAGTACAGCAGAAATCCCAAATTAAAAAAAAAAAGAAAAGAAAGCAAAAGGAGACAAATATAACATTGACCAAACAAACTAATAAAAGGTAAAATATATAAAATAAGTAAACATAAAGGTGGTAATATGAATAAAATCAAATGTATTAATTGCTGCATCAAATGTACACGAGATGAATTTTCCTAAGAAAAATAAAATAAAGATTGTTGAAGAAGATATAAAAAATAAGTCTAATCTCAGAATTCACTGTTCCTTTCGTTGAATCTAGGGGATTGTTGTCAGAAAGACCGTGATGAGTGCTTGTAAATATTTTAAATCTTCTGAGGAGATAAAGTAGGATTTGGAAAAATTGAAAAGGAGGAAAATCACAGCCTTCTTCAAATATGCTGAAATAATGTTTTCTCATTCCCAGCAGAATATCTGGGAAGACATTGATGTGGAAGGTGAATTTTAAGGTCACTTTCTCTATGATTCCCAAAGAACTAAATTCTTTTCTGGAGTAAGAAGAACTAAGGAGCTTTAGATTGACCATAGGTGGATCTAAATCATTCAGAGCAAACTTTAGCAAGTTCCGCTTCAAGCTTAACCTAAATAAGCACAACCCACAAAGACTTTTCTCAATGACTGAATAAAGAAAGAAATGAAATTGGATTGATTTTTTAGCTCTATTAAACAAATGGAGCTAGGCATAAATGGAGGTATTGAAACAGCACTGGCTGGGATAGATGGAGATTTGTTCCAGAAATTAAAATTCCTGACTTACCCTTTGTAGACTGTGGGAAAGCCAAATGGCCTCAGAATAAAATATTACATTGAAGGAATTCCAATATGCCTACCAATCAGCACTCACTCCCCTAATATGTCCCCAATATGCCATCCTTGGGCTCACACAGAAAAACTGACTGGGGCGGGGGGGAAAAAACCCACAAACTTTATATCAACACTGGAAAGTGGATTGCTCAGCATTAGAATGGAATATTTCTTCCCCACTAGGAATTTTGAAAATCACATATCTCTTTACCAGGCTTCTATGAAAAATGAAAATTCCATGATGAACTATACCCTGGGAAAGAATCTACAGGTTGTAATGCATAGGTAAGGGCTTACTGTGTTTCCCTGAAAATAAGACCTACCCGGACAATCAGCTCTAATGCAACTTTTGGAGCAAAAATTAAAATAAGACTTGGTTTTATTTTGCTATAATATAAGACTGGATCTTATATAACACAATGTAAGACCTGGTCTTACATAATATAATGTAAGACCCGGTTTTATATTAATTTTTGCTCCAAAAGATGCATTAGAACTCATTGTCTGGCTAGGTCTTATTTTTGGGAAAACTGGGTATTTAAAGAGTCTTACGGAATTGGAGAGCAATGAGTGAAGTTCTTACGGATGCACAAGAGCTTCAAAGACATTTATGTCTTCTAGCATCCCTCTGATATCAAAAAAGTTTAGCAACATTGGAGCAACAAGTTCACAAACTTAATTGTCAGACCTCGTAAAAGGCTAATACATAGCATAAGTTATTTTGGTGATTAGCAGCATCTGGAAAATGTGTAAATTTTCTTTACAGGAATGTAGACTTAGTGGGGATAACGTGACATGATATTCTGAAGTGTTAATCTATACATATATTTTCTAATGTGTTCCTATTCTCCTCCATCTCCTGCTGAAGCAAATGGTAAACCTCTTTACCCAGACAATCCAAAGGATTACCCAAAATGAAGGGAGGGAGGAAGAGAGGAGAAATAGGACACATGCTGGGGTCCTGAAGTAGATGATACTGAATCAGCAGATACCCAGAGAAATGGCTACACTGGAGCATAGTCACACTCACAATATTCTCATTTCCTATGTGTGGCATGAAAGGGGTAGGGAACTCAGTCCTAAAATGGAATCATAGATGTCTCTTCTGTTTATATTTGCAACCAATGAACAAAAGACCTTTGTTCTCACTCTATACCACCATTATCTTGGTGCCAACAAAATTCCCAACATCTACAGGTAGGGGAGAAAAACACCATAAAGGAGATTGGTGTTTCCTCTAGCCTGGCAGGAGAGAAGCTTAAATCCAAAATCCAGTTGTGACAGTTAATAAATAAGGTAACATTTCTTGCACACTTGATTCTTACAGACTGAGATTTATATCCACTACACATAAGTATTTTAAATTGTGTGTCCAGTGAATATATTAGAGACAATATTGTGTTTAAAAATTCATGGGATGTTCAAATAAATTTCTTGTGTAACATGCCCTGACAATATATTACTTTTTAAAAAGAAGAAATTATAGTATCCATATTATCTGACAAGAGTGCAATAAAATATAAATTATAAACAAAAAAATTAACTATCTTGCCTTCATAAAAATCTATTAATTTGTAAATTGTAATATGTATCTTTCAATTATCCTTTTATTATGAAGAAAATAGCAAATGAAACATTAAATTATGTGAAAAAGACAAAAACTTCTAGTAGTACTTATCCAAATATTTGAGAGACATACCAAAAGAGTAAACAGAGGAAAAAATATAGCCCTCATTCCATTTATTAAAAGATAAACAACAATATGTGAACATGGTATCCTAGCATCTGTGGAAGGGTATAATCCTATTCCAAACAACCTAGTAAATCATCAATTTTCACCATATACTGACTGATTTATTTTCATGAAAGATTAATCAAAATGGTATTGTTAATTGGAATTATTAATTTTGTATGTCCACTTGTCTAGTCTAAGGGATATGCAGGTAGGTGGTAAAACATTATTTCTGGGTGTGTCTGTGGCGGTGTTTAGAAAAGAGATTAGCATTTGAATCTGTAGACTGAGTAAAGATCACTCCCACCAATATAAGCGAGTATTGTCCAATCCTTTGAGGGCCTAAATAGAACAAAAAGGCAGAGGAAGGGAAAATTTGCCCTCTGCTTGTGATGGGACATCTGTCTTCCACTGTTTGTACTTGGGCCATTCTGCTTAAACCTGGACTTACATCTCACTGACCCTCCCAAAACCCATTCTTGGGCCCTTGGACTTGGACTGAATTACACCACTGACTTTCCTTGTTCTTCAGCTTTCAGAAAACAGACTGTGGATCTCCATAATTATATGAGCCAATTCCTATAATAAATCTCTGTATAAATAAGATACTGGTTCTATTTCTCTGGAGAAGGCTGATTGAAAATTAGTGAGTCGATCCAAATACTGTAAAATTGTATGTATACAATAACATATAATGAGATTTTTCTCTCACTGTTTCTCTCTTTCTTTTTTTTTCCAACCCCTGAACTTTTGATATACTCATTAGAAATGTAGCAATTAAAGCTGCAGCCAGATGTTGACCAAACAAAGTACAAATCTCAAACACGTCCTCCTTGTGCTAGCATAGTTCTCTATCTATGCTACTTTAAAGAAAGGGTGTATATTCTTCTCCTCATCTTTGTTGTTGGTTACATCTTATGCATATATCAGCCTTATTATACCTTATCCCAATACAAAACTCATGTCTCTATACTCTTATACATTTTCTGAGAGTACTATAACATTTAGTATTCCATTAAAAGACCAAATTCCATTTTATGGTGTTAAAATTTAAATGACTTCCCTATTCTTGCCATATTTTGTGATTAATATTGACAAAAACTTGGTATCCTAAATTTGATTTATCAATATACAATATTTACTCTAAACAAGCTAGTAAAGTTTGCATGACTTTCAATTGTATTTTACTATAATCAATTTTAATTTCACATTTTTAGAATGACCATTAAGTTTATACTATTTATTTTTAGCCAATCTACAGGAAAATTGCTCCATAATTTTAATATTGCTCCTGCTTTTTTTTCCTTCAACCTTTTGATGCTGGCTAAAATTCACTTAGTCTCATTTTCTTTAGAGGGGAATAACATTAGGGTTTGAAATTTGACGCTAGGTGTACATATTAGATTGTTTAAAGTGATATTTCAAAATTGCCTTGATGATACCAGTGGCATTTTAGTTTTGTTCTTGTTTTGGAGTGTATGCTACTATTCACAGCAACTCCACTCATAATAGCCCCAAACTAGAAACAACCAAATATCAACATTAATTAACTTGTAAATGAATAAGTATTCATTAACTTGTGGGTAAAACAACACGGACCAAAATGGACTGCTAATCAGCAATGAAAAGGGACGAACTACTGCTGTGTCCAAAAACATTAGCACCTCAAAAGGATTGTGCTAATGAAAGCAGCCAGGCACAAAGACCACATACTATCTGATGCCATCCATTTATGTGGCACTCTAGAAATTCCAAAATTATGGTGACAGTCGTTGGATAGTGGTTGCAAATGGGAACATGAAAACTTGTTGGGTGATGGAATGTTCTATGTTTTGTTCATGGTCCTTATTACATCACCATATACATTTGTAAAAACCTATTACACTGCATTTAAAATGGTTAAATATTGTGTGTATATTATTCTTCAATAAATACAATTAAAAAATAAAGATAATAAGAAGCGTGGAGGCCCCAATAATAGACCTGATTCTATCACTTGGAAGGGAGACTCACTTTAATTTTCTGAGCTTGACTTTTTCCTTTTGTAATATTTAGATAATTCCTCCAATGCTAACTTTGTAGTTCTAAGTAGGCATTGTGATACAAATCCTAAAATACACAAATGCTATAAATCATTTTATTATAATCTAAATAATGCAGTCTAATGCTTTCAGCTTTGTAAAAGGAAACCAAAATGGCTAAACAAATCGATTTACTTATCTCACATGACAGGAAGTGCTAAGTGTGGTGGTATAGGCCTGGTATCCTTGTTCAAAGATGTCACCTTTGAGTTAGACTCTGTCTCCTCCATCTTCCTTAGAATCTTGGCTTTTGTCTTCATGCTTGTTACCTCATGATCACAAGATGGCTGCTCCAAACCTGCCACATCATAGCCACCATCTAAGTAAGAAGAAAGAGGAGGTGAAGAGGGAGAATGGCTTCTTCATCATAAGGTGTTGCCTTTCTATTAATATTTGGGAATTAAAGTCCTTTTTCGTACTTTGCAGCAGATTTTCCCTCACTTTAGGTAATAACTGGTTTACTTGTGCACCACTGGGCCACTGGTGGCCCAGGGGAATGTAGTTGCCATGACTAGTTTGGATTAAGCACTCTTAAGGCCTTCTGTTTCTGAATTCAAGAGATGTCTGTGTGTACCAGGAAATATAGGGCTTCTGTTAGCAGGAAATAAAGGAGATGGCTTTGGATAGACAGTGAGCTGGTTCTTTCCCATGTACCTTTTATTATTTCATGTGCATTGCTGTGTTCCCCAATGAGATTATAATAAATATCTTAAGAGAAAACCACACCAGAATTTCCCATGGGTCAGATCTCTTAATATATGCGTGGTGTTATGCACATGTTAAAAATTTTTAGCTTTGTTTATAAAGTCCTTTGTCCTAGATTTTCTTATTTGACCCTCACAGAAACCCTGTGAGGTAAGTATAAAGATTTTAGCCTCATTTTCCATGTGAGAAAGTTGAAGAGAGAGGTTAAAGCATTTCTAAGAAATGGTAAAATGCAAATTAAACAAAAAAGAGAGAGAATAGCTGTTCATCTGGCTTTAAAGCTAATGATCATTCCAGGGCTTCATATTGCCTCACATTGTGGAAGCTGAGGAAAGACATTGACTAAAAGCTCAAAGGTTAAAGTGATGCCTCCCCAAAAAGCAGCCACGAACTGGGGAGTTACTTGATGGCTCCAGCACTACTGGTAGTGCCATGCTAGTGTGAGTTGGCCAAAGGGAGAGTGCAGGAGCTGAGAGTGCAGGAGCTCAGTGCCTGTGGCAGTGAGGTCCTGTGGCATTGCACTGCCAGGGTTAGACACCCAACCAGCACACAGCAGACACAGGGTGAGTTTGAACTGACGCCTCAAGCCTTGACAGAAATGGAGAAGGGGCAGAGAGCACAGAAAGCAGTGTAGAACTGTTTGGGGGTCGGGGTGGGGCAATCTGTCTTAGCTTATTTTTAAATTCAAAACAGGAACTTTTCTGACCTGAAATAATATAATGTGACAATTTTTCACCTTCAATTCCAAGATATTGACTCAAATCTATAGAAAAATAACAACAAAATAAATTTAAAGAAATTTGAAGAAAATTATTGATTTTTAAAAGCAAAATATAATGTAATAGAAAACCAATACATGGTGGTCATGAAATGTGCCACGGTGATCTCTGACTCTGTGCCAAGAGTGTAATTGCCAAGGGCCCAGTTGCTCTTTGAAATCCCTAACCGCTTTGCTGCTGAAGCCGAGCTTTGCAGGGGCCACAGCAAGCAAATGGCTGTGTGACCAGGGATACTAAGGCCTGCTCCTGAGGAAGTGGCACTCCTTTGAGGGGTGACTTTGGCTCAAGAACTCTCGGATAGCCTTGCTGTATCTTCTTCTGAATGGCACTGAAGTCTAAGTCATTCCCACCCAATCTTCCTTTCATTTTCTCCTTCACTTGGGATTAAAATTGCATGATGGTCTCAGGACTCTCCCAGACTCCCACCTCCTCCTATTTCCCCTTACACGCTTCTTCCTAATAAATCTCTTGCACTGCTCACCCAGTATTGGCATCTGCTTCTCTGAGGACCCAAATAACACAAATACCAAATTGCTTCAGTACTACAGTTGATATACAAACAAACAAAAAAATGTTTTGTAGGACCTATAAAATAAACATATATTTGGCAATTCTGCAATTCTAGTCCAGGAAGGGAAAAAAAAATACAAAACTAAATGTAACAAAAAAGTACAGGTAATAAGAGAATTAAAAATAAGACTAGGAAAAATTTTATAACAATAAATTTAAACATTCATTTATTCATTCAGTTGTTACTGTGTTCTTCTTTCATTCATTCATTTCAGCCATAAGAGGTCTGACAATTAGGTTTGCAAACTTGTTGCAAAAATGTTGCTAATCTTTTTGGATGTCAGAAGGATTGTTCATTATGTATTTGTACCAACTTCATAAACAGTTAACCAAGTTTACTATTTGGAAGTGCTGAAAAGGCTACGTGAAAAATTTAGACGACCTGAACTTTTCACCAATAATTCATGGCTCTTGCATCATGACAATGCACCAGCTCACACAGCACCGTCTGTGAGGGAGTTTTTAGCCAGTAAACAAATAACTGTATTGGAACTCTCTCCTTACTCACCTGATCTGGCCCCCAGTCACTTCTTTCTTTACCTGAAGATAAAGGAAATATTGAAAGGAAGACATTTTGATGACATTCAGAACATCAAGAGTAATATGACAAGAGCTCTCATGACCATTCCAGAAAAAGAGTTCCAAAATTGCTTTGAAGGGTGGACTAGGTACTGGAATCGGTGCATAGCCACCCAAGGGGAATACTACTTCGAAGGTGGCTGTAGTGATATTCAGCAATGAGACATGTAGCACTTTTTCTAGGATGAATTTGAGAACTTACTTGTCAGACCTCGTATATATGACATATATATATATATATATATACACACACACACACACACACACACACACACATATATATACACACACATATATACACACATTTATATGACATATATACACACATATATAGCTTCCAATATATATAATTATGCTTATTATGTAATGTATATAATAACATATATAAATTGCTTGTAATGTCCCAAAGATTATCTTAAGCACAGGTTTAACCACAGTAAACAATATAGACAAAAATCTCTGGCCTTGTAAATTGTATATTCCAGTATGGAAAGCAATCAATAAACATGATTAATCTGTATAATATTTTGCATGGCAAATAGTGGAAAAGGGTAAAATACAGTGGAGAAGGGATAAGATATGTTGGTATGTGGGTGGGAGACAGCAGAAATTTCAGATAAGTGAGCTGAAAGGACTCATTGAGAAGATTATATTTAAGTATTGACATCAAGGAAATGAGGGAATGGGCCCTATAAATAGGAATTTATTGGGGAAAGTTCATTCAAGGCAGAAAGAAAAGCAAAATGCCAAAAGCCTTCGGCAAAATGATGTCTTATGTTTGAGAAACAGCAAAGAAAAGAAGTGTCTTTGCTAGAGAAAACTGGAGGAAAATGAGTGTTAGAGGAGCTTAGATCAGAAGGTTAATTGAATGTTAAATCATTTAGGTCTTGTAAATTGTAGGAAAATTTTGAAGAAAAATAAACAAAAAAAGAAGTGGTATGAAGTGATCCAGACTGCATAAAACCAGAGGCTAAACTCGGAAAAACAGTTAGCAAGCTATTCCAGTATTCTAAAAGAGATTAGGGTGGATTGTGGCAAATTGATAGCAATGCAGATTTTGATAACTCATCATATTCTTAATATAGTTTGGATTTAAAACTGACAGAGTATGCCAATGATTTAGAAGTGAGGTATGAGAAAAATTAGAAGAATCTATCTATCTATCTATCTATCTATCTATCTATCTATCTATCTATCTATCTATCATCTATCTATCTATCTATTTATATTCTTTCTTGAGTATGTAGACTCCTAGAATCATATTTAATGATTTGAACAATGAGAAAGAAAGAAGAAAGTGGATGGTGGGTGATGAGGGATAGGGTGTTCTTCAGGAATTTAATTTTGTCTAGGAAAGTTTGAAATCAGTTTTAGATATCCAAGTGAAGTTGTCAGTTAAACATCTAAGTACAATGTCTGAAGTCTAGAGGAGATGCCTGGCTGAATATTATATTTGAGACATTTTCATTTCCATGCCAAGATAATAAAAGAAGCCATCTTAACAACTAGAGAACATACAATTCCTCTTTCATGGAAGTATAGAGGAACTTCAGTACCAAAACAAAACCACACCATTTAGGAAAGTCCATCAACACAAGCGCTGTTAGTATATGGGAAATTAGGTTTCTTTTGCTCTCTCAGCCAAGAAATAAACATAATACATCAGACAATTCAGCGGTCCTTAACCAGGGATGTGTTAGCCCACCCTTACCCTCAGAAATTTGACAATGTCTGGTGAAAGTTTTGGTTGTCACAACTGAGGAAAGAGTGCTACTGGCATCTAGTAGCGTAGAGACCAAGGAAGCTGCTAGCATCCTACGATGTACTGAACAGACTTTCACAATGAAGAATTATCCAGCCCCAAGTGTCAATAGTGCCAGCTTTGAAAAATCTTGGCACTTAATATATGAAAAGTTAAGAAAAAATAACATCAATGTTCCTATGATTAGACTGTAAACATACTCAGTGTCTATCAAAAGAGGGACTATGTCCCTCAGGAGGAGGAATGAGTCACAGGATCCTAGAAACAAAAGGTCTTTAAAAGCAAATGTTGAATATGACTACCAATAAGGTCCAGAAGGAGAGGGCCTTGTCAATATACCTACTTCCTCTTGGTAAGGCCACCCGTCTAGAGAGAGGCAGTCAGTCAACTGTGTTATCCTGGATACACTCAGTTTATCTAACAGACTTCCATTGTTCTGATTTCTTAGTCCTCAATTTATGTTTAGATTATGAATCGGTTTCTCATGGAGAATTACTTACCATGGGAAAAAATATTGAGATTTCCTGTCTCTGGTGACAGCTTAATTTATTAATCTAACCATACACATTGTTATTTGTATTATAATCTATTATCCACACAACTTCACTTAATTAGGCAGGACATATTTTGACCTTGCTCTTATAAGGATTTCTGCCCATATTTTGTGTTATTTTTTTAATGTTATTTTATAATCAACTGCAATATCTTGCATTGGTTAAAACAAGTCCGTCTTTGAAAAATGCATCAACTCTCAAAGAGCTGAAACAGTCACACTTCTGAAACTTTAATGCTAACATGAAAACTCTGGGACACACAAAATTCACCCAAGAAATAGATGTCACCATTTTGAGAGATTGGTAATTATTCTTTGATTTCACTGTGCCTTAACGCACCATTTTCCTTAAATTTCCAGAAATATTTCTTTAAAAATCTATACTTTATTCATGTACTCTGTATAATGCATGTTCTATCATGTGTATTCTACCATAGCTGCAGGGGAAACATTAATATGTTAGTAATTTTAAAATGCAAAAGTATTAATGTGCACAGGTTATCTTTTCTGGAATTTTTCTCTGCTTATGAAAGTCATTTAAGATCCCTTGGCATTAATTGAGTTGTTAAATTTCTCAGAGGCATTTCAGTCAAAGCTGGTAATAATTTCACAGGTACATAATTATATTAAGCTTTTTCTCAGCCGAGCATCTACAAGGGATGTGTTCTTTTTGGGAAAATAGAAATAAGGTGATGGCTCAACTAAGTTTTATTTCCTGTTATTGTATAATTGCTCCTTAATCTTATCCTTAGCTAGTGGAAAAACCTATCTACTTAATTTTATTTATAAAGGATTTTGTGGTATCTGACCACATCTAATACATCTAATAAGAAGGTAGCACTATAAATTTCCAAGCAATTTCAAGTGTGTATACCAAATATTAATTCAAGGATGTGAAAGAAATTTATAATAATGCTCTGGAAACAGCTGGATCAACAAGCACTGTTTTTACCTATTATGTCAGCATCATGAAAATCAACATTGTTAAGTATTCACTAGTTAAAAGAAATGATTTCCCCAGCATTCATTTTCAAAACAAAATTTCAAAGCTGTTAAAAGCTGAACCAACCAGAAAACAGCAATAGTTTCTCATCTGGCATTTAGATGAATGGTAGAAATACACACATAAAGGTCATTTTAAGTGTGTGAAGGCCAACCCATTCATTTTCTCCCACAAATTAAAATTGTGTGAGAGCTCTATTGTGTAAAATTATATTTTTAAAGAGTATATTGTAATGGACCATTTATTTTTGTTTTTGTTCCCAACATCAGATGGACAAACAAATGAAAAATTAGAAGTGTCTGTACATAACAAATTCTTATGGATCAGATCCTAGAGATTCGAGTAAAGGGAGTGAGCAGAGTACAGCACTGGGAATTCATTATTAGCACAGTGAGAAATTCCAGGCAAGCAGGTGCATCGTGGTAGGTAAACTTCAGACCAACTAGTAGATACTTTTCTGAGCAAGGGAGGACTTCTGCAGCATAACTCAGGCAGCAGCCTCCTCCCCCCACACCAAACATCAGGCTCAGGGAGCAACCCCTCTCATCTTGGTTATACCACCTAGGAAAGTTGAAGGAAACTCTCATTATCACTAAAATACCGCCTTGTACAACCCAAGGGGTAGAGGCCTAGAAGTCAACATACTATCAAATAAAACATTTCCAGACCATAATATTAAGGACCTATATTTCTAAAGAGTCTACAATAATTAATTCTATTGCTTCTCCCTGTTTATCTCAGTTGCCATGCAAGTCATCAGTTATCATTTTGCTTATTATATGTCATTTGAACTCAAACCCTATATTTTTCCATAAATTCATTTATGGCCTTTCCTCCTCCATCCCTTTCTCTCTCTCCAATACCTTTGCACTATGAATTTACCAATTTCTGCTCTCTTATCATAATCCCAGTGTCCTTAACACAGTCCCAGCTTATTTCTAGATAGCCTCGCCTTAACTAGATTTTATCCTCTGCAAAAACTCCTTCCCGGGTCTTATTAAGATTGGTTTGTTGTTGTTGTTGTTTTTCCTCCCAAATCATATATATCAGGAGAGAGAAGATTCAGTCATACCTTCTTTTTTCCTACAAGATTTTTGCTCCGTATGATACTGCTAATTCTTTACTCCTAGTCTCATACTTCATTTACCTGGGGTGATCAACGATTCCAGTTTGCCTAGGACTATGGGGGTTCCAGGGACAAGGAGATTTTAGCTATAAAACCACAAGTTGGTTATCCTACTCCTGACGTATAGTTACTATTTTGTTGTTATTTTTCTCTAATACCCAAGAACATCAGATTCCCATGAACTACACATCTTAAACTTGCTATTTATGCTTACCTCATTTCCCAATAACTTGTTTACCACTGTCTCTCGGTTACTCTTGCCCATTGCCATGCCCTGAAAATTACTGCAACTAGAACTTGTTGTACCACCTCTGAAATCCAAATTTTCCTACTTCATTTTCCAATCTCTTTTTCTGTAGCTCACTATCTTTAGTATCTTTACTTCAACAATATTTAGACCTTTTGGAAACAGCCAACATATTGATTTCATGGATTTGTAATTTTTACTCTGCCCATTCTAGTTTATATCTTTTCTCGTCCGTCTTAAATTCAGTGATCAATCATATACTACTATTTACAGAGTAGTTCTCTCCGTAAGCCCTAATATACCCTGAGTAGGAACCAGCAGTGTTTTCTGAATCATAAACCAACATTAGGCTGATTGACACTACAAAACAGTTCCTATAGATTGACGGGATAACTGTAGAATTCCCTAGCAACTAAAACCTAAAAAAAAAAAATAAAACATGATTGTGAAAATAAAGAGGATATGAAATTGCGTTAAACAGTATGGTAAAGACAGAGTACGGAGAGAACAGAGCGTTTCCTCACTGGAGTTGGCCTAAACTAGTTGAATTAGAAGGGAACTAGGAAATAATTAAGAAAAGGACCTGACAAAAATTTCATCTCACTTAATTTTGTAGGGTATAATACAAAATTCAAATAAACATATTTAGATTTGAATAATGAATTCCATAAAGATACGGTGTGTTTTAATTATACCAATAACTGGCATCTGTTTAAAAATTAAAACAAAACAAAACAAACAAACAAAAAAAAACCCATAAAACTAAACAAACGGAGACAAAGTGCTGAAAAGTGGTTTCAATTTACATAAATCTTAGGAAAAGTCATGCTAGTATAATTTCAGAAAAAAACAAACACATTTATCAACTGAATTCTAAAGTGATTAGGATTTTTAATTAATATTAAAATTTGTAAAGGGGAAAAATAACCAAGAAACAATAACAGCTTATAGTAAAAACAGGTTCTATTAATATTTATTGTACACATAACTGCAGAAGAAATAGCCATTATAGGTAGCATATAATGCTTTTAAATTTAAATTTAATTTTAGCAATAAATATGCTATTATATAATTACATTTGATACCATGTAGGCTGATTTTTTTTTTTTTAATTCCATAACTTTCCCGAGGATTTCTTCAAATACAACACCCTCTCATTTATCTTTCTATACCAAGTGGTAGGTCCAAAAATTCTCCAATTTTATACCAAAGTACAAAGTACTGGGGTGTACGACCCACAATCGTTACTTCATAATTGGCAATGCAGTAAAAGAAAAAAGTGAATAAAATATTTTCCTCTATATGTTAAAAAGTGTGCAAATCATTTTTTAAATTTCAGCAATTACTTTTTTGGCTAGATTACTCTGGAGAGAATCATAGTTGCCCATTAGGTCACAACAAATATAGAAATAGAAGGTAAGGTAAAAAAAAAAAATGCCCCATCATTAGTGGAAGAAGAAAGCCTAATGAGAAATATGACCTGACTTTAGTTGATCTTAAGTTCCTTTTTTAAAGCCTTGCCACCTTGGACTGTGAATAATTAATAGCAAAAATCTTCCTAAGCTTCTTCCTTCTAATGTCAGTAAGATGCTGGAATCAGTTAGTAGGAAGTGATTTCTTCTGTTTTGTTCATTTTTTAAATACATCACCTAATCCAATTATTTTATTTTCTAAGTTTGTGAGACCTCTTTTTTTAATCTTTCTGAAATTCCAATATTATTCCGGTTAAAACCACATAAAACTTAAATGAATAAATAAGATCAATAGAATTATAAAAAAAATATTAAATGAATTAATGATTAGCCACCTTTGGGGACTATTATTTAATGGAAAGAAAAAAACAACAAAGATTGCTTCTGGGATGCTCGATGCCACAACACTTGTCATTCCAAGTAGGGGTCACACTTTTCAAAATATTGGCTTTAAGCTTTGTGCTTTTCTTTAGTATTTTTTTCCTTGATTATAGTGGGAAAATATTCAGTTTCAGTCTTACAAAAATTACAAGTGTAGTACAAAGAATTACTCTGTGCTCCTTATCTTGAGTTCCCAAATGCTAATATTTTTATCCTATTTACTCTCAAGGTAGATACATATATTTTTCTGAATCATTTGAAAGGAAATTGCAGATAAGAAGATAAGATGCCTATTTATCCCTATTGCTTTATTGTTTATTTTTTTAAAATCAAGACACTTTAGTCATTATCATAATCAGAAAATTAACATTTTAAGATAATAGTCTTCAGCATTTAATAAGATTTGACAGTTTGACAATCATCCCAATAATATTTTTTACAGCAAAAGGAAATTCCAGATTAGGAGTTACATTTTGTTGTCATGCCTTTTTAGTCTCCTTACTCTACAACAGTTTCTCTGTCTTTCTGTGTAATGAGATAGACTTTCCAAAAAACAGGTCAGTTGTTTTGTAGAATCCCTTAGGCATGGTTTATTTTATGCTTCCTGATGATTAGATTATGCTGTTTTTCTTAAGTACCATATTCCTGATGTTGCATCCTTTTCTGTGCATCATATTAGGAAAAACATGATTTTGATGTGTCCCTTATTGGTGATGGTCCAGCTTTGATCACTTAATTAAGCTGGTGTCTGCTACTTTTCTTCATTGTGATATTACTGTTTGCCCTTTGTAATTAAAATCATCTTGTGGTAGGATGCTTGTGGGGGGTGGGGAGTTTTGAGATTATGTAAATGTCTGTTTACTTTTCAAAATTTTACCACTAGTTTTAGCATCCATTAATGGCTGTTGCCTAAATTAATTATAATTATGAGGACCAGAAGATTCTAGGCTGAGGGCAGGAAGTGTAAAAGATACTCCTGGAATATCTTTGTAGTGACAGAAGGCAAAGTAGCCCTCAGAGATTAATTAGAATATGTCAAAGAACACAGAAGCCATTTAAAGAGACTCCACTGGCCAAATTTGGGACAATTTAGGCATCAAAAGAAGTAGCACTAGTAAATAACTATAATTTGACTAAATTCAGAATCAGTGAATCATCATCCTGAAACAAATTAATTAAGACAAAGTTTTTCCTTACAGACGATACTCAACAATAAATAGAGAACAAAATGATGGAATTCAAAAATCAGCATGTGAAAAACGGTTTGAT